>NC_089839.1:276699509-278130759 GCF_035609145.1 Eleutherodactylus coqui | reverse complement strand
AACTATAATGCACACGGTGATAGGTAGCCCTAAAAAGGACCCTTGGGGTTCTTGTAGAGAGGATCACAACTGTAACACTTTCCCTATCTCAGCAGCTCTGTCTCTAAACACTGCCAAATGCACTGCACACACAGAACAGTATAGCTGAAATGGCCTGCACAGCCCTAGATGCTTAAAAAAAAATTGGTGCACTACTGCTCCCAGCCAGCCACAACAGTTATGCACACTATGAGGAGTAGCCCTAAGAAGGACCGTTGGGGTTCTTGAAGACAGGATCTTACTATAACACTGTCCCTATATCAGCAGCAGCACTATCCCTAACTTCTGCCAGCATGCGTCTGAGGCGAGCCGCGGGCGGCCCCAGTTTAAGTACTCGGCGGTCACCTGATCCCACCAGCCACTTACTGCTGTTGCCGGGCAGAGGGCTGGCACGTTACAGCAGGAAGTGGTAATGCCTTCCCCGCATGTTTATTGGCTAGAAAAATGGCGCTAAACATGTGGGGAAGGGAATGGAACTGACTCGAGTACCGCGTGGTGTTCGACTCGAGTAACAAGCATCTCGAGTACTCTAATACTCAAACGAGTAGCAAGCTCGGAAGAGCATGCTCGCTCATCTCTAGTCACTATGTTTCTACACTGACATAGAAGGGGCTTCTTTACTGTAAGAGGAGTGATTCTATAGCACTCTCTGCCTGAGGATCTGGTTATGGCAAACTCTTAAAGGAGTTCAATTGGGGCCTGGACGTCTTTCTTGTGCGTTACAATATTATATGTTATAGTCATTAATAACTTCAGAAGGGTTGTGATCTGGGGATTATTCTGATTGCCAGATTGGAGTCAGGAAGGAATTTTTCCTCTTAACCCTTTCCCATCCAATTTGTATCCTGGTTTTCCTAGGGCGCTTACTCTTTTTCTGCCGTTATACAATGTTTCTATGTATCTGCTAGCTAAAGCCAATACTGCATGAGCTGACACATTTGATAGGCTCCGACAGCAGAGAGGCTGGCAATATATAGTAAGAGAACCCCGATGGACGTCTTCCAACATCGGAGCTGTACAGCCTTAAATGATAATGTCTTCAGACGTCAGACAGCGGATTGGAAAGGGTTAAATGGGGAAAATTGGTTTCTGCCTCATTGTTGTTGTTTTTTCGCCTTCCTCTGGATCAACATTGGGAGGTAATAGGCTGAACTGGATGGATTGTGTCTTTTTTTGGCCTTACACACTATGTTACATTTCCTTTCAAGTCTACATGAGTCACTTACAGTTATTCTACTTGATGATCTAATAATAATTTTCACTGAGGAGTAATGCAGCTTTGTTACATTGTTGTATCCTGGAGTCTGAACTTCTCAATATTCTCAAAGAGTAAACTGGGTGAGATTACAGTACAGTCTGGTATAAAAGGACCATATAGTTTTTATTCTGCTATTATTCATCTTTACAGTTGTAAAGAAAGAAACACATGAAGCAAAATACAGCATAACATAAAATCAAAATACCAGTCCCATATTTCCCTGAGGGGCTCTCCAATATTTATAACCCCCCCCCCCCCCCCCCCCCCCCAGTTTAATTGGTGTTCGGCATCAGTAAAACTTCAAACTAGCCTTGCTGTTTTACTTCAAGGTCTCTTTCACACGGGCGCTGTCCACCCGCATGAGAGCTGTGCACAGAATGCGCTTCTATATGGAACCAATAGGTTCCTATAGAAGCATTCACATGGACGATTGTTAGACGTGCGGAGTCCGCACATCTAACAAAGATAGGACCCGTAAGCCCTGAGGTGCACACAAGAATAGGATCCGCTCTATCTTAGCTGCGTGCTTTCCATGCACTCCTATAGGAGCTGGAAAGCACGCAGCCGGCACCTTGGATCGTGTGAACGGGCTACTTCAAGTAGCTTGAAGTAGCCCATTCATCCAATCTTTAGAGCTATGAACATGGCTACACTGCGGGCGGACACCACCTGTGTGAAAGAGCCTTAATTGAAGGGAGGTCTTCAGCCTAACACAAGCATATACGGTTAATTTGGGTCACCTCCAGCCCATCTACTGGGGCTCATCATACAGAGGATTAGAGTCAGCCTATACAACAGACCTCCAATATATAGTTTCCAGAGTCCGCAGTAATATTTCTGTTCCCGATACGTTTCTGTCACTAGGGAAATCCTCTCCAGAATAGTTGTTCTCTTCTTGGCTTTTACTCATGCCTCCCAACCATTCTGGATTCTGCGGGATAGTCCCAAATTTGAGACACTGTCCCACAGTCCTGGGCAGAAGCAGGGGCAGGAGATATGTCCCACCTCCCCCTGACATGTAGAAAAGAAAACAAAACATTATACTTACCTTCTGCACTGCCTCCCCACTCTGCTTACTGCCCTTTCTGATCCCGCTGCATCCCTTCTGATCTCCCTGCAGCCGGCCATGTGCTGCTGCAATCCCTGGCCTTAGCATTAGCATGACTGAGCCCGGTGATTCGTTGTAGCAATCAAGCACATGACCAGCTGTCAGTATGAAGGCCAGGGGAGATCAGTAGGATCCAAAGTGAAAGCAAGTGGAGAGACAATGGAGAAGGAGAGGTGACACTACTACTGTTGGGGCTACTAATTTTAGTACAACATTTTGATGATTGTTGTTGGGTTTTTTTGTGCTAGCCCCGCCACTTGCTATAGTAATGGGTGGGGCTTGGCTGCTTGCGGCCATCACTTTTACTATAATTTATGCCAGAAACTGATGCAAATTATAGCTGAAATTTACACAATTGCATAGCTGGCTTAGATTTCCTGTTTGATGCATAAGTAACCCAAAGATGGACCTAATTTGTTAAGCAGTGTGCCCCTTCAGATGGGCGAGATTTAGTCCTGTTATGCGGAGATTCCGAAAAAAAATCTGTATTGGGCATGTCCGATAGCTCGCCGTGCGGACCATCCGCAGGACAGATAGAAAGAGTATGTGCGGATGCCGGCTGGGCACAGGGTTGGATTCTGCTGTGGGATTCTGGATGCGGAATCCGACCCGCCCGTGTGCAGCCGGCCTTAGGCAGTTGACAGGTAACAGAGGTGCTTTCTGTAGTTTGAGGATTGGAGAAATATCTTCTTTCTTTAAATAAATAATTTTCTTCTCTATTCACAGCTTTTTCTCTATCTTTGTTCTATAATCTTCTGTCTCTATCAGTCTGTTATATAATCCTTTTCTTATACCTCTCTTTTCCTATTACTATTCTTCTTTTTTATATCCTTTTTTTTTACTACCCTTCTATATCTTTCTATTATAATTTTCTATTGCATTCATATGATCGTGTGCTGGTGCATACATAGGTGCGCACAAAATCGGCGCACCCACGTATGTGCACAAACAAGTGTGAATGCAGGTCCGTGCAGCATTGCTTTCAATGGGGCAGTGTCCGTTGCCGGTGGGCTGCCGGCCACCAATGCAGTGATTTTCAGGCAAGGACTTTAAATATAAGCCCTTCCCTGAAAATTATTCCTATCTGGTATAAAAAATAAAAATATATATATACTCACCTCTCCGCCGCTGCCGGGGCTGAGGCGTGTCTAGCCGCTTGGGTTCCGTCACTGTAATGAAGTTCTTTCAGCAGGCGGGGAATTTAAAATCCCTGCCTGCTGGAAGGGCTGCATCTGATTGGCTGAGCGCTCAACCAATCACAAGCAGCGCTCAGCCATTCATTGAATGACAGCTGAGCACTCCCTGTGATTGGTCACAGCGCTCAGCCAATCACAGGCAGCGCTCGACCATTCATTGAATTCATTGAAATCAATGGGAGAGCTTTGTGATCCTCTGCCACAGCGTGCTGTCACAGTGTTCAGTGATGAGGGGACTCCCCGTGGAGAATACTGACACACACCACAGACCTATGCGTGCACTTTTGTCCTATGTTTTGTGGGTATGCATGTTTGCATGCCTATAAAACATGGACATGTGAACACATCATAGGGAACCAATGGTTCTAATAGACATGTGGTTATGTGCGCATGTATCTACTCACATAAACACGCTCATCTGAATGCACCCTGCCTGTCAACTGTCATCCCATGCGGGGCTTTCCTGGTTTCTACCAATCACAGACTTCCTCTTTATGCCAGCCAAACCCTAAACTGTTGCCATACGGCAGAATGGCCAATGAGGAGCTGGGCAACTGACAGTGGGGTAACAAAGTGATTGTCTTGCAGATTGTGATTAACCATTTCTTCTCCAACCAACAAAATCCTATATATCATAAATGCATAAAAACAAACTTATATGAAACATTATGTAGTGTCAACTCCGGGCCACTACACGTTAATAATACGCCCGAGAAAAGATGGGACTTGCCCTATCTGTCCCGCACGTAATTAATACTACGTGTAAAAAAAAAATAGGGCAGGACCTATCTTCCCGTTGTTTTTTAAAAACTCATGCACTGTGGCGCAGAGTTTGAGTAGCCCGAAAAAGAAAAAAAAAACTCCAGTTCATGGGCAATTATGCTCCATGGTGGTGAGCATATTTATACATACGCCCATGTGTTTTTGGCCTTACTTCCATAGGGCGCCTTCACACAAGTGTGTATGCACACGTTTTTTCACACACCGAATTTGCGCTCGCAATACACAGAGAACAGAACCCATTGATTTCAATAGGTTCATTCACCCTTATTTGTTTACACTGCAGCATGTTCTACTTTTGTGCGCATTTGCACACCAAATGAGCCAGCAGAAATGCAGTCCCAAACTCTCGCTCACAACCTGAAGGTTGCAAGTTCAATCCCCGCAAGGTTCAGGTAGCAAGCTCAAGGTTTACTCAGCCTTCCATCCTTCCGAGGTCGGTAAAATGAGTACCCAGCTTGGTGGGGTGTCATAAATAAATTATCTGAAAGCGCTACCGAATAAATTGGCGCTACACAAATAAGATTCATTTCATAGAAGTCTATGGGAGGTGTGCAATACGGTGCACAATTGTGCTGGAAAAAGAACACATCTGGAACTCATTAGGCTAAATAGCCATTTAAATTAGGACATGATTGTCTGCTGCGCACAAATGAACATGCCTTCGGGTGCAAAGAGTACTGTAAAATACGCGATACGGGCACAAAAAAATCCTAATTCAAATAACTTGCGTTGAGACGTAATTGCCCAGGAAAGAAAAAAAATATATGATTATATTAATAACAAAAAAAAAAAACTAATAAAAAAATCCACAAATAATTAATTCCCTGAAAGAATTAAAATGAGCCTTGTCCCTTTGGCCATTAATGAGGTTGTGTTCAACATTTGCCTTTTCTCTTCTGCATATTTGGTGCATTGTCATGCATGATTTATTGTTCTCGGAGTGCAGACCAACAGGATCTTTCTCGGTGGCATTTATATGCCCCGAGGGGAAACTCCTTCCTCTTGTTTGTGTGTGTAGGGAACATGGTCTAAATGAAGATGACTGGGGACCTGAAGACTGAAATAAATCTGCATGTTCAGAGGGGCAGATGTGAATTGAACTAGTTTTTTTTTTTTTCCATGAACTGTAGTCAGGAGTCGATGTGCTAGTTTAAGCTGAAAACTCCGTCTGAATCCCTGGGCTTATATCACCTCCTTGTGCCTCTTAGCATTCTCGCAAATAGAAAGCATTCTGGAGCTTCCTACACCTGGCTGTCAAACATGACAGATGGCAACGCTTTGCAACGAGTACAATTCTTACAGGAAAAACAACCTTATCGCCCAATGGCATCAGAGTGTCTCCGAAGGTAATAATTGTTGTAACAACCTTCTTTTTCGAAACATAAATATAAAGTCTCAGCAAAACACGGATTCTAATAAGGACACCGGCGCCGATACTCATTCATCGGTCTGAAGTATTGTCATTTCTTATATAAAATTGATAGGAGACACTGCAGCAAGTTCCAGCATGGTTTATGAAACATTATCCCAACAGTCTAAATAAATCATGAGAGAGAAAAACATACAATTGAAAAAAAAAAGCCCCTACCTGACAACCGGAGTATTTGATGTTCAATCCCGTCGGAATAAATTATTTATAAAGCTGCCGTAGAATTCAAAAAGTTCCGTTTTTTTTTTAGAGCCGATCACGTCGCAGCCATTGTTATGGAGCTGTGGAATAATAGTCATAATCAATGCTAACGATGATAATTACTACATGACTATCAGGTTGACATTTTATATTCTCATTTTGCACGGTTGAACGCACAATCTTTCAGATACAAGTCACTGTCATGTAGAAATGACAGTCTAATTTTTGGTGCCTTGGGCCTATGGAGATAAATGACTAGCTCGAAACTCAAAGCAGTCAAAAGAAGGAAATCAAAACGCATTGGGTTTATACTACGGGGCACTGATCTGGATGGCGAATGCAACTGGATACAGGTTTTTTTTATATCCTACTGAGATGTACAGTTATAGAAGAGACACTGGCTCTTTTTAGATTTGCGCTCTCCTAAATGGAAATTAGAGCCGTGACCTCGGAGAGCAGCATAGAAATAAGTGCACAAAGTTTCCATCGATCAGCTTTAGTTTACACGTTAGGATAGGGAAATTGGGCTATCTGACCATCTTCGAAAAAGGCCTGGTTATCGGTGCTAGAGGAGTAGGGCCAGGAGTTCACTGCCAAAGCTTGTGGAGTGTTCTTGTGCAACGGTGCTGTGAGTATTTAGAAGATGGTGCAATCAAGGAAAAAACATTTAGAGAGGTGGGTTCCTGGGGATGCAAACAAGTCATTGACAAAAGGGATCACAGAAGGATGTCAAGAATTAATTCTGACAAACAGGCAGTGCACAGTCCAGCAAATTGCAGCCAAATAAGATGCAGGTGCTCCAACTAATATGTCCCAATGCACTACTTATTGTATAGGCTATAGCAGCAGACAATCAGTTCAAGTGCCATTGTTGTATAGATGAGACTCCAGTGGGGAAAAGAGGGCAAACATTGGATCACCGAGCAGTGGAAAAACATTGCCTGGTTAGATGAATCCACATTTCTGTTGCACCATGCTGATGGGAGGGTCACAATTTGGTGCAAGCAGCATGATTGGATGAACCCTTCTTGTTGGCTGTTTAAAGCATGTTAATACCTTCATCAAATTTTGGCAATTGCAAGAATCCATACTGTCCATATGAGCGAATATTCCCACAGAGTTCATTTCAACACGTATTGGAATCTATGCCACAATGATTTGCTGCAGTTCTAAAGGCCAATAGAGGTCCAGCATGCCACTAAATGGGGGTGTCTAATCAAGCGGTCCTTCAGTGTAAATGCACTATCCTACCAAAAGTAATTGGACACCTGAGTAAGAATCAAAAGTAGTATTTATGTACCTATGTTAATACTTAGTGCGGCCCCCTTTGGCCCTAATTATATAAAATGCTTTCTGCGTTGTACGTTCTGCTAGCATTTATCTGGTATTTCCTTACATTCATCCTGCAAACAGATCAGCCAAGTTCTCTCAAAGGAGATGCATCAGCCCGTTTACAATGGTGCAAGGAGCGTCATCATTGGACAGTTGAGCAATGGAAGAACGTTCTATGAAGTGATGACCACACTACTCCATCTTCAAATCATATGGATGTACCTGGGTGTGCAGGATCCTGGGGAAAACCTTTTGCCTGAGTGTGTTGTGCCAACAATTAAGTACAGCAGAGATTCCATTACGTTCTTTTTGGTGTTTTGTCTCATTCCATTTGTTTTACTGGCAAGAACCATAAACACAGAGGTGTATCTTGATTTCTAGACAATAATGTCCTGCCAACAACGTGGTAATACTCCAGCAATGGTCGTCCATACTTCCAATGAGACAACACACCTTGTCACAAATCTAACATTGTTTTACATTGGCTTGAGGATGTAAATGTCCCACAATTGGACTGTCCTGCACAGAGTCCTAACCTGAACCCTACCGAATATCTGTGGGACAAACTAAAACATTAGGTCAAGAATTATAAACAGTGTCTGTTCTTTGAAAGAACTTACCAGATGTTTGCAGGGTGGCTGGAGGGAAACACTAGTTGAAGGGTATCAGACGTTAGTAGAAAGTAAGCCACTGAGAGTATCCAATGTCATTAGTGCCATAGGAGACCCCACTAAGTGTTAGCTAGAGATGAGCGAGCACCAAAATGCTCGGGTGCTCGTTACTCGAGACGAAATTTTCGCGATGCTCGAGGGTTCGTTTCGAGTAACGAACCCCATTGAAGTCAATGGGCGACTCGAGCATTTTTGTATATCGTCGATGCTTGCTAAGGTTTTCATTTGTGAAAATCTGGGCAATTCAAGAAAGTGATGGGAACGACACAGAAACGGATAGGGCAGGCGAGGGGCTACATGTTGGGCTGCATCTCAAGTTCCCAGGTCCCACTATTAAGCCACAATAGCGGCAAGAGTGGGCCCCCCCCTCCCAACAATTTTTACTTCTGAAAAACCCTCATTAGCAATGCATACCTTAGCTAAGCACCACACTGCCTCCAACAAAGCACAATCACTGCCTGCATGACACTCCGCTGCCACTTCTCCTGGGTTACATGCTGCCCAACCCCTCCACACGACCCAGTGTCCACAGCGCACACCAAAGTGTCCCTGCGCAGCCTTCAGCTGCCCTCATGCCACACGCTGGCCTCATAGTCACACCACCCTCATGTCTATTTATAAGTGCGTCTGCCATGAGGAGGAACCGCAGGCACACACTGCAGAGGGTTGGCACGGCCAGGCAGCGACCCTCTTTAAAAGGGGCGGGGCAATAGCCCATAATGATGTACAGAAGCAATGAGAAATCCAATCCTGTGCCACCTCCATCAGGAGCTGCAAACGTGGCCATAGCAATGGGGAACCCATGTGCCACACACTATTCATTCTGTCAAGATGTCTGCATGCCCAAGTCAGTCCGGGGTTTTTTATAAATAGTCACAGGCAGGTACAACTCCACAATGTGAAGTCCCTGTGGACACACAGCATGGGTGGCGCCCTGGTACCCACCGGCGGTACATAAATATATCCCATTGCATTGCCCATCACAGCTGAGGTAACATCAGGTTTAATGCAGGTGGGCTTCGGCCCACACTGCATGCCCCAGTCAGACTGGGGTTCTTTAGAAGTGGACACATGGAGTTACAACTCCGTGTCGACCGACAACATGGGTGGGTCCCAGGAAGCTACCGGCGGTACATAAATATATCCCATTGCATTGCCCATCACAGCTGAGGTAACGTCAGGTTTAATGCAGGTGGGCTTCGGTCCACACTGCATGCCCCAGTCAGACTGGGGTTCTTTAGAAGTGGACACATGGAGTTACAACTCCGTGTGGACCGACAACATGGGTGGGTCCCAGGAAGCCACCGGCGGTACATACATATATCCCATTGCATTGCCCATCACAGCTGAGGTAACGTCAGGTTTAATGCAGGTGGGCTTCGGCCCACAGTGCATGCCCCAGTCTGACCGGGGTTTTTAATACATAGACACTGGCAGGTACAAATCCCTAATGTGAAGTCCCTGTGAACCCACAGCATGGGTGGCTCCCTGAAACCCACCGGCGGTACATAAATATATCCAATTGCAGTGCCCAGCACAGTTGAGGTATCGTCAGCTTTAATGCAGGTGGGCTAAAAATTACTAGAATTACACTGTAGGCAAGGGCCCAAAAAATTGGTATATCAACAGTACTAATGCACCTCAGAAAAATTGCCAATGCTCAACCAAGAGGGCGGGTGAATCCCATTAATCGCTTTGGTTAATGTGGCTTAATTTGTAACTAGGCCTGTAGGCAGCCCAGTTAAAATAAAAATTGGTTCAGGTGCAAGTTTCAACGCTTTATTGAATTGAGAATTGAAACGTATAAACATTGTTTACAAAAGTTATATGATTGAGCCTTGTGGGCCTAAGAAAAATTGCCCATTCGGCGTGATTACGTGAGGTTTCAGGAGGAGGAGCAGGAGGAGGAGGATGAATATAATACACAGATTGATGAAGCTAAAAGGTCCCCGTTTTTGATGGTGATAGAGAACGATGCTTCCATCCGCGGGTGCAGCCTACGTATTGTTTAGGTATCACTGCCGTCCGCTAGTGGAGAAGAGAACTCTGGGGAAATCCAGGCTTTGTTCATCTTTATGATTGTAAGCCTGTCGGCACTGTCGGTTGACAGGCGGGTACGCTTATCCGTGATGATTCCCCCAGCCGCACTAAACACCCTCTCTGACAAGACGCTAGCCGCAGGACAAGCAAGCACCTCCAGGGCATACAGCACGAGTTCAGGCCACGTGTCCAGCTTCGACACCCAGTAGTTGTAGGGGGCAGAGGCGTCACGGAGGACGGTCGTGCGATCGGCTACGTACTCCCTCACCATCCTTTTACAGTGCTCCCGCCAACTCAGCCTTGACTGGGGAGCGGTTACACAGTCTTGCTGGGGAGCCATAAAGCTGTCAAAGGCCTTGGACAGTGTTCCCCTGCCTGTGCTGTACATGCTGCCTGATCTCCGCGCCTCCCCTGTTACCTGGCCCTCGGAACTGCGCCTTCTGCCACTAGCGCTGTCGGATGGGAATTTTACCATCAGTTTGTCCGCCAGGGTCCTGTGGTATAGCATCACTCTCGAACCCCTTTCCTCTTCGGGTATGAGAGTGGAAAGGTTCTCCTTATACCGTGGGTGGAGCAGTGTGTACACCCAGTAATCCGTAGTGGCCAGAATGCGTGTAACGCAAGGGTCACGAGAAAGGCATCCTAACATGCAGTCAGCCATGTGTACCAGGGTAGCTGTACGCAACACATGGCTGTCCTCACTCGGAAGATCACTTTCAGGATCCTCCTCCTCCTCCTCAGGCCATACATGCTGAAAGGATGACAGGCAAGCAGCATGGGTACCCTCAGCAGTGGGCCAAGCTCTCTCTTCCCCCTCCTCCTCATGCTCCTCCTCCTCCTCCTCAACGAGCTGAGATATAGACATGAGGGTGCTCTGACTATCCAGCGACATACTGTCTTCCCCCGCCTCCTTTTCCGAGCGCAAAGCGTCTGCCTTTATGCTTTGCAGGGAACTTCTCAAGAGGCATAGCAGAGGAATGGTGACGCTAATGATTGCAGCATTGCCGCTCACCATCTGGGTAGACTCCTCAAAGTTTCCAAGGACCTGGCAGATGTCTGCCAACCAGGCCCACTCTTCTGTAAAGAATTGAGGAGGCTGACTCCCACTACGCCGCCCATGTTGGAGTTGGTATTCCACTATAGCTCTACGCTGCTCATAGAGCCTGGTCAACATATGGAGCGTAGAGTTCCACCATGTGGGCACGTCGCACAGCAGTCGGTGCACTGGCAGATTAAACCGATGTTGCAGGGTGCGCAGGGTGGCAGCGTCCGTGTTGGACTTGCGGAAATGTGCTCTGAGCCGGCGCACCTTTCCGAGCAGGTCTGACAAGCGTGGGTAGCTTTTCAGAAAGCGCTGAACCACCAAATTAAAGACGTGGGCCAGGCATGGCACGTGCATGAGGCTGCCGAGCTGCAGAGCCGCCACCAGGTTACGGCCGTTGTCACACACGACCATGCCTGGTTGGAGGCTCAGCGGCAAAAGCCAGCGGTCGGTCTGCTCTGTCAAACCCTGCAGCAGTTCGTGGGCCGTGTGCCTCTTCTCTCCTAAGCTGAGTAGTTTCAGCACGCCCTGCTGACGCTTGGCCACTGCTGTGCTGCCACGCCGCGCGACACCGACTGCTGGCGATGTGCTGCTGCTGACACATCTTGATTGCGAGACAGAGGTTGCGTAGGAGGAGGAGGGTGGTTTAGTGGAGGTAGTCCCAGCCTCCATTAAATTCACCCAATGTGCCGTCAGGGAGATATAGTGGCCCTGCCCGCCTGTGCTTGTCCACGTGTCCGTTGTTAAGTGGACCTTGCCAGTAGCCGCGTTGGTGAGGGCGCGTACAATGTTGCGGGAAATGTAGTCGTGCAGGGCTGGGACGGCACATCGGGAAAAGTAGTGGCGACTGGGAACCGAGTAGCGCGATTCCACAAGCCTATACGGCAGTATCTCCAGGCTGATCAATCTGGCTATGTGCACGTTTAACGCTTGAACATGCGGGTGCGTGGCAGCGTACTTGCGCTTGCGCTCAAACACTTGCGCTAGCGATGGCTGGACGGTGCGCTGAGAGACATTGCTGGATGGGGCCGAGGACAGCGGAGGTGAGGGTGTGGGTGCAGGCCGCGAGACGGTCGTGCCTGTGTCCTGAGAGTGGGGTTGGATCTCAGTGGCAGGTTGGGGCACAGGGGGAGAGGCAGCGGTGCAAACCGGAGGCGGTGAACGGCCTTCGTCCCACCTTGTGGGGTGCTTGGCCATCATATGCCTGCGCATGCTGGTGGTGGTGAGGCTGGTGGTGGTGGCTCCACGGCTGATCTTGGCGCGACAAACCTTGCACACCACAGTTCGTCGGTCATCTGCACTCTCAGTGAAAAACTGCCACACCTTTGAGCACCTCGGCCTCTGCAGGGTGGCATGGCGCGAGGGGGCGCCTTGGGAAACAGTTGGTGGATTATTTGGTCTGGCCCTGCCTCTAACCCTGGCCACCGCACTGCCTCTTCCAACCTGCCCTGCTGCTGCACTTGCCTTCCCCTCTGAAGACCTGTCCTCAGTAGCCTTAGCAAACCAGGTGGGGTCAGTCACCTCATCATCCTGCTGCTCTTCCTCCGAATCCTCTGTGCGCTCCTCCCTCGGACTTACTGCAATTACTACTACCTGAGTGATAGACAACTGTGTCTCATCGTCGTCGTCCTCCTCACCCACTGAAAGCTCTTGAGACAGTTGCCGGAAGTCCCCAGCCTCATCCCCCGCACCCCAGGAACTTTGCAAAGGTTGGGCATCGATCCCGACAAACTCCTCCGGTGGGAGAGGAACCATTGCTGCCCATTCTGGGCAGGGGCCCGAGAACAGTTCCTGGGAGTCTGACTGCTCCTCAGAATGTGTCATTGTAATGGAGTGAGGAGGCTGGGAGGAAGGAGGAGCAGCAGCCAGAGGATTCAGAGTTGCAGCAGTGGACGGCGTAGAACTCTGGGTGGTCGACAGATTGCTGGATGCACTTTCTGCCATCCACGACAGGACCTGCTCACACTGCTCATTTTCTAATAAAGGTCTACCTCGTGGACCCATTAATTGTGAGATTAATCTGGGGACGCCAGAAACGTGCCTCTCTCTTAATCCCGCAGCAGTTGGCTGCGATACACCTGGATCAGGAGCTCGGCCTGTGCCTCTACCCCTGGCCACCGCACTGGCTCGGCCTGTGCCCACACCCCGACTTGGGCCTCCGCATCCTCGCCCGCGTCCACGTCCTCTAGGCCTACCCCTACCCCTCAGCATGCTGTATTACCAGTAGTGCAGAAACAGAACGCTGTAATTAAATGTGCTGCTTATTGGCCTGTGGTTGCAGGCACCTTCGCTTACGGAACGCACAGCAGAGCCAGGAAAGAATTTTGCGCAAGCCTGTAGTGAGACGTAGGTGCGTATGACTGAGCTAGTGGAATTCACAGCGCAGAAGCAGTCAAGTGTCCAAAGGCCACTAGTAGGCCTTAAGTATTTTGCTTCTATTTTTTTAAAGGCTGAGCTGAGACAGCAGACAGATACTGTAGGCAGTGTATATATGTATACTGTTTCCCTCTGGACGGGATGACGGCGGTGATGTAACGGGCAACGCAGAGCCAGGAAACAATTTTGCGCAAGCCTGCTGTAATGCTTAGCTGTGTATTAATTAGGACTACTACCCCCAGCAGAAACGCAGTACACTCAAGACGGTCACAGGCAGCCCAAAGATAGTATTTTTCCCAAATTTGTTTGAAAAAGCCCACTGCCTATATAGACAGTATATCTCTTTCACCTTTCCCACTGTCCCTGCCTCACCAGTACTGGCCCTATACTATGTAAAATTACTGCAGACTGAGGACGCAATGCTCTGCACGCCCGATATACAAAAAAAAAAAAAAGATGTGCAACACTGCTCACAGCAGCCTTAACAGTACTGCACACGGTCAGATGTGGCCCTAAGAAGGACCGTTGGGGTTCTTCAAGCCTAAAATAACTCCTAACGCTCTCCCTATAGCAGCTCCGGCACCAGCAGCACTGTCCCTGATCTCTGTCAGAATGCATTTGTGGCGAGCCGTGGGAGGGGCAGATTTAAATACTCGGGTGACACCTGATCTCCCCAGCCACTCACTGCAGGGGGGTGGTATAGGGCTGGAACATCACAGGAGGAAGTTGTAATGCCTTCCCTGTGTTTCTATTGGCCAGAAAAGCGCGCTAATGTCTCAAAGATGAAAGAGAAAGTAACTCGAACATCGCGTGGTACTCGTCACGAGTAACGAGCATCTCAAACACCCTAATACTCGAACGAGCATCAAGGTCGGACGAGTACGTTCGCTCATCTCTAGTGTTAACATATCCAAATAAATACCGCTTCTAATTCTTGCTCCAATTACTTTTGGTAGAATAGATATGTTTAATGTATACAACATGCTGATGTCTGTGAGAACATAAGAGTAGCGGAGGTATGAAAAAAAGCAGCTTTCTTGGAGACAACTGTTCAACTTTAAGTGAGAAGGAAAGAAATCATTTGAACTAGTTAGAAGTTAAGTTAGTCAATTAGTTATATAGATGAAAAAGAAAAATTGTTGACCAAATGGGGTTGAACCTTGAAAGAACTACGCTATTATCCAGCGGAAGAAGTAAAAATTATTACAATTAGAGGAAATCTGTCTGTGTAAGAACGAATCCTCGCAGCACTAATGTGCTTTCACCTAAGGAATAATTACTGTTATTAAAATGCTTACTTTTCTAGAGTGTCTCCTCATAGACACAATGCTCCATCTTCGACAAAATATCATTGCATTAATAAAGCTTCTTATAAGGAAAAAATCCGGTAGCTGCAATGTTCCCTAAAGAAATAATTCTTGTTATTTGAGAACTTCCCTCATGAGCTGAAAATCTCCAAGCCTCAATGATAGTCTTAGCCGTAGAAATAATAACTGGGATACAAGTTATATGGGAATGTCTCCCTATGGTGGAAATGTTCTCTCTTCCCCACTTATAACAACATCTCCTCAAGGCCCCAATGTTCTCAAAGAAAAATATCATTTCAAATATATAACAAGTGAACTCCTAATAAAATCTCTTGTATAATGGGATCCTTTCTTAGGAAATGATCTAAAGATACCGAGTTGTATTAACGCGGCTCTGTGGAGCTCCAGTGAGCCTTTGTCTTACAAGGCTTTGCTAATAAGAGCATGACCTTGGAGATCAAATATCCTTGGGCTACTGGGTGAACCCATTTGTATAAGGGAAAGTAGACATGTTTTTCAGTCTTGGGACATACAGTCTCTCCGGGACATAATTGAAGCAACAATGAAGACGTGTTTATGGCACTGAAGATGGTCATTTGTAGCTCGGGCTGTGAAAAAGACAACATTAATTATATGTCGTAAGCAGAGGTTTGATGAGTTGTGACTGCATCAGTCTGGAAACAAGGCTCAAGTGACAAGTGTCCACCAGGAACTCTATAAATAAGCATTGTAAGATAATAGCACATAGACAATGTAATATGTGGAGAGGACTTGGTTTATAATAGAAATTTTTAGAGAATTTTTTTAACAGCTACTTTTTTTCAGTGGAATAGATGGGAACTGGGAATATTGTGTTCAGGGCACAGTGACAATGGCAAAGTTTGCAGAATTTGTGAACTTGTTAGAATTGTGTGCTATCATGGATAATTCTTGACAAGAGGTCATGTGCTGCATAAAGGGACTGTCTCAGCTCACCACCCACGTTGGAATGGGATCGGGGTGACTTCATGGCGTTAACCCCGGCCCACGTGATCCACACAGTCGCATGTGTTCAGTGTCATTTCAGCGTTGGACATCCATGTAAGCATTTCTCTGCGGGTGTATTGATAGATTGGTCAACTGGGTGTCATGTCTTAGATGGCCAATCAGCGTCTATCCATATTTATTCTGGCTCCTCTTCATGGAGAACGCCAGTTATACGTCTAGTCTGCAGGAGTTTCTGGTTAAGTCACCAGCAACTGCCCTGTTCTACTGTCTGATAAGTCTTTTTGGTGTTTAGGGTATTAGGGGGGGTTGTAACATCTATCTCTTGAATAATTGCTATATATGCATTTGTACTTCATTTGGTTCATTGCACTCTTGTTTTCATCTATACTGTATACATTTCTAATTACTATTGCAAATATTATCCTTGTTTTCCAACTAGGGAGAGTTAGGGTTGCCCCAGTTTCCTGATGTAGGGTCGCCCTCATCAGGGTGAGTGCTCTGCTTTCAGGTAGGATCTCATAGGATTAATAAATTAAGGTCAGGTTTCCCGTTCCCGCATGTTTGGTTTTGCGATCAATATTTTGAGTTCTCCGCTTTAGTATATTATATGTATATCTGTCCTAATTACGTTCCATCCAGACGAGATGTTGTGCAAACAGCTCGGACATAACAGTGACCTATGGTTTTAGTCTATAAAATTATTCATTGTAGAACGAAAAGTAAAATAATTTTACAATAGACTTTTTGCATCATTCCCTCAGTTTTCCTGATCTCTGCTTGCTGTTATTCAGTAGGAATTTTCATTCTTCTCTAATAATGTGTCCAAACCATGTGATTGGCACAGAGGTGCATGGCTTGTTAGACATGAAAGAGCTCAGACAATTCGACTGTGAAAGTAGATGCACACATAGCTTAAAACTCTGCTGCTAGACGTTGCGACAAATCAGTAGGAAAATCCTCATCTGTAACATATTGCTGTGGATTTTAGTCCAGTACATTGAAAAGGATGAAATCCATGCTACAAATCTGCAGCATCCTCATGGCTGATACTATAATCTGTTGCAGATTTTCCAAGCAGCATTTCTGGTGTTTCCGCTAAGTGTGAAAATACACTAACTATAATGAGCAGAACATCTGTGTCCATCACAAGACTGGAGCAGTTATTTATCTACAGAAGTGAAGAATGTAGGTTCTTAATGAATTGCAACAATTAGAAATATGAAACAATCGGGTACCAATTCTCTCTACTGGTATGGTAACACAAGCCATATTCGCAGCTGAGTTTTTTGCCTCATGTAGCGCACAGTGTTAAGGCAGCAGAAATGCAGTCCTAAGCTCTTGCTCACGTCCTGAAGGTTGCATGTTCAATCCCTGCATGGCTCAAGGTTGACCCATCATTCCATCCTTCTGATTTTGGTAAAATGAGTACCCAGCTTGGTGGGAGGTAATAAATAAATTAGTCAAAAGCACAGCGGTGCTGTAGTGGCCCAGAACATGCTTTCCTGGCCCCCTCCATAATGCCATACATGTCATGTCTTATGTTGGTGCGCTGTGCAAATCTGTCTAGTCATTCTGTTATGTGTATTGCACAGCTGCAGCGTGTCATGGGTTAAGTGGCTGCAAAAGCCTGCAGATTGCCTGTGAATGTATCAATTTATGTCCTGTCACATGGTATAAATGAGAATATAAATAGGAGTGTGTGAAAGCAGGAAAGGTAGTCCATTTCTTCTGGATTCCTGATCAAGAGTGTGGGCTGCATGAGGGTACCTTCAACCCTCATGCAGTGAAGGTTGGAAGAGGAGGAGAGGTTCACTGGATTAACTGTTCAAGCATGAGAAAAGAGTGAGCCCCAAAGATAGAGAGTATTAGTGAAACGTGAGTGTTACTCTTCAAGGCCCAGTGCAGAGGTACTCTTTGTCATTTGTTCACACCCGAGCATCCTAAAGTCTTGGACTGCCGGCTGATGGTACTCTTCTCCATTTGTTCACACCCAAGCGTCCTGAAGTCTGGGACCGCACGTTCAATTGGAGGTGGAGGTATGCATCTTCAGTTGTTCACACATGGGCATCCTGAAGCCTGGGATCACTGTGTGGAGGTACTTCTAATTAAGTCTGTCTAAATGCCTGCACTTGGAGGAATTGTACTATTGGAATTATTTTCAAGTAAAGTTCTGCCAGGCCCTGACCGTTCCAGGGACCTGAGGTACGTTATGTCTGTCTGCGGCTCCTTTATTCTCTGCCAAAGGTCATTCCGGAGTGTGACGGAATGGTGGCGTCACCCGTGAAAACTACTATTCCTGTTCTACCGTTTATTGGGCATCCCTCACTTAGGGGTGTCCGAAAGAGGCCCAGCGCTGCTTTGGCCGAGGCTACGTGCCTCCCTCTGGGAGGGAGTGTGGTAAGTGCCGCCGTGACAAGCCAGCATCTTCCCCTCCCCACTCCTCAACGTATGCCCTGTGTCCAGGGTCACCCTATGGGATGCTGCAGCGCTATACAAATGACAAGATTTATTTTTTCATTTTGGAATCTGCAGTGAATTTGCAGCGGCAAAATCCAAACCAAATCCTAAATATTTTGCCACAGATTTTGGAGCAGATTTTTCACAGGTTTAACTCTTGGCATTGCAACTTGTAATGCAAAGTGTAAAATCCGCTCTCATATCCACAGCAAACAATTAACATGCTTAAAACATAAAATTTGCTACATATGTCAATTCCACTGCAGATTTTGAGTGGAATTTTTCTGCAAACCTGATTTATTAAATCTCATCCACATAGCTCGTACTGTAAATGCTGCAGATTGTCTATGTAGAAATTTCATATTTTCACCCTGTGTAATGGTTGGACAGTTTCTAAAAATTTGTCAAATTTATGACAGCCGCTCATGCTGCGTATTACATATAGAGCATTTTTGGACACTTTTGGCTAATTTTATACCACCTAATTCTCTGGTAGAGTTTGCACTAAAATTTTGCACCAAAACTTCAGCGCAATTTTACTGCATTTTATTGCACTTCAGTTACTTTTTCCACTAAATTGCACCCCTCTGTCACACAAAGCACAGTGGATTATCATTTTTTTGGTGCATTTATATCATAAATAGGTTAAAACTTAATGCAATCTTATAGACCAGAAATGGTGGCGCATTTTTCTACAAAGTCTACGCCCAACCACATTTATAAATCAGCTCCAGTGAATTGATACAGAAAGTACTGTATCATGTAACACTGCATAGTTTTTCATTCTACAAGGAATATAATTTATTTGCTGAACTGTATATTCCCTTTTAATCAAGTTTTATGAGTTTTTTTAAAGATTTTAATCTAGAAATCTTGCAGTTTTCACCATGGCCATTAAACCCTCATAATCGGCTGTCACTTCCTGTTTGAAAATGATGAAATTGTATACTGGGGGCAAAATCATCTCATTTTCATTGGGGGGGGGGGATTGGGATACAAAATAAAGTGATATCTTTATTATTAAGCTAGAGGCAAATAGGTAATCGAGACAGCTCAGCTCCTGCTCTCTCTTCCGCCTTGCTGCACAGTAACTACTGCACATGACACATGGCATGCTTATAGCACTCAATGAGATGTAAATAACATTCATGCATATGTATGGAAATCTTTTAGAGGTTCTTAGAAAGTAGTTATAGGAGATAAAGTAGACATCATGGGGCAGACATTTTTCTGCACTTTCTGGCAGCCTCTCACCAGCTCAGAGTGGCTGCTCCTGGGCACCAATAGATAATATTCAGCTGTATAGTATGCAATGATAATGGAGACTTAAGGAGCCCCTGTTGGCTCTACTGACATATCTGTTTTAGTAAATGCTTGCATTCTTCATGAATCTACATTTCTGAATACCCCTTTTCTTAGAACTCTGCATTATGCCATTCCTCCTAGAAATGCATGGGTGTTACCATTCTTCTTGTCATAGGGGTGTATACTTACACAGTCAGCACTGATTGGACAATGTCAGAGTGTGCAGAAAACACCCAAACTGGTAACACCTAGTTGTCAATTTATTCATACATTTTTTTAGGAGGATTAACAGAAGAACAGGACAATATAGTAATATATGAAAGGGTGAATTGTTGCTTTACAGGGAATACAATTACTTACTAAAACAAAAATATCAGGATAGCTGACAAGTCCTCTTTAAGTTTAATATCTACTGCATTCTGTAAAAGTAGTCTTGGCAAATATTGGGGCTGTACCTACTAATTTCCCTTACTTCCTACCTCCAGTGGTCATGGTGCCTGCTTTCCACCTCTGTCCTTTGAAAGGGTCCGCACATGTGCTCAGCCCGCTTCTTAAAGGGTCAGCGCACACATCCAGCTTTTCCATCCTCAGCCAATCCTGATTGTCCTATTTTAGGCACTCTCTTCCACTATAAAGTGCCTGAGTAATAAGTCTTTATAGCATGCAAAGGGGTATACTGTGCTATCTGACCTTCTATCTCACCCAACTTTTCCTGACTTTTCCACTGCTGACCTCAGCTTGTTCGTTGACCATATTTTCTCTGCCTGCTGCCTACCCTGACCCTCAGCCTGTTTCGCGTTTTTTCAATAATACTGCCTATCCTGACTTAGGCTTTGCCCCATGACTATATCTCTATCTATGTTCTTTAGTACTGCTCATGGTAAACCTGACTAAGTTGCATCAGATGTTTCTTACCAAGACTATTGCTGAGGTAATGGTCTAAGGTTACCCACAGTACAGACCCGATCCTCATTGGTGGGGTTAAACCGTAAAAATGTAGACTTCTGGTTCAGCCCTCAAATCTAGCCCTAAGCCAAATCAGTGTAGGGGCACAGTAGAGCTACATCTGTTGCTTTACAGGTCTTCATATCAAGTTTTCAAATTTGCTTCAGCTGAATGTGCATGTGAGATCAACGAGGAGAGTAAGCTGATAATAGATACCTCTGGTGGTGGCTTGGCTCTCTTGATAACTAAAGCTTAGCTCTTGTGGGTGTCAAACATGCCAAACCTTTGATTCCCTTAACATTTGCCGTAACAGGTCAGTCAGCCTCACAGAAATCAGTGGGTTCAGCATTCGACATTCATCTAATTTGTATGGTCATCTTAACACAGGCTTGTAAGATAGGACTTGTGCCTAGGTTGTCAACTTAATATATAATGGGTCAGTGGATTTGCTGGCCAAACTGATTGGAATGCTCTACTTTTCCTTTTTAAGCCTTTGTAGATACAAGCCTAAAATTATCACTGATATGAAAATTGCCCTCACAGAAACCAAACAGAGCAGATTAATTGTATAGCTTCTCTGGCCCTCCCATTCATCACCCTGTACCTTCTGGCAAAGCAATTAGCAGGTGTCAGGGTTCAGTAAATGTGTTGACAGTAGAGCGAGTCGTGAGGTTCTTAGAGAAGGATCGGATGATATTATTAGAACAAGCTCAACTGTTCCAACTTTCGTTCAAGCATGCCTGAACTTTCAGGTGACTTTTCAGAATAAGCTGCCATGTGTGTTCATGAGGAATAGCAGTATTTATAGCCATAATATTCTTGTATTGTGCATTTATTAACAGTTTTCCCCTCTGCAGGCTCCATCTCGAATTCTTTTTTGTCAGCTGGTGGGTATAGAGTAGGTGCTATGATGTCTCCATTCACTGAATGCAGAGAAGAGCAGGATATCTTCTTTGCTATCTCTCTGCAGCATCATGGAGGACATTATACAGCAGTAATAAGCAGTATAGTAGCTGTAAACCATTACTATTAGCTCCAGCAGCAGGGCTGTGTGTCTTTCTCTCTCAATCATCTTTCTCTCTACTCTCCATAGACTTAGATTGCAGCAAGAAACAGCATCAAGCAAAATCCTAGCCCCATTCCCCATCATCTGTTTTTCTACCTCTGTTACTAGAAACAATCATTACTTGACAATAGGCATGGACAGCAAAAGAAGTAAGAGTCCGTTTAGACCTGTTGATTTCTCGTTTGACCGAGCAAACAATATCAGAATTTGCTTGTTCGCTGGTGCAGCTTGTTTATACAGGCAGATACATCATTGGTTCATTATGTCTGCATCAAATGGACAATGAAGAAAAGTGAACTATTTATCGTTCGTCGATCGGTCATTAGCTGCATTTACACTGAATGATTCATTTTCGCTTGTTTGAACAATTTTTTGATCAATATCATTCTGTGTTAAAGGGCCTTAGGAACCTTAGTGCCAGCACTTTTAAATGTATAAAACACTGCTTTAAGTAATTTTTTCCGAAGGTGTGTGTATCCTAGGAAATATCTCAACTATGATGTGTAGTATCAAACATGACGTGGTCTGATATAGCTGCTACATGCATGTAGGGCATAGCAATGGTGCCCCTCATGGATGCATCTCACCAAGATGTTACTCTTGTCAACGAGGGCAAATATAGACATACATTTTAAACACTAAAATGTGGGTAACACAAAAGGGTTCATAAACTGATAACAAAACTACAACTTAGGCATGGTGGACCCTGTCTAAAAGCAGGGTGATTGCCCTGAAAGGAGGGTAAGAAAGAATATAGAGCACATGAAAAAACTATATATATATGTGTGTGTGTGTGGTGATTCACTTACTGTGGGGCTTATTCACGTTTGCCCAGCTCTATTTTATATATATTTATATATTCTATCTCCCACTTGAAAAGATGAGAGAGGCCTGTAATTGGCATCATAGGTAGACCTCAACTATGAGAGACAACATGAGAAAACACATTCAGAAAATCACATTGTCTGATTTTTAACGAATTTATTTGCAAATTATGGTGGAAAATAAGTATTTGATCAATAACAAACAAGCAAGATTTCGGAGTCTCATAGACCTGTAACTTCTTCTTTAACCCTTTCCAATCCAATTTGTTTCCTGGTTTTCCTAGGGGGCTTTCTTTTTTACTTCCGTTATACAACGGTGCTGTCTGCTGGCTAAAGCCAGTACTGCATGAGGTGACACGTTGGATAGGCTCCAACAGCAGAAAGGCTGGCAATATACCGTAAGAGAACCCTGACGGATGTCTTTCAACATCAGAGCTGTACAGCCTTAAATCACAATGTCTTCAGAGGTCAGACAGTGGATTGGAAAGGCTTAAGAGGCTCCTCTGTCCTCCACTCATTACCTGTAGTAATGGCACCTGTTTGAACTTGTTAACAATATAAAAAAGACACCTGTCCACAACCTCAAGCAGTCACACTCCAAACTCCACTATGGTGAAGACTAGAGATGAGCAAGCACCAAAATGCTCGGGTGCTCGTTACTCGAGATGAATTTTTCGCAATGCTCGAGGGTTCGTTTCGAGTAATGAACCCCATTGAAGTCAATGGGCGACCCGAGCATTTTTGTATATCGCCGATGCTCGCTAAGGTTTTCATTTGTGAAAATTGGGGCAATTCAAGAAAGTGATGGGAACGACACAGCAACAGATAGGGCAGGCGAGGGGCTACATGTTGGGCTGCATCTCAAGTTCCCAGGTCCCACTATTAAGCCACAATAGCGGCAAGAGTGCCCCCCCCAACAACTTTTACATCTGAAAAGCCCTCATTAGCAATGCATACCTTAGCTAAGCACCACACTACCTCCAACAAAGCACAATCACTGCCTGCATGACACTCCGCTGCCACTTCTCCTTGGTTACATGCTGCCAAATCCCCCCCCCCCCCACGACCCAGTGTCACAGCGCACACCAAACTGTCCCTGCCCAGCCTTCAGCTGCCCTCATGCCACGCCACACTCATGTCTATTTATACGTGCGTCTGCCACAGGAAAAGCAGGCACACACTGCAGAGGGTTGGCACGGCTAGGCAGCGACCCTTTTTAAAAGTGGCGGGGCGATAGCCCACAATGCTGTACAGAAGCAATGAGAAATCCAATCCTGTGCCACCTCCATCTGGAACTGCACACATGGGCATAGCAATGGGGAAACTATGTGCCACACACTATTCATTCTGTCAAGGTGTCTGCATGCCCCAGTCAGACCACGTTTTTTTATATATAGTCACAGGCAGGTACAACTCCGCAATGGGAATTCCGTGTGCACCCACAGCATGGGTGGCTCCCTGGAACCCACCGGCGGTACATAAAAATATCCCATTGCATTGCCCAACACAGCTGAGGTAGTAATGTCGTGCTTAATGCAGGTGGGCTTCGGCCCACACTGCATGCCCCAGTCAGACTGGGGTTCTTTAGAAGTGGACACAGATGCATTTACAACTCCCTGTGGACCCACAGCATGGGCGGCTCCCTGGCACCCACCGGCGGTACATAAATATATCCCATTGCAGTGCCCAACACAGCTGAGGTAGTATTGTCATGTTTAATGCAGGTGGGCTTCGGCCCACACTGCATGCCCCAGTCAGACTGGGGTTCTTTAGAAGTGGACACAGATGCATTTACAACTCCCTGTGGACCCACAGCATGGGTGGGTGCCAGGAAGCCACCGGCGGTACATAAATATATCCCATTGCATTGCCCAACACAGCTGAGGTAGTAATGTCGTGCTTAATGCAGGTGGGCTTCGGCCCACACTGCATGCCCCAGTCAGACTGGGGTTCTTTAGAAGTGGACACAGATGCATTTACAACTCCCTGTGGACCCACAGCATGGGTGGTTCCCTGGAACCCACAGGCGGTACATAAATATATCCCATTGCAGTGCCCAACACAGCTGATGTAACGTCAGCTGTAATGCAGGTGGCCTAAAAAATAATTTGATTACACTGTAGGCGAGGCCCCACAAAAATTGCTGTATCAACAGTACTAATGTACCTCTGAAAAATTGCCCATGCCCAACCAAGAGGGCAGGTGAAACCCATTAATCGCTTTGGTTAATGTGGCTTAATTTGTAACTAGGCCTGGAGGCAGCCCAGTTAAAATAAAAATTGGTTCAGGTGATTCGGGCGATTAGACGCTGAAATTAGACGGCACCATGGCGACGGGGATGCCAGCAACGGAGCAGGTAAGTGAATAACTTCTGTATGGCTCATATTTAATGCACGATGTATATTACAAAGTGCATTAATATGGCCATACAGAAGTGTATAACCCCACTTGCTGCCGCGGGACAACCCCTTTAAGCTAGTATGTCCAAGCCGAAGTTTGGTAGAGAGCATTTGGATGATCCAGAAGAGTATTGGGAGAATGTCATATGGTCAGATGAAACCAAAGTAGAACTGTTTGGCAGAAACACAACTCGTCGTGTTTGGAGGAGAAAGAATGCTGAGTTGCATCCAACGAACCCCATACCTACTGTGAAGCATGGGGGTGGCAACATCATGCTTTGGGGCTGTTTCTCTGCAAAGGGACCAGGCCGACTGATCCGTATACGTGAAAGAATGAATGCGGCCATGTATCGTGAGATTTTGAGTTCAAACCTCCTTCCATCAGCAAGGGCACTGAAGATGAAACATGGCTGGGTCTTTCAGCATGACAATGATCCCAAGCACACCGCCAGAGCAACGAAGGAGTGGCGTCGTAAGAAGCATTTCAAGGTCCTGGAGTGGCCTAGCCAGTCTCCAGATCTCAACCATAAAGAAAACCTTTGGAGGGAGTTGAAAGTCCGTATTGCCCAGCGACAGCCCCAAAACATCACTGCTCTTGAGGAGATCTGCATAAGGGAATGGGCCAAAATACTAGCAACAGTGTATGCCAACCTTGTGAGGACTTACAGAAAACGTTTAACCTCTGTCATTGCCAATAAAGGATATATAACAAAGTATTGAGATGAACTTTTGTTATTGACCAAATACTTATTTTCCACCAAAATTGGCAAATAAATTTGTTAAAAATCAGACAATGTGATTTTCTGGATGTGTTTTGTCATGTTGTCTCTCATAGTTGAGGTCTACCTATGATGTCAATTACAGGCCTCTCTCATCTTTTTTTAAGTGGGAGAACTTGTACAATTGGTATCTGACTAAATACTTTCCCCACTGTGTGTATATATATATATATATATATATATATATATATATATATATATATATATAGATTAGAGCTGGACAGATGTAAATAAGCCCCACAGTAAAAGTATTGCCCTTGGTACCTAGTTGCAGATAACTGCTGACACCAGACACCTCGGGTAGGACAATAACTGGCACCCATGTAGAGGCAGGCACAGAATGAATACACTTCCACAATGTCTGATTGGCTGGCTAGGAAAAACACCTCTCTGTCAGCCAATCAGTCCATACACCCCATGAGATATTGTTTCAAAGTGACAAGTGACACCTCAGGGGCCTTCTGTAGTGATAGCAAGAAGGCACTTATTGGTGCCCACCACCAAAGACTCATGACATTACACCGACTCCACTTCCTGATTGCCGCCAACATGCTGCAATAGTAGCCAAATACGAATTGTCTGGAGGGCTGCATATAAATTGTGCTCCTACATCCCAGACCACAGACTTGGTTTTGCTTGTCTCAGTCCTCAGAGTGGTCAATCTCCACAGTCAAATTTTAACAGAAATCACATTACAAAAGTCAACATTTGATACCAGTATTAAATATGTATCTGTCACCAACTTTATCGGAGTGGTATGTCAACGAAGAAACAAATAAACTTTACGAGTGAGGGAGCTTAATTAGAAGTATCAAAAGTTTTTCAGCTGAGCAGACTCCAAAATGTATAGGTTCTGTCTGAAGACAGATATCACATAAAATGTTGTACATAAAAGGGCTTTAAATAAAAAGTCTGGCTGTAGTCATTACTGTACTAAGTTCAAAAAGTTTAGTTACTAAGTTGGTGAAAAGAAATACTGTGGGTGATCTGGATCTTGAAACAATTACAAATGGTCTATAATCCCTTCGGAGATCCTTGCATGTACAACAATTCTAACTTTGTTTCCTTGCAAACCTCTATTTTATGCTAACAATAGTAATACTCATCGCCTTTATTGGAGAACAATGAAAAAATGTAGCTCAATTGTCTGGAATGTTTTTTTTTCTGAAGAGAAATAACAAGCTGCCTGTTTTGTCTTTAACGCTGTCAAATAGATTAAACACAAGTCAATCAAACACAAATTTCCTGTAAAATCGTTAATAATATTACAATTCACATATTATAATCAAACTGTAAAGATGATTTCTGAAATTATAGTAATTTTTTACTTTTCATTGAGTTTAGACATTTATTAATGCTATTATTTTACTCGGCTGATAACCTACAATATTCCTGTGATACATCAAAAGACAAGAAACATAAAAGATTACATTGTTTCTGAAGTTGTCATTATTATTTACACACTGAGCTGGCAGTTTATTATGAGAAGTAGGATATTTTTTATGTAATGGTTGAAGACAAAATGCACCAAATCTGGCTCAAATTGTAGCAAAAAGCTTTCACACATGGTGTGCGCTAGATTTATTGTGTGTTTTAGACTATTTTTGGTGCAGCCCACCTCTTTGACCCAGAGTTCTTTTTTGAGTCAAACTTCCAAGTGTATAAAGTATTGTGATACGTTTGAGACATGATTGATTGAGAGATTGTGTCAAAAGGTGTAGGTAGAAGGTAATCAATAACTACTTGCTGTATGCTTCTACCTATCTGTAATACTATCTACTATTTTAACTTGCTTGAAGTATTCTACAGAAGCTCTGGACATATATGGTCTACTGAAAACCAGTTACAGTGACTCATAGTTACGGGATGTTGCACAGTAATATTGTCCAGATATGGATATCTTCATAGAGAAACTATGCAGTAGTATATATATTGCCAAAACACGCGTAACGCTTTATTTACCTAAGAATGACGTGTTTTATCAAACTGCGCAGACGCAGATATGCCACGTAATGTAAGAATAGTATAAATAAGACTGATTTCCAGGGAGGAGTTTGGGACTCGTTGTTGTGGCCGATAGACGTATCGGCATATTCCCGGATTCCTCCTACCAATCATACCTGGAGATCCCCCGATTGCGGAGTGATGCTACAATATCCGGTAATGTATTGATGCTTATCTTTGTTACCCATGTGATCTCAATGCCTATATGTTAATTAACTGTTTCACTTACATTCATATACTAAAGAGTGAATAAACTCGTGTTTTATATTTGTTTTACCTCAGACTGTGCTTAGCTTGTATGTTAATGAGGTCGAAAAATTGCTAAAAATCTTGAGCAGGTAAGACAAGTATACAAAAAAATGCCTTAGGGTGTACACTGGGCTTTCAGTCATTAGTCTGCAGCAATGACCTGCTTGATATCTTATATAGCTACTAGCTATCCTGCTTCCCCAAAAATAAGACCTACCCTGAAAATAAGCCCTGTCTTGATTTTTTGGGAAGGTTTGAAGTATAAACCTTACCCGAAAATAAGCCCTAACTGCATTACATAAAAAAGGAATACTTCCTAGCATGCTCAGTCCAGGTCCTCCTGCTGCTGTCCACAGCTTCGCCGTGCATCCTGCAGTCCTCAAACACCCACAGAAGATTACTTCCTGGTTACGGGATTTATAAATCCCACTTCCAGGAAGCGATGGCTCTCATTGGTTCTCGAGCACTGCTCAGCCAATCAATGCAGCACTCGATGAGCCAATGCGAGCCCTGCATCGATTGGCTGAGCAGCAGTCAAAGAACCAATTGCAGCCATCGTGTTTTAAAGGTGGGATTTATGAATTGGCCAATCAATGACGTGGCTCAGCATGTCAGAGCTCCAGAGAGCAGTGGGAAGGACACGGACTGAGCCTGCTAGGTAAGTATAATAAGACATCCCTTGAAAATAACACCTAGTGCCTCTTTTGGAGCAAAAATTGATATAAGACAGGGTCTTATTTTCAGGGAAACACGGTATCTAGGAGAGCTCTATAAAACACAGTATACAGCAGATTGCAGCAGCATTGTATGATATATATTGGAGGAGTTTTAGTGTTCCCAGATTTTCTAGGTAGGTACTTGTAGTTTTAATTCCTATGCCTCTTAGTATTTTAATTTAGTTCAATAAAAGTTAGGTTTTAGGGCTCAGTCATGTGGGTGTTTTTGCTGCGCATGTTTTTTGCGTGTGCGATTCACATCTCTTAGAACCAATGTTTTTCAATGGCAGTAGTCACATGTCCATTTTCTACCTGCGCACAAAAATTTGCAGCGGTAAAAATAGGGCAGCGGATTTCAAAACACAAGTAACTGCGGCTTTCAGGATTTTTTGGATGTAAGACCAGGGGTTTCACCTTTTGGTCAATAGGGCTGGCAGCAGCAGCGCAGACCCCATTGAGAACATACAGAGAAGATTGTGATCCAATGGCACAGCTGCGACAGCTGTGGCTGAGCATTTTTTTTATCTTCGTGGGGAGTCCCCTTATCACTGAATACTTTGACAGCTTTGTCACAGTTTCCAGTGACAAGGGGACTCCCTGCAGGGATGAAGAATTCCTCTTCTGCATCTGTAGCACAGGAGCACAATGTTCTACCATTGCTTTCAATGGGGCCGGCACTTCTGCAGCCCCATTGAAAGCAATGGGCTGCTGGCAAGCCCTGCAGGAATTTTCGGAGAAGGGCTTTAAATATGAGCACTTCCCTGAAAATCATCCCTAGAATGTGTAAAAAAATATATACTTACCTCTCCACCGCTGCCGGGGCTCAGGCGTGTTTATTCGCTTGTCCTCCTGAACTGCTCTGATTTAAAATCCCCACCTGCTGAAAGGGCTGCCTCTGATTGTCTCAGCACTGTGACCAATCAGAGGCAGTGCTCAGCCATTGAATGAAAGCTGAGCGCTGCCTGTGATAGGTCCCTGCACTCAGCCAATCACAGGCAGTGCTCAACTGTCATTCGATGAATGGCTGAGCACTGCCTGTGATTGGCTGAGCGCTCAGCCAATCAGATACAGCCCTTTCAGCAGGGGGGGATTTTAAATGCCCACCTGCTGAAAGAGATTCTTAGCAGTGCACGTAGAAGACATGGCTGGATGCGCCTGAGCCCCGGAGGCTGAGGAGAGGTGAGTATATGTATTTTTTATTTTTAACACATTCTATGGATGATTTTCAGGGAAGTGCTTATATCTAAAGCCCTTCCCTGAAAAATCCCTGCATGGCTTGCCAGCAGCCCACTGCTTTCAATAGAACTGCAGAAGTGCCGGTCCCATTGAAAGCAATGGGAGAACATTGCGCTCCTGTGCCACGGGGATGAAGAAATTCTCTGACACAGTGCTGTCACAGTGTTCAGAGACAAGGAGATTCTCTGCGGGGAATATTTACACGGTATCGACGGAGAGGTGAGTATATATATATATATATATATATATATATATTTTTTTTTTTTCTAACACAAACCAGGGAAGCCTTCAGGGAAGAGCTTATATTTCAAATCACTGCAAGGGGTTGCCGGCATGCTATTGCGTTTAATGGGGCTGCCGGCAGCAGCTGAGGCCCCATTGAAAGCAATGTTACATGGACCTGCATTAATACGTGTTTGTGCACGTACATGGGTGCGCCGTTTTGTGCACACCTATATACGCACATGCACACGCTCATGTGAATGCACCCTAAATGAGGGTTTTCAACCGGTGTGTTTCTTGCCTTTTGGTTGGGACAGCATGAACCAGGTCACAGGTTCCCTTTAAAATGCATGTTTTATTATTGCTGTATGATATATAGGTAATTTATAGGTATTTTCCTACGTGACTTTCAGGAGTTAATTTGCATTGCATACATGGCCTGCTCTTAGCACTTATATCTAATGAGTCCTATTATCTCACATATGCTCCACAAAAGTCCATCTCCACATAGCATCTATTAACATTATTGGAGTAAGTTAGATATTGATAACTGAGGGCAATATAAAGGACAGGGAAATCAGCCTGCAATAAAGCATAATGACTTGTATGGTATTCAGGGCACTACATGTTGATAAATGAAATGGATGTTGAAGATGTTAATGTATTATGCCATTATTGTGTAATTTATGGCACAGGCTGGTTAAGGACCTGTTCACATAGTAACTACTCTTTTTATTCTATTCAACTGCATTTTGTCTCATAAGTATGTTTTTATTTCAAAAAATGCCATCTTTTTAGATGAAATTTACAATAACTATAGAAGGTAGGGAATAAGCCAAAGGGACTTTTCCTGGTTTTCCTGGTTATCAGGGTCCCAGATGTCAGTCTCTAGTGATCTTAAAGGAGTTTTCCAGGCTTAAAGGCTTTATACACCTTTGCACTCAAGGTGTATTTGGAAATGAAGACTTTCGTAATTGGTTAACATTAAAAATTTCTGATAGTTTAATTTCTGTGAATTTATTTTCCAAGGCACTGCAGAATGGAGGACTGAAACCTTAGGAAATGATGGATTCTTGAATTCAATGAATAGCAGAGTGCTGTCTGTGATTGGCTGAGCGCTCAGCCAATCAGACACAGCCCTTTCAGCAGGCGGGGATTTTAAATCCCCGCCTGCTGAAAGAGCGTCAGAGCAGTGCAGGGAGACAAACAGCTAAACACGCCAAGCCCCGTCAGCGGCGGAGAGGTGAGTATATATTTTATTTACTTTTTACTACAGCTAGGGATGATTTTCAGGGAAGGGCTTATATTTAAAGCTTCACAGGGGTCCTGGATGGCAAGCACATCCGTGTAAAGAAGCCTCCTGACTCAGCGTCCCAATGTTACAATTATAAACAGTATTTCTCGATAGTACTGTTGGCCTTGGCTGATAGTAGCTATCAGTTTATAATTGTAGATATCAGGTCTTATGGAAGCACTGATGATTGGGATCAAGGTAACATCACGGCATCATCCCCCGACTCATGTAATCCTCATGCCAGTACATGCTCATTGACATTTTGGTGCTTCAGGTTTATGGACTGATTGGTTAGCCAGGAGGTGGGCATCCCAGTCAGCCAATCAGCCTTAGTGTCACGGCCTGTCGGTCGCGACAACATTGTGGCATGGTGGTCGCAATACAGCCCAAAGACCTATTGTCTTGTTAAGGGTTAATGCACCATGTGCAGAGTTCTGTTGGTGCTGTCTGCCTTTGCTGCATGGAAGCATGGTGGATTAGCCATGCCTGGGAGTGGGTTGGAGGTGTGGTTTCCTATTCATTTTGCCAGTGTTCAGGTGCAGAGGGGCTATATATTCTCACTCCTCCTGGTGAGCAGTGCTGCTTATTCCATTCCACAGTGGAGAACTTGTCATTTGGAGCTCTGCTGTGAAGGGTGTTTCACAACCAGCAGATGAGTAGCTGCTGGTTCCCTTTCAGTTAGTTTTTTGCTTTTCATTTCTGTTTTGCGTGTTGGTGCATCTGTCCGGAGATTCATATAGGGACTATCAGGGCCCAGAAAGAAGACCGCTGGGCCGCCTTTTATCGAGGCAATGTCCCCGCTTTAGGCAGGACGCATCACCCTCCCTGCTAGGTTAGGGCCAGCCTTCCTTCTCTCTCCCTAGAGTGGTAATACCATCCTGCACAGCGTGGTCTGCGGCTATTTGCTAGCATATGTACGTTCCCTGTCTCCGTGCGTTGTGTTGTATTCTGGTGTCGGGCCTACTTCTGGGTTACGTACTTTGGATGTGGTGCGCACTGTGTTTTAGTGCAATAGCCGATTTTCTACAATTGTGGTTATCATTACCCTGCGTCCGTGCTGAGCTTACTGCTCTTGTGCTGCACGGACGTGACACTTAGTTTGTATATCTGCATTCTGGCTCCTCACAGAGAACTTTGGCTATACTCTTTGTCTGAAGCTGTTTTTTGTCGTGTCAGCGGCTCTTGACCTGCATGTCAGTTAAAATAAGTCAGCTAGTGATTTACGTATTAGGCCTTAGTCACACGGGCGTTTTTTCCCGCGATTTGCGGATCGCATGACGGATGCGCATCCGCAAATCACGTGACCGGGGCCGAAAAATCGCCCGAAAATACTGCTCCTAGCCGCGTTTCAATAGAAACGGGCCGGAGCTGTCCAGCGCATTGCATTCAATGGAGCCGGCAATACAACCGACTCCATTGAAAGCAATGCGCTGCGGGTGATTGCGGGGTGAATTTTCGGGAAGGGCTTAAATATATAAGCCCTTCCCTGAAATTCATCCAGAAATGTGTAAAAACAAAAAAATATATATACTCACCTTGTCCCGGCAGACGGAGTTCAGCCGCGGCCGGCGGCAGTTCTCCTGAACTGCTCTCTGTAGTATTCAGCAGCCGGGGATTTAAAATCCCCGCCTGCTGAATGAGCTGCCTCTGATTAGTCACAGCCTGACCAATCAGAGGCAGCTCTCACTCACACCCATTCATGAATTCATGAATGGGTGTGAGTGAGAGCTGCCCCTGATTGGTCCCTGCGCTGAGCCAATCAGAGGCAGCACTCACTCACCCATTCATGAATTCATGAATGGGTGTGCGTGAGAGCTGCCTCTGATTGGTCAGGCAGTGACCAATCAGAGGCAGCTCATTCAGCAGGTGGGGATTTTAAATCCCTGGCTGCTGAATACTAGAGAGAGCAGTTCAGGAGAACTGCCGCCGGCCGCGGCTGAACTCCGTCTGCCGGGACCAGGTGAGTATATATTTTTTTTTTGTTTTTACACATTTCTGGATGAATTGCAGGGAAGGGCTTATATTTTTAAGCCCTTCCAGAAAATTCATCCCGCGCTCGCCGGCAGCCCATTGCTTTCAATGGAGCCGGCTGTATTGCCGGCTCCATTGAATTCAATGGGCAAACATCATTCTTCTCTGCCACAGCTGTTACAGCTGTGGCAGAGGAGAATGATTTGTCTACTATATGTTCTCAATGGGGTCGGCGCTGCTGCTGCCGGCCCCATTGAGCGCATATAGAGAAGAGAACAGGAATCGCAGATCGCAGATAGGTGCGATCTGCAATTTCTGTTCTATAATTTATCGGACGAGCGCATAAAAAGCGCTCATGTGTCCGATACCATTGCAAAGCAATGGTTTTATAAAATCGCCGGCGCATGCGCAAATCGCGGGAAAAAACGTCCGTGTGACTAAGGCCTTAATCTGGAGTGTTTGAACATCTTCCTATACTCTTGTGGTTTATTATACATTGAGTGTCATCTAACTTTTGCCACTATTCCCTATCCCCAACCACCAACTAGGGAAAGTCAGGGTTGATCTATTTTCCTGGTGTGGGGTCGCCCTCATCAGGGTGAGCACTCCACTGGTTCATAGATACTACTCTTGTCTGAGGGTTTAGGGTTAGTTTCCCTATCTTCCCTATTTTGTGTTTCCTTTTTTTTTGTGTGTGTGTTATCGATATACTGTGTGTGTATATACTTGTCTTTTTACGACACAACCTATACATCTGAATTGGAACAAACATGCAGTTTATGAACATCAATGAAAAAAAAAATCATCCGTAACTCTATAAGTGACAGAATAAATGCAACACTTGATGCTGAATTACCAGAACCTCTCAGGAGTAAAGCAGTTTGGAAAGAAACCATTAAGAGAATTCTCTGAGAGATCAACCCAATAATTAAAGAAAATGTCTAGTTCTCGTTATCACTTCTGAAGGTAAGGTAATCAGTTTCTCCACTCCCTCAGCACCCGCTTTTCATAAAGGTTGAATGATCAGGACGGTACATTGATCACAATTTCTTATTGCACCCCAGACAGAAAAATTAGGTCCTCCTCAAAGAGATGCACAAACTTTGGTAAAACTCGGAAAGATTTAAGATCCTTGAACATTTTTGACTAAAGCTCTCATTTAAATGTCATAGAAAGACACAGAAGAGCACAAGATAGAGATAAAAACCCGATTTGACATTGAGCTTTTGGACTTATCAGTCAAATATCTCAATTTAAGCTTCAGAACTCCATAATATAATTGGCTATGTCTACTGGAGCACTAAACGTTGACATATCTTAAAATATCATTTGAAGGATCTTCCAAGGTCAGTGTCAGACTTGAACCCAGTGATTCATTATTGATGACATGATTTATATGAAGCATTACTACACTAAACACTGTCTTACATTTACAAATGATCAATAGCTGCTTTTGTTTTATGTTAAATCTCAGCTGATTTCCCGGGAGAATAGGTTAAACCTCTTCAAATAAGAGTCTATGTAAAGAGTGAATGGGAGGTTTGTAGTTTTAGGCTTTGGACCATTTGCATGAGTTATACAGTACATTGATATTACATCGGACATTTTTAGCTTAATGTCCTTGAGAAATCATCTGTAGAAATAAGTCTTGATTACAAGCTTCCAGTCATTACTGTATTACAGAGGTCTTAGTCTATAAGAGATTTTCTTCATCATTTTCTGTCTGGGAATGAGATTATATCTGTCAATCTGTTCCCTGACTGTGGTCCTGTGTTTAATTGTTTTCTCTGCAGATTACACGGACTATAATGTTGTGGCTCGAATGTTCATGAAGTCTAAACTACTGTCTGTGTTAATTATGCATTGCAAGCTCATTATTCCGTGGGTATTGTTGGTCGCATGATGTTAATATGTACACCTTGCCACTGTTGTGAACGCGCTACAGGCTGTGGACACCTTAGGGGAATATTTTTATTAAATTTGCTGTATTATGGGATTAAAAATAACATACTTCTAATTAGTTTTTATTAAAAATTTTGCTCTGCTTGGCATCGCCATATATTCTATTACATAGCAGGCTGCAGACTGCCGTTCACAGTCAATTCCAGCTTGGTCTCCAACCCCTCCTGTGTTCTTCAAAATAACCTTCTGAACTGAATTGTGATCAAATCAAAGTTGATTGACTTTTATGTGATCATTGTTCAGTTTAGAGGAGCGCAGAGGAGAAGACAGAAGGGGCTAGAGACCAAACCATCAGTGCGCATCTTATGCAGTGAAATGGTTAATGAGACTGCATGGGACTAGGGACAGGTGTAGGAAGGGGTTAATGCAAAGCGAGCTTAGCAGAAGGGGTGGAGCTTAGACAGGAAGAGAAGAGGGTGGAGAAAGGAAGAAGACCATAGAAGAGCGTCGAGAGGAGAAGAAGGAAGATGGCAGCTAAGAAAGACACCCTCCCACCTGCCCTAGAGGTAGGGCTAGGAAGGAGCAAGTGACATTTTAGGAGGTAGAGGTTAGAAGTCGTCACAGCTAGTTTAGGCCTGAAGTTTTTTCCATGCTGGATAGGTTTTGGTAGAGGAAGGTTTGCAAGCCAAAGGACCAGGGCTTACGAACGTCCTTGGGACGGTTACGGACGAAAAAGATTAACGTTTTACGGCATGGAAAGGTTTTACTGAGAGAAAAAGTTATTAAAATGTTTATATATGTTAAATTGCTTAAAAAAGCTGTGGCCTACCCCACGTTTTTACAGCAAGAAGACTGATGATATGTTTTTGGATCTGGTAAGAGAGCACTTAGTTAGAGTTAGTGTCCCTAGTCTCCACCTTCCACCCTGATGTGTATGCGCATGGTAAGGAAGCCGCTCCAGATGAGCAGACTACTTATTTTCTCTTTTAAAGAGGTATTCCTGAACTTTTTAAAAACTTTTTGTACTGATAATTAACAGGTCATCAAAAGATGATCAGCAGGGATCTGTGCACTCTAAACCCTGCTGATCAGCTGCTTCCCGATGCTGCTGTTGCTATGGTCAGTGGAGGAAGCAGAAAGTGCTGACCATAACGCAACGGCTTGGGTTACTATTGCAACGCAGCTCCCGTTCAATTCCCCATATTTCTTTTTCTTTATATTTTTAGGCATCCTCTACATCTAGAGGAAAGAAGGTTTCTACACTGACATAGAAGGGGGTTCTTTACTGTAAGAGCAGTGAGACTGTGGAGCTCTCTGCCTGAGGACGTGGTGATGGGGAATTCGATAAAAGAGTACAAGAGTGGCCTGGACATCTTTCTTGAGCGATACATTATATGTTATAATCATTAATAGCTTCAGAAAGGTCAATGATTCAGGGATTATTCCGATTGCCAGATTGGAGTCAGGGAGGATTTTTGTTCACCTGAAATAGAGAAACTTGGCTTCTACGTCATTGAGGTTTATTTTTGCCTTCCTCTGGATTAACATTGGGGGGGAATAGGCTAAACTGGATAAACATTAGAGATGAGCGAGCACCAAAATGCTCGGGTGCTCGTTACTCGGGACGAAATTATCGCGATGCTCGAGTGTTCGTTTCGAGTAACGAACCCCATTGAAGTCAATGGGCGACCCGAGCATTTTTGTATTTCGCCGATGCTCGCTTAGGTTTTCATGTGTGAAAATCTGGGCAATTCAAGAAAGTGATGGGAACGACACAGCAACAGATAGGGCAGGCGAGGGGCTACATGTTGGGCTGCATCTCAAGTTCACAGGTCCCACTATTTAGCCACAATACCGGCAAGAGTGGGGCCCCCCCCTCCCAAAAACTTTTACTTCTGAAAAGCCCTCATTAGCATGGCATACCTTTGCTAAGCACCACACTAGCTACAACAAAGCACAATCACTGCCTGGATGACACTCCGCTGCCACTTCTCCTGGGTTACATGCTGACCAACCGCCCCCCCTCCCCCCACAGCGCACACCAAAGTGTCCCTGCGCAGCCTTCAGCTGCCCTAATGCCACACCACACTCATGTCTATTTAGAAGTGCGTCTGCCATGAGGAGGAACCGCAGGCACACACTGCAGAGGGGTTGGCACGGCTAGGCAGCGACCCTCTTTAAAAGGGGCGGGGCGATAGCCCACAATGCTGTACAGAAGCAATGAGAAATAGAATCCTGTGCCACCGCCATCAGGAGCTGCACACGTGGGCATAGCAATGGGGAACCTATGTGCCACACACTATTCATTCTGTCAAGGTGTCTGCATGCCCCAGTCAGACTGGTAATATGTACCTTAACAGTAACCGCGTTGGTGGTAATGTGGTGGTGACTGCGGACCTAGTAGCGCGGTTTTATTTTGTTGGTTTTCGGAATGTGGACAGGATTAAGTGGGCCGTGGCGGGGGGATGGTGGGGGGGCTCTCTTGTTGTGTCGGTAAAGGTGAAATTCTTGGACTGGCACCAGACGAACCAATGCAAAGGCATTTGCCAAGAATGTTTTCCCTGTTGGAGGAGGAGGGGGATGTTTTTGAGGCACTACGTGTCCTCTCCACGTGTCCGTGGTTATATGCAGCTTAACAGTAACCGCGTTGGTGGGAAATGGCCTCGCCGCCATCATGTCTTTGGGAAGCCTCTGTTTCCACACCCCAGAGACATACCATTAGCAGTGGTATAGGCAGAGCCCAGAATTCGTAACATTTCAGCCGTAGCATTAGGACAGGCCCCACTAACATATCACTAGCAGCATTATAACGGGAGCGCAGTCTTCGTTCCATGTCAGCAATAGTAGCACTCAAGACAGGCCCCAGTAACAATTCCGAAGCAGCAGTACAGCGGGAGCGCAGTCTTCGTTCCATGTCAGTAATAGTAGCACTCAAGACAGGCCCCAGTAACAATTCCGAAGCAGCAGTATAACGGGAGTGCAGTCTTCGTTCCATGTCAGTAATAGTAGCACTCAAGACAGGCCCCAGTAACAATTCCGAAGCAGCAGTATAGCGGGAGCGCAGTCTTCGTTCCATGTCAGTAATAGTATCACTCAAGACAGGCCCCAGTAACAATTCCGAAGCAGCAGTATAGTGGGAGCGCAGTCTTAGTTCCATTTCAGTAGCTGCAGTATAGCCAAGGCCCAAGTAACATTTATGTAGCTAAAGTGTAGGCCAACCCCACACACACTTCTGTACCATGAGTGCAGGCGAAGAACATACAAATTGCTATGATTACACTGTAGGTGAGGGCCCCAAAAAATTGGTGTACCAACAGTACTAATGTACCTCAGTAAAAATTGGCCATGCCCAACCAAGATGGCAGGTGAAACCCATTAATCGCTTTGGTTAATGTGGCTTAAGTGGTAACTAGGCCTGGAGGCAGCCCAGTTTAACGAAAAATTGGTTCAAGTTAAAGTTTCAACGCTTTTAAGAGCATTGAAACATATAAAAATTGTTTCGAAAAATTAGATGAGTGAGCCTTGTGGCCCTAAGAAAAATTGCCCGTTCAGCGTGATTACGTGAGGTTTCAGGAGGAGGAGCAGGAGGAGGAATATTAGACACAGATTGATGAAGCAGAAATGTCCCCGTTTTGGATGGTGAGAGAGAACGTAGCTTTCATCCGCGGGTGCAGCCTATGTATTGCTTACGTATCGCTGCTGTCCGCTGGTGGAGAAGAGAAGTCTGGGGAAATCCAGGCTTTGTTCATCTTGATGAGTGTTAGCCTGTCGGCACTGTCGGTTGACAGGCGGGTACGCTTATCTGTGATGATTCCCCCAGCCGCACTAAACACCCTCTCCGACAAGACGCTAGCCGCAGGACAAGCAAGCACCTCCAGGGCATACAGCGCGAGTTCAGGCCACGTGTCCGGCTTCGACACCCAGTAGTTGTAGGTGGCAGAGGCGTCACGGAGGACGGTCGTGCGATCCGCTACGTACTCCCTCACCATCCTTTTACAGTGCTCCTGCCGACTCAGCCTTGACTGGGGAGCGGTGACACAGTCTTGCTGGGGAGCCATAAAGCTGTCCAGGCCCTTAAAGACTGTTGCACTGCCTGGGCTGTACATGCTGCTCGATCTCCGCACCTCCCCTGCTACCTGGCCCTCGGAACTGCGCTTTCTGCCACTAGCGCTGTCGGATGGGAATTTTACCATCAGCTTGTCCGCCAGGGTCCTGTGGTATAGCAACACTCTCGAACCCCTTTCCTCTTCGGGAATGAGACTGGGAAGGTTCTCCTTATAGCGTGGGTCGAGCAGTGTGTACACCCAGTAATCCGTAGTGGCCAGAATGTGTGCAACGCGAGGGTCACGAGAAAGGCATCCTAACATGAAGTCAGCCATGTGTGCCAGGGTACCCGTACGCAACACATGGCTGTCTTCACTAGGAAGATCACTTTCAGGATCCTCCTCCTCCTCCTCCTCATCCTCCTCAGGCCATACACGCTGAAAGGATGACAGGCAAGCAGCAGGGGCACCGTCAGCAGTGGGCCAAGCTGTCTCTTCCCCCTCCTCCTCATCCTCCTCATGCTCCTCCTCCTCCTCCTCCTGAATGCGCTGAGATATAGACAGGAGGGTGCTCTGACTATCCAGCGACATACTGTCTTCCCCCGCCTCCGTTTCCGAGCGCAAAGCGGCTGCCTTTATGGTTTGCAGGGAACTTCTCAAGATGCATAGCAGAGGAATGGTGACGCTAATGATTGCAGCATCGCCGCTCACCACCTGGGTAGACTGCTCAAAGTTTCCAAGGACGTGGCAGATGTCTGCCAACCAGGCCCACTCTTCTGAAAAGAATTGAGGAGGCTGACTCCCACTGCGCCGCCCATGTTGGAGTTGGTATTCCACGATAGCTCTACGCTGCTCATAGAGCCTGGCCAACATGTGGAGCGTAGAGTTCCACCGTGTGGGCACGTCGCACAGCAGTCGGTGCACTGGCAGATTCAAGCGATGTTGCAGGGTGCGCAGGGTGGCAGCGTCCGTGTGGGACTTGCGGAAATGTGCGCAGAGCCGGCGCACCTTTACGAGCAGGTCTGACAAGCGTGGGTAGCTTTTCAGAAAGCGCTGAACCACCAAATTAAAGACGTGGGCCAGGCATGGCACGTGCGTGAGGCTGCCGAGCTGCAGAGCCGCCACCAGGTTACGGCCGTTGTCACACACGACCATGCCCGGTTGGAGGCTCAGCGGCAAAAGCCAGCGGTCGGTCTGCTCTGTCAGACCCTGCAGCAGTTCGTGGGCCGTGTGCCTCCTATCTCCTAAGCTGAGTAGTTTCAGCACGGCCTGCTGACGCTTGCCCACCGCTGTGCTGCCACGCCGCGCGACACCGACTGCTGGCGACGTCCTGCTGCTGCTGACACATCTAGATTGCGAGACAGAGGTTGAGGAGGAGGAGGAGGAGGAGGGTGCTTTAGTGGAGGAAGCATACACCGCCGAACATACCAGCACCGAGCTTGGGCCCGCAATTCTGGGGGTGGGTAGGACGTGAGCGGTCCCAGGCTCTGACTCTGTCCCAGCCTCCACTAAATTCACCCAATGTGCCGTCAGGGAGATGTAGTGGCCCTGCCCGCCTGTGCTTGTCCACGTGTCCGTAGTTAAGTGGACCTTGCCACTAACCGCATTGGTGAGGGCGCGTAAAATGTTGCGGGAGACGTGGTCGTGCAGGGCTGGGACGGCACATCGGGAAAAGTAGTGGCGCGGGGCCGCCGCCGCCATCATAGCTTTGAAAGCCTCCGTTTCCACAACCCTATACGGCAGCATCTCAAGGCTGATAAATTTGGCGATGTGGACGGTTAACGATTGAGCGTGCGGGTGCGTGGTAGCGTACTTGCGCTTGCGCTCCAACACTTGCGCTAGCGATGGCTGGACTGTGCGGTGCGAGACATTGGTGGATGGGGCCGAGGACAGCGGAGGAGAGGGTGTGGGTGCAGGCCATGAGACGGTTGTGCCTGTGTCCTTAGAGGGGGGTTGTATCTCAGTGGCAGGTTGGGGCACAGGGGGAGAGGCAGCGGTGCAAACCGGAGGCGGTGAACGGCCTTCGTCCCACCTTGTGGGGTGCTTGGCCATCATATGTCTGCGCATGCTGGTGTTGGTGAGGCTGTTGGTGGTGGCTCCCCGGCTGATCTTGGCGCGACAAAGGTTGCACACCACTGTTCGTCGGTCCTCAGGCGTCTCTGTGAAAAACTGCCAGACCTTTGAGCACCTCGGCCTCTGCAGGGTGGCATGGCGCGAGGGGGCGCTTTGGGAAACAGTTGGTGGATTATTCAGTCTGGCCCTGCCTCTACCCCTGGACACCGCACTGCCTCTTGCAACCTGCCCTGCTGCTGCCTCCCCCTCTGAAGACCTGTCCTGAGTAGGCGTTGCACATCAGGTGAGGTCAGTCACCTCATCGTCCAGCTGCTCTTCCTCCGAATCCTCTGTGCGCTCCTCCCTCGCACTTACTGCCCTTACTACTACCTCACTGCAAGACAACTGTGTCTCATCGTCAGTGTCTCATAGTGGAGTGAGGAGGCTGGGAGGAAGGAGGAGCAGCAGACAAAGGATTCGGATTTGCAGCACTGGACGGCGCAGAACTCTGGGTGGATGATAGCTTGCTGGAAGCACTTTCTGCCATCCAGGACAGGACCTGCTCACACTGCTCATTTTCTAATAAAGGTCTCCCGCGTGGACCCATTAATTGTGCGATGAATGTGGGGACGCCAGAAACGTGCCTCTCTCCTAATCGCGCAGCAGTCGGCTGCGACACACCTGGATCAGGAGCTCGGCCTGTGCCCACACCCTCACTTGGGCCTACGCGTCCTCGGCCGCGTCCACGTCCTCTAGCCCTACCCCTACCCCTACCCCTCAGCATGCTGTATTACCAGTGATTTCACAGCCAGGAAATAAATTGGCGCAAGCCTGCAGGCCAAATAGAATTTTTTCCCTGCTTTTTACAAGGAACACCCACACTGCGTGTATTCAATGAATACTAAGTTTAATAACTGTGTTGTGGCCCTGCCAATTTGTCCCTGAACTGCAGTGATGCAAAGTAATTCGCTACCTACAGCAGATCAGGGATTTCCCATGCAGGAAAAAAATTGCCGCACGCCTGCGGTAAAACGTAGCTGACTGCGTCTGATTTTTTCTGCACGTTCAGCGCACAGCACACACGTACACAGAGCCCTGAGTACTGTCAGAGGCAGGCCAAATATAATTTTTTCCCTGCTTTTTACAAGGAACACCCACACTGCGTGTATTCAATGAATAATGTATGTCTTCTGGCCCTGCCTACACAATTCTATCCCTGTAGTATTAATGCCGGGTGCAATGCTCTGCACAGCCGGTTTTGAGAAAAAAAAATAAATATGCAACACTGCTAACAGCAGCCTGGACAGTACTGCACACAGATAGATGTGGCCCTAGAAAGGACCGTTGGGGTTCTTGAAGCCTACACTAACACCTAACACTCTCCCTGCCTAAACCCCACTTCTGTCCCTATTGCAGGGCGCAATACTCTGCAGATCCAATTTTGGAGAAAAAAAAAAAATACTGTGCTAACACAGTACTGCACACTAGTAGATGTGGCCCTAAGAAGGGCCGTTGGGGTTCTTGAAGCCTACACTAACTCCTAACGCTCTCCCCACAGCAGCTCCAGCACGATAGTACTTTCCCTCAGCTAAGTCACAAGGCATGTGTGGCGAGCCGCGGGAGGGGCCGATTTTTATACTCGGGTGACATCAGATCTCCCCAGCCACTCACAGCAGGGGGGTGGTATAGGGCTTGAACATCACAGGGGGAAGTTGTAATGCCTTCCCTGTCTTTCAATTGGCCAGAAAAGCGCGCTAACGTCTCAGAGAGGAAACTGAAAGTAACCGGAACACCGCGTGGTACTCGTTACGAGCATCCCGAACACCCTAATATTCGCACGAATATCAAGCTCGGACGAGTACGTTCGCTCATCTCTAATAAACATCTGTTATTTTGGGGCCTTTATACTATGTTACTCTATTCTCACTAGTAACTCTTCTTTCATGGTATATAAATGGAAAATGTTACAATTTCTCGGCGGTGTCACCTATTGGAAGGCAACTTTCCTACAAATCAATATCTGACCTTTTAACAGGCTTTGTGACATGATTGTAAATATAAGCCAAAGCTAGAGTCTTCTCCAGAAAGAAAAGACAACCATGTGAAGACAGGTTGCATTGAGGCTTTTGCCCCTTATCAGTGTACAGTGGGTTTCTGGTACTGGGTGTGAAGCCTATGGTGTGGTTTGGAAAGAATGCAGTTTCTCCTTGTGATGTTGCCAATGAGATGTCCTATTCATGTTACAAGGCCTCTTATAAGGTCAGACACTGACTTAAGGAAACTGTCTTCCAATAGGTTGTGCTGTAGAGGCATTGTACCATTTTCTATTTGCAAACAAAATATTCCAGAGGAGCATGGAATATTCCTTTGTTCCAAATAGTCCTTTAAAGGGGTTGTCCCGCGAAAGCAAGTGGGGTTATACACTTCTGTATGGCCATATTAATGCACTTTGTAATGTACAGTGTGCATTAATTATGAGCCATACAGAAGTTATTCACTTACCTGTTCCGTTGCTGGCGTCCCCGTCTCCATGGTGCCGTCTAATCTTCAGCGTCTAATCGCCCGATTAGACGCGCTTGCGCAGTCCTGTCTTCTGTCTTCTGAATGGGGCTGCTCGTGCTGGAGAGCGCTCCTCGTAGCTCCGCCCCGTCACGTGTGCCGATTCCAGCCAATCAGGAGGCTGGAATCGGCAATGGACCGCACAGAAGACCTGCGGTCCACCGAGGGTGAAGATCCCGGCAGCCATCTTCACAAGGTAAGTAAGAAGTCACCGGAGCGCGGGGATTCGGGTAAGTACTACCCGTTTGGTTTTTTTTTATCCCTGCATCGGGTTTGTCTCGCGTCGAACGGGGGGGCTATTGAAAAAAAAAAAACCCGTTTCGGCGCGGGACAACCCCTTTAAGTTTCCTCACGTCTACTTTGCTTCTCCACAAGGAGAAACCATACCCCTCACAATCTTTTTTTTACGGTTTACAATGAACTCAAAAATGTATGACATCTGCACCTCAAATTGCCTTACAAAGTTGCAGTGCATGAAAAATAACCCACATAGACCACATGTATAATATCTAATTGCATGGAGTAATTAACTATGTCTTTAACTAATAATTAAAGATAATCTCCAGCCTCTGCAGCAGGTGTAGTGGAGTCAGATCACGCTAGGGCACTGCCATGGCACTTTTTTTTTTGGAAACTATGGCATGGCAGGGCACTTTTAATATAGGTCCCCTTTGCCCTGCCACTTTCCACTGTATATGCATTCTCAGGATGAGCATATAGTTCAATGCTATGGCCAGTCTGGTGAATGAGGACATCTTCCCTTAGCTCTGGCATTACATTACCACTTTCATGCTTCTTCCTACTCCTTCTAGAACATGCAGATGATGAGTGAGCACCGAGGAATATGGTCCAATGTCTGTGTAGGAGATGAGCAGGAAGACAGCACACTAAAGAGTGACTGTAGCTGCTGGGGCAAGCAACTTTTCCACTTCATCCCCATGTTTATTAAAAGCTTTAGGAACATGAGCATTAACGAGCGTCGTCTTGAGAATGTATAAAGGGATCAGGTCTGGGTTCTGTGTTGAGAGGAGTCTCATAGAGGGGGTCCTGAGGTCTTTATTTTTATGGGATTGTCTGGTCTGGGAATGTATTAAAGGGGTCAGTGGGGTCTGCTCTGGGGGTCCTTGTTGAGAAAGATCTGCATAAAGGCTTCCTAAAGTTTGCATTTTTACAGCATCAGTTCTCTGGTCTGAGATTGTACTGAAGGGTCTGCTCTGAGGTCTGTTTTTTGTGGGTGATCTCTGCATCAGGATGGACACCCACTGGCGATATTTTCTACCTTGCGCTGCGAGAGCAAGTGAAAACACTCACCTTGCAGAGCAAGAAAGACGCTGGAATGAGACTGGGATATCGCCAGTCTTTTCAATGCGGCCAGTGGCAGCAGTGCTAGCCCCATTGAAAAGATATGGAGAATACCGTGGACTTCTGCCACAGCTGTGACAGCTGTGACAGCTGTGGCAGAAGTGCAGCATGCTATCCCATTGCTTTCAAGCACTATCTGTAATTGGCTGAGCGCTCAGCCAATAGCTAAGCACTAGATGTTATTGGCTGAGCGCTCAGCCAATCAGCACAGCCCTTTTAGGAGGCGGGGAATTTTAAATCCTCGTCTGCTGAAAGTGTTGGACAGCAGTGTCGGGGAGCCAGCCGGAGGACACGTGTGAGCGGCAGAGAGGTGAGTACTTTTTTAAAAACTTTTTTAACCACTTGATGATTTTCAGGCAAGGGCTTACATTTCAAGCCCTTCCCCAAAAATCATACTGCAGGGTTTGCCAAAAACCACTGCTTTCAATGGGACCGGCACCAGCGCCAATCCCATTGAAAGCAATGGGATAGCATGCTGCACTTCTGCCACAGCTGTGACAGCTGTGGCAGAGGATTCCTTCATCCCCACAGTCTCCACGCGAATGAAGGAAACTCCTGCCACAGCTGTGACAGCTGTGACAGCTGTGGCAGAAGTCCGCAGTATTCTCCATATCTTTTCAATGGGGCTAGCTTTTGCCGCTGGACCCATGTAAAAGACTGGCGATATCCCTGCATCATCCCAGTTTTTTTTCTCGCACTGTGAGGCGAGTGTTTTCACTTGCTCTTGCAGCACAATGGAGAAAAAAACGCCAGTGGGTGTCCGCCCTCAAGGGAGATATATTTTATAGAGTTCTTGTATGAGATATGAATTAATTAGGGAATTGGTCCTAATTTATTCATGTTCTTACAGAGGCTGGAAATGGCTGCAGAAGCAAGGGGCTAAAAATGCCTTGGTAGCACACTGTGCAGTTGTCAGGAGAAGTTATCATGGTAGTTTGGGCAGAATGGAGAAGAAAAGATAAGAGAACATTTAAGACTCAGCTTTTCTAGCATTGCTTAGCAATGATAATTGAAAAATTGAGTGTATATGGTTGTCATCTGTGTAAACCTCATTTTTTTCCGCTCTTTGACTTAGATGGGTGACTGACAAAGAAAAACTGGACTAGAATACAGCATGCTGCATTTTATTTTTCATGCAGACCACTGGTTCATGTAAAAAAAAAATCTACATAGCCCCTTTGACTGTAATGTGTCATTGTGCTGTTGGTGTTCAATCCGTTGCAAACTTAGACGGCACACAGATATGAAAAATGCCACGTGAATTACGCCTATCTCCTATGTACTTGAGTTTCAGACTGGGGTATGAAATGCGAGACTTAGTAAATTTCCAGACATACATGTTATGGATGAAAAGGTAAGAGCGCCTTCCCCTACCTTCACCTATCTAGGCCCACGGAAACACTGCTGGCTAGCTGATGTACAGTGCTCCATGTCCCCTCAGCTTCTCTGCTTGGTTACTGTGCTGTGAGCCAGCAGGTAATAATCAGTACTGGGGGTGTAAAGTGCTTAAAACCAAAGAGTTCCATTAATAGACCCATATAATTATAAAAATGAATGCAAGATTATTACACTGAATTTCCATTTACTTCAAAAATAAAAAAAAAAATCACCTCGGGAATATGCCATATATTAGTTTTATTAAGGTTTTTGTATTATTAAATCGTGTTTCAGTAAAGCATATTTAATTAATAGCCATTAAAATCATTTTATTACCAATTAAATATTAATACTGTACTGTTTTAGCAAACAGAATTCATTTTACAATAGTTTCTTTGTTCAGTTTTAACACACTTTACAAGACTGACACACCAGCATAGTGAATTAAAATAAGGCGAGAAGGATATAATTCACATGTTCACAGAACAATATTAGAAACTTGCCGAAAAATGAAAATCATGAAAATGGGAAATAACCGAAAAATGTGGAGCTTGTCCGCTTGAAGCTTTAGAAGGAATTACTGCAGGCCTATGAGCTCAGTAAATATCCGAGACCATTAGATTGTGACATTCTGCACAGTATATCATGTATTTCACTGTATGAAAACACGTGCAGATAGATTATAATGAAGGAAGCCGCACACAGTAGAAAAATAAGTAAACTTTTCTGGCCTGTTAGGTGCGTATAACTTCTGCTGGGGTGGTAATTTATATCATAATATACAACTGTGGGGTTTGGAGTCAAGCCAGTCTTACAAATTAGAGAATATATAGACCAAACCAATTTTGGCGGGATCAGCCAATGATCTAATGTTTATGGAAGTTGTCAGACTTTCTTTCAATGCAAATATCTTGGAAATGAAGATCGGACTGTTGGATTTCAACATGCCCGATCCTTTCTGATATCGGAGAGATAAGTCGTCTCTTGAGGTTTCTGGCAGAGGCTTTCGCCCTTTCCCTTCTAAGAACACAAGTATGCTCAGCCGACACATATGTATGGGTGGGTTGGGAGAGATAGCAGTTGGCTGAACGTTGAGATACAGTATCTTATCTGTATGGAAAGCTTTTATTTAATAGGTACTCTATTTAATTCCCATTGTTTGGATAGCACTAGAGATGAGCAAGCGTACTCGCTAAGGCAAACTACTCGAGCGAGTAGTGCCTTATGCGAGTACCTGCCCGCTCGTCTCTAAAGATTCGGGTGTCATCGGGGAGCAGGGAGCAGCGGGGGAGAGCGGGGAGGAAAGGGTGGGAGATCTCTCTCTCACTCTCTCCCCCCCCCCCCCCCGCTCCCCCCTGCTCACTCCCGCAACTCACCGCTCTCCCCCGCCCGCACCCGAATCTTTAGAGACGAGCGGGCAGGTACTCGCATAAGGCACTACTCACTCGAGTAGTTTGCATTAGTGAGTACGCTCGATCATCTCTAGAGATGAGCGAACGTACTCGTTTCGAGTAATTACTCGATCGAGCACCGCGATTTTCGAGTACTTCAGTACTCGGGTGAAAAGATTCGGGGGACGCCGGGGGTGGGGGGAAGCGTGATGGCGCGGGGGGGGGGGTAGCAGCGGGGAACAGGGGGGAGCCCCCTCTCTCTCCCTCTCACCCCCACTCCCCGCTGCAACCCCCCACTCACCCACGGCGCCCCCCGAATCTTTTCGCCCGAGTACGGAAGTACTCAAAAATCGCGGTACTCGGGTGAAAAAGGGGCGTGGCCGAGTACGCTCGCTCATCTCTACTCATCTTTAGATAGCACCACAATGTTCTGCAATAATGTTCCAGACTACTGCATAATCACACACTATCTAATATCGCTATCTCAGACACCCACAGGCCAATTTCATAGGAAGACAATTATCCATTTTTTGGTACCCATATATATGGGCTCATATTCCTTCCATTGGTCCTTGGTTGGATTTGACAAAGCTTGTTGCAAATGTCATACTCTTATGTTATTGGGACTGCGGCTGCTGACTTCCCTCAACCCCTTCCCTAGTGGTAGCAATCCCAGTCTCTCTGTTATCTACAGCAGATGATGTGTCTTCCTCCATCCTAATCCTGTGCTGTCTGACTTCTAAAAGGCCAGTATGAACCCAGCTTTTCCATCTCCAAACAATCTAGACAGGCTCCTGTCTATTTAAGTCACCCTCCCCTACTGTAGGGTGAATATGTAACAAGGTCTAGCCCCATTTTTTCCCTTTTATATTGTTTTATGTTTTCATGCTGTTTTCTATTGCTTCGTCAGTGTTGGTATACTGTTACTTTAAAATGAAGGTAGGGTAACTGAAGTACCAGAAGGGGAAAGTCAGCAATGCCATGATGTGAATTAACACATCTTTGACAGTCTATCGGTGATCTGCCAGACATGGGCCTGATCCAAACAAAGGTGCCCTGCTTCTTTATTCTAGGTAAGGCCCTAGACTAAAGACCCACAGTGGCTTATGCCCCAGCAGAGATGGGAGGGAGTAGGTCCCAATCTTGCGTTAAACCTATACAATTAGTCTCCCTTTAGCATAAATGTGTTTTCTTAGTTCTCTTGGTTTTGATCCATACTTGTTCTACCTAGCTTCTCATCTTCTCCACTCCTGGCCTCGACTTGTTTAATTACCATGTTTACTCTGTCTGCTGCCTGTACTGATTTTAGGCCAGTCTCATCATTCTAAAAGTATGCTGTCTGTCCTTACCTTGGCTCTGTTCTATGACCTTGTCTCTGTCCATACCCTCTGGCACTGCACTAGGGTAACATCTGCTGCCTCATAACTGAGACCATTTCTTTGGTAACAGTCCCCTGCAGCGAGGACCAGATACTGATTGGTGGGGTTGAAGGGTTAAAACCAGGGAAGCCAAGGTATAACCCCCAGATTTAGCCCTAAGTCAAATTGTTTTTGTGGTACAGTGGATCCACATCCACTGCCATGACAGTTATTCGTTTCCCAAGTCTATGATAACCTAACTTTAATATATAGGTTATTGCTGGTTGCCTCTAGCACTTGTAGACCTGTATTTGCTATTCCGTGCTGCTCATTTGATGCCGGAGAGAGTGGTTCCATATACATTGATCAGCTATAACATGAAAACCACAGAACGGTAAAGTTAATAACATTAATTATCATGTTACAATGGTAACTGTCAAGGTGTGGGAAATATGACATCGTAAATAATCAGTTATTGTTCTTGATGTCTTGGAAAGTGTTGCTCATCTTGATCGGCCAGGCAATAAAATTGTCATGACTTTTGCAAAATCAAATCGATTTTGGGAGAGAATTGCGTGAAAATTGCCTTTCCCATAATGCCTGCTTCAGAGGTTGCAGCATGCAGCCAATCATCAGACAGGGCACCTTGCTGATGCCACCAAATGTGTCCTCTAACTTGCATATGAGCAGCAGTTTCAATGGTCACCTGCATCACATGACCTAGCCATATATAACATAGACACATTTTACAGTTGAGCACATTACAGAGAAGCTGCATCACTCATATAACACGTGGTCTGTTGTTAGGACCAAATATTCTACGGAGGATATATTGCTGCTGAGTTATATTAAAGGGAACGGAGAAAGGAGACTCACTACATTTATATGCCTATACAAGACTTGGTTTGTTATTAATAGAGACAGATATTCTACAGAGGATATATTGCTGCTGGTATGAAAGCTTGTGTGCCGCTGCACAAGGTAAATTCCAAAATGCTGTGCTAAAACTCATATGTCTAGGGGAGTGCAACCACGCAACTAAAGAGCTGTGGATGGCTCTACAGGCCCAAGCTCACACATGGCTGACCCCATACAATCTGAAGCTTTCAAGGTTGTGTGTTACAATGGGGCTAACCTTCTGGCAGCCCTTCGCCTCTGTAATTTCTCACACGTACCTTGCTTGGCCCATGTAACGAATCTGGTAGTGCAGCATTTCCTAAACAACTACCCAGGTTTACACCCAGTGCTGGAAAAGGCCAAGAAACTATGTTCGCACTTTTTGCATTCATATCCAGCTGTCTCTCATCTGGCAGAGGTGTAGCGAAAGCTCAGGCTACCATCCAAGCATTTCATCTGTGACATGCCTACACGGTGGAATTCCACATTTCTTATGTAAGCTAGCAGAAAAGAGTGATCACTAAGCAGAGCCGTAACTTGAAGCTCCTGGGCCCCAATGCAAAACCTGTAATAGGGCCCCCAACTATAATGCTTTATTCATAGTACGGCGCTCCCTATATGGAGAACAGAGGCCTTATGGGCCCCCTAAAGGTCCTGGGCCCGGGTGCAACCGCATCCCCTGCATCCCCTATAGTTACGCCAGTGTCACTAAGTACTAGATGGTGCATGCCATTAGCAGATGCTTTACAGAGGTCAGTTATTGAGGCTTGTGGAGTAGCTGCAGATCAAAGATGTGTGTGCTGTTTTAGCCTGCCTTGAGAAAGTGACCAAAATGGTCAGTCCTGATGACCATGCCTGTTGTCTGCCTGATGGAACAGACACTACAGGTCCTCAGGGACAATGGCGTGCTGTTGTCATAGGAGGAGGAAGGGATACCAATCTACCAACTGTCTGGCCAGTCTACCATTACTCAACGTTGCAGGGAGTGTGGCTTTGGGCTAGAAAGGAGGGCATCTTCTCCAACACATTTCTCCACCCATGGAAGAAGTAGAAGGAAGAAGTGGAGAAAGAGGAGGGGGATGATATAGGTCGAGAGGCAAGGGGGAAAGCTACACAACATTCTTTCTATCCATTACTAACCCCATCTATTCTATGTGGCTGCTGGGACACTCTTAAGCCTGACCCTAAGGGCTCCCACCCACTGGTGATATTTTCTTTCTTGCGCTGCGAGAGCATGAGAAAAATCTTGCATCGCAGCACAAGAAAGAGGCCAGTATAGAATCGGCATATCGCAAGTGCTTTCAATGGGGCTAGCGACAGCAGCGTTAGCCCCATTGAAAGCATAGGGAGAATGCCGCGGACTTCTGCCACAGCTGTGACAACTGTGGCAGGAGTTTCCTTAATCCCCATGGCAGAAGTGGCAGAAGTCCGCGGCATTCTATTCTATTGCTTTCAATGGGATCGGCACTGCTGCCGATCCCATTGAAATCAATGGTTTCAGCCAAGCCCCGCAGAATGATTATCGGGGAAGGTCTTGAAATATAAGCCCTTCCCCGATAATCATCAATAAGTGTGAAAATTTTTTTTTAAAATCATACTCACCTCTCCTGCGCTCAGCCGCGTCCTCCAGCTGGCTTCCCGGCACTGCTATGAAGCTCTTTCAGCAGTCGGGGATTTAAAAATCCCCGCCTCCTGAAAGAGCTGTGCAGATTGGCTGAGGGCTCAGCCAATAGCAGCTACTGCTTAGCTATTGGCTGAGTGCTCAGCCAATCACACATAGCTCTTAGCTATTCATTCATGAATAGCTAAGATATAGCTATTCATGAATGAATAGCTAAGGGCTATGTGTGATTGGCTGAGCGCTCAGCCAATAGCTAAGCAGTAGCTACTATTGGCTGAGCCCTCAGCTAATCTGCACAGCCCTTTCAGGAGGCGGGGATTTTTAAATCCCCGACTGCTGAAAGAGCTCAGTAGCAGTGCCGGGGAGCCAGCAGGATGACGCGGCTGAGCGCAGGAGAGGTGAGTATGATTTTTTAAATTTTTTTCCCCACTTTTGGCAGATAATCGGGGAAGGGATTATATTTCAAGCCCTTCCCCGATAATCATTCCGCATGGCTTGCAGAAAGCAGTGCTTTCAATAGGATCGGTAGCAGTGCCGATCCCATTGAAAGCAATGGAATAGAATGCTGGGGACTTCTGCCACAGCTCTGACAGCTGTCACAGAAGAGGATTCCTTCATCCCCGCAGGGATGAAGGAGACTCCTGCCACAGCTGTCACAGCTGTTACAGCTGTGGCAGAAGTCCACGGCATTCTCTATCTCTTTTCAATGGGGCTAGCGCTGCTGCTGCTGGCCCCATTGAAAAGACTGGTGATATGTCGGCGTGATGCTGATTTTTTTCGCGCACTGCAATGCGAGACTTTAACTTTAGAATCGCATCACAGTGGAGAAAATATCGCCAGTGGGTGGGAGCCCTAAGGAATATGGTGGGCCATTACTCTTTGACATTTGAGGTAAATGAATGCTTTTATGTTGTAGTGCTTGCAGAAGGACTGTCACATTGCCCACATCAGAACATCAGATCATTACTGGATGGCCTCCATCCTTGATCCCGCTACAAAGCAAAAGTAACAAATTGATTCTGGCAGTGGAGAGGAACCTCACAATTCAGCACTATTATAATAGACTGTTAAGAAGCTTGAACACAGCATTTTCCCATGCCACAAGGGTGCATCTGCAATGGATGACAGCTCTACTGCTCATGGCAGACAAGCAGGAAGCCTTAGAAGCAGTTCCACCACCAGTGGCAGGGGAAGTCTAACAGAGGTATGGCATAGTTTTTTCATCCAGTCGCAGCCTGCTGCAAAAGCACAGGATAAGACTGATATTTACAGGCAGCACTTATCCATGATCCTCCAAGAGTATGTCAGCTCCTGCGTGGATGTACTCAGACATGGCGTTGGCCCCTTTGACTTTTGGGTGTCAAAGCTGGATGAGTGCCAGAGCTTACACAACATGCTTTACAGGTGCTTGTCTACCCCGCTGTCAGTGTGCTATCAGAAAGGGCTGGGAGTGTTTTAAATCGGCTTGATAAAGACCCATGTGAAGAGTCAAAATGGCTGTTGCTGTTATGAATAAGGAAGATTAAAGAATAAACAAGATTTCTATGATAAAGATTAGAGATGAGCGAACGTACTCGTCCGAGCTTGATACTCGTTCAAGTATTAGCGTGTTCGAGATGGTCATTACTCGTAACGAGCACCACGCGATGTTCGGGTTACTTTCACTTTCATCTCTGAGATGTTAGCGCGCTTTTCTGGCCAATTGAAAGACAGGGAAGGCATTACAACTTCCCCCTGCGACGTTCAAGCCCTATACCACCCCCCTGCAGTGAGTGGCTGGCGAGATCAGGTGTCACCTGAGTATAAAAATCGTCCCCTCCCACGGCTCGCCACAGATGCGTTGTGACATAGCTGAGGGAAAGTGCTATCGTGTTGGAGCTGCTGTAGGGAGAGTGTTAGGAGTTATTGTAGGCTTCAAGAACCCCAACGGTCCTTCTTAGGGCCACATCTAACCGTGTGCAGTACTGTGGAGGCTGCTTTTTGCAGTGTTGCACATTTTTTTTTTTTTTTGGTATATCGGCCGTGCAGAGCATTGCGCCCTGCAGTAATACTCCAGGGCCAGAAGCGCTTAGGCAGGGAAAGCGTTAGAAGTTATTGTAGGCTTCAAGAACCCCAACGGTCCTTCTCTGGGCCACATCTAACCGTGTGCAGTAGTGTGGAGGCTGCTTTTTGCAGTGTTGCCCTTTTTTTTTTTTTGGTATATCGGCCGTGCAGAGCATTGCGCCCTGCAGTAATACTCCAGGGACAGAATTGTGGAGGCAGGGACAGAAGACATATATTATTGATTGAATATACGCAGTGGGCCTTTTCTAAAAAAAATCTATTTGGCCTGCCCGTCACTGTGCTCAGTGTTCTGGGTCTCTGCTGGGTGTAGTAGTTCTACAACAAAATCATACGCAGCCAGCTAAGTGTTACAGCAGGCTTGCGTCAAATTATTTCCTGGCTCTGAAATCACCGGTCTGTTGCAGTTAATAACAGTGCAACTCTGCAGTTCTGTGACACACTCCAGGGACAGAATTGTGGAGGCAGGGACAGAAGACATATATTATTGATTGAATATACACAGTGGGCCTTTTGTAAAAAATATTGGGCAAAAAATCTATTTGGCCTGCCTGTCACTGTGCTCAGTGTTCTGGGTCTCTGCTGGGTGTAGTAGTTCTACAACAAAATCATACGCAGCCAGCTAAGTGTTACAGCAGGCTTGCGCCAAATTATTTCCTGTCGTTCCGTAAACGAAGTCAGCCTCCAACCACAGGCCAATAAGCGGCACATTTAATTACAGCGTTCTGTTTCTGCACTACTGGTATTACACCATGCTGAGGGGTAGGGGTAGGCCTATAGGACGTGGACGCGGGCGAGGACGCGGAGGCCCAAGTCAGGGTGTGGGCACAGGCCGAGCCAGTGCGGTGGCCAGGGGTAGAGGCAGGGCCAGACCGAATAATCCACCAACTGGTTCCCAAAGCGCCCCCTCGCGCCATGCCACCCTGCAGAGGTCAAGGTGCTCTACGGTGTGGCAGTTTTTCACAGAGATGCCTGACGACCGACGAACAGTGGTGTGCAACCTTTGTCGCGCCAAGATCAGCTGGGGAGGCACCACCACCAGCCTCACCACCACCAGCATGCGCAGGCATATGATGGCCCGTTCACCGCCTCCGGTTTGCACCACTGCCTCTCCCCCTGTGCCCCAACCTGCCACTGAGATCCAACCCCCCTCTGAGGACACAGGCAGTACCGTCTCCTGGCCTGCACCCACACCCTCACCTCCGCTGTCCTCGGCCCCATCCAGCAAAGTCTCTCATCGTAGCGTCCAGACGTCGCTAGCGCCACTGTTTGAGCGCAAGCGCAAATACGACGCCACGCACCCGCACGCTCAAGCGTTAAACGTGCACATTGCAAAATTGATCAGCCTAGAGATGCTGCCGTATAGGCTTGCAGAAACGGAGGCTTTCAAAAGCATGATGGCGGCGGCCCCGCGCTACTCGGTTCCCAGTCGCCACTACTTTTCCCGATGTGCCGTCCCAGGCCTGCACGACCACGTCTCCCGCAACATTGTACGCGCCCTCACCAACGCGGTTACTGCCAAGGTCCACTTAACAACAGACACGTGGACAAGCACAGGCGGGCAGGGCCACTATATCTTCCTTACGGCACATTGGGTGAATTTAGTGGAGGCTGGGACCGAGTCAGAGCCTGGGACCGCTCACGTCCTACCCACCCCCAGAATTGCGTGCCCCAGCTCGGTGGTGGTATCTGCGGGGGTGTATGCTTCCTCCACTAAACCACCCTCCTCCTCCTCCTACGCAACCTCTGTCTCGTAATCAAGATGTGGCAGCAGCAGCAGCACGTCGCCAGCAGTCGGTGTCACGCAGCGTGACAGCACAGCGGTGGGCAAGCGTCAGCAGGCCGTGCTGAAACTACTCAGCTTAGGAGAGAAGAGGCACACGGCCCACGAACTGCTGCAGGGTCTGACAGAGCAGACCGACCGCTGGCTTGCGCCGCTGAGCCTCCAACCGGGCATGGTCGTGTGTGACAACGGCCGTAACCTGGTGGCGGCTCTGCAGCTCGGCAGCCTCACGCACGTGCCATGCCTGGCCCATGTCTTTAATTTCGTGGTTCAACGCTTTCTGAAAAGCTACCCACACTTGTCATACCTGCTCGGAAAGGTGCGCCAGCTCTGCGCACATTTCCGCAAGTCCCACACGCACGCTGCCACCCTGCGCACCCTGCAACATCGGTTTAATCTGCCAGTGCACCGACTGCTGTGCGACGTGCCCACACAGTGGAACTCTTCGCTCCACATGTTGGCCAGGCTCTATGAGCAGCGTAGAGCTATAGTGGAATACCAACTCCAACATGGGCGGCGCAGTGGGAGTCAGCCTCCTCAATTATTTACAGAAGAGTGGGCCTGGTTGGCAGCCATCTGCCAGGTCCTAGGAAACTTTGAGGAGTCTACCCAGATGGTGAGCAGGGATGCTGCAATCCTTAGCGTCACCATTCCTCTGCTATGCCTCTTGAGAAGTTCCCTGCAAAGCATAAAGGCAGACGCTTTGGAATCAGAAACGGAGGCGTGGGAAGACAGTATGTCGCTGGATAGTCAGAGCAACCTCATGTCTATATCTCAGCGCATTGAGGAGGAGGGGGAGGAGCATGAGGAGGAGGGGGAAGAGACAGCTTGGCCCACTGCTGAGGGGACAGATGCAGCTTGCCTGTCATCCTTTCAGCGTGTATGGCCAGAGGAGGAGGAGGAGGAGGATCCTGAAAGTGATCTTCCTAGTGAGGACAGCCATGTGTTGCGTACAGGTACCCTGGCACACATGGCTGACTTCATGTTAGGATGCCTTGCTCGTGACCCTCGCGTTACACGCATTCTGGCCACTACGGATTACTGGGTGTACACACTGCTCGATCCACGGTATAAGGAGAGCCTTTCCACTCTCATTCCCGAAGAGGAAAGGGGTTCGAGAATGATGCTATACCACAGGGCGCTGGTGGACAAACTGATGGTAAACTTCCCATCCGACAGCGCTAGTGGCCGAAGGCGCATTTCCGCGGCCCAGGTAGCAGGGGAGGCGCAGAGATCAGGCAGCATGTACAGCGCAGGCAGGGGAACACTCTCTAAGGCCTTTGACAGCTTTATGTCACCGGTCCCCAGTCAAGGCTGAGTTGGCGGGAGCACTGTAAAAGGATGGTGAGGGAGTACGTAGCCGATCGCACAAGCGTCCTCGGTGACGCCTCTGCCCCCTACAACTACTGGGTGTCGAAGCTGGACACGTGGCCTGAACTCGCGCTGTATGCCCTGGAGGTGCTTGTTTGTCCTGCGGCTAGCGTCTTGTCAGAGAGGGTGTTTAGTGTGGCTGGGGGAATCATCACGGATAAGCGTACCCACCTGTCAACCGACAGTGCCGACAGGCTTACACTCATCAAGATGAACAAAGCCTGGATTTCCCCAGACTTCTCTTCTCCACCAGTGGCAGCAGCGATACGTAAGCAATACGTAGGCTGCACCCGCGGATGGAAGCATCGTTCTCTCTCACCATCCAAAACCTTTTTGCTTCATCAATCTGTGTATAATATTCATCCTCCTCCTCCTGCTCCTCCTCCTGAAACCTGACGTAATCACGCCGAACGGGCAATTTTTCTTAGGCCCACAAGGCTCAGTCATATAATTTTTCTAAACAATTTTTATACGTTTCAATGCTCATTAAAGCGTTGAAACTTTCACCTCAACCAATTTTTATTTTAACTGGGCTGCCTCCTGGCCTAGTTACCAATTAAGCCACATTAACCAAAGCGATTAATGGATTTCACCTGCCCTCTTGGTTGGCCATGGCCAATTTTTCTGATGTACATTAGTACTGTTGATACAGCAATTTTTGTGGGCCCTCGCCTACAGTGTAATCCAATTAATTTTTTGCCCACCTGCATTACAGCTGACTTAACATCAGATGTGATGGGCAATGCAATGGGATATTTTTATGTACCGCCGGTGGGTTCCAGGGAGCCAACCATGCTGTGGGTCCACAGGGAGTTGTAAATGCATCTGTGTCCACTTCTAAAGAACCCCAGTCTGACTGGGGCATGCAGTGTGGGCCGAAGCCCACCTGCATTAAACATGACATTATTACCTCAGCTGTGATGGGCAATGCAATGGGATATTTTTATGTACCGCCGGTGGGTTCCAGGGAGCCACCCATGCTGTGGGTCCACAGGCAGTTGTAAATGCATCTGTGTCCACTTCTAAAGACCCCAGTCTGACTGGGGCATGCAGTGTGGGCCGAAGCCCACCTGCATTAAACATGACATTATTACCTCAGCTGTGATGGGCAATGCAATGGGATATTTTTATGTACCGCCGGTGGGTTCCAGGGAGCCACCCATGCTGTGGGTCCACAGGGAGTTGTAAATGCATCTGTGTCCACTTCTAAAGAACCCCAGTCTGACTGGGGCATGCAGTGTGGGCCGAAGCCCACCTGCATTTCATCCGACGTTAGCTCTGCTGTCCAGGGCACTGCAATGGGATACATTAATGTACAGCCGGTGGGTTCCAGGGAGCCACCCATGCTGTGGGTGCACACGGAATTCCCATTGCGGATTTGTACCTGCCTGTGTCTATGAATTAAAAACCGCCGTCTGACTGGGGCATGACTTGCTTCTGTACAGCATTGTGGGCTATCGCCCCGCTCCTTTTAAAGACGGTCGCTGCCTAGCCGTGCCAACCCTCTGCAGTGTGTGCCTGCGGTTCCTCCTCATGGCAGACGCACTTATAAATAGACATGAGGGTGGCGTGGCATGAGGGCAGCTGAAGGCTGGGCAGGGACAGTTTGGTGTGCGCTGTGGACACTGGGTCGTGCGGGGGGGGGGGGGGGGTTGGTCAGCATGTAACCCAGGAGAAGTGGCAGTGGAGTGTCATGCAGGCAGTGATTGTGCTTTGTTGGAGGTAGTGTGGTGCTTAGCTAAGGTATCCATTGCTAATGAGGGCTTTTCAGAAGTAAAAGTTGTTGGGGGGGGGGGGCACTCTTGCCGCTATTGTGGCTTAATATTGGGACCTGTGAACTTGAGATGCAGCCCAACATGTTGCCGCTCGCCTGCCCTATCCGTTGCTGTGTCGTTCCCATCACTTTCTTGAATTGCCCAGATTTTCACAAATGAAAACCTTAGCGATAGAGATGAGCGAGCACCAAAATGCTCGGGTGCTCGTTATTCGGGACGAACTTTTCGCAATGCTCGAGGGTTCGTTTCGAGTAATGAACCCCATTGAAGTCAATGGGCGACCCAAGCATTTTTGTATTTCGCCGATGCTCGCTAAGGTTTCCTTGTGTGAAAATCTGGGCAATTCAAGAAAGTGATGGGAACGACACAGCAACGGATAGGGCAGGCGAGGGGCTACATGTTAGGCTGCATCTCAAGTTCACAGGTCCCACTATTAAACCACAATAGCGGCAAGAGTGGGCCTCCCCCCTCCCAAAAACTTTTACTTCTGAAAAGCCCTCATTAGCATGGCATACCTTAGCTAAGCACCACACTACCTCCAACAAAGCACAATCACTGCCTGCATGACACTCCACTGCCACTTCTCCTGGGTTACATGCTGCCCAACCCCCCCCCCCTCCCCACCACAGCGCACACCAAAGTGTCCCTGCGCAGCCTTCAGCTGCCCTCATGCCACACCACCCTCATGTCTATTTAGAGGTACGTCTGCCATGACAAGGAACCGCAGGCACACACTGCAGAGGGTTGGCACGGCTAGGCAGCGACCCTCTTTAAAAGGGGCGGGGCGATAGCCCACCATGCTGTACAGAAGCAATGAGAAATAGAATTCTGTGCCACCGCCATCAGGAGCTGCACACGTGGGCATAGCAATGGGGAACCTATGTGCCACACACTATTCATTCTGTCAAGGTGTCTGCATGCCCCAGTCAGACCGCGGTTTTTAATTCATAGACACAGGCAGGTACAACTCCCTATTGTGAAGTCCCTGTGGACCCACAGCATGGGTGGCTCCCTGGAACCCACCGGCGGTACATAAAAATATCCCATTGCATTGCCCAACACAGCTGAGGTAGTAATGTCGTGCTTAATGCAGGTGGGCTTCGGCCCACACTGCATGCCCCAGTCAGACTGGGGTTCTTTACAAGTGGAAACAGATGCATTTATAATTCCCTGTGGACCCACAGCATGGGTGGGTGCCAGGAAGCCACCGGCGGTACATAGAAATATCCCATTGCATTGCCCAACACACCTGAGGTAGTAATGTCGTGCTTAATGCAGGTTGGCTTCGGCCCACACTGCATGCCCCAGTCAAACTGGGGTTCTTTACAAGTGGAAACAGATGCATTTATAATTCCCTGTGGACCCACAGCATGGGTGGGTGCCAGGAAGCCACCGGCGGTACATAGAAATATCCCATTGCATTACCCAACACAGCTGAGGTAGTAATGTCGTGCTTAATACAGGTGGGCTTCGGCCCACACTGCATGCCCCAGTCAGACTGCGGGTTCTTTACAAGTGGACAGATGTAGGTTAAACTCCGTGTGCACCTACAGCATGGGTGGCTCCCTGGAACCCACCGGCGATACACTAAAATATCCCATTGCATGGCCCAACACAGCGGATGTAACGTCAGCTGTAATGCAGGTGGGCTAAAAATTCATTTGATTACACTGTAGGCGAGGGCCCACAAAAATTGCTGTATCAACAGTACTAATGTACATCCAAAAAATTGGCCATGCCCAACCAAGATGGCAGGTGAAACCCATTAATGGCTTTGGTTAATGTGGCTTAAGTGGTAACTAGGCCTGGAGGCAGCCCAGTTTAAGGAAAAATTGGTTGAAGTTAAAGTTTCAACGCTTTTAAGAGCATTGAAACATATAAAAATTGTTTAGAAAAATTATGAGTGAGCCTTGTGGCCCTAAGAAAAATTGCCCGTTCAGCGTGATTACGTGAGGTTTCAGGAGGAGGAGCAGGAGGAGGAGGAGGAATATTAGACACAGATTGATGAAGCAGAAATGTCCCCGTTTTGGATGGTGAGAGAGAACGTAGCTTCCATCCGCGGTGCAGCCTACGTATTGCTTACGTATCGCTGCTGTCTGCTGGTGGAGAAGAGAAGTCTGGGGAAATCCAGGCTTTGTTCATCTTGATGAGTGTAAGCCTGTCGGCACTGTCGTTTGACAGGTGGGTACGCTTATCCGTGATGATTCCCCCAGCCACACTAAACACACTCTCTGACAAGACGCTAGCCGCAGGACAAGCAAGCACCTCCAGGGCATACAGCGCGAGTTCAGGCCACGTGTCCAGCTTCGACACCCAGTAGTTGTAGGGGGCAGAGGCGTCACGGAGGACGGTCGTGCGATCGGCTACGTACTCCCTCACCATCCTTTTACAGTGCTCCCGCCGACTCAGCCTTGACTGGGGAGCGGTGACACAGTCTTGCTGGGGAGCCATAAAGCTGGCAAAGGCCTTGGAGAATGTTCCCCTGCCTGCGCTGTACATGCTGCCTGATCTCTGCGCCTCCCCTGCTACCTGGCCCTCGGAACTGCGCCTTCTGCCACTAGCGCTGTCGGATGGGAAGTTTACCATCAGTTTGTCCACCAGCGCCCTGCGGTATAGCAACACTCTCGAACCCCTTTCCTCTTCGGGAATGAGAGTGGGAAGGTTCTCCTTATAGCGTGGGTCGAGCAGTGTGTACACCCAGTAATCCGTAGTGGCCAGAATGCGTGTAACGCGAGGGTCACGAGAAAGGCATCCTAACATGAAGTCAGCCATGTGTGCCAGGGTACCTGTACGCAACACATGGCTGTCTTCACTAGGAAGATCACTTTCAGGATCCTCCTCCTCCTCCTCTTCCTCCTCCTCAGGCCATACACGCTGAAAGGATGACAGCCCAGCAGCATGTGTACCCTCATCAGTGGGCCAAGCTGTCTCTTCCCCCTCCTCCTCATCCTCCTCATGCTCCTCCTCCTCAACGCGCTGAGATATAGACAGGCGGGTGCTCTGACTATCCAGCGACATACTGTCTTCCCCCGGCTCTGTTTCCGAGCGCAAAGCGTCTGCCTTTATGCTTTGCAGGGAACTTCTCAAGATGCATAGCAGAGGAATGGTGACGCTAATGATTGCAGCATCGCCGCTCACCACCTGGGTAGACTCCTCAAATTTTCCAAGGACCTGGCAGATGGCTGCCAACCAGGGCCACTCTTCTGTAAATAATTGAGGAGGCTGACTCCCACTGCGCTGCGCAAGTTGGAGTTGGTATTCCACTATAGCTCTACGCTGCTCATAGAGTCTGGCCAACATGTGGAGCGTAGAGTTCCACTGTGTGGGCACGTCGCACAGCAGTCGGTGCACTGGCAGATTAAACCTATGTTGCAGTGTCCGCAGGGTGGCAGCGTGCGTGTGGGATTTGCGGAAATGTGCGCAGAGCTGGCGCACCTTTCCGAGCAGGTATGACAAGTGGGGGTAGCTTTTCAGAAAGCGCTGAACCACCAAATTAAAGACATCGGCCAGGCATGGCACGTGCGTGAGGCTGCCGAGCTGCAGAGCCGCCACCAGCTTACGGCCGTTGTCACACACGACCATGCCCGGTTGGAGGCTCAGCGGCGCAAGCCAGTGGTCGGTCTGCTCTGTCAGACCCTGCAGCAGTTCGTGGGCCGTGTGCCTCTTCTCTCCTAAGCTGAGTAGTTTCAGCACGGCCTGCTGACGCTTGCCCACCGCTGTGCTGCCACGCCGCGTGACACCGACTGCTGGCGACGTGCTGCTGACACATCTTGATTGCGAGACAGAGGTTGCGTTGGAGGAGGAGGAGGAGGAGGGTGCTTTAGTGGAGGAAGCATACACCACCGCAGATACCACCACCGAGCTGTGGCCCGCAATTCTGGGGGTGGGTAGGACGTGAGCGGTCCCAGGCTCTGACTCGGTCCCAGCCTCCACTAAATTCACCCAATGTGCCGTCAGGGAGATATAGTGGCCCTGCCCGCCTGTGCTTGTCCACGTGTCCGTTGTTAAGTGGACCTTGGCAGTAACCGCGTTGGTGAGGGCGCGTACAATGTTGCGGGAGACGTGGTCGTGCAGGGCTGGGACGGCACATCGGGAAAAGTAGTGGCGACTGGGAACCGAGTAGCGCGGGGCAGCCGCCACCATCATGCTTTTGAAAGCCTCCGTTTCCACAAGCCTATACGGCAGCATCTCCAGGCTGATCAATTATGCTATGTGCACGTTTAACGCTTGAGCGTGCGGGTGCGTGGCGTCGTAGTTGCGCTTGCGCTCAAACTGTGGCACTAGCGACGTCTGGACGCTGCGCTGAGAGACATTGCTGGATGGGGCCGAGGACAGCGGAGGTGAGGGTGTGGGTGCAGGCCAGGAGACGGTAGTGCCTGTGTCCTCAGAGGGGGGTTGGATCTCAGTGGCAGGTTGGGGCACAGGGGGAGAGGCAGTGGTGCAAACCAGAGGCGGTGAACGGGCATCGTCCCACCTTGTGGGGTGCTTGGCCATCATATGCCTGCGCATGCTGTTGGTGGTGCCTCCCCAGCTGATCTTGGCGCGACAAAGGTTGCACACCACTGTTCGTCGGTCGTCAGGCATCTCTGTGAAAAACTGCCACACCGTAGAGCACCTTGACCTGTGCAGGGTGGCATGGCGCGAGGGGGCGCTTTGGGAAACAGTTGGTGGATTATTCGGTCTGGCCCTGCCTCTACCCCTGGCCACCGCACTGGCTCGGCCTGTGCCCACACCCTCACTTGGCCCTCCGCGTCCTCGGCCGCATCCACATCCTCTAGGCCTACCCCTACCCCTCAGCATGCTGTATTACCAGTGATTTGATTTCCCAGGCAGGAAAGAAATTGGCGCAAGGCTGCACTCAACCGTAGCTGGTTGCGTCTGATTTTTGTACGTTGTCCACGCAGCACACACGTACACGGAGACCTTAGGACTGACACAGGCAGGCCAAATATAATTTCTTTTCCTTTTTTGCAAAGGGAAGCACCCACTGCGTATATTCAATGAACAAGAAGTTTAATATCTGTGGTGTGGCCCTCAAAAAGTGTCACACAACTATAGTGTAGCAGAGTTATTAACTCTAGCAGAGCAGGTATTTGCCAGTCAGGAAAGACAATGGCTCAAGCCTGCAGTAAACCGTAGCTGGTTGCGTCTGATTTTTGTACGTTGTCCACGCAGCACACACGTACACGGAGACCTTAGGACTGACACAGGCTGGCCAAATATAATTTTTTGTCCTTTTTAGCAAAGGGAAGACCCCACTGCGTATATTCAATGAACAATAACTGTGTTGTGGCCCTGCCTACACAATTCTGTCCCTGTAGTATCAATGGAGGGTGCAATGCTCTGCACAGACGATTTTTAGAAAAAAAAAAAATGCAACACTGCTAACAGCAGCCAGCACAGTACTGCACACGGTTAAATTTGGCCCTAGAAAGGACCGTTGAGGTTCTTGAAGGCTACACTCACTCCTAACACTCTCCCTGCCTATACACCACTTCTGTCCCTAATACCGGGTGCAATGCTCTGCACTGCCGATTTTGAGAAAAAAAAAACACTGCTAGCAGCAGCCTGCACACAGGTAGATGTGGCCCTGAGAAGGACCGTTGGGGTTCTTGAAGCCTACACTGACTCCTAACGCTCTCCCTACAGCAACACCAGCACGATAGTACTTTCCCTCAGCTAACTCACAAGGCATGTGTGGCGAGCCGCAGGAGGGGCCGACTTTTATACTCGGGTGACATCAGATCTCCCCAGCCACTCACAGCAGGGGGGTGGTATAGGGCTTGAACGTCACAGGGGGAAGTTGTAATGCCTTCCCTGTCTTTCAATTGGCCAGAAAAGCGCGCTAACGTCTCAGAGAGGAAACTGAAAGTAACCAGAACACCGCGTGGTGCTCGTTAAGAGTAACGAGCATCCCGAACACCCTAATATTCGCACGAATATCAAGCTCGGACGAGTACTTTCGCTCATCTCTACTTAGCGAGCATCGGCGATATACAAAAATGCTCGAGTCGCCCATTGACTTCAATGGGGTTCATTACTCGAAACGAACCCTCGAGCATCGCGAAAATTTCGTCCCGAGTAACGAGCACCCGAGCATTTTGGTGCTCGCTCATCTCTAATAAAGATCCTATGGTGAACATTTGAATTTGTATACACCATTGATACTGCTTTCTTTTACTGCAATCTGTGGACTTGGATCCTGTCCCAAGCAAGCGCGCATCTATTGTGCCACTCCATCCATGGTTAGAAAGCTACAGTATATAAGAGAGCAGCACCAGGCGACGTTATATTGTAAAAATCACATGATAAATCCAGCACAATCCATGTGTCTTCAGTTGAAAGAATCTTTATTCCCACTTGGAAATAAAGATTCTTTCTACTGAAGACACATGGATTGTGCTGGATTTATCATGTGATTTTTACAATATAACATCGCCTGGTGCTGCCCTCTTATATACTGCATCTCTGGATTTATTGAGGACGTTGGTCCAGTCCTTTGGAGAAGCCTGCGCCTATGTGCTTTCTGCATTGAGTAAAAAAGAAAAAAAAACCCTCCTGAGTAGGATCTGTCGGTGAGTGCTGCTGCCTATACATTGCTTGTTTTCATGGTTAGAAAGCTGGTGAGTGCGGCTGACAATTTTGTATGTTCGTGTGTTGTTCTACATGGGTTTCTCCAGCCAGCCAATCCCCCAGGTCTCAGACCACTGTGTGTTGGGTTCCAGTGTCTCCAGAGGCTCCTCTTTAAGGGGGACGTACTGTTAGGGTGTACTGCTGGGATCTGTGGTTCTGCATGGGTTTCCTGCAGCACAGCCCCACAGGTGGTGGTTGATTGAGCTGGCTGTGTGTGGATTTCTCCAGCCAGGCAATCCCCCAAGTCTGCTGCTGATATATATCAGCTCCACTGCTAGAGGCTCCTGGGCTTTCCTTTGTTTGTTCAGTGTAAATAGTGTCATTTTCCTACATGTTGGTGCATGTGCTGTACGTGCGGTGTGAACAGTCCTGTACAGGGTGCATGGTGTTAGGAGTTGTATGCAAATGGCGTGTTAGTGTGAGCTGCATTCAGTCCTGTAGTGTTTAGTTTGTCATCTAGGTCTAGGTAGATCCCTAGGTTCCAGCGCAGGGCTGTCCCTGTCGGGATGATTGCCCCGTATACAGGCAGGTTTTATGTGGAAATTGTTTCATTAGACTAGGGACCTGTGAGACAACGAGGACCCTTAAAGTGGGCTCGTGGGCTTAAATATCTTGAAACAATACTTTGCATCTATCTATTTACATCTGTTTATGCGTACGGATATGCTTGGTCGTGTTATGGGCGTTTGTTAGTCTTGATTTATGTCTGTCTCTTATGTCCACTGTTTCCGAGATCCGCTGGAGTTCGAGAGCTCATGAGTGTGAATGACATAACAGGGGGTGTGATAAATGACTGACAGATTCATTTGTCCACAGACAATGTGGATCACCTGACATTTATAAAATGAATGAGGCATGGATTTCACTGGACTTTGCATTCCACGGATTAGTTAGCATACTGGCAATTTTTACTCACATGTGATTGAGCATAGATTTATATGAAAGACCATACTGTGTCCTCAAAATGCTATTTTAGCTTTTGCTGCTGCTGCTCTCCTGTTTCTGCCATGTTTCCTCCTCCTACTTCCCCTAAATGAAAAATATGTCAATATGGAAATGCGGAGCTACAGCTCTCAAGTTTCCACGAGGAGCATATTCTACCCTCAAGGTGCTGTTGTTGCTGGTGGTAGTGGAACTGCTGTTGATCTCCTTCTTCTGCTTCGGACATATTTCCACCTTTTCCTCCTTCTCCCAAAATGAAAACGTTCCAAAGCACAAGGAATAGCTGTTGCTCTACAGCTTTTCCTTGGAGAAGGCAAGTACCTTGCTGTTCTGTTCACCGGGAATTTGTCCTGTGCAAACTTTAAAAACAAGCAGCACACCTGCTGTCTGAGGTAGCAAATTTTTTGGTAGCTTTCCAGTTGTTCCTTGGAGTAGCTCTGTGCTTTGGTGTTGTGTTTATCTTGCTGAAGTTCTCCTTGTAAATGTTATGACATTGCTTTTAAAACAAGGAGCACCCCTGGTGTAACAATCTGGTACTGGGTTGGAGTCTCTTGTATTGTAACCTATGCGGCAGAACGTGGTCAGTGGAAGCCAGAGATCGGCGTAAGTTAGTATCTGTTGCAGTACAGAGGAGCAGACAAGTAGCATAGTCAGGGGATGCCAGAGGTCGTGCATGGTTAGTATCAGTTCAGTTGCAGAGGAGCAGGCAGGTGGTGGAGCTTGACTAAGCCCTGTGAGGCACAATAATCTAGCAAAGGTGCAGTGGAAGGACCAGGCTTAAATAGGAAGTCCAATCAGGAGCAGGATGGAGGATTGGATAGCTCAGCATGGAGAGCTGCCACTTGGGACACAGGAGCTCCTGGGTTCAAGCCCTGACACCTGCTCAAGGACTCCTGATCTAAGCAACTTTGACAAGGGCCAAATTGTCATGTCTTCTGTAGATCCAAAAACCACCTTACAAAAACAGTCTGCCAAGAAGACGTCACCCTGCGAGTCAGCCATGACTTGGTGCTTGCACCAGGGGACTTTATCTTACCTGCAAAGTAAGGGAAAAATATCTCTTCTCCTTTTTCTACTGATATAAAAAAACTTACACTACTAACCAGACATTTTTTACATTAACTTTACATTTGCCTGCATTGTCTTGTGGCCAGGGCTCCAGCCATCAGAAAGTTTCCAGTGAGCATGTGCAGTTCTGTTGTGCCAAATGTTTTACACGTGGTCATTTATGGCACAATTTTTGGTGCATCCTATTGTCCATCACCATATAAATAGTTTAACTCTCTATGGTAGCCCCTTACAACCTGATCTAATGAATCAAATATTCTTTAACATTTTGTTGAAGGCTGGGTAGATGTGCATTGTTTCTGTAGAATAGATGTTTTTGGGTACTTGTATACACATTATAACCTGGCTGGTTTGCCCAACTCATGATTTGTTTATCTAAAGGATTTGTAGGGAATGGTCAAGCCAAACTTCCACTAGCTAAAACCTGAAGTTCATGAACATCATAAAGAAAAGTGATCCATAACTTACATATAAATACTCTTAAAACATCTACATTAAGAGTTTTGTCATCATGTCCTAGTTGGAGTCCAGACTTGCCAGCTTGAAACTTACCATGAGAAGTAAAAGAATAAAAGCAGCACTTACTATTTAATTACCCCTATCTCTCAGGAGTAAAGCAATTTGGCAAGAAACCATAAAGAGAATTCACAGAGCTTTGAGAGATCAACCCAATAATTACTGAAAATGTCTAGTTGGAGTTATCACTTCTAAAGGTGAAGTAATCAGTTGCTCTTCTCCCTGGGCATCCACTTTTCGTAGAGTTTGAGAGATGAGGGGAATAATTTGATGAACAGTAAGATAGTAAGAAGCTATGGAGTAACTACTGACTCCTCTGTGGGATACAATCTGTTCATTAAAGGGACTGAGCATTAGGAACGGATTAGCAATGTATTCCACTGGGAACTTTCCCGCTGGGCCAACTGCCCCTGTAAGTATGTGCTGTGCGGGCCGCTATGGCTTATTATACAGAGAGCCGTCCACTGCCAGTAACAGCAGCTAGTCCTGTAACCGCAGTTAAACAACAGACCATGTCAAGATTCTGACACCACCAGAGGGAGGAAGGGATTGGGACACAGAGCAAAAAAACAGCCTTCCCTATGCTGCACTTAGACAGGAATGAGCCGGCCTCACAGATTGGTGGAGTAGTAGTCAGCCTGCTGCTCAACCAATCACTGTACAGAGCTCTGTCACATAGCACCTTCCCAGAGGAGCCTGCCTGTGACTAGAAGTGGAGGCTGGAGTGCAATCTTGCCTCCTGCTCTGAACATCTTGGACCCTTCCTCAACCTTTACTTCATCATATCAGAAAGGGACAGCAGCCAGGCCTGTCTAGGTGTAAAAAGTATGGCCATGTATGTATTTGAAATATATGTAAGTATGCAAAAGTGCCTCAACTTATGTATTGGGCGCATATGCTAATATGCTCACCACTATGAAGCGTATTAGCATGGGACGCAATTTTTTTTTACTATTCAAGCTCCACGCTATTGTACACGAGTTTTAAAAAAGGAGGAAGATAGGTCGTGCCCTATCTTTCTTGCATGTAGAAAAACTAGTCCCGCTAGTAAAAATGAAACCAATGAAATCACTGATTCATTCTATTTTGCGGCCATGATTTTCACGGCTGCAAAACGGAACAAAATCACGCCCATCTGTTTAAGGGCTCACACCCACTGGCGTTTTTTTCTCCACTGCGCTGCGAGAGTAAAGGAAAAGTCTTTTTCTCGCAGTGTGAGAAAAAAAACGGCATCACGCCAGGATATCGCCAGTCTTTTCAATGGGGCCAGCGGCAGCAGCCCTAGCCCCATTGAAAAGAAATGGAGAATGCCAGGAACTTCTGTCACAGCTGTCGATCCCATTGAAAGCAGTGCTTTCTGGCAAGCCCCACAGTATGATTATCGGGGAAGGGCTTGAAATATAAGCCCTTCCCCGATAATCATCAATAAATGGTAAAAAAAAAAAAAAACATTACTCACCTCTTCACCGCTCAGACACATCCTCCAGCTGGCTCCCCGACACTGCTGTCCAGCACTTTCAGCTTCCTGAAAGGGCTGTGCTGATTGGCTGAAGGCTCAGCCAATAGCAGCTAGTGCTTAGCTATTGGCTGAGCGCTCAGCCAATGACAGATAGCCCTTAGCTATCATGAATAAATAGCTAAGGGCTATCTGTCATTGGCTGAGCACTCAGCCAATAGCTAAGCCCTAGCTGCTATTGGCTGAGCCCTCAGCCAATCAGAACAGCCCTTTCAGGAGGCGGGGATTTTTAAATCCCCGCCTGCTGAAAGTGCTTGACAGCAGTGGCGGGAAGCCAGCCGGAGGATGCGTCTGAGCGGCGGAGAGGTGAGTAATTTTTTTTTAAGTTTTTTACCACTTATTGATGATTATCGGGGAAGGGCTTATATTTCAAGCCCTTCCCCGATAATCATACTGCGGGGCTTGCCAGAAAGCACTGCTTTCAATGGGAATGGCAGCAGTGCCGATCCCATTGAAAGCAATGGGACAGCATGCCGCGGACTTCTGCCACAGCTGTGACAGCTGTGGCAGAAGTCCGTGCTATTCTCCCTATGTTTTCAATGGGGCTAGCGCTGCTGCCGCTGGCCTCATTGATAACACTGGCGATATGCCGGTTGTATTTCGGCGTCTTTCTTGCGCTGCGAGGCGAGAGTTTTCACGTGCTCTCGCAGCGCAAGAAAGAAAATATCGCCAGTGGGTGTCTGCCCTAAAGGTGTATTCACAGGAATATGTTTTTCTCCTATTATGCGGCTGTGATAATCATGGCCGCATAACGGGACAGAACAAAACCATTGCTTTCAATAGGATTTCATTTTCACTAGCCCTTTTCTCGGTCGTTAATTGTATACTGCTTGTGGGAAAGATCGGGCAGCCGCTGTCTTTCCACTGCCTTCTTCAAACTCTGACGTTGAGTTAGAAAAGCTGGCGAAGGGGAAGAAATCTCCCTCATTCAGGCACAACTATGCTTGGTACCAGTGAGCGTAGTTGCGCCTACACTCGTCTGAAACCTCCCTAAGCCCACAAACTCTGCTTATGTATGTACTGTATAGGGGTATGTTCACACATTGGATTTTTGCAGTAAATTCACATTCCCATTACATTGAGTAGAAATCTGCGCCGCACTCTATATATCATGGAGTTTTTCCACACGTAGATTTCAAATCCCCGTGTCTGACATGGAGTCAACATCAGGAATCTGTATGTGGATTTTCAACTGAAAATAGCTACATCTGCATGCAGATCTGCAGCCAAATATTTGCATACAAACTGCAGAAAACCGCAACTAAGCTGCAGATTTTTACCATGGGGCTTAGGGCTCCATCAGATGGGCGTATGTGTTTTTGCATGCACCTGAGCGCAATGTATTCGCACTGTGAACGAGGAGCTTTTGCGCTTATGTGGGCGCATTTTACTGTACTTTTGGCACATGCAGGACATGTTTACATGGGCGCAGGACACCTCCCCACCATCATTTAAAAGGCTACTTAGCCTAATGAGGTCCAGATGTGTTCTCTTTTCATGGACTTGTGCAGCGTATTGTGCATTTGCACATCTCTCAGACTTCTGTGGGGACCCTTGGTGCGCAAATGCGTGCAAAAGTAGAGTATGCTGTGTCTTTTTCAATGCGTGCAAAAAGGGTATTCAGGTCAAACCTATTGCTATCAATGGGTTCTATTCTCTGGGTATTCCATGCAAAAATACATATGAAGGAGCTCTTAGAGGCTGAATCCACACTGAATAATCTGCGTCAGATTCCACTGTCTGAACATACTCGAATGGGCCTTTACATGTTAAAGATTTACTGCAGATTTTGCTACAGATTTTGGTGCAGGTTCACCCTTTTGAAGCTTCTTCACATGTTTTAGTCCTGTTAATAATCTGGGATAATCATGGCCACACAACATGATGAACCAAAACCATTCATTTCAATGGTTTCCTTTTCATTAGCGGGATTCTCACCCATTAATGGTATAGGCGAGAAAGGATAGGAATTGCCCTATCTTTCCTGCACGTAGGTAATATTACACTACTGTATTCAAAATCGCGCGCTAATGCTGTTTTTAATGCGGAATTTGACACAGACTTTGGTGTGGATTTTCCACTTTGGCAACGTACCCTTTGGTCACTTATACATGGCCCGAAGAAATTGCAGCATGCCCTCGCCCATTGTTGTTGTGTGATATGCACGTCTAAGGCTATTTTAAAAATGCGGCAAAACCACATGTAACAAATATGGGTTTTTCCACTAGCCTTCTACTGTGAACTAACAGCATAATCCCCAGTGGATATTCCACTGAGAACAATATGTCCCATGTTAACATAAAAACAGAAAATGTTTGTGGACTTGGGACTTTTTGTTCTCAGCAGAATATCTGCTGTATATTTTGCAACAAATTCGCATCAAATTCCTTTTGTGCTGCATGCCGATTTGTTTCAGGTTTTATAGACTGATTGGCCTACAGTGGGGTATTTCCCCTAAGTGGTCAATCAGCCATAATGGAAGTGCATTTATTCTGGGCCCGCCTCTATAGAGGTGCTGGTTATTGTCCTGCCTGATATGATACTGGTTATCTGCAGCCTAGAACCAGTGATGATACTTTCACTGTAGGAGTTTTTTCACATTTGACTAGCTCTGTTAGCATTTGCATCTACTATATATCCTACCCTATCCTAGGAACAGGTTAGGTTCCCTAAGTTGGAGACATGGGGCCGTCCCTATCTGGACAATCACTCTACTTTTCAGCCATATTTGGTTAGGGAAAGCGTCCCCACTATTACATTGGTGTTTCCCACATATTGGTGTCTTAACTAATGTATATGTTGGTCCATTGGGGACATTAGGGATAGTTAATTGTGTTAAGGTTTTTGTTAGTGACATCCTTAAGGGTCGCCAAATGTGAACCCTTGCAAGAACGTAATACCAGTACTTTGTTTGGTAACATGTAATACTCCATTTTCCTTGCATTGATGACTGATAGCCAGCTATAGCTTCCCCCAATGATAACAGCTGATGAGAACGACTGGCTTCAATTAAAATAGGTGATGAGGCAATCCTTTTATGTTGCTGTGGTTTACGGATTGTAACAATAAAAACCAAAAATACAGATTTTATCTTTAAAAAAAATGCAAACATTTCTTGAACAATACAAACAGACGCACCAAAAACAATCAGCATCCAGTTCCATCTGTTTTAGAAGCATGTATCATGAACCTATTAGCGGTAGAAAATAGCACTCGTTAGCAGTAGATACAGAGAATAGACCTTTGTAGTAGAGAAGCATAATGTGTGTTATCGCCCTTTTGGACAGAGAAGCACATGGATCTCAAAGACTATATTGCTTTAATGAGCATATACAGTTTGCTTGTTAAAGACAGAAAGGCCCTGTAAGCCGCCGGATTTCCTTGGCAATGTTGCTCGGTCCTGCAGTGCAAATGTCCAAGCACACGGGCCTGCTACAGGTTATTAACCAATTATATGTCTCCTCCATCTATACTACAAAGACAAATATTTGGGTCTGCTCTCCAACCCGTCAGGGTCCCCCATGGCTATAAAGTGTCATAATCCGTTAGACGGTCTGTTAGAAGTATATACAATGGTACAACTCAGTGCCTGTATAGTGCTTTGTCACATTATTCGTACGATACTTTGTATTCTGCATACTGGAAATCATACATTATATTTATATTATGTGCATAATATAGTAAAAGAAACATCAAATAAATAATGTATAACCAAAGCTATAATAAATGATAATATTTCAAAGAATCCAGGAAAGCTGAACTGTTTTCTACAGACAGAGTACCGCCTGACCATCTGGAAACAGGCCTGAAAATTGAAAACTGACCAAAGTTAATCAATCGGAAAGCTCTCCTGATTCCGGAAAAACAGCAAACAACATATTTCATTTTTAATTATTGTAGGGCTGAGATGGGGTGGGATTGTTCTGCCATGAATTTTGCCACCATTGGCAGATGAATTTGGATGCAAACATGAAAAATCAAGTAGGTATAAATGGAGTTTTTATATTTTACTGTACTTTGGCGCAAAAATCCCCTATAAGTCAGACAGTTGACTCCTTTTGTGCTCACCCTAATGTCATTTTGGGTTTAGGAGACAACTGAAAGGTAAATTTAGTAATAATTTAAATTCTGACATAGACCACTGATGAAGTCCAGGTATTGTCATGTTCTGGCTAGCGCAGCCCAATGGAAAAAGTTTGGAGAAGCCTTGATTTAGAGGACAGAATAGACTGTTACTCCAGTCTGTGAATGATCATGATGGTACAAGGACACAAGCACATGTAACAGGCTTTCCTTAAGGGTGTACTGGGCTTCACAAGGGAGCACCAAGATGGCCGCTTCAAGCAGAATTGAGTCTGCTCCCTGGGAACTTTCTAGTGAGATGATGTCAGCACTATAAAAGGGGGAATGCATAGACTGTGCTAATGAGCTGGATGAGAGAGGGCTGTCTGGAGAAGACAGAGAGCAGAGTGCAGAGGAAATTGAGACTGCATCAAAAAAGACGATGGAATCGCGCTATTGAGCCACGAATCATGACCAAGGAGGGCATTGAGAAGCGAATTGTCATCAAGTTGTAAATGAGGCCGGCCTTAGTAAAACCATTAGGTGCGCACACTGCTGGGGACGATACATTAGCAGGCCTGCTATAGGAATCAATAGCATTGTGGACACTCACATTCTGTAAAATCTAAGTTATGGTCTGTGATATTTAAGGAGAAATTGTGCTTGGACACTAGGATTAGCTCTTCTAAAGGACTGCATTGGGCTGGTTAGCACTGAAAAGAAGTTGTACAGTATATTTGGCAAAATGGCCTCATCAATTATATTGAGTGTTCTTGATATTTTCCACAAAGTGTTTCTGTTATTATTTTGTGCTGAATACAAAGTATTATTATTACTTATTGTGCATAGAGTATTAATAATCCTAGATTTAGTTAGCCATAGCTGACAATAGGCAGATCTATGGTAAAAGTTGAATTGCTTACTCATTACTATTCCATTCTGCATTTGCATTATGTTGTTCTAAAATAAACATTACTGCTGCATTGTATTCTGACTCTGCATTGCGATGGCACCCACCCGCGACAAACATAGCCATGCTATGGTTCTGATTTATTTAGACTTCCAAAGAGATGCGTGAGGTCTCTGCTACATCTCTGTATTCCTCTGACTTCATACAGAGGTTCTTGCAACATGTTAATGTATAGGACCTCCTCTGGTAGTTAATACAGCCTGAATTTGGTTTCACATGAACTTATACAAACACTGAATGGTGTCTAATGGAATATTAGACCACTCGTCTTGCAATTACTGTTCAAGCCTCGGTAGAGATGTTGGTGGCGGATAACGTGTTCTCACTCTTGTTTCCAAAACAGACCAGAGTGACTTGATGATGTTCAGGTCTAGTGACTGTGCTGGTCAGGGCAAATTCTGAACCTCATCTTCATGCTCCTGAACCTATGCCTGGATACAATGAGCTGCATGGATAGGGACATTATCATCCTGGAAAATTACATCTCTATAAGAAACAATAGTACAACATAGGTCAGAGCCTTGAAAAAAAAAAACAGCGCTCCAGGTCGTAAACTACAAATTGATGTAATGTGAAGTACTTACTTCACGGGGTGCCTTAGATGAGTGCACCCTTAATCCAGAGTAGCAGTGAAATGGCAGAAGGTCCAGGTCTGGTAGGACAAAAGGATATCCAAGTTGTGATGTATTATCAAATTATTTATTCTATCAGAACACACAGTTGTTGCAACACCTTTCGGCTCAAAGGTAAAGCTTTTTCAAGCATCAAACCATGTATCCTCTGATATATCCACATATGTTTGGATTTCCATCAATGCTCTCCTTGACTGGATGTCCTGAAGACCAGTGTATGTAAACTATATTCCTTGGGCATCAGGATTGTGGATGTACTAGAGCTCCCTTAACCAAGGGTGACTCTGTTAAGTCAGGGTGAATTTAACCCTTTATACTACAATTGATTCACCTAATAATGCACCCAATCTAAGTTACTTCTCACCCCACCTAATCTCTGGGGCGCTCCCTTACTGATTGTGAAAAATCTCTATCAGTAAACAATGTCTGTACTATCGGATGGATCTGATCGGCCAAAATATTAATATAGTAACATAGTATGCTAGGCTGAAAAAAGACAAATGTCTATCCAGTTAAGCCTGTTTTCACCTCCCCTTTCCCCCATGTTGATCCAGAGGAAGACAAAAAAAACATTGAGGCAGAAGCCAATTTACCCCACCCTGGGGGGAAAAATTCCTTCCCGACTCCATCATGGCAGTCAGAATATAGTCCTGGTCAGTCACTCTACACCAGTGTTTCCCAAACTCCAGTCCTGATGGACCCCAATAGATCATGTTTTCAGGATTTCCTCAGTATTGAACAGGTGATGTAATTATTGTCGGTGTCTCAGACATTGCTTCAGGGGTTCTTACTATAGGATATCCTGAAAATATGACCTGTGGGGTACATGAGGACTGGAGTTTGGGAAATACTGCTCTACCCTTTTATGGAGATAATGGTTCTTGCAGAAAACCATGAGTTGGCTGTCCAAACCATGATGGATCCATACAAGACAAGATGATAGAGTTCCTTTGGTGTTTACCAAGCATAAACACATCCTATATTGAGAAATAACAAAAATAAGGATTTGTCAGACCAAATCACATGTTTCCAGTCATCAGAAGCCCAGGATTTCTGCTTGAGCATTTATTTATATAACCAGTGGTTTGCGAATTGCTGCTCTGCCATGAAAATTCAGTCTGTGGAGTTCTCTCCTCACTGTAATGGTTGAGACAGGATGCGGGAAATGATGATTGAGCTCGGCAGTCACTCTGGCTGCAGTTGCCTTCCTATTAGAGGTCACAATCTGCTTCAACACCCTTCTGTTTCTGAGTTTACACTTTCGGCCACTATTGCATTGAACAGACGATGTTTTGCCTTCAAGGGTGTATGCTGTCATGACTTTTTACTGTATCTCTGGATATGCAAAGTAAACTGGCAGTTTTGTCGACACATGCTCCTACTAGATGGGCACCAACAATCTGCCCTCCTTGAAATTCTGTAAGGTTGGACATCTCACACAGTCCATAACATAAAACGCCATATGCAGATGAACTACCGATGCTTTACTATATGCTAAGATATGACACATTAAAAACAAATAGGGGGTGTCAAGGTCCATGTGCATATTATTACTGCATGCATTACCAAGAGCTCTATCAAACCAGGGTGTTGCCATTATTTTGATAAATACTAGAGATGAGCGAGCACCAAAATGCTCGGGTGCTCGTTACTCGGGACGAAATTATCGCGATGCTCGAGGGTTCGTTTCGAGTAACGAACCCCATTGAAGTCAATGGGCGACTCGAGCATTTTTGTATATCGCCGATGCTCGCTAAGGTTTCCATTTGTGAAAATCTGGGCAATTCAAGAAAGTGATGGGAACGACACAGCAACGGATAGGGCAGGCGAGGGGCTACATGTTGGGCTGCATCTCAAGTTCCCAGGTCCCACTATTAAGCCACAATAGCGGCAAGAGTGGGCCCCCCCCAACAACTTTTACTTCTGAAAAGCCCTCATTAGCAATGCATACCTTAGCTAAGCACCACACTACCTCCAACAAAGCACAATCACTGCCTGCATGACACTCTGCTTCCACTTCTCCTGGGTGACATGCTGCCCAACCCCTCCCCCCCGCACGACGCAGTGTCCACAGCGCACACCAAAGTGTCCCTGCGCAGCCTTCAGCTGCACTCTTGCCACACCACCCTCATGTCTATTTATAAGTGCCATGAGGAGGAACCGCAGGCACACACTGCAGAGGGTTGGCACGGCTAGGCAGCGACCCTCTTTAAAAGGGGCGGGGCGATAGCCCACAATGCTGTACAGAAGCAATGAGAAATATAATCCTGTGCTACCGCCATCAGGAGCTGCACACGTGGGCATAGCAATGGGGAACCTATGTGCCACACACTATTCATTCTGTCAAGGTGTCTGCATGCCCCAGTCAGACCGCGGTTTTTTATAAATAGTCACAGGCAGGTACAACTCCGCAATGGGAATTCCGTGTGCACCCACAGCATGGGTGGCTCCCTGGAACCCACCGGCTGTACATTAATGTATCCCATTGCAGTGCCCATCACAGCTGAGGTAACGTCCGATTAAATGCAGGTGGGCTTCGGCCCACACTGCATGCCCCAACCTGACCGGGGTTTTTAATTCATAGACACAGGCAGGTACAACTCCCTATTGTGAAGTCTGTGTGGACCCACAGCATGGGTGGGTGCCAGGAAGCCACCGGCGGTACATAAATATATCCCATTGCATTGCCCATCACAGCTGAGATAATGTCATGTTTAATGCAGGTGGGCTTCGGCCCACACTGCATGCCCCAGTCAGACTGGGGTTCTTTAGAAGTGGACACATGCAGTTTCAACTCCGTGTGGACCGACAGCATGGGTGGGTGCCAGGAAGCCACCGGCGGTACATAAATGTATCCCATTGCATTGCCCTTCACAGCTGAGGTAATGTCATGTTTAATGCAGGTGGGCTTCGGCCCACACTGCATGCTCCAGTCAGACTGGGGTTCTTTAGAAGTGGACACATGCAGTTACAACTCCCTGTGGACCCACAGCATGGGTGGCTCCCTGGAACCCACCGGCGGTACATAAATATATCCCATTGCAGTGCCCAGCACAGCTGATGTAATGTCAGCTTTAATGCAGGTGGGCAAAAAATTAATTGGATTACACTGTAGGCGAGGGCCCTAAAAAATTGGTGTACCAACAGTACTAATGTACCTCAGAAAAATTGCCCATGCCCAACCAAGATGGCAGGTGAATCCCATTAATCGCTTTTGTTAATGTGGCTTAATTCGTAACTAGACCTGGAGGCAGCCCAGTTGAAATAAAAATTGGTTCAGGTGAAAGTTTCAACGCTTTAATGAGCATTGAAACATATAAAAATTGTTTTCAAAAATTATATGACTGAGCCTTGTGGGCCTAAGAAAAATTGCCCGTTCGGCGTGATTACGTCAGGTTTCAGAAGGAGGAACAGGAGGAGGAGGATGAATATTATACACAGATTGATGAAGCTAAAAGGTCCACGTTTTTGATGGTGATAGAGAACAATGCTTCCATCCGCGGGTGCAGCCTACGTATTGTTTAGGTATCACTGCTGTCCGCTGGTGGAGAAGAGAAGTCTGGGGAAATCCAGGCTTTGTTCACCTTGATGAGTGTAAGCCTGTCGGCACTGTCGGTTGACAGGCGGGTACGCTTATCTGTGATGATTCCCCCAGCCGCACTAAACACCCTCTCTGACAAGACGCTAGACGCAGGACAAGTAAGCACCTCCAGGGCATACAGCGCGAGTTCAGGCCACGTGTCCAGCTTCGACACCCAGTAGTTGTAGGGGGCAGAGGCGTCACGGAGGACGGTCGTGCGATCGGCTACGTACTCCCTCACCATCCTTTTACAGTGCTCCCGCCGACTCAGCCTTGACTGGGAGCGGTGACACAGTCTTGCTGGGGAGCCAGAAAGCTGTCAAAGGCCTTAGAGAGTGTTCCCCTGCCTGTGCTGTACATGCTGCCTGATCTCTGCGCCTCCCCTGCTACCTGGCCCTCGGAACTGCGCCTTCGGCCACTAGCGCTGTCGGATGGGAATTTTACCATCAGTTTGTCCGCCAGGGTCCTGTGGTATAGCATCACTCTCGAACCCCTTTCCTCTTCGGGTATGAGAGTGGAAAGGTTCTCCTTATACCGTGGGTCGAGTAGTGTGTACACCCAGTAATCCGTAGTGGCCAGAATGCGTGTAACGCGAGGGTCACGAGAAAGGCATCCTAACATGAAGTCAGCCATGTGTGCCAGGGTACCTGTACGCAACACATGGCTGTCCGCACTAGGAAGATCACTTTCAGGATCCTCCTCCTCCTCCTCCTCAGGCCATACACGCTGAAAGGATGACAGGCAAGCAGCATGGGCCAAGCTGTCTCTTCCCCCTCCTCCTCATCCTCCTCATGCTCCTCCACCTCGTCCTCCTCAACGCACTGAGATATAGACAGGAGGGTGCTCTGACTATCCAGCGACATACTGTCTTCCCCCGCCTCCGTTTCCGAGCGCAAAGCGTCTGCCTTTATGCTTTGCAGGGAACTTCTCAAGAGGCATAGCAGAGGAATGGTGACACTAATGATTACAGCATCGTCGCTCACCATCTGGGTAGACTCCTCAAAGTTTCCAAGGACCAGGCCCACTCTTCTGTAAAGAATTGAGGAGGCTGACTCCCACTGCACCGCCCATGTTGGAGTTGGTATTCCACTAGAGCTCTACGCTGCTCATAGAGCCTGGCCAACATGTGGAGCGTAGAGTTCCACCATGTGGGCACGTCGCACAGCAGTCGGTGCACTGGCAGATTAAACCGATGTTGCAGGGTGCGCAGGGTGGCAGCGTCTGTGTGGGACTTGCGGAAATGTGCGCAGAGCCGGTGCACCTTTCCGAGCCGGTCTGCCAAGCGTGGGCAGCTTTTCAGAAAGCACTGAACCACCAAATTAAAGACGTGGGCCAGGCATGGCACGTGCGTGAGGCTGCCGAGCTGCAGAGCCGCCACCAGGTTACGGCCGTTGTCACACACGACCATGCCCGGTTGGAGGCTCAGCGGCGCAAGCCAGCGGTCGGTCTGCTCTGTCAGACCCTGCAGCAGTTTGTGGGCCCTGTGCCTCTTCTCTCCTAAGCTGAGTAGTTTCAGCACGGCCTGCTGACGCTTTCCCACCGCTGTGCTGCCACGCCGCGCGACACCGACTGCTGGCGACGTGCTGCTGCTGACACATCTTGATTGCGAGACAGAGGTTGCGTAGGAGGAGGAGGGTGGTTTAGTGGAGGGAACATACACCGCCGCAGATACCACCACCGAGCTGGGGCCCGCAATTCTGGGGGTGGGTAGGACGTGAGCGGTCCCAGGCTCTGACTCGGTCCCAGCCTCCACTAAATTCACCCAATGTGCCGTCAGGGAGATATAGTGGCCCTGCCCGCCTGTGCTTGTCCACGTGTCCGTTGTTAAGTGGACCTTGGCAGTAACCGCGTTGGTGAGGGCGCGTACAATGTTGCGGGAGACGTGGTCGTGCAGGGCTGGGACGGCACATCGGGAAAAGTAGTGGCGACTGGGAACTGAGTAGCGCGGGGCCGCTGCCGCCATCATACCTTTGAAAGCCTCCGTTTCCACAACCCTATACGGCAGCATCTCCAGGCTGATAAATTTGGCTATGTGCACGTTTAACGCTTGAGCGCGCGGGTGCGTGGCGGCGTACTTGCGCTTGCGCTCAAACACTTGTGCTAGCGACGGCTGGACGGTGCGCTGAGAGACATTGGTGGATGGGGCCGAGCACAGCGGAGGTGAGGGTGTGGGTGCAGGCCAGGAGACGGTAGTGCCTGTGTCCTGAGAGGGGGGTTGGATCTCAATGGCAGGTTGGGGCACAGGGGGAGAGGCAGCGGTGCAAACCGGAGGCGGTGAACGGCCTTCGTCCCACCTTGTGGGGTGCTTGGCTATCATATGTCTGCGCATGCTGGTGGTGGTGAGGCTGGTGGTGGTGGCTCCCCGGCTGATCTTGGCGCGACAAAGGTTGCATACCACTGTTCGTCGGTCGTCTGTACTCTCAGTGAAAAACTGCCAGACCTTTGAGCACCTCGGCCTCTGCAGGGTGGCATGGCGTGAGGGGGCGCTTTGGGAAACGGTTGGTGGATTATTCGGTCTGGCCCTGCCTCTACCCCTGGCCACTGCACTGCCTCTTCCAACCTGCCCTGCTGCTGCACTTGCCTCCCCCTCTGAAGACCTGTCCTCAGTAGGCGTAGCAAACCAGGTGGGGTCAGTCACCTCATCGTCCTGCTGCTCTTCCTCCGAATCCTCTGTGCGCTCCTCCCTCAGACTTACTCCAATTACTACTACCTGAGTGATAGACAACTGTGTCTCATCGTCATTGTCCTCCTCACCCACTGAAAGCTCTTGAGACAGTTGCCGGAAGTCCCCAGCCTCATCCCCCGGACCCCGGGAACTTTCCAAAGGTTGGGCATCGGTCACGACAAACTCCTCCGGTGGGAGAGGAACCATTGCTGACCATTCTGGGCAGGGGCCCGGGAACAGTTCCTGGGAGTCTGCCTGCTCCTCAGAATGTGTCATTGTAATGGAGTGAGGACGCTGGGAGGAAGGAGTAGCAGCAGCCAGAGGATTCAGAGTTGCAGCAGTGGACGGCGCAGAACTCTGGGTGGTCGATAGATTACTGGATGCACTTTCTGCCATCCACGACAGGACCTGCTCACACTGCTCATTTTCTAATAAAGATCTACCGCGTGGACCCATTAATTGTGAGATGAATGTAGGGACGCCAGAAACGTGTCTCTCTCCTAATCCCGCAGCAGTCGGCTGCGATACACCTGGATCAGGAGCTCTGCCTGTGCCCACACCCTGACTCGGGCCTCCGCGTCCTCGCCCGCGTCCACGTCCTCTAGGCCTACCCTTACCCCTCAGCATGCTGTATTACCAGTAGTGCAGAAACAGAACGCTGTAATTAAATGTGCCGCTTATTGGCCTGTGGTTGGAGGCTGACTTCCCTTACGGAACGCACAGCAGAACCAGGAAACAATTTTGCGCACGCCTGTAGTGAGACGTAGGTGCGTATGACTGAGCTAGTGGAATTCACAGCGCAGAAGCAGTCAAGTGGCCAAAGGCCAGTAGTAGGCCTTAAGTATTTTGCTTCTATTTTTTTTAAAATGCTGAGCTGATACAGCGGACAGATACTGTAGGCAGCGTATAATATTATGTATACTGTTTCCCTCTGGCGGGATGACGGCGATCATGTAACAGAGACAGCAGATCCAGGAAACAATTTTGCGCAAGCCTGCTGTAACGCTTAGCTGCGTATTAATTACGACTACTACCCCCAGCAGGTAGATACTGTAGGCAGCGTATAATATTATGTATACTGTTTCCCTCTGGAGGGATGACGGCGCTGATGTAACAGAGACAGCAGATCCAGGAAACAATTTTGCGCAAGCCTGCTGTAACGCTTAGCTGCGTATTAATTACGACTACTACCCCCAGCAGATAGATACTGTAGGCAGCATATAATATTATGTATACTGTTTCCCTCTGGCGGGATGACGGCGATCATGTAACAGAGACAGCAGATCCAGGAAACAATTTTGCGCAAGCCTGCTGTAACGCTAAGCTGCGTATTAATTACGACTACTACCCCCAGCAGATAGATACTGTAGGCAGCGTATAATATTATGTATACTGTTTCCCTCTGGCGGGATGACGGCGATCATGAAACAGAGACAGCAGATCCAGGAAACAATTTTGCGCAAGCCTGCTGTAACGCTTAGCTGCGTATTAATTACGACTACTACCCCCAGCAGATAGATACTGTAGGCAGCGTATAATATTATGTATACTGTTTCCCTCTGGCGGGATGACGGCGATCAATTTTTTGGAAAAAGCCCACTGCCTATATAGCCTGAATATCTCTTCCCCTGCCTCACCAGTACTGGCCCTATACTCTGTACAATGACTGCAGACTGCGGACGCAATGCTCTGCACGGCCGATATACAAAAAAAAAAAATTGTGCAACACTGCTAAAAGCAGCCTCAACAGTACTGCACACGGTCAGATGTGGCCCTAAGAAGGACCGTTGGGGTTCTTGAAGCCTAAAATAACTCCTAACGCTCTCCCTATACCAGCTCCGGCACCAGCAGCACTTTCCCTGATCTCTGCATCTGTGGCGAGCCGCGGGAGGGACCGATTTATATACTCAGGTGACACCTGATCTCTCCAGCCACTCACTGCAGGGGGGTGGTATAGGGCTTGAACGTCGCAGGGGGAAGTTGTAATGCCTTCCCTGTCTTTCTATTGGCCAGAAAAGCGCGCTAACGTCTCAGAGATGAAAGTGAAAGTAACTCGAACATCGCGTGGTACTCGTCTCGAGTAACGAGCATCTCGAACACGCTAATACTCGAACGAGTATCAAGCTCGGACGAGTATGTTCGCTCATCTCTAATAAATACATGTATTTTTTCGTAGCAGCTTTGCTTCTAAGAGAGTCTAGCTTCATAATCTGGTATTAATGGAAGGCAGACACAGAAGCAGTGTGAACTCTGTGCACCGCTATACAGGTTCTGTGCAGATGTAAGGTTAAGAATGGAGGTAACCAGGTCACAATAAACTAAATGCACTTAACTTTTGGCCGCCATAGTCTTCAACCTCTGAACAGGAAATGTGCAACAGGATTGGAACAGAAGTCAAGCAGTTTCTTAAGGAATGATTATTGTTAGAAAAAAAAAATGCTGGATCATTCAAATTTGAACGATAATCGTAGAGCGTAAACATGGGCAACAATAAACGATAATTTATCCGCTTATCGTTATCATTCAAGCATGAAAATAATCATTGGCTCATTTGCTAATACTGGTCATCAGTGAAAAATTTTCCGACTTGAAAATAGGTATTTCCTAATCATTTCATCATGGAAGAAATGAAAATGACATTAAAAACTTTGAGTTAGCTCTTGGTTCTGAGATGTAGCCCATTTCCATTTAAATATATGTACCTTTATTCCAATCCACATGGTTAGATGAGTGAAATCATTAAATAAACCAAAATATATATAGTAAAAGAGTTGAATAACTAAAATGTAAATCAGATACCGTAATGCCTTAATCTTAGAATTGATGTGTATATATTACAATTAAAAAATGCAATTAAGGGTTTTTTCAACTCTCTACACATAAAACTTGGACTCATGAAGAACTTTGGAAAGGGGATGAACCGGGGTGGAGGAGCTTTTCTGTACCTCAGAAGACAATTTTCACAGCTCAGTGATGCTAAAGTTAAAGAAGGTATCCTCATTGGCCCGAAGATTCAACATCTTCTGAAAGATAAAAACTTTGAGCAAGTTCTTCAGGGTCATGAGAAACAGCATGGGCGGCATTTAAAGATGTTGTGCATGGCTTCCTGGGAAATCGGAGAGTTGACAACTACATTGAGATTGTGAATAAACTTCTAGAAAAGTACAATTGATTAGCTTGCAACATGTCACCCAAAATCCATTTCCTAGATTCGCACCTGGACTTCTTTCCTGACAAGTGCGGCGCCGTGAGTGACGGACATGGAGAGCGATTCCATCAGGATATATTGAAAATGGAACGAAGGTATCCGGGGAAATGGAACGCTTCTCTGTTTGTGGACTACTGTTGGACAATGACAAGAGACGCCCCAGAAAAGGAGTACAAGCAACTAGCAAAGAAAATCTGTTGATGTGATTAAGCCCTTTTATTTGAAGTTAGTGTATCTATAAAACCAGACTTAGGGTGCGGGCAGACGAGCGCATAAACGGCGCATTTTTGCGACCAAACGTATATATGTGACCATCTGAGGCAATGGTTTCGAATGTATTCGTTCACATGGGCGATTTTACGGCGCGTAAAAACGGCAACCCGAAAAAAAAACGGAACATATGCGACCGAAATACACGCCAACGCATATTCGATGGCCGAAAAGACAGTTTGCAAAGTAGGAACAAACGAAAATACGCTTTCTAGCTCTGGTCGTGATCGGTGAAAAACGTTCTCTCGGGCGATTATACGTTGCGCTCGTGCGAACGTAAATACGCCTACGCTCGTCTGCCCGCACCCTTAGGCCCACTAAACAAAATCTAATGTCACATTCATTTTCCTTGACCCAAAATTAGGGACGTTTAGCTATTTTGAGAAAAGAAAGAACTTCAAAACGTATTTTTAGTATTTTGATTTGAGATTAGTATATCAGAGATAATAAACAAAATCTAATGTCAGATTTGTGTTTCTCAACCCAAAATTAGGGTAGTTTAACTATTTTGAAAAAAGGAAAAAAAGAAAATTGTTGTCCAGTGTAATCGTTCGGTTTAAATATTGACCATTCAGTCATCATTCACTGCTACTAGTGGCACAAGTGAGTGACTGAACGATCCTGTAAAAAAAAATAAAAAAATTTATATATATATATTGTGAGAAGGTGACCGGCAAAGTGCTGGAGGGCATATACATTTCACCTAGGATGCTCTCCCATGCGGCTTTGGGGAGCACTTGGCCAGGTACGTGCCACCGAGCAGCCTGGGCTCGGTGGAGGAAGCCGGCAGTATGGTGTCAGTAACATTAAGTTACTGACACGTTGTAGCAAGTAGGTGGCTCCAAGCCGCATAATCCGGGCCGGCTTTTCTGGAGTGACGAAAGTGAAGGGTGGGATGGTCACTCCCATGTACCAGGTGAGGCTGGTACCAGGCCATATAAAGCCTGGGCCTACATGGCCTAAGAGGAGAGCTGAGACCTCTGCAGGTCTGAGAGTCCTGGCTGGCTGTGTGCAGGGGCCATTTGTGTTACCAGTGTGTAGACAGGGACGCTACATGTATAGTAAGTGCTCAGACGAGCTGGATTTACTTTATGTTTGCCTGATGTAAAGGCCTGTATTTTGCTTTGTTTGCTTGGAAATAAACCCAGGCAAAGCCTGGACTAAAGACTTTATCACAAGTGTCACTGTCTCTGACTGCTTATGCCCAGGTTGCTACCGATCCTAAACGCTAATCCCTCACAATATATATCTTTGCATTTAAACTGACTGCCCGAGCGAACGAGCAAACTGTGACATCATTTGCTCGTTCACTCGGGCGAACGAATATCACTATGTGTAAAAGTACCCTTATTGCCACAGATATCTTTGATATTGGAATAACACAGTTCTTGTTTCTTAACCTCAACTTCTGTACACCAGATGCTCTTTATAGCCATTGCAGTTCCCTAGTACTTAGCTGTGTCAAGGCTCTTTGTCTCTGAATGGGAAATCTGGACTCTGGCACGGTATGGCAATCAACACTGGAGTCAAGTATTTTCTTGCATGCTGATTTGAGAACATGAAGGCATCGCCACCCCTCCAGTGCTTTTGTTTGGGGTTGCTTTGGCAATTAACCAGTCATTGACACTTCTCAGTCTCCTCCTCTGATTCACTCGCAGACCACATACAGCACCTCTGCTCCACAGCACTCCAACAACCAACATGGAAGTTCCTTCCTCAGCAAAACCCGTTCCCAGTGGCCATACACCCCTATCATAGCATCATCTGTTGTAAGTCACACTCACATCTCTACTGTGTGCATGGACCTTTTCCAGTCCAGAAGGTTCTTTGAGATGCTGTGACCCCAAGTATTTGGTGTTGGTCGTGGTTGGTGGTGGGGTGGGAGTACACAATCAACACTAATCCAGGTGAAAGAAAGTATAGATTTCAATTTTTAGCTATAGTCCCAATTTTGTATTTTAAGATACTGCGGAACAGAGTATAAAGTGGCTACAATATCTGAAGAGGTAATGTTCACAAGTATTTCTTCATAAGTGCCAGCGCTCGGAGATATGTGAACTATTACAGCTGCTTTAGGTTCTATACGGCTTTAGGTGTCCACATTAAAATGAAATAAACATAATTTTTCAGCTTGCATTACGTGGTATTGCCCAAAGCAGAGAACAGAAGAACAATTTACACACAAATGTTCAGTTAATTTGTCATTGGTTCTTCAAAATAGATGCAGATAGTCAACAACCCTCACCGGAGAGTCCCTTCTTTTTCTCAATTTCTCTTTACAACAGCAATTTTATCAAACACTATCCTTGGACTGCTCCATCAGTGGCTCCAAGGGAGACATTGTCTTGGTTAAATTGCAGTACTTTGAAATGTCGGATGAACAATGAGCTAATCCATGTTTGTTTTATTGCCTTTTTTTGTTTGTTTTGGTAGTTTTTCAGGTACATTGGTTATATATTAGTAATGAGGATTAGAACTCACTGGGCCCGGTTGGTATCATTATATCAGAGTCTAACACTCAATCATTCAAACTTAGTTTCGAGCTGGGAACTACCTATACATTACTCAAAGAGGCCAAGAAATAAAAATAAAACAATTACTGTATGTTGCAATAATAGTACCGTCTTTCGATCTGATAAGGCCTTACCGTTTCTGTAGACTACAGTGATCCCTCAAGTGACAATGTTTTTTCCCAGGCCATCGTAACATGGAACCAGAGTCAACATACAGTAACTCAAACAGTTTGGATCTGTGCAAAGCAATGTCTGTAAATATACTCTTACGTGTGCATGCTGCCATATTGCTGTATAACAAAACCCACATGGTGTTCACGAGAATGGGAATATATTGAATGCCACTTGAAATGGAGGAATTGATTCACTAGATTAATGGGTCACTGTGAATCAGAGTGATTCATATTTTGGAGAATTACTTGAGAATAAAACTATTGGTGCCGGTTGGTTCATTTTTTATGGATTCATGTACTGAATATTTAAAATTGTTCTCACTGCTGTGGTTAAAGTATTCTTTTGCTATACACAACCGAGGCCAGTGATTGGCTGTAGCAGTTTTGTGGATATCCGGGCACACCATCACTGCATCCATAAAAACAAAGCTTAGTAGCAAGGACAGGTGGGTCTACTGGACTGGCAGGGATCAATTCTGTAAGCATACCTAATTTTTCTCAATTTAGAATATTCCCTGCATTTAGGAAAGAATATATCTGGGACAATCCCTTTACCCTGGTCATACATATGACAGAAAAGTTGATGAAACCTATCAATATCTACAGAAAGGTCCAAAAATCTAGTGTACTTACGGTCACCTGATAGAAACTGTTGAAGGATAAGAAGGGTTGAGCATTTTGGGGTTCAACATGCACCATTGTATGTTCCCATGGTAGATAGACAAACACCAGTTGTTTGATTGCAACATATTCTTCCTTTCAAATTGAAATAATGATTGTGGATTCCACAGAAATGTCGAGGAGATGGGAGTTCAGCCGACTTTACACTAGATTTAATTTGCATATTTTAATCAAAATAGCTGCTTATGAATATTCATAAAGAATTCCACCTTGTCCAACCTTCTTAGAATGCATCATTTATCAGATTTGTCTGAATGCTGACAGATGATTGGCCTGTCTTACATACACTGTTGATCAATAAAAAAACATAATTGGGCAAAGCCATCCCTAAAGCTTAAGTAATTTGACTAATAATGTCCATACCCCTTTAATAGCTGTTAGTTAAACATTCATTTGGCTGAGAGCTACTCCTCCCGACTCTACCATACACATGCTCTGCTTAGGGTAGATGTGTTCTCAACAAGAAGAGGGCAGTAAGTCACTGCCAGATGGCTTATCTTCCTTGAGAACAAAAAAATTGGCCATGTTGAAATGAATCCTCTATTAGGGAAGAGTTGGCACATCCCCATATACATAAGATAGTCAACAGATCCTGCCGATCCGGCAAACTTTTCAGCAGGATCCCAGTAGACAATCCCAGTAGACATTCATATAAAAAAAAGCGAAGGTGGCAGCATCCATGGTGTAGTAAAAAAATAATTTTGTTTCCATCCAAAAAGATGCAACATTTCGGCTGGATGGCCTTTTTCAAGCATAAAAACAGACACAATACAATCACATATATACCAAATCCTGAAAGAACTAGCCGACACACTATGGGAATCAAAGACTATGTATGGGAATCACATCATTAGTGGACGCTGACTCAATGAATGGATGAGAACCTTGTCTCTGTCCGATTCATTTTCATAGTAACCTAGCCCGTATACCCGAGTGGAATACTTCTGCGCTTGCACTTTAGATACTGGCGACAGACGCCATCCTGTGAGCTCTTGCACGACTACTGTGATCGCACGTATGCATTTTGATTAGAGATGAGCGAGCGTACTCGGAAAAGCACTACTCGCTCGAGTAATTTGCTTTATCCGAGTATCGCTGTGCTCGTCCCTGAAGATGCGGGTGCCGGCACGGAGCGGGGAGCTGCAGGGGAGAGCGGGGAGGAACGGAGGTAAGATCTTTCTCTCCTTCTCTCCCGCCCGCTCTCCCCTGCTCCCCGCTGCGACTCACCTGTCAGCCGCAGCGGCACCCGAATCTTTAGACCCGAGCACAGCGATACTCGGATAAAGCCAATTACTCGAGCGAGTAGTGCTTATCCAAGTACGCTCGCTCATCTCTAATTTTGATGCTTTCTAGGACACAGGAAGATGGTGGCACGGCCACGGAGGCAACACTCATCTCAGATTTGTAATAATTATGCTACATGACTTGCTCCAGGTATTGCCTGTTATCATTATTAGAATGAGGGGAGGTGTTTATGTGGTGATTGGGCTAGTTCTTTCAGGATTTGATATATATCTGATTGTATTGTGTCTGTTTTTATGCTTGAAAAAGGCCATCCGGCCGAAACATTGTATGTTTTTGAATGAAACAAATTAAATTATTTTTTAACTACACCATGGATGCTGCCACCTTCGCTTTTTAATGCTTTTTTACATGACTATCCTCTAGAAATGTCATCAATAGTTGACGGATGAGCATCCTCAATTTAGGACTCCCATCCATCAGCTGATCACCTGGCCTGCTGACAAGTGCAGTTGACCAGATGTTGTCATAAGCAGACAGGGGAGGAAGTGCCTGGGCTGGCTTCACTCCCATTGAAATTAATGGGAGAACCGCGCTGCTACGGCACTTCCTGATTCTCTGCTGTTAGAACTAATGTGACATCATGACCATCAAAATAGCAGAAAATGCTGTAATAGCACAGCTCTCCCATCGATTTCAATGGTAGTGAAGATGGCACTGGCACTTCCTCCTCTGTCCATTTATGATAACATCTGGCTCATGGTATTACAAGTCAGACGATCAGCAGGTGGATAGGGGTCCTGAGCGGTAACCCCCCCGTCCATCCATCAACTACTGATGACCTATCCACAGCAGATAACCCCTTCAAGCACTGAGCCACTGTACTGCCCATAAATTATGGTAGCACAGCACACAAAATCATTGGGTTGAAAAAGTATTTTACTTCTAAGCATATAAGATGAGGATAAACATTTTGCTCTTGTGCTCATTCTTACATCTGTATGAGAGATATTGTTTCAAGCTCATCCAATTGATTTTCAAATCTGAAAAAATAATCTAATTTTGTGGATTAAACGTAATTAAATAAATAAACGCTTCAGGGAAAGAAGAAAAAAAAAATCCCCATATGGTCAACTGTTGCTTTCAGGAGCGGCATTAAGAATACTTTATTTTCATTGTAAATTGGAATGATGATCATGATTTTGTAGAATGGTCAAAAGGGGGTCGTAAGTACCCATCTGTTTAACGAGAAACCGAAAGGACGAAAAAAAAAATATACTGTCCTCGCAAAGCAGCTATGAGCCTATTTTAGTCTCGAACATCATACGGAACATAAAATTCATGTACCGTAGTGAGATTCTGGGTGCAGACATGCAAATGAGGACTCTGTTTGTTTTACCTTCAAATCCCTTTTCATGCCAGGATTTTTTTTTTCTCCTTCCTCCTAAAGCCGAATGTGGATTAACCCCCTTGGTTCAAGAATGAATGTCAGTATTTTGCAATGCAAGGCCTTACTAAGTCCTTCAGAAAATCACGAGCATAAAGGAGACTCGGAGCTTGGACAAGCTCATTTAACCACAGTGGGGCCAGTAACACATCACAGCGTCAGCATTGAGATGTTGGAGTTAACTCGTTGAACACCATCTTGGCTTAAGAACATTTCTTATTTCCCAGAAGAGTTAAATACTGCATAGTATTTAATTTGTAATGAAATGTAAAAGCGGTATATAAAAACTCAGCAGACCCTGTGCTAGATCAAATTATAACAATCTAATTACTGCACCCTGGCAAAAAAATAAAAGAAACCAGAAGAGCCCCAGTAAACAAAGAGTTTATTCTCTGTTACGATGAAAAGACTGAATATAAGTCAAGGCTGATTTGAATTAGACATTATGTGTTCCAAGAAGGACATTGTAGTTTTGTCATTGACGGCCTGATTCTCAGATATAGCAAGCGCTAGACAAGCTTCCCTAGAGCAATAGGAAAAAAAATATAATCAATCAATTCAGGTAGTTGCTTCTAGGAAGGTGTTCGCCTCCCGAGGTGTGGAGTCCTAAAAAAAAGGATCAAGTGACTTAAAAGCAGGCTAGACTTCCTCTATTTATCTTCATAGTGCTCATTGCACACTTGTATGCTCAACCACATAAATCCTGAATATGTTTGGTACAGAGCGGGAAATTCCATTTTGGGTGGATGGTCTAAGTTTTTTAGAATTAACAATTTGGAACCTTTATTAATGAGGCTAGCTCCAGGTGTATCGAACCCCTTTTGTAACATAATCAGCTTTAAGTTGCCAAAAAATGTTGGCTGAAATTACGGTATAGACCACCAAACATCAGTAGGCCCTTGCACTAGTCAGGGTTTGCCTGGTTGCTAACAAGGGCTCTGCTTCTAAGTGAAATCTAAAGGAATTTACACAAATTTTACAAAGTAATTTCATAAAAAAACACTAATAAATTATAATTTTTGAATTGTATTCTTTGTCAAATGCTAAGGCTGTTTCCTAGTATTATCACCATTGGAAAAGCAAGATTACAACTAATATTACTTTAGAAGAGGTTTTCACATAGTTGGGGGGGGGGGGGGGGTTGTTATTTGTATACTGCCAACTTATTCAGGTAATTTGTTTATTACCCCCCAGCAAGCTCATTTTACTGACCTCGGAGGGATGGAAAGCCGAGTCAACCTTGAGCTGGCTAACTGAACCATGCGGGGATTGAACCTGTAACCTTCAGGTCATGAGTGAGAGATTAGGACTGCATTCTGCTGCCTTAACACTCTGCACCAAATAAAGCTTTGCCTGATTCCTAAACAGCAAATATGTAGATAAGGCATTTAGGAGTATAAGCATCCTTTTAGATGGGACGATTGGCGGGGGTCTAAGCTCCCAATAGTCATCCAAATGATTACCGCTCCTGAGCTTTTACACGTGCTTTAATCATTCAGTGAATGAAGGCAGAGTGAGCCAAAGATCGCTTCCACCTACCTCCATTAACAGTAAACAGGCAGTCTTTCATAGATAAACGATTGCCCATTTACGCAGGCCAATTGTCGTCTGACTCTTATGGCTGCCTAAGCTGAACGACAAACAATAAGCAAAAGAATTACCATTCATCATTCAGTTGCTGCAGTATTTACACTGAAAGTTTATCATTCATTTTTCTGCAATCCATCAAGGAACTGAACAATATCAGTCCATGTAAAAATGCCCTACATGACAACCCATGTGAGACCTGTACTAGTGGCCATATTGGTTGTCACTTAGCTTTCTCAAAAAACAACTAAAACAAATACTACCGTAGTTACATTCTTTTTTATTTTTTACTCTTCGTAGAAACAAGTGGCGAAAGCCTACTACAAACATTTAAGATTTGAATTTTAGAATGCATTCATGGTACATTTCCACACACAGAAAAAAATGGTTCTTCATGCACATTTTGATTGAAGTGCGTGAGCACATCTGCCAACATCAATGTGACCTCTTATAGAGGAGACCCTACACTAATCAGTCTCTCTTCTCTATAGGCCTAAGCCTCCAAATCATCCAAGGAAAGTGGCATCTAGTTATATCTCTAAGACTGCTATTAAACAAGTTCTAGCGGCATACGCCAGCGATTGTGTTTTCCCGATAATTGCCGAGAGTTAACGGCATGTAATAATGCTTTTTGCTAGGGTGAGGGTGTACATTTTGTAGAAATATTCTTTAAGAGTGTTACATATTCTAATTAATTTCCCAATGTCTAGAAATGGTAATTAATTCTAATGAAGAAGATATTTTTAGCAGCATACATCTCTGAACATATGTGACTATAGACATATGAAGGAAAATACATTTAGATAGCAGAAGCATGGTTTGGCTCAGATACGGAGAATTAAAGAATGAGCAGTATCAATAGTGGTTAGTTTACAGAACATTTGATGCATGACATTAGCTAATGTTTATATTGTTGAGTAACACTGGAAACCAACCTTCACCATGGTTACTTAGGGTGGTCTTAGATGGGACAACTATCGCTCCTGTGCTTTCACACAGGAGCGATAGTCTTTCAGTGATTGGAGATGAAGCATGCTGGAAAACTCTTCGAACTTCCATTCTGTCATGGCTTGTCGGTTGCAATAGCATTGTGGCTTGGTTACCACGACGCAGGATCAGACCTGTCACCCTGTTGCTATGCAGGACAAAAGTTAATGCACGTTCTGCAGAGATTGCTTGTTACTATATGCTGCATAGTTGCATGCTGACTATTAGTCCTACCTGGGAGAGCATTGGGGGTGTGGTTCTCTAGTTGCTCTTCCTATCAGCAGGTGTGAAGAGCTTTATATTCCTACAACGCCCTTTCCTTTTTGCTGTTTATTTCAGTTCTGTAAAGGAGAGGTTGGAGTTGCTTGGAGCCTCTAGCCTGGGTAAAAAACTTCTGTTTCAGATAAGTGCTGCTGTACCCTTTCTGTCGTTTTTTGGTTACCTTTATTGTTTGCATTGATGTGTCAGTAAATTTCTCCAGGGGTTCCTATAGGGATAGTCAGGGCCCAGAGATAGACAGCAGGCTCTCCTCATCAGGACTATAACGCTGCTTGTAGGCAGGGTCTCCTCACTTCCCTGTTTGGTAAGGGACAGTTTTTTTTTCCATCTACCTGTAGTGGGGCGCACTATTCTGCATTGCGTGGCGTATGATTCTTGCGTTCACTGTGGAAGTCACCCTCACCCGCGCTGAGCATGGAACTCATGTGCCGCACGGATGTGACACATTCACTGCAAACAGCCATTCAAAGATGAAGGACTGACTGTTTATGCTGAGTGAGAAGTTGCTCACTAGTCATTCCGTTTCAGTGAGCTGAAAAGGAAGGACTAGCAACTACTCAGGGACTTCTTGCTCAGTACCTTGTTAGATGTTGTATTTACATGGGCCGACAGTTGGCCATAATCTCTCATTTGAGCGACTATCACGCGCTTTAAAAGTACCCTTAGTTTGTTCTGAAGCAAACTTCTACAAAGTTGTCATCTGTCTAAAAGGTGAGACAGATGAAGGTAGATCATGTCATGAGATCTGGGCAGTTGAACATTGAAATACATTCAAAGGTCAAGTCATATAGAGACATCATAATATCAGAAACAAAAAACAAGCCAAGTTGTCAAGAGAACACTAAGCAAAGCACCTCCGCAACTCATAAAGATATCGGACAGAATTTGCCAATTAAATCATGTTGCCGTCCCTTTAAATCTAAAGCTGGCAGATGCCTATTATTAGAAGGACAGGTATAACAGCAAAGGAAGTGAATTAGAGTTAGAAAGAGTGGGAAATAGACCATAAGATTTATGTATAAAGGTTTTCTTACATGAATCCATTGGGACTTTGTGTGTTTCTATGTAGGACCATGCAAAAGGGAGAGGGAACAAAGGCTCTACAGCACCAACTATTAGAAGGTAGCATTCCTGCAAGTCAATGTCAGACCTTTTAACCAGCCTTGCATCAATGACTGCAAATATAAGCTAAAGCCAGAGTCTTCTCCAGAAGGAAAAGATAACCGTGTACAGACAGACTGTTTGGGGTTTTTGCCCCTCAGAAGTGTGCAGTAGTTTGCTGGCTTGGCTGGGTGAGAGGCCTGTGATGTGATGAGACTTATAGGGCCATGCATGTGTAGTGGCCCAGAGTTAGTGGAGCCCCTCCATAATGTTTTATGTCTGTCTCATGTCAGTATCTTGTTTGTGGAATGCATCAGGGTTGTGTGTGCTGCATAGCTGCAGGATTGCAAGAGTTAATGTCTGGTATGTGATGTCTTGTCTGGAAAATGTAACATTTTGCGAGTCATGTGATTATGTTTTATTTATAAATGTCTTTGGATGAATGCTAGAGAGACAGCACACAGTCACACAGTCTAGAAGTCGGGGAGTAGAAGTCTGACACAAAGAGATCCGTCTGTTTGTGGAGTATGGAGGAGGCAGAGCGACTTCCCTGTGCTCAGCCAGGACCCAGCCTGCTCAGGAAACCTTGGTACAACTGTTGAGTCATGAGAATGAGACAAGCTGCTTCAAAGTGAGGAAGGCATGACTAACAAGAGTGTGAACCAGTAGAGAGTGAGAGAGAGAAAGAGTCACCAGGAGCGGCATCACACAGATAACTGGGACTGTGGATCATCCAAGATACCCAGAGGACCCACCCCCAAACACCACTCTGAGTTTTTGTATCTGTGCCAGGACTGTTGATGTGGTTTGGACTTTGTCAAGCTATACTAAACAGACATTACGGACAGTTCACGGTTTCACTCTGAAAGTTTCCCCTGTGGGTGGACTACTTTATTTCATCATCATGTTTCATTGCAGAAGACGGAACGGTGGCATCACGTGTGACGAATGGACTCAAGGTAACTTCTGGTTACTTACCCTGTGATCTCCCCCAGCAGTAACATGGTCGGGTCCCGAGCTACCCCAAGGGGAGGAGATGGTAGAGCCCCATGACAAGGTCTTTCTCTACCCTGCTATCTCCTCAGCTGTGGGCTTGCTCCTTGGATGCTGTACATGCGCCTTTGGGATATTTGAATACATTTGGCTTATATTCCCAGTCATTGGTACAAGTCTTGTTAAAAGGTCTGACATTGACTTGCAGGAATCTTGCCTTTCAATAGGCAGCGCTATAGAAGCATTGTTTCATCTCCATTTTTCATATTCAAATTTTCCAGATGACCATTCGTGGTCTTATAAGTCTCCCCACACCTTTAAGGTGCTCTCCTTGAGGAGTAACTATACCTTTCTAGATCTATATAGGACTATATCTTCATCATATTGCAAAGCAAATCATTTTTTAAGGATTCTCAAGGTCCCTCTGAAGAAAAACCTCGACGTGCCTCCATACTGTATACAGTATTGCCATACAGGCCTATGCATGAGTCCTAATACTCTGATATGCTTTAAACTCTACCAGTTCTCATTCTTGGCTACCACTTTGTGCATTTTCAATCAGCTTCCAAACCAACATGAAATGAATGATTTTTGAATGGATTTTGCAAACATAACTTTCTTTCACATTCTCATTGCATCCAGAAATGTTCCATAAAAGGCTCATTAACCTCAGTTCATTGTATAATAAAATAGAAATGTATGGAATCTGGCACCATGATAAAACAGTAAGCTACACTACATTACCAAAGATGTGCATAAAGGAAGATTAGATTTTTTTTTATAATTGATGTTTCATATATTGTTGTCATTAAGAGTTTAAATGTAGGCTTCATTGTTAAGAATCAGATGTCACATCTCCGCTTAAACTCTTTCCATCATCTTTCCACCAATACATAAACAAGGAGAGCGAAATCTCTATATCCAAAAATAATGCCAATATTGTATATTTGTTTACTTCTTCACATGAATGAATTCTCCAGCACTTTCAAAACTGGTGGCATGGATTGGCTTGTGAGCCATTCTTTTACGAGCTAGGAATCCAAAAGGTATTATCCCAAGACATTGCAGACTGGGTATCTGGTCAACATATTCATTGGTTATCCAGCTACAATTAAACCTCTTTAATACCACCATGATTGAGATGGGTGCTCAAGCAGATGGCTAGCGTACATAGTACTGTATAGGATGGAACAGAAAATGTGTTAAAGTGAATCAAGTGTAGATAAAGGGATATCTCTTGGAGAGGTTTCACTGTACTAGTAATTGCAGTTATATCAGTATTTGACCTATAGACATACTACTAGAAATTATTAGGAAATTATAGTACCAGTGCACCACACAGCACTGCTACATACGTTGTCCATCCCATACAATTCGGATTAGAAGCAGCACAGCACTGGAGATGAAGGACATGATCACATGACACTGATGCTTATCCCGAGTGAATGACTTATATGCTCCACCCCTGATCACATGTCAGTGATGTCATCAAAGGTCCTTCATCCCCACTGAGGACGTTACAGGCTCCGCCCCTTATCATATGACGGTGACATCATCACAGTTCCTGCATCCTTGTGCAAATTACAGGCAGACTACAAACCTCCTGTTGCCTCAGTTGCTATTGAATACTAATGAACACATAGCCGGACAGCAGCCGTGTGCGTACAGGACCTGTGATGATGTCACCGGTATGTGATCAGGGGCAGAGAATGACCCAATGATGAGATTCGACACCCGATCAGTGGGTCATCGCCTGTGAGCATCCAACAAATGCTCACTTCTGTGGCGAAAAAGTGTAACAATACTTAACCCTTTAATGACCGCTGATACACCTTTTGACAGCCTGTATCAGCAATCTATGTAGGTAGAGATATTGCGGGGCGATCTCCCTCCATACAACGCAGGCGCCGGCTGTTTATTACAGCTGACACCCATCAGCAAAAGCTCAAATCAACCGTGCGGCTCATCTGAGCTGTTAACCTTTTAAATGCCACTGTCAATTCTGCGATTAGATCGCAGGGAGCCATGTGGGTGTCATGGCAGCTGGGGGCCTTCTGAAAGACCCCAGGGCTTTCATGGCAGAATGCCTATCAAGCCATGCACATGGGGTGGCTTAATGAACTGCCTGCCCGATCGCAGTGTGATGTAATACTGTGGCATTACATCATACTGCAGGAGCGATCAAAGCATCGCAAGTTGTTGACCCCTCTGGGACTAAATAAAAAAAAGTAAAAACAAGATCAATAAAGTTTTACTAATTAAAAAAAAAAAGTATTAAAAGTTCCAAAAATCAACCTTTTGCCGAATTTATAATAAAAGAATCTAAATAATAAAATAAAAATGCATATTTGGTATCGCTGCGTCCGTAAAAGTCCAATTTATCAAGGTAATGCATTATTTACTCTGCACAATGAATATTGTCCGTAAAAACAAAGAACGCCAGAAATGTGCTTTTTCAGTCACCCTGTCTCCAAGGAAAAATGCAATAAAAAGCGATCAAAAAGTTGTTTGTATTCCAAAATGGTACCAAGGGAAACTACGGGACATCCCACAAAAAAATGAGCCCTTGCACAACTATGTCGACGGAAAAATAAAAAAGCTATTGCCGCGCAGAAGATGGCGGCAGAAAATAATTTTAAAGGATTAAACCTTTGAAAAATAATACAAGCAGTACAGCAAAAAAAACTACGTACGTTTGGTATCGTAGTAATCGTACTGACCGATAGAATAAAGTTATTATGTCATTTTTGTTGCAATTTGTGTGCCGTAGAAACAAGATGCAATGAAAAATGGTGGAATTTCATTTTTTTTCCATTTCTCTCCACTTAGAATTTTTTAAAAGTTTTTCAGTACATTATATAGTGCATTAACTAGTACAATTTAAAAATATATCTTGTCCCGCAAAAAACAAGCCCTCATACAGCTATGTCGATGGATACAGAAATAAGTTACGATTTTTAAAAGGGGGGAGGAAAAAATGAAAAAAACACCTTGGTCACTAAGGGATTAAAGGATTCAACTTCCACTGCTCCCTTGTGCCTTACCACCACCAGGCCTCCCTTTAGAGACTGGAGGCCAGTTGGGAGTTAACCTTCAATAACTGGAAGCCTGTTACTGTTTGTAGTTGGAATGCACTGTTAAAGTACTTTCTTTCCGAGTTATTAGATGTCTGCATTAACATAAATAGAAACTGTGGTTTCTTAGTTTATTAAAAGTTTTTATCGGAAGCCGGTAACAACTTTAATGGATGCTTACAACTGGGCCCATTTCCACCAGAATGGTCTAGGCTCGGGTGCCCAGATAGTGATGCCTGCAGCTGAACCCTGGGAAGAGAAGAGTCCATAACCACCCCATCTTTGCTTCTATTGGGCCCAAGGATGTGTCAGCTGGAATTAGTCCTCCATCCTGTACCAGAGCCCAGTCTTAACCCAGGGACAACTTTCATATACATGTCATACTGGAATTTTTTTAACTTGGAAAATCCCTCCCCCCCAAAAAAGAACTAAACTTAAAGATTGGTTGACAACCATGAGTTATATGCATATTCTCTCCCAGTAAGTATTGCATGGAGAGGGTTTCCATGTTAGATAAACGTATACCTATTGGCATGTATGGACTGTATTTTGGTCACATTTTAGACTGGTGTGAAATGACAGGTGTCTCCACAAAGGTGCTGTAAATCTTACATTATAGTAGGCTGAAAACACATTTAATTCCACACCTAACCAAGTATTGATCCGAGTTTACATTTATATTTCATGTTTTTACATTTTCTCATTTAACGCTGCACTGTGCCTTTTCACTGGTGGCCAATGATTGCTAGCAAGGATCGGTGCTTAGTGCATACTATCAGAATATATAAGAAGATGATAAAAGCTCATTTAAGTATCATTTAATGATCCGCACGGTAAGTAGAGGACAAATGAATGTGCAATAGCTCGTTAGTGATCATTTGCATAAATACTGCTGGGACCACTGATAATGTTTTCATTGCTGGGGAAAAAATGTCTTCATTGTTGCTTAGTACATACAATAATAAAGATAACTTATAGACTTATTGGACGTTTATATATGCTGCTTGTCACTTTTGGTACATTTCTTAGGTCTATTATATAGATTAATTGGGTTTTACCAACTGACTGGTTCTGTGAAATGTGTTCTAAATTACACGAAACATACAGTATTTCTTTTATGTGTTCTTGAATTTTTTTTTTATGTGAGGTGTTAATGGGCTTGCATAGAAAATTGTATTTAGAGGTTATCTTCACCCAAGATCAAACTACATTTAGGGCCCATGCACACAGCGGTACACAGTAGTATTGTTACTTTTGTACAGAGATATGTGTATTCCCTGCTTTCAGGGTAAAATGCCACCCTTCATACAGCATCCGGTGAAACATACAGATTTAGCTAGCGCCAAACAAACATTCATCGTATTGTAAACGTCCGTTTGGCACAACAGAAATTTGTATGCAATTTGCCCAATGCAGACACTCAAATGTAAAGTGAATGATTAGTTGTGCTGCAAAAGTTACATAGATGTGCTATATTAATGCCATAGCACACTTAAACACTTTAGGCCTCCTGTCCACGGCCGAGGCGGAATAACGCTAGTCAGGTCTCCGAGGTGAGCCTATCTGATAGACAGGCTCACAGTGGAGAATCGCGGCAATCACAGCATGCCATGATTTAAATCCCGCAAGCAGAGAATCACTATGATTCTCCGCTCATGGACGCCGATGCTGCGCCTTCCATAGCAACGCTATGGAAAGCTTCAGAGAGCGTGATCTGCAGGCGATTTAGCGCCTACGGATCATCACCCGTGGGCAGGCAGCCTTAAGCATACCTGAGCTTTCAATATGTTTTCTAAGATGCACTGGGTTCTCTTTACTCTCTCCTTTGCTGCTCTTTTCACCCTGCCTCATGCCTGTAAGTTTCAATTTTCAGGTGGTCTTCCCCCTTTTTTCTCCTTCCCTACTCTTTTCAATCCACTTTCAGGCAGTGGGCATATAGCAAGCCTACAATTCTACCAGTAGTTCACTGTACTGCACTTCCTTGCCCTGACTTCCCATACTGCATTGTGCAGTCTGTGGTCCAAACAGCAGGGAGGTAGTATATGAATGCCCACCTTTCTGCACTCCCAGCCGGATTCAGGCATTCTAGCCAAATGGTGAGCAAACTCAATATAATGCATGTACACACAGACACACACAGATACGCACACACAGACAAAAGCACACTCACCCTCAGGAGAGGCAGAGATTGTGGATATCCTTATCACAATGTTGGCAGATCTGTCAGACTGTAGCTTCTGAGTGCACAGGAGCGCTCTGTGAAGATAGTTCCTCCCCCCATTGCTAAGGAAGCATCCCTCTGTTCTTGCTACTACAGAAGCTCTTTACCCTAAGGATTGCAGAGAAGATGAAACCCCTAGTGGAAACCACTTCAAATGTGATTTACAGTGGAAAAGCAACAAAATTTGTATTGCAAGTATGTTACAGAAATGATGAGAATAACACAAGCCATTAGATGAAAATTCGTCTGAAACGTTAATGTTCCTTTAAGATAATGAATAATACATCTGTACTATGATTTTATCCAGTGAAATGAAAACTGAGGAATATGGATGAAATTGGAAGCACCCAATTCCCCACTGCTCCGTTCCATCAGTGCTCCCCAGCTGATCTCTACTTCCTGCTGCAGTGATGACATTTCACCACAGGAACATCTGACTGCTTTTGCTAATCAGCCAAAACGGTGACAGCTCGTAATTGGCTGCAGCAGTCACGTGACCCATTATCAAGACATTTTCAAAATAGTTTTTTTATCTGGTCAACCCCTTCAATAAAAAGGTCCCCAGTTTCAGAACCCCATCTAATATTAGAGATACAACAAAGAACAGCTACATAAAGCATCTTGGTTTTGGAAGCACCAGCACTCTTCTTCATTACACGCATGAGCCAAAGTATTCAAAAGGCACCCTGCAATCCCTAGTTTCTCCTGTGGGGGCACTGCAGCAAAATTGTACACTTGCTGTCAGAATTTGTTTATTTTTAATGCTAAGTGAATTACATTCATTTTGTCATTCATAAACGTGATGAACATTATGAATTCATTTGCATATCGCTCAATCATATACTGTATAATGGGTGTTTTTTCATTAATGAAATGCATAGGCTTTGTCTATGGATTAAAAGCTACTAACAAACTGTATCCTTTACATAAAGCTGTTAAAGTGGCATGTCAATAAATGTTCTACACCCCCCAGTAGCTACAGAGATTAGTTCTTGAGGAAAGACATTTAATACAAAACATAAGGAAAACTTATGTGAGTACTATTACACAAAGATATTTCAGGCGCGGTCTAATATCATGTCTTGGAAATCATAAATCATACCCTTTGAAACAGGCAATTTCACTTGTATATCACACAGCCTAATGGGCAATTATATTAAATTCTTTCTTCCTGTTTTTTTACTAAGCCTATACATTGCACACAAATTTTATGTCAAGTTGTATTTCAGAGCTGCCTGATTTACTTCTGATAGAAATGGAATGTTTGAGGAGATAAACCTCTGGCAGTGGCTTATCTCCCCGACAACAAAAGGATCAGGTAGTTAAAATTCATCTGCCCTACTTGAACCTTATATCCCCTGACATCTGCCTTTGGGGGAAAGTCAGGAGACCCCTATACACATTGGATGATTGGCTTGGCCAGCTAAAATTGGAGTGTTGACCAATACACATCTAACATATACGGCCACCTTAAAGGGGTTTTCCTATTAAAGACTGAGTCTAATTGTGGGGGTTTCGGTTGTTGGAAACCCTAGTGATCCTGGGACCAGTACATCCAAATGTGAATGGAGTAAATGGAGCAGCACTCTATTCACATGGGAGATTTGGATATGTCACTGTCAAGATCGCAGTGGTAAAATCCACAGTGATCAAACATTTATCCCCAATCTTGTGGAAAGAGCACATATGTCTTTAGTGGGAAGACCCCTGAAAGGAACTAGACAATGTGTGCTAATGGGGTCTATTGAGTACAACCTCTACCTCCTTTGTGTAAGTTACCTCCATAACAATGTTGAAGGATAGTACGGTTGGGCTGTTTCTCTTATGTTTCCCTTTGTTTGTATTCCTTTATGTTTTATGAGAATGTGTACTTAAATGATTAAGCGCTGCGGAATATGTTGGCGCTATACAAATAAAGTTTATTATTATTATTTGGTGTGTCTATTGCTTTAAGATACGGAGATTGCTGTGGCTGTCTCTAGAGTGGCAAAAGCGCTTTGGTGGCACCAGAGGTAGTTAGTAAGGCTGAAGTGCAAGCTGAAGAGAGATTGCATTGCTGGTTCCCAGTGTAGAGGCAAATTGGAAAATTGCACTTTGAGCGACTAGGACAATTCTGTCTTGTCAGATCTCTGGAATTCTGTAACAAAAAAAGAAAGTAGTTGTGCAAGCCATGGATACTCCACGCATCTGCCGCCTTGTGGGCACCAGTCCACCATAACCTTCATTACATTTAGCCAGATAGATAGAAAAGGGGTGGAGCAAACTGGGTGTATATGAGAATCTGGGGCCCAGTAAAATGCCTTGGGTCTCGAGGCCTCAAGGAGCTGAAAAGAAAAAATAAGTGCAAATGTATGTGAAACTAATTCCACCAGAAGGTGTTGCAGATAGATTCTCCAGATGGAGCTCAAATATGTAGCAAACGAAGATACACGAACTGGTAAATCGGCACTGTTTTCCAATCAGTTCTGACAGACAGGGGGATAGGTTTAACCAACTTCTCTTTTTATTACCTAATTCAAAGCAGCAGATACGCGTTTTGGGGTAGGACCCTTCATCAGTCAGGCTGGGTAAGACAAAACTCTTGTGGCTGTGGGAATACCCAAAAGTGTTGGTGGTACTTGATGATTGTGAGCCTATCCATTGTACATTAGGAGAAGTTGTCTGCTGGTTTTTTAATTAATTAATTAATTAATTAATTACTTAATTAATTAATTAATAAAAAGAGACTTTGGATAAACCTATCCCACCATCTGTCGGAATTCATTGGAGAGCAGCACCGATTTACAAATTTTTGTATCTTCGTTTGCTACATTTAGCCAGAGACATACGATCAATATTGTATTGCTATGAACTGCAGCTGTTATTAAAGTTGAGCAGCAAGATGTGGCGCAGTGAAGTTTCTTCTGTTAACCCCATGATCATCCAGTGCTGCGGTATCGGCTCAAAGTTTCCCCCCAACATACAGGTGAGCAGGGAAATCTACCAAGGGCTGGGGTATACTCCATTGGCTCATCTTTATGGTTTAAGCTGGCATCCTGAAAACCTCAACTATTTTCCACAGCCTGATTACACAGGCACAGAAGACTCCTACATTGTGAAAGAAAACTGGTGTAAATATCACAAGAGATTACGAAAACATGGCAGAGTGCCATTTGGATTGCACAGAGCTCCTTCCTTACGCTGATAGAAAAGTAAAATTCTTCACATTACCATTTGAAACCAAAAACACCCTTGGATTTCGCTACTCGTTACACTATAAATGCCTCTTTTTTCTCATTTGCAATTTTGCTACATGCTTGCAACGTCCAACTGCTCCTAGGATGAAATATTCACAGCAACGCTGCCTCAATGAGTCCACCGAGAACTTTGACCGGGCCAAACAATTAATAATAAAACATGCCACAACATGTAAATATATTATGACTGGTGCTCAGCTGGATTCACCCATGCTAACAGACCAATAAGGCATTTCACATACATAATAGCAAATTACAAGTCTTTAGAAGCTTAGCATTAAACCTTTCCGCATTGGATCAACTCTTTTTTTTCCTGCATTGTATAATTTTGTACTGTTCACTAAACCAAGGTTGTCGAATGTGTTCATCCATTCTAATTTCATGTCCTTTTTATGCAGAACAAAAGAATCTACAAATCCCAGGAGAAGCGGGAAATAAAGAGGAAATAAAAGCTGACAGGCATCAACTTGTCCCTTTTACACTGAGCAACCTTTAACCCTACTTGTTGGCTCCGGGCCAGTTAACTCTTTCTTGGCTACACGGCTCTAGTATTAGAAAGAATGATGAAAAGTGTACAGCCAATAGCACATCAGGTTCATCATCGGCATGAAGTGCAATTGGCTGTAAGTTGGGCTACGACAACCAAGTTAAAGGATTGGAGCTGCGAATTCATTAAAAACATGAGACTCATATTGTGCGTTCTCCTTTTGACCAATACTTTTTATATGGGGGGGGGGGATAATTCATTTATCATTGCAGTCAAGAGCAAAACACTTTATCCCTTGACATCCCCACTTGAATTCACAAGGATCTCCTTTTATATTTTGCTATTCTGCCAAACCCTCTGCGTCATCTTGGCTGTAATAGTTGTCAGTAAAAAGCACTGTCATAGGCTAGAATAATTGAAAGAAGTCTGTAGAAATGCACAAAGGTCTCAGTTGGCTGTGACCACTATGAATATAATAAATATCCATTACACAAGATCTATATGAAAAATTGGTACGCAGGGCATTGCTGGGACTGTGAACTCATCTATAGTCATGCCCACAAGCAATACTGATATAATCAAGACAAGGACAAGCTCTTTAAAGGACAGTAATGCATAGTAATAAATGTATGATATGCCCTAGTGCCCTACATCATAGAGCCATCTATCTATTTCCTTATATCATAGATCTATCTATCTATCTATCTATCTATCTATCTATCTATCTATCTATCTATCTATCTATCTATCTATCTATCTATCTATCTATCGTTTGTATCTTGAAAAGGGCTAATACATTATTTAATACAAAAACTGCAACAGAGTCCCCTTACCTAAGATTTGGAATTCATATTAGTATTGTCTTATGTTACAGACGTACTTATGAGCACCCTCAGACATTAGCTTAGTGCCACAGTACATCTCCCACCTTTGAACCCTCTATGCCCATGGGAAGGGAATACACTATCCTACCAAAAGTATTTGTACAGCGGAGCAAAAATCAAAAGTAGTATTTATTTCCATACTTAGCGGGGCCTCTTTTGGCATTGGATATTCTCCATGGCATCCTTTTCTACTAATATCTGATAAACTACAGATGGTATTTCTCTCCATTTGACCTGAAAACATATGTCAGGTTCTCTCAAAGGAGACAGAGACTGTTCATAGTTCTTGACCCAACATTCCAGTTCATCCCAAAAAGGTTCAGCAGGGTTCAGGTTGGGAATTCGTCCAAGCCAGTGTTACGATTGTGTGGGCAAACTAAGCACGGGGCCCACACGATCGTACCCAAAGAGGAATGGGATGGGTTGCACGCACACCGATTGCACACGGGTAACACAGGTTTCAGGCAACTGACCCTATGCAACAGGGGAGGATGACATGGCCCTACCTAAGTGGGGGATTCGTCCTAATAAAGGGCGGCCCAGTGGTCTTCAGATCTGGGCCCTAGCTGATCCTAGGAGCCACGCACCAGAACAGGACGCATTCACATGCCATATGACAGGGACTAAACCACAGACACACAGAGCCAGAATACACAGCATACAGCAGCCAAAATGCAAACACTAGTAACAGATGATAAGCTGAATATAAATACCAAGTATTAGTTGACATTTTGTACAAAACATAGAAGCTAGTGGGCCAACTTCACGGCTCCTGGTTATACCGCTAGTCCCTACACTAACCAGGAGTCCATCAGAACCGGACACAGTTCACACAGCATCCTGCAACAGGAACAGGACAAAGCACAGGATACCTGCTTACAGGTACAGGCTAACAGCAGACTACAACATATAATGCAACCACACAGACTCCACCCAGAACTCACATGCACACAGATGAAACTCACAGCAAGTCCATGTGTCCTCATACAGGGGGGATAGACAATCAGCCACACAAGTTGAACATAAGGAACTGTGTCAGGGATCCACCATCTGACACACAGAGTAAGACATAAGACGTTTGGAGGCCACACCTTTAAAGGGGGACGGAAAGGGGAGCTTCATGTGCTGCAGACCAGGACTACAGGTGTCCAAACTGTCTTGAGGGAAGCAGAGAGACACAACCAGACCTACTTGCAAACACAGATCAGAGTGGGAACAAGCTGAACATGACTGATAACAAATTACAGAACACAGAAGTAACATGACTGCTCACCCTGGGACCCAGCCAGACACTGACCAGGAGCTGGGTTTATATGTGAGCACAGAAACAGGAGATTGGCTAGCAGGATGTACCACGCCCAGCCAGCTCAATCAATTAACCCTGTGAGGACTGTGCTGCTAGAAGCACAGTAGTACTGCAGATTCCAGCAGCACATCCTAACAGTCAGTCCAATCATGGAACATCCATATTCCCACACCAACATAAAACAGCGTTGGATTTCTGGCAAGGCATGTCATTTTGTTGGAAGTATTGCTGACCAGTCCCAGAGTATTGTGACATTGTTTGCAGCACATTATTGTTTAGGATGTCACAGGTCACCTTCATGTTCATGGTTCTTCCACTGCAACTAACAAACTATGGCATGTAAAACATTTCCAGACCAAAACTAAACCTTTGAAGTACTTAACTGTTGGCACAACACACTCAGAAGGTGTTCCCCAGGCTTTCTTCATGCCCAGAGACATCTGATTTGGAGATTGTGTAAAATGATTCATCACTCCATGGAATGTTTTTCCATTGCTCAACTGCCTAATGATGATGCTCCTTGCTCCATTGTAGATGGGCTGATGCATCTTCTTTGATAGAACTCTTCAGACATTTGCAGGATGATGTGTATCAGACATTAGTAGAAAGTATGCCACGGAGAGTATCCTTTATCCTTATGGCTAAAGGAGGCCCAACAAGTATTAACATATGTAAATCAATACTACTCTTAATTTCAATTCTCCAATTACTTTTGGTAGGATAGTGTATGGAATGATTTATTTATGACATTAGCCATGCACACTTACCAACATTTGATTCTAAAATTGGGGGTTATTTTGAGTTTTGACACTATTTAGTTTGGTAATATCGTATATATACTTGTTTAATGCGAATTAACATAAACCAGCCTCTTGCCAGCAAACTTTATAACATGATCCTTCAAAAATCTGACCTTTTGGGAAGTATGATCATGAATTACAATATATAACTGATTTGCACATAGATTAATGTTGACCGAGTCCACCAATTGTTTAGGACTGGCCAACCATCTAATGTGTATAGGGGTGTTTTCACTATATCAACAAGCCCAATCTTTTTCTTTTCAAGATAGATACGATGCGTCTGAAAGTGGCTTACTCCTTTCTATCTGTTCACAACACATACACACTCAGGAAAGCTGAGCATTCATGATATATTGTCGATCACAGTAAAATCGTACGTGTCTGAATGATAGCTTGGGCACACACAGTAGTACTGATTGCTTCATGGAAATGGAGCTAAATGAGGGGAGTGTTACATCTGAGCTAGTTGTGGCTATTATGTCCTTAAAGGACAAATATATACATGGAGTATATACATGGCTAACAATTAAATAATATAAGGAAACATAAAAATGTAGGAAAACTAAATTTTACCCTAAACTACAGATAAGAATATGCACTACATAAAAGTGGAGCATTCGACCTGATGAGGACAACCCCACCTCTGTAGATCAGGTGTCCCCAACTCCAGTCTTCAAGGACCACCGACAGGTCATGTTTTTAGGATCTCCTATAGGGAGAACACCTGTGGCAATGTGTGAGGCACCGACAATAATTACATCACCTGTGCAACACTGAGGAAATCCTGAAAACATGACCTGTTAGTGGTCCCTGAGGACTGGAGTTGGGGAACACTGCTCTAGATGGTAGACAGAAATGAAACAGGAGGTGGAGTAACTCCGCAGTGGTGTATGTGAACCTGATTTCAGCAGGCCCATATAAAATTTGTGTGAATCTCTAAATCTGGAGATCCGTGTGGAGATGCTGCCAACCAGAATAGTGCCTACATAGCTAAGGTGTAAACATGGTGGATAAAAGTGGGTAAAGCTACAGGTGTAAGGCCCAGCATTCAAATACTTTATGAAGAATAATTGTAGGTAAAAGTAGTTTTCAATCTTTTATTGGGTGAAACTATAAGGCCGGCTGCACACGGCTGTGACGGGCTCCGCCGTGGAATTCCCGTGGCGGAGCCCATCACGCACACCCCACAGAACCCATACTTACCTGCGGATCCGGCGTCCTCGCTCCCGCATGACGCTGCGGTGTCATGTGACACGCCAGCCACGTCACATGACACGCCCACCGCATCACATGACACGGCCGGCCGCGTCATATGACGCGGCGGAGAGGCGATTTCACGCTATCTTCCGCTGTGCTACAGAGGAAGATAGCGTGAACGGACGGCTTCCATTGACTGCAATGGAAGCCGTCCGCGCGTACACCCGCGGAAAATAGAGCATGCCGCAGGTGTGTCCGGGTGATTTCACGGTGCGGAATTCCGCGGTAGAATTCCGCACCATGATCACTGAGCTATTAGGTTCAATAATAGCTGCGGGCAACGCAGCGGATTTCCGCCGCGTATTACGCGGCGGAAATCTGTTAGTGGGAAGGAGGCCTTAGCCAGTAAAAAACAAGCGTCAGGCCTCTACCTCAGTTTGGCTGAATTAGGGCACAACCATAGCTAGAGCAGTGCTTAATTGTGCATAGAGCTGAAGCGAGAATAGCACCATCAAGTCTGTGGGGATGCAGAGGGTAATCATGTCGGACTGCTGATATAAATGTGGGGGCCTCAAAACATGTTTATTTGCTGATTTATAATTTCACCCAATAAAAAAAATTAAAATTTACCTCTTACCTACAATTGATCTTCAACAAGCATTTGGAGTGTTGTGCCTTACACCAGTAGCTCTACTCACTTTTCTCTTCCTAGATGGTGACAGGAAATGTAACAGTGGTTAGATGTTACACAAGTATGTGAACCACAAATGTACAGGAGATAAGATATAAAAATACCCCAGATAAAGTAAACCACCAGACAGACTTATTTGAAGTGCGAGCAGGACTGGGCCATAAGCAGCCAACTAGACCAGAAACAACTTCAGACAGAGTATAATCAGTATCCTCTAGAGGAGGGGAAATAGATGTGTATAAACTAAGGCTGATTGGCTGCCTGGGATATACACTTCCCAGCCAACCAATCTATCCACATACCAGCGGAGAAGTGTCCCTGTCGGCATCTAGAGCTGAAATGACAATGAGCATGTACTGGCATGATGATCATGTGGGCTAGAGCTGATGCCATGATGTCACCCTGGTTCTAATTCTCTGACACAGCCGGCGACAAATACAATTACTAAAATGTTAATTGGTGCTCGTTCCTGGCAGGAAATCTGTCAGTTTGAAAGGGCCATAATTCAATGTGTTCACTAGTAAATAATACCTATGTGATTCCTATTTGCCTGTACTGAACCTCAATGTAAGTATCTGTTCAGAGTTGTTTCATTAATGACTGCCTAGAGTATTTTTCTCTTGGGATATACCGAACCAGCAGGTATGTGCAGTGCCATGTAATAGTGAATACCTTATGTTGTAGAAGTATCATTTATCATTATAGGGTAGCAACATTCACTATGCTAATTTAGTTCTATCACATTAGACAATAATACATTCCATTCCACAGATACTAGGAAGCCGCTCTGTGTACAATTATTCCCACGACAGTTCTTTCTGCATTGGTAATCTGGAATGTTTATGTTGTTTTGATTGATTTCACTTTATTGCATTTGAAAGTCAAAATAAAATAATGGACACTTTTTAACAAAGCAAAACTGGTTTCTCATCATGGTACCCTATGCAGAAGTGTATATAATCTCTGTTCTGCAGAGGAGCTTGAAGTCCTGTGTGGTCTCCTGTGTTATAGGAGGCTGCAGATAACCGCTGGTGCTTCTACTATTACTGAGCAAAAGCTTTCAATGTGCCGTTTATATTCTTCTTAAAAAAACTGAAAAACTGAACCAGATGGAACAGAAGCAAACTGAATGAGTACCACTGAAATCAATGGAAAATTTACTGTCTTCATATTTTTTTCCTTCATTTTTAAGCTTTTAGTGCAGAACAAGTGTGTATGTTAAATACTGTCGCAGCGATGAGCAAACTTTTCAAAAGTTTGGTTTGACTGGTTTGCAAAATTTAAGCAAAAAGTTTGGTTTAGTCCAAAAGTAAATGAGGAAGTGGAGGAAGAAGAGGAAGATGATCAGGAAGAAGAGGAGGGAAAAGAGTAGTAGTAGGAAATAAAAAAGAAAAATAGGAAGAAGAAAAGGAAAGAGAGGAAGAGAAGAAAGTAGAAGGGGAAGAGTAAGGCCGCCTGCAGACGGGCGGGTCGGATCCGGCGGCAAGGATTCTCGCCGCGGGACCCGACCCGAGCGCCTGCAGGCACCAGCACGTACTCACCCGCGCCCGCGGCTCCGGCTGTTTGATGTGCCGGCTTGCCGGGCAGCTAGCGCATGCGCAGACCGGAGCCGGCGGCGGGTGAGTGAAGTCTCTGCGAGCCCCACACAGAAATAGAACATGCCGCGGTTTGTTTGCCGCGCGAAATCTCGCGCGGCCAAACCGCGGCCATCTGCATAGGATTGCCCTAAGATAGATGATAAAGTATTATTATGGAATAACCCCTTAAAGGTGTATCTCCAACAACAGAAATGCGAAAAGGTGATAAATAATGCAGCATCTAATGCTAAATATTACTAAGTGTCAAAGCTTCATTTCTCTGCCTTCACTGCTAATTGGGAGAAACCTAGAGGACAAGTAAGTAGAGATGAGCGAACGTATTCGTCCGAGCTTGATATTCGTGCGAATATTAGGGTGTTTTTTTTTTCTCAAAATCGCCTCTGCATAGCGTTGCACCCGGCATTAGGGACAGAAGTGTTGGATAGGCAGGGAGAGTGTTAGGAGTGAGTGTAGCCTTCAAGAACCTCAACGGTCCTTTCTAGGGCCATATTTAACCGTGTGCAGTACTGTGCTGGCTGCTGTTAGCTGTGCTGCATATTTTTTTTTCTTCTCAAAATCGCCTCTGCAGAGCATTGCACCCTCCATTGATACTACAGGGAAAGAATTGTATAGGCAGGGCCACAACACAGTTATTATTCATTGAATATACGCAGTGGGTCCTTTTGGTGTAAAAAAAGGGAAACAAAATCTATTTGTCCTGCCTCTGTCCGTCCTAAGGGCTGTGGACACGTGTGAGCTGCGTGTACAACGTTAAAAAATCAGACGCACCCAGCTACGGTTTACTGCTGGCTTCGCCATTTGCTTTCCTTAATTGGGAAAAAAATACCTGCTCTGCCAGAGTTAATAACTCTGCTACCCTCAAGTTCTGTGACACATTAGCAGGGACACAGCACAGTTATTAAACTTCTCATGTTCATTGAATATACGCAGTGGGTCCTTTTGGTGTAAAAAAAGGGAAACGAAATCTATTTGTCCTGCCTCTGTCCGTCCTAAGGGCTGTGGACACGTGTGAGCTGCGTGTACAACGTTAAAAAATCAGACGCACCCAGCTACGGTTTACTGCTGGCTTCGCCATTTGCTTTCCTTAATTGGGAAAAAAATACCTGCTCTGCCAGAGTTAATAACTCTGCTACCCTCAAGTTCTGTGACACATTAGCAGGGACACAGCACAGTTATTAAACTTAGATTATTCATTCAATAGAGGCAGTGGGGCCTTTCGTTTTCAAAAAAGGGAAAAAATTATATTTGGCCTGCAGTCTTGCGCCAATTTATTTCCTGCCTGTGAAATCAAATCACTGGTAATACAGCATGCTGAGGGGTAGGGGTAGGCCTAGAGGACGTGGACGCGGCCGAGGACGCGGAGGGCCAAGTCAGGGTGTGGGCACAGGCCGAGCTCCTGATCCAGGTGTGTCGCAGCCGACTGCTGCGCGATTAGGAGAGAGGCACGTTTCTGGCGTCCCCACATTCATCGCCCAATTAATGGGTCCACGCGGGAGACGGTTATTAGAAAATGAGCAGTGTGAGCAGGTCCTGTCCTGGATGGCAGAAAGTGCTTCGAGCAACCTATCGTCCACCCGCAGTTCTGCGCCGTCCACTGCTGCAAATCAGAATCCTCTGTCTGCTGCTCCTCCTTCCTCCCAGCCTCCTCACTCCACTACAATGACACCTGCTCAGGAGCGGGAACACTCCCAGGAACTGTTCTCGGGCCCCTGCTTAGATTGGGCAGGAGTGGTTCCTCTCCCACCAGAGGAGTTTATCGTCACTGATGCCCAACCATTCGAAAGTTCCCGGGGTCCGGGGAAAGAGGCTGAGGACTTCCGCCAACTGTCTCAAGAACTTTTTGTGTGTGAGGAGGACGATGACGATGAGACACAGTTGTCTTGCAGTGAGGTAGTAGTAAGGGCAGTAAGTCCAAGGGAGCAGCGCACAGAGGATTCGGAGGAAGAGCAGCAGGACGATGAGGTGACTGATCCCACCTGGTGTGCAACGCCTACTCAGGACAGGTCTTCAGAGGGGGAGGCAAGGGCATCAGCAGGGCAGGTTGCAAGAGGCAGTGCGGTGGCCAGGGGTAGAGGCAGGGCCAGACCGAATAATCCACCAACTGTTTCCCAAAGCGCACCCTCGCGCCATGCCACCCTGCAGAGGCCGAGGTGCTCTAAGGTCTGGCAGTTTTTCACAGAGACGCCTGACGACCGACGAACAGTGGTGTGCAACCTTTGTCGCGCAAAGCTCAGCCGGGGAGCCAACACCAACAGCCTCACCACCACCAGCATGCGCAGACATATGATGGCCAAGCACCCCACAAGGTGGGACGAAGGCCGTTCACCGCCTCCGGTTTGCACCCCTGCCTCTCCCCCTGTGCCCCAACCTGCCACTGAGATGCAACCCCCCTCTCAGGACACGGGCACTACCGCCTCATGGCCTGCACCCACACCCTCACCTCCGCTGTCCTCAACCCCATCCACCAGTGTAGTTCACCCCATCCACCAGTGTAGTTCAGCGCACCGTCCAGCCGTCGCTTGCGCAACTGTTGGAGCGCAAGCGCAAGTACGCCGCCACGCACCCGCACGCTCAAACGTTAACCGTCCGCATAGCAAAATTCATCAGCCTTGAGATGCTGCCGTATAGGGTTGTGGAAACGGAGTCCTTCAAAAGTATCATGGAGGCGGCGGCCCCGCGCTACTCAGTTCCCAGTCGCCACTACTTTTCCCGATGTGCCGTCCCAGCCCTGCACGACCACGTCTCCCGCAACATTGTACGCGCCCTCACCAACGCGGTTAGTGGCAAGGTCCACTTAACTACGGACACGTGGACAAGCACAGGCGGGCAGGGCCACTACATCTCCCTGACGGCACATTGGGTGAATTTAGTGGAGGCTGGGACAGAGTCAGAGCCTGGGACCGCTCACGTCCTACCCACCCCCAGAATTGCGGGCCCCAGCTCGGTGCTGGTATCTGCGGAGGTGTATGCTTCCTCCACTAAAGCACCCTCCTCCTCCTCCTCCTCCTCCGCAACCTCTGTCTCGCAATCAAGATGTGTTAGCAGCAGCATGTCGCCAGCAGTCGGTGTCGCGCGGTGTGGCAGCACAGCGGTGGGCAAGCGTCAGCAGGGCGTGCTGAAACTACTCAGCTTAGGAGATAAGAGGCACACGGCCCACGAACTGCTGCAGGGTCTGACACAGCAGACCGACCGCTGGCTTGCGCCGCTGAGCCTCCAACCGGGCATGGTCGTGTGTGACAACGGCCGTAACCTGGTGGCGGCTCTGCAGCTCGGCAGCCTCACGCACGTGCCATGCCTGACCCACGTCTTTAATTTGGTGGTTCAGTGCTTTCTGAAAAGCTACCCACGCTTGTCAGACCTGCTCGTAAAGGCGCGCCGGCTCTGCGCACATTTCCGCAAGTCCCACACGGACGCTGCCACCCTGCGCACCCTGCAACTTCGCTTTAAGCTGCCAGTGCACCGACTGCTGTGCGACGTGCCCACACGGTGGAACTCTACGCTCCACATGTTGGCCAGGCTCTATGAACAGCGTAGAGCTATAGTCGAATTCCAACTCCAACATGGGCGGCGCAGTGGGAGTCAGCCTCCTCAATTCTTTTCAGAAGAGTGGGCCTGGTTGGCAGACATCTGCCATGTCCTTGGTAATTTTGAGGAGTCTACCCAGGTGGTGAGCGGCGATGCTGCAATCATTAGCGTCACCATTCCTCTGCTATGCATCTTGAGAAATTCCCTGCAAAGCATAAAGGCAGCTGCTTTGCGCTCGGAAACGGGGGCGGTGGAAGACAGTATGTCGCTGGATAGTCAGAGCACCCTCCTGTCTATTTCTCAGCGCGTACAGGAGGAGGAGGAGGAGCATGAGGAGGATGAGGAGGAGGGGGAAGAGACAGCTTGGCCCGCTGCTGACGGTACACCGGCTGATTGCCTGTCATCCTTTCAGCGTGTATGGCCTGAGGAGGAGGAGGAGGAGGAGGAGGAGGAGGAGGATCCTGAAAGTGATCTTCCTAGTGAAGACAGCCATGTGTTGCGTACAGGTACCCTGGCACACATGGCTGACTTCATGTTAGGATGCCTTTCTCGTGACCCTCGCGTTGCACGCATTCTGGCCACAACGGATTACTGGGTGTACACACTGCTCGACCCACGCTATAAGGAGAACCTGCCCACTCTCATTCCCGAAGAGGAAAGGGGTTCGAGAGTGTTGCTATACCACAGGACCCTTGCGGACAAGCTGATGGTAAAATTCCCAGCCGACAGCGCTAGTGGCAGAAGGCGCAGTACCGAGGGCCAGGTAGCAGGGGAGGTGCGGAGATCGAGCAGCATGTACATCCCAGGCAGTGCAACAGTCTTTAAGGGCCTGGACAGCTTTATGGCTCCCCACCAAGACTGTGTCACCGCTCCCCAGTCAAGGCTGAGTCGGCGGGAGCACTGTAAAAGGATGGTGAGGGAGTACGTAGCCGATCGCACGACCGTCCTCCGTGACGCCTCTGCCACCTACAACTACTGGGTGTCGAAGCTGGACACGTGGCCTGAACTAGCGCTGTATGCCCTGGAGGTGCTTGCTTGTCCTGCGGCTAGCGTCTTGTCGGAGAGGGTGTTTAGTGCGGCTGGGGAAATCATCACAGATAAGCGTAGCCGCTTGTCAACCGACAGTGCCGACAGGCTAACACTCATCAAGATGAACAAAGCCTGGATTTCGCCAGACTTCTCTTCTCCACCAGCGGACAGCAAGGATACGTAAGCAATACGTAGGCTGCACCCGCGGATGGAAGCTACGTTCTCTCTCACCATCCAAAACGGGGACATTTCTGCTTCATCAATCTGTGTCTAATATTCCTCCTCCTCCTCCTGCTCCTCCTCCTGAAACCTCACGTAATCACGCTGAACGGGCAATTTTTCTTAGGGCCACAAGGCTCACTCAAATAATTTTTCTGAACAATTTTTAAAAGTTTCAATGCGCTTAAAAGCATTGGAACTTTAACTTGAACCAATTTTTCGTTACACTGGGCTGCCTCCAGGCCTAGTTACCACTTAAGCCACATTAACCAAAGCGATTAATGGGTTTCACCTGCCCTCTTGGCTGGCCATGGCCAATTTTTTGGATGTACATTAGTACTGTTGATACAGCAATTTTTGTGGGCCCTCGCCTACAGTGTAATCAAATTAATTTTTAGCCCACCTGCATTACAGCTGACGTTACCTCAGCTGTGTTGGGCAATGCAATGGGATATTTTTGTGTACCGCCGGTGGGTTCCAGGAAGCCACCCATGCTGTAGGTGCACACAGAGTTTTTACTACATCTGTACACTTGAAAAGAACCCCAGTCTGACTGGGGCATGCAGTGTGGGCCGAAGCCCACCCGCATTAAGCACGACATTACTACCTCAGCTGTGTAGGGCAATGCAATGGGATATTTCTATGTACCGCCGGTGGCTTCCTGGCACCCACCCATGCTGTAGGTGCACACGGAGTTTTTACTACATGTGTCCACTTGAAAAGAACCCCAGTCTGACTGGGGCATGCAGTGTGGGCCGAAGCCCACCTGCATTAAGCACGACATTACTACCTCAGCTGTGTTGGGCAATGCAATGGGATATTTCTATGTACCGCCGGTGGCTTCCTGGCACCCACCCATGCTGTAGGTGCACACAGAGTTTTTACTACATGTGTCCACTTGAAAAGAACCCCAGTCTGACTGGGGCATGCAGTGTGGGCCGAAGCCCACCTGTATTATGCACGACATTACTACCTCAGCTGTGTTGGGCAATGCAATGGGATATTTTTGTGTACCGCTGGTGGGTTCCAGGGAGCCACCCATGCTGTGGGTCCACAGGGACTTCACAATAGGGAGTTGTACCTGCCTGTGTCTATGAATTAAAAACCGCGGTCTGACTGGGGCATGCAGACACCTTGACAGAATGAATAGTGTGTGGCACATAGGTTCCCCATTGCTATGCCCACGTGTGCAGCTCCTGATGGCGGTGGCACAGGATTCTATTTCTCATTGCTTCTGTACAGCATTGTGGGCTATCGCCCCGCCACTTTTAAAGAGGGTCGCTGCCTAGCCGTGCCAACCTCTGCAGTGTGTGCCTGCGGTCCCTCGTCATGGCAGACGCAATTCTAAATAGACATGAGGGTGGTGTGGCATGAGGGCAGCTGAAGGCTGCGCAGGGACACTTTGGTGTGCGCTGTGGGGGGGAGGGGGGCGGTTGGGCAGCATGTAACCCAGGAGAAGTGGCAGCGGAGTGTCATGCAGGCAGTGATTGTGCTTTGTTGGAGGTAGTGTGGTGCTTAGCAAAGGTATGCCATGCTAATGAGCGCTTTTCAGAAGTAAAAGTTGTTGGGAGGGGGGGGGGGGGGCACTCTTGCCGGTATTGTGGCTTAATAGTGGGGCCTGTGAACTTGAGATGCAGCCCAACATGTAGCCCCTCGCCTGCCCTGTCCGTTGCTGTGTCGTTCCCATCACTTTCTTGAATTGCCCAGATTTTCACACATGAAAACCTTAGCGAGCATCGGCGAAATACAAAAATGCTCGGGTCGCCCATTGACTTCAATGGGGTTCGTTATTCGAAACGAACCCTCGAACATCGCGGGAAGTTCGTTTCGAATAACGAACACCCGAGCCTTTTGGTGTTCGCTCATCTCTACAAGTAAGCATTTATATTGTTAAGGGTAGTGGGGGATACACAGCTGCCAGATAACTATGGTTATGCTTATCTCCCAGTTCAGGAAAAGGTTATGTGACTCCACGATACCAAAATTTAGGTTCCTTGTCCTCCAACAGCCAACACAAAGGAGAAAATTTATGCTGTTTGGACACATACATTGTATAACATGTCTACTGAGGAAGAGGCCCCCCACCAGACTTCTTGGCTAACATTTAGGGCTAATTCCCACGGGTGGATTTCCACCGCGTATCACGCGGCCGAAATCCGCGGTGTTGCCCCACAGCTATTAGGTTCTATTGAACCTAATAGCACAATGCTCACGGTGTGGAATTCCACTGTGGAATTCCGCCCCGTGAAATCGCAATTACTCACCCCCGGCATGTTCTATTTTGCCGTGGGTGTACGCGTGGATGGCTTCCATTGCAGTCAATAGAAGCCGTCCGTCACGCTATCTTCCACTGTAGCACAGCGGAAGATAGTGTGAAAATGCTTCCCCGCCCACCGACGCCCGCGTCATGTGACGCTGTGGGTGTGTCATATGACACTGCCTGCGCTTCACATGACACTGCCGGATGCGCAACGGCACAGGATGCCGGACATCGGGCGGTGGATCCGGAGGTGAGTATGGGGCCTTTCGGGGGGGAGGGGGCGCCATGACGGGCTCCACTGCGGTATTCCGCTTGTGGAGCCCGTCACGGCCGTGGGCACTAGGCCTTATTTGGCGGTGCTATATGCTAAATTATGACATAACTTTTTGAACATCAAATTAAGATTCAATATCTACACATAATAGGAATAATCTAAAGTGAGTGAATGATAATTACACATTTTTGTAATCCTTTCTTATAATTTTTGTATAATTGTATAATTTTTGTAATCGGATATTTTTTTTTAATCAGTCCCTCCTTGAATAGTAGGATCAAAAAGCTCTCAGTCTCAGATGACCTTCTGGTGGTAAAGAGTTTCTCAACACATTTGAAAATAACTTCATAAATGTCCAGTAGAATTATTAAAGAGAATTTTGAGAACATTCCTGAGAATGAAAATCTTAAGAATAGTAAATGATTTTCTGTTTTTAAGACATACTGTGAGAATTGAAATTTGTCTTTTCTTGTTTGTGAGATATTACGTTTATGGATTTTTCAGCATGAAGAGACACTTAGACGTCACCGACTGCCCCAGGAGAGAAATCAATGTTGTCATCTTTTTGGAAGCGATGACCTATGTGAACTTTTTGAAGAAGGAAAAAGAGTTCTTTAAGGATGTAAATTTTAATACATTAAAGATTTTTTTATTATTATTTATTTCCCAGAGAGTGAGAAGCTGAGTGTCAACAAATGCCCTTTGCACCCAAAAAAGGTAGTTTCCTTCTTGGGATATTACTAGAGATGGGCGAGCACCCAAATGCTCGGGTCTGCGTTATTCGAGTCGAGCTTTTCCTAAAATTCGAGAGCTCTACTCGAGTAACGAACACCATTGACTACAATGGGGGACTCGAGCATTTTTGTATGTGGGACACTTTTTTTTTTTTTTTTGGTTCATGTCTCTCTCTATGCTCGCTCAACTCTATTACTGTTCAAATAAGCAGTTGATACAGAGAGTCATGAAACTGTTTATGGCTGAGTTATTTTAGTCTTTCAGGGCCAGACACATTTTAGTCATATAGGCTATAAATGTGATTTTTGCAACATTTTATTAATGACCAATTTGGCTTTTTTTTTTAAATAATTTTTATGCATAGATTTTTTTAAGCAACCCTCTGGCCATGAGCAAAGAAAGCTGCAGTGCTTTTATGACTACCTGATGCCCACTTTCTCAGTGTCATCATAGTCCCCTTGTTCTCATGAGTGGAAGGGTAGTCATTAGAGATGAGCGAACGCGTTCGTCCGAGCTTGATATTCGTGCGAATATTAGGGTGTTCGGGATGTTCGTTATTCGTAACGAACACCATGCGGTGTTCTGGTAAATTAAACTTTCTTCCCTGAGACGTTAGCGCTTTTTTTTGGCCAATATAAAGACAGGGAAGGCATTACAACTTCCCCCTGCAACGTTTAAGCCCTATACCACCCCCCTGCTGTGAGTGGCTGGGGAGATAAGGTGTCACCCGAGTATTGAAATCTGCCCCTCCCGCTGCTCGCTATGGATGCATTCTATATACGCTCAATGGGGCCAGCGGCAGCAGCGCTGACCCCATTGAGAACATATAGAAGACAAATCCTTCTTCTCTGGCACAGCTGTAACAGCTGTAGCAGAGAAGAACGATGTTTGCCCATTGAATTCAATGGAACCGGCAATACAGCCGACTCCACTGAATGCAATGGGCTGCCGGCGATCGCAGGATGAATGGTCGGAAAGGGGTTAAATATATAACCCCTTTCCTGCAATTCATCCAGAAATGTGTTACACTAAAAATATATACTGGCGTATAAGGCGACGGGGCGTATAAGACGACCCCCCAACTGTCACCTTATACGCCGGTAATACAGTGGAGCAAAGAATAAAAATCATTACTTACGTTTTTAGATGATCTGCGGCGCTCCTGCAGGCTGTCGCTCCCTCCTAATCCACGGCAAAGTATTCCTTTCTCCACGAAAGGCTTGAAATCCCCGCCTCCAGAAACACAGCCAATCACAGCCATTCAATGACATCATTGTCATTGGCTGTGATTGGCTGAAGGCACGTGTCTTTCTAGAGGCAGGGATTTAAAGCCTTTCATAGAGAAAGCTTGTCTGCCGTGGATTAGGAGGGAGTGACAGCCTGCAGGAGCGCCGCAGATCATCTAAAAACGTAAGTAATGCTTTTTATTCTTTGCTCCACTGTATTACCGGCGTATAAGGTGACAGTTGGGGGGTCGTCTTATACGCCCCGTCGCCTTATACGCCGGTATATATTTTTAGTGTAACACATTTCTGGATGAATTGCAGGAAAGGGGTTATATATTTAACCCCTTTCCGACCATTCATCCTGCGATCGCCGGCAGCCCATTGCATTCAGTGGAGTCGGCTGTATTGCCGGTTCCATTGAATTCAATGGGCAAACATCGTTCTTCTCTGCTACAGCTGTTACAGCTGTGCCAGAGGAGGACGATCTTTATGCTGACAGTGGGGGGGGGGCCCACTCTTGCCGCTATTGTGGCTTAATAGTGGGACCTGTGAACTTGAGATGCAGCCCACCATGTAGCCCCTCGCCTGCCCTATCCGTCACTGTGTCATTCCCATCACTTTCCTGAATTGCCCAGATTTTCACACATGAAAACCTTAGCGAGCATCGGCGAAATACAAAAATGTTCTGGTCGCCCATTGACTTCAATGGGGTTCGTTGTTCGAAACGAACCCTCGAGCATCACGGGAAGTTCGTTCCGAATAACGAACACCCGAACATTTTGGTGTTCGCTCATCTCTAGTAGTCATCAAGGCCTCATGCCCATGGGCCAAACCCGGTACGAAAGTAGGCCCAAACACTAGTTTTGGGGACAAGTTATGTACGGACCAAGAGTCGCCATTGCAATGCTGAATAATTAAATTTACCAACAGGATTTAACAGTAAAGGCCCATTTAGACACAACGATTATCGCTCAAAAGATGTCACTCAAGTGACTTTTGAGCGATAATTGTTGTGTAATTTACAGCGCAAGATGATCGTTCAAGATGAGCGATCACCTTGCGCGATGTCCCCGATTGTCTTCTGCATCCAGCTGTTTTCTACACGGAGCGCCCAGCTGTAATACAGCCGAGCGCTCCCTGCAGGGTATGGAGAACAGAGCTGGACCCTTCTGTTCTTCATATCCTGCCTGTGATCAGGGAGCGGGATACAGCTGAAACAATAGTATCAGCTGTATCCTGCTGTGAATCCCTGATAAGGCTCACTGTTCAGTTGTTTACTTAGCAAACAAAGGTGTTAACAAATTCAAACCTGTGCACTGGGTGCAACACAGTTCTTACCTGATAGCAGGATATTTAAAGGGGTTGTCCCGTGCCGAAACGGGTTTTTTTGTTTTTTTTAACCCCCCCCCCGTTCGGCGCGAGACAACCCCGATGCAGGGGTTAAAAAAACAAACCGGGTAGTACTTACCCGAATCCCGGCGGTCCGGCGTCTTCATACTCACCTGCTGAAGATGGCCGCCGGGGTCTGCTCCCTCCGTGGACTGCAGCTCTTCTGTGCGGTCCATTGCCGATTCCAGCCTCCTGATTGGCTGGAATCGGCACGTGACGGGGCGGAGCTACACGGAGCCGGCATTCTGCACGAGCGGCTGCATTGAAGAGAGCAGAAGACCCGGACTGCGCAAGCGCGGCTAATTTGGCCATCGGAGGCCGAAAATTAGTCGGCACCATGGAGACGAGGACGCCAGCAACGGAGCAGGTAAGTATAAAACTTTTGATAACTTCTGTATGGCTCATAATTAATGCACAATGTACATTACAAAGTGCATTAATATGGCCATACAGAAGTGTATAGACCCACTTGCTGCCGCGGGACAACCCCTTTAAGCCTGCTATCCAAGATGGTGAATGTAGGCAGGAGGAGGGGAGGAGAATGAGAGAAATGAAGACTTTGATTGTCTTCTAGATTAGTCTCTTTTCTTCTTTCAAGGAGTCTACACCCATGGGGTGGCAATAGTTTCTCACACGTTGATTTACAGTATACTATTTCAAGCTTCTCTCTTGTCTGCACCCAATTCTTGAGGGCCCACTTCCGAAAAACTGTCCCGCTCAAAGCCTCACTCCCCATCTCCTCCCACTCTTTAAGTCATTTTCACATATATTGAAGAAACAGAACACATACTAGTTTAACACAAAAATCTGCTCCCCTTACACAGTGTTGTGACCATTTCAGCTTGTCCATGCCCAGAGGGTTGCTTTAAGTATTAGACTTGCAGTTTGTGAAACAATAAAGCAAATTTTTTTTTTTTAAATTCTGGCTAGTTTTTCTAGTAAGAAATAGGGTAGCACTACAGTTAATTCTATATTCATAATCCCTTGATGCCAGGAAGGTGGTTGGATGGAAAGTGCATCATTTCTTAATTTACATAATTCATGGGATGTATGGATTAGTGTCACTGTTGTGTCTAGTAGTCAGGCTCAGCCATTGATTTTATATATCTTCTTAGATAACTGTAAAAAGCTGAGGGTTCTAGGAAGACTTCCCAGACAAACTGCTAAATTAGCTCTCATATCGAAATGCTATTGTTTATTATGTTCATGAGTTGAGGGTCAACCAAAAATGACATCCACAATTTGTTCATTTACAAGACCAACATTTTCCTTCAACATAGATTATAATTTAATGAATTCCCATTCAATATTTACTTGATTTCACGTTTGTCCTAGTATATTCATTATTTGGCATCACAGTTGTGATGTTTGACAGGGCATCCAACAATCCTATTAATGACAAAGAACAAAGAACATTATACGTGGCCCGAGGTGTAACTCTCAGGCAACTGCTACATGTCAGGGAACTGGGGTCTGGGTAACTGGAAGTCCCTGAAATTACCCGCAACCCCTGTCCCTATCTACTTGCCTCCTTGGCTAAGACCTAGGGCGACAACTGGGCGACAGTCCTTAGGCTAACTAGGGATGTGGGGCAGGAGTCAGACACACAGACAAATACAAGGAGACACACAAACACAAAGGCAGGTCAGACAATCCGGGTCAGCAACAGGAGATTGCGAGGAACAAAGGGTCAGGTGAAGGCAAAATCAGGTCAAAGCAGGGCATCAATCCAAGGGTATGCGGGTGTAGCTGGAGACCAAACATACACTGGCAACTTCAGTAAGAAACAGGGTCGTTTAAATGCTGTCAGAACTCCCGCCCCAGCAGCTGATTGGGGTGGGGAGCCTGACAGCAGCAGGACCCAGACATGAAGCAGCGAGTGCAGAGCAGAGTCCCAGACATCAATCAGCGAGTGCAGAGCAAGCACGCCCAGGTGTAATGGCAACGGGGACGTAGGATGGGAAGGTGCCAGCCGCATCCCCAGCAACCCGGCTCCCTGAGCACGGAAATGCGCGCCTGGAACCGGCATCCAGGATTACGGCAGTGAGGGGAGGTCGTAATGAACGGGGCTCTCCTGCGCCACATCCCCTGCAGCCCTGGAGATAGGTCCGGCAGTGGGGGTACGGAGACCCCGGGAATCACTGGTCCTGACAGTACCCCCCTTCTATGGGAAGACACGAGACCCCCACGACCAGGAGTGGGCTTGAGAGGGAAGGCCCTGTGGAAGAGTCGACCAGGTGTGGCACATGAACATCCCTGGCAGGGACCCACATCCTATCCTCAGGGCCAAACCCTCTCCAGTGGACCAGATATTGAACCGAGCCCCAAACCTGTCTGGCGTCAATGATTTTTTTGACCTCGTACTCCAGTTCCCCTTGTACCAGCGTAGGAGAGGGCCGATTCTGGGTGGGCAGAACTGGAGTCACGTACCTTTTGAGCAATCCCTTATGGAAAACCTTGTGAACTTTCCAAGACCCAGAAAGGGACAATTTATAAGCTACAGGATTAATAACCTGAGAAACAGTGAATGCACCAATAAGGAAGGCCAAATTGCCAAAAGCTGGCAGTCTTGACCTTAATGCCAGGCGCCAATTTTCAGCGATTGCAGAATAATTTCACCCAGCTTCCTAAGAGTGGGACCTATGAATATGTCCTACTGTGTGTCAGTATGGAGTGCCAGAGGTGATTGAGAGTGACACAGGTATACACTTTACTTCTGAAGTATGTCAAGAAGTGACAAAGGCTTTAGGAATAGAGCAGGCATTCCATACTACACGCCACAGAGTAGTGGTAAGGTGGTTCGGTTAAATGGATGTACGTAGTGATATTTACAAGGGGGGCTAGAGAATGCTATGTGACACGCCCATAGGAGTTTTGTTGTTAACACTTGTAGAATATTAGTATGTTACACTACGGAAAGTTAAAGTAAAACCAGATGTTTTAATAATGTGCAATAAAGTAAGTTATGAAAAAGGAGAATGTAAGAGAGATGTCTGATGGATCGGTTACCTTTTGGTATATGAGTATGAAATATGATGGATTATGACTAGATTTAGTTTTCTTGTGTGTTTGCACTGCGATTGTAGGTACATAGCTGCAATGTGAGCTTTGGGTGAATGCTTTGTGGTTTGTGTCTATATAAATCAGTAACATAGGTTTTTTTTTTTCACTGGCCATGTAATTTTAAAATTTTCATGAGAACGGTTTGATACGGACTGGTGTGTTTATACTGTAACTTTAACCGAATAGAACTGAAGCTCCTTTAATTGCTTGGCATATACGTGCAACCATTATATCATGACTATGTTCTTGTGTTTTCAGTGGGTGTACAGTATTGCTAGAAATACTACATAATCACTTACATGAGTATATGTTTAAGGGTTACAAGTTGCTCTCCAAAATCTGTTGGTCTGTTTTTGGTTGCCTGGATTAAACTGTCTACTGTAATGTGTGGGACACTAGTCAGGGGTAATGACAGAGTGCCAAAGGATCGCGACCCGTGGCCAGGTGTCATTTTGATAAATAGATTTTACATAGCAAATACTGAAGGCAAAGTTTGCTACTTTTGACAGTTGCTATAGGACCTACGACCGATCAGAGAATACCCACGATGTGATGGGATCAGGGAAAGTTCATGATGGGATCTGGTATGGGTTGTATATGAGGCAAAAATACATTAGAGCAAGTATGGAGATGAAGGGAATTTGCACCTGGACAGGAATGTTAAATAGAAATTCATGGCTATATGATGTGAGTGAGTATGCAGCTGTTTAACATTTTGGAATACTCAGAAAATTAACCTCTGCTCCTCCATAGACTGCAGATGCAGACGTTTCGGAGATGGTGAAGGGGGGCATTCTATTTAACGGAAAAACTGGTAACATAAAAGAGATAAATGTATGTGTATGTGTGTGTGTATATATATATATGCAATTTAGGATAAGTGAAAATCCTAGTGAGCTGAATCACAAGGGCTATGATTAGAGATGAGTGAACGTACTCGTTCGAGTATTAGCGTGTTCGAGATGCTCGTTACTCGTGACGAGTACCACGCGATGTTCGAGTTACTTTCACTTTCATCTCTGAGACGTTAGCGCGCTTTTCTGGCCAATAGAAAGACAGGGAAGGCATTACAACTTCCCCCTGCGACGTTCAAGCCCTATACCACCCCCCTGCAGTGAGTGGCTGGAGAGATCAGGTGTCACCCGAGTATATAAATCGGCCCCTCCTGCGGCTCGCCACAGATGCATTCTGACATAGCTCAGGGAAAGTGCTGCTGATGCTGGAGCTGCCATAGGGAGAGTGTTAGGAGTGATTTTAGGCTTCAAGAACCCCAACGGTCCTTCTTAGGGCCACATCTGACTGTGTGCAGTACTGTTGAGGCTGCTTTTTGCAGTGAGGAACATTTTTTTTTTTTTTTTATATATCGGCCATGCAGAGAATTGCGTCCTCAGTCTGCAGTAATTTTACATAGTATAGGGCCAGTAGTGCTGAGGCAGGGACAGTGAAAAACGTGAAAGACATATACTGTCTATATAGGCAGTGGGCTTTTCCAAAAAAATTTGGGACCAAAAAATATATTTGGGCTGCCTGTGACCGTCCTGACTGTACTGCATCTCTGCTGGGGGTAGTAGTCCTAATTAATACGCAGCCAGCTAAGTGTTACAGCAGGCTTGCGCAAAATTCTTTCCTGGCTCTGCGTTGCCCGTTACATCATTGCTGTCATCCTGTCCAGAGTGAAACAGTCTGCAGTAATTTTACAGAGTCCAGGGCCAGTAGTGGTGGTGAGGCAGGGACAGTGAAAGACATATACAAAATTCTTTCCTGGCTCTGCTGTGCGTTCCGTAAGCGAAGTCAGCCTCCAACCACAGGCCAATAAGCGGCACATTTAATTACAGCGTTCTGTTTCTGCACTACTGGTAATACCCCATGCTGAGGGGTAGGGGTAGGCCTAGAAGACGTGGACGCGGGCGAGGACGCGTAGGCCCAAGTCAGGGTGTGGGCACAGGCCGAGCTCCTGATCCAGGTGTATCACAGCCGACTGCTGCGGGATTAGGAGAAAGGCACGTTTCTGGTGTCCCCACATTCATCTCACAATTAATGGGTCCACGCGGTAGACCTTTATTAGAAAATGAGCAGCGTGAGCAGGTCCTGTCGTGGATGGCAGAAAGTGCATCCAGCAATCTATCGACCACCCAGAGTTCTGCGCCGTCCACTGCTGCAACTCTGAATCCTCTGGCTACTGCTCCTCCTTCCTCCCAGCCTCCTCACTCCATTACAATGACACATTCTGAGGACCAGAATGGGCAGCAATGGTTCCTATCCCACCGGAGGAGTTTGTCGTGACCGATGCCCAACCTTTGGAAAGTTCCCGGGGTCCGGGGGATGAGGCTGGGGACTTCCGCCAACTGTCTCAAGAGCTTTCAGTGGGTGAGGAGGACGATGACGATGAGACACAGTTGTCTATCACTCAGGTAGTAGTAATTGGAGTAAGTCCGAGGGAGGAGCGCACAGAGGATTCGGAGGAAGAGCAGCAGGACGATGAGGTGACTGACCCCACCTGGTTTGCTAAGCTTAGTGAGAACAGGTCTTCAGAGGGGGAGGCAAGTGCAGCAGCAGGGCAGGTTGGAAGAGGCATTGCGGTGGCCAGGGGTAGAGGCAGGGCCAGACCGAATAATCCACCAACTGTTTCCCAAAGCGCTCCCTTGCGCCATGCCACCCTGCAGAGGCCGAGGTGCTCAAAGGTCTGGCAGTTTTTCACTGAGAGTGCAGACGACCGACGAACAGTGGTGTGCAACCTTTGTCGCGCCAAGATCAGCCGGAGAGCCACCACCACCAGCCTCACCACCACCAGCATGCGCAGACATATGATGGCCAAGCACCCCACAAGGTGGGACGAAGGCCATTCACCGCCTCCGGTTTGCACCACTGCCTCTCCCCCTGTGCCCCAACCTGCCACTGAGATCCAACCCCCCTCTCAGGACACAGGCACTACCGTCTCCTGGCCTGCACCCACACCCTCACCTCCGCTGTCCTCGGCCCCATCCACCAATGTCTGTCAGCGCACCATCCAGCCGTCGCTAGCGCAAGTGTTTGGACGCAAGCGCAAGTACGCCGCCACGCACTCGCACGCTCAAGCGGTAAACATGCACAAAGCCAAATTGATCAGCCTGGAGATGCTGCCGTATAGGCTTGTGGAAACGGAGGCTTTCAAAAGCATGATGGCAGCGGCGGCCCCGCGCTACTCGGTTCCCAGTCGCCACTACTTTTCCCGATGTGCCGTCCCAGCCCTGCACGGCCACGTCTCCCGCAACATTGTACGCGCCCTCACCAACGGGGTTACTGCCAAGGTCCACTTAACAACAGACACGTGGACAAGCACAGGCGGGCAGGGCCACTATATCTCCTTGACGGCACATTGGGTGAATTTAGTGGAGGCTGGGACAGAGTCAGAGCCTGAGACCGCTCACGTCCTACCCACCCCCAGAATTGCGGGCCCCAGCTCGGTGGTGGTATCTGCGGCGGTGTATGCTTCCTCCACTAAACCACCCTCCTCCTCCTACGCAACCTCTGTCTCGCAATCAAGATGTGTCAGCAGCAGCACGTCGCCAGCAGTCGGTGTCGCGCGGCGTGGCAGCACAGCGGTGGGCAAGCGTCAGCAGGCCGTGCTGAAACTACTCAGCTTAGGAGAGAAGAGGCACACGGCCCACGAACTGCTGCAGGGTCTGACAGAGCAGACCGACCGCTGGCTTGCGCCGCTGAGCCTCCAACCGGGCATGGTCGTGTGTGACAACGGCCGTAACCTGGTGGCGGCTCTGCAGCTCGGCAGCCTCACGCACGTGCCATGCCTGGCCCACGTCTTTAAGTTGGTGGTTCAGCGCTTTCTGAAAAGCTACCTACGCTTGTCAGACCTGCTCGGAAAGGTGTGCCGGTTCTGCGCACATTTCCGCAAGTCCCACACGGACGCTGCCACCCTGCGCACCCTGCAACATTGGTTTAATCTGCCAGTGTACCGACTGCTGTGCGAGGTGCCCACACGGTGGAACTCTACGCTCCACATGTTGGCCAGGCTCTATGAGCAGCGTAGAGCTATAGTGGAATACCAACTCCAACATGGGCGGCGCAGTGGGAGTCAGCCTCCTCAATTCTTTACAGAAGAGTGGGCCTGGTTGGCAGACATCTGCCAGGTCCTTGGAAACTTTGAGGAGTCTACCCAGATGGTGAGCGGCGATGCTGCAATCATTAGCGTCACCATTCCTCTGCTATGCCTCTTGAGAAGTTCCCTGCAAAGCATAAAGGCAGACGCTTTTCGCTCAGAAACGGAGGCGGGGGAAGACAGTATGTCGCTGGATAGTCAGAGCACCCTCCTGTCTATATCTCAGCGCGTTGAGGAGGAGGAGGTGGAGGAGCATGAGGAGGAGGGGGAAGAGACAGCTTGGCCCACTGCTGAGGGTACCCATGCTGCTTGCCTGTCATCCTTTCAGCGTGTATGGCCTGAGGAGGAGGAGGAGGATCCTGAAAGTGATCTTCCTAGTGAGGACAGCCATGTGTTGCGTACAGGTACCCTGGCACACATGGCTGACTTCATGTTAGGATGCCTTTCTCGTGACCCTCGCGTTACACGCATTCTGGCCACTACGGATTACTGGGTGTACACACTGCTCGACCCACGGTATAAGGAGAACCTTTCCACTCTCATACCCGAAGAGGAAAGGGGTTCGAGAGTGATGCTATACCACAGGACCCTGGCGGACAAGCTGATGGTAAAATTCCCATCCGACAGCGCTAGTGGCAGAAGGCGCAGTTCCGAGGGCCAGGTAGCAGGGGAGGCGCGGATCAGGTAGCATGTACAGCGCAGGCAGGGGAACACTCTCTAAGGCCTTTGACAGCTTTCTGGCTCCCCAGCAAGACTGTGTCATCGCTCCCCAGTAAAGGCTGAGTCGGCGGGAGCACTGTAAAAGGATGGTGAGGGAGTACGTAGCCGATCGCACGACCGTCCTCCGTGATGCCTCTGCCCCCTACAACTACTGGGTATCGAAGCTGGACACGTGGCCTGAACTCGTGCTCTATGCCTCTATACCCTGGAGGTGCTTGCTTGTCCTGCGGCTAGCGTCTTGTCAGAGAGGGTGTTTAGTGCGGCTGGGAGAATCATCACGGATAAGCGTACCCGCCTGACAACCGACAGTGGCGACAGGCTTACACTCATCAAGATGAACAAAGCCTGGATTTCCCCAGACTTTTCCTCTCCACCAGCGGACAGCAGCGATACCTAAACAATACGTAGGCTGCACCCGCGGATGGAAGCATCGTTCTCTATCACCATCAAAAACGGGGACCTTTTAGCTTCATCAATCTGTGTATTATATTCATCCTCCTCCTCCTGCTCCTCCTCCTGAAACCTCACGTAATCACGCCGAACGGGCAATTTTTCTTAGGCCCACAAGGCTCAGTCATATAATTTTTGTAAACAATTTTTATACGTTTCAATGCTCATTAAAGCGTTAAACTTGCACCTGAACCAATTTTTATTTTAACTGGGCTGCCTACAGGCCTAGTTACAAATTAAGCCACATTAACCAAAGCGATTAATGGGTTTCACCTGCCCTCTTGGCTGGGCATGGGCAATTTTTCTGAGGTACATTAGTACTGTTGGTACACCAATTTTTTGGGGCCCTCGCCTACAGTGTAATCCAATTAATTTTTTGCCCAAATGCATTAAAGCTGACGTTACATCAGCTGTGCTGGGCACTGCAATGGGATATATTTATGTACCGCTGGTGGGTTCCAGGGAGCCACCCATGCTGTGGGTCCACAGGGAGTTGTAACTGCATGTGTCCACTTCTAAAGAACCCCACTCTGACTGGGGCATGCAGTGTGGGCCGAAGCCCACCTGCATTTAACATGACATTACCTCAGCTGTGATGGGCAATGCAATGGGATATATTTATGTACCGCGGTGGCTTCCTGGCACCCACCCATGCTGTCGGTCCACACGGAGTTGTAACTGCATGTGTCCACTTCTAAAGAACCCCAGTCTGACTGGGGCATGCAGTGTGGGCCGAAGCCCACCTGCATTTAACATGACATTACCTCAGCTGTGATGGGCAATGCAATGGAATATATTTATGTACCGCCGGTGGGTTCCAGGGAGCCACCCATGCTGTGGGTGCACACGGAATTCCCATTGCGGAGTTGTACCTGCCTGTGACTATTTATAAAAAACCGCGGTCTGACTGGGGCATGCAGACACCTTGACAGAATAAATAGTGTGTGGCACATAGGTTCCCCATTGCTATGCCCACGTGTGTAGCTCCAGATGGAGGTGGCACAGGATTGGATTTCTCATTGCTTCTGTACAGCATTGTGGGCTATCGCCCCGCCCCTTTTAAAGAGGGTCGCTGCCTAGCCGTGCCAACCCTCTGCAGTGTGTGCCTGCGGTTCCTCCTCATGGTAGACGCACTTATAAATAGACATGAGGGTGGTGTGGCATGAGGGCAGCTGTAGGCTGCGCAGGGACAATTTGGCGTGTGCTGTGGACACTGGGTCGTGCAGGGGGGGGGGCAGCATGTAACCCAGGAGAAGTGGCAGCGGAGTGTCATGCAGGCAGTGATTGTGCTTTGTTGGAGGTAGTGTGGTGCTTAGCTAAGGTATGCATTGCTAATGAGGGCTTTTCAGAAGTAAAAATTGTTGGTGGGGGGGGCACTCTTGCCGCTATTGTGGCTTAATATTGGGACCTGTGAACTTGAGATGCAGCCCAACATGTAGCCCCTCGCCTGCCCTATCCGTTTCTGTGTCATTCCCAACACTTTCTTGAATTGCCCAGATTTTCACAAATGGAAACCTTAGCGAGCATCGGCAATATACAAAAATGCTCGAGTCGCCCATTGACTTCAATGGGGTTCGTTATTCGAAACGAACCCTCGAGCATAGCGAAAATTTCATCCCAAGTAACGAGCACCCGAGCATTTTGGTGCTCGCTCATTTCTAGCTATGATGCATTCACATCCCGTCCACAGCCAAAGAGGAGCGTTATGGCTGTGGAGCGAGGGGTTCCATGAAGGGAAATTGCCCATCATGCAGAAGCCAGACATAGAAGCAGATGTTTGGTTATAGTACTCCCCCCCCTAGCCGGCCGATCGATAATATGTAAACAGGACATACGTTCTAGTTTAATTGAACCTAATAAGGAGTGGGAGTTAATAGATTTTGCTTGCTATAACATACAAAACCTTTACAAAATCAATTAGTGGAGGTTCCGCTGATGATACTTGTATCCAGCTGTTGGTTTCTAAGAACTGTCCTGTAAATCTAATGGATGCGAATGTGTGAAGTCCTATTAATGAAAGTATAATGAGGTATTGAGGTATGCTCTGATCATCCTTATTTTTGCATTTGAGGTTTAACGGTCTAAATAACTGGCTGGACTCAAAGGGGTGGAGCTGGAAGATGTGGAAAGAGGGAGTGTGCATTGGGTCCTCCTCCGAAAAGGAGGGTTTGATTGGTACATCGGGGATCCCACTTGACCAGATCCAGAGTGTCCCAATTAATAACGGGATTGTGTTCTCTTAACCAAGGTAGCTCTAAGACTATGTTCACAGACAAGCCTTTTATGACGAGGAAGGTGCACGACTCAGTATGCATGGCTCCTACAGTAAATTTTACCTATGGGATAACTAGATTGACAAGGCTAGCACACAATGGAGTGGAGTCTACCCCAGAAACCTGAATCAGAGGATCTAAATGTAGCAATAATCCAGAAATCTGAGCCACAAAATCAAAATTAACAAAATTGGCTGCGGCCCCAGAATCAACAAAGGCTTGCCCTGCACGAGAGAAAGTAAGAAAATCTAAGGCGCAGGGCAAGAACATCTTAGACACAACTGGGAGTACCTTAGCTCCTAGATAGTCCTCCCGACAACTGACTAGGAGCGGAAGTTTTTCTTGCCGAGGCTTCTTCCCACATATAGCGATCCGATGACCAGATTCTCCACAATACAAGCAAAGGTTCTTCTTAAGTCAGTATTCCCTTCGCTGTATAGGTGACATCATTCCCAACTCAATGGGTTCAGCGGAGGGAGGTGAAGTTGTCTGGTTTACAGGGGAGGTGGTCGGGCGGACCGGACTGGTCCTAATGGATCGTCTGGCCCTCAGTCGATGGTAAGCTCGAATAGCTAGCGACATTGCTTGTTTCAGGGTATTAGGCTCATGATGGGCAACCAGCAGATCCTTGAGGCCTTCGGATAGGCCGGCCAAGAACAAGTCCTTGAGGGCTGAGTCGTTCCACCCCGACTCAGTGCAGTGCTGTCTGAATTGGGAGCAGTAGTTCTCCGCCACCTTCCGACCCTGACTCAAGGACAACAGTTGCAAGACAGTGTAGGCAGCATGGTCGGACTCATCATAGATTTGATCAAGAGCTGAAAAGAAAGCATCCAGAGACTGATGTGTGGGGAAGTCAGAGGGTAAAGAGATCGCCTAATTTTGAGGGTCTCATCTCAGTCAGGAAATCACGATACCCACCCTCTGATACTGTGTACCAGAAGAGTAGGGTCGCAGGTCAAAATACAGTTTGCATCCTTCCCGGAAGGCAAAAAACTGTTTCCTCTCACCAGCAAAGAAATCTGGCAAAGTAGCTCGAGGCTCCAGAGTTGTCACTGGTACCAAGGGGGGCTGACCCAGAGACGTAGCCAACACCTGTTCTCATTGTTGAAAATGGGTAGCCAGGTCATAAACCAGGATAGTCAGGCCCTGGACATGGTTTGCAAAGGCAGACACGGCTTCCATAGATGAAGCTACGTAGCCAGTCGGATAAATGTGTCTGACCTGTTGTGGGCCAGTGTATGTGTCAGGGAACTGGGGTCCGGGTAACTGGAAGTCCCTGAAACTACCTGCAACCCCTGTCTCTACCTACTTGCTCCCGTAGGCTAAGACCTAGGGAGACAACTGGGCAACAGTCCCTAAGCTCACTAGGGATAAGGGCAGGAGTCAGACACACAGACAAATACAAGGAGACACAAAGGCAGGTCAGGAAAGCTGGGTCGGCAACAGAAGAAGACGAGGTACAAGGGGTCAGGTGAAGGCAAAGTCAGGTCAAAGCAGGGCAGGTCAAAGCAGGGCATCAATCCAAGGAAACGCGGGTGTAGCTGGAGACCAAAGTTGCACAACCAGTGCTCCATTAATTCAACTCCAAACGTCAGGGGATGGAATAAGCCCACAGTGAGGAGGACGGGGGACATTGGTCCCCTCTTCTCAGCAGTGAGACCTCCGCTGATCATCCAGTTATCGTCTGTCCTCTAGCTTGCAATTCTTTACGCAGAATGTAAAACAGATTTAATGTTTGATCCAAATAAAAAACACCAAACATGTAATGGTAAATTCTTGCAATTTCACTTCAGAGAGTGCTATGACATATCTATGCAGAATGTCCTGGTGACTTGCAATGTGGGAATTATGTATTTCTAGTGAACACAAAGCTAATTAGGTTGAAGTAGATCTCATGGTTTAATTGCATCCCTGGTATATTTGTATAATTACATAGAAATATTTGTTGCATATGTTGACCTTAAGCGGGTGCAGAGGAGAGTGACCAAGTGATTAAGGACATGAGTGAATTGATGTCCCGAGAAAGTTTTTTGAACTTGGAATTATTCAGCTTGGAGAAATGGGCTTAGGGGATCTAATTACTACTGTATGTACAAATATCGAAGGACGGGGCAGAGAAATAATTATCTTTCTATGCCTAAATTTGTAAGCATCCACAATGTCTACAGTAAAGAAGGTTTTACCATTAATATACCCAGGGAATCTTTACTGAAAGGAGGGGCGGATTAAGAATCCAAAGTGCCCCTGGAAAAAAGTTACAAAGTGGCCTCACATTGTAGGTAGCACCAAACTAGAAGCAAGTTGGGCAAACACAAGTAGGCAGAGGTCAGCAAAATGCCAGCCACAGTCACTTTGGTAGCAGGAGAAAAAAAGCCTATTGATTCTGCATTGCTAGATGCAGCAAATATTCTACAGGGCACAGAAAACATACCCCACCAACATTGGGGCTAGCAATCACGTGACATGATCATGCTGCCTGGAAGTCAGTGGGGACAGGAGTAATGTATACTGCTGCAGCCAGGAGGGAAATATAACCTGTTTTTTGTTTTTGTCCATAAGCTTATGCAACAGACCCAGGATCTGACTTGTCCACTGGGATTTTTCTAGATGGAGTCTATAGCCAATCTACCCTTGACGGTAAGAGAAGTGAGACTATGGAACTCTTTGCCACAGGATGTTGTGACGGTTAGGAGTTCAAATGAGTTCCAGAAACCTTTGTTGAAAAGTATTTCAACTTATAGTCACTAGGTTGCTAGAGAAGGGTTGTTGATCCAGTTACTTATTCTGACTGCTAGATTTGGAAGTAGGGAAGAAATTGAAGGGTTGTTGATCCAGTTACTTATTCTGACTGCTAGATTTGGAGTAGGGAAGAAATTTTTTTCCCCTAAAATGAGGAACTTAAGGAACTTAATGGACTTATATCTCTATGGAATCTTATAAATTATGTTACTGGAGTTTGGAATATTTAAGTCATTAGTAAGTACTAGAGATGAGCGAGCATACTCGCCAAGGACAATTGCTCGAGCAAGCATTGTCCTTAGCAAGTACCTGCCCGCTCGGAAGAAAAGGTTCGGGTGCCGGCGCAGGTGAGCGGTGAGTTGTGGGTGTGAGTAGAGGGGAGCTGGGGGGGGGGGAGAGGGAAAGAGATATCTCCCCTCCGTTCCCCCCTGCTCTCCCCTGCCGCTCCCCGCCCCCGTCGGTACCCGAACCTTTCCTTCCGAGCGGGCAGGTACTCACTAAGGACAATGCTCGCTCGAGGAATAGTCCTTAGCAAGTATGCTCGCTCATCTCTAGTTAGTACCAATATTTTAACTACTTTGTTTTGCATTATATTTCACACGTTTTTGTTCAGAAACTACATTTAAAGGGGTTCTGTCAAGATCATACCTTATAAGTATCTGATTGGCAGTGTCCAACCTGTTCATTCAAACAGATGCCCCTTGTCCCCAAAGATGAAGGAAGCATCAGTTAAGCATCTGCTCTGTCATTCCACTCACCTCTATCGGACTACTGGAAATTGCAGAGCACAAGCGCTTGGCTATCACGGGTAGTCCCATAGAGATCAATGAAGTCACTGTTGCTCCATTCATCCCTGGGGACATGGGACTCCTGTTCTCATGATCCCAGCAATCAACCCCCGCGAATTCACCTTTGCTGTGGATATGGGATAAGTTATAATCTTGGCATTTTCCATTGAACTATATTTTTCTTCCAAACAACATGTTACAAGACTATTTTGTTCCAAATTCTGCTATTTTCTGGAATGAATGACCTCTGTGAACTAATTCATCAGGAAAGGATAAAACACTGACATTTTTAGAAACTAAAAACTTCAGAAGAGGATTTACTTATCTCCGAGAATTAATAGTGTCAGGAACTTTTAATTCAGGTCATACAAATGGATTCGCCGAACAGTAGTAATTGTTGCATAGTTGAAAAATACAATTTTTATGATGGGGGAGGGTATGTAATAACTTTTGTATCAGTTAATCTGTGCTTTCCGTAGAGCTAGGTAAAGAGAGACTCATGGGTACACTATTATTCCTAAGGCAATGTGATTTTCTCATGAATTAGTGTTTCTTTAATTATGCTGATGACAACACTATTAATTCTGAGTTACTTTTACATTTTTCCTAATGCATAAGCAGCTTCAGATTTACCAGGCCATGTCACCTATTGTAAATTGTATTATGCTTTTTGTATTATTCCTCCATAGCAATGAAATGCTGCATGGCTTCTATAAAAGATTTACTCATTCCAAGGGACAGGATTAACGAATAGATGAAACGAAAGAGGGAAACATTCAGAGCCTGAACTTCACTAAAAACCAATCTATCATCTCCCTACATTTATACTTGCGAACCTCAAGTGGCGTAGTTGTTGAAAATCAATGGGTAATATTTGGGATACTGGAATGACTGCTGTAACTCAGAGTGGTTTTTAGAAGGCCAAGTGCCTGTTCAATCCTTGTCCATTACACTTCCTGGAACAGAACAATCTTTCTTTACTAGAAGTTTCAGTAACAATTTTCAATAAAGTTTCTTTGTTCGGATCACGCAAAGCTGCTAAAAACAGATTCTAATCCATCAAGGAACTCAAATACCAATAGTCCATGGTGGGAAATATCCGGTATTTGTATAAATAGTATGAGACTTTCACACAAAAAGAACTATGACCACCTTTGCAGTTAATAAAAAGGAAACAGCTTTGCAAATAGTCTTCTTTGAAAATATGTTACGTGTTGTGTTTACAGCTCCTATACAGATCTATGTGTCTCCATGGTAACAGACAACATACAAACTTTTTGTAGTCTGATCAGCTGCAGAGAGGTGAGTATAGATTTTTTTTTAATTTTTTACACTTTTTTAGGATGGTTTTCAGGGAAGGGCTTATATTTGAAGCCCTTCCTCGAAAATTACTACAGCGCTTGCCGGCAGCCCATTGCTTTCAATAGAGCTGGCTGCATTGACGGCTCCATTGAATTCAATGGGAGAACATCGCGCTCCTCTGTGACAGCTGTGGCAGAGGATAACGATCTTCAGTTTTGCTCTCAATGGGGCCGGCGCTGCTGCCACTGGCCCCATTGAGCACATACACAGAACACTGATTTGCCACAGAACGCAGATACATGCGTTCCTCGAATCTTTGTGTCCTATAATTTTCACCGCATGCTTTTGTGCGCATGTAAAATTTGCACATGTGACCGCTCCCATTGCAAAGCATTGGGTCCTATATAGATGTGGATCGCCACGCAACTGTCAGGCATGCGTACAAACGCCCGTGTGACTGAGCCCAGAGATGTTACTACAAATTTTACGCAAACCATCTACGGGACTGCAAAAATTTTACAGCTTTCTAAAATGTCACACGTCATAAAGGTCTCCAAAAATGTAATTCCACTCAAACCCTGCCCACTCCTCTAGACAATTTTGAAAAGTGGAGTAAGAGGTGTAGCATCTACATCTGTTCTTTTTGGTGCAGATAAGTAGTAATTTGTCTAAATTGATTTGCACAGAAAAAAAGGAACAACTTACACCAGAATTGTGTTGCAACACCAGGAATAAATATGCCTCCTTATTTATAGTGCATTTTATTTGTCATTATAGACTTAACTGTAATATCTGGCCAAATGAAAAAAATTGGAAAAAAAATTATACTAATGATACCATGAAAAGCGCTGTGTAACATCAGGGTGATGGTGAGGGGAGATAAGCCAAGAATCATCTTTAGACGCTTTGTACTGGTAGGGAATATATATTAAAGTACTAAAGACCTTGTACTAAAATTTTGGTGTGAAAAAGTTGCACTTTGGTGCAAGTGCTAAAATTACCATTTTTTTATAGGTTTACATGAGTCACTGACATTTTTGAAACAAAATTGGGCTTGGACTAGCATCAGGGGACATTACTACACAACGCCTATCACATTTACTATAATTTACTCCAGAAGTTGGTATAAATGATAGCTGAAGCTTACGTCAGCTCATAGCTGATGCAAATTTAAGTCTGGCTTATGAAGGTGCCACCAGATGTGACAAATGTATTGAGAAGTTTGTGCCTCGTAATACAGCAGTACAAACCTAGTCTTTATTATAACCTCATATCTATCTATCTATCTATCTATCTATCTATCTATCTATCTATCTATCTATCTATCTATCTATCTATCTATCTATCTATCTATCCACTTAGAAAATATGGTGCCAAGATTCAAAAAGGGATCAAACAGCTTACCTGGAAACTACAGGCCGGTAAGTCTTACTTCTACTGGGGGTAAAATGTTTGAAGAGATTCTATCCTGGAATACCTCAAGGAAAACAACTGTATAACTCCGTATGAGCATTGATGTATAAGGGGGTCACTCCTGTTAAACCAATCGGAGCAGCTTTTATGAGGAGCTTATACATATTCTGGGTAAAAATGTGTGTAAGTGGGTAAATAACTGGCTCAGTGATAGAAAGCAGAGGGTGGTTATAAATGGTACATACTATGATTGGGTCACCATTACTAGTGGGGTACCACAGGGGGCAGTATTGGGCCCTATTATTTTTAATAACAAAATTGTAGAGGGATTGTACAGTAAAATATCAATATTTGCAAATGACACAAAACTATGTAAAGTAATTAACACAAGAGAGGACAGTATACAGTTGCAAATCGACCTAGATAAGTTGGGGGCAGAAACAGTTTAACACTGATAAATGTAAAATTCTACACATGGGCAGGGAAATACATGTCACCATTACATACTAAATAGGAAACCAGTGGGTAACACTGACATCGAAAAGGACTTGGGGGTTTTAATTAACTGTAAACTCAACTGGAGCAACCAGTGTTAGGAAGCTGCTGCCAAGTCTAATAGGATCATGAGGTGCATCAAAAGAGGTCTAGGGACAACACATTCACTCAAAATATTAAAGGGGTTGTCTCGCGAAAGCAAGTGGGGGTATACACTTCTGTATGGCCATATTAATGCACTTTGTAATATACATCGTGCATTAAATATGAGCCAAACAGAAGTTATTCACTTACCTGCTCCGTTGCTGGCGTCCTCGTCTCCATGGTGCCGTCTAATTTCAGCGTCTAATCGCCCGATTAGACGCACTTGCGCAGTCCGGTCTTCTCCGTTTTGAATGGGGCTGCTCGTGCTGGAGAGCTGCCCTCGTAGCTCCGCCCCGTCAAGTGTGCCAATTCCAGCCAATCAGGAGGCTGGAATCGGCAATGGACCGCACAGAAGCCCTGCGGTCCACCGAGGATGAAGATCCGGCGGCCATCTTCACAAGGTAAGTAAGAAGTCACCGGAGCGCGGGAATTCGGGTAAGTACTGTGCGGGTTTTTTTTTAAGCCCCTGCATCGGGTTTGTCTCGCGCCGAACGGGGGGGCTATTGAAAGAAGAAAAAAACAGTTTCGGCGTGGGACAACCCCTTTAATAGATCAAAAAAGATTCACCTACTGAATTGGGGGGGGGCACATTAAGAGAAAACATACCGCTCCCCAAATGGCTGAAAGCCTTTGAATGGGCCAACAAGGCTACGCTTTCGGCCAACATTCTCCAAACCCATTATAAAGTACTAACCAACTCGTACTACACGCCCTCAAAAATGGCAAGATTTTTTCCGACGCATTCTAACTCATGTTGGAGAAACTGCGGACAGGAAGGTACCCTATACCACTTGTTCTGGGAGTGCCCCCAAATTCATAGATATTGGGAAAAAGTATTTAACACCATCCAATCCATTACTGGCATACGCCTGCAGTCTTCACCTCAGCTAGTGCTCCTCCTCATTGACTGCCAAGTAATCCCAATAAAGAAAAGAAAATGGATATGCCACTTTCTGCTAACCGCTAAAAACATCATAGCAAAAAAATGGAGAGAAACCCATCCACCCTCAATGGAGGACCTCCTGGGCGCAGTTTCAGACCATTATTGTTATGAAAAGATATATGCAAAATTCAATAACTGTCTTCCCAAATTTAATAGCACTTGGAATAAATGGCAGCAATTCGAGTTAAAAAATAAGTTTTGACATGTTTTAAAAACTGTTTTGTTGATCTTTCTCGCCTACTGCTTGAATTCAAAGAGCAACTCATCACACCTAAAGTATACAACGCTGTATAAAAAGTAAAATTTTGACATGCTCATTAATGAAAAAATTTGTAACAAAGTACATAATTCTACTTGCATGTGAAGTTTTATGTATATGCTCTTGCTTGCTATAAAATCTAATAAAAATTATTTGAGAAAAAAAAAAAGAGGTCATGGGGTGCATGATGAGAACATAGTTATTACTCTTTACAAATGACTGTCAGACCACACGTTGAATATTGTGTACAGTTTTGGATACCGTTACTCAAGAAGAACATATTGGAGCTTGAGAGGATTCTAAGGCAGGCAACTAAAGGAATAAATTGAATGGGTGGACTACAATACTAAAATTGGGGTTATTTAGTTATTTAGTTTAGAAAAAAGATGGCTGAGGGGCGACCTGATAACTATGCATAAATATATCAGGGGTCAATACAGAGATCTCTCCCTTCATCTATTTATACCCAGGGCTATGACTGTAACAAGAGGTGCGCTCTATGTCTAGAGGAAACAACATTTATACACCAACATAGAAGAGGGTTCTTTACTGTAACAGCAGTGAGACTATGGAACTCTCTGCCTGAGGATGAGGTGATGGTGAACTCTCTAGAAAAGTACAACAAGGGTCTGGATGCCTTCCTTGAGTCTAACAATATTACATGTTACAGTCTCTGATTATTTCAGAAGGGTCAGTGATCCAGGGATTATTCGAATTGACAGATTGGAGTCGGAAAGGCATTTTTTCCTTTTAAATTAAAGGGGTTGTCCCGCGCCGAAACGGGTTTTTTTTTTCAACCCCCCCCCCCGTTCGGCGCGAGACAACCCTGATGCAGGGACGTAAAAAAAAAAACGCTCAGCGCTTACCTTAATCCCCGCGCTCCGGTGACTTCTATACTTACCGGTGAAGATAGCCGCCGGGATCCTCTTCCTCCGTGGACCGCAGCTCTTCTGTGCGGTCCATTGCCGATTCCAGCCTCCTGATTGGCTGGAATCGGCACGTGACGGGGCGGAGCTACACGGAGCCCCATTGAAGAAAGCAGAAGACCCGGACTGCGCAAGCGCGGCTAATTTGGCCATCGGAGGGCGAAAATTAGTCGGCTCCATGGGAACGAGGACGCTAGCAACGGAGCAGGTAAGTAAAAAACTTTTTATAACTTCTGTATGGCTCATAATTAATGCACAATGTACATTACAAAGTGCATTATTATGGCCATACAGAAGTGTATAGACCCACTTGCTGCCGCGGGACAACCCCTTTAAGAAAATTGGCCTCTATCTCATTGGAGTTTTTTTTCCTTCTTTTGGACTTTGGATCAATACTGGCGGTTGATAGGCTGAAGTGTATGAACATATGTCTTTTTTCAGCCTTATATATTACATCTATCTTTCATCCAAATCAGAGTTACTTTTATGCTGAACTCAAACAACATCACAATTTTACCTAGAAATGTTCTCTCTTCCTACACTTTTTATTAACATTTTAGTATTTTTTTAAAAGCTATATACAGTGAGTCCGAAAAGTTTTCAGACCCTTTTACTATTTACATTTTGTTATGTTGTGGCTTCCCCATCTGCCTCTCGGCTTCTATCGCTCACCTCCTCACTTGGTCTCTCACAACTCACAGCCTCTCCCACTCACAAGGATAGCAATACTCTTGATCAGGTCTTCCTCCATCTCTGCTCTGCTTCCCACTTCACTAACTCCCCTCTCCCGGACGCACAGGAACCTTCAGGCCATTCAGACCCAATACTTTGCTGAGTCCCTACAGTCCTTTCTGTCCCCTATCTGTCTCCTCTCCTGCCCCAACCTGGTTGCCACTCATTATAACACCACCCTCAAACATGCCCTGGATGAAGTGGCTCCTCCCGTGACCCAAGCCATCTGATGCAGAAATTGGCAACCCTGGCTCACGCCTCAAAAGCGCTTCATCCGGCGGTGCTCTAGATGTGCTGAACAGCTGTGGAGAAATTCGCAAACGTCCATGGACTTGCTCCATTACAAATACATGCTCAGAACCTACATCCTAGCCCTTCACCATGCCAAACACGTCTACTTCCCCTCTCTTGTCTTCTCACTATCTCACAACCCTAAACAGCTCTATGATACTTTTGACTCCCTTCTCAGCCCTAAACTGCAGCCACCCGTGACAGATCTCAGTGCTAAAGAGCTGGCTGCTTACTTCAAACAGAAAAGCGACGACATCGGGTAGGAAATAACCTCCCAATCTTAGAATAGCCCCGATCCTAGTCCCGTCAGTACCAGCTCCTGCTCACTCTCTGTACTCAAACCAATGATAGAGGAAGAAATCTTTAGATTGCTTTCCTTTGCTTGCCCCAGCACCTGTGCTAGCTACCCTCTCATTATTATATTCAACCTCTCTCTGACCTCTGGCATTTTCCCTCTTCTTTCAAACATGCCATCATATCCCTACTGCTAAAGAAACAGACTCTTGACTCGACTGATGCTGCTAACTACCGACCCATCTGAAATATCCCCTTCATCTCCAAACTACTAGAACGCCTGGTTTACTCCCGCCATATAAGCTATTAATCAGAAAACACTCTTCTCGACCCCCTACAGTCCAGCTTCTGCACCATACACTCGACAGAAATTACCCTTACAAAGGTGTCAAACAACCTCCTGACAGGCAAATAGAGGGGTCAATATTCCCTACTGATCCTCCTCGATCACTTCGCAGCATTTGACACTGTTGACCACAAACTCCTTCTCAGTATGCTTCACTCCATCAGCCTAAAGCACACTACTCTCTCCTGGTTCTCCTCCTACCTATCTGACTGCTCATTCAGTGTTTCCTTTGCTGGCTCTACCTCCTCTTCTCTTCCCCTTGCTGTTGGTGTCCCTCAGGGCTTGGTCCTCGGTCTCCTCCTTTTCTTCATCTACACAGCCCCTATTGGACAAGCCATCAGAAGATTTGGCCTCTAATACCACCTCTACGCTGACGACACAGTTATACACCTCTTCCCGTGACATCTTTGCACCCTTCCTCCAAAACATCACCAACTGTCTGTCCTCTGTCTCTAATACTATGTCCTCTCTCTACCAAAAACTAAACCTCTCAAAAACTGACTTACTGATGTTTCCACCCTCTACTAACCAACCTCATCCAGACATCTTCATCTCGGTGTGTGGCACTACCATAACTCCCAGACAGCACGCCCGCTGTCTTAGGGTTATATTAGACTCTGATCTCTTCTTTACCCCCTACATCCAATTTCTGGCCTGAACATTTCAGCTGCACTTCAAGAACATGCAAGAATCTGCCCTTTTCTCAATGTGGACACGCTCATCTTCCTGCCCAGCCACTATTTGGACACCTGTGCCCTGTGCCAGTCACTGCATTGGCTGCCCATTAAATACAGAATTTAATTTACCCTCACTACCTTCCTCCATAAAGCTCTCCACAGCACCGTGCCGCCCAACATTGCCTCCTTCATCTCAATCCACCACCCAGCCCGGGCCCTCCGCTCCCCTAACAAAATCATACTGAGTGCTCCTTTAATTCAAACCTCTCATTCCTGCCTTCAAGACTTCTACAGAGCAGTACCAGTCCTCTGGAACATGCTACCCCAAAGCAATCCCTGACTCACAAAACTTCAGGTGTGCCCTAAAAACGCACCTCATCAGGGAGGCATACCGCATCTCCTAAACCAAACCCCTCTTTACTCCGCCTGATAATATGCTCCCTGTTCTAGTGACTGCAATCCCTGCTAACCACAATAAACCGCCACAGGCAGTCATACCGATTTAGCCACCACATGGCTTAAGTCTGACCATTATTTAAGTGTATGGCATCCCTCACTCTCCACCTCGCCATACCATGCACATCTCCAGCCCTTTACCTTCTGTATCACCCCATTATTTATAGTATGTAAGTTCGTTGGAGCAGGACCCTTATCCCTACAGATTCATCAACTGATTACTATGTTTCTGTGGTTTTTGTATTGTTGTACCTTTGTCTTTCTGTATCCCCCTGTTTTTGTAAGCGCTGCAGAATATGTTGGCACTCTATAAATAAAGATTATTATTCTTATTGTGCAAATTAAAACAAAAAAGTCAAGTATTTCTCCATCAATCTTCTGTCAATACCACATAATGACAAAGTGAAAACAGAATGTTAGTGTTTCATTAAAAAAAAATGACAGAGTTCTAACATTTTGCATTGACATACAGTAAGTATTCACACCCTGTACTCAGTACTTAGTTGAAGCATCTTCGGCAGTGATTACAGCCTTCAGTCTTCTTGGGTATGATACCAAAAGGATTGCACACCTGGATTTGGGTATTTTCTGCAGATTCTTTCAAGCTCTGTCAGGTTGGATCGGGATCGTTTGTGGAGCCATTTCTAGATCTTTCCAGAGATGTTCAATAGGATTCAAGTCAGGGCTCTGGCTGGACCTCTCAAGGACATTCACAGAATTGTCCCTAAGCTGCTCCTGTGTTGTCTTGGCTGTGTACTTAGGGTCGTTGTCTTGTTGAAAGGTAAACCTTCTGCCCAGTCTGAGGCCCCTTGCATTCTGGATCAAATTTTCATTAAGACTATCTCAGTACTTTGCTCCATTCAGCTTTCCATCAACCCTGACCAGTCTCCCTGTTCCAGACCCTGAAAAAAAACCTGCCTGATAATGCCACAACCATGCTTTACTGTAGGGGTGCTATTGAGCAGGTTATGATTAATGCCTACAGTGATGGCTGACTTTCTGGAAGTGTTTCCCATCTGCACCCAGGATATTTGGAGCTCAGCTAGAGTGACCATTGGATTATTGATCACGTCTCGCTTATAAAGGCCCTTCTTCCCCAATTACTTGGTTTGGTGAGTCATCAAGCTCTAGGAAGAGTCCTAGTTGTTCCAAACTTCTTCCATTTAAGAATTATGGAGGCCAATAATACTCTTGGGAACTTCCAGTGCATCAGAAATGTTTCTTGTAGCCTTCTCCATATCTGTGCCTCCACACAATCCTGTCTTTGAGCTCTATAGGCTGTGTTTCAGTTATGGATCTGATATGCATTGTGAGCAGTGTGTCTTTTAAAATCATGTCCAATCAACTGAATTCAGCGGAGGTGGACTAAAATAAATGTGTAGAAACATCTTAAAGAGGATAAAGAGAAATGGGAGCCCCTCAGAGCTAAATTTCATGTGTCATACCAAATGGGTCTGAATACGTACAGTATGTCAATGCAAAATGTTAGTTTTTCATTTTTAAAAAATATACGAAGATTTCTAACATTTTGTTGTCATTTTGTCACCATGGGGTATCGAGTGTAGAATGATGGGAAAAAACTTGACATTTTTTTAATTTGCACAAGGCCACAAGATAACAAAATTTTACAAAAGTGAAAGGGTCTGAAGACTTTCTGAATGCATTGTATGGGAGGAGAAAGATTACTACATGATGTGGAATTAATACTGAAGCAAAAATAATCCTGCAGTCTGCCCATTCTGTAAGCTTCTTCTCTTCTGCAGGGTTCTGGGGTCAGTAGAATTCCAATTCCAAAGCATAGGTAAATATTCTGACAGTTCCTGGACTTAATTAAATATTAAATGTGAATAGTCCGCCTCTTCTGAAATTGACTCGGAGGATCCAGTATCTGCAGGAATGTATTCTAGGATGAATATTCTGATTCTCTGCACTTAATACAAAATTAATTCTATAGGAAAATGGAAACCTGAGGTCTCGCCTATCATTAATATTATAGGGATTTATTTCATACCATCCAATCTACACTACGTGTGTAAGATGATGACCTTAGTGTCTCACAGGGAATATTTTTAGATTGCAGCTGATTTTTGTTCTGATACCTCCATAAATTATCTTAATGGATGACTATTTCTTTATTCACATACTGTATTTAGCACATTAATTAGACCCATAACTAGGGGTGATTTAAATATTATAGTTAAAGGGGCAGTACTAGAAAATACCTAATGAGTCCAAATGTTGTGCAGTATATGCACCTTGCTTGGAGTTATATTAAAGGAGATGTCCCGCGCCGAAACGGGGTTTTTTTTTTTTAAACCCCCCCCCCGTTCGGCGCGAGACAACCCCGATGCAGGGGTTAAAAAAACCACCCGCACAGCGCTTACCTGAATCCCGGCGGTCCGGTGACTTCAATACTTACCGCTGAAGATGGCCGCCGGGATCCTCTATCTTCGTGGACCGCAGCTCTTCTGTGCGGTCCACTGCTGATTCCAGCCTCCTGATTGGCTGGAATCGGCACGTGACGGGGCGGAGCTACACGGAGCCGCTCTGAGCCCCATAGAGAACAGCAGAAGACCCGGACTGCGCAAGCGCGGCTAATTTGGCCATCGGAGGCCAAAAATTAGTCGGCACCATGGAGACGAGGACGCTAGCAACGGAGCAGGTAAGTAAAAAACTTTTTATAACTTCTGTATGGCTCATAATTAATGCACAATGTATATTACAAAGTGCATTATTATGGCCATACAGAAGTGTATAACCCCACTTGCTGCCTCGGGACATCTCCTTTAATTCTCTTTGAAAGACAGCAGTTAATTCTAAGGATGCCAGCTAGTAGTGATATATTTACAGACAACGCCGCACCAAGAACTTGCTTTTCCTATGCATGCACTCTTGGGTCATGTTAACTAGTTTACTCCAGGGGTGCACATAAAAATGATAAAGTAAAACCTGTAATGGACCTAACTATATATTAATTTCATAGTATATCTTCATAGAGATTATGACTTCAAATTCTGTTTCTCTGCACAGTGTCATAGAGGTAAAGGATAAAACCCTGTTTTTTTTGCATCACCACTATGTTGAGTTCATTCATGCGATTTTATACAACTCCTGTTGAATACATTGGGAGCTGTATAAATGTGTATGCAATGAGCTACCCTAATAGTGGCTAATAGTCAAGGGAAATAGTCGGAGCATTTAAAGGGGATCGCCCGGGATTCTTCTCATAACAGATTTAATTAGGTATATCCATAGCCCTACTGCAGGGCATATACGAGGGGCTGCTGATAAGTCTTTGGTTTTACCCAGAAAGAAAACAAGATAGGAAGATGAAACTTTACATTTATTCCACATACTCTCCACTGATGCCAACACACTTCTTACATCGGTATTCCAAGTTCTGTAAGCCTTGCAAAAAGAAGGATTTCGGTTGTGCCTCAAAGCGGTCATCTGTAGCAGCCATGGCATCAGAAATGGTGTGAAATTTGGTGCCCTTGAGGTGTTTCTTCAGGTGTGGAAACAGATGATAGTCGTAGGGAGCTAGATCTGGTGAATAAGGTGGGCGGTCAACCAGCTGGAAGCCTAGCTCCACCAGTTTTGCCATGTTCGCTTGTGCAGTGTGAGCGGAGGCGTTGTCTTGCAGGAACAAGATTCCTTTGGACAGCATGCCGCGCCTTTTGGCCTTCAATTGGTCCAAAAGTTCAATGTAATACCTTGCATTGATGGTGGAATCATTTTGAAGGTAGTCCACTAGCAGCACAGCCTCCTTATCCCAGATAAGATGACATCACCTAAGTGGCTGATTTTTGCACCCTGAACTTCTTTGGGTGAGGAGAACCACTGTGCCTCCATTCTTTCGACTGCTCCTTGGTTTCAGGGTCATACAAATAAATCCAGGACTCATCCATAGTGACCAGTCAATCCAGTAAGCTCTTATCAGTCCGGAAACGCTGACAAATTGATCAGGAAGTTTTCACTTGCATGCTTTTCTGATCTGTTGTCAAACATTTGGGGGCCCACTTTGCAGATAGCTTCTTCATGTTCAAATGTTCATGGATAATGACATAAACACGTTCACCAGAAATCCCCATGATGTCTGCTATTCCTTAAGCTGAAATTCTCCAATTCTCCAGTATGAGGTTGTGCTCAGCATCGACGATCTCCAGAACAACAACCTCTCTCGCTCGTCCAGGACGTTCCTCATCATTGGTGCTGAAGTGGACCGTTTTAAATTTGGCAACCCAGGTTGTTAACTGTAGAATATGAAGAGCATTGATCCCCCAATGTCTGCGACATATCACCATGAATATCCTTCAAGGACTTTCCTTGCAGAAACAAGAATTTTTATCACTCCTCTGCTCTCATTTGCTGTGAATATCGCCTTAGACTCCGCCATTTTGTGTTCCCGCGTGCCTAGATCACTGTTGCATAAGCTACAAACACTCAATTTTGAAAACATATATTAGACAGATAAGGCTTTCATGTGATGTAACATTTGTTACCATAGAAACAAAAAAAGAACACAAAGCCAAAGACTTATCAACAGCCCCTCATACAGTATCGAATGATGGCCATTCTGATGACTGGCAGTCCTGTAATAGAAAATCAACCAGAACTCACTGTTCTGGGTCATCAATGCTGAAATCAACTCTATAATATACATATGCCTTAATAGTGCACATGGACAAAGTTTGTGATCTTGACACAACTTCCAAAAGTGCTGAGTCCCCTGTTATTAGAGGTCCCATAATAGTAATCCTCTGCCTCTGTAATAAATATGCTCACCAGCCATGTTGGATTGGAACCAGAGTGACGTTATGGCGTGATCGCCAGTCTACGCAATCCAAACAGTGGTCGAAGAACCAGTCAGAGCCATCGCATTGTGGAAGCGGGATTTATGAATTGGTCAATCAATCCTACAGCTCAGAAAATTCATAAATCCCGCCTCTACAACATAATGGCTGGGATTGGTTCTTCGGGCGCTATTCAATATAGCGCTTGATGAACCAATCACAGCTATCATATTGGTTCATTGAGCGCTGCATTGATTGGCTGAGCAGCGCTCGAGAACCAATCAAAGCCATTGGAGGTGGGATTTATGCATCCTGTAACCAGGAAGTAATCTTCTGTGAGTGGCCGAGGACTGCAAGAAGTGCGTTGAAGCTCCGAAGAGCAGTGGGAGGGGCCTTAACTGAGCCTGTCAGTATAATAAGACATCCCCGAAAATAAATAAGACCTAGCACCTCTTTTTGGGAAAAAAATGTATATACGACAGGCTTTTATTTTCAGCGAAACACGGTAATTGCTAATTTTGGATTAGTATTTCATCTTGTTCATTGCATGCTTGTTTAACATCTATACCATATAGTAGGGGGAGTCAGGGTCACCCCAGGTTCTTGATGTGGGATTCCCTTCATCAGGGTGATTGCTTTGCTTTTAGGATCTCATCACATTAGTAGGCTAGGGTCAGATTTTGCATTCCCCCACTTTTTGGTTTTGTTATAACTATATTGTATTCCCCGCATTGGTATATTATGTGTTTATCCATCCTTTTAGGACAACAAATTACATCCAATCCAGATAAGGCATTTTGCGTCCTTCTCAGATGTAACCGTATGATTTCAGAAAACCCGACTCTTATACATGTGTATTTTGGCTGCATTGTTGTATCAGGCCTTTTTCTTCAGAGAAGGCATTTTGCTAAAAGCTAGCATTAGCACCACGAAGAATAAATTGTTATAAGTACAGTGGAAAGATTAAAACTGTAAGAGAACAAGTTAGATCATTTTCTGGGACACTTACCAGCAAGACGATTTGTACTTTATGTGACATTCTGTGATTACAAAAATAACCAAAAATATAAATCCAAACAATGCTTTCTGAAGTATTTTACAGAACAACACTGCAAAAAAAGGGGGTCGCATTCTGACATAGGTTATTAGGTTATTATGGGTATAGGAAGACCAGATAAGTGGCCATAAAAGTTCCTTCCATCCCGCACTATATTAGTTTAATTTAATTTATTTTATTTACTAATTTTACCTCTTTTAGTTCATTAACACATATCACACAATATACAGTACATGCATTTTTTTTAAGCTCCCTATATACTTTTATGTACGTACACATAGTGTTACTGTATAGATAACCTAAATAATACCATCATATAGTGTATAAATATTTCTGTCATTCATCATCCAAATGTAATGGCAGTGAAGTGTTTAAATAATACCGTCACAGAGTGCTCATATAAACAATCACACAATAATATCATACAATGTCCCAATGATACGTACAAATGGAGCCCAAATAACACCACAATACGCTGTAGAAATAATATCATACAGTGCAAAAATAATGCTGCCATACAGTGCTTAAAGGATTTTTGTGAGTTGAGAATGTTTTGGTTACTTTTTATAACTCATTGGAAAGCTAGATAGATATGAGATATATAGACAGATAGATAGGTAAATAGATAGATATGAGATAGATGGATAGATAGATAGATAGATATGAGATAGATAGATAGATAGATAGATAGATAGATAGATAGATAGATAAGAGATAGATAGATAGATAGATGTGAGATAGATAGATAGATATGAGATAGATAGATAAGAGATAGATAGATAGATAGATAGATAGATAGATAGATAGATAGATAGATAGATAGATGTGAGATAGATAGATGGATAGATAGATAGATAGATAGATATGAGATAGATAGATATGAGAGAGATATATAGATAGATAGATAGATAGATAGATAGATAGATATGAGATAGATAGATAGATATGAGATAGATAGATAGATAGATAGATAGATATGAGATAGATAGACAGATAGATAGATAAGAGAAAGATTTATAGATATATAGATAGATTGACAGATGTGAGATAGATAGATAGATATGAGATAGATAGATAGATAAGAGATAGATAGATATATATGAGATAGATAGATAGATAGATAGATAGATAGATAGATAGATAGATAGATATGAGATAGATAGATAGATAGATAGATATTTTTTAACAAAAGAAAATATAATTGTCTGTTCACAAATAAAACAGTAAGAAGTGGTCATTTTCGGTGATTCTCCACTTCTTCTAACTTCTCCTAGTAATATAAATGACAGTGCCAACACTAACAGGTACTATTGCATGGCACCTATGAATGTGATACTTTTATGTCCCCAGTGGACCTGCAGGCTGCATCACAGGTCGTTGGCATATAATTGCGGTTTCAGGTGATGTTGTATTTCCTTTGTATTCTCTCTTGCTCAACTGTGCACAGTCCAAAATAAATAGACTAACTTGTAAATGCCTCTTAAAGGCAACACTGGCAGCTCCTACACGTATAAATAACTAACGGGCTGTAATAAATAGCGCATAAATCAATACAAATAATTAAGCCAAATATATTTAAACGAAAAATAAATTTGACTTCATTTTTGCTCATTTTATGGTCCACAGATAATGTGTGTTGTAAATTATCACAGTGGTTAAAATCCCCACCTGATACACTGTAATTCTTTCTTATTGATTTATTTTGTCTGCACTTGACCGAATTTATTTCCGTTTTATTTTCTTTTGCAAAGACAATTTTACTTTTACTTCACCTTACTTGTTATTACTGCTGCGCCGGGCTCAAGTCACTGGATCTCATATTGCAAATCGCAGGTGCAATATTTGCTTGATATTGTTAGAACAGAGAGATTAATATATAGCTCAGCTTTAGTTTACAAGGGCCGCCGAAAATGAAAAATTACGGATGCATGAACAATTTCTTACTTGTTCTCGAAAACTTCTGGAACTTATTCACAACAGAGACTTCATTTACAGCGTCGGCAACTCCAGTCAAGAGGATCTCCACATTTCTTTCGGCACAACGCAAAACTGTATTATAGAGATGGTCGAATTATTTCACTAGGTTTAGCAGGAGATCAGAGCGGTTTGGAGCATCAATGGAGAATAAAATTCATAACGATCTGCTAATCTCTAGACACAAAGGGAACCCAACTCCCGTCACCATGTGTAATTCTTTTTCCTATAGTTAAAAGGGTCGTCTAGTTACCGGACAACATCCCTTCAACCACAGCTCCATTCAAACAGGGATATTCATGGTGATATGTCGCAGACATTAGGGGATCAATGCCCTTCATATTCTACAGTTAACAATCTGGGATACCAAATTTAAAACGGGCCACTTCAGCACCAATGATGAGGAACGTCCTGGATGACCGAGAGAGGGTGTTGTTCCGGAGATCGGCGTGCTGCGCAACAACCTCATACTGGAGAATCGGCGAATTTCAGCTAAAGGAATAGCAGACATCATGGGGATTTCTCTTGAATGTGTTTGTGTCATTATCCATGAACATTTGAACATGAAGAAGCTATCTGCAAAGTGGGTTCTCAAATGTTTGACAACAGATCAGAAAAGCATGCGACTGAAAACTTCCCGGCCATTTGTCAGCAATTCCAGACAGATAAGAACTTCCTGCATCGACTGGTCACTATGGATAAGACCTGCATTTATTTGTGTGGCCCTGAAACCAAGGAGTAGTCAAAAGAGTGGAGGCACAGTGGTTCTCCTCACCCAAGGAAGTTCAGGGTGCAAAAATAAGCCACTAAGGTGATGGCGTCTATGTTCAGGTTCTGGGCGTGCTGCTAGTGAACTACCATCAAAATGGTTCCACCATCAATGCAAGGTATTACATTGAACTTTTGGACCAATTGAAGGCAGCTCTAAAAGCCAAAAGACACGGCAAGCTGTCCCAAGGAATCTTGTTCCTGCAAGACAACGCCTCCACTCACACTGCACAAGCGACCACGGCAAAACTGATGGAGCTAGGCTTCCAGCTGGTTGACCACCCACCTTATTCACCAGATCTAGCTCCCTCTGACTATCATCTGTTTACAAACCTGAAGAAACGCCTCAAGGGTACCAAATTTCACAGCATTTCTGATGCCATGGCTGCTACGGATGACTGCTTTGAGGCACAACCGAAATCTTTCTTTTTGCAAGGCTTATAGGACTTGGAATACCGATGTAAGAAGTGTGTTGGGATCAGTGGAGAGTATGTGGAATAAACGTAAGGTTTCATCTTCCTATCTCGTTTCTTTCTGGGTAAAGCCAAAGACTTATCAGCAGCATCTCGTATAAGTGTGGAAGATGTAGGACAGGAGATATATGACTACAACACTTAGCAGGTCTGTATTTCGAAAGTCAATGGAAGTTTGGCCTGAACAGGAGCTTTAATGACAATTGTTGTTGCCAATCTGGTTCCCTTCGTTGCATAATGACTGAAAGATTTACATGGGGGGTTTTTGCCTTTTCGACAATGCTCTCTGCTTTAAACATGTGGAATGTTCTGGAATTAATATAAACCTCAATGAATGTTTCCTCCATTTACCAACACATTTATTGGGTTCACCTCAGCTGGAGAACAATCACAAGAACAGGAGAACTTGATTATAACACTTTTGCTTTTTGTTGCAAGGAAAAATGTTAAGTACGGTGTAGGAAATTGCAAAGCGACTCGTAGTTGTTTGTTATCCCGGATAACAGATGTCACGAATATGCTTGTTAAATGTTCTGAAGAAACGCTTTCCAACAATGCGAAAAATCCAAAATCAAGAGCATAATAATCACATCGATATAAAACCACCCAACGCCCGTAACAGGGCATATTAGGAATTAGCATTGGTTACGGTATCTATATAGTGCCGTCAACATCCATAAAACCCCTGGGGTAAGACGTTGTACCCTTAACAATCTACAAGGAGTAGGGAGTAGATGCAGAAGGTCAGGAATGGCAGGTGGTTCTGCTTTGATATACTGGAACATGGGAAATGTAGGTTTTTAATGAGCGTATGATAGTTTGTTGGATTGGATGTCGGATATAATGAGGGAGGCAGTTCCAGAAGAGAGGGGAAGAACCAATGGAAGTAGAGGTAATTGAAGTGGTAGAGAGGAGGTTGGCATTGTGAAGGTTGCGTGTAGTGTTAAATCTAAAATTTGGAAAAGAAATTGCATATATAATTGCACATTAAAGTGAGAATCTTTTCATTGACTTCTTTAGGCACTCAATGGAGAGGTGGCAGGTTGCGTTTATTCGTCTCTGTTAAATCAAAGTTTTTGCAGCAATTTTTGAAAAAATTTATTAAGTGTAATATTGTCAGTCCCCATTCATATTGAAGAGATTGTCCGATATAGTAAAGATCGGTGGTAGTGAAAAAGGTAGAAGGGAGGTGGCAACTCTGCTTGGTTCAGGCATGGGGAAAACTGACTCGGCCTGCTTAACTTCCCGGCAGAGTTTTCTGGATCACTTTTGGATGTTGGTATGGAATCTGCTCCAAGGGTAAAAGGACCTCAAAGATTAACACTCAGAGTGGGCATGGTTCCTGAAAAACTCCTAGTTATGGGGACGACATTCCATATACTGCCGGAAACTGTTTACTCAACATTATAACTTAGTAACAACAAGCTTCAACATAGCAGGTAGAGGATAGCCCTTAGAAACATGTGGAGTGCCAGGCGAATTCTCTTGTCCGTGCCTTGAACACTGAACCTGACTCTGTAGTCCGTCTCTATGTAGCCCGTGGTAGCAGAAACGTTATCTCCACCATCTACTACACTGACAGCATGGGCTTCTCCTTCTCATGTCTTCCTGAGCACCTACTTACACCGTGACTGCGGCATCAACATGGGGCCTACCTGATTTCTTTTTCCGGTTTTTGGATCACCAGCTTCTGTCCTAATTTAAAGGAACATATCAGAATATTATTAACAGAATTTTAAACAATAAAAACAAAGCCAGGGTAACACCCTATTACAAATAGGCATAAATGATACCAAAAATGTACCCTAGGTTGGTCCTGGTGTACATATCTAGCATATGGAGGAGTCAGGGATGCGTCTAATACATGGGGAGGCATGCACCTCTTCATGTATTAAAGGAGTTGTCCCGCGCCGAAACGTTTTTTTTTTTTTTCAATAGCCCCCCCCCGTTCGGCGCGAGACAAACCCGATGCAGGGGTTAAAAAAGAAAACCGGATAGTGCTTACCTGAATCCCCGCGCTCCGGTGACTTCTTACTTACCTGGTGAAGATGGCCGCCGGGATCTTCACCCTCGGTGGACCGCAGGTCTTCTGTGCGGTCCATTGCCGATTCCAGCCTCCTGATTGGCTGGAATCGGCCATGACGGGGCGGAGCTACGAGGAGCCGCTCTCCGGCACGAGCGGCCCCATTCAGAAAAGAAGAAGACCGGACTGCGCAAGCGCGTCTAATCCGGCGATTAGACGCTGAAAATTAGACGGCACCATGGAGACGAGGACGATAGCAACGGAACAGGTAAGTGAATAACTTCTGTATGGCTCATAATTAATGCACAATGTACATTACAAAGTGCATTAATATGGCCATACAGAAGTGTATACCCCAACTTGCTTTCGCGGGACAACCCCTTTAAGTGTACCGTGCACTGAGGAAAATCATACATAGCCCGGTGTCTGAAATGTCGGGCTTGGTAAATTTCCCCTAATGGGTGTGATTGCTCTGCATCTTACAAAGCACAGAAATTGCGCAAGAAACTGACATGTCTAAATAAACCCTTAAGCCACTTTCACATGACAGTACTCTGCTCACTATTGCATCAGTACCAGGGGTGGTACCTACAGAAAAAGTACAATGGGAATATTTGCATCTCTTACGTATTTTTGACCCGCTCCTGGTTTTGGCAAGCAAATACTGATGCATAATACTGACCAGAATACTGCCATGTGAAAGTGATCTTAGGCCGCTTTCAGACACGTGTTTCTTAGTCCTGCATTAGATCTGTGTTTTGCGGACCGTAATACAGAGCTAATGCAAATCTCTAGGGAAATTTACTAATCCAGGCATCTCCAAAGTTAAGTGTGCTTAAGGGCGGCTTCACACGAGCGTATGCGTAAAAGTGCTCGCGATAGCATGACATTGTGTCTGTAAAGGTTGCACTATTATGCACGCTTTAGCACATTTTACTGTACTTTCTGCGCTGACGGGATCCGTTCACATCGGCGTGGGACACAAGCGCACGGTCATTGAAAAGGCTGTTCAGCCTAATTAGTCCCAGGCGTTATTAATTTCCCCGCAAAATTGCGCAACTAAGAGACTCCTATGGTGCTTTATGTACGCAAATGCGCAAAAAAATAGAGCATGTCACTTTTTTAAATTTCCACACGAGGGAAAATACAGCGCAAAATCGAAGGTGTGTATGAACCCATAGAAAACAAATGCGCTGTGGGAAGACACTCTTATACATGAAAAGACGCACGGTCCTGGGTCAGTTTTTAAGAAATGTCCACCAGATCTGACCTGACATACATTTGTGCTATAAATTATGGCAGATTTTGGCATAAAATATACATAAATTTCCAGGTCTCAGGCAGCCGTGCCCCGTCCTGAAAAGCCACACCCGCTGTTTGGAAAAGTGTCGGGGCCAGTGCAAAAAGGGAAAAAGCCGCAGGTTTTTGCACAAATACCCATTTGCACGAAGAGTTGCAACAAAGTGGAATAAAACCTTTTAAGAATGCGCCCCTATGTACCCACTCACATGGCTGTATGTTTCACAGCCTTTGTTAACACGCAGCATGCCCTACTTTATTTTTCGTTTTTGCCTCTGTATCGCTATTATTTTTTATTGGGTAAATACGGACAATATTTGCCGAGCAGAAAATAAAGCCAATAAATAAGAGATAAAATCCTGATGAATTACGGTTGTGTTGTCATCAGTAACGTGTTCATATTTCGGATCAGTATTTCGGACATGTACAATACACCCATGTGAAACCGGCCTTATGGCGTCTTTGTACTTTCCCATAGTGCATCATGTGACGGAACGTGTCCCAATTTTCTTTTACTCGTAGGCGTGTAATATGGAGCCGCACATCACAGATTCATAATATGACTGTGCTTGAGGGCTTATTTAAGAGCAGGAACAGAGGGAACCATATACCTACACTGTAGCTGACTTTTTTAAAATTCGGCCTTGATGGACTGTCTCACCCGCTGTGCTGCTAAGCAATAAAAGTGCATTGGACGCACATTAAAACTCCCCGGTGCCTTTATTAGTTCTACTCCAGAAATAAGTCTGCTTCGGCACTCCATGCTATTTCCTCTAATGGGACATATTACTACCATTTAATAGGAAGGACTACTCCTCCCATACACTCACCTATAAAGATACATACGGTATTATTTTCTATATGTAGGAGCTGTTCTCGATAAAGCTAAGAGATCGAGGACCTGGATGCGCTTTTTATTAGGTCTCATTATTAAAAGTAATTGGCTACAACTATTGCTACTGTATTGGGGGCTCCGCTTCGCTGCTCTGTTATAGGGGAGCAGGAAAGGGGGATCCCCTGACTGAACAAGAACCATCTTATGATGGAACCGAACAGCAGCGAACGGACCCCATTGACAATAATCTGTTTGGTTTCCGCTCAGCTGCCCGGCATTCTACCAGACGAAAAAGCGCTGTATTTTGTGCCGGATCTGCACCGGAATCTCTGAACGGAGATCCCAGCGCAATTGTGAAAGCGGCCTAAGGCACTGTCTTTGCTTCAGGGTGTTGGAAGCTCTGCCACAACCACAATGCAAGGAAGCAGCCTCACATGCCCAAAACTATATAAAAGTAATAAACCCACCATGGCACCAGACCACCGTTTGAGCAGTCTGGTACCGCAGCATCTGATGGCCAGTAGACTGCGTGACATCCCATCACATGACCTTCTAATGTAAAATCACCAACAAAGGTTTACGGGACGTCAACGATGGCTTCCCATTGGCTGCAGCAGTCACATGGGTAAACAACCTGATTCACTGAAGCCAATGTAAATAGAAGACCAGAGCAGAAGCTAGAGGCAATGGGGGGAGTAGCATCCTGCGGGAGGTCAATATTGTGTTTTTTTTAAACCCCTTATGTGCCACCAATGTTTGGGGACTCCGAAAACCCCTTTTACGATATATTCTCACATAACAGAATTGGTGTGGATTTTCTCCAGTAGAAAACTATGTCAAAAACCATCAAAAACTACGTCAAAATGCTAACCATTATGTTATGGGCACATAGTGGATTTCACTGTGGAATTTTAAAAACCTCATTAATATTACTGCCGCGATTGTTGGAGTGGATCCGCATGTGGATTTAACCCTGTCAATGTGCAACAGCCGCATGCAGAACTCGGATGTGGAAATAAGCGTTTCAACAAGTTTCTGCTTCAAGAAATAGCATGGCCCTTCTTGGTGTGGAAATGTGATGGTTTCCACACGTGGATTTTGCTCATTGACAGGTCTAGATCTGCATGCGGATCTAAAACAATAACCGCAGGAAGCCGGGCATTTTGACACAATTCTCATAGGCAGAACTCCCATGGAAAATTCTGCGGTGAATCATACTGCGTAAACACACCCTTAGGCCGGTGTCACAGGGGCTAAGTGCATATACGGGCACATTTGCGCTTCATATTTGCACAAGGGGTGTTATGTACCTATGCAAGCATGTGCGTGTTTTACTGTACATATTGCGTGTACAAGTCATGCACATTTGCACACGCAAAAATCCATGCAACCATGCTCCCATTCATTAAAATGGGCAATGAGTATAATTGGTTCAATATGTGCCCTTTCCCTGCGCAAATGTCCGGGAAATTAAAGCATGCTGCATATTTTGGGGGGCGTGAAAAAAATGCGCATGCAAAATATGCATATATGAACAAACCCAGTGAAATCAATTGGTTCTATTCACTGCATATTGCACGCATAAACTTTTCATGCTTAATACTCTGCGCAAACATGTTGAGCGCAATGTACCTGGGAAAGAAGAAGGCAAAAGCTGTTACAATTCGCCTCCCCCTTCTCCTCTGGATTCTCTGCAGTGTCTGACAGCTGAAGACCAGACCTGCTCCTACCACGCTTAACCACGCGCTTTATATCTGCTATTGGCGGGGATTAAAGCCCAGGACCAAGCACTGTATATTTACCCTGCTTGGACCTTAAGGGGTTAATGTATTTTTTCACAGATCATTTTTACGTTTTTTTTTTATTAGTGATAAAAAGCTGAAAAAACCTATTTGCTTTGAATCTCTTGTTCCTCATTTTTAAAATAAGTATATATTTACACTAAAATAAAGTACATGAATGGGTTCCCAATTTTGTTTCGGATGTTTTAATATATTATTTCGTATAGGTTTTGGATTACAGGGCGCGTACGGTGACTGTTTTGGTTGGCGTGGCGTTGGGTCATTTTCTTTTTTAAATATATTTTTTTATTTTAGTCAGTCATTTTTTTTAACTTATTCTTGTAACTATTTTTTTTAACATCTATGTCCCCCATGACGTCCTATAAGATCTCTGGAGGTCATTCACATTGTCTTTTTTTTACATTTCATACTTTCCCACTGTAGGTGGGGCATGTATAGAAGCCCTAGTTACAGGAGAAAACATCCCCCAGTAGTGACAGTAGTCACTAACAATGCTGATCTGGTTCTGTTAGGACCCCGCAGGTCTGCTGTTGCAGGGGCACCCGCTGGTCACTTGATTGCCGTGTCGAATAGCGGAAATGACACTTCAGCTTTCTCTATTCTCTATATAGCACTCATTGAGCAAGAAAGAAAGCAGAAGAGGTTAAAAAACACTTCTTTCTTCTCATCCAAGTCCTCAGCTGTGACGAACTAAATTTACGGTGCTTACTGGGTTAATATGGACACGGCAGAAGAGGTGACCGGTCCTACTTAAGATAAGTTTCCATATTTTTTTATGTGTACCCCCGCAATCCCACACACTGCAGCACCCCCCTCCTGAGTGTGACCCAGAGTAATACTCATCCTGAGCCAAATATAATGCTAGAAACACACAGACACAGAAGTAGAACAGGAAAGAGTATAGAAATATGTAACAATGTACATCAAAATGCTATTCGGGGCCTGTAGAAAGCTGGATGATAACTGACAAACTCGGATTGCTATCCTTGGATATGTTGAATCTGTTATTTGACTCAAGGAACAACTGCAGAGAATATAATTAGAGATGAGCGAGCACCAAAATGCTCGAGTGCTCGTTACTCGAGTCGAACTTTCAGTGATGCTCAAGAGTTCGTTTCGAGTAACGAACCCCATTGAAGTCAATGGGCGACCTGAACATTTTTGTATATGACTGGTGCTCCGCTAAGGTTTTCATTTGTGAAAATCTTAGCAAATCACCAAAGTCATGTAAAAAACACAGAAATGGATAGGGCAGGCGAGGAGCAACATGCAGGGCTGCATTTCGGGCTCCGAGGTCTCACTATTAAGCCACAATAGTGGCAAGAGTGAGACACCCCCCACTGTCAGCATAACGTTCTCCTCTTCCACAGCTGTAACAGCTGTGGCAGAGAAGAACGATGTTAGCCCATTGAATTCAATGGAGCCGGCAATACAGCCGGCTCCATTGAAAGCAATGGGCTACCGGCGAGCGCGGGATGAATTTTCGGGAAAGGCTTAAAAATATAAGCCCTTACCTGAAAAAGAAAGATTTTAGTGTAAAAAAGAATAAAAATGCAGGCATTCTCTTCAATGGAGCCGCTGCTGCTGCCGGGGACTCCATTGAAGACAATGGTCCGCTGGCACACCTGAATTCTTTTTCAGGGAAGGGCTTTACATATAAGCTATTCCCTGGAAATGAATTAAAAGTGATTTAAAAAACAAAAAAAATAGATACTCACCTCCCTTCAGCTGCCGGGGCACAGCCGCGTCTTCTCCTGCTGTCCCCTGCACTGTGGTGCTGAACTGCTGTCATTCAGCTGAGAGCTGCGCTGAGCCAATCAGAGGCAGCATTCACTCACCCATTCATGAATTCATGAATGGGTGTGAGTGAGATCTGCCTCTGATTGGTCAGGCTGTGACCAATCAGAGGCAGCTCATTCAGCAGGCAGGGATTTTAAATCCCCGGCTGCTGAATACTACAGAGAGCAGTTCAGGAGAACTGCCAGCTGGCCGCAGCTGAACTCCGTCTGCCGGGACCAGGTGAGTATATATATATATTTTTTTATTTTTACACATTTCTGGATGAATTGCAGGGAAGGGCTTATATATTTAAGCAGGCAGCCCATTGCTTTCAATGGAGCCGGCTGTATTGCCGGCTCCATTGAATTCAATGGGCTAACATCGTTCTGCCGGGACAAGGTGAGTATATATTTTTTTTAACCTTTTACACATTTTAGGATGATTTTCAGGTAAGGGCTTATATTTTTAAGCCCTTCCCGAAAATTCATCCGGCGCTAGCCGGCAGCCCATTGGTTTCAATGGAGCCGGCTGTATTGCCGGCTCCATTGAATTCAATGGTCAGTGCTTGTTTAATCAAGACGAGCACCGCGTGTAACGAGCATCTCGAGCACCCTAATACTCGAACGAGCATCAAGCTCGGACGAGTATGCTAGCTCATCTCTAAATATAATAGATTGGCGGGGGGGGGGGGGGGGGTTATTAGTTGTGTGTAACTGCACTCCTCAACATTGAAATTGCAGAACAAAAGTTCTAAAGGTCTACAAATTGAAGAAGTGGAAGGTTTAGCTAAGACTTACAAATGATCAGAGTCAGATCGAAAGCAAGTTTTTTTCAGGCACCTTAAACCTCACAAATTGGGTGACGTCTTGCGATATGATAGTGCATTGCGCCCTGTTTGTCAGTGTGCCAGTTATCACCACTTGTTGCAAACTGAGAGGGACAGAATCCTTGAACCGAGAGACCTTGGTTTATCACTATGGCAGATCACTACATACGCAGGCCGAGATGTTAACATTGTACAACATTGCATGTACCAATGCCTGTGAGAACAACCGGGAACTCGAATGACAGCTAGAGATGCACAAAGGCAAACTTCATCAGATTAGAGGAGTGGCGCGTAGTGATCCATTTTGTACTACCAGTGAAAGTGGATGTCACATCCCAAGCCTACAGCGTCGAATAGTGTCTACACAAATCACCAGAAGGAGCTTTGAATGGAGGTCTATCCTCTTCAGTGATGTGTCTCGCTTTTCTCTTGAACCCAATGATAGTTGGAGATTGATCTGCAGATCATACGGCCAACGCCATGAAGTAGCCTCCATGAGGGAATGTCACACCGGTCCTACTATCAGGATTATGGTGTGGGGTGGCATTATGTACACTACCTGGACTCCTCTACTCTTCATTCCAGGTACACTAACAGCTCAGCATTATATTGGTGGTGGAACCAGTGGAAAGGCCATTTCTCCGAAGTGTCTCAGGAGTAATTTTTCAACACAATAACACCAAGCCACATGTTGCTCGTGCAACTGTGAGCAGCCTGCGTGGCCTAGACATGCCATGGTCTGCAGTATCTCCCAACTTGTCTCCAATCTAGTAAGGTGACCGATTTAGATGGGACATTTATGCTTTGGGACCCTGTGTCCTGCTGTCCCCAGGGTCCCAAACAGGACAGCTTTTTGTCCTGCTTCTGGGATGTCTGGTAATTACTCCGTGGCACTGCTACGGGTGTACATACTGACAGCAGTGTGTGCACCCAGGTTCCTTCTACTCTAACCAGAGAAGAGAGGAGGCATCCGTGTGCACACACTTCCGCCCGCAGTAGTGCCAAGAACAGAAAAAGCGACCATTGGTGCAGGTTTTGACAGGAAATTAGCTGTATATCCGTAACTGACTTCATACTGTGCGGTGTTTCCCCAATACCTCCTCTGAAGGTTTCCTGCAGTCAGCTCTCCCTGACCTCTGGTTTCCAGCAGCCTGGTCAGGAGCAGCACCGCTGTTCAGGTGAGGCCACTACAGGCCTCTGGGAACCGGACGCTGAGGAGTGCTGACAGCAGGAAGTCTTTGGTGGAGGTATGTTCCTCATAGCATTAAATTGGTACCAATGCAAATAAGGGAGATGGAATAATATATCCACAGTACCACCTATTGGAAGGCAGCATTTCTTCGAGCCAAAGTAAGACTCTTTATACAAGCCTTATAACAATGACTGGGAATTAAAAGCAAAGCAGACTCCATGTACAGACAGCTGTGTCAGGGTATTTGCCCTTCATCAGTATACAGTAGGCATTTGGCTTTGCTGGTGAGATGCCTGGGATGGGGGTCATAAACTCTATTTTTTTTCCTTAGGGAGAGCACTTAGACAGTGAATAAGGAGACTCAAAAGGCTATTCATGCTCCTCTGGGTAATATGCAAATAAGGGAGATGGAATAATACCTCCACAGTGCCACCTATTTCCAGTCATTGTTACAAGGCTTGTATAAAGTGTCTGACTTTGGCAGAAGGAATGCTGCCGTCAAATAGGTGGCACTGTGGAGGTATTATTCCAATAGTACAAATTTTGACTGATTTTTGGATGCAAAAATGCTGCTGAATTGCCCATTTAAATATACCTCAGTATACTGTGAGACAACATAGAATCATAACCAGAATTAGAGAGCAAACCTATATGGTGCTACAAGATTATATCAATAGCCCATCCAGTGCTCCAGCTAGGAAAAAAACACAGGGCGTTCCTCCCTGTATTTTTTCAAACAGCCCTGTCCTTTTTATAATGACGAAGGAAAAATTATACGTTATGATAAGCCCCGCCCCCTGACCACACCCCTCTGTCCCACTTTGACTCTGGGGAAATCTGGTCACCTTATATCTAGTAAATCTGGGATGTCATTGGTTGGTGATTGTAAAGGAAGCTGCCAGTAATGCCCAAGATTTGCGTGCCCAAGTGCATTTAGCACGGCAGAACATTCCTCTGACAACCACTGATAGTGTTGCTGATAGCATGCCAAGGTGTAAACGTGTATATTTCTGCGCGTGGCGCTCATAATTAATGCTGAATAAATATTGATGTTTTGAATATCTTGCCTTCATTTTTTCATCATTTGCATATCATTAACATGTCTATCAGTCTTGCAGTTTAAATGATTCCATGACTTTCCCTTCTTGGTGTTGCAATTTGAACGTTGAGGAGTGTATGAATTTAGTACACGGAGCGGTGGGGCACATTTGTTATTGGTGTTCTGCCAGAATTCTGGTGTAGGTTGCATGTTTTTTTGGGCACAAATCAATTTAGACAAATTTACTATTGGTTTGTGCCAAAAAGAACAGATGTTACGCCTCTCACTTCTCTTTTCAAAAGCATCTAGAAAAGGGGGCGTGGCTTGCTGCTTTGTCAGGATTTAGAGACAATTAGGATATGCGACTCTTTAGAAAGTTACAGAATGTGTGACAATCTCACTCCAAAGGTACAAAGTGACTCTACATCTCTAGACATATTTAAAGGTGCAACAAATGTATCAACATGGTGCGACATTTGATACATTTGTCCCATTTTACACAGGAAAAAAAACGAAAAAAAAACTGCTGGATAGCTGGTATCAAAAAAATCCCCTAATGATAAGTATCCCCCCCACCCCAATTCCTCCAATTACTGTGAGTGCAAAATAGAATTTCTTTAGTCTTGCATTCCAATAATCCAGAAAGTCTGATGGTCCAGCATGGGTTCCTGAAACAGGACTGGAATATGACATGTAATGTGAAACACATGACTGAGCAGATACAAATTTCTGCTCTTTAGGGCTCTTACCCACTTGCGTCTTTTTTAATGCTGCGATATTGCTGCCTAAAGCTATTGTCAATGGGACTTACTAATGTTAAAAACGCATCGCAAGTTTGTGCTTTGCAATTTTTGTGTGATGCGTTTTTAACATTAGAAAGACCCATTGACAATTGCTTTAAAAAAAATGCAGCGATATCACAGCGTTTAAAAACACAAGTGGGTAAGAGCCCTAAGGGCTTATTCCGACGTGCGTATAACGGCCAGGTTTTCACACCTGACCGATATACGCTGTCCCTCTCTACAGGTGGAGGAGGCAGGCGGGGCCGGGAGCAGTACACTGAGCCCCCTCTCCACTGTTTGCAATGGAAGGGGCGGGATGGGGGCGGAGCTAAGTTCTGCCCGCCCCTCCCCATGCAAATAGTGGCAAGGGGCGGAGTGGGGCGGGAGCTCAATGCACTGCTCCCGGCCCGACACGCCTCCTCCCCTGCAGAGAGAGACAGCATATATTGGCCGGGCGTGAAAACCCGGATAATATACGCATGTCGGAATAAACCCTAAGGGTGCTTTTACATTTGTACTAGGGATTTCACTTTCCTGCTCCGTTTAGGGGCCAGGAAAAGGGATTCCCCACAGCCTAATGGTTCTGTCTTGACTATAATGGGATCCGCCCACTTTCGGTCCTGCTGGCCGACCTTTGGTTCCGGTATTCTTCCAGTATTTTCAGTCAGATCTGCAAAGAAACCTCCGGCTAGAGATTTTGATGCAGATGTGAAACCACCATAGCTCTGTATCTAAGTAACCTAGCCAAGGTAAAGTGGCTCAGTGGCACCCCTTCCCCTCCTGGCAACCAGCAACCGGAGTTCAAAGGTTATGCAACAACCCACCCCCCTTCCTGCCCTTTATGTCCCTGAGCAAACGTATTTCTACCCGAACAAGCGCATTTTATATTATACTCTTCCACAGCTGCCTGATAATCCAAAATATTTGATAAACTGGAACTTATTAGGTCCCATTGTTGCCACATTTCAGGGCTTTTTCTGTAGTATGTGTAGTAGACGGCACACTTTCCTAGGTGTATTCCTTGGACTTAGTAGAGTACAGCCCCTCAAGCTTGCATGGTGGCACCAACTAACTTTTGAATGCTTTGGCACGCCAATTCCCCATGCAGTTCGTTATGGGGTGTATAAAAATAAATGTTCTGCTTTTTTCATTAGTTTAGAGCAGTGTTTTCTAATTCCACATCTCCCCCCCACACACCAACAGGCCATGATTTGAGCATATCTGTCTCAATAGCACCCTCCTTGACACTGTCAATATTTACATCACCAGTGCAATACCAAGGATATCCTGAAAACCGGACCTGTTGGGGGATCTTGAGAACTGGAATTGGGAGACACTAGTTTAGAGCAGGACATTGCATTGAAAATAGTTGCTGCATATATATCTGCTAATATAATATCACCAATGTAAACCAATATACAGATGGTACCTCACATTAGAGGGGTTATACCAGATTAGAAAAAAACCCTGTCTGCTTTCTGCCCCAAACAGCGCCACAGCTTCCCATTGGTTGTATCTGGTATTACAGCTCAGCTTTATTGAAGTAAATGGGGCTGAGCTGCAATACCATACTCAACCTGTGGACAACCGTGGTGCTGTTTTGGAAAGAAGGCAGCCATGTTTTTCTAAACCTGTACCATCCTTTAAAGCAACCTTCCAGTTCTGTGAAAAAATTGTGTCCCGGAACACGAGAGGGAGGGGGTATATTACCTGCAGGTGCTCTCTGCTGCCCTCCTATTCACCAATTTCTGAGCCCAATCTTCAGCCATTTAAAATAGCTGTAGCAATTTTCTATCTCTCTTATGCACACTGTTCACTACTCTGTGATAGGCCAGCTGTGGCCAATCAGAAAGAAAGTATATTGCATTAGTCAAACACTACCAATGCTCTGTGGGGGATTAGGTAGTCTAAAGATTGCATTGGCCGTCTTGAATGGTTGAAAACAAGACCTTTATCCAGTGGATTGGAGAGATGGTACAGAAGAACAACTGCAGATAATATTACCCCACTTACCTTCTTGGTCCCAGGACAGAATTTTCCCACAAAGCCGAATGGTTGCTTTAGGGCGTCTACCCACTAGCGATATTTTTTTTTGCGATGTGAGAGCCTCGCGCCTCACATGGCAGAGAAAAATCTGAAATATCGCTCATTGTCCACAATCGGGCCAGCGACAGCAGCGCTATCCCCATTCAAAACATAGGGAGTAGATCATGGACTTCTGACACAGCTGTGACAGCTGTGGCAGAAGTCTGTGATGCTATCCCATTGCTTTCAACGGGGTTCGAACTGCTGCTGCCAGCCTCATTGAAAACAATGAGCGATATCACAGAGTTTTCTGTCTGCCTGTGATTGGTTACAGTGCTCAGCCAATCACAGGCAGCGCTCAGCCATTCATGAATTTAATGAATGGATAAGCGGTGCCTGTGATTGGCTAAGAGCTGTGACCAATCACAGGCAGCGGTCAGCTGTCATTAAATAGCCAATGAGCGGTCAGCTGTCATCTCAGCCAATGAGACCAGCGATTTCTAGGGGGGGGGGGGGGATTTCTCAACCCCTGGCCTCCAGAAGACAAAAGAAGACTGATGTGCTGGAGAGAAGAGCCAGACAGCTCTTCTAGGTGAGTATAATTTTTATTTTTTACTTTTTTTATAGCTAGGGATGATTTTCAGTTAAGGGCTTACATTTCAAGCCCTTCCCCGAAAATCATTGCTGCGGGGGTTACCTGCAACCCACTTCTTTGAATGGAGCCGCAACAGTGTCAACTCCATTGAAAGCAATGGGATAGTATCATGGCTGTGGCAAAAGTCCGCGATGTACTCCCTATGTTTTCAATGGGACTAGCGCTGCTGCCACTGGCCCCTATGAAAACACTGAGTGATATTGCAGATTTTTTTCTCTGCGCTGCAAGGCTTGAGAGTAAAAATCGCAAATCAGTATGAAACCATTGAAAATCATTGATTTCATAATCATCACTCTTGCATCGCAAGAAAAAATAATGCTAGTCGGCAGGCATGGTGCAGGTTTGAAAAAACATGGTTGTATTCTTCCCAAAACAGTGTCACAGTTGCCACCAGGTTGAGTGTGGTATTGCAGCTCAGGCTCATTTACTTTAATAAAGCTGAGCTGTAATATCAGATACAATCCATGGGTAGAATTTTGTCTGGAAACCAGAGGGTTGCTTTAGGATGAGCCTATAGAAATAATAATTTCTAGTTATGCACTGAAATCCTAAGTTTGTATTAGCACCCCCACACTACTGAGGAGCTTCAGCCTTTCGCATGTCAAGGTCCGACAACTAAAGATACCTTTCCACAGTGCAGCTATTCTTCAGCTGGTTGCTTAGAAAAGTCATTGAAGCATTCGTGCTTTTACACTGAACGATGATTGTTGATTAGTAGTTTGCCGGGATGTTGTCCATAGAAGGGATCTCCACACAATTTTTTGCAAGTCGTTCCAATACGAACAACTGTGACTTTATACACGATGACTTTCGATCAGCCACCAAATACTTTTTAGGTAAGTTGAAACTAAACGACTAGCAACTTGTAAGCTAATTATCACTGGTCACCCTATTTACACTGAACAACTATAGTGGGAATTTGCCCTTTCAAGCGACTATTCAGCCAGTATGCAAATAAGGAAGATGGAACAATACCTCTGCAGCGCGATCTATTGGATGGCAGCATTCATGCAAATCAATATCCGACCCTTTATACAGGTCTTAACAATGATTGAGAATTGAAAGCCTAGCCAGAATCCATGCACAGACAGCTGTTTGCCCCTCATCAGTGTGCAGTAGGATTCTGACTTGGCTAGTGAGAGACGCACAATGTGAGTTGGGAGGAGTATTGTCTCTCCTTTTAGCACCTAGAAGGTGAGTGAGGAGACTTATAAGGCCATGCATGCTTCTCTTATATGTAAATAAGAGAGATGGAACAATACCTCTGCAGCGCCACCTATTGGATGGCAGCATTCCTGCAAATCAATGTCCGACACTTTATACAGGTCTTAACAATAGTCATCCTGTGTAAAGGTACCTTAAAGAAGTTTTGCAGGAAGATTACTATAGATGACATCCTCAAGATAAGTCATCAATAGTTGATCGTCTGGGGTCCGTCGCTCTGGACCCCGAACGATCAGCTAATTGTGCGTCCACTGACAGCACAACAATTACACAGAGGCCAAAGTGGAAGTCCCTGCTCCGACCTCTGTGAAGTGGCAGACTCTTGTAACTGCAGGCAGCGCTTGCGTAGATTTCAATGAGACCCAGAATTACAGTTACAAGCATGAGCCACTAAACAGAGGTCATAGCAGATACTTCCGCTCCGATCTCGGTTAATTGTGGCGCTGTCACCGGGTGCACAGTCAGCTGATCGATCAGGTTCCTGAACGACGGACCTCAGTCGATCAACTATTGAATACTAGAGATATGCGAGTATACTTGCTAAGGCACATTACTCGAGCGAGTAGTGCCTTAGCCGAGTATCTCCCCGCTGGTCTCTAAAGATTCGGGGAGCGGCGGGGGAGAGCGGGGAGGAACGGAGGGGAGATCTCTCTCCCTCTCCCCCCCCCCCCCCCCCCGCTCCCCGCCGCAACTCACCTGTCACCCACGCCGACCCCCGAATCTTTAGAGACGAGCGGGGAGATACTCGGCTAAGGCACTACTCGCTCGAGTAATGTGCCTTAGCGAGTATACTTGCTCATCTCTATTGATTACCTATCCTGAGGGTAGGTCATCAATAGTATTCTCCCTGGAAAACCCCTTTAAGGTAACCTTCGCCTTCTAAAGGGGTTGTCCACGTTGTAACACCTGTGGACAACACCTTCCCCATGCAGTGAAATAACAAATGGCGATATACTCACCTTTCCCCACTTCCTCTGTGTCTTGCCCTGATGCTCGGTCCCCCCATTCCAGTCTCTGTTGACAGCTGCCGCCCCTCCTGGTTAACAGGACGTTACAGAGGTGCAGCCGATAACAGAACTCAGCGATCTCTGTTATTGTCTGCGCCATTTACTTTACTGCATGGGGAAGTAGTTGTCCATAGATGTTAAAACTCGAACAACCCCTTTAACAAAATTCTCCTCCAATATATTTTATTGGTTATTAAAGGACAATGTATCAGACCATATGGAAGACATTATAACTAAGACATGCCACGGTGGTATGATATGACGAGACATCACCATCTCCATGATAAGTATGTCCTCATCCCATTACAAGTGTGCGGAGAATAAGGAGACAACCCAATTTTGAGACATTACATGATGGGCAGTATAATTATCTTAAAACCGCATGTTTACCATGCAGAAAAGCGAGGGAGAATAGAGGAAAGAACTACATAATGGAGGCAGCTGTCTTAAACCCAAAGGAAATGCTTATTGTCTGTTCTTTTTCTCGCAGCTTAAGTACTTTTCCATAAAAAAAAAAAAAAAAAAACTACAGCAATTCAACAGCTAGAATGAAATGACTAATATTTAGCATACTGTTAGGAAATGCACTTACATACCAGGAGTTAAGCGAATGTACTTTTCACGGCAAAAGTAGGGTTTTTGTGTGCGAACGGCAACAAAAAGAACATAATTCTAAAGGACTATAATCATTTTGGGCATGCCCTAGCCAATTATCCTGATTATAAAGCATGCACATGTTCCAATGTCCTTGGAAAGCAAAATTTGGCCTCCCGGTAGCACCTTCCCCGTTCCCACCACCTCTGCATCTCCGAGCAGAAGGTGTGGGAGGAATCAGCGAAGGAACAAACACTTTCTAATCTACGTACATGGCAGCGATCACAGTTCTTGCATCGATATTTCATCGGATAGGGCATTACGGGAAATAATTGTAATTCCACTTTACGGCTGCTGTCCCCTTTTTTTTTTTTTTTTTACGCTACAACCTGTGTTGAGTAGAAATTGCTGCTCTGAATTGTTATTACATGATATACTATCTCTTGGGTGTCTTATTACATTAAGGATCAGGGATTGTAGAACAATTGGTTTCAAACTCAGCTACTTTAAGTGGAAATAAGAGACTTAATAGATTTGTAAATCCAGGCAGCTGCAGCCCTAACTCCCCCCTCCACCCTTGCTGCAATTTTCTATAAGATATTGTTCAACGTTGGATGCTCTAGAAATCACTGAACGGGTTAAAGCACAGAGCTCGAAGTTATCCAATCAAGTGTCGCCCTAGGGACGGATTTAACCAATTGTTGTGCGGCGGAGGCGTAGCTTTCGGTGCCATTGGCTGCAGTGGGACAGGCATGGAATAGGGGGAAAAGGATGGGAGAGAGTTTTCACACTGACTTGGTGCTGAACTGGTGCTTGTGAATCCTGCAGGTAACAACACACTTAGAAGCTGCGAGAGAGACACACAGGAGGCAAAAAAAAAAAGGAGACAAAAAAAGGATATTAAGAAAAGGAGACACAGGAGCTGGGAGGCGATTGACACCTTAAGTATACACAGTAGAGTCGGCATCACATCAGTGACAGATCTTCTCCATGGCAAGACAATGGGAAGCAGACAGACCTTGATACAAGGGAAAAAAAAGCGTAAGAAAAGCAGGATGCTGGCAGTGACCTTATAGAAGGATTGCACGCTGTGCTCCATACATTCCACCGAGATGATTGACATCTAGCCAGACACAGGACATGCACAGCTATAGACATACATTCGAAAGCACGCAGCTCATCTCCTTACAGGGGGTGCAAGGGTGCCGTGCACATCATCCTCTGTCCCCAGGTGACTTTTTGACCCGGAGATCCACCTTATTGATCCCAAGGATTGATCTGATGTCTGGTTTTTGGATTTTTCATGGACAAAGACAAGTGGACTGAGATGCAGCTAATCTGCAGTTGCCCAACTTTCGGTCTGGCATCTGGGAAACTATAAGGATCAAGGACCAGGCGGCATCGTTACATACAGTGCTGGATCCCAATTTTTTCTTGCTGTCAAGGCTATTGTTGGACATTTGATTGGCAGTGCCAAGGTGGTGTGGGGCCCCCTTTGATATTGCCCTTTGGGTAAGCTATTCTTGATTCTTTTTTTTCTTAAAGCTTATTCTAATTGCAATGATCTCCTCTAAGATATAGGAGATGTAATTGCTGGAAGTAAGAGTGCTCAGCTTCCAGTTTGATTGGCTGCAGGAATGCTCCGTAGATATTCCTTATGTTTGTACGCCACTGCATGGGGATTATTTATAGCTGATTGAAGTCATCTTTGGAAAGGTATATATTAGAACCCTTTCTTACCCTCTATTAACCCATAGGTATCGGCCATGTTTAGAATCCTATAGCCGAGTCTTGAATGGGTTAAACTTCTTTCCCTGCAATAATGCTGTAGGGCACCACTCCATTGACCTGTTCCTTGCTAAAGAGACCCACAAGGCATTGCTCCATTAATCACTTTATCGCTGGGTTTTATGTTCTCAGTGCACTGCAGAAAATCTAATAACCCTCTTGAATAGAGGTTGTGTTACCCCATAAGTGCTAGTAGGGGCTAACAGTGCAGACTCTGCCTATATAGCAGCACAGGGGTATCTTCAGACTTGGTGAAGATCCGTCTCCCAGCTCAGTTAGCAGGCCATAGGTAGCAATGCTACTTGAATTTTACATCTAGGGGATAGACACCAGACCCCTTAGTTAATAAATGCACTGCATTTGAGTTGCAATGCCGTAAAGAGATTCTACAGCAGCTGTGCCTCTAGTGAACTTGCTACAAAATAACTAGTCATCTTTGGTTATAGTATCGAGAATAGAACAGAACACTCCCAGGTCATCCACCACTTCTAATGTATAGGAATCAACAAACTCCAATAGCCCCCACCCCCACCCCATGACCACCAAACTCCAAGTTGAGGCAATAAGTGAATAATTGCTGCTGTTAATATGCCTACTTAGCGCCATTACTCTAAAGAAGTTTTTTTTCTTCTTCTCCCAAATGTCTTTTCAAGGTAGAAAAATTTCCAGTCTTATAGCAAATCAATCTACTCTATAGTGAACAATGCAATCGGTCACCCTTCAGTGATGTCCACCAGCAGTAAGCATCGCTATGAAACCATGAATAATGCTCTTCAATTTTGGAGAAGGGAGGTAGAGGGGAACGTAATGTTCGGCTGCAAAATACCTCGGAATAGGAATTGTTGAGTCTTAGTTTAGAAAAAAAAAAAAAAAAGAACACCTACTATTCATTATTGCTCAAGGTTCCTGAGGGCATCGTGGGCCATTCGGAGAAAAACGGGCAAAATAAAAAAAAAACAAGAAGCAAATAATTGATTGGACATAGGGATGAGTTAATGGTAGATATGAATGGTACACTGTATGGAACCACAGCTGTGCAGTCACGCTCCTATAGGCAAATTAGAGTTCCCCTCATGCCCTCTGGCCTCATAACAGGTTGTTTATGGAAAATTATAAAAGCACCAGGGCCCACTTATACGGCGCCGCTAAGTCCAGCCGCGCAGCTGAGGCTGTGATATCGCTATATAGTCTTATCAATATTACAATGTGACAATCTCCTTTTAATTTGGTCACATCATTCATTTGCTTTTCCTTTAAAATCGATGCAAATTTCCATTGGTGTATGGAGCAGCTGCAGTATCATCCGACGGCTCCTGTACGTTCTGGGCAGCGTTTTTTTTTAGGAGTCTGGGCAGACTATTTTTTTCTAATGCCACATTCCGTATGAGAACGATCGCTTGCAGTCCTTCGGAGCCGGGGATGCTGAGTCTGGAGGTGCAGTGTAGGCACAATCCGAGCTGCTGGCTTTTTTTTTTTTTTTCCTTCCCTTTGCTGTATTGATTGCATTAAAACAATGATGAATCTGCCAGGCGAAAAGCAGCATTTATCCAAAAGCAAGGAGCATGAATGTGAGATGCAGAGAAGTCCCAGCTCTTCCTAGCAGTAGTTATTATACATTGCGTGTCATCTTTTTTGACTTGCTGACATGATTGATGCCGGCCCATATGCTTTCACTAACCCTCACATTTCCAGTAAAAGGGCTGAACCCTACGCCTATGACATAATACACCAGATTCATCCTCAGTCTGTCGGAGAGGCTTCTATTCTCTAGTAAACATGCTATGATAGCTAAGTGACAACCGTGGGTGAGAAATGCAGAACATTCCCTCCAAAGTTTTTATTTTTTTTTTTTCTGCATTTTTCCCATTTTTCCCGTGGGTGGACGATTCTGAAGATCTTATTTTGATTGACTATATTGGCTTCAATATAACAATAACAGTCATTAAAGTACCAGGTTGTTTGCCAGCTTGTTGGCACCAACAAAATGTCTTATTGCCAAGGCAGGATTCACCTTGTCATTAATAAGCAAGGAAAACAAACAGCAAACAAACTCTTCGTTCTTATGGGAGAAATATCATTTCTGAGACCCAGACATATTGCTCATGCTCTCAATGTCTCCTGCAATTCAATGGCAGACTGCTTGTTTGCTTGCCCGTCTGTCTGTCAGTTTTCCTAAATCTGTCTCTTCTGTCCCATAGTTGACATTGTTGGTGCTTCGGCACTTCTTCTCCCTGCATGTCTAGTGTGCTGATCAGCTCTTGTCTTCCTTCTATGCTCTGGCATGTCCCTCGGAGATAGCAAAATTTGTCAACTGATTGTGTTGTGTGCCAAAAGGAAACGCCTCTAAATGCAAAGCAACTACTCCGTTCTTCATGCCAACCTTACGATCCATAGGCCTGGATGTAAACAGCTGGCACCAACGGATAACCTTCTGAGATGACCCTTGTGTTCTTCGATCTGAGCTCCTAATTGATACCCCTTATATAATATATATATAAACCTGGCTTAGGTGCTCCATAAGATAGATGCATATGATTATATATATATATATATATATATCATGACCATTCAGTTATACTCTGTAGTAGATAGCCCCATGGGCGTCATGAAGAAAATATCAGGTCCCGGCAAAGAGCTTCTAAGAAGATTTAGAAGCTTCACTGTCCTTGGCTTCCTTGATACTGCCCCATGCTCTTTTAAGTATTGACCTAGACAAGTTACAGATATTGCTCTAAACTCTTTGGCATTAGGTTTGACTCCGCTGAATCTCCCCTGTAGAATCATCCACGGCATGATAGTGACGAAGGAAGTCATTTGACTTGGTGCAGCGCTAAGGAGTGTAAAGGTTTATAAGGGCAACTTTAGTAATGATATATCGGTAATTCACAAAGCTCTGTGAATGTCTCTGGAGCCTCTCCGAAATTGGAGATAAGTAGAGATCATGGGGGCAGACATTTTTTTCTGGACTTCCTCTCAGTAGGCTCAATGAAGAATAGAAGAGTCAACCTCTGCCCAGATTGAAATGTCTGTTAATAGTGACAGAATAATAAATGATATTAACCTGTGCATCAACTGAAGATGAGATAAAAGACAGCTGTGGGTGGCTGTACAACTTAGGGTCCGTTTGGACCAAACAATTTATCATGTGAACGAGCGAAGGACGTTAGAGAAACAGAAACATCGTTGACTCGTTCAAGCGAGAAATCATTCAGTCGTTCACATTCTCTGTATAAGTGATGAAGAACGATTGAACGATCGGTATTTAAACCGAACAATTAGCGAACGAGCCAACGGTGATCTTTGGGCCGGCATAAGATAATAATTTATCGCTCGTCATTTGAGCGTCGGCTGCGTTTACACTGAACTATTATTGATCATTTTTGCTGGTTTGAACAATTTTTTGAAGGATGATCATTCCTTTAGACCAGTGTTCCCCAACTCCAGTCCTCAGGGACCGCCAACAGGTCATGTTTTCAGGATTTCCTCAGTATTGCACAGGTGATGTCATTATCATCAGTGCCTTAGACATTGCCACAGGGGTTCTTACCATAGGATATCCTGAAAACATGACCTGTTGGTGGTCCCTGAGGACTGGAGTTGGGGACCCCTGCTTTAGACGGCCGCTGGCCAGCGCTTGTGTGGCCGAGAGCTATCTCATCTGATACCCCAACTGTTTTGAGATGCAGAGAGGTAGAGAGTCGCTGACACTTCTGGCAGCAGCTTATCTGCTTGAGAACAAAGGGATCGATAAGTTGAAATCCAACTGCCCAATCCTTATCTTCTCCAACATCTGCCATTGGGGTGAGTTAGAAGGCCTCCATACACATTAGATTGAAAGGAATCATGAAAATTTGTGGACATGGAGGCGCAACCCTCATGAAATGCTATTCAAGTAGGTAGTTTTACCCGATAGAGAATACCCGCTGTTCTCCAGAACGGTAGCGAGGATGGGAGAAATGTCCACTATCTCTCACACCCATTACAGTAATTTCCAAGGAAAGGGCTGCATCTCCGAAATGTGTTAAATATTGGCAATTTTTTTAAACTTTTAATGAAAAATTGGGTAAAACTACCTACTTGATAGTTTATGGTTAATAGTTAACTTATAATTTTGGTACAACTCCTTTAAGGTTATCCCCTATCCAAAGGATAGGGGATAACTTGCTGATCAGTTGAGGTATTACCGCTGACACCCCAACTAATCCTAAGAACAGGGGTCCTGTGTCCCCCGTTCTCCTCCCTGTGGGTTTACTGACCCCCGCTGTGAGGAGGAGAATGAATGGAGTGTAGTCATGCAAGTGTGTTGCTGTTCCATTCATTTTCAATAGGAACGTGAACGCGGCTGCAGAGATGGCCGAGCAGCAACCACTCCATCAGCCGCATTGAAATGGAGCACTGGCCGCGCATGCTTGGCCAGCACTCTATTCATTCTGATGTCTCTGCAGGGGAAGAAGCAATCCTGCGGTGACTGGCGGAGGGAGACACAGGAACCCCTTTCTCGAGATCGGTGGTTGTCTCAGTAGAGACTCCCATCGATCATCCACTATATTAAGGGGATAGGGAATAGGTGATGGGCTGTAATTCTGGTACAGCCCATTTAACATTGTTTAGGTGTAAAATGATAGCTGAGATGGGTAAGGTGGTCATAGGTGAATATTATTATCATACAAATTATAGGCACAGGTAATATTATTCCATAAGCACTAAAAAGGTGCAGCATTATTATTTATTGCACCAACATATTCACAAAGCTCTGTAAATGTCTCTGGAGCCTCTCCGAAATTGGAGATAAGCAGAGATCATGGGGGCAGACATTTTTTTCTGAACTTCCTCTCAGTAGTCTCAATGAAGAATAGAAGAGTATACAATCTGTAATCACTGACCTCGGTCCCTGTCCCCACTGGAGCCCACAGTCTAACTCCTTCCCTATCTGGAAAAACAGCAGACACCTTTTTATAGTCCGAGTCCAATCCCATTAAGTAACTTTTTTTTAACATTTCCTATTTTATTGTCAAATTTGGAAAACTAATGGTTAGAAAGGGAAAGATAATTAAAGGGGTTATCTAGTTGTAAACTGTTGGTGGCCTATCCTCAGGATAGGTCATCAATAGCAGATTGGCTGGGGTCCGTTCCCCGGGACCTCGTCAATCAACTGTTCTCTGGGGCGGCGCATTTATGAACTGAGCTGATTTCTGCAGGAAGCAGACAGTTCTGTTCTTTCAGCAGTGGCCAAGCTTGGTATTGCAGGCAATGTTACCATTGAAATGAATTGCAACTTGTCCTGCAATACCAAGCCTGTCCACTGCACTGAGCACGGAGCTGTCTGCTTCCTGCAGAGATCAGCTCAATGAATAATTGTGCCATCCCGACAAAGAGCTGATCGGCAGGGGTCCCTAGCAATGTATCCCAGCTGATCTACTATTGGTAACCGATCCTGAGGATAAGCTATGGATACTTTACAACTGGACAGCCCCTTTAATATGCATGTGATGACAATACAACAATTACTGAATAGCACATATTCATTATGTCATCATGTAGGGCTTCATACTGGACAAACCGCCTTCCATTTAGATACATATCATCGATGATAATCTCATGCGTAGGCAATGACTTTATGGCTTCGGGATTGTTAAAAAAAAGTCGATTTCATATTTCATCAAATTAAATGTTTTCCCCCTTTGCCACCAACATTAATATTACACTATCCACAGGCACCTTTGCTGCAGAGTGTTGATATCATGTCTGCCCATTGATAGCCGGAGGTAGATAGAGATTGAGGTAAATATATGGTCATGTCTTTCAGTAGGGACTTGTGCTCTTATCAGTTTCAGTGCCATAGGGGTCAACCGCCTATTGCATTGTAAATCACTGCAGGCCCTGTCAAGATTAAAAGTGTATCCTCCAGCAGCGAAGAAGATACAATGTTTGTTTTCGCCCTCTGCCTAACCTTGTGCTTTTTATAAAGCGCTAACCTCTTTGCCATACCTTACTGTATTGGCAGATGCTCCATTTATACATGAGAACATTTTCACAGACTCGTAAAACAAAAGTGCCTTCATCATACATTAAAGTTACCACCTGGCTCACAGATTACACCATGAAATGCGTGAGCCTCAACTGCCTCGGATGCTTACCGGACCTTCATATTGCCCTATCTATTCAAATACAGAAAGAGATCACTCTGATACATTGTAGCAATTTACTGTATGATGGATATATATATAATGGAAACGGGCACTCTCCTGTTGCTCTGCATGTCTATCTATGATGGATAGGATATAAGTATTAGGATACTATATGTATACACTCTTGTAACTAAGAAGCGGTGAATGCTGATGACGGCATTGCTTCTTAACAGAGAATTTATTGCATCAGGCATCATGATGACAGTTGTGAAGTAAGCGGATTATTGCAAGGGCATACATAGGAAGCCTAGGCAGAGGGAAGGAGCTCAGCTCATTCTGGCCGTATTCCCTTTTGAGCCTCAGACTCAGTCCCCCATTCTCCTCCACAAAATCACAGCAAAGGTATCAAGGACCATTCATGCAGGTGTATTTCCCGTCTGTGTATTTAATGGGCCATGTGAAAAATATTGCAGCGTGTTATATTCTGGTTGATATCACATATCAGAATCGGGCCTGCAATGTCTTCTGCCCGCAGGTATTGAACAGCATATGGACATGTACCGTGTGCTGTGTGATGGGTGTTGCGCCCAAGAATCTCGGGATGGGCCTAAAGGTCTTACTGACATGGGGGTGCTTAATTTTGTTCAGTGAAAACCTGACCGATTTCACTGCGAGTCCGTCATGAAAATTTACGAACATAACCCTAACTCTAGTTTGCGCTAAGAAGAGATGTGTAAACATATCTATCACTTCATATCACTCTTTGGATGCACTCACACGGGCGAGCATGATATCGGTCTGAGCACCATGCACTTTTGCTTGAAACGCATACCCCCCATCTACGTACATGAAAAGATCACAAGTTCTTCTAAGGTTAACTTCACACGGGTGAACGCAATATGAGGCCCATGGCAGAGGATTGCGGAGTTTCTCCCACTGAAACAAATGGGCGCTGCGATGTGAGAACATGCAGCAAGATAGAATATGCCCCGATTTGTTTCCCGCATAGCAGCGCATCGCGGTGCCATGCAGGAAAACATCACTCATGTCAATGACCCCATTCAGAAGAGTGGGTTTCATATTTGTGTGTCTCAAAACGCACAGCTCTTGCACAATTTTAGCGCCCGTGTGAAGAGAGCATAATAGTTCTCAATAGTAAAAATTATATCGCACTCACATGCAAATTGCATAGCCTGCGAGCGCCATGCAATTATTTTTAAAGATTCCATAGAAAATAATGGGCGATTCCCTACAAGGAACTCACTAAAGATAGAAAAACATCGATTTCTCAATCTCGTAGCATTGCTGTGGGAGAAAAATGTCTTAAGTGAGCAAATGCATTGAAACCAGTTACGTTCATATCGCTATCCGATGGAACTCGAGTGTTAATACACCCTCATTCCGCGGTCAGACGAGCGTGCTATAGAGGCGTGTAAAGCACGCCTCTATAGCAACCAATAGGTTGTTATAGAAGCGCTCACACAGACCTTTTTTAGAAGTGCGGAATCTACGCTTCTAAGAAAGAATGGACAGCAAATGCCGACTCGCCTGTCAGCTCTGTGGTGCGCGCTGTCGAGGGAGCTTACCACAGGCTCTTATGGGAGCCGTTGAAGCAGGTTGCCCGCACCAAGGACGTGTGACCGGGCTGCTATGTGGATCTAGGGGCAGCCAGTTCATGTGCAGAAGTCCCTGCATGTCAGCAGTGTGGTTTACACGTTGCTTAGCAGCATGTAAACCACGCTCGTCTGACTGAGCCCTCATGCCGTAGAAATTAGTGTTTCTCCACCATTTTTGCTGTATGTTAATGACCTGCAAACAGTTCCTCGTTTGAAATGTTTCCGGCCCTTTCCTCTCATTAGTCTAAAACCCCACTCCTTGCCCACTGATTGAACATCTCTAGGTAATAGGGCAGGGGTGAGGTTTGGGAAGAAGGAGAGGGGAATCCAGCACCCGTCTGAACAAGCAGAATAGCTATCATCCATTGGTTTGCAAATCAGTAGCATATAGCGCGCAACCGTAAAATGCTGATCTGTACAGAATGGCACTGGAATGAAGTGACAGAAAGGTAGGTTTCTGCCAGTCTTCTTAATGCCAACCTAGGGTTAGGTTCATGTGCCTAAATTCTCGCGATAGACTTCTTCTTAGGGGAAACAAACGAAAGGAGCCGTGAGGGCAGGGGCGTCCAGTGCTACCTTCAAAGAAGAATAAGATTAGTCCTAAGGGCTCTTTCACATGGGCGTCGTTTTCATGCAGAATAGGCGCATGAAAAAAATTGCGTCACGCATAGTTTCCCCATGCAGAATCTCGCAGCGGATTCCACCCGGCCCGCAGACATGAGGCCAAAAAATACATGTTACTTACCTGTCTGAATGCTGCAGGGCTCTCCTCCGTCGCGACCAGATCTTCTTACTTCTGCACGGCGTATGCGCTCGGGATGCCGGCTGTGCTGTGCATGTGCACCGTGTCTTCTTTTATTTTTTTAAACTCCTGCTTTCCCGTGGTCAGCGGCATGTCCGCAGTGTCAGCTGTAGGCATGCCGCGGATCCGAACGGCTTCCATTGACTTTAATGGAAGCCTGTGGAAGCCCTTCATGCGGGAAAACCGCAGGAGATGGAGCATGCTGCATTTTTTCCTGCGCATGCAATCTGCACGCTGGGAGAAAAAATGACATCTGCATGTATTTAAATACCGGTGGATACCCAATGATAGTCTATGGGCATATTGAACTGGCTCTCCCACAATTCAATTATGCCCGTGGACACAAGGCCTAATAGAACTAATGGTTTCCAATAGAAACGTTCAGATGAAGAAATTTTAGATGCGCAAAAAACTCGCACCTTAAAAAAATAGGATATGCGCGACTGCAATGCTCGCATCTAAGGTCCGTGCGGCGTGAAAAGATAGAACCTGGCCTATCTTTGGTGCGCGATACGCAGGAGTCTCCATAGACTTCTGAGGGAGCTTGATAACAAGGGAGGGAGGGAGTTTAGCTGTGAATCACGCTCAGAAAAGATCACAGCTCACCTTAATTAGCCATTTAATTGCCAGTGCAAGCCATGGGGAAAGGTGTAAAGATGCAAGCGTGTGTGCGGTTTTTTTTATTCGCCAAAAAACCGCACAGCGGGAATAGTTTTTGACCTATATTCATCAGGTGTTTTAACGGCGGGCTACAACGCTCCCGTTTGTTTACATTTGTTAAACGTGGCTTTTCCGCGCGCAAAACGTTCTTCCACAAGAACGTTTAAGTATGTTAAATTAAGGGCGCAGCTTCGCCTCTATGGGCCTCCACTATAAAAAGCCTCAGTGCATAGCGGGTCAAGTGCGGCAGACATTTATATCTTGTCAAATTCCTCCGTTCGCGCGATTTTCGCATGAGCGAGACGCGATTATTTTGCGCTGCTATTAGAACATGAAAACGACGCCCGTGTGAAAGAGGCCTTAGGGTCCTTTTAGACGAGATGATTGCCAGGTGCCTAGACGCCCAACAGTCGGCCTAGCGATATCGCTCCTGTGCTTCCACATGGGAGTGATAACCATTCAGTGAGAGGAGGCCGGTGATCTGTTCCGGTCGCCCGCCTGCATTCACGGTAAACAGGCAGTTGTTCATAGATGAATGGCTGCCTGTTTACACGGCCGGTCGACGTTTGATTTTTATGCCTGCTGAAACTGAATGGCGAACAATAAGCAAACAAATGATCGTCCTTCATACTAACTTCAGCGTTCATACTGAATGATATCATTCAGTTTTACACGATCCAGCGAGAAACGGAATGATAATTATTCAGTATAAAAGGGCCCGTCGGCTAACGTCACACGGGCGACTGCGAGCAATATAGGAAATAGCAACCAATCACAGCGCAGCTTTCATTTTACCTCAGCAGTATAAGAAATAGCAACCAATTACAGTGAAAGCTTTCATTTTACCTCAGCTGTATAAGAAATAGTAACCAATCACAGCACAGCTTTCCTTTTACCTCAGCAGTATAAGAAATAGCAACCAATCACAGCGCAGCTTCCATTTTACCTCAGCTGTATAAGAAATAGCAACCAATCACAGCGCAGCTTCCATTTTACCACAGCTGTCTAAGAAATAGCAACCAATCACAGCACAGCTTCCATTTTACCACAGCTGTATAAGAAATAGCAACCAATCTCAGCGCAGCTTTCATGTTACCTCAGCAGTATAAGAAATAGCAACCAATCACAGCGAAGCTTTCATTTTACCTCAGCTGTCTAAGAAATAGCAACCAATCACAGCGTAGCTTTCATTTTACCTCAACAGTATAAAAAAAATCAACCAATCACAGCGCAGCTTATATTTTACCTCAGCTGTATAAGAAATAGCAGCCAATCACAGCGCAGCTTTCATTTTACCTCAGCTGTATAAGAAATAGCAGCCAATCGCAGCGCAGCTTTCATTTTACCTCAGCAGTATAAGAAATGAAAGCTGAGCTTTGATTGGTTGCTATTGGCAACAAAAATCACCTGGGAAGACGGTAAATTTTCGATTTTTATTTCCGCTAGTATTTGTCGCCTGGTGCTGAAGAACGCTCAGGCTAAATTTCACTCAAATCGGACCAGAACTGTGGATTTGTATAGAAGATAGTGACACATCAACCGTAGCAGTAACTGCGGGTAATCCTATTAAACGGTGCAGCAATCAGTTTCACACCAACTTGAAATGGCTGATAACAGAAACCAATAGCTTGTTCTAAATGGATCTGTGAATGGAGAGAAAAACAACAGACTTTAAAGGGGTTGTCCCGCGCCGAAACGGGTTTTTTTTTTTTTCAACCCCCCCCCCGTTCGGCGCGAGACAACCCCGATGCAGGGAGGTAAAGAAAGCTCACCGGAGCGCTTACCTGAATCCCCGCGCTCCGGTGACTTCTCTACTCACCGCTGAAGATGGCCTCTTCCTCCGTGGACCGCAGCTCTTCTGTGCGGTCCATTGCCGATTCCAGCCTCCTGATTGGCTGGAATCGGCACGTGACGGGGCGGAGCTACACGGAGCTACACGGAGCCCCATAGAAGACTGCAGAAGACCCGGACTGCGCAAGCGCGGCTAATTTGGCCATCGGAGGGCGAAAATTAGTCGGCACCATGGAGACGAGGACGCCAGCAACGGAACAGGTAAGTATAAAACTTTTTATAACTTCTGCATGGCTCATAATTAATGCACAATGTACATTACAAAGTGCATTATTATGGCCATGCAGAAGTGTACAGACCCACTTGCTGCCTCGGGACAACCCCTTTAAGCCCTTTAAAAAAAATCCCAGCGGAGGGAGAAAAAACACGTCAGACTACAATAAACCGGCGCTAAAGTATGCAAAACCTGCTTCTTGACAAATCTCCTGCATTGGCGGGCTGTAATCCGGAGCGCGAGTTATTGCGCTGATCTGGTAGAATGGATTTCTTTTGTTCTGCCGGATGCTCGACTATTATTTATTTAGGATTTTTATTGTGAGCGGCCGGGGTCCGCGGTAATTATCAGCTGCAGGCCATAATACAGGACCATTACTAATGCTTATTACATTCCGCGGGGCTCGCGACTGCGCCGCTCGTTCCTCACTGATTTCATTTGGCCTGAGTTAAATAATGGTAATCAAAGCCACATTTTGCCACCAGTGTCTTCATTCCACCTACTTTCATTCCCATTTCCCTTTTTTTTGAGCGCACGCAAATAAATAGCACCTTCTCTATTTTCCTGCACACGAGGGCCCCAGAGAAGTCTATAGGAAATACGCAAAACGCAAATATTTGCGCGATTCCGTGATGAAGGGACACATCTGCACCTCATTAGGAGGAACGCGCGCACATGTGAACAGGCCCCGCATTCGCAAAAAAGACAATATAATGGACCGATACGCGAGCAAATCAACCTTGCTCACTGCGCAAATATACTGCGTTGAGGCATACGCTCGTCTGAAGGTGTCCTCTAGGCCGGTGTCACACAACTGGATTGGAATTACGGATTCCGCCCGTGTGATACACGGTAGCTCACAAGCAACTACATCAAGTGCATTGCCTTATGTAGTTCCAATTACATTCGCATCTTGGATTTGCGTAGTCCGCAGGCGGCAAATAAAACGCGGGGAATATGAATTTTTTAAAAATCAAAAAAACAGGTATACAGCTCGGGGCCGGATCGGGCCCTGCAGGGGCCCATAAGAGAAGGCCCTGCATGACAGGGTTGTTAGGGAATGGAACGGGCAGGATAGGGTTAATAAATAGTAAAGTAAGCTAGAGGAAGGGGGGGAGGACATAGGCGAGTGGGCTATTTACATTCAATTGGATTGGTCAGGGGTTAAGTAAGGGGAGGGGTTAAGGAACCCATAAAAAGGGAAGTTTGGGCGGGAGCGCCATTTTAGAACTGGTATGAACTGAGTGACAGACCAGTATACAGCCAGTGACAAGCGGAGTGTTAACAGCAGCGGGCAGAGCAGCAGACGGGTGGTAGTGCGTGGTTGAGCTGGGGAGAGAGAGTTAGCAGACTTACTGATGGCGTCGGTGGAGGAAGTTCTGGAGCAGTGGCGGAGCGTCACCCGCCGGGGTGGCTACAGCATGAGGTAGCCGGCATGCTGAGTGGGGGTTCAGCGGCAGCATCGGGACCACCGGCAGGGTCAGGAGCAGCGGCGACAGCGGAGACAATTGAGAGAGCGTGGCGCGCGTGCAGGGCCCGTCCTCCGGCAAGGCTCATAGCGGAGGAGACTGAGCCGCAGTCCAGGCGCAGGTATAGGAGCCCCTCCGGGGACCCTTTGGCCGGTCGTCCTGCTCCCAGAGCAAAGAGGGGCAGCGATAGACCGGTCAGGAGGAATCCTGCACGCCGGCCTGGATTAACGGCTTCTCGCAGGTCCCGCTCTCCTCGGGGGGCGGGGCTAGCGGAGCCTGTAGTGAGAGACAGCGGAGAAGCAACGGCTGGTTTCCTGGATGATGTACCGGTCCAGGAGCCAGCCAGGCAGCGAGAGGCGCGTGCGGGGCCATCTGATGAAGGATCCAGGAGCAGGACGGTCGGCTCAAGGAGAGCAGGGCCAGGTACGGACGCAGACCAGCGACAGGAAAATACGCCCAGGGCAACGGTGCGTTCCGCTGAGCGCACCAGTGAGAGGAGTTGGTCGGGTGACAGTGCAGCTGCAGGGCCATCAAGGAGCTATATTAGGTCGGCGGTTATGGTGCCGCCACGAGCACGAGGATAGAAATGTAATGTTAGATGTAGTGCGGGGTAGAAGTGTTATGCATGATAGAAATGTACTGCAGGATAGCAATGCAATGCAAGATAGTGATGTAATCCATGCTGGCAGTAATGTGGGGGGAGGGGGAGTAGGTGATAGAGAAAGGGGGGGCAACAGTGAGGCTGATCTAAGTCAGTTATTGGGTAATGTGCGGGAAATCTTGGTAAGGTGCGAAAGGGGGTTAGCGACAAGGGGCCTGAGTGGTCCGTCGCCTGTGGCGGCTTGGCTAGCGAGGGGGAGGGGGGGCGGTTCGGCTAATGATGTAGGAACATTAATAGAAAGTCAGCCGGTCAGTACAGCGTCGGCGACGTCAGGGGTAACAGTTGCCGTTCAGACAGAGAAGGACGGGAATGCAGTGCGGCTTGATGATAAGGCAGGGTGTATGTGTGCTTTGAGGGTCCTTTGGGGGCACACCTGAAAAAAGAGATAAAAGAAAAGATCTGGCAGGATGAGTATGTGGAGATATTTTCTCTACTACCGTTGGAAAAATTTAATCTGGGAAAGGGAAAAAGGACGGAATACAAGAAGGAGGAAGAGGAAAAGAGGCAGTGGTGATTGATCCCGCAAACCTTTCAGAATTGGTTACAGGCGTTTGCAATATTAGCGAGCGTCATTGGCGAGAAGAATCCCGAGAATTGTTCGGGTTTATTCTGCTACCTGGACGCCATAGGAGAGGCATACCGTACATACGGGGGGCAAACTTGGCTCCGTTATGAGGAACAATTTCGTCAGCGGAAGGCGGTGAGGCCCAGCATCCGATGGGACCATAAGGACATCGGTCTATGGCTTAGAGTGATGGCCCCGGCTAGACACGGGCATCCCTTTCAGGGAGGAGCCGGCGCAGCCAGCACAAGTGGGGTCTCGGGGGGCGGACAGCAGGGGGGACAAGCAGGAGGAAAAAAGCCAGGGGTATGCTGGCAATTTAATGAGGGAAAATGTAAATTTGGAGCGACGTGCAAGTTTAAGCACGTCTGCTCAGTTTGTGAAGGCGCATCTCACGGCGCCTCTCGGTGCTTCAGAAAGGATAAGGGAAAAGGGGGGAGGGGAGCAATTGGAAAAGGGATGACACCGGTGAATCTTCAAAGGATGGTCCCGTATCTAAATAGATACCCGGATAAGGAAAAGGGTTTACTTTTGTTTGAAGGTTTTGAACAGGGTTTTAGGATACCTCGACCGAGGCATCAAGTTCCGTTTTCTTTAAAAAATTTGAGGTCAGCAGCGGACCATAAGGATGTTGTGAGGGAAAAGTTGTTTAAGGAGATTCGATTAGGGAGAATGGCGGGCCCATTTGAGGCCCCGCCTTGGGAGGATTTAGTGGTGTCCCCGTTAGGGGTGGTCCCCAAAAAAGAGCCGAACAAATTTCGGCTCATTCATCACTTGTCATACCCAAAAGGAGCGTCAGTAAATGATGGGATCGATCCAGAACTCTGTTCGGTGGTATACACGTCGTTTGATGCAGCCGTAAAGTGGGTACGCAAGTATGGGGCGGGGGCGATTCTAGCGAAAACTGATATTGAATCAGCATTTCGTTTGTTGCCAGTGCACCCAGACAGTTGTCGTTTGCTGGGTTGTTATTGGGACGGGATGTTTTTCGTAGATAGATGTTTACCAATGGGGTGTTCAGTTTCATGCGCTTACTTTGAAGCGTTCAGTTTGTTTTTGGAGTGGGTGATTTGTGACGTTGCAGGTATTCAGTCAGTCATCCATTACTTAGATGACTTTTTGTGTATGGGGTCGGCAAATAATATTTGCAAGAACCTTTTGGACACGGTGCAATGGGTCGCATGTCATTTTGGCGTGCCATTGGCTCCGGAAAAAACGGAAGGCCCTACAACATGTTTGAGTTTTCTAGGGATTTTAATTGACACTGTGGCTATGGAGTGTCGTTTGCCGCCAGAGAAGTTGTCTTCTTTGGAGCATGCTTTACTTAAGGTAAGGTCAAGCAAAAAATGGGAAGCTTAAAGATCTACAATCCTTATTAGGAAAACTAAATTTTGCTTGCAGGATTATGCCCATGGGGCGAGTCTTTAGTAGAAAAATGGCTAGGGCAACGGCGGGGGTAAAATCTCCTCACCATTTCATTAGGGTCAAAAAGGAAATGAAAGCTGACTTATCAGTTTGGCTGTCATTCCTGGAAAAATATAATGGTCGGTCAATAATGATGGAAAAAGGGGTGGATAATGTGGATTGTGAATTGTTCACAGACGCTGCAGGGGGCATAGGTTTTGGTGCAATTTTTAGAAAGCAATGGTGTGCGGCGGCATGGCCAAAAGAATGGGTGGAAGCAGGATTGGTTAAAAATTTGGTGTTGTTAGAGCTATTCCCAATTGTTGTGGCAGTTACAACTTGGGGAGAGTGGTTTCGTAATAAAAAAGTTAGGTTTTGTTTTGACAATCTGGGGGTTGTACAAGCTATCAATGCACTGAGTGCGCATTCGCCCCCAGTGGTGGACTTGTTACGGCATTTGGTTTTGTTGTGTTTGTCACTTAACACATGGGTAATTGCTGTGCATGTTCCGGGGATTGAGAACGCCATTGCTGACTCAATTTCTCGCTTTCAGTGGGAGCGTTTTCGAACATTGGTGCCAGATGCGGAGGAGGAAGGAATTCGATGCCCTCAAGAACTTTGGAGTCTGGTAGACGTGTAGCGGAGCACCTTATAAGAGGATCGTTGGCTGAGAATACGCGGAAAGCGTATGAATCGGCATGGAAAGAGTGGGAACGCTGGGTGGAAATTTTGGGGGAAGTTCATAGTGACGAAGATAGGACAGGGGCTTTGCTATGGTTATTGAGTGAGGCGTCTAGTAGTGGGTGGTCAGTGGCTAAGGTGGATCGCATTATGGCAGCTATAGCGTTTAATTTGAAATTGCAAGGATTGAGGGATGTTACTACAGAGTTTGTAGTACGACAAGCTTCAAAAGGTTTTAGAAAAGGAAAACGGGGCAAAGATTGTAGAAGGCCGATATCTTTTGCCATTTTGGAGGATTTGGGGAAGGCATTGGAGGTGGCTTGTCACAACTCGTTTGAATTAAGTTTGTTCAAGGCGACGTTCTCATTAGCCTTTTTCGGGGCTTTTCGTATCAGTGAGTTGGTATCATCCAGTACGAAAATAGGGGGTGGTTTGATGAGCACAGACGTTACGGTATTAAGGGACCAGGTGGAACTCTGGTTGAGAAGCTCCAAGACCGACCAATTAGGAAAAGGAAAAAGGATTGTCCTTGGGTCAGTACCTGGGGCAAGGATGTGTCCGGTAGAGTGTGTGAAGAATCTGCTGGAAGGTTTAACAATAAAGGATGGTCCGTTATTGAAGCATAGGAATGGCTCGTACCTATCCAAGTTTCAATTTGGAGCGGTGTTACAGAAGGCGCTGGAACAGTTAGGCCTTGAAAGGGTGGGTTATTGTTCCCATTCTTTTAGGATTGGTGCGGCTACAGAGGCTGCAGAATGGGGTTTGAGCCCGGCAGTGGTGCAAAAAATTGGGAGATGGGAATTGAAAAGATATCAAATCTATATTAGACCTGAGGGATGGTTTAATGATAGAGGATGATGCCGCAAACTTTAGGGGGCTTGTGTATATATACACATTTGAACGGTTATTTTATTGTTGGAAATTTTTTGCTGTCTGGTTTTGTCTTAACAGGTCAAGATCCAGCGCTGATTTGGATCGTCGGCCATTCCTTTGTGTTCTGGGCGGCTGATCGGGCTAAGCTGAGACCAGAAGGCCGTCAGCTGGGCTTTTCCAGGGATGACGCGATTATCCGCTGGATAGGTATAAGGGGCATGATGTGGGGCAGGGTGCTTCCTGAGGTAAAAGGGTTTTCTGAATTAGACAAGGCTCCTGACATCTTAGTGCTGCATGCCGGCGGCAATGACCTAGGAGGAAGACCAGCGAGGGAGGTACGCAGGGACATACAGCACGATTTCTTGCGTTTGAGAAGGTTGTTCCCTGACATGATTATAGTCTGGTCTGAAATCTTGCCTAGAAAGAGGTGGCGGATGGCAAGATCAGTAGAGAAAATAAATAAAGCTCGCATTAAAATCAACAGACACATTTCCAATTTTGTGGTACGAAATGGTGGGGTGAAGATTCACCACCATGATCTAGAAGGGGGTTATGGGGGTTATTGGAGGAGTGATGGGGTACACCTTAATGAGGTTGGTACCGATATGTGGACACTGGCGATCCAAGAGGGGATCGAGAGGGCTCTGCGATTGTGGGGGCTGCGCAGAATTAGGTAGTAAGTTCTGCTGGCTGTGGCGGACGGGGGGAGGGGTCTTTGGAGGCTGAGTTGGTATGTTGGGTGAAAGGAAGTATTGGTGGGGACGGCCTCACCGGTATTATCACCCTGGTGTTATGGTGTTGGGGCTGGTGTGTGGGAGAAGTCCAGGGAAGGGATCCCGGGTAGCCTTAAGATATTTTGTTTTTCTAGCATCCCGGTGGAGGGGGGCTAGTGGTGTCTCCGAGGCGGGTGACGGCTGGAGGCAAGGTACGGTTTTAATTTACTTAACACCAGACCCCTTTGGTATTTTTGGTTTGTCTCCAGGGCCTCCCCTCGTATTGAAAAGGTTAATAAATAATTGTATGTGTTTTTGTTTAATAAACTTGGCTGCTGTGGCCAAGAAATTCCAAAGAATTTGGTCTCAGTGGTTTATTGTAGATAAGTAAGGAAGAGAGTGGGTAACAATGGGGGAGTGAGTCTAACATACCCGGGTCATGCGCATGAATGACCGCCTGCGTCAGCACATGATCATGCGCAGTAGAATATCGCCAGCGTACGCTGTTGTGCGCAGGGTCACGGCTGGGTTCACAGCTGTAAACCACTGTGGGTGTCTGCTTATGGCCTAATTCTGGATCCACACAGGGACTGATTTGCAGCGGAATGTCCGCAGTGGGCATTCTGTAGCAAATCAGCGGCGGAAAGCCTGCCTTCAAACGAGCATCACTTGGTGTGGGTTTTGCAGTGGATCTCATTGCGTATGCCTCTGTGGAATTCACTCCGGTCGTCGTCACATGGCCGAAAAAATTGTGCGAGACGAATGGAAAGCCCATTCTTTTGAAAGAGATCATACACGCAATCGGCTTCTTTTCCTGCATCGCATCGCGATGCAGAAAACAAATCGCAGCACGTCCTATCCATTATCTTTATTGGGGCCGGCGGCGGCACGCGATTGCGATGCAATACCAGGTCTCCCATGGAAAGCAATAGATGCTGAAGGTCTTAGCAGACCCAGATCAGCTCTGCCAGTGAGGCCACTTTCACACGGGTGACAAAAGCGCGCAATTTTCTCCCGGTGCGATAATGCTAAGAAAATCGCGGCATACTCTATACAGCCGTGATTTTTTTTTTTCTAGCCCGTGTTTCCCTATGGTGCCTATCTTTGTGCTGCATCGCACAAAAACGCGCTTTTCGTGCGGTGCGATGCAACTTTTACTGTTTGTCCCTAAATGACCCTGGCTGCATTGAAAAAAAAAAACAAAAGCAAGCGCTGACTGCTCCGCCGCACTTCTCCTCCGCAGCTCTGGCACACTTGTTTGTAGTCTTCAGCCAGCGCTTCTTGGTCAGGGTTTTCAAAACGTATTAGTGCTGTGAAGAAGGTTATTTTGCGCACGTGCCTGAGCAAATACCATGCCCATTTATGCCATATTAGATGCCGGTGTTCGCGAGTATGGACATCTCTGCAAAATGCGTGCACATACATGCCTGTCTGAAGCCACCCATAGACCAATGATGCAAACTGATACACAGTGTGCATCAGGTAGTTAGAGAAGCGGCTCGGCCATCGTTGTTTGCCCAGGACCAGAGAGCCACTTTAAGACGATGTATCTAGTAAGATATATTGTGAGGTTTCATCTTTTCCCGGTATACTGAACATTTCTTACAATAGATTTGCTTTAGTATTGATATTCCGATGCTTTTCCGAGGCTGGGCTCATACCCAGTAGATCCCAAGAGATAAAGGTGCGGCTGAAGACGGTCAGATAACCATCAGTCACACATTGATGGACTATGCTAAAGATAGGTCATCAGTGTTAAATCCTAGAAATCCTCTCAATGCGTATCGGAGATTTCATGACAGCTGTCCATGTAGGCATTGATGTTTCAGTCAATGAGCAGGATATGCATTGGCTGACCTCCTATTGTACTTCAGGAAACTGGTTGCACAATTGAGATTGAGCCTTCAAAGAGTAGTGTGTATATGTCTGGATCTCAAAGGAAGGGTAACACCACATGTGGTCACCTCTAAGCTGTCATAAGCAGGCTATGGAGATATCAATTAGCCCCAAATTCAGCCAACATTTTCATTAATAAATAGTAATATTAGGCATTAAAGAAGCCTACTGTCATATCTGGTGGTATCAGATACGATGCAGCAGGGGGAGTTACAAACATATACAATGTCTATTTATAAATAAAGCCATGAATAGGAGTAATGATATAATTACAAGTAAGAAAATCAACTTTGACATTAGATAGGCCCCCTGTCCACGGACGTGATTTCGCCGGCGGTAAATCGCCAGCGAGTCACACCGTCTGAAGCTTTCCAGAGCGTTGCTATTCTGCGATTCTCCGCTCGCGGCCGGCAATTCGTAGTATGCTGTGAATTGCCACGATTCTCCGCGGTCAGCTGTCAGATAGGCTGACGGGCGGAGATTTGTCCGCTGGCTCCTGCTCCCGGGCGGCGGCTCCGCCGCAGGATACCGCAACGCCCGTGGACAGGCTGCCTGCACAAGGCAGAGACGAATATCACATGCGGAATCCCGCAGTGGAATCCGGCCCTGGGAGCAGCCGTGTCCGCGCTTACCTGGTTCTTTCAGTTTTCATCTATGCTGCGGATGGTCCGCACGGTAAGACATGGGCTGTACAGATTTATTTTTTAAACTACTGCTTTTCCTGCGTCATCGCCTAGTAATGACGCGGAATCCACAACCTTTCTGCAATGTCATTGTGAAAAAGCTACGTATCAGACGGCTTCCACTGACTTCAATGGAAGCCGTCCACGTGGAAACTGTGGAAGAATGGAGCATGCCACGATTTTTCCTCTGCTTGTAGAAACCGCAATTGGTTTCCGCGAGTGTGGAGGAAGAATCGATTTCCCATAATATGCTATAGGCGCTATTTGCCGGAAAGGGGAATCCCCTGGCTGAATGGGTCTGTATTATGACAGAAGTGAACAGCACCAAATAGACCACACTGACTATAATCCGTTTGCTTTGCACTCAGCTGCTTGGCATTTAACCGGAAGAAAAAGTGCTTCTTACAGTACTTTTAAATCCAGTATTTTGTGCTGGGTTTGCGACGGAACCTCTGACCAGCGGTCCCAACGTAGATGTGAACCCGGCTTTACCTAATCCTAACTACAGCTAACTAAATTTTAGGATTAATAATACTTTGTATACACTAAGAAACAATGCAGGCAAAACAATAATGCAGTTTAAAGATCAATCCTATAGACCCCAAGAAAGAACAAATCACGTAGTGTCACATAAAGTTTGCTATAAACAATTAACACTTCACTTTTTGGAATCAATATCTTCCCCCTCAAGAAATCTGGTTCCCTTGTACTAGTGCGATGTTCCTTTAAATAAAGGGAACTATGTAATGGGGCTAAAACATAAGAGAATGGGGAGCCTGGGGTGCTGTGTTTCACACTCACTGAGCACCCTGCTCCTGCACTGTGTTCCCTCAAATTTACCATATACATACAGTGTGACTCTTTTCAGCCAACTGTATGGACTGAGTTGGAGGTTGGTCTCACTTACGATTCGTCGCTACCATGAGCCTAGGCTAATCCAGGAGGATGACTTAACCATAGTTCCCTTGGATCCTGATAGCAGCTCTGATGCTTCCACCAGGCTGGGGATGCAGCACAGACTCGCTCTCTCTTTGCAGCTTCAGGTCTCTCTCACTTATGGTCCCAGCACTGGGTGTCCTTGGTTTTTGAAAACAGCAGCCTTTATTCTCTCTCCAGCAGTACCTTCTGCAGATTATGAGGCCTCTTTCCCTGTCACAATCCCTGCGTTCTCCTGATGGCACAGCAGAAATTATCCTTTTTATATGGGAAGCCTTAGCCAATCAGTGAGTCTTCCTTAAGGCATGCTCAGTTCTCCTATGTTGCAATTTGGTGCACATTTTGGTGCACGCAGTAATTTAGCACAATGGTCTGTAGGGGAGTCTTAACAAAGTGATTACCTTTCTCTGGCTTGTCATTTGACCTCCGCACTGGGTTGGCTGGTGGAGTCATCTGGAGGCAGACACATGTTGGGGAGCTTTGCGATTGGGTCCACTTATTTGGGCTGTATGCCCAAAGGAAGTCTCTGCTACAAGCCACAACATACTACCTCTTTGGTGTAAAATAACGTTTGGATCCACGCCATATTGTGCAGTTCAACAGCTTTATTAACGCTAACATTTCGGCAGAACTCACAGCCGTGCCGGCTCATATGGATGTCTCGGCGGGATCCTGGACATTCAGATTAAACGTTTCTCGCGTCCCCCCACAGATACTCCAGTTATAAACTCAGCTGGTCCTCAGCTGTAGCCCATTGCCACAGAGGTTGTGATTCTCCACGGCCTTCTACACACGAGGGTAGAGCTCACTTCAGTGCGTCCTGCTAACTTTCACACTGCGCCACCACAAGAGGGCCTCGTTTTTGGTTCCTCCGAGCCATCCGCAGTCACCTAATTTTAAGAAACTCACACTTAAAAAGAGTTTAACATTAGCAATAAAAGAACCGAGTATCACCTACAACATAGACCCCTTGAAGAGAATGGGATGAACTGCAATACCAGACACAGCCTGCGCAGAACAGTGATGCTATTTCTGCCTTTTTTTTTTTACTAATATAAGCCCTTAAACAAGATGATTCCTTCAGCTTTTCAGACCTATTAAAAATGATAACACCACTTGTGAATTATCTATAGGTTTAGTTATCAGTTCAATGAACACTGTATAACACCTGTACTTTACGGCTGATATTTAGTAATTATCGTGTTTGTCAAGCACCTAGAAAATTACATTTGTCGATTTTTTTTTTTTTTTTACCTCTTTAAAGCACTTTCTCGAATGTACTAATGTCTTTGACCTATTAATGAGATACAACAGAATGAATACAAGCAAAACACTCAATATTCAAAAGTGTTTTTTGTATAAACTAATAGTATCATTTTGTTTACCGTTTCATCACGGAGCGCCGCTATCTACAGATAAATTGATTTTTCCTGCCCTTTCGTTTTTTTCACATAATTGTCTAATTATGTGATATCCTGACAAAGGGATAAGTGCAATAACACCAGATGAAAATAGGATACTTCATACCTAGAATTATAGCCCATTAAGCTCTCCAATTTTGTAGAGTTTGTATTTTTTTTTAAAAAACGATGAGAATTACTGTATGAAAACCCCTCACCGAGAGGGATGGCCACCTACACCAAATCTTTCATTTCCCATCGCCTAGACCAGTATTCTGATGGAACGGAAATTTAATGAACCCGAAGAACACAGTAAAATGCTTATTTTTTGCCGTCCGCGGTAAGCAATTAACTGAAAATTTTAATTTAGAGGTGACTGAATGTTCATAAAAAGGTAATTATATTAAATTTTCTAAAAAAAAAAAAAAGGAGAATTTTCCTCACGCAAATTTGTCTTGTGGCCGCTATCAACAGTTGTCATGGTAACTGTGCTGCTGATTTAATGAGTGTTAATGGCGGGCATTTTAACTTCCCCGGAAAGCAAATTCTGAGCTATTGGTATTGTCAATTTTTGATTACGGAAAGTAAACACAACAGACTGTTCACGATATAAAGATGGAAATAGGGAAGATGGAAGCTGACTGTGATTTTCTCTCTCCTGATATTCCTCTTTTTTTTCTTGTCTGTTTCCATCCAGGGAGAGAGGGTGTGAGGGGGAGAATGAAGCATTTCGCTGCGTCCGAGAAGCATGAGGTGGCACCTGTACACCCGCTCTGACTGGGCATGGCTGGTGCTGACTTGGTTGTCTGTAATGCTGTGTTTGGCAACCGCTACAGCTACACTTTCTAGGCAACATGGCTCAGCCGCTTCATCCGGTCAGGCATCACTGGACTGGTTGCTTAGTAACAGAGGTCCATTCCATGGGGCCCAGCAATACATGGACTTTGCCGAGAGGTACCAACAAGGGTACACCACCAGGTATCGCGTTCACAGGTGAGAGGTCTTGCTTACTTTTTTTTTGATGACGTGTGATTTCCATGTTTATAGTCTATTGTATTTACAGTTGTGTAATGATATTTTGACTGATTTAAAGCAACCCTCCATTTTGAAGGCAAAAGCCGGTCTCAAGATCATTGGGGAGATGTTATATGACCAGCAATTGTTCTTCTGCGTTTTCCTTCAAATCTTCCAGTTTTAGGTCCCATTTTCAGCCATGCAAGATGGCTGATGAATCTTCAGACTACCTAATCCTCATAGTGCATTGGTAGTGTTAGACTGCCAATGCACTATACCTGCTCTTTGATTGGGCAAAGTAGATCACATGATTAGCACTGGCCAGTCAGAAAGCAGTGCACAGTATGCTTTAGGTAGTTTGAAAATTGCTGTGGCCATTATGGACAGCCAAAAATGGTGGATCGAAGAGGTGGCAGAGAAGAACAACTGTAGGTAATATACCCCCCTTAACCTCCTGTCCCAGGAAACACTTTTGTCCCCAAATTGGAATAGTACTTTAAGAATAACTAAAAAAATAAAATTATATATTATATATATATATATATATATATATATAGGCAGGCATTAAAGTAACCTGCAAGGTGTGTGAGCCTTGATAGAAAAACTAATGCAGTAGTCAGGGAAACTCGGTCCAGAGAAAAGGACATCCACACAGGAGGGAGCTTTGTGAAAAATCGATGACCCGGAAGGTCATGGCCACAGGAAATACCAGAAAGCAGAAAGGCAAACTAGCACTCAGAGTATGGTAAATTTCAAGTTTTGGAAGAAGTAAGCAAATAATCATGACTACTTCTCTCCTAGAGGACTCAGATGGAAGGCAAAGCAGACATTAGTGAATGCAGCCCAAATTTTAATGAAAATCCATAAGATAATTGCAACGCGTTTCGGAGGAGCTCACAAAAAAAGATACTTGAGAAAGGAGGCGCTTTTGTTCTGAGCCCTTCTGGAATGTGTTGCAATTATCTTATGGATTTTCATTAAAGTTTGGGCTGCATTCATTGATATCTACTTTGCCTCCCATCCAAGTCCTCGAAGAGAGACTGAATTGATCTACAGCTCTTCCGAACATTACAGGGGGCTTGGTGATCCATACCAACCGCCTTGGGGAGCAAGTAATTATTAGTATTTGCTTATTACTTCTAAAACCTGAAATTTACCATACCTTGAGCGCTGGTTTGCCTTTTTACTCTCCAACATGCGTTTAAGGATTGTTACATCCGTGTAGATACAGATGTGTCCTCCTTTACCTTTCCAAGATGAATTGCACAAGATGACCAGCTTTGGAAAAAACTGATTGTCTTCGCAAGACTCATCTGGAAATGGTAAAGGAGGACACATCTGTATATATATTATCTGCATTACCATGATATCAATAAAAGACAGTTCCCTTGCTTTTAAGAAATTCTGATGTATCAGGGCTGAATTTGTCATTTAACTTTGTGCAATTAGTAACACAGTGAATTTAGGATGGTTTCACACCTGCACCTGGCGTTACGCTTTAATGCTCCTTTTGTGGAGCAGAAAAGTAAAATTCCTGTTGCCGATTGGCTCCATCTCAGGACCAAACCGAACAGTGAACAGACTCTATTGACTATAATGGGATCTGTTCAGTTTCTGCTTGGGTGCTCGGCTTTTGGACGGTAGAAAAAGTGCTATACATACATACACACACACACAGAGGTGTAGCTTGAAGCTCCTGGGCTCCAATGCAAAATCTGTAGCAGGGCTCCCAACTATAATGCTTTATAGTACTGGGCTCCCTATATGGAGCAGAAAGGCCTTATGGTTCCCCTAAGGCTCGTGGGCCCGGATGCAACCGCATCCCCTATAGTTTTGCCCTTGTATGTGTAATATAAAGTATGTCCAATACATAGAGTAGCTCTCTATAGACAAATCCTACATTTATGGACATGTAATGGCCCAAAGTTATTGGGGCCATTCCAGAATGAATGCAATATGTAGATTGTATTGTCTTGCACTTTGTCTGGTATAGCATCTTTAATGTGGAATGAGTCCGCTAAATGTACTAATGTTTGCAGGAATGAAAATGTTAACGTCTGCAAATGTGTTGTCTGTGTCTGCAAAATGTATCATTCTATGCTGTGAGATTGGAAGTCATGTGACCATGCTTGATATATGTGTTTGCAGTTAGCAAGAAAAGGGGGTTGTTGATGGGGTGTTGTCAAGAGAGTTAGGCCCCGTGGATAATGGAATAGGCCAAGCGATTTACCGTGAGTTGTCCTGGGACTATTATCCCCAGGAGTTCTTCCCACTAAGCAGAGGAGGGGAGATTGCCACAGCGCTGAGAGTCAGCTGGAAGTGTGAGTGTTGATGGGTTGAGAGTCAGGCGGAGTAAGGAGTATGTTTCCTGGAGCGGAGCTACACAGATAACTGGGACTGTGGACCCGAGAGTCTTCCTGAGTTTTGCCTCCCTGTCACACCACCAACTCAGTGCTTTGCTCTGGCCTATGTACTGTTGGACTGTTTAGTGTTGGCATTTTCAAGTAAAGCAACATTGCCGACCATTCCTGGCATTGTTTTCAACTACACTCTGTGTGCGTGGACTATTATTTCACCATACAGTTTCGCCGCAGAGGAAGGAACGGTGGCATCACATGACATCGAACTGTAAGTTCCGAACTGCAGCTCGGTTCATTGTACTTTTAAGGTCTTACCTAAGCAGTGGGCTAGACGGGTCTCGTTCATCCCTTACGGGGAAGAAGATGGTAGAGCCACCATGACAAGTGACATCTTTAACCCCACCATCTCTTCGGCTATGTGCCTGCTGCTCGCCAGCTGCAGACATATATGCTGAGCAGGCAAGCTTGGGGAGAGAGAATAGTATACAGTATCAACACAAGAAGGTGTGAAATGTCATAAACAACTCTTCAAACCCCTCTTCAAGAACTATGTATAAAGTTGAGTTGAAACATGAGTAATATTGATAGTTTTTTAAGGGTTTTCCCCAAATACTTTGATGGCCTATTATAAGAATTACACAATAGGCCCCTGTGATGATTGGTCCTGGTTCTCCAGATTATCTGTTAATGAACGTAAAGCAAAAGTCCAACTAAAAAATAGTTTCCATTTCATATATTATCTATATGAAAAGTTAAATAAGTTTGCATGCCCGATGTATTACTTAGGTTGTACTCATCTTGATCCACAAATACCCTACAAAAGTTCCAAAGAGTCAAATAAACCCTGAGGAAATGAAGAAAGATTCTTTTTAATCTTTGTGGAATCAATATGTAAAAAAAAAAAACAGTAAATCGATTCCATGAAATTGTCTCTAGCACAGGATGTACATTTGCCAGACTTTTATGGCCCTCCTCTACGTAAGGAAATGCCTATTCATACTAATATACTAATACTGTTAATAAAAATGGGATAAAAGAAGTCAAACTTAGTCATCAAAAATGACCAAAGTCCTGAACGACCCCTTTAAATATTGATAATGACCAACCCTTAGGATCATCAATATCAGATTAGTGGCGAACCTTCTACCGACACTTCCTCCAATCAGCTATTTGAAGGGACCACAACTCTTTTATAACCCCTTTAAGGGAAACAGTCGACAAGTTTGTCACATAAAACCTGTACCAGCTGAGCTGAGCTCCTATAATGCCGTGGAAGAGTTTGTTTTTGCTACATCAGCTTATGTGATTTCAATACTACTCTTCAAAGAAGCTAAATCACTAAAGAAAACTGGACCAAAATTGGACGAGCAAAGAATGCTGTGAGATTTCAGCTCTGAGGTCACTGGAAATGTGAATGCAAATTCAGCTTTGTGATATAGTTTCAATTGAAAGCTCACAGGATCTCAGGCTCCCCATACGCCAAAATATATGCTCACAGCCGCAAAGATTTCTTAGAGATTCACAGAAAAGCAAACTGCATCCTTTCATTAAAATGTCAATTTCATTAGTAATCAAATTATATTAAAAAAATTGAACTGTACTCTATAATCTTCCAAATTATAATATCTAGATGAGCAAGCAGAGTAATCACCCTGAAAAGGGCGACCCCGCACTGGAACCTGACCTGCCTCTCCCTATCTTTGCCTAATTAAAAATAGGGAGGGGATAAGAGAAAGGGGAGGTATTAGATACCCATGTCCAAAAGTGGACTTTGCTACCCAAGGTTCACATGGTACAATTTGCATTTTGTAGCCACACCCCGGTGAAGTGTGAAGAAGAACAATGTACCCCTCCTTGTTTGGGCTAAAAACAACTGCCACTAATGTCTTTGTGCAATGCTATGGAATGTGTTGGAGCTACAGAATATAAAAGTCGGTACCCAGTTAGATCAGCTTTGTATATTGTAGGGCCCTCTAAGGACAATGGGACACAACAAATTAATTCCTGTGTAGCATTCCTTTGTGGTGAAGATGATTATATTATTGTGTTTGGAGACCAGGGAGCCCCATTGCAATTTTGCTATGACATTTAAGATAAACCCCTATCTGCAAGTCATCTTATAAATTAGTGGATCAGACTGTTCAATAAATAAATGATGGGGATTATCCTTTTAATTATAGCGAAACAGCGGAGTGTGTTTATATTAGAATACATACACACGCTTAAGAGCATCGAGTGGAGTCGTAGCTAAGCTTTGCTTCACACGGGGCAAAGATTAAAGAGGTTATCGAAAATGTTTGCAAAGCTGCTCAGTCTGCTGTATAAAGATAAAAGACGCCATATTCACCTTACCAGATACCCCGCCGCTCCCGGTCTGATAATGCCTAGTCCTCTGCTGATCTCCACTTCCGGATGCAAGGAGCCAGTGATGGCATCATCGACAACAGGGACATATCACTGCTGCAGCCAATTCAAGCAGTGATTAGTTGTGGAGGTCACATATCCTATTATAGGGGTGAAATCGCTTCTGCAGCTGGAAGTAGAGTGCAGGCCCCTGTGACGAGGACCAGGCACCGATGGAACAGGAGCAGCGGGGGACCAGGTGAGGTGAATATGGCTTCATTTAACTTTTATAGCACGCTTAGCAGCTTGGAGGAAAGAAAATGTTGTTCCTGGATAACCGCTTTAGATGTGCCCTAGCCCTTTATTTAAAGTATAACCGCACTTTCTGATCAATTTTGATGTATCAAAAGTGTTGATCACTGGGGGTCTGGGCTGAGACCCCCACTGATCACTAGAAAGCCACAGCTGAGTATTCATCCCTGCACTGTTACTGCTCACTAGCTGAAGACTTTCTATTAGACTGGCTTCACACGGGCGACAAAATCGTGTGACTTTCTCGCAATGTGACAGTGCTACAATTCGCATATATGTGAGGCCCATGCTTTTCTACGGGCTCCTTCTCATTAGCGATGTTTTGTAGGCTGCTACATTGCAAGGAAAAAAGGCACAGGTTGCTAAATAATGACGCAATTTGCGATGTTTTCGAGCGCACGTTTCCCTACGGACCCTTGCTTTCTGTTGCATTTTCATGCAATGCAACTTTTACAGTAGGAAATCCTACTGTAAAAGCCCTAAAATAAGCCCTAGCTGCATTAAAAGAAAAAAACATCGCCTAACAGCTGCTGTTCACTCTGCAGTATCTTCTCTGCGGGTCCTCAGCACTTGCTTGTAGTTTTCTCTCAGCGCTGCCTAGTCAGGGGTTCAAATTTCCCACTTCCAGGAAGCGCTGGCTATGATTGGTTCTCGAGTGCTGCGGCTCAGCCAATCAGAGCCAGCTCTCAATGAACCAACCACAGCCATTCATTCAATCATTGGTTCATTGAGCGCTGGCTCTGATTGACTGAGCCGCAGTGCTCCAGAACTAATCAGAGCCAGCGCTTCCTGGAGGCGGGGTTTATGAACCTCCAATCCAGCAAGCTCTGACAGAAGACTTTAAACAAGTGTTGGGGACCTGCGAGGAGAACTGTGGCAGAGCCGAATACGCCTGTTAGGTAATATTTTTGTTTTATGCAATTAGGGCTTATTTTCGGGGTAGGGCTTATATTTCAAGTCCCCCCCAAATCCTGGTAAACGTTGCGCGACTTGGTAGCAACATGAAATCGCAATATTGTCGCAAGAAAACACAGCGATACATTACACAGATTCGATATCTCCATGATTTTCGCGCTGCAATATCACGTCGCCCATATGAAAGAGTCCTTAAGCTCATCTTCAGCTACCAAAAAGTGTCAGCCCTTGGAGGAATGCTTCAGCTGCTGCATTCTAGCGATCAGTGTGGATCTCGGCACCCAGATCATCAGCGATCAAAACTTTTGACATGTCCCTGCAACATGTCAAAAGTTTCCCGAAAGCACAGTTACACTTTCATTATCCTGGTTAAGGCAAAGTGTCAGGTTCGTACCCCCCTCGCTAACACTTAGGGCACGTTAGTCCTGCCAACAGGCCCTAGCTATACCCTCATAAATACTGATCAGCTTTTCTATGTATGTGCACTATTAGCAGTAGCAGTGAAATCTATAGATTATGAATTAGTTACAGTCCGATCACTGAGATGACCCCAAGTAAACCATAATAAGACGTAAGAAAAACAATTTATGTAGCCAACGTATTACTATTATTGAGCCGCGTATGCTGCATAAAAGACAGTGGAGGGTGAAATACTGAAATATGGATCCATAGTGCAGCCTGGATTTCTTATAAAAGACACACGCGGCTCTGTCATAGAAAATTCCCATTAGCGAAAATCTAGTATTTGACTATTTGATCTATTTACAGCCACACAAAAATAAATCCAGGAATGCATTGGGTGAGAAAAGTTGGTAAAAACTTGAAATAAAAAAATCTTTCTTATTTCTGAATGCTTAAGTGAATTAGTCTTTAGAAGAGTTGAGCGAACATACTCTGCCGAGCTTGATGCTTGTTCGAGTATTAGCGTACTTGATGGTGCTCATTACTCGAACGAGCATCAAGCCGTGTTCGACCCCGCCCCAGCTTTTGTCTCCTCCCCACTGTGACGTGCCTGTTTTGGCCCCTCCCCACCATGACGCAGCGCGTGTCATTGGCAAATTTTTTGGCAGGCAGGCGAGAGAGAGGAAGAGAGAGGAAGAGAGAGAAAGAGAGAGAAAGAGAGAGGAAGAGAGAGAAAGAAAGAGAGAGGAAGAGAGAGGAAGAGAGAGGAAGAGAGAGGAAGAGAGAGGAAGAGAGAGGAAGAGAGAGGAAGAGAGGAGAGGGAGGGAGACGGACCGAGACGGACCTAGAAAAAGAAAGCTCGGCACCCGGCGTCCCACATACAAAAATGCTCGAGTCTCCCATTGTAGTCAATGGGGTTCGTTACTCAAAAAGAGCTCTCGAATTTTACGAAAAGCTCGACTCGAATAACGCGGACCTGAGCCTTTGGGTGCTCGCTCATCTCTTTAGTTATTCTTAAAGTGTAGAGCCTTTTGCGAAGTATGATGGCTCTTTCACTTAAGGTTTACAATTGATGGGGAAGCCAATTATTAAGCCAACATGCAATGTTCAAAACTTAACTTGCATAGCTTTTGTGCTGGTAAGCCTTTGGTATGTGACAGTCATCTTAAAAAGTGTCCTGCCCTGACCTCCCCTGCTGTGTCACCCCCAAAAGCTCTAAAACTTGGACAGGGAAAGTTTTCTTTAAGTAGAGCTTCACTTAACTTTGACAAATGTTAGCTTTAAGTCAATAGAGAACTATGAGACGTACTAGATGACTAGGGTATCGTAGATGTGCTTCCTCCTATGCTTCCCAATACTCCCGCCTCCCCCTTCTTACCCAACTCCCATTAAATAAAGACTCATGATGCTGAGTATCAATGGAAAAATAAGTTGGCCACAGCAGCCTTTTATTAACCAAATGCCAAAAAGGACCAAATATTTTCATATATAGCAATAACCAGAAAAATTATTATGCAGTCAAGAAGAACTATCAGTAACTGAGGAGGTAATGGAGGGCAATCATAACCACAGTACCAGATACTGAGCCACCCAATCGCACCATGTCAACTCAGAGTCCGGTGTGGAGCTGAGTGTTAAGGCAACAAAATGCAGCCCTAAGACCTCGCTCACGACCTGAAGGTTGCAGATTCAATCCATGCATGGTTCAGGTAGCCAACTAAAGGTCAACTCAATCTTCCGAGATCGGTAAAATGAGCGCCCAGCTTGGTAGGGGGTAATAAATAAATTGTAATGCTGTGGAATAAGTAGGCACTATACAAATGACAAGATTTTTAAAAAAATATAAAGCCAGTTTCCTGAGACCACCACGTCCGAAAACCCAACCAATGATCAGATAACTTATTAATGAATGGTGACCATACCTCCGATAGGCCCTTGAACCACCTTACAGATTATTATCTGTGGCCTCCTGCTTGCAGCTTCTCTGACAAGTCTCACCCCAATCCTCACACTACTATTAAGAAGGCTACCCATACACAGGGTGGGTGGGCAGGCTGCTTGACATTCTAGGGTCCTGGCGGGAATGTCAGTCTCCTCCCAAGCTTCCTGTATCTCCACCCCTAGTTCTTCTCCACCAATTCCATTAAACCAGGTACTGCACCCCACGTAAGTCCCTAAAACCCCCTTAACTAACTTTTAACCCCTTACTGTCTGTTCTGGCCTGCTACAAACCCTGTCATGACTGCCTGCACTATGCTGCACCCTTTGTGGCCCTAACTCACAGTGCCTATTGTGTGGTGGTTTTACTCACTTTTGAGGCTTTTTTGGTTCCCCATTTTTTTTTTTTCAATGTCCTGCACCCCCCTCCCAGAACAAAACAAAAAAAACCTTGTAAAAATGGAATTCATGGCATTATTTTAAAGAACACAAAAAGCTGCACACAAATGTGTGTGAAACAAGCCTTATACGCACCCTAGGCCTAGGTTATAGATTAGGGCTGCATTTACAATTTTGTTAGCTGTCATTGGAAACAGTCAGTAAGCTGGTTGCCAGAAACACTCCAAACTGCTTCGCTGAGCTCCTCTATAATGCAATAGGAAGTTTTACTGCAAAGTACAAGTTAGTGTCCAGACTTTGAGCCAACAAAGAATGTTGGGAGATTTTAGCTCTGAAGGCTTCAGAATTGAGAATGCAGCCTTGGAACAAACGGCTTTCTTAGTAATACCCTAATTATACCCAATGAAGAAGTCATCCAATGATAATCCTGGAGGACATGTCTACGCACGCACAGAAGCCACTTGCCCAAGGGTGGAGATTCTTTCTAATTTTAGGGCCCTTATCAACATTGCAAACAGCAATATGTGAAATATTGCAGTTTAGTGTACTGTTCTTCTTTAGAAATATATACAGCAAAAGGAAAACGGCTATAATACAGAGGGTCAAGGGTGAAAAAAAGGGGTCGCTGACAAGCTTGTCGTAACATAGACAGGTGTCAGCAGTCTTACTGCATCGAGCAAGAAACTGCGGAAGTCAAGAATCACTGAGCAGCACTCACAGGGATCAACCTGTCGGAAATATTCTCGGTTTGGAGTAGTGAATCATGCGCTGCATTCTGATAAGCCGCGGATCGCAGATAGCATGAAAGTAAAGCTGTGTGTGCAAGAACAGAGTATTTACAGAACTGTACGCATGGAGGATTCGCAGCTGCAGAGACGGGGGATAGGGCAGAGGAGCCGTATACAATGGAAGACTGAAATTAGAGAACTGGCAATGACAAGGACAGGAACTGCAATTAACAGAGCAGTACAGACACTTTGACAGCTCGCTGCACACATAGGATTGAGATCAAATGTTAATGTATATAAGAAGCTGATAATCACAGATCATTGCACGGATTTGCTGATGTAACCAGAACAGTGCACAAATCGCAGAAGTAGTCATAGATCAATGCACCCAGTGAGGTGATCTTCATGGATCAGTGCACACCGGGAGGTGATAGTCACAGATCAGTGAACATAAGGAGGTGGTAACCATAGAGGGGTGATAGTCATAGATCAGTGCATCCAGGGTGGGCACGGTTACAGATCATTGCACATTGGTTGCTGATTTTTCCAGATCAGTGCATAAATGGCGATCATAGTCATAGATCAATGTAACCAAGGAGGTGATAGTCACAGATCAGTAAACATAAGGAGAGGGTCGCTAAAGAGCAGTGCATGCAGGGAGGAGGTAGTCACAGATCGGTGTTCTATGATCATCACAGATCGAGGGGGCACACAAGTACCGTGATTCCCTGAAAATAAGACCCTGTTATATATTAATTTTTGCCCCAAAAGATGCACTAGGTCTTATTTTCAGGGAGGTCTTATTATACTTACCTAGCAAGCTTGATCCAGGTACCTCCCGCTGCTCTCCAGAGCTCCAGTGCAGTTCACGCAGTCCTTAGCCGCTCATGCAACATCACTTCCTGACCGCTGCTCAGCCAATCAATGCAGCGCTAGATGAACCAATGCGATGGCTGTGATTGGTTTATTCAGCGCTCCAATGATTGGCTGAGCAGCGGTGGAAGAACCAATCAACAGCCATCGCGTTGTAGAGGCAGGATTTATGAATTGGCTGAGCTGTGGACAATCACAGCCATCCTATTGGTTCATCCAGTGCTGCATTGAGTGGCTGAGTATCAGTCGAAGAACTAATCTCAGCCATCGCTTCCTGGAGATGGGAATTATGAATCCTATAACCAGGAAGCAATGTTGTATGAGCGTCTCAGGACTGCTGGAAATGCACCAAAACTCTAATGAGCAGCCGGAGGGACTTGTACCGAGCCTGCTAGGTAATGGATTCTTTTTTTTTAATGTAGTGTAACTAGGGCATATTTTTGAGGTAGAGCTTATATTTCAAGCATCCCCCAAAATTAGGCTAGGGCTTATTTTCAGGGTAGGTCTTATTTTTGGGGAAACGGGGTAAGAGATAGTCAATGCATACAAGGAGCAAGTAGCTACAGATCACTGCATGTAAGAAGGCTCTATAATCACAGTGAACGTAAGGAGGTGATAAACATAGGGAGCCTATGATAGCCACATGTCAGTGCACCCAAGATGGGGTTGTCACACGGTCGGTAAGCAGCACGCAGGACCTGTAATTAAATTCCAAGGCCGGTGCCAGTATTTATTTTTCACTAGCAAAATCATTGCTCCCCGTGAGCACCTACGGCCGGGCAGCAACCATGGCAGCAAGTAGTTTACTCATTGAAACAGGACCATGCTTCCTCCCCAGCGTCTGTGTTCCTGCATGTACAGTACGCAGTGCAGACGCCGGGGGAGGAAGCAGGGACTCTGTGTATAGCAGCCGTGGCGGCCGGATCGGTCCTGCTTCCGTAAGTATACTTCTTGTTGCTATGGTTGTTGCTCAAGTGTGAGGAGGGCACACTATTGCCATTGAGGCCACTAAGAGGGTACAATATTACTCTTGGGGTAACTAAGGGGGGCACACTATCACTATTGGGGCCACTAAGGGGGTGCACTAGGGTGGCCCAAAAACTCAACTTTCAATGACAAAGCAAGACACCCTCTAATTTTTCTCCTTTTACCAAACCTTTAGTGGGGGCAGAGTTTTGGGTTCTTATGTCTACGACAGGGTTCTACTCAAAGACCATGAATTTTCAGACTTTTTACTAATGGCAAAGAAGAAAAACAACTATTGCTTCAAGTCGTGGAAGCAAATCGCAAGGCTGTTCCAACACAGATTACCAAGAAGTCTGCTGTCCAGTCCTTAAGCACTGGCTGACAAGTATTTGTGTCGTAATTTTGACTATTTTCATATATTTGCAAGTATTTTTGCGGGAACAGCACAAATATGTAGATTGTCAGGGCTAATGCCACTAAAGTATGGCGGTTCTCTTGCAAAAGCAAATTGTTAATATTAAAGATGTAGCTGGTGCAATAGGAAATCTTGCGTGTAAGCGCCATTCCTTATAATATTTCTCAGTTTTGAGCTCCTTCTTGCAGTTGGAATTGAAAGCTAAAACTTTACCCTAACATTACTATCAGCAGATGTAACAAATTCGGAAAGTGTCTTGCTGTATGGCTGCCACTTTACATCTCTATGGACCACCCTAGGGTGCACTATTACTATTGGGTCCACTAAGGTGGTGTACTGTTACTATTAGGTCCACTAAGGTGGTGCACTGTTACTATTGGGTCCACTAAAGTGGTGCACTATTACTATTGGGTCCACTAAGGTGGTACGCTGTTACTATTGGGTCCACTAAGGTGGTGCACTGTTACTATTGGGTCCACTAAAGTGGTGCACTATTACTATTAGGTCCACTAAGGTGGTGCACTGTTACTATTGGGTCCACTAAAGTGGTGCACTGTTACTATTAGGTCCACTAAGGTGGTGCACTGTTACTATTGGGTCCACTAAAGTGGTGCACTATTACTATTGGGTCCACTAAGGTGGTACGCTGTTACTATTGGGTCCACTAAGGTGGTGCACTGTTACTATTGGGTCCACTAAGGTGGTGCACTGTTACTATTGGGTCCACTAAGGTGGTGCACTGTTACTATTGGGTCCACTAAGGTGGTACACTGTTACTATTGGGTCCACTAAGGTGGTGCACTGTTACTACTGGGTCCACTAAGGTGGTGCATTGTTACTATTGTGTCCACTAAGGTGGTGCACTATTACTATTGGGTCCACTAAGGTGGTGAACTGTTACTACTGGGTCCACTAAGGTGGTGCACTGTTACTATTGGGTGCACTAAGGTGGTGCACTGTTACTATTGGGACCACTAAGGTGGTGCACTGTTACTACCGTATTTGGACCACTAAGGTGGTGAACTGTTACTATTGGGTCCACTAAGGGAAGCATTATTATTACTGAGGCTACTGAAAAGGGTTACTATTACTACTGGGGCCACTGAGAGACAGCACTGCTGTTACTAAGGCCACTCAGAAGTGGTGCTATTACTATAGGGGCTACTGGAATAATCAATAACAGAGGTAAAATCATACATCATGATAAGTCACACCCCCAGCCCTTTTACATTGGGAGATATTTCTTTGAGACAAAGGCGGCAACCCTAACCCATGATGGGAATGGTTACAGATCAGTGGATAAATAGCAATTATAGTCATTCTTCATTGTACCCACAGATCAGTGAACATAAGAAAAGGTTTGGGGGGGGAGGGTATACCAGTAGCTACAGATCAATGCACCATAGGATTTAATAGTGCACATAAAAGTGATAGTCCCAAATCAATGCACAAATGGCATATAGAAAGTCATAGCTCAATGCACACAGTGAGGGTGAAGTCACACGAACGTATATCGGCTCCGCGTGAAAACCGAGCCGATATACGTTCGTGTGACTTCACCCTGAGAGCGTAGTCACAAATCAGTGCGCACAATAAGGTGATAGGCACAGATGACTGCACGCAGAGGGATAAGGGCTGACAGGTCAGTGCACACAGGAGGATGATAGTCACAGATCAGTGCATCCAGGCAGTAGCTCCTGTACTGTAGGTTGCTGATTTGTCCTGATCAGTGCACAAATGGCGATAGATCAATGTACCCAAGAAGGTGATAGTCACAGACCAGGGAACATAAGGAGAGGGTAGTTACAGATTACTGCACCCAAAAAGGTGATAGTCACTGGTCAATTTACAAAGGTTAGACAGTCACAGATTAATAAACACACTGAGACCATAGTCACAGATCAGTGCACACAAGATAATAGTCGCACATCACTGCAAACAGGGAGGGGATGGTGACAGACCAGTGTAACAAGCAGGTGATAGTCACGGGTCAGTGCAACAAGCAGGTGATTGTCACAGATCAGTGCAATAAGCAGGTGATTGTCACAGATCAGTGCACACAAGATGATAGTCGCACATCACTGCAAACATGGAGGGCATGGTGACAGACCAGTGTAACAAGCAGGTGATAGTCACGGGTCAGTGCAACAAGCAGGTGATTGTCACAGATCAGTGCAATAAGCAGGTGATTGTCACAGATCAGTGCACACAAGATGATAGTCGCACATCACTGCAAACATGGAGGGCATGGTGACAGACCAGTGTAACAAGCAGGTGATAGTCACGGGTCAGTGCAACAAGTAGGTGATTGTCACAAATCAGTGCAACAAGCAGGTGGTTGTCACGAGTCAGTGCAACAAGCAGGTGGTTGTCACGAGTCAGTGCAACAAGCAGGTGGTAGTGACAGATCAATGCAACAAGCAGATGATAGTAACAGATCAGTGCACACAAGATGATAGTCGCACATCACTGCAAACAGGGAGGGGATGGTGACAGACCAGTGCAACAAGCAGGTGATAATCATGGATCCGTGCAACAAGCAGGTGATAATCATGGATCAGTGCAACAAGCAGGTGATAGTCATGGATCAGTGCAACAAGCTGGTGATAGTCACAGATAAATGCAACAAGCAGGTGATTGTCACAGATCAGTGCAACAAGCAGGTGATTGTCACAAATCAGTGCAAACAAGCAGGCGATTGTCACAGATCAGTGCAACAAGCAGGTGGTTGATTGTCACAGATCAGTATAACAAGCAGGTGATTGTCACGGATCAGTGCAACAAGTAGGTGGTAGTCACAGATCAATGCAACAAGCAGGTGATTGTCACAGATCAGTGCAACAAGCAGGTGATTGTTACAGATCAGTGCAACAAGCAAGTGATTGTCACAGATCAGTGCAACAAGCAGGTGATTGTCACAGATCAGTGAAACAAGTAGGTGATTGTCACAGATCAGTGAAACGAGCAGGTGATAGTCACGGATCAGTGCAAAACACAGGTGATAGTCACGGATCAGTGAAAACAGGGGGAGGGACGGTGACAGATCAGAACACACAAGCAGGTGATTGTCACAGATCAGTACAACAAGCAGGTGATTGATTGTCACAGATCAGTGCACACATAGTGGTGCTAGTCATAGGTTATTGCACAGGAGGCAGTCATCACTGCACACAGTGAGGGAAAGGTGATAGATCACTGCACAGAAGGAGATGATAGTTACAGATCAGCGCACACAAGGAGGTGATACCAATAGATCAGCGCACTAGGTAGGTCATAGTGACAGATCACAGCAGGCATGGTGATAGCCATAGATCACACACAATGTCGGGCTGCCAACTGCCCATACATTCCTGGACAGTCTATAAAAATAGGCGACTTCTTTGTTCTGTCTGTAAAGAGAGCCGTGGTTCGTCCGTGAGTTCTCTTCAAGCTGGAGGAGCCCGTGCGGGTTATTATGATTGTAATTATCATCATTTTACAGCTCATAGTAAATGCCGCTAATGTGTTCATATTAGTATTCCGCGCTGGAGACGTGTATTACTTGTAAACTTTATGATTTATTATGGTTTCCAAATGTGTCTGCAAAAAATGTAGTCTGTCTGTGTTTTTTGCATAAGTTATCCAGAAAACGGAAAAAAAATCAGGTTGGCAATCCTGCACAGATCCCAGGGAGAGGGTGGTGATAGATCAGCACACACAAGGGGGCGACAGTCACAGATCGGCGCACAGATGGCGATCATCGTCACACATCCGTGTGCACAGAGAGGTGACAGTCACAGATAAGTGAATAGAATGAAGGGCGGCTTCACACAAGCGTTTACGAGATATGCGCGACGCAGTGCATTTGGCCGTGTATGAGGTTCAGAGAGGGCTATAATCAGGGATTTGCACACACGTCAACGCATAGTACTGTAATTTTTGTGCACAGGGCCAATTCACACGGACGCATAATACTCCCTTTCTGTGGAATTGGATGGATATTAACCCTTTCCAATCCACTGTCTGATGTCTTCCAACATTCTGATTGAACCCTGTACAACTCCGATGTCGGAAGACGTCCGGCAGGGTATTCTTACCATATATTATTGGCCGCTCTGTTGTCGGGGGCTTCTCCAGCATGTCACATACTGCAGTACTGGATCTAGCCAGCAGATGGCCCCATTGTAAAATGTCAGAAAGAGAAAGCCCCCTAGGAAACCCTGAATCCAAAACTGGATTGCAAAGGGTTAAAGCCTAATAAGGTTCATCTGTCTTCTTTTTCCTGTGTTTCGCGCGGTGTCACACCCATCCCCTTGCGTATTTACGCGCCTCCCATAGACTTCTATGGGATTTTGACTGCAAAAAGCACAGAAATATAGAACAGCTCAATTTTTTTGTGTGCACTCAAAACGCGCACATGAGAATAAACCCATTGACATCAATAGGGTCTATTATCTGTGTTTAGCTCACGCAGATTTTGCACGCTCAAAAACGTGACTATAATGGAGTCCATTTGGTTTCCGCTCAGCTGTCTGCGCCGGATCTGCGATAGAACTTCCAAACGGAGGTCCCAGCGCAGATGTGGAAGAGGCCTAAGAAAAGGAGCTGTGCTTACCTGTTCTCTGGTGCGGCGATCCAGTGCCACAGCCCCACTTTGGGGGGGCTGGTTACAGAGGATGTCACCGGAAGTCGAGTGACTGCTGCAGCCAATCAGAGTCGGCAGAGTCACCGCTTGTTCTCCTAGCATCAGCACATCCTTAGCGCCATGATGCCAGGAGTTTGGGAACTCTGATTGGCTGCAGTGGTCACCTGATGTCTGGGGACATCATCTGTCACAACAAACACCGGGACCACAGCGGGACTGTAACGCTGGATCAGGGAATAGGCAAGTACTGCCCCTCTTCTTATTGTACCACGGGGCGCTAAAGAGGGCATGTTGTCCAGTAACCGGACAATCCCATTACGGCCATTTTCAGATGAGCGTATTTTAAGTCTGTGCTTGAATGCGTGCTACTTCGGTCCGATGGTAAAAAAACATCCGCCCGCATGCACCTTCCATCTGCTGCTGCGGATTTCTTCTCCATTGCCTGTATTTATTACATGCAGATTTTGGTGCAGAATTTTCTGCATCTTTGGGCGGCTTCACACCGCGCATATTAAATGGGAATCCGGCCTAAGGGGATAATACAAAGCAGATATTATATGCTGAGGGTTGTATAAAAAATTTCCCATCTTCACCTGAAACATAAAAACCTAAAAAATTAAGGTATTTATTAAAAAGTCTTTTCTAATGTGGGGAGGGAGGTGGGGGGGTTCTGTACCCTCAGATCCTGTATCCGTGGTATGATATACTGGAGGCGTAAGCATATGTAGATGAGGGAGTGCTGTTCACAGATCAGTTCTCCCACGGGGAATGATTCTCACGGATCGGCGCACACGCGGGGCTGAGACGCTCGGATGTGTGCAAACAGAAGCGCGCTAAAACAGGAGAGGAAACGTTCTATTTAACATGCTGAAATTACCTGTGTGTACCGACACAGCAGAGCTAAACATGTCGCGCATCAGGGCAGCTGCAGACGAGCGGACGCGCAAATACGCTTGCTTCAGCGCAATATATTAGTGCAGTGAATGAGGTTGATTTGCTCTTGTGTCTGCACATAATACTGTTCATATGCACCCCCCTCCGCTCCCACAGTGATTTAAAGGGTCCAGATGCATCCCCATGCGTATTGTGCACATATTTGCGCACCTACCATAGACTTCTATGGGGACCTTTGCTGCGCAAATACGCAGAAAGATGGAGCAGTTTTTTTTTTTTTCCACTGAAATGAGAATAAACCCATTGAAATCAATGGATTCCAATCTCCGTGTTTTGCGCGCGCAGTTTTTGTGTAATTACGCAGCGATCAATGATACATATGCGTATTTTGGTTGCGTAAATACATTCCATATTAATATAATTCCATATTAATACGCAATACCTGTGTGAGGAAACCCAGCTCCACTACATCCAGCAATCTTAGCTCTACTATACCATATCTCACAACTTCAGCTCTGCTACATCTGACTTGTTCTGCTGCATTCTACAAACTCAGCTCTGCTACATTTTACAAATTTAACCGTAGTATAGCTGACAAACTCATTACTACTATATCTCACACATTCAGCTACATCTGACAACATGAACTCTACCTCCGTGCATCTGACCAACTCAGTTTAGCTACAGAGATTAAGGGCGGCTTCACACGGGCGCATTTCTTGTGCAGTGAATGTGTACTCTGCGCGCGTGCCGGCATACAATACTGTGCGTATTTGCGCAGGCCCTCCGCCCTGTTTTAAATGGCTATTAGGCCAAACAAGCTGCCGGTGTGCTGCGTCTTGCGCATACCCGTGCGTACATATGTGCGCATTTGCACACCTCCTATAGACCTCTATGGGACTCTTTGGTGTGCAAATGCGCACCACATCGAGGAGGTCCTATTTTTTTCGTCTGTGGGAACCACATGCGAACAAAAGAAATGAGGATAAACCTATTGAAATCAATGGATCCTATTCTCCACGTTTTGCATTCAGGATTTTTCCACATGCAAAAATGCGCTAAGATACGGTTGTCTGAAGAAGCCCCAAAAGGGTTAAATACACTGCAACGCGGAACTTTTTCTGCCTTTTCAATGGCTTTTTTTGTGTTAAGATAATTTGTTGCAGCAACGTATCAACTTTGCTAATTCTGACAAACTCAGACAAGTCTCACAAACTGAACTCTGCTGCATCAGACAATCTGACAAACTCAGACAAGTCTCACAAGCTGAACTCTGCTGCATCAGACAACCTGACAAACTCAGACAAGTCTCTCAAACTGAACTCTGCTGCATCAGACAATCTGACAAACTCAGACAAGTCTCACAAGCTGAACTCTGCTGCATCAGACAATCTGACAAACTCAGACAAGTCTCTCAAACTGAACTCTGCTGCATCAGACAATCTGACAAACTCAGACAGGTCTCACAAACTGAACTCTGCTGCATCAGACAATCTGACAAACTCAGACAAGTCTCACAAACTGAACTCTGCTGCATCACGCAATCTGACAAACTCAGCCAAGTCTCACAAGTTAAACTCTGCTGCATCACGCAATCTGACAAACTCAGCCAAGTCTCACAAACTGAACTCTGCTGCATCAGACAATCTGACAAACTCAGACAAGTCTCACAAACTGAACTCTGCTGCATCACGCAATCTGACAAACTCAGCCAAGTCTCACAAGCTGAACTCTGCTGCATCACGCAATCTGACAAATTTAGACAAGTCTCACAAGCTGAACTCTGCTGCATCAGACAATCTGACAAACTCAGCCAAGTCTCACAAACTGAACTCTGCTGCACCACGCAATCTGACAAACTCAGACAAGTATCAGAAGCTGAACTCTGCTGCATCACGCAATTTGATAAATTTAGACAAGTCTCACAAACTGAACTCTGCTGCATCACGCAATCTGACAAACTCAGACAAGTATCACAAGCTGAACTCTGCTGCATCAGACAATCTGACAAACTCAGACAAGTCTCACAAACTGAACTCTGCTGCATCAGACAATCTGACAAACTCAGACAAGTCTCACAAACTGAACTCTGCTGCATCACGCAATCTGACAAACTCAGACAAGTATCAGAAGCTGAACTCTGCTGCATCAGACAATCTGACAAAGTCAGACAAGTCTCACAAGCTGAACTCTGCTGCATCAGACAACCTGACAAACTCAGCCAAGTCTCACAAACTGAACTCTGCTGCATCACGCAATCTGACAAATTCAGCCAAGTCTCACAAACTGAACTCTGCTGCATCAGACAATCTGACAAACTCAGACAAGTCTCACAAGTTAAACTCTGCTGCATCACGCAATCTGACAAACTCAGCCAAGTCTCACAAGCTGAACTCTGCTGCATCACGCAATCTGACAAACTCAGCCAAGTCTCACAAGCTGAACTCTGCTGCATCAGACAATCTGACAAACTCAGCCAAGTCTCACAAACTGAACTCTGCTGCATCAGACAATCTGACAAACTCAGACAAGTATCAGAAGCTGAACTCTGCTGCATCAGACAATCTGACAAACTCAGCCAAGTCTCACAAGCTGAACTCTGCTGCATCACGCAATCTGACAAACTCAGCCAAGTCTCACAAGTTGAACTCTGCTGCATCACGCAATCTGACAAACTCAGCCAAGTCTCACAAACTGAACTCTGCTGCATCAGACAATCTGACAAACTCAGACAAGTCTCACAAGCTGAACTCTGCTGCATCAGACAATCTGACAAACTCAGCCGTCTCACAAACTGAACTCTGCTGCATCAGACAATCTAACAAACTCAGACAAGTCTCACAAACTGACCTCTGCTTCATCAGACAATCTAACAAACTCAGCCAAGTCTCACAAGCTGAACTCTGCTGCATCAGACAATCTGACAAACTCAGCCGTCTCACAAACTGAACTCTGCTGCATCAGACAATCTAACAAACTCAGACAAGTCTCACAAACTGAACTCTGCTGCATCAGAGAAACTTGCTTTTTTTTGGATTTGACAAACTCAGCTCTGCTATATCTGACAAACTCATTGCTGCTGAAATATTATGTGATATAATAGTATAATGCAGATCGGCTCGTAGAGATGATTATACAGTAAGATAGGAGGTTGCGATGTGAGGAAAATAATCTAGGAGGCTGACCTATGTGAAAATACAGATTATAAAGCTAAATGATGGAGGAGGATTTATAACGGTCTGTGCGTTACATTTCTGGCCTAAAAAAGATGCAGTTTTTCCCCCCAAATTTGCCATGTTTTAGCCTTTCTGCACCAATCTTACCATTTTTAGGCCTCATTCACATGGCCGATTTTCCATAACTATTTAAATGACGACCATGGAAATCATTGGATTCCAATGTATTCACTCACATCGGCGATTTCCATAGGCGTGAAAAAATCTTAAACGCTAGAGGCTCCTATAGACTCCTATGGGAGCTGAGAAAAAAGGGAGGGGGAGGGAGTTTACTTGCGTCCGGCGCTCGGAAAAGAAGACAGTTGGTTCTATTTAAGCATTAGAAGTCATTCCAAGAATTTCCGCCGACTGACAGAATTCTGCGCTGCAGCGTATTTTTCACATGATATGCCGGTGTGTATGGATGAGAAAACGCTAATTAATCTCGGGACTCGATCGCGGCTATTCTTCATTGATGCGATTTTCGGCCACAGTGTAGAAACTCAACGCTCATGTGAGTGAAGTCTTATACACATAGACAGGACTTAGCAAGAGGGTCGCGGCCGCCCACAATATAACGGATTTATGGCCCTTTTACACAGGATGACGGTTCGGTGCTGCTGTCCCAGCGATGGTCACTCCTACAGGAGCAATCATCAGCTAGTAAATGGAGGCAGAGATCCTTCCGACCCGCTCACCTCCATCTCTGCACACATTCTCAAATCATCATCACCACCGCGGTCAACATTTCGCAACGTATTTGGCGCATTTGCAGTTCATCCGTCTCCCGACCTGCATGATATCAACTGCACACGTGCCAATTAAAATCCACGTTCACAGCGCAAATGCGTTGTGCCGGGTCACACGCCAAATCACATACGCCCGTGTGAAGGAGCCCTAACATCTGACAAACTCAGCTCTGCTACAGCTGTATAGATGCCATTATATGCGATCCTGTTCGGTTTTGAGTAGTGCGGATTATATAATTACGACTTTTGACATGAAAGCCCATGTACAAATAGCCGAGCCGTCTTAGCCGCAGTCCTATGTAAAATACCGACTGCGCAGCACGAGACAAAAGTTGTGTCAAATAGCGAACTCCTTTGTGCCCCATCTGATCACCGCACAATACAGAGGTATCAAATGTAATAATTTTCTTGCGCAATTGCTAGCAGCAGCGATTATAGAGAGTGCCTATCGCCACCAATCACTTCCGAACGAGTGCTGCTGACACGCCGCTACATAAAGGGCTCCATAATCACAGAGCTGCGTACAGACAAATCTTCTAGTCTGAATATTCACAGCAAACTAATAGTCACAAAGTAATGCGGCCCGCAGCGAGCCTGCAGCTGTAGAGGAGAGCGTGCCGTGCGCAGGGGGAGCAGATAATCAGATCAGTGCACAAAGGGAGCGCACCCTCCCAGGCCGGCACACAGTGAGCCCATTACCATAGATCAGCGCACGCGGCGTTATCCATCACCGCATTGTCACATGCCAGTAGTCGCAGGTATAGACGTGGGCACATGCATTACTGAGGGGCATTCATGAGTAGCTCAAGTGCCATCCCCAGGAGTCAGGAAGGTGGGGGGGACGTCACAGCGCCCGCATACTGATGTTTAAGTCACAGTACACTGCCCGCAGGTTTGTGGCGGCCAAATGTCAAAGCAAGCAGAAGTCTTGGATCTGGCCGTGGCACTCAAGCTGGCATGAGCGGACTATGTGCCCAAGACCTATTATAATTCCAGCAACAAACGGGCAGACAATGTGCTGTTTTTCTGCTCCATAAGCTTTATGGCAGGTACCATCTTATTGGAGCATCCACTAAAACTAATATGGTGCCAGCTGAGCAGCGGGCACGGTGAGCATCTGGTGCCATCAATTCTACCACACCTGTTGCCATAGCATCTCAGTGCCATGGAGAGATGGAAGGCGGGAATGGATGTGTTATAGTCTTTCCACCTTTGCGCCATTGTGACTCCCTAGAGGTGGCACAGTGACGGTGGAGGGACAGGAAGGGGCGTCCCTGGGGGGGCAGTAGTTACTTCCAGCTTGCAGAGAGACTTACATGGTGGCGGCAGAGAGGATACGAGATTAAAGGAGTTATACGAAAGAGGGAAGATAACGCCATAAAAAAAAGATGAAGAGAAGAAAACCAAGGAATGGAGATGAAAGACAAAATAAGGGAGAGCAATATTGCAGAAGTACATCTTACTCAGCCACAATCCATTATTCAATTCACATTCTGCGCGTTCCTCCTGAGCGGCCGCTTCTCATTATTCGCATTAAGAAAATAAATATTTCCTGAAAGATGCATTTGCTTCGACTTTCTTTTATGTGTTTTAAGCATCCTGCATAAATATGTAAGCAACTAAATGGAAGGAGACTTTTTTTTTCTCCTCCCCCCCCCCCCCCCACCCTCTACCCTTTTTACGCATTTCAGAACTCTGCCAGCAAGAGCGACACGGGAAAAAAATGTTTAGTCTTTTTTTTTATTTCTTGGCTATTTTCATTCCCTATCATATTAAAGGTTTCCATGGTGACATTAGCGGCAGCGATTTGATGCCTTTAGGCTTTAAACTTTTATCAAAATAGCTGAAAAAAAAACAGCTGCATTTTTATTACAGAGTCTTTAGTACGGCACCTTATGAGCGCGCTTCTCGGATCAAACCCGCAGCCTTATATATATATATATATACAGCATTGCTCCGCACAATACCGCAATATATCTTGTGTTTGAGAATGCTTGTCTGAATACAGATGCAGCAGAGTTGAGTATGTTAAGTGGCACAATGTCATGTGATATCATATGTTGTTAGAGTTTCTCATTGTACGTAAAATTCTGTCCTGGGACAGGAGGGGCATGGGGTATATTACCTGCAGTTGTTCTCAGGGCCGGCATTGGGCAGGTAGGGGCAAACTGGGCCATTGCCCAGGCTCTCCTTCCGAAAAGTTCCCCCCTGCCTTCGGTGCCATCCCTGCTGTTCAGTTGCAGCGGTGCTCATCCGTGGAAGAATGCAGCCAGCAGCATTGCAGGATTTTTTTGCCATCCCTCCCATCTACTGATTTTGGGCTCTGTTTTTGGCCATCCGCTATGACTGCAGCAATTTTCTAACTACCTAAGGCACACTATGCGCTGCTTTCTGATTGGCCAATGCTGATTATGTGAGCAGTTTGGGCCAATCAGAGAGCAAGTGGGGATTAAGTAGTCTGAAGATTGTATCAGCCATGTTGAACTGGCGTTACGGAGGAACAGAGGAGAAGAGCAACTGAAGGCGATATATCTCCTTCCGTTCCAGGATAGAAATTTGTCCCGAAACCGGAGGATCCCTTTAAAGGGGTATTTTGGTAAGAAAAAATTATCACCTATTCACTGGACAGGTGATAAATGTTAGATTGGTGGGTACCAACCATTCTGCCTGGTAAATTTCACGATGATGACCTGTCCGTCCATGCGTGAGTGAGTGGGTTTGTGAGTGACTTACATGCTCCACCCCTGATCACATAACGGTGACATCATCACAGGTCCTGTACGCACACGGCTGCTGTCCAGCTAGGTGTTTGTTAGTATTCCATAGTAACTGAGGTCGCAGGGGGTTTGTAGCCCGCCCATAATCTTCACAAGGATTCAGGACCTTTGATGACATCACCATTATGTAATAAGGCGTGGTGCGTGTAACTCACTGGCAATGAAGGACCTTCGATGATGTCACCGTCATGTGATCAGGAGCAGAGCATGGAAGTTATTCACTTGGGATGAGCAGCATGATGGTGGCGTCATCACAGGTCCTTCATCTCCAGTGCTGTGCTGCTTTTGATCCCTGTTGTATGGGATGAACAATGTATGTAGCAGAGCTGTGTGTATGACGTGCGCGTAGCACAGCTGTGTGGCGCATTGCACCAGCGGAAACACTGGTACTATAATTTCCTCATAATTATTAGTAGACTTCAAATAGAACAGCAGGATGTCCACTCAACCATAACTCTATTCCAGTTTCTATTAGCCATGTTCTTGCCAAAACGGAAAACTGGGTCTCCCACAAACGGTGCAGATCCCAGTGGTAAGACCCCCCACTAACATAACATTTATCATCTCTCCAGTGAGTAGGTGATTATAACTTTTAACCAGAGCACCCCTTTAAGCTCACAATAGGTCATTAATAGTTAGTCGCTGGGGACCTGCTGCTCGTGGGCCCCAGGCCATCAGCTGATCATCTGGCCCGCAGTCATCAGGATCGGAGGCGGAAACATCATAGAGTGCTTCACTCCTATCGAAATCACTCCCACTTTACATCACGCCCCGGGTAGGGACCAACAATAGAGGGTATGGGTGCACAGCTGATACATTTATTATAATCTATGCCTGATGCTGGTGTAGATTGTAGCAAACACCTACTCCAGCTCCAGGCCGGCTCAGTTTTGCATAAATCACAAGTAAATCACAGTCTCAATGCAATTTCAATTACTGCTTATTGAAAAATGTCTCTCTTAAAAACTTTTGTGATAGTCACTCGGTTGCTTATAACTTTGTTTCCAATAAGGAATAACACAAGACGCAATTTAGCCACAATTTTCTAGCAGTTCCCAATCGCCGTATAGCCGAAACCGAAAGGCTATACTCATGACAATCAAACGATGATGAAAAGCGCTCCTTATATGAGAAGCACTGGGCCCACCGATGTTTTATACCCCGTGCACTCGTACCTCTCAGCCTGGGCGAGAGCTGCTTACTGATGCACTAAAAGATATGTCCACCTCTGAGCTGCATTTTATAGTATGTGTATATATGTATATTTATACAGTTGAGTAACTTTGTAATTGCATTGCATGACTTATATTACTTCTATTGATCATGAGCTACAGCATGTATTACAGGCCGGAGCTGCAATCATAAGGTTGTCTGAGCTCCTATAATGTAGGACAGTTACTTTTTCCTTCATCGGATTACTGTACGGCGCCTGCTATAAAAACCGTGCTTTCCAGAATGCAAATCACCAGAGCAAGCTCTGCACAGACACCGAGCCAGCAACCAATGGTGGGGGATTTTAGCTCTGATGCCTACAGACTTTTAACCCCTTCTCAACATGCACCGTACATGTATGGCGCACATTGAGAGTCTGTCTGCTCCATGCACATATTAATTGAATGTCTGTCAGAATGCAGTATAAGGCCAGCTGTCCATGGGCGATGCAGAGCTTCGACACGGGAGCCGCCGCCGAATCTCCACCAGTCAGCCCTATATAATAGATAGGCTGACCGCGGAGAATCGGGGCAATTCGAGGCATGCTGTGAATTGCCCGCCGCGAGCGGAGAATCGCAATGATTCTTCGCTCGTGGACAGGTGCCGGCGCTTTCCATAGCAACGCTATGGGAAGCATCGGCCGGAGTAAACCGCCGGCGAATAGACTGCGGTGGACAGGGGGCCTAAGGGTGACTACCCACTAGCGTTTGTGAATTTGCTGCATTCTTTTTTTCCAGGTGTCTATTGGGGCTTTCTAATGTTACAAACGCATCGTGGCAAAATCGCAATTTACCACGAAATCGCAATTTTGGCGATGCGATTTTAACATTAACAAGTCCCATAGACCCCTGGAGAAAAAGAAACACTGCGAATTTCGCTGTGAAAAACAATTGTAGTGGGTAGTCACCCTAATGCAATACTAGAGTGTTGCAATTATTGAATTATACTGTATAAGTGATATGCAAGTTCAAGTCTCCAAAGGGGCTAAAAACAAGTTCAAATGAGAAAAAAATATATATATATATTATTTACTGTAAAAAAAAAAAAATACTAAAAGTAAAAAAGAAAAACTTTGAGTTTAGGGGTTCAGTGAGTGGTCCTATCTCTACATAGAGCTAAAAACAAGTTAAAATGAGAAAAATAAAGTTTTTTAATTAATATTTAAAAAAAACTATAAAGGAATACTAACAGTTAAAAAAAATAAATCTTTGAGTTTAGGGGTCCAGTGGGCGGTCCTATCTTTACATGCACATTCATACATGAAGGTAGTCAATTATACAGTGGCTCCGCCCACTGGACTCCTACACCCAGAATGAGCAGGGATTTAAATTAACATAACTGAAGATCTACTGAATTTATCCCCCAAAACTATACATCAGTCTGCTCTGCTTCCCCTGCTCTAGAATCTGATGACAATAGATTCAACATCTTTTTCAAGGTGTCTACTTCTTTTCAAAGAGGTTTTCGTCAGGATAGATCATCAATAGTTGATCAGCTGGGGTCCCAATGATCACCTAATCGGGCGTCTGCTGTTAGCTCTGCTATACACAGGGGTTGGAGTGGAAGCAGATGGTTTTGATCCCTGTGCAATGGACGGCACTTGTAATATCAGGCTGGGCGCTCAATAAAATCAATGACAGCTGCGCCTATAATTACAATTAACTTAATTAATATATAGGTGCAGCCTTTCCAGCTGCAATGTTTGCTCATTGTGATAAAACTACTGGTAATCTTGATATTGTGATGTGTTGTTCCATCTCAGCTCTGCTACATTTGCTGTGCCAATCTATGTAATTGATGCATCAATCTTCTAGAAATACAAGATAGCTTTCCTTATCGGCTAATCCATCTCGTTCCTGTCCCTGTAATCTATTATCCTTCCATTCTTATCAATCAGTTCTTTTGAAATGCCGTAACTCATCTTTCTTATCAATTAATCTTACCTATATCTATTCAGTCTATCTCATCCCTCATTTCCTATTATCATTTCTCCTTATCAATGTTTGAAGGAAGCCATACACATTAGGTAAGCATCAACCGAACCCACTGACTTCGGCAGAACCGTTTGATTATATTCGGGCAGATTTATTAAAATTTGGTGTTTCATGCGCTATTCTTAACCCTTTCCAATCCAATTTGTATCCTGGTTTTCCTAGGGGGCTTACTCTTTTTCTGCCGTTATACAAGGGCGCTATCTGCTGGCTAAAGCCAGTACTGCATGAGGTGACACGTTGGATAGGCTCCAACAGTAGAGAGGCTGGCAATATACAGTAAGAGAACCCCGATGGACGTCTTCCAGCATCGGAGCTGTACAGCCTTAAATCATTCATGATGTCTTCAGATGTCAGACAGTGGATTGGAAAGGGTTAAACTATGGAGTAAAATGAAGTAAAACTTTCTTAAAAGATGCACACTTCTTCATAGATTTATGCAATCTGTACTATCTTAAAAGGGTTGTGCTAAGTTATAAAGTTATCCTCTATTCATAAAATGGGAGAAAACTTCATGATGAGTGGAGGTCTGACCAGGGCGTCCCACATGAATGAAGAGGCAGTTGCGCAAGCGCTCCACGGCTCCATTCATTTCACTTACGGTGCTGGAGATTGACAAACACTTGAACTTGGCAATTTGGGGTACTCCCATTTAAATGAATGGATAGGGAATCATTTGCTGATTGGCAGGGGTCTCACCGCTGACTCACCTGTTGATCTCGAGAATGGGGGTCCCTTGTTCACCTTATTTTTGGATTAGTACACCGCAGTAACAGGAAGACTGAATGCAGCGCTGGTCTTGCAAGTGCACTGGTGCTCCATTCACTTTCAATGGGACTGCCGAGATACCTGCTCAGGTTTTTCTGTCAGCCCCACTGAAATGAATTGAGCAGCAACTGTGCATGCTTGGCCAGTGGTCCTTTCATTCTGAAGTCCCTATGAGGGAAGAATTGATGGGCAGAGGAGGACTTGGGGTCCCTATTCTTGAATTTGGCGGGGGTCTTAGCGATAATCTTGTTACAACCCTCTTAGCAAATATGTTGTAACACTGCCGGCTATACATCCTTCCTCTTACCCCACCCTCTTTTTTTGAACGAGGAGAGGCCACTAATATGGCATATGTCATAATCTATGAGCTTTCTATGCCATGAAAGCAGTGCAAATGCAATGATGAATGTGTGGAGGTGTTTCTAGCCTTCTCCGAGAGCAGATATTGGAGGAAAGAAGGATCGGACATGTTGGATTTCAACATGCCCAATCCTTTGTTCTCATGTGATATAAACTGCCACCAGAGGTATCTGGCAGGGGCTTATCCCCCTCTTTTTATTGAGAACACATGCACACTCGGCTGTAATAAGTGTGTATGAAGGGGTCAGGAGAAATAGCTCTTGGCTGACAGCTCTGTAAGGTGTATGGGCACCTTTGGAGTTAGGTTTTCACTACAATCTTGCGAATGTTGAATTATAGCAATATGTGTTGTGGCAATGTCCGAGTGGAGGATGGGGTCGGTGACGGCACAGTGGCTCACTAAGTCCATGTGAAAGTCTACTTAGCACTATGAAAAATAATAAACATTTGCCCATCAAGGTGCTAACTAAACAGTAGTCCCCTGACTACTAACACAGTGGCCTAGCGCCAATACACGCACCCATCAGGGTGTCAGTCTGGAGACGTCCTTCCCTGTCAGACTCATGTCCATAACACAGCCTGGTCTACCACAGGCATCAGGCTTTCAGCCTGTCTCTCAGAGCCTGGCCTAGCTCTGGCTTCTGGTAGCAGCGCTACTCTGGCATTGAGCTCTGCTCTCTTAGCAGCAGCTCTGGCTTCCTGCTTTCCAGCCCTAGCTTGTAGCAAAGAATTGAATGTGTCTGGAGTTTTTAGCTCCTCCAGACACCCGCACAGCTGTCCCTGCTGAATAGCACACATTCAGTACACAGAAGGCATGGTTACAGCCTCCTGCAGGCCATTCTGTGCACAGCCTTGTCACAGTGTGTAATACAAATATATGTAAAGGCTTGTAATGATTAGAATATTTGGCCTATCTATAAATCCCATAGATTAAAGCCCCATTTACACGCAAAGATGATCGCTCAAAAGATAGGGAGAATGACAGTTTGAGCGATCATTTTGCATAGGCTGCTAATGGACACTAAAGCCCATTAGTAGCTTATTAGCTTCACTTGCATATAAATGAGCCTCCCTTCGATGTATGCAGATAACAGCAGGTGGTCTGTTATCTGCATACATCCCCTTTGTTCTGTCGCGGAACACAACGATTATCGCTCAAAAGCATTGTTTGAGCGAATTTTGAGTGATAACCGTGTTAAATGGAGCTTTAGTCATTATGATAGATTCCAAAGCAACATGTAACTGATCATTGGAAAGGCAACTGGCAATTAAATGATCCTTTTTCCATTCCTTCATTATATATAGGCATGTAAATACTTCCAGATAATGAACTTTAGGGGACATCCATCTAAAGCATGGATTGGTCTCATCATTATTTGACCTCTACATAGAGATCTCCTATCCAGTGATCATTATTTCTACTATTAAGGTCCTTTTGCACAGTCCCATTATCATGAATGTTCATTTGACCAATAATCATGCCAGGTAAAAGGACCAACAATCAGCCAATGAACGAGCAAACGCTCATTTCTCAGCTGGTCATTGACTTTCTGTAAGCATAAAAATGCTCATTGATCAGCGGTACAACTCCTCATGTGAACAGGTAGGTAGCCTATGGGAATTAACAATTGTAGTAGTGACTGCTCGTCACTATAAACTGATTCTCGGATCATATAAAAAGAAATTAAACGAACGCCGAACAACATGCATGTCAATCGGTGCTCTTTGCATCAGGCTGAGAATTCGGCTACTCCAAAAGGGCTCTTATATCTCATGCATATTGCAAATATCAGTGCAGAAAGTGTCTGCTCAATTAAAATATAGCCTATGACAAATAAACTCATTGATCACTTGCAAAGTATAACTGAGGTGAAAACACTTTGAACACCCTGACTCTAGTGTGGTTACAGGCCGTTCCCTAGTTCAGGGGAGTACCGCCCTGACAGGAAAAACCCAGATCTCCAACCTATGTTTAAAGGCATTGTCCAGTTGCAAACTGTTCATGGTCTCTTCTTGGGATAGACCATCAATAGTAGATTGTCGGGAATCCATCCCCTGGGACCCCCATCTGATCAGCTCTTTGCTAGGACAATGCACTGAGTTGATTTCTGCAGGAAGCAGACAGCTCTATTCTCGCTGCAGTGGCGAGATTTGGTATTGCAGGCAAATAACTTATTCACTTCAGTGGGAACTTGGACTGCAATACCAAACCTGTCCACGGCAGTGGGAACGGAGCTGTCTGCTTCCTGCAGAAATCAACTCAATGTACAACCACACCAGGCTGGCAAACAACTGATTGACTGCAGTCCCCAATGATCTATTAATGATGGCCTATCCTACATTTAGGATATTAATAGTTTACAACTGGACAACCCATTTAACTATGGCTGAATTGTCCCATGAACTGACTAAGTACTCTGGCACATGGAGTTCCTATGACTCCGAAGTACAAATCTGTAGGCACTCTACTTGCTGCCATATGGTGCCTCCTTATAGCAGTCTATTACAGAAGTGATTTCCCAAGTAGTAATGCTTCTAGGGAACAGTATCTCCATGATATGGCATCTGATGGAATATTACATTTTTTTCTGTTGGCTTTCATAAGGATAAAAAAAAAAATCATCTGTGTGAAATGGGAAGTCATAGGGATATACATTACAGAGTGGGCCTATAGACTTCTACGGGTGTTGTGTTACTATATAGGTGCTCAATAATACTCGAACTCGTACAAAGTCATATTACAGTCTTGGATAGGAGGCCCTACAATGTGCTAAAAGTGGGTATAAGAAGCTTAATTTTATGATAAGTGTTTTGCTTTGAAGGGAACAACCTTCTTTTATTACTGTCATAGCAAAGTATACTACTTACAGTATGTGAATGGCAGAGCACAAAACAACTATTTTAGGCTACAGTCTCATAATTGCAGCTGGTTCATAACAAACAATGCTAATTGTGAATCCAGTTTTATTTTAAGATTAGCTCAATCTGTTTGATCGCTGCTTTATCAGAGATACTTCTGGAACGTTTAGAATTCTTACTATTGATGATCTATCTTTAGGTCCTCACTAGCTGAATGGTGGGGGGCCACTGCTCAGTATACCTGCCTATCAGCTGCCCACCAGTGCAGACAGATCTGGAAGCATATAGCTCTGTCAATATTGCAGTGGCCAAATTTAGTACTGCAGGCACATCTTCCATTAAATTCAAACTGGGCCACTACTATAGCTTATCTGCTTTCAGCTCTGTCTGCACTGACCATAGGCGCAATGATCAGCTGATAGATAGGGATTAGAGATGAGCGAGCACCCAAATGCTCGGGTCCATGGTATTCGAGTCGAGTTTTTCGTAAAATTCGAGAGCTCTCCTTGAGTAACGAAGCCCATTGACTACAATTGGAGACTTGAGCATTTTTGTATGTGGGACGCCAGGTCCCGAGCTTTTTTTTTCTTTTCTTGGTTTGTGCATTCTCTCTCTCTCTCTCCCTGCCTGCCAGCCAAAAAATTTGCCATTGACACATGCTGTGTCGCGGTGGGGAGGGGCCAGAACAGGTACGTCACAGCGGGGAGGAGCCAGAAACTGGGGCGGGGTTGAACACGGCGTGATGCTCATTCGAGTAACGGGCACCAAGTACGCTAATACTCGAACGAGCATCAAGCTCGGCAGAGTACGTTCGCTCAACTCTAATAGGGATCCCAAGCGTCTGATCCCTGCTGATCAACTAGTGATGTGTACACATACATGTATACTGCGTTTTGCAGGTGCATGTCTCTGAATGCTTTTATCCTTGCCAGTTGTTTGTCAAGGTGCTGTCTTACCGTAGTTTTCCAAGAACTGTCTATATTCTGTCTTAGCATTTTGTTATCTCCTTGGTTTAATCTATTGCATTAAAGAGTTATATTCCTACACATTACATGGAGTGAAAACATTTATTCCTAGGGATTCCTCAGTAGATACTCTGTTTAGGTTAGTCCATTGGGAATTATATAGTTGGTAAAGGTAATTTAAGGATATAGTAGAGGTTCTATTGGTATTCAATTGGGATTGGACTGGTGGTTCTCTTGGCTGGGCAACCCCCTTAGGTATCTGCTAGCAAAGAATCTTCCAATATCAAGTCTGTTGCTTTCGATAAAGATTTGTATCAAACCCCCTTCTTTATGTTATCTCACTGATGAATTTATGAAATTTTATAGAATTTAAAATTATGGATCAATAAAGATTGTTTTCATGCCGTGTTATTGTTAATGTATTGTCCAACTTGGTTTCTTTATTATATGGTTTTATCTCTAACCTAGTTTTAATGCATGTGTTTAGGGGCATAGCTATGGGGATGCAGGGGATGCAGTTGCACCCGGGCCCAGGAGCCTTAAGGGGCCCATAAGGCCTATCTTTTCCATATAGGGAGCCCAGTACTATGAATACAGCATTATAGTTGGAGGCCCTGTTGCAAGTTTTGTATCATGGCCCAGATGCTTCAAGTTACGCCTCTGCATTTGTTTAAATATTGATTTTATGTTTAATGGCACAGTCTATTACACCTGGAGGTTTATATCTAAGTACACAATTTACTATACTCTATTGTATACTTATCAGATTTGGATGATTACTTTTGCATTTACAATCATTATTTTGTTTACTCATACAATAATTTATTATTTTGCATTATTTTTCTTTTATCTCTCATCCTCCCACACACCTTTCTTGTATTTTCCTTTTATATTATGATCAGGTACAACTTTCAATCTTCCCAAATACATTCATGTTATTGACAGCTTTACCATTCGTGCATCCTACAAGGTGCTTCGCACTGAAACATGTCATTCTTGTGCCAGACTTACCCTGCATTTTGAGTTTTGCATAAATCGGAAGTTGGCGCCGTTACCAGATTTTCTACCTTCATACCTCTATAGTCCACTATTACGTCCTCCTTCAGTAGATGTTGTGCATTTTCTGGATTGGCAGCATTTCCAAAGATATTTCCATAATTTTTTCTTGTCCAGCCATTGTGGCCAATTACACCTAACCTATAAGGGCAACTCCACCTACTATCTTTCTCACACTAAGCCTGTTACATGACACTTACACAGGGCTAATGGATATGGGATTAGCTAAGAGTGATCATACACAATAGATAATTGTCTACCGAGCGCTGGCTCGGCCAGTAGGTGACTCACCTGACTCCCTCATACACTTGCATGTATAGCTTGGCTGAACATGCATGTGTTCTAAAGGTATAGAGGAGAGAAAGTCGCTGCCAGATATCTCTGGCAGTAGCTTATCTCCTGAAAAGTAAAGGATCAGGAAGTTGAAATTCAACTGTCTAATCTTTATTTTCCCCAGCATCTGCTGTTGGAAAGTCAGGAGGCCACCATACACATTAGATGATCAGCCAGTCTTGCTCAAATCAGTTGATATACTGCGGCAGCCAATGGTCCAATAGGGAGACCCCGGACACCTGACATACATGGGGAGCTGGAGGGTATAGTACTGTCTCATCACGGTGGCACTAACCATGCTCTATCCCGGAGGGGCTCACGCAGCCAAGGCCAGGGTAGTGCCGTGGCCTAGCCTGAACACCCCTAGGTTACAAATGCCCGCCAACCCGTATGACTGGGAGACACTTGTCACTCGTGACTCCACTGTTCCTGCATATACCGGCATGACCCTCAGTGAGTAAAATATGCAGCCACAGGCAATTCTTCGGTACTACAGGTCCCTGGGAATAGTCAGAGCCCGGAATAAACTTTGCTTGTGATAATGAGAGTAAAAGTACAAGGTAGTTCAATAAAAGACTTTACTGTGCAGGCAATTAAGTAAACTTCAGATATTATTGACTTGTAGTACCTTCACCCAGCCCTGGAGATGCAAGGGTGTGACATAAAGGGTGTACCTCTACACAGTGATCCAGACTTAGGCTGGTAGGAAAAGCAGATAAGCAAATAGTACCTCTGCACTGGGTCTTGCACAACAAAACAGACTTACTGTCGCTCTCTTTTTCTCTTCGGGGCTCACTCCATTCAGCATCCATTCGTAGCAGCACAGGAAACCTCTCCTTCTCCTCCATGCTTCAGTACATGAGGGCCGAAGGTGCCCCCATGTACCCGGACCTCCTGTACCACTAAACTCCTGAAGACATGGACTAGCCCTTTTCCAAAACTCATATTTATATCCTCTCTCATACCACATGACATGACGATACATTTACATGCAGGCTTTGGATTTTATTAAGCACTTAACCCTTCTAGCGCTGCAGCTGTGCAACACGCACACTGGAAATAACAAGAAAGGTTTGCACAGTGCATCAATATAAGACAAACATGTATGACATTTATGTAGGGGACCAGGATGAAGTACTGGGTTACTACAATACCTCTAATGTGTATGGCCACCTTAAGAAGGATTCCTTCAGTGCTACTGTTTCCTACTAGAAAGAGCAGAATATAAAATCAGAATTGTCATTAGGCATGAGTACATTTTTTAAAACTGTCTTCTCCAAAATGTGAATCACTCCTATTCATTGCCAACCTGGCAAAAACAATATGTTAATATGGACAAAACAACCCGTCATTGCTTTTAGAAAAATAACATGATTTATAGGACAGCCCTTCTAAAAAAAAACAATCTGTTCTTGGTGGCAACTCCTTTCCTTGTTCCTGGTTAGTCAGAGATTGTAGCAGAGTGGCAAATAATGCCGCCACACTATTGCATCTATTTTCTTCTTTTTCATTTTCTACATATCATTGAAGAAAGAGTAAAGGAACTTGCACACCAAATGGATTTGCCACAGGCAAATCCACCGTGGGCTTTTGAGAAAATCCACAGCAGAAATCTGAAGTTGCAACTTGGTCATGGCTTCTCACATCACTTTGAGAAGATCCACGCCTATGCAATTCTTTTGTAATCAAAGGGAGAGTTTGATCTCGGCACAACGGAGAGGGGAAACATTCTCGCTCCTGTGTGCTGATATCATAGCCTACTTTTGGGTTTCGGCTAACTTGGTGACAGGAATCATTCTTCATTGAATCAGTTAGCGTGTGATATTTTTCATGCAGACCCCGGTATTTTCAATTCTATAGTACATTTACATAAAAGCATCGAAAGTTAATGGCAGAAAAAAAACTACATGGACTTTCTAGTCTGCTGTTATATTACTTCCTTTTTATTTCTCTCTTAGGATAGATCTATGCTTATCCTGGGAAGTTTGAATTGATTTATTGTTGGTTTTCCAATCACGTCTGCTGGAAGTTTGTTGTTGTTATAGATATTGCTTCTGATTTTACCCCTAGCTAATCGTAGATTGTGGCCCCTTGATCTAGTGTTTAGTTTCCTAAGAAATACACTTCCCTTTTGAACCTTATTTATAGCTTCAACATACATAAAGGTTTCCATCATGTTCCCCTTTCCCTTCTCTCCTCCTGTAACATATATAAAGGTTTCCATCATGTCCTCCTCTCCCTTCTCTCCTCCTGTAACATATATAAAGGTTTCCATCATGTCCCCCTCTCCCTTCTCTCCTCCTGTAACATATATAAAGGATTCCATTATGTCCTCCCTCTCCCTTCTCTCCTCCTGTAACATATAGAAAGGATTCCATTATGTCCCCCCTCTCCCTTCTCTCCTTCTGTAACATATAGAAAGGATTTCATTATGTCCCCCGTTCTCTTCTCTAGTCATGTAACATATATAAAGGTTTCCATCATGCCTGCCCTTTACCTTCTCACCTCCAGGCTATACAAATTAAGTTATTTAGGTCTTTCCTGATAAGCTCTATTCTTGAGACCTCCCACCACTTTTGCAGACTGTCTTTGGACTTGTTCTATTTTATCAATGTTTTTCTGTAGATGAGGTCTCCAGAACTTAAAGGGGTTGTCCCGCGGCAGCAAGTGGGTCTATACACTTCCGTATGGCCATATTAATGCACTTTGTAATGTAGATTGTGCATTAATTATGAGCCATACAGAAGTTATAAGAAGTTTTTCACTTACCTGCTCCGTTGCTAGCGTCCTTGTTCCCATGGAGCCGACTAATTTTCGCCGTCTAATGGCCAAATTAGCCGCGCTTGCGCAGTCCGGGTCTTCTTCTTTCTTCAATGGAGCCGCTCGTGCAGGATGCCGGCTCCGTGTAGCTCCGCCCCGTCACGTGCCGATTCCAGCCAATCAGGAGGCTGGAATCGGCAATGGACCGCACAGAAGCCCTGCGGTCCACCGAGAGAGAAGATCCCGGCGGCCATCTTCAGCAGGTAAGTATAGAAGTCACCGGAGCGCGGGGATTCAGGTAAGCGCTGTGCGGTTTTTTTTTAAGTCCCTGCATCGGGGTTGTCTCGCGCCGAACGGGAGGGGGGGGGGGGGGTTGAAAAAATAAAAATAAACGTTTCGGCGCGGGACAACCCCTTTAACAGATGTGATCTCACCAGAACTCTATACAGCAGGATCTCAATCTCCCTATTTCTACTGGTTATACCTCTCACTATGTAAACAAGCATCCTACTTGCTTACTTTGCTGCATGACTGCACTGGGGACTCATTTTGAGGTTTTCAGAAATCAGAACCTTTAAATCCTTTTCTTCTGAAGTCCTGGATAGTGATGAGCGAACTTTTGAAACATCTGTTCAGTTGGTTGGCGGAACTTTTGCAAAATGCTTGGTTCAGTTCGAATTAGTTCAAACAGAAGTTCATCAAAACACCTAAAACTGGTGTATAACACTGTCTAAGAGCCATAAAAGCCCTACGTAACACTCTTAAGAGTATTATGTGTTACGTCTTCCAATAGTCCAAACTCAGGAATTCAGACAGAACCCAGAAGGCATTGCAGAAAACTCAGAATCTGACAGAACTTACAAAACTCGGAATCAGCCGAAACTGACAGAACTGCAGGACTAAGAGACAGACTACATACTCGCAAACAGGCATAAACCAAAAACTGTCAAACTCACAAAACACTCACCTGCACACCTAGCCAGATAGAAAAACTATAGGATATACGAGGTATTAGTTCGTATTTTGGCCAAGATACGTAAGCCCTCGAGCCAACTTTACGTGTCCTTGTTGTCTTGCGGGTCCCTACAGTATCGAGATAACTAACCCCTGCCTGCATGCGGGGCGATCATCCCAACAGGGATGACTCCATACTGCGACCTAGGGACCTACCTCATCCTAGATGATAAAGTATCCACAGCAAGACAGAACAAAGCTCACCCGAACATGCCATGGATTTGCATACAACATAGAGCACCATGCACATGGAAACAGATGGATCTCGGAATCAAACAGAAGTTGGAAACAGACAGATCCCTAAACATGCAGTTTACACCTCATATCTGGCACTTGTACAGACACGCAGTAACATGCCACTGTTCACAGAACACACAGAGCAAATAGGGGAAAACAAGCAACCACTAACAGAGGGCCGGTATATACCAGTATAAGCAGCAGACCTGGGGGACTGGCTGACTGGGGAAATCTACACCCAGCCAGCCCAATCAACCACACCTACGGTAGGGAGCTGTGCTGCTGGGAGACATGTAGTACAACAAATCTCAGCAGGACACTCTAACATTATGTAGAAAGTGCTATACACCAATGTTCAGGACTAGTGTTAAGTGAACCAAACCAGTAGAATCCTGTTTCGGGTAGAACCTTGCTAAAAGTTTGGGTTCATGCCAAACCAAATTTTTAGCCAAGTACGGTTTGCTCAGTACTGGTCCTGGATAACCCAGAACAGTCAATATCATACGTGGACTGAAAATTTCTTCTCTCCAAGTGCATTATTTTACTTTTAGAAACATTGAACTGCAGTTTCCATTGTTTTGACCATTTTTCCGGTAAGGCTAAATTGTTCTTCATGTTCCATTCACCAACAGGAGTATCAACCCTATTGTACACTTTTGTGTCATCCGTAAACAGACAAACCTTACCTATTAAACCTCCTATATCACTTCTGAACATATTTGAAAGACATATCAATGGGTAGTCATTTTTTGGCCACACAATAAACATATAAAAAGGTGGTTTACTGTACTTTGGTATTCAGCGGTGGTCTGTGTGGGTTGCAAATAAAGGTTGTCACAGAGAGCAATTATCCCCATAACAGGTGCATTTTGAAGCTTTGGAGAGCACAGCTGGTAATCATCTATTCAGACCCAAACTCTGTGCTATTCTATTAATTACAAACTAACTAGAAGTTACCGACAGTAAATATAATAAAGGTAGCATCATTGTATATAAGTCAGGATCTGATGGAAAGTTTGATGACACTTCCTGCCCTTATATCAATTAGATCACTTTATAGACTTTCATTGAAAAGCCAAAATCGCAGTCGAGGCAAGTCAAACACATAATCGACTAGTTATACTTTGGTCCAATCAACCCCATTGAGCATCATTGTATGGCATTTCATTCAATCACATTACATAATCCAACATTTATGAACATAATGTACTTTGTGTCGCCTCACACTTTCGATTTCCTGTGGCCACCTTAGTACTTCACTAAGAACTTTCCTGCTGTGTCTACTTGTGGATGAGTGCTTGGAGGCATTGAATCGTGAATGTAGTCTTTGTCGATACTGCTTTATGATATGAGTGCCCTTGATTGTAGTATCTTTATAGGTTGATATGAAAATGCATATTAGTTGGAAAATTGGTTTAAAAACACATTAAAGTGCTGTCGAAATTCAGCAATAATAGTCCATTAGAGGCGCCGCTCCATCAGCGTCTACTGCTGGGAAATGGTATGGCACTTCCATCTGTTAGAGAAAGCAACTATGAAGAACAATACGTTTTATGTAGAGTGAGTGAAATGTAATTTCTTTTTATTTGATACATTTACTCTTGAATACGTTGTAAAAATAGCTTTATCTTCTCAGAGAGTTTGGTCGTTGGAAAGTGAAGAACATGGCACTGGAGAGTAAGGAATTTCCGAATCTAACGCTAGCTCCAGAGTTTGTCCGCAACATCCGTCAGATGGGGAGGAGACCCACCTCAGCGCAAATCACAGAGAACTTGATTAAGAAGTATGGCACGCATATTCTGCTTTCTGCTGTGCTGGGAGGTAAGGTTAAAAACATCCTAACCTAAGCTTTGGGTCGTAGATGCATTACATGCATAGAAAAATGAGGTCACAAGAACTGCTCCAGCTTTTATCTCTCTGTTATCTCTATTGACCTTGTCACTCACATGCCACTATCCTCTTGTCTGCCCTGAGGTTACTCACTGATTCCCTAATATTCAGTGTTTTAGAAATCCAGTCCCTAATTTCATAAAATGAGGTGATTTCGGTGGCTACAATCGAAGCAATTTTATACTTTACTACAAAATCTGTACATTTGAAGGATCTATACTATAACAATTTGTTTAACCAAAGGATAAGTCTGTCCAAAATGTGTGCTTCTCAGACCACATTCATATGGCAGACTCTAGTAGATACAGCATCGACGGCAGTATCAGGCAACTTAGACGTATTTGGATTTTATTAGACCAAGTTTCCATTGACTTGGTTTGCCCTGAAACATTAGTTAGATGAAAATCCAGTAGACTGAATCCGATAGTTGAATTCTTTCCTGGTAATGCCATGGTAGCTCATTTGATGGCAACCTAACTTGAAGAAGAGACTCATTGAAGGTGCTTTCTGGGAAATTACTATTATTGACCTATCTTTAAGGATAGGTCATCAAGAGTTGACTAGCGGCGTTCACTGCTCGGGATCCCTGCTAATCAGTTGATTTTCTGTCCGCTGTCAGTGCAGCCAAGTCGGACGTCCACATTAGTGGTCAGAGCTAGAAATAGAATGGAAAGGCTTTGCTCCTATTAAAATCAATGGGATTAGTGCTTTTCATGGTACTTCCAACTCCTCAATGTGGTCAGAGCCAGAAGTATAATAGAAAGCATTGCTTCACTGATTTTAATGAGGCCAAAGCCTTTCTATTACACTGTCAGCTCTGACCACTGATGTGGACATCTGGCTTGGCTGCCGGAGAATCAACTGATCAGCAGGGATCCCAAGCAGCAGACCCTCATTGATCAACTATTGATGCCCTATACTCAGCTTTTAAAGGGGTTCTCCACTTTTGACAATGCCTTTTTTTAGAAGGGTCCTTGAATGGTAAAATGATCATGGGGTGTCCTGCTGCTGGGACCCTAAGTGATCAGGTATAACCTCTAACATAATCTGACAGGGGTGATGACCTATTGTCCAGTCCTGATTTTAAGCAGTAGAATGTACTGTATGAATGGGCTTACACATTGAAGCCCATCCATATAGTACCTTCTACTGCTTAAAATGAGGGCTGCTCTTTGAAGCCATTACTCACTCTGGCTAAGGCTATACATACATTTCAGATAGTTGTTGGCCGAGACACAGTCATGCTTGGCTTGACCAAAAATTCATATATTCTAAATGCAGAGGGAAAAAAGCTGCTGCCAGATGCCTTCAGCTACAGCTTCTCTAAAAGATCAGGCAGTTCAAATCCAACTGCTCAATGTTTATCTCCCCCAACATGTGCTGTCAGGAAAGAGTCGAAAGGCAGTCATGCACATTAGGTGATCGGTTGGTCCCCCACGGGAACACAGCTTTGGCCAATCTACATCTAATGTGTATGTCAAACCTAATTGGCGAGAAATCCTCTTCTAATGACTCAAAAATCCATAAAAGAATATTTAAAAAGCGGATTTCTAACCCAGAGTATATGGGGAGCAGAGCTGAGTATGCTTTGGCATTTTATTGGCACCCAACTTTCAGCCTCTGCCATCTATCATCGTTAACATTTAAAGCACCGATCTAGGATCTTTTAATTCTAAACTTCCTGTGTATTACTTGTTTGGATACATATACATTTTAGCGGTGTTATATAGGGATACAAGCACAATATCCACCCACACCATTGAGAAGCATTACAAACGTAAATGCAAAAGTTATACAAAGGTGAATAAATCCTTCAAAGAGAAGTGTATGTATAAACACTTGTATCAGATAAAAAGCACATTACTTTGTTGCCATGGTAACAATTCATATAGGTAACAACATTCACTTACGACCGATGTGTAACAATATGTTTTTTTTCTGCTCTACAGTATTTGTTCTTTCTCTGTATTCCACCATCAGCTATTTCGTTTTTTTTTTTATATTTTCCTTTAAAATAAGAAGTACATTCCAAAATAGCTTTTATGGCACTTTTGTCAAATTTAAAAGGATTAATTAGGTAGAAGTAGTCTAGTACATAATCCCGTTATAATACTTAAAGGCAACTTGTCATCATCGGTGAGTACCATACATTTAGTTATGGTGTTCATAGGGCAGGTCTCAAGGAGCGGGGGAATGTACCTTTTATGATGACCCAGCTTCCTGTTCCCATGCTGTCACCCCTGAAAATTGGCGCATGGACAGTGCAGAGGGCACATCTCTGCAGGCTGTGCACTTACATAGCTCTCTATGAGAGTGCATGCACATAGGCTACAGAAATGAGTCCGCTACACTGTCCGAGCCCTGACTTCCACAGGTGACCGTGCAGGAACAGGGAGCCTGTTAAGTATGCAAAGCCCATCCCCGGACTCTTCGGAACCTGTTCTATGAGCACTATAATTTAGCTTATGGTATTCATAAGTGGTTGCATGTTCCCTTTAAAGAGGAATGGCTACAGGAAATTAGGACAAGTATTCCATGCCATGACTATAGGCCTTCTTAGCCTCAGCCCTAAGCTTACTTACGCAAAATACAAATATCCAAAGTATTCATCCAAACTTGTACAGCGTAGTAAAACAAGTGACTGACATGTTCATCTGCATATAGCATTGGTACAAAATTGGACAGTTGACTTTCCAGAATCATCTTTGAAAGCTCTTCACCGTGACCAATCCACTTTAGAGTCTATGACGGCAAAGTCAAGAATATATTTGTGTATTCTAAATAACATTATATCGAATGATGATCTTCGTACTATACAGGTGACTGCGACATCGTCATCACTAGAGTACTGTACAAAGCTCCACACGTACACCCAGCACAGTCAGAGGCGTAACGTGAAGCTCCCGGGCCCCAATGCAAAACTTGTAACAGGGCCCCAACTATAATGCTTTGCTCAGAGTACTGGGTTCCCTATATGGAGAAGAGAGGCCTTATGGGCCCCCTAAGGCTCCTGGGCCCGGGTGCAACCACACCCCCTGCATCCTCTATAGTTATGCCCCTGAGCACAGTCATACTTCCAATGATATGGTAATGAAACAGATGCAAGATATGACACCGTAAATAAAGGTTTTACATAGGGTTACGGAGCAAACAATACTTCACTGGAAATTGGATAATGAAACATATGTATATATATACTATATATGCAAGTACATTTGTTGCTATTTCTACATAGTGTACACCTTCACCAGGGGTTGTAATCCACTGAATCTAAAATAACATTGGAGATATACTCTCCAGCTCCGATACCCACTTGACCGATGGTGGGTACAGCCATATTGTATTTGTGAATAGGGATAAGCTGTTTCACTCCATAAACTGACTTATAATAACAACACCTTTGGCTGAAAACTCATTTTTAGGGGTCACCCTCTGTCTAAGAAATTGGGGGTCATAAAGTGCAACGCTAGTATACGGCACTGAGGTTCTAATCTGAATACTTTCTCGGTTGATTATTTCAGTTTCTACAACTGATGTTGCATTTAGGTCATGCTTGGCCATCCGCCTCTTTATCTTTGGTGATGGGTGCATTGCCAGAAGATGTGGTCCAGACTCACCCACAGCCCATTCTCACCAGCTCCAGTTTCTCCTGTGCTGTTCAGGGATGCTGAGTTGATCACCTGAAGCTCTCCTTCTCAAGTACACAAGTCCAGTGCAGGTCAGCTCTGCTGCAGCTCACTCAAGGCTCTCTACCTTGAGTGCTCACAAAGTCCAGCTACAGGTCTTTCTCTGCTGCCACTTCACTAGCTGAGTCATTCTCCTCTCTGAATTCTCTAAAACTGCTGAGTCACACAAGAGCCTGGGAACAGGACCTGCCTTTTATACCAAGCCCTTCAGCCAATCAGTGTGCAGCACAGGCCCTATCACTCCATAGCATCAAAATCAGAGTGAACAAAGTCATATGACCTCTCTTAAAAGTCCTGTCAGGATCATATACAAGGTACAACAGTAATATATGCATATTGGCATAACTCCTTACAGTAATGTGTTGTCTTATTAATGTATGTAAGAAAAAAGTCAATGTTATTATATGCATAATGTATGAAGATGATGTATTAGTGCAATGATGTTGTTTTATTTATTAGGCATATGGCTTATTCACACTAGCATGGATTAATTCTGTTGTTTAGCTCTGTCATAGAGATGAACAATGGTGAAGCCAGAAGTGCCAGACCCGGAATGCGCTAGCCTTGGTTGGCTCCGGATGGAACCCATTGACTATTATGGATTCCATTTGGCTGTTGTCATCCACTTCTGCATTTCCCCAGACAATCATCAGATCATCCTGGATTTTATCATAAATCTGCAATGGAGACTCCAAGTGAAGCCTCCAATGCAGATGAGAACAAAGACTTAAAGGGATACTCTACTTAGAAATAAAAGAAAAACAAAAACAACAATTCTGCGTTGTTTTTTCAACAATGTCCTAAAATGAACAGTTCTTCAAAACACTGACAGAGAAAACAGCAATCCCTTTCCTTTTTGCCCCTTTATATTTTTGGCTAAGAAATGCTGGGGGGGGGGGGGAGCGAGTTAAAGGGACAGGGCTTGCAATGGAAGGGTGTTTCAACTGCATGGATGGGCGCCGGAGCACATAGAAAAGATATATAAAAAAGTTTTATTTTCATCATACGGTACAAAGGAGAAAGATAAAGTACATATAATATTACAATATAATGTAACATAGGATTTCCATTGCAGATTACCCAGTAAATCTAATTTCCTCTAAATTGGATAAAATGAAGCAGTAGCCCAAGAGCATAAATAACATTTATTATAGTTGATCACACAAATTGAAGTTTTTTTGCCGCAAGTAGAATTCAGACAGATATTTATGGCATCTGTATTTGTCAGCGGATAGAGGTGTTGTCACAGTTTGCAGCAAGCCATCGTGACAATAGGTATACGCTTGCCAATTACAGATTACAAGCAGTGCATATGGTACTTGTATTCAGCTGATGGCACCAGGAGTGCTTGCTGCTGTGCTCTTACCTAAGAACCAAATTGCTGCTGCCAATAAAGGCAGTGATTGAGATAATAGATGTACTACATATTAGAGACTTGTTGATGTTCTCCACTGTTCAGTGATCCAATTTTTGCACTCTTTTTCCCCACTGGAGTTTCACCTTTCTGTTTCTCTTAAACAGCAATGGTAGTGGAACTGGTCATCTGCTGTCGTAGCCCATCCGTGCTTAGGAACAATGACTTGTGCATTTGGACACATTGTATTCAGCTGCAGTTTGCTTGACTGTGTACCGCATGTTCGTCAGAACAGCTCTTGACATCCTCCTCAGAAACCTTTCGTCGACAAGTTATGTCCACTAGATTCCCTTTTGCTGGATGTTTTTCCTCAATCGCACCATTCTTGGTATACTCTTAACCATGTTGCATGAGAGAACCCTACAAGGTTGGTGCTGTATGAAATCCTGGCCTTGACTAGTCTGGCTTCGATGACCAGGCCTTGTTTGAAGTTGCCTCAGATCAGTTGATTTCCTATGCTAACACTACAAGGTTATAGGTAATCTAATATAAAAAAAAACCTACAGGCTTTTTCTTGCACCGCACTTTGACCCTTTTCTGTGACCTTTAGTGGATCATTTTGGTGTCATTAGATTTGTGACATCCTCACCACCACCAAAAAATCATAAAATTTGAGTTTAATACATTGAGAGACCTGTCTAGCAAGGTCAAAGGTCTTATGTTAAGTCTAGCGATCCTGTTGTGCTTCAGCCAACAGCGCCGGGAGGGAGCACCAAGCGGTGCTAAGCGATGTTCATATAAACTGCTTACCAATTTGACTGTTGTCATGTCTCCAAAACGTAGAAGACCAAGCCGTGGACGGCAAACAGTTCAAGTCGAATCCTCGGCTCGACAGTTCTCAAAACATTTACAACCATTTTTCCAAACATTGTATGTTCCCATAGCGAAAATAAGGTCAATCTAGTTATAAAAAATTCTCAGTCTCCAAAAGGAATCAAAGATACCCAACTGTGTAGGGGCACACAAAATCGGATAAAGACCCACCGAGTGTATGGCATTCAATGATGCCACACTGAAATCCACAAAATGCCAAACAGTAAAATCCTGGGTGCAATCACTGTATCTCCATCCTGAGCCTTTTTAGGAAGTTAAGCAGCCACTCTGGTCAAAAATTGCCCCAAGGTCATGCAGCAAATATGTTGAAAAAACAAACAAAGTAAAGGCACCTCAAGGAATGTGGGGTTAACACCAATAAACTATATAAATGATTTAAAGAGGAAAAGACAATAGACTCACTGCTAGAGGGGAGAGCCAAATGATAAAAAAAAATGGCTCACCCCTCAAATCCAGAGAAGTACTGAAAGGATCAATAGGCAGACACACTGGATGAAACTGGCACATCTTCAGAATCAAGAGGATTTATTTAGCAATTAGAAGTATATTTAAAAGTCTCAACACATTTCAAGGATTCACAATCAATTCCCCTTCCTCAGGAGTACTGTTGAGTGAACCGAAATAGTCAAACCTGCTAAAAGTTTGCTTTGGCACTAAACTGAACTTTGGATGGTTTTTCGATGGTTTAATGGCCGAACCCATTGAAAAAGAAGGAAAAAAGGAGAAGGAAAAAGAAAAAGGAAAAAAAAAGGAAAAAGAAGGAGAAAGAAAAAGAAGAATTAAAAAAAAGGGAAAATAAATCTTTTTCTTTTGTCCTTTTTCCCTCTTGTCCTTTTTCTTCTTTTCCTCTTTCTTTCTTTTCCTTCCCTAACTTTGCTTGAACAACAGCTCAAAAGTACTTAGATGCACTCCTAGGTGACCTAACCGTGTCATGTAGGGCTTTTATTGCTCTTAGACAGTGTTATAAACCCGGTTTAAGGTTATTGAAGAAGTTCAGGTTTAGTTCAAACTAATTCGGAACAAACTGAACTTTATGTCTAAATTCGGCGAACCAGCCAAATCGAACTTTTGAAAAGTTTGCTCATCACTACCTGGTATGTGTCTGAGATATAGATTGTGGTTCACACTGGGGACAGTGACTGGTATGAGTGATGGCAATCTCTGTGCAGCAATATAGAATATCCTATATTAGTAATGAGAAAATAAGATACCATATCTCCTTGGTAGATACATTACTGGTATTGGTGTTGCTGAATAAAACTAAGGTCCTCTGTGTATTTGTGTCTTTAGCACAATAGTCGTAGGAAGTTTCGCTGAAGACTGTGGTGTCAAACACCGTGCCCATGCCAAACGTATTTTAAACTTTTTGTTTCCCGTATTAAAGCAAATGGAGCAGTCTAATTGTGAAGAAAGCTCTGCGCTCTGGGTTTATATGGGAGAATAAGCTCCATTATGCCGGGTTGACCTACTGTATAAACGGATGTATTCAAAGTCAGCCCAAAGATTGTTCTAATGAGCTTTTGATACCAAGTACTGTTAGGTAACAAAAAGACACCCGCTGCTATTTGACTAAAGCAGCATTAACTCTGCTAAGCCATAATACGCTATAAATAAAGATACAGGCTCTGAGAAAGGATGTGGAAACTTTTTGTTAAACCTAATTTAACATGGATAAAAGCCAGAGTAAAACAAAATGTAAGACTCTAGAGCACCTTTTGAGCTGCAAATATATCTCTAAAATACTCCTAAAGGGCTTCGATATTTATACTTTATGCATTTATTGCTGTTTAAAGAGGTTATCCAGGACTTCTGCTAGTGATGACCATAGGATAGGTCATCAACAGTTGATCAGTGGGGATCCGCCACTTTGGACCCCTGCCTATGAGATGATATGAAGCTGCTAGAGACAGCCAAAACCTTAAAAATGCTATCTGCAGCACAGTTGCCCAGTTTGGTATTGTAGCTCCTTCTTATTCAATTCAATTTGGACTACTAAACTGGGATACTGCACTACGGCCAGTGTTTTGATAATTCCAGCCATCATTCTAATCAGCTGATCAATGTCGATCATGATCGGCGACCCCGACTGATCTTCTATTGTGGCCTATCCTGCAGAGGATCACTAGTGGCTTTTCTTCTTACATCAGACAACTGAAACGAAAAGACTAACAACTTGTGATCAACTTATCGCTTGTCATCCTGTTGAAAGCCTTGTTTACAAGAAAGGCCTGTCATTTACATTTGCTAATTCCAGCGATTATTTGGCCAATAGTTGTCCAATGTAAAGGAACCTTAAGAAAAGACAGAAGAGGAACGTTTACAAGAAAGTAGTTTTTAAATCACTTCTCCGGACTAAATGTTTAGAATAGACCATCAATGTTTGACCAGTGGAGACCCCACTGAACAACACAATGAAGCGGTCCTGGTGCCCTCCTTCATTATATACACAGGAGCAGCAGCTTGCCCATATAATCAGTTATAGGAACTACAGCTTGTCCAATGCAAGTGAATGAGACAAGTTGCTCTACCATGTGATAATGGAGATATGACGCTTATCGGACTGTCACACCCCTTCATTGTTCTGATCATGTAGGTCCTGAAAGTGAAACTCCCGGACAATCATACTTCATGCCTTATTCTAAGGATAGGCTATCAATGAGTATTCCCATCTTGTACATTCATGGAATACCCAGAGGATATACCATAAAAGTCTCATAGATGCAAGTCTCACCTTTGGGACTCACATCTATCTCCCGAATTGGTTCCCTGACTTACATCCTGCCTGAGAATGCAGCCATCAGCCACTAAACCAAAGCAGGGAATGAATGAAGAGGCGGCCACACATGTTTGTGACTTACTCCATTCACTTTTATGGGAGTTATGGAAGTTACAGAGAAAGTGTACTTGCTGTTTCCATAACTCAAACAGAAGTTGGTGGAATGAGTTGAGTAAATGTGTGGCAGGGACATAACTAGAGTTGAAAGGGCTCCATGGCAAGAGTTGGACCTGGGCCCCTCCAGCTCGTTGCCTGGATGCACAACCCAGTGGTGTTTTTGGGATATATATTAAAAAATCTTGTTTTTTTTCTGTTTGCAGACCTTGTAATTATAGTACAAATAAAACAAGTGACTCATGAGTGACATTGTATCTGGTTTGAGTCATTGACTATTACTTTTCTTCTTCATCTGGCTCAGACTGCCATGATGAAGTCTTTCCGTTCCAACATATCTAAATTACACACAAACTCCTTTGGTTCCTTGCTTTCTCAGCACATCTCCACTTCTCCCCTCCTTTACACATGCACTGCATCCCTAATGCCCCAGACAGTAATAATGCCACCCTCGGTGCCCCACAAAGTAATAGTACCCTCCACACAGTAACAGTGCCTCTTTTAAGCCTCCACACTGTAAAAGTATGCCCTGTGCTATACTGTCTACCCTCACAGCACGGCGGAATATTCCTCAGCATAATACAGAATATTCCAGTGTGTGAAGCACCCTAAAGGTCCCAGAGAACTCCTTTATTTACGTGAAAATATTTGTAGCAGTTGAGCTAAACAGACTAGTGACTCGATTTAGATTCAGGGCCATGTAGCGGTATTATTTTATATTCCAGTAACTCACTTAATTAATACTGTTTTGGGGCAGGTTTCGAGCCCCGCATCCAGTGGACGAGGTAAGCTAGGTTGTTATTAACTCTCCAGGAAAACCCCCTTCATTACACCCTATAATTACTACACTTTGAGCAGCATAAATGAACACTTTTCTCCTGACTCTACCGCAACTAATTGCACAACCTTTGCAAGAAGTGGGTCAGTTTTCGCTAGTCATAAAACCCAAATAAATACGACAACATTTAAGGTAAAACTAAAATGTAACCTCAACATAATTGGCCGATGTCTCGTACAGAAGCAAATCGATCACATTTCAAAATGAGTAGAGAAAGTCTATTATATTAACAATGTTAGAGAAAACTTCCCTCAATCTACAATGTAATTACATGAAATGTAATTCCGGCAGAACAAGCCGACGAATAAAAGAATGACAAAAATATACAAAGCATTCACTGATTCATGGCTATCATTTATCTACGCAGAATTGCCACTTTATTAAAGATGTCCATCTAGTAGCATGTTGGGCATTTTTTGGCATTTAGAACCGCAGCAATTCATCATGGCGTAGATTCCACTAGATGTTGAAATCGTTCTGAAGAAATCTTGGCCCCTGTGGATAGGATGCTCTAAACAGCTGACAGGAAGAGTTCATTGATTCATGCAGCTGGCGCCAAATTCTGACTGTCCCATCAGCATGGTGCAATAGAAATCTGGATGCATCTGACAAGGCAATGTTTACCGCTGCTCAGTGATCCAATTTTTGCACTCTTTTGCCCACTGGAGTCCCGCCTTTCTGTTTCTCCCGAACAGCAATAGTATTATAACTGGTCATCTGATGTTATAGCCCATACCTGCTAAGGAAGCTGGGGTCCGGGTAACTGGAAGTCCCTGAAACTATCTGCAACCCCTGGCCCTACCTACCTGCCCCCCTAGGCTAAGCCCCAGGGCGACAACTGGGCGGCAGTCCCTAGGCTCGCTAGGGATGTGGGGTCGGAGTCAGACTCAGAGACAAATACAGGGTAACACACCAATACAAAGGCAGGTCAGGCAATGCGGGTCAGCAACAGGAGAGAACGAGGAACAAGGGGTCAGGCGAAGGCAAAGTCAAAACAGGAATCAAATACAGGTAACACGGGTGTAGCTGGAGACCAAACATACACTGGCAAGATCTGAAATGAACTGAGCAGTTCAAATGCTGTCAGGCCTCCCGACCCAGCAGCTGATTGGGGCGGGGAGCCTGACAGCAGCAGGACCCAATCACAGGACGCTGGGAGACACAGCCCCCGGCGCCTGCTAAAGTCAGGCAGAGACAGAGCAGACGTGCCCAAGCATCATCGCAACGGGGACGGCACCCGCCGCATCCCGAGCAACCCGGCTACCAAGCCGTCTACTCCCTGAGCGCGGGCGCACGTGCCTGGAGCCGGTGGCCAGAATTACGGCGGCCAGGGGAGGCCTCAAAAACTGGGGCTCCACTGCGATGCATCCAGGTGAGAGCCGCCCGTCCTGACATCGGATATGTTAGCTGGAACACCAGCATTGTATTCGGCTGCAATTTTTTTGACTATGTACGACCTGTTCCTTAGAACAACTCTTGACATCGTCTTCTGATTTCTTTTGTCAAAAATTTGTTGAGCTCCACAGGATTCTTTTTCCCTGGAAGTTTCACACCGTACTCGGTATACTCTTCATACCATTGGAGAAGAAAGTGTTTAGTAGTGTTTGAAATCCTGGCTTCGGCTAGTCTAACACCGATGATCAGGACTAGAGATGAGCGAGTATACTCGCTAAGGCACATTACTCGAGCGAGTAGTGCCTTCGCCGAGTATCTCCCCGCTCGTCTCTAAAGATTCGGGAGCCGGCGGGGGAAACAGGTGAGTTGCGGCGGGGTGCGGGGGGGGGGGAGAGAGGGAGAGGGAGATCTCCCCTCCGTTCCTCCCTGCTCTCCCCCACCGCTCCCCGCCCCACGCCGGCCCCTGAATCTTTAGAGACGAGCGGGGAGATACTCGGCTAAGGCACTACTCGCTCGAGTAATGTGCCTTAGCGAGTATACTCGCTCATCTCTAATCAGGACTTTTTGAACATCACTCAGATCACAGAATTTTGCCATTCTAATATGGATTTACCCTGAAATTGATCCATGGAAAACTTGCTCACATGATCTGGTCTCAGGTCTGATTTCCATACAGGAAAGCTCCAAACGTCAAAGGGCTGGTTTTGTTAATAAAACTGCTATTCCGAGTATATTTGTGCAGCTTTACCGCATTTGATGAATGTTAAAAGCGGTAATTTAAAGCATTAATATGCAGACTTCAATAGAAATGATGCAGTAAATGTGGTGTATTTCGAGCGCTACAATTCATAGTAGCATTCAAGTTGTACTTGATGGTAAGGAGTAAATCACTACGAGGCACGGGTCCTACGCATATAAAGCTACTTTGATGGAAAAGCCTCTTGTTCTATTCTGATTATTTTGGTAAGTATTGTTCCATTATTCTGGTATACAACAAAGCCATCTAAATAAGGCTGGAAGTAAATGATTTCACTGCATGTTGCGGCTTTTATGTTGCAATTTGTTTATTGTATACTTTAAGGGAGTTAAATAATTGATGCCAAACATCTGAAGGAAACTTGAAATTTACTTAAGGCACATTAAGATCTGTATTTCAAGCCACGCTGCCCTACATATAATCAGGAAACACATCTTGAGTTTAGTTTGTTTGACACTTGTGATTTTTCATGCAACTCTGTTTTAATACGTCAAGGTCGGTCTGTTTTTTTCTCTAAGCTCTTGCTGAACGAGAGGAAGACAAAACCTTTTACATTTATTTCAGTTATTTTTTAAAAAAAACCTAGTTTGCTATTTGGTAACCATCAGCAGGCAGACTACCTGCTACTAATAAATGTTACATTTCAACTCTTTTATTTGGGAACCATCAGCAAGCAGGCTAGTTGCTAGTAGCAAAAATTATGTTTCAACTCTTTTATTCTTTATGTTCCATGTCACTATATTTCTGCAGTTTTCATTCTGACCACTGAGCCTTAGGCCGAATGCCCACGGACGGATTATCGCTGCGGAATTCGTGGTCAGACACCCGCCGCGTATTCCGCAACAATGTCCATCCATAGACATGCTGTGTTAAATGATTCTGCCCTGTTCACAAGCGGAAATCAACTGCGATTTTCCGCTCGCAGGAAAGAATCACAGCATGTTCTATTTTGTGCAGAAAATCGCACAGACAGCTTGGGAGTCAGTGTAAGCCCTCCCTTCAGCGAAATTTCCGCTGTGAGCACTGGAAAAGGATTGCGGGAATCTCCGTCACAGCCGAGCGCTGGCACGTCTTGCGCTGCACTGAGCATTCGCGCCAGATGGCCGGCCAACACTCTCGCGGCGGATCCGGACAGGTGAGTAAAGGGTCTCTGGGGGGCGCCGGGTCTGATTCCGCAGCGAGATTTTGTAGTTGGAATCGGACCTGTCCGTGAGCATGAGGCCTTATAGTAGGCTCACACTTCGTGTTCTGTAAAGGAAAACCTTTCAGTCAGGATTACAATGAAAGGCACCACATCCAATATATATAGATAACACTGGATGATAACATGCACAATAGGTGATGGCCACAGCTCACCTTGCCAGCACAATGATCGCTGCATTGGTCACAGAGCATGCTCACTACATTCTCCTTTAGAAGTCATCTCAAGACACCAGTGCCCATGAGACGGCTTTAAAACAAATCGCTCAACTGCTAACAGAGCAGCAGTGCAGGAAAGATGGCCACCTCCATCATCATGTGCGTAAAATGAAATGGGGGAAAAAAAGCTACAATTGGAGAATAAAAATGATTCATAAAATGGTATATATTTCAGTATCTGGAAAAAAAATATATAAGTTATACATTAATTTGCATTTAAAACTTGCAAAAGCCATACACTTAGGCCGGCTTCACAAGGCCGTGACTGGCTCTGCCGCGGAGCCCATCACGGCGCCCCCCCCAGAGACCCCAATACTTACCTGTGGATCCGGCATCCTGCGTCCCGCATGACACTTCAGCGCGCATGCGCGTCATAGGACACGCCCACAGCTGCGGTAGGCGGGGAAGCGGAAGATACCGTGACGGATGGCTTCCATTGACTGCAATGGAAGCCGTCCGCGCGTACATCCGCGGCAAATAGAGCATGCCGCAGGTGAGGGCGGGTGATTTTACGGTGCGGAATTCCGCGGTGGAATTCCGCACCGTAAGCACTGAGCTATTAGGTTCAATAGAGCCTAATAGCTGCGGGCAACGCAGCGGATTTCCGCCACGTATTAGGCGGCGGAAATCGTTTGTGGGAAGGACCTCTAGAGTTTAAGACAGGATACAATCCCTTGATATGAGAGCAAGAAAGCTAACAGTAAAAAGGACAGATACATATGCAATGGTATTATTGGGTATTTCAACTATTTAGATGTTCATGTGTTACACATCTTAGTATCAAATGGGAGATGTCACTATGCCTAGGCAGCGCCACCTATTGGAAAGCAGCTTCCCTGTAAGTCAATATCTGACATTTAACTGGTCTTGCAACATGACTAAGAATATAAGCCAAACCATAGTCTTCCCCATGTTTCAAGATCCTTTCAAGATCAGCAGGATCCATGGATTGTTGCGGGTAGTGGCATCATAATGCAGATTCAGGATACGATGCAGCAGAATGAGTTACAAAAAGAGGCACTATTTGTTTACAAACAAAGGAAGGAAAATAAATAATGGTAAATAATAACAGCCCAGCAATCTAACTTGTACTGTAGATTTACCTAACGTTAATTCCAGCTAACTAAATCCTGGAATCATTAATACTTTATGCAGAATGGGAGACAATAATAATCTGTACTTAGTATAACTTAATAACAACGCTGGCAAACAATATCAATAATGCTGTAACAAGTCCTGTTAAACAAAAATATAAGCCATGTGATCTAATATGCAGTATATCTCTTATGGATCAACACTTCACTTCCCATGATAAGAAGCAGTGCAATTAACGTGTCAGTTTATATTTTCAGTGTCTATAGAATCTAGCTATTTAAGTCCACATCCCAGTGTTTGAGACTTGAAATCATATCAGCCATTATTGTCTCCTTTCCTATTTATAGCAGGCCTGCTGACTAAATTTTTTGGGTCTCGAGCGGTATGCACATCTTTTATGAGGCAGGTCCCATTTACAATTTTTATGAGGCAGGCCTCACTTACAACGTAGTGCCAACAAACTCTGTTATAAGGTACTGCATCACCATCAATAAAGCTCTGAGTACATTAACAAGCCAATGATATTCACTTAATACTTATTGTGCATTTTTAATCTCCAGGGACCTAATGTAAAATCTCTAAAAAAGCTCCCAATTATTATTTGCTTTTTATAGTATTGGTGTCCTCTTATAAGGCAGAAGGGTCATATCATATGGCTTCTTCGAGCACCATTACCTGGGTGTGACGGAATTCTGAGGTTGAAGAAAAATGATAGCAGTTCTTGTTTCTTGAAGGGATTGTCTTATTAATGGCATCTCCTTTAGCATGGGACTTATGATCACTGTAGAGATCACTAAAGATAAAAAGCATTACCAGATGAATAACTGTTCATTTAATGCATGAACAGCCCAAGGACCTCCATGATGAAAACATGTAACAGCTCTAAGCTCTGACAGAGGTCCCCACTCCCCAACCTTTTGTACCCTATGAGCCACACTCAATTTTGAGTGATGGTTGGGGGCCGCATTAAACCAAAAATTTGAATATCATAATGAGGATATTATATGTCTGCAGTAATGTAAATTGCCAGGTAATATGGTCATAACTCAAGACTCCTAAGGCAAACTACATAGCATAGGGTTGCAAGCCACATGTGGCTCTCAAACCATTGGTTGAGAACCACTGCTCTATAACTTTCTGTTAAATGGGTTGTGTGAGACCTTTAATTGTGATGATTTTCCTCAGGATAGGTTATCAATAGTTGAATGTCGAGAGTCTGCCACTTAGGAAGCCCACATAAAGCTGATCTTCTGGACCGTTGTCAGTGTGGACAGCCCTCGACAACGGTTTTTGTAACATTACAGCAGCCCAGTTTGATACTACAGCCAAAGCTCCCATTGAATTCATTGTGCCCTTTAGTAGCAAACCAGGCCACTGTAATACAGACAGTGCTAACCCTTTCTTTCCAGCACTGTCCACATTGACTGCGGGCCCCTTAATTAGATGATCAGTGTGGATCTCGAGCAGTGAACCCCTATCAATTAACTTTTGATGACCTATCCTGAGGAAAGCCATCAACAGTAAAAGTCTGGGGCAACCTCTTTAACATGCACACGGAACAAACCCTTTCATCAAGAACTTGTCACAATGAATGTTTTATTTGATGTACATTGCAACATGGGAAATGTTCTTGGCCTGTGAGCCTCTGAACAACTGCCATTTTCAATAATACTTTGACCGCAGTAATCACTACTGGACATGTTAGTAAACCCAATTGGAAGACAGCCACGGCCAACAAATGTGCGAATGCTTCATGTGATAAAGTAGCTCCAGGCGGCAGCAGATATAAAAACTGTTGTCTATGGTCCACTTACACCCATGTGAGGACTGTAGATTGTTTTATGCTTTTATTGACTACAGTTTCATTGGGTACTGTCGTTCATTATTTTCCATCCATACAAATGGTGTTCTCTGTAGTTATTTACTGTATCTCCTAGTTTTGTGTTTAATTTATGAATTACTAGAGATGAGCGAGCACGCTCGTTTAAGGCCGATGCTTGATCGGGCATCAGTCTTTTCGAGTAACTGATTACTCGACCGAGCACCATCTCTCTTTCTTCCCACCGCTGCCCCCGGCCACCCCCCCCACCCCCGCTTGGTTCTTGGACGAGTAATCAGTTACTCGACAAGACCGATGCTCGATCAAGCATCAGCCTTAAACGAGCGTGCTCGCTCATCTCTAGTGAGTACATAAAAGTGAAAGGTTCTTTAATGATGTTCATGTAAAAGCCAGACAGAATTATCTTCCTGGGAGATGTCACTCAGTGGAAAACGTTTCTTATCCAATTTTACAAATAAAGGAGCTTCGGGTTGTTTATTGTACATGAAGTGGACCTATCAGTATAGTTTTGAATAGCTCAGTAGTAGATGGAAGCTCTACAATATATCTATTAGTGACATCTTCCTCCACTAACCTGTAGTTCTTTTCTACCTCGCTCGGTGGATCTTGTAAATGTCCTAAAACTCATCAGTCCCTATAAAATCTCTGTATAATAGTGGAGCAGGGAGATGCAACTGCAATTTCCCTCTCTTCTTCTATTACGCTATTAGGCTATTTTTACACTTTATTTGGTCCATGTTTTGCAAACTGTAATACAGATCTAATGTAAATCTACTGTATGTGTCTACTTGGGTCCAATGTCCTTGGGCAGATTTGATTTGCGGAATCCGCGTGTGTCACCCACTTGTGAGATCCAGAAATCAAGCCACCCATAGTGAAGCATTGGGCGCCGACACTTCATTTAACACCTGCGGATTTGTTTTTATTTGATTTGCATATGCCACAGAAAACCCATGTGGAAATTGACATGCGGTGTGGATTTTAAATTTGCAGCATGTCAATTATAGCACCGGATTTTTGGTGTGAATTCCTAAAATAGGAGGGGAGAATTCAGCACCAAAATCGTAATTAAAATCCACAGCAAATGGTGTGGTTTTTGATGTGGACTTTCCACTGTGGATCTGCTGTACACATTCTGCAACAAATCCATCCTATGTGGAAATAGCCTTAGACTACGGCGGAGGGTGGGGTGAGATGATCACTCAGCAGACATGAAGAGAAAAAAATGTGCATTTTTAACAGGTAAAGCCCTGTGCAGGCTCATAACGCCCATAAAAAGGAGAATGGAGCCAACCGAACATGGACCACCTGTTCTCTTTGCCCTCAAGTCAGCTACATGGGTTGCCCGATGGAGCCAAATACATTAAGGCCTTTTTAGAAAAGCTTTTACCATTATATATATATATATATATATATATATATATATATATATATATATATATTATATTGAGGCGAGTTGGGGTTACTTGCCTCATGGATTGTCGACTTCTCAGTCTGGAAAGGTGCCATACTGTAGAAACAGTCCAGGAACTTGTACTTCTTTTAGATCTGACACCTGACAGTTTAATCCATGTCACAGCAAACATGTACAGCATACAACACAAATTCTATTTGTACCCCACCAGGGTATGAGTTTAGGGTCTTCCTCCCTGTCAAACTCGAAGCCTTCACTGGTACACACTGGACCTCCAGCTTGCAGCACTTTCAGCTCCACTGAGCTACCAACTTTCCCCCTGACTGGGCAGGAACTGACACCTTTCTCTTGCATCCTGCTACACCTTCAGGTGTTACCTCTTCTTTCAGGTTATCAGAATGCCAATCTGTAGCCCTTTGCAGGCCATCCTGTATACTCCTACAATATATTTTTGAGTTTTGGACCCAAATCACCTGAATAATATTTATGATTATGTGGAACTGTCTTACAACGATACAGGGGTGGCGGCCACACTGTGCATCCGCATGGGTTGCACATGGCTAAGGATGACCATGGTGGCATTTGGACATGTAGTACTCCTGTATACGAAGCAAGGTCCATAATAAATTCAGAAATACTTGAAATAAATTTACAAAGGTAAATTGCTACCCAAAAGTCTTCTGAGGTCCAACAAACATAGAAAATAGATGAAACTTAATCAGTACAAGAAGGAGGAATCTGTGTCTTCTGCACATCAATAATTGTCATCCAGCATTTGTAAGGCAATGTTCCATCTTGTATTTTGGAGAATGTGAGATGTCCTTTGAGCATTTACATGCACAGTGAGATATTATATTGCTGAGTGATCAGATCACCTTCACCCTATGTAAACCTGTCAGTACCAGAGCACAGAGCCCCTGTCTGTTTATGATTACTTTATCGTGTGTGCGGACATATTTGCAATCTTTCTTGCGGTTTGTGCACGCTTCCACCAAGGTTAGTAAGATGTGTCCCCGCTCTGGTATTTACCTTCTCTGACATTGACTTATTAGCTACTTTCTTACAGTCCAGGCTTCACTAACCAATGTTCAGATTAGCTCTCCCTCCATACACATTGCATTCTTGTGTATCTGATGCACTCTTGCCTTTGTTTCTTACTTATTACTACAATGTGTTATTCTGTTGCGGATTGGAAACTGTAATATTTACTTTGATTGATATATATTTATACATATATGTGCAGACTTGTGCCACTGAGGAAAGTATGGAGCCATTGATTGTGATTAATAGGTCTGCTGGGAATGTTGGGTGAGATGGGGAAGAGATGAGTCAATTTTTCTGCAAGCTAATTTTTAGAAAGTGGAAAGAGAAGGACAGAGCTGATAGACACTTTGGAATTTTGGATAGTAGAGAGGTAACATGGGCCAGAGAGGTAGTTTGAGTGTCCACCTCTCGGACCCACACCTTCCTCGTTCTGGCATCTCAGGACCCCGGCCCAGCTGAATGTCACCACCAGGGATGGTCGGAACTTACAGAAACAGCCAAGCAGGCTTTGCTACACTGTTTCTGTAATTGCAATAGAAACCAATGGGAGTTATGCAAACAGTGTAGCACAGTGAGCGACACTGTTTCTGTGGTTCCTGAATTACCGAAACAGCAGCAGTGTGCTGTACTACACGGAAACAGTGTAGCGATACCCACTTGGTTGCCTCCATAAGTCCTGATCACTCACCACCAGCACATCCTGTACAGCTGAGCCAGGCACAGTGGGGCTAAACTAGAGATAGGTGCTTGTCCCAAATGTAGGACTCACATCTATCACACTTTCATGGCACATCCAAATGTTTGAGATGCGAATACCCCTTTTAAGGCAAAATAACTGCTTCCTTAAAGGATTGTCCAGTTGTAAACTATTGATGACCTATTCTCAGTATAGGCCATTAGTAGTAGATCAATGGGGTCCAACTTGCTGGATCCCAACCAATCTGCTGTTAATCAGGCCAATGCATCCCTGTGTTCCCACTTTAGTGGCCAGGCTTGGTATTATAGGCAAAGCTCTCATTCACTTCAGTGGGAATTTTGCCTGCAATACCTAGCTTGACCACTGACGTGGGGACGGAGCTGTCTGCTCCCTGCAGAAATCAGCTCAGTGCACAAGCATACCGACCCAAAAAACAGCTGATTGGTGGGGTTCTCAGGTGGTGAACCCCTACTGATCTACTATTGCGCATACAATAGTTTACAACTGGACAACCCCTTTAGGGAGTTAATGTCCACAGCTTTGAGCATGTTGTGTATACTAAAGAGAGCTCCAAGTAAACAAAGACTATGGAGGACTCCTGTTTCCAGAAACCATTCCTTGATCATTGGGACACAGTGCGACAAAGCCAACCACAGCTGTCCTATGATGGCAGTGACCCACTGGGTAACTCTATGATGTCAATGCATTATTATTGCAGTTGCATCTACAGTAATAGAAAGCCAAACGGAAACTGCAGCATTTTAGTAGGATATGCCATAGCCTACTGAATTCCAACTCTATAAGGCCGGGGGCACACAAGCGTAATTTACTTGCGTATTGCGCATGCAATGTACAAGCGCATAATGAAAGCACATTAATTTGCATATATTCATTGCATATAATCTGCACGTAAAAAAGAGCGCAGCATATTGTATTTTAATGCGTATTGCAAACGATAGAGCTCTACTGTTCTCTATGGGTGCTTACACTCAGAGACAATAGAAGGAAAATAAAAAAAAAGAAGGAACCAGAAAGTCAGTGCATGACAGCGTGCGTGAGATACACTCTCATGCGCAGGCATACGCCATGACAAATAAAGTATGCAGCTCCACACACTGGTAAAATGCTGCGTTTTTTTTCACAGCGTTATACCATACGGTCGTTTGAGCCCGTTCTAATTAGACAGATTAGACACCACTGCCATAACCTATGGTTTCGGTTTGCGGTACAGTTCAGCTAATGAGTCATTTCGCGAGTCTTACTTGTGCCGCTTAAGATACATTTCAAAATTGTAATTAATCTCGGGGAAAAAAAAAGGGAAAACCGATTAGGTATGAAGGACAAAATGCCTCCTAATGTGTGTAGGCGACAGGTAAATTTAGATCGCTGTTCATCTAGAAGTCGAAGGATAACGCGACTTTCTGTACACTTCTCAGTTTTCCTGACAACTCCATAATCATTGTTGTATGACATAATTATATTAATTGAATCAGGCCCACCAGGGGTATAATTTAAACATTATTTCAGAAGTCTCCTCTGTGTCACACAGCTTAAATTGCGAAGCATGAGATTTACATTTCTCACAGTAGACTTGTATCCTAATTATATTTTATTTGTGCATATATATTTTCTATTAGCTTGTTTGTGCTCGATTGCTTCAGATGATATTCTTAAGATCCTAGCTGCGTGCAATGCGAAATAATATCTTTCACTAATTAGCGCATTTGGTGGACCAAATTCATTAAATATTTACCAGATATATAAGTGATATAAATAATGTTTTTGTAAACATACTTTATTCTCACCCAATGTTTTATGCATGTAGGACTGTATATTTATATAAATGAAGCAGATTGCATGGGAATACGAGAATTTGAGACCTATTAGTATGAATACTCAGCGCTGCAAATGGTTTTTCGGGCAGATTCTCCGAAAACGCAAACTTGTTACTTGGCAAATTCTGCTGCATAGATATTTCACTTGTTTCCCCATAACAAAAATCACAAAGGATTTCCCTTTGGAAACTTGCAAAACAAAAGTTTTAAGTGACAGCCAGGGGCGTAAGTAAAGGCTCAGGGGCCCTGATGCAAAAGGTGAGCTGCCCAACCCCCCCCCCCCCCTCTATCTGTATCTGTACCCGTACCCATACCTAAACCATGCTGCACAGAGACATAACTTGAAGCTTCTTGGCCCCAATGCAAAACCTGTAACAGGGTCCCCCAACTATAATGCTTTATTCATAGTACTGGGCTCCCTATATGGAGAAGAGAGGCCTTATGGGCCCCCTAAGGCTCCTGGGCCTGGGTGCAACCGCATCCCCTGCACCCTCTATAGCTACGCCCCTGGTGACAGCCACACAGCAAAATCCAACACAAATTTGCAACAAAATCTGCATTGCGGATTTGTCTCGGAATTCAACCGACTCATCGAAAACCGCAAATTCCGTGGTGAAAATCTGCAGTAAACAATTGATAAGCTTTGGATTTGAAATCTGCTCGGCAAGAGCCGGCTCCCGGCACGTCCCCATAAGTTAGTTTATAGTGCTGACAGGTTCCCTTTAAGTCTGACAAACTTTGTGATGCAGTCTGGCTGAAATATTAGGAAGCCTCAGATGTCACATCAGTTCATTCATTTGTATTCCAACCATCGCCTTTCTGCAAATCAAGCAATCTACTGTACTGCTTGTGGTTTTATGAATTGCATTCCGGAACTATACTGAGGACTAACACATAGGCAGAAAAGTGGTAGGAAAAGAGCAAATAAGAAGCAGGAAAATCCGGTAGCGCTGGTTAAACTGTGTTTATCATTTGTGTTAGGTTTCATTTATTTGTAGCTGTATGTTGTATATTTAAATTTTCCTTGTTTCTTCTCGGCTCTGTGGCCTTAAGCCGGGTTCACACAAACAAGCCGGAATCCATATGCGGCTTCCCGCAGTGGAATCCGGCTGTGACCCCGACTGGACAACCCCGTGTACCTGCTTATTATGTAACGCAGATGACGCTAGCTGTCAGTCATGTGTGTAGTGACCCAGTACACCATCCTGGTCCCCTCCATAAATGTCATACATGTTTGTCCTATGTTGATGCACTGTGCAAACCTGTATTTCCAGTACGTGTGTTGCACAGCTGCAGCGCTAGAAGGGTTAAGTGTTTAATAAAATGCAAAGCCTGCATGTAAATGTATAAAGTCTGTCATGTCACGTGGTATGAGAGAAGGTATAAATGTGAGTTGGTGAAAGCAGGAAAGGGTCTTCTATCTTGTCTGCCACCTGAGTTCCACCTAACACAAAGCCACATGGAGGCACCTTCAGCCTTCCTGTGGTGAAGATAAAAGAAGAGGAGAGATTTCCCGCTCGCGAGAATCGTTGGGTCTAAACGCGCAGACATCGTGCAGTTTTCGTTGACGATACGCTCATCGTTGTCTTTCAGCAAGCTGAAAGACAACAATGAATCTTATCAGGACAGCAAGATACCACTGATACTATTGTTTCAGCTGGTATCCCGCTCAGAGAACACAGCAGAAGTATGCAGAAGACAAGCGGTCCAGCTGTCTTCTCTATACCCCGCTCGGAGCGTTCAGCTGTATACCAGCTAAGCCCTTTGTGAACACAGCAGAAGACAGCGCTCCAGCTGTGTTCTGCATACCCCGCTCGGAGTGCTCAGCTGTATACCAGCTGAGCACTCCAAGAAGACAACGGCTGTATACAGAGATAGCGTTCCCGCTTGTCTTCTGCATATAGCATGAGCCTTCTTCATTTGCACACTTATGCAAAGTGAACGCTCAAAACTGTCACTCAAACTGCCGTTTGAGCGAATTTTGAACAATCATCTTGCTGTGTAAATGCACTCAACGATTATCGCTCAAAAGGTGTCTTTTGAGCAGATTTTGAAAATAATCGCTGTGTCTACATGGGCCTTAATGGTGCTTATAGACAGAATGATTATTGTACAAAAAAGCATTCAAAAACGGGCAAAAGTGAATGATAATCATTTAGTCTAAATGCGAGCCAATGGCTAAACGATAATTCTTCACTTTTCGTTCATCGTTCATTTTGCAGGCCATTGTTCACTCGTTCGGTTTAAACAGCAATCATTCAGTCCCTCTCATTCACTTATACAGGAACTGAATGAGCCAACAATGCAACTGCCTGTCTAAACAGGCTGCACGGGAGCGAATGAGTTAGTAGTGATGTCACTCGCTTGTTCAAACAAGAATTGGCACTTCTGAAAGGACCCTAAGCTCCCTATCCTTCTCATTACATTGACTGAGCTTGAGGGGGAACAACCCTTGTACTAGTGATTGTAGGGGTCCCAGCAGTAAGGCACCTAGCGACCAGACATTTATCATAGATCCTCTGAATACATGATAAATGTCCTTCATAGAGTAACACCAGACTACAGAAAAGCTTGTCAATAGAAAAGCCAAGGTATTCCTCATCTCATGCTGGATATACCTTCCCATATAATACCCGTATATACTACAGTATTTCCATCGATACAGAGATAGATAGCCAGATACATATTAGGTACATAGATAAATAAATATTAGATTGATGGGTATGAGATAGATGGATAGATAGATAGATAGATAGATAGATAGATAGATAGATAGATAGATAGATAGATAGATAGATAGATAGATAGATAGATAGATAGATAGATAGATATGAGATAGATAGATAGAAAGTAAGATGTTGTAAACTCTAACCTGGCACTTAACGTGTTAAATACACAAAGGTTAGGGCTTTTTGACTTTTCGTCTATCTATAGATAGATAGATAGATAGATAGATATGAGATAGATAGATAGATAGATTTGAGATAGATAGCTATTAGATAGATAGATATTAGATAGATATGAGATAGATAGAAAATAAGATGTCGTAAACTCTAACCTGGCACTTAACGTGTTAAATACACAAAAGTTGGAGCTTTTTCACTTTTCGTCCAGTCCACTTAAAGCGTGTCAAATTGATTGGACTTCGAAGCAAATAACGTTAAATTCTGACCAAGTCATTCTGAATCTGAGAAACTTGTCAGACATCTTTATATCTCTTCCATTAAACACATTACTAAATTGATTTTGGCAAATTAGGAACGTCATTTTGCTTCTCCTCGTGAATAGAGTTCCCATCTAAGTATTTCTTTCCAGAAGCAAATATTTCAGTTCTGTAAGAATTATAGAGTCAAACTTCATTTTACTGGTTTCAAAACACTGTATAAAGAGGTCTCAGAATATATCAATAGGTGTCTGTCTGGTGGTAATTGGAGCAAGGCCATGATATGCAGATCTCTGCTGTAAATATCTGGTACATATACTGATTGCAATGCTGTGCAAAACACGTAGATGGCTGTAAATTGATGTGTTTGGTACTTGCAGGAAAAATGAATTATTGCCCACACTTACTGTAGAGTAACTGCTATAAAAAGAAGGAAAAGAGATACTGGAGGGGCAGGGAAGGGTTAAGATCTTATGATATTGTCTGTATCTTTTAAGCAGGCCACTTTTTATTTAAAGGACCACTCCAGTGATTTTTTTTTAAATTCATTCATCATGTAGCTATCCAACAGTGTATATATAAGTGAGCTAGTGTTACCTTATTTATTTCTTCCTGTCTTAAACTCCTGGCCTCTTTTTCCTCAATTCTGACCAGCTCAGATCTACTTGGGGTTGTGGATTCATTTTCTAGTCAGATTCTTAGTCTGTGTGATGCTATAACATTGATCTACAACTGAAACTGCCAGCAGGGGGATACAAGCACTGATGACAGTTACTGATGATAATCACACAACTCCTGTCACACAGTTAAAGTAGAGGAGATCACAGCTCATCCTCCTGGCTGTATTATTATGGTATTTATCTTATTTAGGTAACTATAGAAAGTAATAATAAAGGCTCATCCCCTCCCCTGGCAGGCAAAATGGTATAGCCTCAGCTAATGCTGTGAGGATGCATCATGAGATTCATGTAAAACTCAAAGTAAAAAATCTCACTCTCAGGATGGTGGCTAATAAGCATCAGAGAGGAAGCTGCATGGGATAGAAGTGGCTGGAATACACAAAGGAGACCCCCAGGGAAATCAGGTGAGGGTCGCGGGGATGGAACAATGGTTTTGCGGGAGTGACCTTTAAAAAAAACTTGAATCCACCACTTCCATTAAAATGTAATGTTTATTTCAAGGAATCCATTACCCTCCAGTTTTAGGACAAAATTCTGTCCCAGGACTGGAGGGTGAAGGGGCATCTTACCTGTACTTCATGTTCTCTTCCTGGCTTCTCTATTCCGCTGGTTCAGTGCTTTAATTTCTGACAGCCGGTATTGGCGCTATCATTTTCTATCTGTCTAATAAAGACTATGAACTGCTCTGTGATTGGCCAGAACTAACCATGGGAGCAACGCTGGCAATCATAGAGCATCTAAAGTGCATGGGTAGTCCTAGTACTACTATTGCACTATGGATGCTCGGCTAGTCTAAAGATGGCAGTGACTATCTTGGCCACCTAAAAATGGTACCATAACCAGCAGAATAAACGGCCAGGAAGAGAAAATAAAGTACAGGTAAGATACTCCCACACCCTTTGGTCCGGGAAAAGAATTGTATCCAATATCAGAGGTTGCTTTAAATGTTCATCATCACAACATATTATGAAATGTGGATCACAGTTTTACGCATTTCAAACCACAATGGATTTAAAGGGGGCTCTCCAAGTTTTTTAAATGGAAGGCCTAACCTTAGGATAGGCTATCAATATTAAACCAATGGGGATCATATGTATTCGCTGTTAGAAGGGTCCATTGTTTACACTGAATCATACTTCAAAACATCATACTTTTAGCAGAGGTGAAGTTTGATATAGCAGCTTTTTCCTATTTAGGATTTCTCAAGCAAAAAACAGGTTCTCTCTGTGATGTCTTCAAATTGGGGGGTTGTAGGGCTGGAATTAAGAAATACTGCTTTAGATCAAAACATCCTCTCGATGGGTGGGGTCATGGTCTGCCCCAAATTTTGTGTATAAAGTGCAACACAAGGGCCACATGCAACCTGTTATGCCATTCTGTGTGGCTCCCAACCATCTGGTCGCAGGCATAATTGTCTGTGTCTAGCGGCAGCTCACTTGTTCTTCCCATGGCAGAGAGAAGGGGAGTGGTGTGTAGTGATGGAGCAGGATGTGTAAGTACTCATGTTGCATTGTATGGCTATTTCTGGAATCCCCATACATTGGCATAATGGTTATTGCCTGACCAATGTGGAATTCCATGATGAGTCACATGATGCTCAAAAGTGGCGATGCATAAATGTGGCTATCTTCATCGCAGTTTATGGGACTAGTAAAACATTTGGCAATTTCACCAACTCATGAAGACTGTAATGGAGACTGCTGCATGCACGGCCTCCTCTTTTCTGGAGTGCAAACAGGGAAGAAGTAGGCCCCCATTCTACTGATAGGTCCTTTAAGTGGAACCAGCATCTATTAGACATTCGCAGTGTATACTTTTGCTGTGCCATAAATACATAGTAACATAGTTCGTAAGGCCGAATGAAGACAATGTCCATCTAGTCCAGCCTGTCTATCCTCCTGTGTTGTTGATCCAGAGGAAGGCAAAAAAAAACCAAGAGCAGAAGCCAAATAGCCCTTTTGGGGAAGAAATTCCTTCCTGACTCCCTAATGGCAATCAGACTAATCCCTGGATCAACCCCTAATAGTTCCTACCTGCCTGTATACCCGGATTAACAATTATCCTAAGATTTATAATGTCTCAGATGGTAATTCTTTGCTAACTTTTATTGCAACTCTTGGCAATGGTTCAATCTGACATTATGTCACTACGAACCAAAAATTGTTTTGTATATCTCAAGATCATCTCTTACTTAGGGAACTTTATCAGATAACCACTGAGCCTCCAAAGTCTGACTACCGTGGCAGTAAGGACTTGCTGACTATGAATAGTTTTCTTATTTAGTGCTCTCAATGCCTTTATCTGCAGCAATGAAGCGTATGTCCATCCTTGTTTCTCATCCTGCTAGTTTGATGTAAGCACCTTGGCATGAAATTGCGTCTACTTATGGCCACTTGTTTACAAAATAACCTATCGCTTTAATAGGTAGTCCGGGAGAGAGTGATGGATTTTCTTAGTAGGAGTTCTGGATAGTTGGTTCTATCAGCTATGATGAAGGTGAAAATGAAGAAGAAGAAGAAAAGGACAGGAATGAATTGTACAAATTGACAAAATTGCCTGACTTATATACAGTGTCAACTAAATGGTTATTGCAGCCGGGGAGAAATCGTTTGTGGAACGTAAGCTCGGAGTACAGTGTGTGAAAATAATGGGAACATGACAGAATAAATGGGATTGTGACAGATGTAAGAGAAGTTGGAAGATTATCACTATAGAGTCCACGTCTCTTGTAACGCTGTAATTAACTTAAATGGCAAACAAAGAAAACGCTTAAAGGATAACTAAACTATCAAAATTATTTTAATGTGTGTGTTTCCAAATCCTGCGAAATATCTAATAGGGCTGTTAGTTTTCATTTGAATGCAGGGTGCAGTTTTTATTCTTCATTGTTTCCTGCTTCCTGACAGCAGCCGGCTGTTGCTGACACTCCACACATCGTGCCTTAATATCTCCGCAGTTGTTTTGTTTTCCTCCTGACTGCTCACCCACGACCGTGCATCAGACCTTACATCTCCAAAGTGTTAGACATTCTGCTAAATGCACTTTCAACTTTAGACACCTAAGCGATGCCCTTATGCCAGGTTGACACAAGGTGTTTGCGTGGGCTTTGCCTGCTACAGTATATAGTATGAGTGACAGAGCCCAATTGACCTAAACGCAAGAACAAGTGTAGGGGATAGCAAGCTGGACTATTGCAGAGAGCCACCATTACCTAGCAGAGGACCCAAGGAGGAATTAACCTTTAACTCTTTAAATGCCTAAGACCTCATGTCCACAGCACGAGCAGATTTCCGCAGGGGAAGGCCTGCGAGTCAGTGTGGAAATGATTTTTAAATGCTTGCCGGCAATCGCGGATCCACTGCAGATCGTCCACGTGGAAAAAAATTGCAAGCCCGAAGTGACTGCCTTCCCCTTCCTTCCCACGTCCCTGCTTGGTCTCCAAGCAACCAGAAAGGTATCTGTCAACAAATCCGCAATGCATTCGCAAATTGAACTTCGGATGTATTGTGGATCGCTCGCTTCCATAGATATTAATGCAGCCCATCTGTGCGGAATTTGCGGTAAAATGGAGCATTCTGCGATTTCTTTTTGGCATATGGCATCCGCAAATCAAATCCGCATGTGTTAATTGAGGTGCAGATGACCCATGCTTTCCCATGGGTAGCACCTGAACGGATTCCACAAATCAAATCTGCTCATGGATATTGGGCCTCAGAGTTACATTGGTCCTGGAGTACCAACCAGACCCAGTGATCACTTGGTACTATGGCAGCCAAGACGGACATGTAAGCTTGCAACACAGGTGGCTAGATGCGGGGATAAACACAAACAAGAGAAACCAGTGTCCGCTTACCAACAGATGAAGGGGACAGGATAAGGCTCGGGCTTACGCCCACTAACGAATGGGTAGGACAAACAAATAGGAACCGGGTGTCCAAAAACAAACTGATGGGTGAATCAGACATAGAACGGAATGCATAAATAGAACAGGGACTGACAAACACCCAAAACACTCACCCAGCATACCTTTACGCATAAACAGATGTAATAGATACGGTACAAGGTATTGGTTTGTATTTTGGCCAAGACACTTAAGCCCCCAACCCGCAACAAGGGTCCTCATTGTTTCGTGGATCCCTACTCTCACAATACAACTTACTCCAGGACTTCTGCCTGCAAGCGGGGCGATTGTCTCAACAGGGATGGCCCCACACTGGGGCCTGAGGACCTAGCTAGCCCTAGATGGTAAACAAACACAGCAGAAAGGACACAGTTCACACTAACATATAATGGAATGCATACCACATAAAACAGGACAGTTTACATCACATGTCCGGCCACCTGCACAGACACACAGAACATGTCACTGCACACACCATACTGAGAAACATGCATGGAAGCAAACACCAGTGCATTGGGAAACCAGCATCCTCTAGTCAGAGGGGCTGGAATTTATGTGCAGCAGACCGGTGGGGATTGGATGGCTGGAGAACTCCACACCCAGCCAGCTCAATTATCCCACATCTGTGGCAGTGTGCTCCTGGAGCCTCATAGAACAACAGTTCCCAACAGCACAACCTAACACTAAGACCACAGGGGTTTTACAATTAAACCCTTTCCTATCCTAGCTAAAAATGGCAAGTAAGAGGCTTTAATGGCTTTGCCTGCAAGCTCAGTAACATGCCTTTTCTAATTGCACCAGCTGAACATGCCCCGCCTGCCCACCTGGATGGGCAGGTGGGGCATGTTCTCCTGGTGCAATTAGGAGGGGAGGCAGGAATGCCAGTCACACACTCTTGGCAGCGCTAAACATCTGATTTCTACACCTGAGCCTTCCACAGCACAGTCACAGCAGTGTGGTGCTACACTGCCGCCACTAACACAAAACACAACTGATATAGCTCCTCCTGACCTGTAGCCCTCAAGTCCAACATAATCACACAGAAGAGCGGAGCTGCGCTCTTCTAGGCCTCCTGACACTAAACAGTTGATTGCTGATCAGTTCTCTTGACTTGCAGTTTCCATGAAGTAAAACAACTGATTGCTGCTGCCAAAGGCGCTCTATGTCAGGCTCTGGCGGCTGCAGGTCAGGAGCAGCAATCAGCTGTTTAGTGTCAGAGGCTGGGAATGGTATAGCAATGCTCTTCTGCATGATTATTATGGTGGGCTCAGGCTTCAGAATCTGGAGGTCAAGAGGAGATATTAGCTGATAAAAGTCAGAGCCTGCAAACATACAAACATGCTCTCTCCTGTAGGAATCAATGGGAGACTGTCTACCAGGGATTTATTTGGTAGGTTTATAATTTTCTCTGACTTTGGCTGTGACACTTAGCAGCTGATAGCTCCCCAGTGACTGGTTTTCCAGATCCTGGCAAGCTAGAAACGTCTCTTCTTTGCACTAGATATGTTCTGTGGTGTTGAGAATTCGGTTCCAGCACTTTGTGGGGTCAAGAAAATTGTAAACTTACCAACACGCTCTTTCCTTTAGGAATTACTGGGAGACTGTATGCTAGGGATCGAACCTGGGATCTCCTGTGCTCCAAACGGTAACTCTCACTACTGAGCTATTCAGCCTGTGGACAGTTCCTTTGCATGACTCTGAGCCGTGTTTCCTGATCCCAATTACCTAGTTCCAGCCTCCTGGTCCTGACCCTGCCTCTGTCTCCATTGCACTTCCTATAAAAGCCTGGCCCCGCTACTCTCTCTGTGCGTGATTATTTTGCTCCACAGCACCTTTTGATCAAGCTTCACTTGCCTGTTCCTCTGCTATTTACACAAGACCTCCTGATACTGATTTATGGCTTCCCTTCTGACTATGCTACCCACCTCCTCCACTCGTACTGCTAACTGAGACCTCCCATTGCTGACTTCTGGCTTCCCTTCTAACTATATTACCTGCCTTCTCCATTTGTACTGCAAACCATGACTACGTGTTGACAACCTCTGGCTTCCCCCCCGACTACTCCCCAGACCTGCGGCTACTATACCTGAGGCTCCACCCTAGTGCCTGAAACTGCTACACTGTATCTCTGTATCCTGGCAAGTTAGAAACTTTGATGAAACTTTTCAGACAGAGTGATTGGCAGATGTCTGGACAATTGATTGCAATTTAGTTTCCTGATCACTGTGGGTTGCTTGCCTACTACAACAGTGAGCACTACTGTACTTGGACCTACACTGTTCAATTAACAAAATTCAAAGTGAATGAACAAAAGAGAAATATAAATCAAATCAATATTTGGTGTGACCGCCCTTAGGCCTTAGTCAGACGGGCGTTTTTAGCCGCGATTTGCGCATGCGCATGCGTCCGGCGATTTTTTAAAACCATTGCTTTGCAATGGTATCGGACACATGAGCGCTTTTTATGCGCTCGTCCGATAAATTATAGAACAAAAAATCGCAGATCGCACCTATCTGCGATCTGCGATTCCTGTTCTCTTCTGTATATGCGCTCAATGGGGCCGGCGGCAGCAGCGCCGACCCCATTGAGAACATACAGAAGACAAATCATTCTTCTCTGCCACAGCTGTAACAGCTGTGGCAGAGAAGAACGATGTTTGCCCATTGAATTCAATGGAGCGGCAATACAGCCGCTCCATTGAAAGCAATGGGCTGCCGGCGTGCGCGGGGTGAATTGTCGGGAAGGGGTTAAATATATAAGCCCTTCCCGGCAATTCATCCTAAAATGTGTTAAAATAAAAAAAAATTGTATACTCACCTTTCCGCTGCAGCCGGAGTCCAGCCGCGGCCGCAGTCAGTTCTCCTGAACTGCTTCTCGGCACTATTCAGCCGGCGGGGGTTTAAAATCCCCGCCTGCTGAATGATCTGCCTCTGATTGGTCACGGCCCTGACCAATCAGAGGCTGAAAACACTCACACACCCATTCATGAATTCATGAATGGGTGAGTGACTGCTGCCTCTCAGCGCTGAACCAATCAGGGGCAGGTCTGACTCATATCCATTCATGAATTCATGAATGGGTGTGAGTGAGGCATGCCTCTGATTGGCTCAGCGCTGAGCCAATCAGAGGGCAGGTCTGACTCACAACCCCTTCACACCCACTGCAGGACGGCCGCACGGAGCTCCGGCTGCAGGCAGAAGGTGAGTATACAATTTTTTAAAATTTTTACACATTTTAGGATGCATTGCAGGTAAGGGCTTATATATTTAAGCCCTTACCGACAATTCATCCCGGGCTCGCCCGCAGCGCATTGCTTTCAATGGAGACGGCTGTATTGCCGTCTCCATTGAATGCAATGCGCTGGACAGCTCCGGCCCGTTTCTAATGAAACGCGGCTAGGAGCAGATTTTCGGGCGATTTGCGGGCGACTTGCGCGCACCGGTCACGCGATTTGCGGATGCGCATCCGTCATGCGATCCGCAAATCGCGCGAAAAAACGCCCGTCTGACTAAGGCCTTAGCCTTCAAAACAACAATTCTTGTAGGTACAGTACACTTGCACGCAGTTTTTGAAGGAACTCAGGAGAGAGATTGTTCCAGACATCTTGAAGAGCTAATTACAGGTCGTCTGTGGATGCATGCTTGCTCAAATCCTTTTGTCTTTTCATATAATCCCAGACAGACTGGATAATGTTGAGATCTGTGGGAGCCATATCATTACTTCCAGGGCTGCTTGTTCTTCTTTACACTGAAGATAGTTGCCACCTGCTTTAAAATTGCACGTTTTTTTTTACTGACTATCGCCCGTGTAAAACTATGCTTAGTCTTCATTCAGACGCGCGTGTGATTTGTGCGCACATAATGCACATTTCTAAAAGAACCAATGGACTCTTATAGAAGTGTTCATATGTGCTGATAGGACATAGGTGCACGCTGTTTTGGAGGAGTTTCCATTGACTCCTATTGGAATGACAGCTGAGCGCTGCCTCTGATTAGTCAGCCAATCAGAGGCAGCGCTTTCTAGAGGCCACCGGAATACAGAAGAAGACTGCTAGGGTTGGGAAGAAGAGCCGGACAGCTCTTCTAGGTGAGTTAATGTTTTTTTTTTTTTTTTTCACAGCTTGTCATGATTTTCATGTAAGGGCTTATATTTCAAGCGTTCCCCGAAAATTATCGCTGCAGGGCTTGCCTTCATCCAATTTCTTTCAATAGGGTGGCAGCAGCATCGACCCCATCGAAAGCAATAGAATGGCATCACGCTCCTCTGCCACAGCTGTGACAGCTGTGGCAGATGATTCTTTCATCACCGCTGCAGTCCCCTCATCACTGAATACTGTGACAATGCCGTCACAGTGTTCAGTGATGAGGGGATCTTCGTGGAGCAGTTGCTCCAGTGAACGGGCAAAGTTTCATGCGCAAACTTTGCCCGTTCACACATTTTCCGCTCATGCGAGCAGCGGGTTTTTTTCCAACACATAGGCACACATAAAAATGCGCTCGTCTGAATGAGGCCTTAATGACATTAGCTGTATGTTTCGGTTTGTTGTCTTGTAACAGAATAAATTTGGAGTCAATCAAGATGCCTTTTATTTTTGAAAAAATTCTTGCTTGGCAGTATGTTTGTCACACCTGCCTCAAACTTTTAGGGCTCATACCCATGGCCGTGATGGGCTCCACAAGCGGAATACCGCAGCGGAGTCCGTCACGGAGCCCACCCAAAGACCCCATACTCACCTCCCCGGATCCTCTGTACGAGTCCCGCATGACGTGCCGGTGTGCATATGCGCAGTATAGCGCATTATAGCGCATGACAAGCCAGCTGTGTCATTTGACGCGGCTGCCGGTGGGTGGGGAAGCGTATTCACGCTATACTTCCGCTGTGCTATGGCAGAAGTATAGCGTGACAGATAGCTTCCATTAATTACAGAGGCAGAGGAGAGCGATGTTCTCCCATTGAATTCACTGGAGCCGGCAATACAGACAGCTCCATTGAAAGCAATGGGCTGATGGCAAGCGCTGCAGTGGTTTTCAGGGAAGGGCTTAAAATATAAGCCCTTTCCTTAAAAATTAATCCAAAAACGTGTAAGGAAAAAAAAAAGTATACTCACCTCTCTGCAGCTGAATAGATGAGTGCTGCCTCTGATTGGCTGAGCGCAGGGACCAATCAGAGGCAGCTCTCAGCTGTCATTTAATAGCTGAAAGCTGCCTCTGATTGGTCACAGTGCTCAGCCAATCAGAGGCAGCCCCTTCAGCAGGTGGGGATTTTAAATCTCCGCCTGCTGAAAAATCCTCAGAGCAGTGCAAGAGAAGAGCCAGGTGGATGCAGCTGAGCCCCGGCAGCTGCAGAGAGGTGAGTATCCTTTTTTTTTTTTTTTGGATTGATTTTCAGGGAAGGGCTTATATTTTAAGCCCTTCTCCGAAAATCACTGCAGCACTTGCTGGCAGCCCATTGCTTTCCATGGAGCCAGCTGTATTGCAGGCTCCATTGAATTCAATGGGAGAACACCGCTCTCCTCTATCACAGCTGTGACAGTTGTGGCAGAGGATCGCGATCTTCACTATATGTTCCCAATGAGAGTGGCGCTGCTGCCGTCGGACCCATACATGCGTTCTGCGAACCGGTGTCCTATAATTTTCACCGCATGCGTTTGTGCGCATGTAAAATTTGCACATGTGCCCGTTCCCATTGAAAAGCATTGGTTCTATTTAGATGCAGCTGGCAAACGCAACTGACAGATGCGCGTACAAATGCCCGTGTGACTGAACCCTTAGCTGGAACCTTCTACATGTCGAGGCCTTTAAAAAATAACTTTGCTTGCTCCCAAATACTGGAAGGCTGAGGAGTAGTAGGTATGCATAACGCAGATACAAAGCAAGGTTTACTTAGCGCCTGTTCTAATTAAAGCGCTGCTACACATTGCTAAGGACAAAGAAACCACTATTATCATGAGCAAGTATCAATTTGTGTAGTAAAAGTCATATAATAAAACAGTATGCTAAAAGATTCTAATTGTATACTGTATTGTAGCAACCATTAAAGGGGTTGTCCCGAGGCAGCAAGTGGGGTTATACACTTCTGTATGGCCATAATAATGCACTTTGTAATATACATTGTGCATTAATTATGAGCCATACAGAAGTTATAAAAAGTTTTTTACTTACCTGCTCCGTTGCTAGCGTCCTCGTCTCCATGGTGCCGACTAATTTTTGGCCTCCGATGGCCAAATTAGCCGCGCTTGCGCAGTCCGGGTCTTCAGCAGTCTTCTATGGAGCCGCTCGTGCCAGAGAGCGGCTCCGTGTAGCTCCGCCCCGTCACGTGCCGATTCCAGCCAATCAGGAGGCTGGAATCGGCAGTGGACCGCACAGAAGAGCTGCGGTCCACGGAGCAAGAGGTTCCCGGCGGCCATCTTCACAGGTAAGTATTGAAGTCACCGGAGCGCGGGGATTAAGGTAAGCGCTCCGGTAAGCTTCCTTTACTTCCCTGCATCGGGGTTGTCTCGCGCCGAACGGGGGGGGGGGTTGAAAAAAAAAAAAACCCGTTTCGGTGCGGGACAACCCCTTTAATATCACTGATGCATTGTGATAACTTGATTTACAGCATTGTAGTACATTGGAGTTAAGTTATGAGAATGCATTAACTGTCAAGATAATGTTTGCTACATCTGGAGTTCATACAGGGAGATGTGTACAATACCGGCATGGTTTGCTTTAATTTGGAAGGCAAGCATGTTAAAACCATACATGACTTAAAGGGATTCTGTCACCAGGTTCATTAAGTTTGACTCTGCGCTGAGCTCTGAGTCACGGAAGAGGGCCATGCCGGCTTCTCCCTGCCAGCATGATGCAGATTGGCAGCTCTCTCCACTTTTGATCTGCATGCTGCACATCTGTCTGGGATGAATTAGTGATCCTGCATCGAGCAGGGGGTTGGACCAGATGACCCTGGAGGTCCCATCCAACTCCCCCATGACTCAGAGGTCAGTCTGAGTCAAACTTCTTGAACCTATTGATAGAATCCCTTTAAAGCTATCAGCTCTAATGACCCCCATAAACTCTTCCTCTTATTATGTGCTCGCTCAAGGAGTTCTCTGCATTTAGCTTTTATTGTATTGCATGTTTTACTGTTTAGACTAAATAACAACCCTAATTATTACAGAATTGATAAGTTTGTATCTGGGATGGATGGAATCTGTATGTACAATTAGATATGGAAATTGTTGCATTAGTAGTGGAAGTTGACGGTCTACACTTCACTGGTGTGTGCGGAGCCGATCTACTATACCATAGGGGAGCCAGCTCATATTAAGGGGGGATTGGCCAACCATGACAAACCCCTTTTTAATCATGTATGGAGGATTAGAAAATAATAGCATTCTATAAGCAGTTTATTAAAGAGCCAGAGTACACACAATACAGAGCAAGGCAAAGCAGGATAGGACTGAAGGATGCAGACAAAGATGAAATGCCGGGGATGGAAACCTCATAAGGTTAAAAATTACATTTTTCTTGTAGACACTTGGAACACATTTCCAGCAGATGTAGTGCAATGTACGTCAATAGACCAGTTTTCAATATGCTGAGAATGAGGATCTACACAGGGATGTCCTGAGAATAAGGCATTAATTAGAAACACAGGCTAGATGGACCGCCGAGTCTTTATCTGCCGTCAACATACTGTTCTATGTAAATCCATAATCTATACAGAGCGTGCTGGTGTCCTTGTAGATTGCAGACCTATCACTTGGGTCTTCTGTGTTATCACTAGTCCAGAATGATGCTGATGTAACAAGTGGTGACCCCCGAATTTCCCAGGAATTGGATTTAGTGCTGTGCAATACAGCCTTTTCATCAGTCATTTTTCCATTGTTTTATGTGTCCTCAGCTGTATGTTGAGCTGAAAACAGATGTAGCAATTCTGAGTTTTTCAATGAGGCAGTGGTGAGTTTGTTACCGGAACATCATAATGTGTTTTCTGGGTTTTTTAATGGCTTTTATCAGGTTGCACCAAAAGGCAAACAGAATGGATTAGCCAACTGACCTTTTGTCCTATGAATGTCAAACACTACCCTACCAAAAGTATTTGGAACCCCCTATCAGTAGAATGGATCTTGTCTTATTAGCCTGTCCTAAACCATGATGCTACATAAGATGCAGCTTCTTAGAGGTGTCAGCCATAGTTTATGAGAGGAACTATACGCTATTGGATTTACAGGTTATGCCGCTGACATAAACAATCCATCACAAAGCACAATGCATCAGCCTGTTAATACTGGTAGAAGGAGCATAGTCATTGGACAGTTGAGCAAAGGAGAACATTCTATGGAGTGACAAATCACGCTATTCCATCCACGCTACAGGTGGATGTACCTGTAGGATGGAGGACGTTTGGGGAACGCCTTTTGCCTGAGTATGTTGTGCCATTAAGTACAGTGGAGGTTCCGTTATAGTTTGGGGGTGATTTAGGTGGCATGGTCTCAGTCCGTTGGTTGTAGTGGTAAGAACCATAAACCTGGAGGTGCACCTTGATATTCTAGACAATATTGCGCTGCACAGGCAAGAGCCTAATAGGAGCTGGTGTGCTTGCATGTTAGATTAGGGTAAAGGTGAATGGACAAAAAAGCGTGGCTATGAGGTAAAACAGGTGCTGCAGGCTTAGTATGCTGGAGGACCAGTGGTCTTAGCAGTCTGTGAAATTTGAGAAGAAATGAAATAGCTGTTGAGTTTAAGTTTAAATCACCTTTTAGTTGGGCTAGTTTACGCCAAAAATTGCGCCAAAATTGTGGCGCAATACAAGTCTTTTTTACAAAAGAAAGCTCTTTGTTGAACTCAACAAATAAAAAGGTCTGATAGTATCTAAAACACAATAAATCTGGCACAAAGCAAATTTGGCAGTTTTCTGGCACAATTTGCACCAGAAAACTGTTGAATTTTCAAAAGTAAGTAAGCCCCAATTAGTTCTCAGGGGTGATAAGTCACTGCCATGAGGTGTTTGCCAGGGGCTCACTCCTCTCTCTCTATGTCTATGTGGGGCCAAGAGGACTAGAACCTGGCCCTGATTACAATGGGACTGGTCAACCATCCAACTTTTTATTGGAGCTTCCCGGCGCAACCCTGGCAGTAAGTGTTGAAAGAGAGAGGGGTCATGCAGTTGGACTTTAACATGGCCAATCCTTTTGTTCTTGGGAGCTAAGTCACAAACAGAGGAGTCTGTCACATATTCTTAGACTTGTGGGTTGTGGAACAAAGCACTGGGACAAACTGGGCAATGAGATAACAGAATTACTGAGGTTGAAAGTTCATATCTAACATGGATTAAGATAAAAGACCATGGTAATAGCTAGAAGATATCCCCAGAACCGCCCTAACCGGAATGTCAACTCTAACTGAGCATCTGCCCTGAAAAGGGCGACCCCACTGCAGGAGAGAGGCTAATCTTATGTCAAAGAGGAAGAAGTGATTACGAATGCTGAATGCCTAACTGAGCACTGAACTACAGCTTTAAATGCCCTTACAGAGACAATGCTAGGCTGACTGGGCAGAAAGTGCTGGAACTGAAGTGAGTTGTTAATGCCTCGACGTCCAGCACTAAACGCAACTGTTGGGGACTGATGTTGTGAGGTCACCCCGGACCGTTTCCAATAATTAAGAAGGCACAGCGCTGTCAGTGCCTTACTCAAGCCTACATGTGTACGCGAGGGTTGGAAAAGATACTGTAGCCGTTGGGTTGTTTGTCCGACAACTACGAAATATGCATGGACAACTTTAATGTTATCTCTCATGGTTTATTAGAATAGAGACATTTAAATTGTAGATATTCCCGAGGAGGAATATGTCCCTTGAATAAAACATTCCGATTTCAGTGTCGCTCATTCATGGCACATTACCTATACATAAACAAAGGCTAACAGGAATAATATGCGCCGGTATCCTGTACTTTGATTACGAAGTCTGTATAGTTAGATTTATGGCACAGTCTGTGCTTTGTTTTTAGTTTGTTTTTTTTTCTTTATGTGCAAGCAGAAATTTGCACTCGGTAAGAGCCTCGGAATAATTTGCTTCTCATTATTCTTAGTCACCATTTATAGTATGGTAATGTATATCACTGGTTGATACATCAAAGTCATGTTGGATGAAAATGAGTATAATTACACGCACAGGGAAGCATATTTTCTCACCTGTATCTGCCCAGACACTTGGCAGTTCGAGAACGTTCCACGGATGACTTGGAATTTTTAGACATAACATAGAAAGTACTGTAGAAATACATAAGGGTATTGAATGAAAACCCAAGCAGGGGTTGCAGTCAAGATAAGAGCGATGGATTTCCTTTTGTTTCTCGACGCTTCGGGATATTTTGATTCCAAGATGGCGCCTGCTTTACAAATAGAGGTTGAGAGGTTATACAAACGAGTAGAAAAATAACATTGATCCGCCATAAACTCTGATTATTTTGCGCATTGATTTTCAGACAAACATTCACAAGCCTCTCATGAGAGCGCTGACGAATATGGTAAACTCTAACAAATACTTGCATGCACTTGCAATGAGAATGAACATGCCTTTCCAGCCCTGACAAATAGATCCCCCTGTGTTTGTCATTTGCGATTTTGCATGGCTGAATATTTTTTTTTGTTCGTCAAAATGTTTGTTGTCACACTCCGCGTTTTGTCAGTTCTTTATTATTATTTTTTGACTGCTGTAACTGGGATTTATGTCTTCTCCTCTCTGAACAGCATGTTAGGAGTGATTCATATTGAAATGTAAACCAGTAGGCGCATAGATGGAGCTTGGATGAGGTTTTTTATATCCCCTCTAATTTATTAGTTACACAACATCTGTCATGTGATACTCTAGCAAATGGGGTGCATAGTGCAGGGAGATTTATCTATGTCTTTACAGGTTTCTTAAAGGAGTTTTCCAATGAAAGTCATAATTTGTGTATCACAAGGATAGCTGATTGCAGGGGTCAGATAGCTGGAACTTCTGAGGAATCACAAGCAATGCACCCTACATCTCCCAGGTAAATTGAGCGGTGGTGCACAGGTTTGACCACTGCTTCACTCAGTCTATGGAGATAACTGAGTGGTGTGCTTAGCTAGCTCCTTCAAACACGCATGAGTGATTGTGGAGGTGGTTATGCATTTGCAGCACTTCTCCATTCACCTCAGGGGGAGCGAGGAGCAACTTTTTCAAAACTTTGATTCGGCTAGTTCACCGAATTTCGGCAAAAAGTTTGCTTCGGTCTGAATTAGTTTGAACTAAAGCAGAATGTGACCAATACCCCTAAAACTGGTTGGAACACTGTGCAAGAGGCACAAAAGCCCTGTGTAATACTCTTAGGTAACCTAGGAGTGGCTCTACGTACCTTAGAGCTGAAGTTCATAAAAAGAAAGAAGAGGGGGGAAAAGGAGAGAAAAAGAAGCGGTGGATAAATAAAAGGAAGAAAAAAAAGAGGAGGAAGAAGAATAAGAGAAGAAAGAAGAAAAAGAAGAAGAAGAGGAGGAGGAAGAGGAAGAAGAATCTAAAAAGGAGAAAAAAGAAGAGGAAGAGGAGTAAGAAAAGGAGGAGAAGGAAGAAGAGGAGGAGGAAGAAAAGGAACTGTTTGCAAGGCATTATTGGCTATCCGAGGTCATGTGATCCTTCCTTCTTCGCCTTTCTGCCATGTGACAAATGCTATTTTATTGGTTTTGGCTGTGATGAACCATATAAGGGTCGTGTTCATGCCAAACCAAACTTCCAGCAAGGTTCGACCCAAAACAGGGTTTGATTGTTTTAGTTTGCTGAATACTACTCTGGGGGACTAGTGGTGCATTGTTCTCCCAGTGGTCAGACCTCCAGCAAGCATCCATTTATCACCTATCCTGTGAGTAGATGACCAATGATTTAGGTAGGATAACCCCTTTAAGTTTTATGAAGTCCCTTTGCTACTTTTTACTGTGCTAGGAAAAGTGAGTGGTGCATCAAATAGTGCCGAACGTGACCCATTTATGAATAGGTCTTAACCTGTTTTTAGCCTAGTCAGATTTCGCTGTAGGATGTGAACCACGTTGACCATCTCGCTTATTACACTGGGGAGAAATACTGGTGTACCCCTGAGGGGTTGCGAAGAGCACCTGTCTGCAACCTAACCTGTCTGGTTTACTGAATGCTTGAAATACATGAAATAATTCTAGAGCATCCTTTCTCAGAACATTGATTCCAATGGGCAATTAAGTTTAAGTAGTTTAAAATATGCTATTTTAGATGCGCAATACGCACGAAAATAGAGCATACTGCATTTTTTTAATGGAAACTAAATTTGTGCACAAATGTGATTGAACCTCTTGATATCAATGGATTCTATTCACTGTGTATGGTGCGCACAAATTTTGCACATGTAATACGCAGCGCAAATGTGTGAATAAGCCCTGACACAGATATAAGAAAAAAAATATTCACCTCCCTGCTGCCATGCTACTCCCGTTCTCCAATGCCTTGTTTACTTGCTCTGCAGTGGGCATGTGGGATGTTGACCCACGTGCCCTCTGCAGCCAACAGGAATCCGGACAGGGACGTCATCAGTGACATCCTATGAAGCTGCCTCGGGCTTCTACATTAGAGGGCCACGTGACAGTTTGAGAGACGTCACCATGTATTCTTGCCCGGTGACGTCACTTGTCAGGTCCTCCGGCACCACGATGGGCATATTGACTTTATATAGTTGTGAGCAAGGGGGCCCAACACTATATAAAAAAATTACTCGGATAATCCCTTTAACCCCTTCCCGCCCTATGACATAAGGGTATGTCATGGCAGGCTGGTACTTCGCGCAAAATGACGTACCCTTACATCATCGGGATAGCGCGAGATCATGACTGAGCTCGCGCTATCCCGCAGTGGGAGCCGGCTGTCAGCCACAGCCGGCATCTGGCTGCAACAGCGGGGGGGCATCTGAGCAGGGAAAGAGTTCACAGAGGGAGCGCGCTCCCTCTAATATTAACATAAAAAAAGTTAAAAAAAATTAAAACCCCACATATTTGTTATTGACGCGTCCGTAACGACATGTACAAAAAGTTCAACATGCTTTTTATTTTGTATGGCAAAAAGCGTAAAAAAGAACGCTAAAAAACAGAGGCAAAATGCTAATTTTTAGCATTTTGCCTCCCAAAAAATGCAATAAAAGTGATCAAAAAAGCCGTACATTCCCCAATATGGTACCAATAACAACTACAGCTCGTCTCGCAAAAAATAAGCCCTCATAGAGCTCCGTACATAGAAAAATACAAACGTTACAGGACTTTGAATGCAGCTATAGAGAAAAAAAAAGCTTTCCAAAAAAAAGGGTTTTTATTAGAGATGAGCGAGCGTACTCGGAAAAGCACTACTCGCTCAAGTAATTTGCTTTATCCGAGTATCGCTGTGCTCGTCCCTGAAGATTCGGGTGCCGCTGCGGCTGACAGGTGAGTCGCAGCGGGGAGCAGGGGAGAGCGGGCGGGAGAGAGGGAGAGAAAGATCTCCCCTCCGTTCCTCCCCGCTCTCCCCTGCAGCTCCCCGCTCCGTGCCGGCACCCGAATCTTCAGGGACGAGCACAGCGATACTCAGATAAAGCAAATTACTTGAGCGAGTAGTGCTTTTCCAAGTACGCTCGCTCATCTCTAGTTTTTATTGCAGAAAAGTGTAAAAACCTAAAAAAATATAATAATTTTGGTATCGTTGTAACCGTACCGACCCGCAGCAAAAATTTAGTGTGTCATTTATGCTGCATGATTAACGCTGTAAAAAACAAAAACTATGGCAGAATTGATGCGTTTTCTCTCCCATAAAAAAAATAAAAGTTTTACGATATAGTCTATGTACCCAAAAGTGGCACCGATAAAAACTACATCTCACCACGCAAAAAACAAGCCCTTATATGGCAGCGTCGACAGAAAAATAAAAAAGTTATGGCTTTTGAAAAATGGAGATGGAAAAATACCACAAATCGCTTGGTCCTCAACGCCAAAATAGGCCATGTCATTAAGGGGTTAAGGGCCAATTCCCACAGCCATATTTCCTGTCCGTGCGCTGTCTGTATAATTTACGGACAGATCATTGCCAATTAGGCTATTCACATAAGTGATTTTTTTTTTTTATACGGAGCGGTGGTCTGTGTGAAAAAATGTGTGGTACGTCCACTGCCTGTGGGTATCAGGCGGCACACAGAGGGGGTGCCCATGTACTAGCTGATGCCAGAGTCTTGAGCGGGACTCGTATACGCCCGTGTGAAAGGGCCCATCGATATATTTCAGCACAACTTGAAGGGCTTCTTGAGATGAACGTATGCGCAAATACGCTCGCCTCAGCGCGACATATCTGCACAGTGAGCGGGGTTGATTTGTACACGTGGTCTGCACATATGCTTTCATATGCGCGAGCAACGCACACCCTCCCCGATTTAAAAGGCTCTTTAGCCTAAGGAGGTCCAGATGTGTTCTCCTTCTCACGGAATTTTGCAACGTATTGCACATTTGCGCAAGCTTCCGTAGACTTCTATGGGGAACTTTGCTTCGTAAATACAATGAAAGATAAAGTCCTATTTTTTGCCGCTCACGAAATGCGCTCCAAAGAATCGTCAATGAGAAGGAACGCATTAACATCAGTGGGTTCTATTTGCTGCGTATCACGCGCTCTAATTCCGTGTACACAATACACAGCGCAAATACGTCAATGAGGTGTAAATTTTGCAGAGCTGTCAGTGAAGCCAATTTTGAGGTTTAGGGCTTTGACAGATGAACGAACGTATGTGCAAATACGCAATACTGCAATGGAGCGGACTTGCGCATGAACAACGGTTGCACACCGGGTGACACCCTTCTCCTTCTTCTTCTTTAACCTGCCATAGACTTCTATGGTAGCTATCTGTGTAACATGTAGAAAGATAGGGCAAGTCCTGTCTTTTCTTGCACGCAGGAATTGCGCACGGGAAACACGATCATCAGAATGAACCCATTAAAATCAATGGTTTCGCTTTGTCACATTTTGCGGGCATGAGTTTAACGTGTTCAAAAACCTCCGCAAAGCCCTTAAAACAAGGCCCAGCGATTTCTGTTTATGCCCCTAATAATAAAAGTACATGGTGGTCCGCGGGTCCGGACACTACACTCTGTGTAAAAGAAAACCTGCGTTGCCCGTAGCAACTAATCAAAGTGCAGCTTCCATTTTACCTCAGCAGTATAAGAAATAACAACCAATCACAGCACAGCTTTCATTTCACCTCAGCAGTATGAGAAATAGCAACCAATCACCGCGCAGCTTTCATTTTACCTCAGCAGTACAAGAAATAGCAACCAATCACAGCGCAGCTTTCATTTTCCCTCAGCAGTACAAGAAATAGCAACCAATCACAGCGCAGCTTCCATTTTACCTCAGTAGTATAAGAAATAGCAACCAATCACAGTGCAGCTTTCATTTTACCTCAGCAGTATAAGAAATAGCAACCAATCACAGCGCAGCTTTCATTTTACCTCAGCAGTATAAGAAATAGCAACCAATCACAGCGCAGCTTTTATTTTACCTCAGTAGTATAAGAAATGAAAGCTGCGTTGTGATTGGTTGCTATGGGCAACAAAGACAAATTTTGTTTTAGCCAGCTTTTATAGGAGTGTGGTGCCAGCCTACATATCATAGCCCCCCTGTAATACATTCATGGTAATGAACCCATGTAATATAAATTTGATTATTATTTATTAATGGGCGCTTATTTAAATGCCGATTGCCTGTGAAGACCAGCGTCTACCCAGTGGAAAGCTTACAAACGGGACCTGTGTCCTTACGAGAAGGAAGGGTCATTCGCCTCCTCTCGGGGACATGAATGCGCATTTCCTGACAGTTACTACGGACGATCTTCAGCCAGAGCTCCGCCGTCACGTTTGTCCTCACAAAGCTCATGCAAATTCTGCTTCAGTTCAAACAAAACCACTTTCCAGTCAAGATGACGTCTATCAGTAAGCGAGGCTGGCTGCAGGAGGACAGGAAGACGAGGAGATGGAGAACGGGTGGGGGGCCGAGTGCGGACAACTGCGTGGTGGGAAATAGGGCACAACCAGGAGGAAAGGCAGTTGTTATAATGAACCGGTGCCGACCTGCGATGTATGTGAAGTGGTGAATCGGGGGGATCCCATAATGTCCACTGCGGTCATTCTCATCCTGAGGGCTGATAACAGAGAACAAATCCCATCTAACTACGCAGAAAACGGACATAGATTGATTTTAGGCTTAGTGTCCTTTTAACGAATGAATGCAATTTCCTTTAGGCCGGTGTCACACAGCGTTGGCGCATGTACGCACGCATTTGTGCAATGGGCGTTGTGTATGTGCACACACAAAATGTACGCGCAATAAGCAGAGAATAGAATCCGTTGATCGCGTTCATTCACGTACGCGTATTTTTCCTGCACATTTTGGACGCGCAAGAAGAATGGCATCATGTCCTATTTTCCTGCGCATTTGTGTACCAAAAATCCCCATAGAAGTCAATGGGGATGCGCAAATGCGTGCGAAGTACACTAAGAGATACGTGAAACACTGCGTCATTGCGCAGGAAAAAGAATGCATCTGGAACTCATTAGAACTTTTAGCTATTTGAATTGGTGCATCTTTGTTCGCCGCTCGCAAATGAACATGCCTTGCGGGCGTAAAAAGGACAGTAAAACACGCCAGTGCGCACGCAAAAAAGGCGTTCAGTCGCAAATACACTGCGCTTAGCCGTGCGCAAATAAGCATTCGCTTCGTGTATAGGAAGCCTGTTAGTACTTTTTGCGTGCGCAAAACTTGTGGATTTGTGCGCGCAATAAACGTACGGCCATGCTTCCCTTCGTCGATCTGGGTATTTATGTTAATTAGTGCAAATGAGTAAGAAAATGCAACAAACGAAATGGCTCACAAAATAGGCGCATGCGAACAAAACCATTGAAATCAATGGGTTCTATTCATTGCGGATTGCACGCGCGAAACGCTGTGCGAATACATTCGTGTAAATCCGCACAATTTACGCCTGCAAAAAGAACTGAAAAACAAATATGCAAATATACGGTGCAGATGTATGCGTAAATACGTTTAGTGCGCCTGACACCGGCCGTAGGGCTCCCTGACACGAGCGTCTTTGCACTTGTTTTTGTGCACGCAAAAGCTGCGCACTATACACAGAGAATAGAACCCATTGATTTTAGTGGGCTCGTTCTCATAAGCGTGTTTTGTGCGTTCATTTCATGCGTGCCCCCAAAAATAGGACCTATTCTACTTTCCTGCTTTTTGTGTAGCAATGGCGCCATAGAAGTCTATGGGAGGTGCGCAAATAGGCAAGAGTAAGTGTGAAACGCTGCGCAAAAGACAGGAACGCTTTAATCAATTCTACGGAAAGTGAGTGTCACCCATGTGTGTGAACTATCCCTGAGCGCGCAAATATTACAGTAATATGCGCCGACACACGCACAGCAGGCTCCTTACGTGGCTCTTCAGAAATCGTTCATGCGCAAACACGCTGTGCTGCGGCGAGTATATTTACGCATACGCTCATGTGTCGCCGCCCTTATACACTGCAGTTTCCCACAAGCTTGCCTATCTTCTCGGTTTAGACAGATTTAGGGCTCATTCACACGGGTGTAGGCGTATGTCGGTCCATGAACGCATGGTGTATTCACAGATCGGAAAACGCCTTTTTACTACATACTTCACGCATAAATGAGCAATGTATTCACACCCACAAGAAGGAAAGTCAATAATAGTAGATCTTGACTTTAGTAAAGCCTTTGACAAAGTATCTCATGCCATACTTAATGAATAAAATGACCAAATCTGGGATTGCCAAGGCAACTGTCAGGTGGATTCAGAACTGTCTGAGTCATCGTACTCAAAGAGTGGTCATTAGAGATGAGCGAACGCGTTCGTCCGAGCTTGATATTCGTGCGAATATTAGGGTGTTCGGGATGTTCGTTATTCGTAACGAACACCATGCGGTGTTCTGGTTACTTTCACTTACTTCCCTGAGACGTTTGCGCGCTTTTCTGGCCAATTGAAAGACAGGGAAGGCATTACAACTTCCCCCTGTGACGTTCAAGCCCTATACCACCCCCCTGCTGTGAGTGGCTGGGAAGATCAGGTGTTCGCCTAATATAAAAGTCGGCCCCTCCCGCGGCTCGCCTCAGATGCGGTGTGAGTTAGATGAGGGACAGTGCTGTTTGTACCGGAGCTGCTGTAGGGAAAGAATTGGTAGTTAGTGTAGGCTTCAAGACCCCCCAAAGGTCCTTATTAGGGCCACTGATAGCTGTGTGTTGGCTGCTGTTAGCAGTGGGATTTTTTTTTTCTCAAAATCGCCTCTGCAGACCGTTGCACCTGGCATTAGGGACAGAAGTGCTGCATAGGCAGGGAGAGTGTTAGGAGTGAGTGTAGCCTTCAAGAACCTCAACGGTCCTTTCTAGGGCCATATTTATCCGTGTGCAGTACTGTCCAGGCTGCTGTTGGCTGTGCTGCATTTTTTTTGGGCTTCTCAAAATCGCCTCTGCAGAGCATTCCACCCTCCATTGATACTGCAGGGAAAGAATTGTATAGGCAGGGCCACAACACAGTTATTATTCATAGAATATACGCAGTGCTGCCTGTTGGTGGGAAAAAACTGAAAAGAAATCTATTTGTCCAGCCTCTGTCCGTACTAACGCCTGTGGAGACGTGTGAGCTGCGTGAAATACATTGCTAAATCATACGCACCCAGCTACGCTTTACTGCTGGCTTCGCCATTTGCTTTCCTTAATTGGGAAAAAAAATACCTGCTCTCCAAGAGTTATAATAACTCTGCTACCCTCACGTTCTGTGACACATAAGCAGGGACACAGCACAGTTATTAAACTTCGCAGGTTCATTGAATATACGCAGTGCTGCCTGTTGGTGGGAAAAAACTGAAAAGAAATCTATTTGTCCAGCCTCTGTCCGTCCTAACGCCTGTGGAGACGTGTGAGCTGCGTGAAATACATTGCTAAATCAGACGCACCCAGCTACGCTTTACTGCTGGCTTCGCCATTTGCTTTCCTTAATTGGGAAAAAAAATACCTGCTCTCCAAGAGTTATAATAACTCTGCTACCCTCACGTTCTGTGACACATAAGCAGGGACACAGCACAGTTATTAAACTTCGCAGGTTCATTGAATATACGCAGTGCTGCCTGTTGGTGGGAAAAAACTGAAAAGAAATCTATTTGTCCAGCCTCTGTCCGTACTAACGCCTGTGGAGACGTGTGAGCTGCGTGAAATACATTGCTAAATCATACGCACCCAGCTACGCTTTACTGCTGGCTTCGCCATTTGCTTTCCTTAATTGGGAAAAAAAATACCTGCTCTCCAAGAGTTATAATAACTCTGCTACCCTCACGTTCTGTGACACATAAGCAGGGACACAGCACAGTTATTAAACTTCGCAGGTTCATTGAATATACGCAGTGCTGCCTGTTGGTGGGAAAAAACTGAAAAGAAATCTATTTGTCCAGCCTCTGTCCGTCCTAACGCCTGTGGAGACGTGTGAGCTGCGTGAAATACATTGCTAAATCATACGCACCCAGCTACGCTTTACTGCTGGCTTCGCCATTTGCTTTCCTTAATTGGGAAAAAAAATACCTGCTCTCCAAGAGTTATAATAACTCTGCTACCCTCACGTTCTGTGACACATAAGCAGGGACACAGCACAGTTATTAAACTTCGCAGGTTCATTGAATATACGCAGTGCTGCCTGTTGGTGGGAAAAAACTGAAAAGAAATCTATTTGTCCAGCCTCTGTCCGTACTAACGCCTGTGGAGACGTGTGAGCTGCGTGAAATACATTGCTAAATCATACGCACCCAGCTACGCTTTACTGCTGGCTTCGCCATTTGCTTTCCTTAATTGGGAAAAAAAATACCTGCTCTCCAAGAGTTATAATAACTCTGCTACCCTCACGTTCTGTGACACATAAGCAGGGACACAGCACAGTTATTAAACTTCGCAGGTTCATTGAATATACGCAGTGCTGCCTGTTGGTGGGAAAAAACTGAAAAGAAATCTATTTGTCCAGCCTCTGTCCGTCCTAACGCCTGTGGAGACGTGTGAGCTGCGTGAAATACATTGCTAAATCATACGCACCCAGCTACGCTTTACTGCTGGCTTCGCCATTTGCTTTCCTTAATTGGGAAAAAAAATACCTGCTCTCCAAGAGTTATAATAACTCTGCTACCCTCACGTTCTGTGACACATAAGCAGGGACACAGCACAGTTATTAAACTTAGATAATTCATTCACTAGAGGCAGTGGGGCCTTTCGTTTTCCAAAAAGGGCAAAAATTATATTTGGCCTGCAGTCTTGCGCCAATTTATTTCCTGCCTGGGAAATCTAATCACTGGTAATACAGCATGCTGAGGGGTAGGGGTAAGCCTAGAGGACGTGGACGTGGACGTGGCCGAGGACGCGGAGGGCCAAGTGAGGGTGTGGGCACAGGCCAAGCTCCTGATCCAGGTGTGTCGCAGCTGTCTGCTGCGCGATTAGGAGAGAGGCACGTTTCTGGCGTCCCCACATTCATCGCCCAATTAATGGGTCCACGCGGGAGACGGTTATTAGAAAATGAGCAGTGTGAGCAGGTCCTGTCCTGGATGGCAGAAAGTGCTTCGAGCAACCTATCGTCTACCCGCAGTTCTGCGCCGTCCACTGCTGCCAATCCGAATCCTCTGTCTGCTGCTCCTCCTTCCTCCCAGCCTCCTCACTCCACTACAATGACACCTGCTCAGGAGCGGGAACACTCCCAGGAACTGTTCTCGGGCCCCTGCTCAGATTGGGCAGCAGCGGTTCCTCTCCCACCAGAGGAGTTTATAGTCACTGATGCCCAACCATTCGAAAGTTCCCGGGGTCCGGGGGATGAGGCTGGGGACTTCCGCCAACTGTCTCAACAACTTTCTGTGGGTGAGGAGGACGATGACGATCATACACAGTTGTCTTGCAGTGAGGTAGTAGTAAGGGCAGTAAGTCCGAGGGAGCAGCGCACAGAGGATTCGGAGGAAGAGCAGCAGGACGATGAGGTGACTGACCCCACCTGGTGTGCAACGCCTACACAGGACAGGTCTTCAGAGGGGGAGGCACGGGCAGCAGCAGGGCAGGTTGCAAGAGGCAGTGCGGTGGCCAGGGGTAGAGGCAGGGCCAGACCGAATAATCCACCAAGTGTTTCCCAAAGCGCCCCCTCGCGCCATGCCACCCTGCGGAGGCCGAGGTGCTCTAAGGTCTGGCAGTTTTTCACAGAGACGCCTGACGACCGACGAACAGTGGTGTGCAACCTTTGTCGCGCAAAGCTCAGCCGGGGAGCCAACACCAACAGCCTCACCACCACCACCATGCGCAGACATATGATGGCCAAGCACCCCGCAAGGTGGGACAAAGGCCGTTCACCGCCTCCGGTTTGCACCCCTGCCTCTCCCCCTGTGCCCCAACCTGCCACTGAGATGCAACCCCCCTCTCAGGACACAGGCACTACCGCCTCATGGCCTGCACCCACACCCTCATCTCCGCTGTCCTCGGCCCCATCCAGCAGTGTAGTTCAGCGCACCGTTCAGCCGTCGCTTGCGCAAGTGTTCGAGCGCAAGCGCAAGTACGCCGCCACGCACCCGCACGCTCAAACGTTAACCGTCCGCATAGCAAAATTCATCAGCCTTGAGATGCTGCCGTATAGGGTTGTGGAAACGGAGTCCTTCAAAAGTATCATGGAGGCGGCGGCCCCGCGCTACTCAGTTCCCAGTCGCCACTACTTTTCCCGATGTGCCGTCCCAGCCCTGCACGACCACGTCTCCCGCAACATTGTGCGCGCCCTCACCAACGCGGTTACTGCCACGGTCCACTTAACTACGGACACGTGGACAAGCACAGGCGGGCAGGGCCACTACATCTCCCTGACGGCACATTGGGTGAATTTAGTGGAGGCTGGGACAGAGTCAGAGCCTGGGACCGCTCACGTCCTACCCACCCCCAGAATTGCGGGCCCCAGCTCGGTGGTGGTATCTGCGGAGGTGTATGCTTCCTCCACTAAAGCACCCTCCTCCTCCTCCTCCTCCTCTGTCTCACAATCAAGATGTGTTAGCAGCAGCATGTCGCCAGCAGTCGGTGTCGCGCGGTGTGGCAGCACAGCGGTGGGCAAGCGTCAGCAGGCCGTGCTGAAACTACTCAGCTTAGGCGATAAGAGGCACACGGCCCACGAACTGCTGCAGGGTCTGACACAGCAGACCGACCGCTGGCTTGCGCCGCTGAGCCTCCAACCGGGCATGGTCGTGTGTGACAACGGCCGTAACCTGGTGGCGGCTCTGCAGCTCGGCAGCCTCACGCACGTGCCATGCCTGGCCCACGTCTTTAATTTGGTGGTTCAGCGCTTTCTGAAAAGCTACCCACGCTTGTCAGACCTGCTCGTAAAGGCGCGCCGGCTCTGCGCACATTTCCGCAAGTCCCACACGGACGCTGCCACCCTGCGCACCCTGCAACATCACTTTAAGCTGCCAGTGCACCGACTGCTGTGCGACGTGCCCACACGGTGGAACTCTACGCTCCACATGTTGGCCAGGCTCTATGAACAGCGTAGAGCTATAGTCGAATACCAACTCCAACATGGGCGGCGCAGTGGGAGTCAGCCTCCTCAATTCCTTTCAGAAGAGTGGGCCTGGTTGGCAGACATCTGCCATGTCCTTGGTAATTTTGAGGAGTCTACCCAGGTGGTGAGCGGCGATGCTACAATCATTAGCGTCACCATTCCTCTGCTATGCATCTTGAGAAATTCCCTGCAAACCATAAAGGCAGCTGCTTTGCGCTCGGAAACGGGGGCGGGGGAAGACAGTATGCCGCTGGATAGTCAGGGCACCCTCCTGTCTATTTCTCAGCGCGTACAGGAGGAGGAGGAGGAGCATGAGGAGGATGAGGAGGAGGGGGAAGAGACAGCTTGGCCCGCTGCTGACGGTACACCGGCTGATTGCCTGTCATCCTTTCAGCGTGTATGGCCTGAGGAGGAGGAGGAGGAGGAGGAGGAGGATCCTGAAAGTGATCTTCCTAGTGAAGACAGCCATGTGTTGCGTACAGGTACCCTGGCACACATGGCTGACTTCATGTTAGGATGCCTTTCTCGTGACCCTCGCGTTGCACGCATTCTGGCCACTACGGATTACTGGGTGTACACACTGCTCGATCCACGGTATAAGGAGAACCTGCCCACTCTGATTCCCGAAGAGGAAAGGGGTTCGAGAGTGTTGCTATACCACAGGACCCTTGCGGACAAGCTGATGGTAAAATTCCCAGCCGACAGCGCTAGTGGCAGAAGGCGCAGTTCCGAGGGCCATGTTGCAGGGGATGTGCGTAGATCGAGCAGCATGTACATCCCAGGCAGTGCAACAGTCTTTAAGGGCCTGGCCAGCTTTATGGCTCCCCACCAAGACTGTGTCACCGCTCCCCAGTCACGGCTGAGTCGGCGGGAGCACTGCAAAAGGATGGTGAGGGAGTACGTAGCGGATCGCACGACCATCCTTGGTGACGCCTCTGCCCCCTACAACTACTGGGTGTCGAAGCTGGACACGTGGCCTGAACTAGCCCTGTATGCCCTTGAGGTGCTTGCTTGTCCTGCGGCTAGCGTGTTGTCGGAGAGGGTGTTTAGTGCGGCTGGGGGAATCATCACCGATAAGCGTAGCCGCTTGTCAACCGACAGTGCCGACAGGCTAACACTCATCAAGATGAACAAAGGCTGGATTTCCCCAGACTTCTGTTCTCCACCAGCGGACAGCAGCGATACGTAAGCAATACGTAGGCTGCACCCGCGGATGGAAGCTACGTTCTCTCTCACCATCCAAAACGGGGACATTTCTGCTTCATCAATCTGTGTCTAATATTCCTCCTCCTCCTCCTCCTGCTCCTCCTCCTGAAACCTCACGTAATCACGCTGAACGGGCAATTTTTCTTAGGGCCACAAGGCTCAGTCAAATAATTTTTCAGAACAATTTTTATAAGTTTCAATGCGCTTAAAAGCATTGGAACTTTAACTTGAACCAATTTTTCGTTACACTGGGCTGCCTCCAGGCCTAGTTACCACTTAAGCCACATTAACCAAAGCGATTAATGGGTTTCACCTGCCCTCTTGGCTGGCCATGGCCAATTTTTGGGATGTACATTAGTACTGTTGATACAGCAATTTTTGTGGGCCCTCGCCTACAGTGTAATCAAATTAATTTTTAGCCCACCTGCATTACAGCTGACGTAACCTCAGCTGTGTTGGGCAATGCAATGGGATATTTTTATGTACCGCCGGTGGGTTCCAGGGAGCCACCCATGCTGTAGGTGCACACGGAGTTTTTAATACATCTGTACACTTCTAAAGAACCCCAGTCTGACTGGGGCATGCAGTGTGGGCCGAAGCCCACCTGTATTACGCACGACATTACTACCTCAGCTGTGTTGGGCAATGCAATGGGATATTTCTATGTACCGCCGGTGGCTTCCTGGCACCCACCCAGGCAGTGGGTCCACAGGGAATTATAAATGCATCTGTTTCCACTTATAAAGAAACCCAGTCTGACTGGGGCATGCAGTGTGGGCCAAAGCCCACCTGCATTAAGCACGACATTACTACCTCAGCTGTGTTGGGCAATGCAATGGGATATTTTTATGTACCGCCGGTGGGTTCCAGGGAGCCACCCATGCTGTAGGTGCACACGGAGTTTTTAATACATCTGTACACTTCTAAAGAACCCCAGTCTGACTGGGGCATGCAGTGTGGGCCGAAGCCCACCTGTATTACGCACGACATTACTACCTCAGCTGTGTTGGGCAATGCAATGGGATATTTCTATGTACCGCCGGTGGCTTCCTGGCACCCACCCAGGCAGTGGGTCCACAGGGAATTATAAATGCATCTGTTTCCACTTATAAAGAAACCCAGTCTGACTGGGGCATGCAGTGTGGGCCGAAACCCACCTGCATTAACCCTTTCCAGTCCACTGTGTGACCTGTGAAGACATTAGGGTTTAAGGCTGTACAGCTCCGTTGTTGGTAGACGTCCGTCGGGGTTCTCTTACTGTATATTGCCAGCCTCTCTGCTGTCGGAGCCTATCCTACGTGTCAGCTCATGCAGTACTGGCTTTAGCCAGCATATAGCGCCGTTGTATAACGGCAGAAAAAGAGTAAGCCCCCTAGGAAAACCATATACAAATTGGATTGGAAAGGGTTAAGCACAACATTACTACCTCAGCTGTGTTGGGCAATGCAATGGGATATTTCTATGTACCGCCGGTGGCTTCCTGGCACCCACCCATGCTGTAGGTGCACACGGAGTTTTTACTACATCTGTACACTTATAAAGAACCCCAGTCAGACTGGGGCATGCAGTGTGGGCCGAAGCCCACCTGCATTAAGCACGACATTACTACCTCAGCTGTGTTGGGCAATGCAATGGGATATTTCTGTGTACCGCCGGTGGGTTCCAGGGAGCCACCCATGCTGTGGGTCGACAGGGACTTCACAATAGGGAGTTGTACCTGCCTGTGTCTATGAATTAAAAAGCCCGGTCTGACTGGGGCATGCAGACACCTTGACAGAATGAATAGTGTGTGGCACATAGGTTCCCCATTGCTATGCCCACGTGTGCAGCTCCTGATGGCAGTGGCACAGGATTCTATTTCTCATTGCTTCTGTACAGCATTGTGGGCTATCGCTCCGCCACTTTTAAAGAGGGTCGCTGCCTAGCCGTGCCAACCCTCTGCAGTGTGTGCCTGCGGTTCCTCCTCATGGCAGACGCACTTCTAAATAGACATGAGTGTGGCGTGGCATGAGGGCAGCTGAAGGCTGCGCAGGGGCACTTTGGTGTGCGCTGTGGGGGGGAGGGGGGGCGGTTGGTCAGCATGTAAGCCAGGAGAAGTGGCAGCGGAGTGTCATGCAGGCAGTGATTGTGCTTTGTTGTAGCTAGTGTGGTGCTTAGCAAAGGTATGCCATGCTAATGAGGGCTTTTCAGAAGTAAAAGTTGTTGGGAGGGGGGGGGGCCCACTCTTGCCGGTATTGTGGCTTAATAGTGGGACCTGTGAACTTGAGATGCAGCCCAACATGTAGCCCCTCGCCTGCCCTATCCGTCACTGTGTCATTCCCATCACTTTCCTGAATTGCCCAGATTTTCACACATGAAAACCTTAGCGAGCATCGGCGAAATACAAAAATGTTCTGGTCGCCCATTGACTTCAATGGGGTTCGTTGTTCGAAACGAACCCTCGAGCATCACGGGAAGTTCGTTACGAATAACGAACACCCGAACATTTTGGTGTTCGCTCATCTCTAGTGGTCATAAATGGCTGCACATCCAAGTGGAAGAATGCATCAAGTGGGCTACCACAAGGCTCTGTCCTAGGCCCAGTGTTGTTCAACATTTTTATAAAGGATCTGGAGGAGGGAATTGATGGGAAACACATTAATGCAGCACAAAAATTAAGCTCAGTGAATAAATACAGCACCAGAACCAAGCTCAAAACAAATGCAGCATCGGAACACCCCCTTCCCCATCAAAAATTATTTATTTTTTCTAATACAACTTTTATAAAGTGGCAAGCTTAGGGCTTATTCACACGGGCGTATATCGGAATCCAATGTATCAGATCACACCTGCGTATTCCTGCGGCGTAAAAACGCCCTGCAAGGCACTTTTACACTGGACAGGAAGGATAGTCCTGCCCTGACTATGGCCGCTGCCATAGACTCCTATGTGAGCCAATGGCAGTGGTCGGAGAAGGGAGGTGGGAGGGAGTTTAGCAGTGTGCCTGCTGAACTCCCCTCCCCTTCTCCGCCCCTTGCCACTCCACCCCTCCCATGTCTGGTCGCAAAAGGGGGAGGGTCGGGATCTTAGCTCCGCCCCTTCCATTGCAAACAGCCGAAGGGGAGGAGAGAGGAGGTAAGTCGGAAATGGGGGAGGGAAGCTGTCTCTCTCCACTCGATGGCATATACGCCGAGTCTGAGCGTCACATGGTAGCGTACATCAGCTTGCCTATATACGCTCGTGTGAATAAGCCCTTAGTTGCATTTGCTCAGCTTTAGGCCTCCTGTCCATGGGCGATATATCCTTGCGTTATCCATGGTGATAATCCGCATGCGGGTAAAGCAATGAATGCTTTTCATAGGATACCTATGGAAAGTGCAGCCCGATGCACACGAGCGGCAAATCGCTGCGATTTTCCGCTTGCCTATAAAAATCGCGACATGCCGCGATTTGTCTGCGATGAATCTACCATTAATGAAAATCGCAGTGACTTTAGCGTCCCCACGATGGAAATCTGCTGCGGGAAAGCACTACACCCGTGGACCGACGGCCTTAGTATACCTCTTGTCTCTTTTTGGAGTCACCCGTGTTTGGTTTTCTTCTTTCTGGGCCCAGTCTACCACAGAGAGTACTTCCAGCCATGACTTACCTCAGCACTCTCTCCCCAGCCAGCTGCTGCAACACTTTTCAGTGCACTTCATAATTTTAATGTGTCCGATGTGGTCCTTTAGTAATAAGACCCCCTATGTGACATCACTCAGTATTAGAAACCATTTGGTGCCCGTACTTAGTAATAGGACCCCCCTATGTGACCCCCAAATAATAATAGCGACCCCTCTGTGTCCCTATTTAGTAATAAGAGCCCCTCTATGGCTTCAAATAGTATTAGTTCCCCCTTTGTAGTCCCACTTAGTAATAGGACCCCCTGAATGCCCCATGCATATGTAAAGCCGCCTAACACATTCAATCACTGGTTGCCTTGTGCCATAGCACAAACTAGCTTCTTCATCCCCACCCCCATACACACTTACTCACTGACGACTATAATTGGAAATCTGGTCCAGGGTGCTTTCTATTGAACACTGTTACATGTGTTCCAGACACATCGGTAGTGAGCCCTGCTTTCCTCACCGACACAGAGTGTTGACAGTTTTCTAGTTTTCTGTGTGTATAAACTCAGACAAGAAAAGTTATCAATCACCGTGTTTGCCGGGAAGCAGGATTGGCAGGCTTTTTCTATGAATCTTAACAGCATATGAACAGCTTTTTGCATGACAATCCTGAACCATATCCTGGAATACTATATATCCCTCAGTGTTTCCCCTTATATACCATGATGTCCTCTTACAGAAGAACTGGCAGGTCCAGTTGAATTGAAATAATTATGATGATTGTAGCAGAACCATATATCAACCACCTCATCATTTGTGATCCCAACCTGCTGTCCGCTTGTCTCATTCCCACCTACTTCACACCTCTAATTTCCTTTTCACCGTTTCCTATGTGTTGCTTCTTCTTGTCCAACATCTCTCCCCTCCCTTTTTCCACCCACTTCCCTTCCGTGAAAAGTTGGCACATGTTTACACAAGATGTGACTAGGACTATGTGGATGGCATATCATCAGCGGTGCACTTGTCAGAAATGTTACAGCAGCAGAGAGGATGATACTACAAACGTGGCTCCTCAACTATCAGCCATATAAAGAGCTCACATCTGTGAAAAGATCGTAAATTCATGGAAAAGTAATTGCTTGTTTAAATATGTAGCAGAGTTAAACCTGACAATAACCCATTAAATAAACTGTGGCACTGAACTTTTTTTTTGTCCTTTCAATAGCTTTTCAATAGCTTTTGGTGCGAAGATAACTTGTAGCAGCAAGTTATCAGCATTGGGTTAAACCTTGCTAGATAGAGGGGAGAGGCTTGGCTGCCAAAGTGAATGGCTGCTTGACTGCAGAGCTCCTGAACCACCAGGGCTCCAAAGCTTTAAAACTATAGCAGAACGAACATCACCTGTCATCCAGAATGCTGAGGAAAGGAAAATGATCAACAACTAAGCGGGAGAAGTTAATCAATTTTTACTTTCCACCAGTTTCCAATGTGCTATTAAGATGGTATCTGAACATGTGGAGCACTCGCCTGAGTGTGTGAAATCCGAAGAGTTGAGTCGAAGATCCAGTTCAGTGCCATTGGTTTATGAACACTTTCAACCAGACTTTGCAAGTTCACTTACAAACTCAAAGGAAAACCCTTTGAAAGCAAGGTGAGAATTCTTACCACTCGGTCATCATCCTCACCTGTCCGTCCACATGGCGGACTTGGCCTCCTCTTCCTTGTCCACCCCAGTGAAACCAAAACAGAAAGTGAACCTTTATCAGGGGTGAGTGACCACACTTTTTCTAAAGCTACATCATCTGCCATTGCAGATACTCTTGACAATATTCCTGTTAATGATACATCAGTGATGGATACCTTCATGAAAGCGATATTGGAAGTGTTGGTGCTCTGGGTGTGGAACCACTGGGCTAACCAACCAAACCTGGCTTTTAGACCAGACCTGTTATGACTGGCAGCTGATCCCAGTGGTCCGAGGTATTGAAGAAGGGAAAAGTTAGAAGAGTAACTTGCCCTTAGCTATGCAGGAAGATGAGAAGACCGCTGCCTATAAGCAGGGTAAACGTCCTGATAAGAACGGTCCCACGCTGGAACCTTGGGGCTACTATCCCTGACAGGAAACAGGGACAGTGTACACACAGCACAGAACAGGACTGACTACCACAGAAACAGGAATAATTCCTAGGTGGAATTTGGTGGAAGGCAGAACTTTTTGATGTTTTTCGAGCAATCCACAGCTCTGAGACGGATTATTCCTTCCACTCCACGGTTTGTAACAGTTATTTGATGATCGATATGTTTATATCAGACAAAAATTTACTAGTACTTTCCCAAGGGTCGACAAATGAAACGATCACCTGGTCTGATCATACTGCAATCTCCTGAACCCTATGTGAGACACTGAAAGGGTTAATAATGGACGGTCAGTATGTTCCACCTCGATTCAGATGTTACGCACAGTGGATATGAAGGAAGTCCATGTCTCACTGTATGGGACACGGGGAAAAACCAGGGATGTGATCTCCAGTATATAGTTGCTGGAGATGCTTTCAACAAAATGTGTTGGACCTAGTTTTTTGGAATGGATTGCAGGCTTGGTAATGGGGCTGTCCATTCCACACCCTCCACTCCAGGTCTTGTCAGGGGGAGGCAAGCTCCCCAGGTGCAGAGGCTGGGTAATTTCCTAGCCCATAAAAGTCTGCAAGCTGCAGACAGAGGGGAAGCCTGGTGCAGCTAGATGCTGGAAGCTGCAGGTCTCATGAGACGCCTTATTCCTTACCAGAGGACAAACTGGACTTTGGTACAAGTGTGTGGCTTTCGTATGGCTGCAGCAAGCCGTCCGTATAGTCAGTGACGGAATCTGTATAGAAAGTGCTGGATAAGCAGGCTTTTGTTTTATGCCTGAAGTTAAGGGTGCATTCAGACGACCGTATTATGCCTGAAGTTAAGGGTGCATTCAGACGACCGTATATTGTCTGGGTTTTCATGCCCAACCGATATACGGCATCTCTCTCTGCAGGGGGACGAGGCTGGAAGAGCCGGGAGCAGTGCTCTGAGCTCGCGCCCCCTCTCTGACTCCTCTCCACCCCCTCTCCGCCCCTCTACACTATTTACAATGAGAGGATGTGGAATGGGCGGGGCTAAGTTCTGGGAATTAGCTCCGCCCCATCTCACCTCTCCTCATTGAAAATAGTGCATGGTGGTGGAGAGGAGGCAGAAAGGCGGGAGCTCAGAGCACTGCTCCCGACTCTTCCAGCCTCCTCCCCCTGCAGAGAGAGACGCCGTATATCGGCTGGTCGTGAAAACCCAGCCGATATACGGTCATCTAAATGCAGCCTATGGCTGTATTTAAAAAAAAAATTTTACGCTTTTCTAATAAACACAGGCCACGCCTGTATGGACTTTATATGCTGTTGTGGTCTCAGACTGCCGCTCACATTGCCACCCTGCGCTCTACCTGAGCTAACTCTCCGACACCTAGCAGAAGACTATAACCAACCACCAACAAATATCTGGTGCAGTAATTATTCTTTTTTGATCGCAAGTGGAACATAGGAATAATCTGGAGAGATTTAAAAGCCTAGGTTAGTCACAACACATTCCCCGATGTCAACCTTTATATTTTGAGGAATGCTCACAAAGCATACATAAGACGTTCTTTGGCTAGATTAGGCCACTAGGTAAAAAAAAGAAAGGACTAAAACCTAAAATGATTTACTTGGCAAAATAAAGTCTCTCGAAATGCAAAATAAACAGAAGCAGACAACCCAAGAGGCAGAAGAGCTCTTTTGAAGTAGACATAAACGTCAAAGTCATTTACTACAAAATTATGAGAGGAAATTAAAAAAGATGAAGACCCAATATTATTTAAAAACTAATCTGGGAAATTATTAGAATCTCGTTTTAAAAGTTTAACATCTTAAAGGGGTTGTCCCGAGGCAGCAAGTGGGTCTGTACACTTCTGCATGGCCATAATAATGCACTTTGTAATGTACATTGTGCATTAATTATGAGCCATGCAGAAGTTATAAAAAGTTTTATACTTACCTGTTCCGTTGCTGGCGTCCTCGTCTCCATGGTGCCGACTAATTTTCGCCCTCCGATGGCCAAATTAGCCGCGCTTGCGCAGTCCGGGTCTTCTGCAGTCTTCTATGGGGCTCCGTGTAGCTCCGTGTAGCTCCGCCCCGTCACGTGCCGATTCCAGCCAATCAGGAGGCTGGAATCGGCAGTGGACCGCACAGAAGAGCTGCGGTCCACGGAGGAAGAGGCCATCTTCAGCGGTGAGTAGAGAAGTCACCGGAGCGCGGGGATTCAGGTAAGCGCTCCGGTGAGCTTTCTTTACCTCCCTGCATCGGGGTTGTCTCGCGCCGAACGGGGGGGGGGTTGAAAAAAAAAAAAACCCGTTTCGGCGCGGGACAACCCCTTTAAATCACGAATTTCGTATTAAATTGGCCAAAATAACAAAAAAAAAACTAAAACTCACAAACCCTGCAGATACAGCAAATTATTTTTGGGATTATTATTCGGCTTTATATTATCTAAAAGATTACCCCTTTATATTCCCAAATGCAACACAAGAGATTCAAAAGTTTCTGCAAATCATTAACCTACCTGGAAAGCTGGGATATCTTGTAATCAGTGCGTACCGGGATGATTGCTATTAGAGATGAGCGAGCACCCAAATGCTCGGGTCCGCGTTATTCGAGTCGAGCTTTTCGTAAAATTCGAGAGCTCTACTTGAGTAACGAACCCCGTTGACTACAATGGGAGACTCGAGCTTTTTTGTATTTGGAACACCGGGTGCCGAGCTTTTGTTTTTGTTTTTTTCTTGGTTCGTGTTTCTCTCTCTCTCTCTCTCTCTCTCCCTCTCCCTTCCCCTTCCTGCCAGACCAAAAATTTTCAAATGACGCGCGCTGCGTCGCGGCAGGGAGGGGCTAAAACAGGCATGTCACAGTGGGGAGGAGCCAAAAGCTGGGGCGGGGTCGAACGCGATTTGATGCTCGTTCGAGTAACGAGCACCATCGAGTACGCTAATACACGAACGAGCATCAAGCTCACCAGAGTATGTTCGCTCAACTCTAATTGCTATATTTTTCTACTTCTGCACTCCTTTGCTTCCATCTGATGCTTGATAGATCTCAGGAGCTGATGTTTTGTAATTCCCCTTTGTTTTACCTGGTGTTAGTTATCTATTTATCTATCCCTTTTGCTCAACTGTTTAAACCAATAGATGTTCCTTTTTCTCTTTTGTTCCATAACCCATTTAGTTTATGACAATGAATTACAAGGTTACTGAATATTTTAGCTGTATTTTTACATCGTCTATGTTGGTTTATTGTTGAACATACAATTGTTGTTCAATGTTTTATAATGCAAAATACTAAGAAATATCATTGAAACAATAAAACTTTGCTACATTTGTACCTAAAGGGAGTCTATATGATTTCTAGAGGAAGACGAAGAAAAAATATGATGATACTGTAACTAGTTAGGAAGCTGTAACTCCAAAAGTATGCAATGACATAATTATGTCTCCTAGTATCCAAGGTGCTTTCTAGCAAACGCATAAGCTGTGTACAGATGTGTCCTTCCTTACCTTTACCCTTGGCTCGACAGATACTTGGATGAGAGATGCTACATGATCAGCTTAAAAAAAAACAAAAAGCGTGATTTTGTGATACTCTCTTGGCAGATATACAAATGTGTGCACCCTTATCTTTCCTTGAATTTCATTGAAGGAAGTCTGTGACTACTTTTTCCGCTATCTACTGGCTGTTGTCCGTTGATATGAAGCACATATTGGCACTTTTACTTTGTGTCTTTGCTTCTCCAATGTTGAGATATTGGTGCTGATTTGCACCATGTGCTACATGCAAATTACTAGTGGACCATTCAATAGGCAGTCCACCTTGGCCTGTGATCTGGCTCCTTCTCTATTCATTGAAGAGGAAAATGGGCCAATTCTGTACCTCGTGACATCTGCAGCACCAACCATTGGAGACACCATGTGTTCCACAGTCCACAGAACTTGCGCTACACTGGCACGAGCAGGCACATGCTCTGCGACTCACTGCACAAAGGACTGACGTCACATGTATGCATTGAATTTGGTGCGGCACAAGCACTGTGGACTGTTGAACACATGACGTTTCCAGCAGGGAGAGCTGGAGAAGTCATAAAGGACAGAATGAGCGTTTTTTACTCTTCAATCATATACTCACTGTTAAAAATACTCCACACCAAACATTGTCTGCAATTTTTGATGTGTTGGTCTTTCAAGGGGATCTGTCACCATCTTTTTGCAGCTCCATCACACGCTAATTACAGTAGTATATCTGCTATATGTATCTGTGCAGGTGTTTGGGAGAAATTAGCATTTTATTATCAGCCACACTGAGGACTAAAGGAAGTAGTCGTCAATGTTCATGAGCTGCAACTAGCCTTGCCATCCCTGCCCTCTATTCACCTATTGACTGCTGTCTCTCTATGCACAGTAATAGGCAAAGTTTAGTCAGTCATTGGCTGGAGGTTTGGGTGGACATGGCAAGCTGAAACTCATGAATATTAAGGACTACTTTATGTAGGCCTCTGGCTGCTACTGATAAAATGCAAGTTTCTCCCAAACTACTGCATAGATACATACAGCAGACATGTCACTGTTAGTAGTCTACTTGTCACCGCCTTGTGCTGCTCTCAGAAAGGACTGCGAGAAGATGGTAGCAGGGTATTTTTGAGTGAGAGCTGTACACTTTTGTCTCTATGTGAAAATCCTTATGGAATATGTGCATCTTTGTTATTACAAAACTGTCTTCTAGGTATTCACTGTATCTGAGTATCTTGAGAGGTTTGGGTTGCACTAACTTCTTAGCTGATCTTTTAATTTTTTTTCATTTTTGAGATCTACTTTCTCTGATATGCTTGTTGTAAAGCTGCAAGTTCTGAGCTCAGTGGGTGTTCCCGACTGAAGCATGATCTCTCCCTCCGTATGTGCCTGCATGCCCTTCCTTCTTATTTTTTTCACTAATCTACACATGAAACTTGAGATTTCTGTGATAAAATTCATCTCTCCTGAGATATGTTTGAGTAAAAATGACTTGTGTTCCTTATGGTATTATAGCAAGAAGCAGGGCGTAATACCGTATATGATTGCAGTCAGGGACATAGCTAAAGGTTCATGGGCCCAGGTGCAAAAGTGTATCTTGGGGCCCTCCAACTTCTCTTAACTTCTTAACGCAGAGGCGTAACTCGAAGCTCCTGGGCCCCAATGCAAAACCTGTAACAGGGCCCCCAACTATAATACTTTATTCATAGTACTGGGCTCCCTATATGGAGAAGAGGGGTGCAACTGCATCCCCTCTAGCTATGCCAGTGATTGCAGTACCAGACTATACATAGGGTTGTTTGTTAGTAGTCTGCAACCATGGAGCAACAGCTTATAACAACTTTGTGCACATAAGTCTGCATAGGAACTGTATACACAACACTATACTTTAATGAAATTAATTTGGTTAATTGAAACAAAATATAGTTCAAAATGTATCTAAACCTAAGAAAAAACTTCTGACATATAGTGACATGTCAAAATTTTTGATCTATTGGGGTCTGGGTGCTGAGAACCCCACCGATTGCTAGCATTAATGGGCTGAGCGCTGTGCCTGTTCACCTGCTATCGGTGAACAATGTACGGACTCCTTAGACTTTTACTGTAATTTGTACACCACTCTGAGCAGTTTAGTTATCCTTTAAAGGGTCCACATTGCCTTTACATGAGTTTTAACCCTTTGCAATCCAATTTTAGATTCAGGGTTTCCTAGGGGGCTTTCTCTTTCTGCCATTATACAATGGCGCCATCTGCTGGCTAGAGCCAGTACTGCAGTATGGGACATGCTGAAGAGAGGCCCCCAACAACAGAGCAGGCAGTAATCTACAGTAAGAATACCCTGCTGGACGTCTTCCGACATTGGAGCTGTACAGCCATCAATCAGAATGTCTTTAGATGTCAGACAGTGGATTGGAAAGGGTTAAGACCTGTATGATATCACTGCTGTGATATTTGTACATGGTGAGTCAAAAGTCTGGGCCACCCGGAATATGTTCTGAATGAAAAGAGATGCACATAGAAAGCTTTGTAGAACACTTAGATGGGTGAAGAAAACCTTTTGGCACTATGATGCTGCCTGTGGGCCATTTTGGTGGCAGCCATCTTGGATTTAGCCCAAGAAAGTTCAATGCAAAGAGAGTCATGGGATACGTGATTAAATGATAGAATTTCATCAGTAATTGACAGGTGCGGTCATTTTTAATACCTGCATCCATTTTCAAGATATGGAGGATGTGATGTTGAGTATTGATGAAGTTGTCATGTTGCATTATGTGGTAAAGAAACCACTAATCACATGTTTTTTCTCAGATACCAGAAGGTGGCAATAACAAAACAGGAAAAAGTTGAGAACATCCTGATGGTCAGTAACAGAAGTTCACGTGAGATGGCCAAGGCTTACAATCAAGAACACCAAGCAAGACAGCTGGTGAGTGGATGAAGTGTCAGAAACTGATTAAGAAGCTCAAAGAAACTGGTAGTGTCCAGGACAAACCAAAATGTGATTGTTCTCAGTGAGAGGAACCAATTTTGTAGATACGGAACCAAACTTTTTTCTTTTAACAGGACAAACCAGGACTTTATTAATACTCAACATGACATTGTTCAGTCATTTTCAATACCTGCAACAATTTTCAAGATATGGATGATGTCATGTTGAGTATTAATAAAGTTATTGGTTTGTCCTGGACACTACCAGTTCATTGAGCTTCTAAATAAGTTCCCTGACACTTTGCCCACTCACCAGCTTCCTTGCTAGGTGTTCTTGATTGAAAGCCTCGGCCACCTCACATGACCTTCTGTTACTGACCATCAGGATGATCTCAATTTTTTTCGTGGATTGTTAACGGCATCTTCCGGTATCTGAAAAAAACATGTGACTGGTGTTTTCCATACCATGTAATTCAACAGAACAATTGTATTAGTATTCAATATAGTAACATAGTAACATAGATCGTAAGGCTGAATGAAGACAATGTCCATCTAGTCCAGCCTGTCTAGCCTCCTGTTTTGTTGATCCAGAGGAAGGCAAAAAACCCCAAGAGCAGAAGCCAATTAGCCCTTTTGGGAAAAATTCCTTCCCGACTCACGACTGTTCCCTGGATCAACCCCTAATAGTTCCTACCAGCCTGTATACCCGGATTAACAATTAACCTAAGATTTATAACCTATAATATCCTTCCTCTCCAGAAAGACATCAAGTCCCCTTTTAAACTCCTCTAAGGATTTTGCCATCACCACTTCCTCAGGCAGAGAGTTCCACAGTCTAACTGCTCTAACAGTAAAGAACCCCTTTCTCTGTTGGTGATGAAACCTGCTTTCTTCTAGACGTAGCGGATGCCCTCTTGTTATTGTTGCAGTCCTGGGTATAAACAGATCATGGGAGAGATCCTTGTATTGTCCCCTCATGTACTTATACATGGTTATTTGGTCGCCTCTTAACCTTCTTTTTTCTAGAGTAAATAGTCCCAATTTGGATAGCCTCTCTGGGTATTCCAGTCCCTTCATTCCATGTATTAGTTTAGTCGCCCTTCTTTGAACCCCCTCCAATACCGTAACATCTTTCCTGAGCACCGGTGACCAGAACTGTACGCAGTATTCCATGTGAGGCCTGACAAGTGCCTTATATAGTGGAAGGATGATGTTCTTGTCCTTCGCCCCTATACCTCTTTTAATGCATCCCAAAACTTTATTTGCCTTTGCAGCAGCTGACTGGAATTGGTTACTCCAGGTTAGTCTACAATCTACTAGTACCCCCAGGTCTTTTTCCATATCACTTTTCCCTAGCGGTACCCCATTAAGTGAATATTGGTGACATCCATTCTTGCTGCCCATGTGCATAACCTTACATTTATCAACATTGAACTTCCTTTGCCATTTTTCTGCCCAAGACCCCAGCTTATCTAGGTCTGTTTGTAGCCGCACATTGTCCTCCGTTGCATTAATTATATTGTATAATTTTGTGTCATCTGCAAATGTGATCTGATCAATATGATATTATTCATAACTTGGAAATGGTTGCAGATATTGAAAAAAATGGCGGCACCTGTCCGTTTCTGATTAAATAATGTATCTCATGACTCGCTTTTCATTTAAGTTTCTTGGAATGAATCCTAAATGGCTGCCACCAAGATTGCTAATCAGCACCACCGTAGTACAAAAAGGTTTTCCTCCACTCACCTAAGTGTGCTACAAAGTTTCCCACTTGTATCTCTTTTCATTCAGAAGACAATATGGCTGCCCTGACTTTTAAATGACCCAAATTCCAAGTCAGAGAGAAACAAGGGCAACTGACCACAGATCACCAAATACTGCGCAATGAACACTGAGCACAAAATACAGAGCAGGTATATATATATATATATATATATATATATATATACCGTATATACTCGAGTATTAGCCGACCCGAGTATAAGCCGAGTCAATAAGTTTTACCACAAAAAACTGGTAAAACTTATTGACTCGAGTATAAGCCTAGCCATACTCGACTATATACTAGGTAAAGAAAAAATGCAATACTCATCTCCCAAATGGCGTCTATGTCCACGGTGCGATGGTCTTCCCGGTGGTGCGACAAGCTGCTTGAGAATTCTCCCCGCTCTCATCTCCCTGCTCGGCTTTAATTACCCTGCCATTAGCACTGTGTAAGTAAGCGCTGTGATTGGTTCGAGCGCCAGCCAATCACAGCCGGCGCTTGATAAACCAATCACAGCCATTCAGTGATGTCATCCACTGAATGGCTGTGAATGATCAACTACCGGCTGTGATTGGCTGGTGCACGATCCAATCACAGCGCTTACCTACACAGCGCTGACGGTGGGGGAATTCAAAGCTGAGCAGGGAGATGACAGTGGGGAGAATTCTCAAGCAGCTTGCCACACTGCAGGAGAGACCATCGCCCCGGGACACAGACGCCGGCTGGGAGGTAAGTATTGCGGGTTTTTCGTTGTTTTTTTTTTTTACCTTACTCGAGTATAAGCCAAGGGGGGCTTTTTCAGCATTAAAAAATGTGCTGCAAAACTAGGCTTATACGCGAATATATATAGTCCTGGAAATAAGAATAGTGGCATTAGTTAAATACTGGGAATCCACCAACACAACCTTCCTTTTTCTCTAGGAAAATGTTTCTTTAGCAGGGGTTTTAATGAAGGAAGCCCCATGTAGTCTTGGATGCAGGAGCAGAGGTAAATGTTATTGCTATAAGTGCAAGCTTCTATAAAATATTTAATATATTAAATATTTTTGTATTGGCCCTTAAATCATCATTAGTTCGGCGCACGAGTTCTGCATCCCTAATTTACAGCGAAAAAATTATTATTTTGTAATTAACTTGCTTAATTTTTCTGCTTTCTAAACTGCAGCTTGATGCATCTACTTCATGTTGCCAAATTATAGTGGCACCTCTGTGTATAGCCTTATTGCTTTTATGGTTTTCCGTAATAAGCTGTGATTTATGTTAATCTGTTTTTGAATATCTGTTGAGCTGGATTCACCTCTGCATTACTTGAACACAGTGAAGCTTCATGTGTTAAGACCAATTGCAAAATCGCACTACCAGCAGCTGCAAAGCTTGAACGTGTGATCTTCTGAGTAACATTCACGCGTTAGTTTTTCGGTTAGTATATTGCATCTTTATGTGTAAGCCAAAACCGGGAGCGGGTTCAAAACATGGAAGCGATGCAAATCTCCCCGTTCTAATTTTTCTCTATGTATTTTCTACTTCTGGTTTGGTTTACAAAAACTGGCGCAAAATACTACAATGTAAGGATGGCTTTCAAAAGAATATTTTTAGATTGGCTTGTATCTAAAAATGGTAATTTGCTCAAGACAAACCCTGTCCAGATGCCCTATAATGTAAAGGTGCTCCATTCAGTACCGCCCTTATCAACCCAAGTACAGAGCCACTGTAAAAGCTGGACATGTCTGCTCAGACCTGTCAGCACAAAAGATGGCAAAAACCTAGGGAGCTAAACAACTTGACAGACTGACCAACAAGTATATGGAAGGACTCGAACCAGACATAGGAGACAAAACTGATGATAGTAAATGACTTAATATAAAGCTGCAAAATACTACTCCTTGAATTGCTCCAGTTGGTCCCACTAATGGGCAGAACACCCACCCTGAAAAGGGCGACCCCACTGCTGGAAGATGCAAATTCCAAGTCAGAGAGAAAAAAGGGAAACTGACCACAGATCAGCAAACATTGAGCACTAAATACAGAGCACTGAGTACTGAGTAGTACACAAAAAGTATAACTGGCATCCACAGAACCAAGGAGCAGGTTTAAATAGCTAAATGCAGGTGCTGATAGGCTGACTGAGGTGATAGACAGCCTCATCACCCTATCACTGCTATACCAGAGGAGAAAAGTTGATATCTCAGCATCAAAAATTGCTATTTACCATAATATCCAGATAATATCACCATGCAATACCTATATACAGACGTATTCTTTGTTAAACAAACATTCAGTATGCCACTGCTGTTTACTTGGTGCCCGAACATTTGTTGAGCACCTTACACTATTTTCATAGCCCATTGTAGTCTATTGATTGTTGATCTATGCAAGTAGCATAGGCGCACCATGATAGTGACGTAGCATGTCGCATTAGTCAGGCTGGTTCTGACTACATTTGTAGATGTGAGGTTAATGTCAAAGTCCCTGGTGATTTAATGCAGTCAAAGGAGTTGTACCAACATTGACCTATCCATAGGATAGGTGACAAAAGTCTAGTCAGTGAAGGTCTCACTGCTGAGACCTCTAGTGACTTTGAGAACGGGAGTTCCATGTCCTTTCTCACTGCAGGTTCACTGAACCCACCCACAGTAACGTGGCGATTGAAGGAAGCTGTGGTTGCACTTGCGCAGTGCCATCCATTCATTCCAGTGGGGCTGATTAAAATAGCTGAGTACAAGTGCTTGGCTATGTCCCAAAATTCCATTAGAAAATGAATGGAATTGCACTGTGCATGCATGACCACCTCTGCAATCTCCTCATCACTTCGGGAGGTGCAGTGAATCTGCAGTGAGGAGGAAACGGAAAAACAGGACTCTCTTTCTTGGAATTGGTTGGGGTCTCAGGAGTGAGCCCTCCACGGATCAGACTTTTATCACCTATCCTGTAGCTAGCTGATAAAAGTCAATTATGGTACACACTCCTAGAAGGGTTACAAGCTCTATTCACTGAGTCCTCCTCAGGGACAGTCTTTGAGTCAGGATCCTGTGCAAAGGTATATTTTCAAACATCGAGGCGGTTCAGAAAGTAAAGGATGTATGATATATGATATACAGTGTTCATCTCAATAATTGGTCTGTGCAAATACATTTTCTATTATTTTGGTGGGGAAGGAAAAACTAGCTGAACTCATTGTATTCATTTGTTTTTATTCTCAGGCGAAGAGTCACTCACTATGTTTGTGGATAAGGGAAGACTGAAACGAGAAGCCGGAGTTCGTGGGAACACATCAGCCCCCACGTTGGATACTCTACACCAGCTGGCAGCTTCATATTTCATGGACCGGGAGAGTGCGCTGAGGCAGCTGCACCACATTCAGATCACCACGGGAGCCATTAAGGTACATGGAACAGGGGTTAATGAAGCAGTAGCCTCTGTACAATAGCAGTGATTAACACTTCTGCCATAAGAGGAGCCCTGAGTTGCATCTAAGGGTTTCATTAAGATAAACTTTGCAGGACAAGTGCATAATTCCCAGAATGCAGCAAGTAAGGATTTACAGGACTGGATCAGACAGTCCTGTCAGTGGATACTTGTTTGATCTCTTTGCTCTGCAAGGGGTTTGGCGGTAGGAAAATTGCCTTTGGTTGATTATCTGCAGGAAGTTCATTATCCAAGCAATCCCTTGACAATGTTTTTAGATAGAATCAGGAAGTTAATGTAATGGAATGCAATATTCTCTAGATCTGATGATTATAAAAGTGCTTGCCATCTCTGCTATCCATATACATAACACATTCAGGTGTATTCTCAATTCTTGCCGGTCTAACTAGCTATTTTTTGGTTGCCTGGGGCATAATGAGAGATAACATAAGGCTTCATGTCATGTGAGACAAACACTTTGGATTTGTATCAACTGAAATTGAACGGAGTGATGTTGGACATAGATTTTTCCCTTAGCAATGCCTCTCTATGACAGTGTGCCGCAGTGATCCGTCTTCTATTACATGGGGAACCTAAAAAGCCCACAGGGACCAATTTCAGATTTAGTATTTGGAGCTTAATGAATGCACAATCTTATCTTAGTCTGTTGCCTACATAATGCAGGAGCCGATAATATGTGAACTGACCTCATATTGATGAGAACATATCCAATTCATTCATTAGTGTATCCAAAGACTCAATAAAATAAGAACCTCTGAAGTAGATGACACCACGCACCATGTAGAGGGCAACTATGCTGACTATGTTCTACGCATTAGGTCCACCTACAGTAAACTATCCTACCAAAAATAACTCGACACCTGAACAAGAATCAAAAGTAGTATTTATTTACATATATTAATACTTAGTGGGGCCTCCTTTTGCCCTAATGACATTGGATACTCTCTGTGGCATACTTTCTACTAACATCTGATACACTTCAGCTGGTATTTCCCTCCATTCATCCTGCAAATGTCTGGAATGTTCTCTCAAAGAAGATGTTCATATTTCCTGACCCAATGTCCAGTTTGCCCCAAATATATTCAGTCGGGTTCAGGTCGGAACTCTGTGCAGGCCAGTCCAGTTATGTAGCATTCATATCTTAAAACGAACCTTAAAACAATGTTGGATTTGTAACAAAGTGTGTTGACCATTCCCAGAGTATTGCCACCTTGTTGGCAGCATGTTATTCTCTAGAATGTCAAGGTACACCTCCATGTTTATGGTTCTTGCCAGTACAATGGACTGAGACCATGCCGCATAAAACATTCCCAGACCATAATGGAAACTCTGTTGTATTTAACTGTTTGCACAACACACTCTGGCAAAAGGTGTTCTCCAGGCATCCTCTACACCCAGGTATGTTTATCTGATTTGAAGAAGGAGTAGCACAATTTGTTATTCCAAAGGTCGTTTTTTTAATTGCTCAACTGTCCATTAATAATGCTCCTTGCACTATGGTAGACTGGCCAATGCATCTGCCTTGATAGAACTCTCCAGATGTTTGCAGGATGAATGGAGGGAAATACCAGCTGATGTGTATCAGACATTAGTAGAAACTATGCAGACATTAGTAGAAAGTAGGAGAGTGTCATTAGGGCAGACACAGGGCCTCTAAGTATTAACATATGTAAATAAATAGTACTTTTGATTCTTAGTTAATTGTCCGATTACTTTTGGTAGGATAGTGCATGATATTGTTGTATCCCCTGACTGCTGTCATCATTTGCAGCACATAGTTTAGAATCTGGCAAAAGGCTAAAGCATCTTCTAAAAGGGGACTTAACCCCACAAACCAGAGATCTTCAATTTTTCCCACAAGATGCCTCTAGATATAGCAAGTGGTGCAAAGGCATACTGTATTATAAAGGAAAAGTCTACCAAAGATGTGACCACATGATCTGAATTTTAAAGAGAACCAGAACAAAACTGTATTGATATTCAGCTCAAATAGGGTATATGGGTGCAGGTTCTAAAATCAGTAGATCACTTCCCATAAAGTCTATGTATAGAAGAAAGGTGAAACAGGAAAGTACAGCAGCTGTTTGAGTGCAGTTTTATTGACTCCTAATAAATCAATACTGCGGGTGAACAGACCCTAATTTTTATGCATCTGCAACGTTTTGGGAAGTAATGCCCTTTATTAAACTACAAAAACGAGTTAAACTTATAAAACCAATATCTAGACTATCACATACAAGGGGAAAAAAGATGGAGGAAAGAGGGAAAAGAAGGTAATAAAAACCTAAATGATTTCTACAACTATGAATAAAATTGCACTTAAAAATCAACTCTTAAAGGGAATCTATCACATTGAACAATCGTGTCTGATCTGCCAGCAGCGTGTTATAGAGCAGAATACCAGTGGGTGGTCCTATCAGTGATTGACAGTTGTCTGTGTATGCACAATTACAAAGCGTAGACTGTCAATCACTGGTAGGACCGCCCACTGGACTCCTTAGCCCAAAATAAAGAATTTAAATGAATAAGTTACAAGTTCTACTGCATCTTATCTCACAAAACTTTGTTTATCAATCTGCTCATTTCCTCCTGTTGAATAACATGCTGTCTGCGGCTCAGGCAGCATGTTCGACATTACACGTCCCCTTTAATCTAGCATTGATTGCCAGATATAGTTTTGACCCTAGTGTCAAAGTCTAGTAATGCTGTACCCTTTCTAGTGCTGCACAAAAGTATCCTCAGCTGCCAATAGTTGTAAAGCCACATGTTCTGAGGCACAGTTTGGGGAGCACTGCATTAAACCTTATAAGTCATGGTCTGAGCATGTATTTACTCAGGTCATTTCTTGTTTCACATTAGCACAGTGGCTAAAGGATTTTCTCATCATGTATACAATAGCATATATCAATAGGATATGCCATTTATGCGAGAGGTCCTAACAAGTGGTGTAAGTGCAACCCAGTTCCTGGCAGAGAACTGGCAATATCAGAGATGAGTGATTACTTTACATTAGAATACTTGAGTCCTACATAAACACCTGGACAGATCGTCACCTATCAGATATTTATGGCATATGGCAGAGATTCCCAACCAGGGTCTTATGGCAGCAAAGGGAACTACGAGAGCCTGCCAAGAGTGCCACATCACTGCCACCTAGGAAGTCAGATTTAGCCACATTGGGGATTAACTAGCTGCTGGATATTAGCACTAAGGGACGTGAGTAGAGATGAGCGAGCATACTCGCTAAGGCAAATTGCTCTAGCGAGTATTGCCATTTTCGAGTAGATGCCCGCTCGTCTCAAAAGATTCGGCGGCCGGCGGGGTGAGCGGTGAGTTGCTGGAGTGAGCATGGGGGAGCGGGGGGGACAGAGAGAGATCTCCCCCCCCCCCCGGTTCCTCCCCCCCCCCCCGCCTCCCGGCGGCCTCCGAATCTTTTGAGACGAGCGGGCATGTACTCGAAAGTGGCAATACTCGCTTGAGTAATTTGCCTTAGCAAGTACGCTCGCTCATCTCTAGACGTGAGACCAGCTGTGTCCTCAATGCAGTCATACTGCCTCACCCACCTCTTTGTCTTGCTGCCATGCTAGAGAAGACTGCTCCCACTCAGAAAGCTGCATGTGCATGTCAAAAGACAAGAGTAAGTGTAAGTGCTCAAACCTCTCTCCGGGAGGGAAATAAATTTGAGCAAGTACATATATTGTTGTGGTGGGGTTTGGAGAGGCATGGCCACACATATACTTGGTGATATATACTTGTATATTGCAGTAGGGGAAAGAGCAGAAAGAATGTTGAGGGTTGTTGAAGTGTTCAATGTCATTAAACTGTATTGGTAGTGGTGCCCCGAGGTAAAAAAAATCTCAGGTGTTTCCCAAGGCTGGGAAACACTGGCATATGGTCTTACATGGTTGCCACTATTTCCTTTGTCAGGAAATTATGTATTCTGATAGGGAAGACCGTTATATTTCCGATCCCAGATAGAATGAGTCTCCAAACTTCACCAAAGTTTGTTCAACTCAAAATAGTTGAGACTGTCCTTAGAACTCCCATCGCCAGCCCGCTGTTGTGTCCTGTCTATAATAAATCTGCTGCACGGTATTACTAATAATGCAAAAACATATAATTTACTTTCTGTGCAAGTAGATAATAGTGTTATTATAGCTGAAGTCAAACCGGCAGAACACCTTTCATGGAACATTGGGTGAAAAGGTCGAACAATAAAAATGTAGTCTGTCCTAAGAACATTTAGAGTTGTTTTTTTTTTTTTTTTTGGACTTCAGCTGTAACAATCCATTACTGTAAGTCTGTAAATTAGAGATGAGCAACGCAAGCTTCCCAATTTGCCTGCTCCAGCTATAATCCAGTTTATGGTATAACATGTACAAAACTGATTGGTCAATTGTTTGCTCAGATTTACCAAAACTTAAGAAGCTTTAAAGGAGAAATTTATTTAAAATGAGCCGATTTGTCATAGATACATATGAAGCCTCTGATGTTGGATCACCCTTGTTTTCTAGAATAAATTGACTCCATAGAGCACTTGAAGGGGTTGTCTCATGTCATGGAGATAGCCCATTTTAAGACATACGCTAATCTGTCTTTAAAAACCCCAGAGAAATCCGTACATAGCCATATATTTGTAGAATTAAATGTACTGTAGTATTACATGACAGCCAGTCAAATAGAGGGCCGATCATGTAATACGGTGTGATCCAAGTAGGAGTGAGAATAGCTTTGTGAGTGGCCTTCCTCTCACAGTTGGCACATAAAAAGTGGTCCCAATCAGATGACTCTCTCTATGACAGTCATGTGCCCTAATAGGTAAAACGTAAGTGAGATAACTCCTTTAACCCTTTCCAATCCACTGTCTGACGTCTGAAGACATAATGATTTAAGGCTGTACAGCTCCAATGTTGTAAGACGTCCGTCAAGGTTCTCTTACTGTATATCAACAGCCTCTCTGCTGTCAGAGCCTATCCAATGTGTCACCTCATGCAGTACTGGCTTTAACCAGCAGATAGCGCCATTATATAACAGCAGAAAAAGAGTAAGCCCCCTAGGAAAACCTGAATACAAGTTGGATTGGAAAGGGTTAAAGGGGGTTTCTAGGCAAATACTATTGATTACCTATCCACGGGATAGGTCATCAATAGTTGATTGCTGGGTATCTGCCGCTCAGGATCACTGGTGATAGTTGATCATCTGGCCTGCTGTCAGGGTCGGAGCAGGAAGTTTTAGAAGCGGTTTCACTCCCACTGAAATCAATTGGAGCAAAGCAGCCTATTACACTTCCGGCTCCACCTCCAATGCAGTGCTGGAGGTGTAATAGGCGGATTCACTTTCATTGATTTCTGTAGGAGGGAAGTTGCTTTTGAGACTTCCTCCTCCAACCCCGATGATGACATATGGCCGCTCTGCATTGACAACAAGCCAAACGATTAGCTGATCTTCAGGGACCCTGAGTGGCAGATCCCTGGTGATCAACTATTGATGATCTATTCTGAAGATAGGTCATCGATAGTATTTGCTCAGAAAAACGCTTTAAACACAGGCACCTATGACTAGACCAAATGGGTTTAAGCCATCTATTGAGCCGTTACATTTTGGAAATCAGAAGTGGTCTGAGATCAGAGACAGGCGCTAAGATCACAAGACCATGAATGGGTTTAACAAATAACAAAAGTATTTATTTTTATCCACTGATATTCAAGCAGATTTCCTTTGGGTTGCTTATGTATGGAGAAGTTAATGGAGCAGAATTGACTTTGTATTGTGAGTGGAATGGGTTAATGGAGCAGTGTATCAGCAAAGGGAAAAGCTGCTGTAGCGACATTATTAATGGAACATTGGCCCCGTTAATGAACTTGCCACTCATTAAAAAGCAGCCAGCTCCCTTCTGTTCCGAAAATGAGCTACTTCAGTTTTTTTTATAGTTCCAATGTTCTGCAATTTCTCTCTTACTCCACTTGTCGCACATCCTCGCGGTTAAATGATTAGTGGTTCACAATATGTTCTATCAAATATTGCATGGTCTACATAGATCTTTTATTGGAATCTAGACGGGACACACGTGGGTGTTTGATTACAGGGTCCCTCTCAAACCTCACAACAGATGTTGTTGTAAGCTAATGATATCACCACCTGGCTCATGATTTCTACGACAGGTCCAGGACTTCATGAAGAAGTGTCTCTAGTGGCATATACAGTTCTATAAACTGGCATTTCAGAAACCAACAGCTTAGGCTTTACTATGTGACCATTCAGCCTTAGTAATTTTGGATTCAGATGGAATATCTCCAATATTTTTGAGCATGATGAAAACAATTAATTACTAGGAAATGTAATATTTATACAGGAATATACAGTGCAACCTCTCCAAAAGAACTCCTTTTTGAGAAGACCGCCTCTGATGTAGACCATTTTTACCTATTGGTCTTATTCATTAACGGGACCACCCTTCTCAAATCCAGTTTTTGATGCAATTTTAAGTGATTGTCTCAAAGAGGTTTTACTGTATACAGAATGTCCTTGTTCTAATACAATAAAGAGGTTATCCAGGCAAAATACATTTTTGGAAATCTGCTCATCCTGTTAGTAAAATGTAAAAGACGTCCTATTCACCTCACACAATTCCAGTGCCGATTCTACTTCCTGCTGCAGTGATGATGTCACTAACTGCTGCAGCCAATCACTGTCTCGCTTGTCATCACTCCTGCAGCAGGAGGTAGAGAGCAGAGGGTATCGGACAATGTTAGAATGGGAGCGGTGGGTGATGAGGCAAGACTACCTTTTTTATGTTTTCCTGGCAGGCTGAGCAAATTTATAAAAATGTACTTTGCCTGGATAACCTATTTGTCGTAAATCATTACGCCTTTGTAGCACCTAGGATGAGCTACTGCTCATCTTCATTCTTGCAGTGATTAAGTAGAGATTTTAAAGCCTGGAGAAGCATTATAATCGTTCCCAAAGAATAGATTTTGTCCAAATGCTCATTCTGCCATCGAGGGAGGTTCAGGAGACTCCTATACACATTGGATGGTTGGCCTATTCTAACGTTATTGGTGAGTTTGGCCTGACTATCGTCTAATGAATACCGGCAGTGTAAAGGAGCATGTACGCCTTCAGTAGCTATTGGCCAAACATTCAGCCAACATCTATTTCTTCCAGCTCCCTCATACACATGACCACTCAACTTATCTCCCTGGGGAACAAAAGGATCATTCTTTGAAATTCAACATCCTGGATCGTTCTTTGATTCTTCCTTTCCATCCCTCAACAGATGATATTAGAGGAAAGTCAAGAGTCCCCCACCCCCACCCATAGACACCCAACAGTCATCTGGTCCCACCCAATTTGGTCCATTCAGATGCCTTAAAACTAATTTGTATGAAGGCCTTTAGACTGTCCATAAATAAATTATTGCTTCCAACCACTGACCTAACACTTATTGCATTATGATATCCTCTTCACTCACATATTGATTGTATGCAGTTTTATGTGGGTAAACCAACAAGTTGAAAAGAGAGAAGGAATAAAGGCACCACGGCGCTGCCACAAGGCTCTTGCAGTTACATCATGACCCATCTGTTTCTTCTCTCTTCGCATCTCCTACCATGGAGGTCTTGCTACCTGTCCGTACGAGGGAAGCAACAGCTTGCAAAGCTCTTCACTGTGTTGTGCCACCACACCTCCGGCCCAGGTGCAATCATTCATTGATGTAAAGCCCTCTGTCTTATGGAGTGCCCAAATTTGTTCTAATTGCAGGACAACCAAGTTGTCATAGTTGCACCCAGATCTAGTATCCCTGAAGACTGATATGACGGTGCTAACACTACTTTTAAAATTAAAAGATGGTTCTCTAACTATTGCTCAATTTTCAAACTCCCTTGACACGACCTTTATAATAAGTCCAATTCCATTTTTATTGCAACTAGAGATGAGCGAACGTACTCGTAATGAGTACTTACGCACCCGAGCACCGCCATTTTCGAGTACTTCAGTACTCGCGCGCAAAGATTCGGGGGGCGCCGGGGGGCGGGGAGAGGCGCGGCGGTGCGGGGGGTAGCAGCGGGGAACAGGGGGGAGCCCTCTCTCTCTCCCTCTCCCCCCCACTCCCCACTGCTACCCCCCGTGCCGCCACGGCGCCCCCCGAATCTTTACGCGCGAGTACTGCTGTACTCGAAAATGGCGGTGCTCGGGTGCGTATGTACTCGTAACGAGTACGTTCGCTCATCTCTAATTGCAACTTATGAACAGCTTTGTTTCCCCTATAGCTGTAGCCTTTATAATGCAGAACACTTGTCATCCAAAAATATCCCATTATTGTAATGGAGACAAATAAAACGAGCCGTTATACTGTACCTCTCGTCTAATAAAGCAAAATATTCCATTTGGGATCAGGAGTGGAATATCATTACATAGACTATATTGAATAAGCCTCTCTGAGATGTTGTGGCGTACAGACCTTTTTAGAGTCAACACTTTTTCCCTCTAAATTGTTCTCATTTCTTGTCATAAAAAGTACAGAACATTTTGGTCAAAGTGCTGCAGACACCTTAATTAGGCATCTGTACTCCCTGTGCACCCCATTAAAGTAACTTTATATATCTCACTTAGTAAGGCTCATCCATCTATATCTCATCTTAAGAGCGTCCTCCTTTTTTTCCTAGGACTATTTGTTTTTCAGAGGAACCTAATTATTATGGCGCTTAGCAGGCAGGATCTGAAAACAGTGTATTTTCATGTAAGTTAAAAATGGGTTACGAGATGGTGCAGAAAATTATGATACATGACGGTAACCACTTTAAAAGTGTGGCAATATATTTGTATCAAAAGAAGAACATATTCCGATAGGGATTGTCTAGGAAGTGTTTGAATGTTGTCTTCAGCAATTTCTGAGATAACTCACTTTTTGGAAGGTTTTTCTAAGTTATGGTAAACAGATACTAATTACCAATGACACCAATTATAGAGCCTGTAGAATTTTTACCCATTTTTTTTTATGGACGATTATTGGCAGTCCATAGCAGTGCAGTATTATATACAATTTGGTGGTCTATGTGATAATTTGAAACTTAAAATGACCCTGAAAATTTTTTTTTTAATTGGCCCCATGCTGTTGGTGGGTCCAAATTATTAGCAGAGGCTTGCTGCTGAATCTGTGCTTGTTTCTCTGGGCCTAGATGAGCTGAGCACAGTGTACAATTGCATCATATCAGCTGTTTATTGTGGAAATTAGAAGATATGCTTTAGCTACATGATGATGACACAAGCGCTAGCACCACCTCCACACGACACAGCCACACTGCCTTCTATAATAAAATAATTGCAGCTGCTCCCTGGACCCTGAGTCATCCGGAGAGCGTGGTCTGTAGAAAGTGCTCCATTGGAGTTCATGGGTCCAGCCATCTGCCCAGGTGCTGACGCTAGCCCTGCTTGACCAAACCAGCCCATGACCTGACCAGCCTACCAGGATTTTCCTTGTAGACTCTATGGCCAATTTGCTTATGTATAACTCTGTGGAATGTAGACTGACAACCCTTTTCAGCACTATAATGGCGGCCACTAGTGGTAGTCAACCGCTTAGTTGTGTTGGAAATTACAGGACATATAAACTTGGTAGAGGGGTGCCCCAACTCTGGACTAGCACTCTGAGACAGAATGGAGAGCCGCTAAATATCAGTATTTTCCACTCATCGAATCATAGAATGGTGGAGTTGGAAGGGACCTCCAGAGTCATCTGATTCAACCCCCTGCTCAATGCAGGATTCACTAAATCCTCTCAGACAGATGTCTGTCCAGCCTCTGTTTGAAGACTTCCATTGTAGGAGAACTCACCACCTCCTGTCATAACCTGTTCCACTCACTGATCACCCTCACTGTCTAATATCTAGTTTGTGTCTCTTACCTTTCAGTTTCATCCCATTGCTTCTAGTCTTTCCTTGCACAAATGAGAATAGGGCTGATCCCTCTGCACTGTGACAGCCCTTCAGATATTTGTAGACAGCTACTAAGTCTCCCCTCAGCCTTCTTTTTTGCAAGCTAAACATTCCTAGATCCTTTAACTGTTCCTCATAGGACATGGTTTGCAGACCGCTCACCATTTTGGTAACTCTTCTCTGAACTTGCTCCAGTTTGTCTATGTCTTTTTTAAAGTGGGGTGTCCAGAACTGGACACAGTATTCCATATGAGGTCTGACTAAGGAAGATTAGAGGGGGATAATTACCTCACATCATCTAGACTCTGTGCTTCTGTTAATACATCCCAAAATTGTGTTTGCCCTTTTGGCTGCTGCATCACATTGTTGACTCATGATCAGTCTATGATCTATTAGTGTACCCAAGTCTTTTTCACATGTGCTGCTGCTTAGTCCAATTCCTCCCATGCTATTTGTGCTTTTTTCATTTTCCTTGTCCAGATGTAGGACTTTGCATTTCTCCTTGTTAAATACTATTCTGTTAGTCACTGCCCACTGTTCAAGCTTCTCTAGATCTTTTTGAATACTCTCCCTCTCTTCCCTAGTGTTAGCTATCTCTCCTAGCTTTGTGTTGTTGGCAAACCTGATCAGTTCCCTATCAATTCCCTCCCCATGATCATTTATAAAAATGTTGAACAACACTGGGCCTAGGACAGAGCCTTGTGGTACCCCACTTGATACATTCTTCGACTTGGATGTGCAGCCATTTATGACCACTCTTTGAGTATGATCACTCAGACAGTTGTGAATCCATGCCTTGTCAATCCCATATTTGGTCATTTTTTCAATAAGTATAGTATGAGATACTTTGTCAAATCCTTTACTAAAGTCAAGATACACTATATCGACCACATTTTTTTTGATCAACTCAGTCAGTGATTCTGTGATAGAAGGAAATTAGATGACTTGATGTTTGTTACAAGCCCATGCTGGCCTGTTAAATACTCCATTTTTGTCCAAGTACTTGCATACATGATGTTTAATAATTTGTTCAAAGATCTTTCCCGGTATAAAAGTCAGGCTCACAGGCCTGTAGTTGCCTGGGATCCACCTCCTTTTTTGAAGATAGGGACAACATTTGCCCTTTTCCAATCTTCTGGGACTTCTGCTCTCCAGGAATTTCCAAAGATTATGGCGAGTTGTTCAGCAATACCTCCGCTGCTTCCTTTACTATCCTAGGATATAATTCATCTGGACCTTGAGACTTGAGTTCATTTAAGTTAGCTAAGTGTTCCCTCACCATCTCTCTGCTTATACATAGCCTGCATTCTTTAATTCCCCCTATAGCCCAGGGAAGATCAGTTGATGTTCCATCTACTTTCTGGGAGAAAACAGATACAAAGGAATTTAAAAGTTTGGCCTTCTCAACATCATTCTTAAACAATTCACCATTTTCATCCTGTAAGCATCCAATAGCATCTTTGACATTTCTTTTGCTTTTGACATACCCCCAAAATCCTTTTTTTATTGCTTTTGGCCTCTGTTGCAAGCTTTAATTCATTATTAGCTTTAGCTCTTCTGACACTTGCCCTACAGTTTCTGCTGCATTATATTCTGCTTTAGATATTCCCCCCTTTTTCCATTTGATAAACAAATATTTTTCTTCCTTTTGAACATGTGTACAAGTTCTGTGTTCATCCATCTCGGTCTCTTTAAATGCTTCCCATTCTTTCTTCTTTTAGGGATTGTTAACGATTGTGCTTTGAGAATCTCATTTCACAATATTTCCCATTCTTCTTGGACATTTCTGTCCTTATAAACATCCAGCCATTGGATTCTTCCTAGCCTCTTTCTGAGTTCATTAAAATCTGCCTTTCTGAAATCCAACCTTGAGGTCTGAGTTTTCTCAGGTCTGCCTCCCCTTTTTATCCCAAATTCAAGGATAGCATGATCACTGCCTCCTAAGATCCCAGCCACCTTTACTTCCTCAACCATTTCCTCCCTGTTGGTAAGAATTAGGTCCAATACATCAGATCCCTGTTTTCTCTTCTACCTTTTGGAAGATAAAGTTGTCAGCAAGAGCGGATAAGAATTTGTTGGATCCATTAATTTTACCTGAGAGAGATTCCCAAGAAATGTCTGGATAGTTGAAATCTCCCATGATCACTATGTCATGCTTTTTCGAGAGTATGGCCATCTGATGTAGAAAGAGTTCATCCATATCTTCTGCTTGTCCAGGCGGCCTATAGTACATACCTACAATGGTGTCCTTTCTGTTGTTCTCTCCTTGTATTCTTACCCAAACAGTTTCTACAGAACTATTATGCTCTAAAGCTTGAATCTCAGTGGAGATTAATGTTTTCCTAACATACAATGCAACACCTCCTCCCCTTTTTTAGGTCTGTTTCTTATAAATAAGTTGTATCCTTCAAGCCTTGTGTTCCAATCATGTGTATCATTCCACCAAGTTTCTGTAATGCCTGTGACATCATATTTCTCTTCCTGTGTTTGGAGCTCCAATTCTCCTTGTTTGTTTCCCATGTTCTGGGCATTTGTGTAGAAACATTTTAGTTTGTGATCGGTGTCTCTTGCTCCTCTACTTTCCTTCAAAATTTTTTGTCTTTGTTTTTTCTTTCCACTTCTAATAGCAAGATTCTCAAATGTATTAATTAGCTGTATATTTTTACCTAGCCCTTTACTTTCCTTCCCATATTGTTCTAGTTTAAAGCTCCCCTAATGAGTGAAGCAAGGCGCCCACCAAATATATGCTTCCTGTTTTTGTAAGGTGCAACCCGTCTCTAGCAAGCAGTCCATCGCATAGGTAATTCACTCCATGGTCTAGAAATCCAAATCTTTGCTGACGGCACCATCAACATAGCCATTTGTTCATCTGTAGAATACTGTTCCATCTTCTTATTCCATGACCATCCACTGGGAGAATGGATGAGAAGACCACCTGTGCTCCTAGTTCCTTCTCTGGCATACGAGGATTCCCACTCTGGCATACGAGGATTGTCAATGTATGACATAGATGATCATGAATTTTGATGTGCCTAGTTTGGCTAAATGTAACTTGTCTTGATGCTATCAGTTAATAGTTGGAGACTTTAGAAGCTGGACTCACAGAAATCAGTTGATCATTGGGTTGGCCTTGTTTCAAAAAGATGTTATGATGTGACAGGTGCTTTAGATAACTCACAAGCAGCTATGTATTATAATTCCCGACTCAAGAGGATAACTCTAGAACTTACATTTCCTTTCTTTTTTAAATCAATGGGGAAAGTACCTTTTAAAAGAGCACCCGTCACATTATACATGCAGTCTGATCTGCAGGCATCATGATATAGAGCAGAAGGAACTAAGCAGACTGATAAATAGTTTTATGGGAAAAAGTTCACTGTAACGTATATGTCATTCATTCTGAGTTTAGGAGTCCAATGGGTGGTCTTACTCAGTGATTGTCTGCTGTGGGGTAAAGCTGTCAATCACTAGGTAAGACCGCCCACTGGACTCCTAAGAATAGAATGACCTGGGATATAAATGAATAAAATACAAATTATACTAAATTTTCTCTCACAAAACAATATCAATTTCCTAAGCTCCTCCTGCTCTATAACACATTGCTGACAGATTGCACTTTTCCAAGATGACTGGTTCCCTACTTAAACTTATCTGTTGTTAGAGCAGAACTTCCAAATCAGCAACCAATTGAGCTGAACTGATGGTGAAACAAGGGCTCCCCGAGGACGACAATTTGTTTTGCCCAATAAGTTATGAAATGCTTCCAGCTATTAAAGGACAGTAACACTAAATAATTATATATACATTATAACGTAAGTGGGAACATAAAATGTGTGACCGGGGTTTTAGCTGTGTGTTTATATGTTTCCAGTAAACCCTTGGAAGATATTCATGGACAGACCCAAGAGCAGCTCTGAGATCTGGAAAGAAGGTCTAGATAATAAAAAAAACTAAAAATCAATCTATAACTGAAAGCAAGCAGAGAAAATTACTCCCTGCGATGGCAATAGCAGATGACTCGGTAGATTTAGCATGACGTTTCATTTTTAAGCTAATTTCATGTGCTGCCAGAAACCGTACTGCATCAAAACCTGCCTAGTCTGCTATAACGGTACCTATAGCCTTCTGACAGCACATGTAGAGAAGCAGCTGAGTATTTCAGATTGGAGTTATTCCTAGTTTTGAATATCTGTTGATTGTGATAATAATATTATCTCCCTTGTGCCAGATTACTGGAATGTTCAAACTATTGGTGGTTGGGATATAAAGAGATACTTTAAAGAAAGGGACACGTTTAATACTGGTCTTGTGCCAAATTGTTGCACCTTCTTTCTTAGTTTATACAAATTTACTATTAATTTTCTCCAAAAAGAACGGATTTTGGGCCTCACTACACTCTTTCTAAAAAGTTCCCCATTCATTGAAGTGAACGAAACAGCCTGCAATACCACATGGAGCCACTACTCTATGTACAGTGCTGTCTGCTTTCAGCAGGAAAATAGCTCCATACATTAAAACTCATGATCACGGGAACAGCTGATTCTCAGGGGTCCCAGGTAGCGGATTCCCACCGATTCGCTATTGTTGACCTATTCTGAGGCTAAGTCATTAATAGTTAGAAGTGGGATTACCTCCTCCTCACATTTATCATGGCGCTACTATTTAGACAGGACTGAAATCTCTGTTTAGGGCCAGATTTTGGTCAGATGGTACCCTGTGCAGAATTTATTTTGCACCCCCTCTGTCATAAGAAAAATACATATATCTTGCACTAATAGACAGCCTACCTGAATTCTGCATGTTCTGAAAGCAGAAAGATAGCAGCATACCCACATCAGAAAAACTCTGAACTAAGCTCATTACATTTAGCACCAGAACGAAGTTTATAAAATAAATGCAGCACCACATCCAGGCCCATAACATTAATACAGCACCAGAGCCCAAATCAGGACATAAGTACGGCAGCAGAACCAAGTTTATAACATACAGTAAAATAAAAAATCTCATAACATGATTACAGCACCAGAGCCAACATCAGTACATAGATGCAATACTAGAACCAAGCTCATAACATAAATACAGCACAAAACAACCTCAATACATAAATACAATACCAGAACCAAGCTCATAACATAAATACAGCACAAAACAACCTCAATACATAAATACAATACCAGAACCAAGCTCATAACATAAATATAGCACAAAACAACCTCAATACATAGATACAATACCAGAACCAAGCTCATAACATAAATACAATAACAAAACTAAGTGATCGTGCGTCAGAACTGCCAGTGGGCTTACAGCTGTGTCTCAAAACAATAGAGGGGAGGAGTCAGAGCCAGGAGGAAGATGATTTATGTAACTCCACAGGACACTGCCGCACAGAGGAAGAAGATCACTTGGCTGGGTAAACCTAAGGGGGACAATCGCCCTCAGCCTACATCCACCTGGTGCCCTGCCAACAAGCTGGTGGTCAGCGCCCTGTGAGATTACACAGGTCACACGTAGCTAAGGTCAGCCATGTCACCGTTAATCCTGAGCTGCCTGATTCATTAACAAAATACCAGTAATACAGAACTAAATTCTGGCCAGAGGAAAGAGTTAACCCCTGCATGCATTGTAATGCATCCCATTAAAAGGGTTTTGTCATTTAATAGCATAGTGTCCCTTAGGCAGCAATAGTGATAGCGTATGACTTTGTAATATATATGTTGTCCCAATTCTACCTCCTTGTGATCAATGCAGTGCTCGTGGCGATAGCATTAGTGAAGCCATAGAAGGGCATGCGTCTAGACCGTTGTATATTTAACGACAGTACGCTGGAATTTTTTTTTCCTGTTGTTCAAAATAACGATCTCAATCCTGACATTTCCTTTATAATTAGCTTCGAAATTAATTGCATGCGTTCAGCCCCTTTAAGGCTTTACAGACTAGAATACTTTAGAGATATAAGAGAGAAGATAACAAAATTATCACACATGCAGCCTCGGACAATATGATAAATGTGCCTCCTTACCGCATGTAAAGATCATGCAGAGCTACATAGGGACATAATTACCTGAGACCAGATTTGCATTTGCCATTTTAGCGGCACTAATTATGTTACTTTGTAACTTCATGGCCAACTCCGGCATATGTTATCCTCTATGTATTGCATTGAATAGTCTTTGCTCCTGCCATCATTTTTATTGCATTTACCATGTGTAATATCTGGAAAGAAAAATAACAATGGCAACAAAACATTACGGTACCTGCAAATGTATTGTATAAAATGTGAAGTATAAGAAAATCTAAAGTGTTTTTCTATTAATGGATTTAACAAATTAAATGGATTTTCTCTATTCTCATTGTGATGAGAATAGAGAAAAGTAATAGATTTTTTTTCCCCAGAAACAGCTTCATTTTTGTCCATGTGGTATTTTGTCAATATGTGGTATTGCGGTATAGACTAGGACTAAGCTGCAATACCCTACATGGTCATTGAATAAGAGTGATGCTGTTTCTAGAAAAGAAGTAGAATATTTCTCAGACAATGATGGTATTATTTGCCGATCGGGTATAATATAATATAGTTCAGCATGTCTGATTAAGGGTGGCCATTAGAGATGAGCGAGAATACTCGCTAAGGCACATTACTCGAGCGAGTAGTGCCTTAGCCGAGTATCTCCCCGCTCGACTCTAAAGATTCGGGGGCCGGCGCCAGTGACAGGTGAGTTGCAGGGGGGAGTGGGGGGAAGAGAGGGAGAGAGAGATCTCCCCCTCCGTTCCTCCCCGCTCTCCCCTGCCGCTCCCCGCCCCCCACCGGCCCCCGAATCTTTAGAGACGAGCAGGGAAATACTCGGCTAAGGCACTACTCGCTCGAGTAATGTGCCTTAGTGAGTATACTCGCTCATTTCTAGTGGCCATACATTGGTAAATATCTCAAAAACACTGTCCTCGGATACTTTATCCTCTACCAGCATCAATGGTGTCTGAAGTGGATCAGGTAATGCATATAGGTTTTCAACAATTCTTGTATACTACAATATCATTCTTTAGGATTAGTCTGAATGCGAAGCAGCTACAAAGAGCATCTTTAAGGCCCTTACCTTCATAAACAACTCATTGATTTCAATTGGCACAATGCAATGCTTAACCTTCCCCATGATGGCACTACACAGAAATAGAATATTTGACGCTAGGTTCCCCCACAGATTACAGCTGATTGATAGGTAGTGCTTGGCAAACTTTTCAAAAGTTCAGTTCGACCCGTTTGCCTAACTTCGGGAAAAATTTGTGTCGATTCGAATTAGTTTGGACCAAAATTAAATATCACCAATACCCCTAAAGCTAGTGTTTAAAATTGTCAGCATTAGAGGTTCTGATTGGGACCTCCATTGCTGATTTCTGGTAGAAAACAAGGCAAAATGTGTTCTACCTTGCATTAGTGAGAACCCCCTTTATGGCAAAATCACAACTCAATCTGGCAGTCCAATAATGGCCGAGTCGGCAATATCTCTCTAGTATGTAGTGGCTAGACGTTTAACAGATTGTAAACAGCCAAGCAGTCTGTGCTACACCGATTCTTTTACTCCATTTCATTTCTATGGGAGTTACGGAAATTGTGTAGAACAGCCAACTGTTTCCGTACTACCACCCACCCCCAGCCGCCAATTATAACCAGGAGTCATTTCTTGAAATAGCTGCAGGTCCAACAGGTGGAATCCACATTTAACAGATTTTTATAACCTATTCTGTGGACTTGCCATAAAGGTCTGAGATGGGAATACCACTTTAAATATGTTATTATTTAAGGGGATGTGTCATCAGAAAATAACCTTTTGTATAAATCAAGTTTTTATATTAAACATGTATTTTAAAAAATGTAGGGTCTCTATTTCTATATTTAAAAATATCCTAAAGTCCTGCAGTGTTTACAATGACCACTAGGCCTAATAATAGTCCAACAATTCCTCTTCTGTAGCGAAATCTCAGCCGTCATCTCATTGTCACGACAGGCAGGATTACAGTGGAAGGTAACACCTATTGATGATTATCCATTCAGTCGCATCCGACCTTCAGTCACTCTATGGATCCATGTTCTCCTCGCATTTCTGTCTTTCACCGCATCTTTCAGTTCGGCGATTGACATGTTTGTGTTGGCCTTGATTGTATCTGGCCATCTTTTTCTTTGTCGTCCTGATCTTTTCTTTCCATTGACCTTGCCAAGCATCAGTACTGTTTCCAGTGAGTTAGCGCATCACGTGGCCAAAGAAACAGAGCCACTGTTTGATGATTTTGCCCTCTAGTGATATTTTCGGTTTGGCGCGGTCTAACACTACCTTGTTCATTGGTCATGATAGTCCAAGGTATCGTTCTCCTTCAGCACCGCAGTTCGAAAACATCAATTTTTCTTCTCTCTGTCTTCCTGAGAATCCAACTTTCGCAACCAAGCATCAGTATGCAAAAGATGATTGTATTGACCAGTCTGGTTTTTGTTGTAATGCTAATATCCTTTCTTTTCCAGATCTTTTCCGTTCCTTGCACTGCATTGCTACCAAGTGTAAACACACACACACACATATATATATATATATATATATATATATATATCCACCATTCATACTAAGCGATGGTCACAGCTCACTTCCTTCCCTCCCTGCACAGTCAACTCTGATTGGGTCACAGAATTTGTCCAAAGCACTCTACCACAGAGGTAAATGGGTCCCCTCCAGTATGAATGGCCCATGAGGCTGCTATAAAGCATAACTCTAAATGCTATTAACTGCAACTCGGGAAAAATGGCCGCCCCCATAGTCACATACAGCCAATAGAATAAAGAAGTCTACAGTCAAAAAATAAAAACAGATCAGAAAAATGGAAAATATTTCACTATCTAGTTTTAGCTAGTAAAAAAAATTTAAGCGATACATCCCCTTTAATGACCGTTTGGTCCAAAACACATAAGTAGTGCTTGTTTCTTCTGTTTCACGTTTTAATGAATTCCCAATAAAGAAGATTTTCTACATGTCATCTGGGTGTTTGTCTGCATTAACAAGTTTCTGGATTTTGTTAACTGGGGAAGGGAGGTCTGTTTTTGACCGTAGCATGGGGGCGAGCTGACTGCGCTACCTTTTGACCTTACGATCCCTACTTTAGCTCATCCAGTTCTGAGCACATCCTCCGACATCTACATATAGATGTGTGACTGACATCAGTGCTTTTTATAAATATCATAATTATAAGATGCTCCGCGTTCCTTTAACTCTGTGAGTAGGTTTATATGCATGACTATTCCTAGCTACAAGACTACGTCTTATGTGTCATCGCTTGGAGGCTGAGTCGGTTTATTTTGGATATTTTTTCCAACCGCTCTTAGCGTTAGAGTGCTGCAATTTCATTATGATTCACGGTTCAGATTCAGAGCCGATCATGAGATTATTTTTCTGTTTTTCCACACTATTATGTTTTCTATTTTTTTTTTCTGGATAAATAACTTCTCAACAACTTTCCGCCACTGTGATTGCAATTCATAAGTGACATTGAAATGATTCTGTGGTTTCATTAAAGGACCAGCAATTATAAAAGCTTCAAGTAGATTCGAGCTGGGTAGAGTTGGGATCCTAGCAACAGAAGACAAGTGCGCTATGAAAAAAACTCCGGAGCCACAACGCTTATAAACTCTTTATCAATTACAAAGGTTCATGGAAAATTACCTGGAGCTATAATGATATCTTTGCCCCCCTAGGAGGGGCTACCGAGGAAAGGGAAGAAATGTGGTTATTTGTCTAGAAGGAATGAGACAGTCGAATGTTGCAAAAGGGTTAAGGAAAACATTTCCAAGGGCATTTCAGCAGCTCGGAAGGAAAAAAAATCTCAGCACAAACTCGTGAGGCTACATCTGAGCTCCATTGTGATCAACCCATATTCTCTGATAATGAAGTTACTGTGTAGAGATGGTAAACTGAGCCTTCCTGCATTAGCGCTGAACAGATGGCTCCGAATACATAAGATCTAATACAAGACTACGTGGAACAGTGAAAGGAGGCTTGTACTGATGGCAGCTAATACCGGGAATAAGGACAGACAATGCAAGACAATCGCTTTTAATATAAGTAAATGCTTGCATACAATAAACAGCTGCTGAATCAGATAGAAGATGCTAAATTCAACAACATAATAAGACTTGTTGGGTATTCAGACCATATTTTTTCCTCTATTCTATGCTTTACTCATGAATGCAAACAGTAACTTGAATTGCCTGCGGCTCAATGCAAAATCACTCACAAAGTTCCTCAACTATAACATATTGCCATCGCTCACCAGCCGCGTTGGATCAGCAATGGGGTGACGTCAAGGTATCAGCCGCAGTCCATGTGATCCATATGCCGACACATGCTCAGTATCATTTTGGTATTGGATGCTGACAAGAGCACTTCTCTCCTGGTGTGTGCATGGATTGGTCAGCTGAGAGGCGTGTGCCCCAGCCAGCCAATCAGTGCATGTCTGTACACATTTATTCCAGCTCCTCCTTATGGAGGTCACTAGTTATACTTCTAGCCTGAAGGTGTTTCTGGTCTTGGCCGGTGATCCTGTCCTGTTCCACTGTCAGATAAGTCTGTTTGGTGTTTAGGATATTTGAGGTATTATATCATCTTTATCCTGACTATACTATATTAGTGTTTGCATATAATCTAGTTTAGTGTGTGTTGTTTTACATCTATACTTCATGTAATGGCATTTATTGTAGCAAACAGAATCCCTTTTTCCAACTACGGAGAGTTGGGGTCAACCTAGGTTTTTGACGTGGGGTCGCCCTCATCAGGGTGAGTGCTCTGCTTTTAGGTAGGGACTCATTGCGTTAGAGTTTCTGTTCCCGCACATCTGGTTTCATTATAAATATTTTGTACTCTCTGCTGTAGTATATTATGTGGATCTATATCTTTTTTGGACATAAAATTGTCAGATCTGGACAATGAGTTTCAAGTCCAACTTAGATATAACACATATCATTTATGGGACTGGTTCTAGAATATTTTGGACCTCTGCAGCCACCATAGCAGTGTATGCACTCCCTGTAGTTAGACTCCTGCATAAATGTCATACACTGCAAAAGCTAATACTGAAAATGAGTACTGCTACGAGTTAAAATTATGTTTTGCAAAGCTCTCTATGGCTTCTTTTTAATGAGTAAATTGGAATATTAGTTTGCTATAGTTGTCAGATGAGTGTGCAAAGATATTCTGGCAGATTGCCGAAAAATTATACAAAGCAGACAGCTTGTTATTGCTCAAACAATGTGGCAAACCAGCAGATACAGGAGTTCAGTCATGTAACGTGGGTTAATGTAAACAGCAGTCTGCAATCTGCTGGGGAGTCTATAACGTAATCCCTGATTTATGGAAAATTTCAAAATGTTAGTATCTAAAAGATTTAATTGTTGAAGGGAACGATTACCATAGTCAAAGTATAACAACTTTATTGGAGACCTCATCCAGTAGCATTGGAGTTCTTTCAGCCTTCGAAACTGTAGCAATTTATGGTGGCATAGATGGGGCATTTACTAATACGCTAACCGCTTTGGAGCGTATTAGTGCATGAACCGTGTTTTTTTTTCCGGACTTTTCAAACTCCGCATTATTGTGTCTGAGTTTGAAAAAAGCAGGAAGATCAGTCCTGCCCTATCTTTCTCACATGTAGTATTAACTACACGGAAGAATCCTGATGGTGGAAAGGAAACCATTGATATCAATGGTTTTGCATCGTCCCATTATGCGGTTACGGTTGCATAGTGGGACTAAAACACGCCCATGTGTCTAGGCTCTCAGTTGCCACAATATAGATGGAGGTGCTGTCATGCTCTGATCAGCTGACACAGAAAGTTCATTGATTCATGCTGCTTGGGCCACATTTTGATCCTCCCTTCAGCATGGAGCAACAGAAATCTGGATTCATCTGAGCAGGCAATACTTTTCTGCTGCTCAGTAATCCAAATTTTGCACTCTTTTGCCCACTGGAGTCTCCCCTTTCTGTTTCCCTTCTGCAACAATGGCACTCAAACTGGTTATCTGCTGGTAAAGCCCATTTATTCCAAGTCACTCACATCACAGGATTTTGCCATTTTAATATGGATTCACCCTAAAACGGTGGAGCTTCACTTTAATCATCTCTCAGACAGATATTTGTACCAATAAGACTACGATGTAACTAACTGGGTGGCAGGTATAGCAGGTACAATGGGGGCTAGATATTAAGGGATATTTGGTGATAACTGTGGATAAAGGAGGCGAGAGTGAGAAGATGAATACAGATGATGGAAACAAAGTAAAGCAGTCATAAGTTATTTATGTCCTGAGTGAGATCCCGTTCATAGATTTGTTATGGATCTCCATGGTTGCTTGTTAAACCTCTGAAATTATGACCTATGAATCATACTGTATAATGCTGAAAGGCTACAGAAATCTTCAGAACCAATGTTTTTTATCATTTCTCCATTGTTTCCAAAATGAAAACTTCAGTAGGACTTGATTAGGAATTTCTTATCAGCTTATTTCTACAACTCCTATACAAATCTATGAGTCTCCAAAGTAACTGGCAGAAAACAAACCCTGTGTGTTCCGATCATACTCTTTTCCGTCTATCCTCTGCTTCTTGCCAACCTACTGAATGTAAGTTAGTAATAAGTAGCAGTAGAATGGAGAAATTGTCAGCTCACAAAGCCTTGTTATTTCACCTCACCGATTGCACGGAAGTAGAGAGCCAATGCTAGTGGACATAGAAGGACAAAATGAAAGTTTTTCAGTAGATCTGGCGTTATAAAGGATTTCTTTATTTCAGCATTCCAGTAAAAACACAGATAAAAAATCTAGCATGAGATATTAAATGCCTACATATTTCAAGCGGGACCTCTTATGTTATGACTTAGAGATCCTGCTTGAAACATGTAGGTGCTTAAAACACCCATGCTGTTTTTTTCATCTATATTTTTACTGAAATGCTGAAATATAGAAATCCTTTTTTACCGCCCGAGCTGCTGGAAAACATCTATTTTTTTCTTCTTAGTAAGACGTGGGGTACAGATGGAAGGAAATATGATGGAAAGATTAGACGACACAGGATTTGATTGTAGTCTGTTACCATGGAAACTCACAGATCTGCATAGGAGCTTCAGAAACAAACCAGTAGAAGATTATTAATTGAGACCTATTGAAACGTTTATGCATATATAATTTTAGCAACACGAGGACAAAAAAGGTTGCAGAGGTGTACATAGCCTTGAAATTAATATTGCTCAAACTTAATAGTTTAAACAATTTATCGTAATTGCTATAACCACAGGGGACTGTATACACTGTGAAATGTATTCCCACGGTACTCTATGTCTCTTACTTTAATCAATCACAATACATAGTACATTATGAATTGTGTCATATTTTATCATCCTTCTAAGCTCTGGTACATGCCTAGGGATGAAAAAGCAACTTCAGGCACAACTATCAGAAGACTAAGCCTGGTGAAAGTGCATGACTGTAAATAGAAGAGTTCTATAGATTTCTATTGTTTGTCATGGATGGGCAGTTATGCTTCAGTCTCCCAGAAAAACAGAGCATAGCTCGGTCATTTCTGAGGGTTTCCAGGAGAATCTTCTATGATTGTCTTTGCAGAGGTGGCCGGATAATAGTGCTTGTTTCATTGTGTAAATAAGTATTGAATTTGATTCCCTATAGATCACTAGTACAGCAGCTTGTGGCATCAACTTTTTATAATTTTTTTTAAACTGCTGCTCCCTAAATGGTTTTTTGAGATGTAAAAAAATATATATATTTACAGAAGGCGGCTAATGGTGTAAAGAAAAAGACTATACTCATTTTTTTATATGCCCCACCCTGGTCCAACATCACTGGTACCTGATGGTCCAGTCCTAAAGGCAAATGCAGTGGTTATGTCCTGTTCATGCACGGATGCCTTAGGCCAGTCAATGACTGAGCAGACACATGAGTGATGAATGGCACATCACCATTGCAGTTGATTCTGAGACTGGACCACAGGGAACTAACAGAACTGGACTTTCTTGGCCAGGCCAAATATGTTCATTAGGGTTTAGGTCAGTACTCTGTGCGGGCCAGTCCAATTGTAGAACATCCATATCCTCAAACCAACGTAAAACAATGTTGGATGTGTGACTAGGCACGTTGTCTTGTTGGAAGTATTGCTGACCATTCCTAGAGTATTGACACATTGTCGGCAACTCATTATTGTCTAGAATGTCAGGTACACCTCCGTGTTGATGGTTCTTGTCACTACAACCAACAGGCCAACACCATGACATGTAAAACATCCCCAGACCACAGAACCTGCTCTGTACTTAACTGTTGGCACTAGACTTTCAGACAAAAGGTGTTCCCCAGCCTCCTCCATACCAAGGTACATCCATCTGATTTGAAGATGGAGTAGTGGGATTAGTTTGTCCATAGAACATTATTCTATTGCCCAACTACCCAATGACAACACTCTTAACACCATTGTAGACCGGCCGATGCATTGCACTTCGTGATGGACAGCTTGTTTGCAGAGACATAACCCGCATATCCAATAGTGTGCAGTTCCCGTCATAAACTACAACTGACACCCGCAAGGGTCTACATCTTATGTAGCATGGTTTAGGACACATGACATGTTAATCAGACCCGATCCATTCTCCTGATAGGCGTATATCCAAATACTTTTGCTAGGATAGTGTATATCCAGCAGGGGACATACAGTACGACGACTATTATATGTACTATGGCAACCATCCAGATGAAAGTATCCAATGTACGACTACGTCTGCAGAGTTGAAGTCACTAATATTCTCCTTAGGAGACCCTTCCATATGCTTTGTTAATGAGTCAACCCCTTTAATGATTATTATATAATACCCTCTTCAGTAACGCAGAACGATGAAGTAGAAATGGGCTTAAAAACATAGAAATGTAAAATAAAGAGTTCCCAGAACATAGAATATTCCTACCGACGGGCTCGCACGTACAGTAAGAATAGTTCATAATCTTTATATAAGAGCCCTAGGACATTGAGTGCAACTGCTGGATGAATGCATCGCGGATATAAAAAAAAAAAAACTGCCGGAAGATACTCAGCGTGGACTCAATCAGACTTCTACATCTCAAAAGTAATAGAGACAGTAAGGGAGCACCCCGAACACTTTCTGCTAGAGCTAAGCAGGAGGCTGGAGAAGTATTTTAAAATGAGAGAACTGTCAGGGAAGCAGCAAGTTGCAGACCATATGGGAACTAACAATAAAGTGGAATGTATGAAATTCTTATTATAGGCTAAGAAATGGATTTTATCCAGTTCTCCTCAGAAGCTCTGCACAATACTTGTTACTGTACAGCAGAATGAAGCTTTTCGTATGAAATAAGCCGTGTGATTCCACCGTTCATAGCGGGTGCGGGGATATATGAAATAACTTTAAAAAAAAATCTGGATTGGTTATCGAGGTGCATTACAAATCACCTCTGAGAGGAACACAGAGCAGAAAAGCGCCTCCGTGGACACTGGTGAGGAGCAAGTTATGGGTCAGCTATGAACCTGAGCAAGACAAGGCAAGTCCGCAGCGGGATATGCAGTATCTATCAATGCCTTTTTTTTTTTTAAAGGGCCTGTATAACTCAAAGAATCATGTGGCTCAAAGAGGCCGCGACAGACAAAGAGAAAGAAAAAAACTAGAAGCCAAGGAGCTTGTGAATGTCAACAGGTTGCACACACATAAAAACACTATAGGAGAGCAATGGATAAATGTGACCTGCAGGCTGGAGCTGCGTTGGAAGAATAGCAAGAGCATTTGTGCTTCCAGTGAGAACGAGGGAATCAAAAACATGAAGAGATGATACTTTATCAAGCACAAGGCAATAAAGGTCATTTAGCAAACTGCAAAGCCTGCGCCTCACACTGTGACTATGCCATTTAGTCCTGTTTAAACACAGCTGAGCCTGTTTGTAAGCAATGTGCATAGGTTATCCAAGGTGCAATGGCCGCATTGACAGTGAATTTAGCCTTATTAGGGTAGAGGACGTGATGTCGCCTGCTCGGAATGTGATTAGTAATGCAGCGTGATTTTATCTGACTACGAATTCCGCCATGAAAATTACTTTTTTAACATTTTTGACCAGATGGAAACCTTTACAAGCTACACATTGACTACTACTTTGCAATGGGTGCTGCAAAAACAGGATGATCGTATTTGTACATCCAACTTGCTTTTTTGTCTTTTTAACACCTTCTTATCTTATGATGTAACTGTATGTTGTATGTCACACAGGGAGGGACTCAAGAGGTTTATAGCTGGTAGCTGTCTGCTGCTATTGAGGTTGGGTGACTGCTGCAGCCAATCAGAGGCTACATCATCACCGCTCATTCTTCTGGCATTGGTGCTTACACCCTGAGTGCCGTAGTGCCAGGTGTCCTGAAACTATACAGCTGCAGCCTCTGATTGTCTGCAGCAGTCATCTGACTTCCAGTTACATCCGCTGCCACAGCAAACACTGGGACCACAGCGGGAATCCAGTGCTGGATCCTGTGGTGGTGGAGAGACAAGTACTGTTCAGTTTATTATTACACACCGTTAACGTGTATAATAAACAGTTGTACAATACATGTGTATGCACAGAGTCTTCTGTGGTGCAGAGTGTTGGTACTGGTGTATCTTGACGCCACCGGAAGTTAGGGGTTTGACAGGGCTTTCATGGAGGAATACCCCTGTCGCACCCCTAGCTCCCGATTGGCGCAAGATGTGAAACTCCTAGAAGGTCCTACCGGCCTTAGTGTAAGTAGGCAGGGGTGTGCGTGCGGCAGCGGCTGTCACTCACAGTCCCCCGGCACTGTGGCGTCCCTGCAGCATTGAGTGACTGTCCCCCAGCGCTGTATGGGCTCCCTGCTGTGGTCCTCCAGTGGTAGTCTTGCAGCGGTGGCTGTCACAGTGTTTTGTGGGCTCCCTGCTGTCCTGTGGCTATACTCAGCGTCTGCGTGTGCTGGGCTCCCTGATCTCCTCCTCCTACTGCATAACGCTGTGTGTGCCGACTTTCAGTGCATGTCCCATGGCCTCCGTGCTGCAGCAGCGCCAGGGAAGGTGCTTCAGGCTGTTTTTGAGGTCCCTGCTCAGGCCCCCCCTCTGCTGCGAATGCGGTGTCGGCGGGGCTACCTGGCAGCAGCGGGGGCTGTAGTATGTTTTAGCAACAACGGCCTCTGGGGCTACCTGCTTCATCAGGGGAGGCTGTATGATTTCCCCATAAATCGCTAGTGGGCTGCCAGAACCTGCAGGCAATACAGGTCTGCAGCCAATCAGGAACAGGGGGCATCACTCCCCTGTCAATCTTGAATCTACCAGTACTTCCTGGTGGCGTCAAGATACACCAGTACCCAGAGTGTTAAGGCAGCAGAAATGCAGTCCTAAGCTCTCGCTCATGACCTGAATGTTGCAAGTTCAATTCCCGCGTGGTTTAGGTAGCCGTCCCAAGGTTGACTCAGCCTTCCATCCTTCTAAAGTTGGTAAAATGAGTACCCAGCTTGGTGGGGGGGGGGGGGGGGGGGGTAATAACTAAATTACCTGAAAGCACTGTGGAATAAGTTAGTGCTCTACAGATAACAAGATTTAACTCTATTGAAGGAATGTTGTCCAGTAACCAGACAGTTTCTTTAACTTAATGCATTCTTACGGCAATGCTGTATGATGTCATGAAATTAGCCATTGAATTTATCATAAAATCTTCTCACCTACATTTGACCTCCAAAAACAGAACTTCAATTTCTATTTTCATTCTGCATTTCATCAAAACCATACTAGAATTTTATTGCTTTTTTAGGCATAATGTATCCTTTCTATACACCACTGGAATGAACCATAATGAGGGGCTTTGAAAAACTGATGTAAAATGGCAATTAAGTATACACATCTCAAACACTAATGATTTTTTAACTCTATGCTAGCCCTTTCACTCCTCCCAGGTCTCAGTTACTTTAATGAAATTCAAGTGAACTTGTAATTTTCTGTTAAATTACTTTCTATAAATCATTCGTTTAAAAAGAAGCAGATACTTTTGAAAATTCCTGCGCTCATCACCCTTTTCCCACTTAACATGCTACCTTGATTGAGGTCTCGGGTAAAGTATAGACACTGGCCCCTTGCAGTCATTGACTTTGCCATTAATAAGCAGATGATTACTCTTCTGCATATTAAAAGGAAATACTCCTTTATTTGAAGGTAAGAAGCCAAAAGATATTTATGAGATTTTTCTTCCCTTCAGGAAACGTGGAGATGATATGTCAGAGTGTGGATTTCTAATGCAAATGCACCATATTTTCTGTAAGACGCATCTTCTATAATAAGAAGCAACACAAAAGAACATAACATTTGGCAGTGGAAAGGTGCTGTCATATTTTTTTTAGGAGAAGCGCATTTGCATAATAGGTATCTTGTATTGTTCCTCAGACATGAAGCTGTTTCCCTGATGTAGAGGCATTCTATAGACAAGATAAACATGTAGACGCTGCACTCAACAAGGATGTGCAATAAGACAAAAATGATGAGAAACAGGAAAAATAGATCAGTTTTGGAATTGTGGTGTATGTTGGCCTCTCTGTATATCTTGAGGTATTGAAGAGAGTAGAGTTACCAGAAGAAATACTTTATTCTTCTACTACCTATGTAATTTATACATCACTCTGAGCTTTGTTGAATCTATCTCTGTTGAATGTATCTCACAAGGGAAAATGTATTGTCACATATGATGTGTTGGTGCAACTGAAGACGATTAATTCCAGCGCTAACCGGATATTAACACAATATCTATAGTCAACCATAGGAGACTATAACAGATTACAATAAGGAGCTGTGATAATGTTGCATGTAATCGCCTGAACCATCAAACTGGATCAACCATTCAAGAAGAGCACCTGCCATGAAAAAGGCGACCCTGGTGCAGGACAGAAGCAGAGACCAAGTCCAAAATAAACAAGAAATATCGACTATGGAACACCAAGCCACAGAGCACTAGGGGACCTGGCATGGAATACCACAAAGTTGAGCAATGAACCCCTGAACACATAGCCATTGAGCACAGGTCTATAAAATGCAAGAAGTATAACCAACATCCTTTTCTCAAAGTAGAAAGTTCAAATACGTTCACAGAGAAACTGATAGGCTGACTGGGTTGAAGACAGCCCAGCCAGGCCATCAGAACTGAAACCAAAGGGAAATGATAATCACTCGGTATGAAGCGCTAACTGACAATGCGCATTTGCTGCATGGTGCATCACATGGTCAGGGGCTAGTGTTATGACATCAGCCTAGACAAGTAACTAGGAAAGCACAGCAATGTCAATGCTGTGACATGGGTTAATGTATCAATTGAGTTGATAGAGGGATATTCATCATTTGTAACTTCCATTAATTAGCCAGATCAAAGAAAAGCCAGGAAAAAAAAACTTGCCAGAAAAAAAAATGTAAGAAAAATGTCTCATGCATTCTATTGGCACTATGTAATACTCTGCTTTCTCCGTGGAGGTGCTGCAGTAGAGTAAAACACTTGCTGTTAGGTTCCCCTGCAAATTATAGCTGATTGGTCCCAGCTAATGTTATCAGATTATTTTCAGAGGGCTAATAAGATATTGTGGAAAGTGGACAACCCATTTAACCCTTTCCAATCCACTGCCTGTCGTCTTCCTACATTCTGATTGAAGCTTGTACAGCTTCAATGTCAGAAGACGTCCAACAGGGTATTCTTACTGTCTATTGGCAGCCACTCCACTGTCAGAGCCTCTCTGTCGCACACACTGGCTTTAGCCAGCAGATGGCACCGTTGTATAACAGCAAGGAAGCCTTTTAGGAAACCCTGAATCCAAAATTAAATTGGAAAGGGTTAAGTGCCCTTTCCAGAAACCTTGGCTGCCTATGTTCTCTATGCATCCTTTGTGTCTTCACTGATTTTGAAACAGCATTTAGCCACCAGATCTTCCATTTAGAATTCAAGAGACCAATATAGAAATGATAGTCTTACAAGAATACTCAAGGAATGTCTATCACTAGGACACAGCCTTCTCAGGGATTATAGCATGGGCAAAAATTGAAACAGCTTCCATCAAAGAGTTTCACTTCCACCCTACTATCCTCACCCTGCCCAGCCTGCTCTAATCTCTCATTGTATATGCTGCCATTTTAGACACTACATGGTAGTATTATTTACTCACTATGCAACATATTTATTTTTTCACATTTTGGCACTACTATGTACAGTAGATACTGTTTAGCATTAACAAATGGGGAGTAAGTGGGCAAGTTATTTTGCATTGGATGATGGTAATAATTAAAACCACCATACCACAATTACCTTTTATCACCTATCCATAGGATAGGTGATAAAAGTGTAATCAGTAGTGGCTTCACTGCTGAGACCCACATCACTTCCCAGAATGAGTATCCTATGTCCCTCTCTTCTCTTCCCTGCGAGATCACTGCATTAAGGAGGAGATTGAAGGGAATGGCGGTCATACATGTGTGGTGCTGCTCCATTTATCTTTAATGGGGCTGCCAGAGACAGTCGAGCCCTTGTACTCGGCTATTTCCGGCTATTTTCGGCTATGCAGATGCAGTAAACCCACAGTGAGGAGATGAGGGGGGTCACGGGACCCTCGTTCTTAGAATCTTTGGGGGTCTTAGTGGTGATATCCCTATTGATCATCTATATTATAGATAGGTGATAAAAGTAGATTGCAGTACAACCCCTTTAAACACCATATGACACTATTATTTGGATGGAATTATGACAGTATTACATGTATTTTCCCAAAGGGAGTCCCAGGGGGTCAATTAGTGGGTGCAAATACTCCAAACTGCTCATCTCTCTACAGGCACCTACCTAGTCAATGCTGTAAGTTACACAGATGTGTCCCAGTTACAGATGTTATATACAATTCACAACTTGCTTTTTTGAATCTATGTCTACTAAAATCTTTGTATGTCATTTTGAAATGAATATTTTAGTCTTTAGTAATCAATTTCTCTAATAAACCATAACTGAAAACAGTGCAATTCTAAATTAATTACATTTATTGGCCGCGCCGGCATTAGTATTGAGCACTGGCCAATAAGAAAACCCTGCCAGAACCGCAATTGCCAGATCCAATCTCAGGAGACCATGAGAATGTGGAAGAAACCACAGTGCAGGTGGAGAAGTAAAACGATCCATTTTACAGGAAGAGCAGGTAGCGGGAGGGTTGCTTTGACCTCCAGGATATATGCACCAATTAGAAATAAATAGTGCAGTTGCTGGAGCCTCTAATTGCTTCTTATGTATTGATCTCTGAATGCTAGAATTCACTCAGGGCACCATGAGAGTGGGAAAGGGAAATGATGATCATGAGGCTGAATTATAGAATAGCTACCGTGCTGCACTGTATAGGGCTTAATTCAGGTTTATTGTAACAGTATGGGGATGCGTTGTAATCCTAAAGCTAAACTGAGCACTAATCAATATGCATTCACCCATGTGAGTGAGGGTCACATTAAAATCGATGAATGTAGGGTACCAGATTGGCACCCTGGCAAATTTAACATCTCTTGGTGTGTGTGAAATTAGGGAACTAACATGTAACAGATAAACACTCATTGTCAAAAAAATCAAGCACCTAGGAGTTCTTGAATGGGAATGAAACTTCATGTGTGTGATTGTAAGGTTAATATAGCTAAGTGATTACAATATCAGAGCAAAGGGATAATTTATTGCAGAAACTGAACCCTTGAAGGGTGGCTCTCGTACCCTGTTATACCACCTCTAGGTTGGATACAAGATGTGAAATGGGCAAGCATGGAGGCTCTAGTACGCCCTTGTACCTCCTCTAGCTTACATACAAGATGTAATATGGGCAGGCATGGCGGCTCTGGTACCCTGTTGTACCGCCTCTAGCTTGGATACAAGATGTGATATGGGCAGGCATGGAGGCTATGATACCCTGTTGTACCAACCCTAGCTTGGATGCAAGATGTGATAAGGGCAGGCATGGAGGCTATGGTACCCTGTTGGACCGCCTCTAGCTTGGATATAGGATGTCATAAGGGTGGGCATGGAGGCTCTAGTACCCTGCTGTGCCACTTCTAGCTTGGATACAAGATGTGAACGGGTGGGCATGGAGGCTCTAGTACCCTGTTGGGCTGCCTCTAGCTTGGATGCAAGATGTGATACCGGCGGGCATGGAGGCTATAGTACCTTTTTGGTCTGCTTGTAGCTTGAATACATGATCAGATACAGGTGGGCATGGAGGCATACAGCTTCTGTATGGTATCTAGCGGCACACCGGTCCACATTAGCTGTAACTGAGCCTCTACATCAGGCAAACTCGTAGGCTGTCGAAGTTGGTGTCCCAAATGGTCCCATACACGCTCTCTTGGTGATAAATCTGGCAACCGGTAGCCATGGAAGTGTGACAATGTTGTGGGGACATCCTTGTGTGTGCAGCCGAGCATTATCCTGCTGGAAAATGCCTCTTTGAATGCCTGCCATGACAGACAACACAGGTTCACTACACACAAGTAGACTCTGAGAGCTTTACTATAGGTCAAGAGTGGAACCACTTCCAAGAACGTTCATCAAATCATGCCACAACTCTAATCATTTGCATATCTGCATGAGTTGTAACTGCATGTTGAGTTTTGCAGAAAAATGACAACTCCTAGGTGCTTGATGTTTTGTTGAAGAGTATAGTTAAATTTATGGTGATCATCCTGCTGCCCATTGTACTTTGCCGATTTTCCATTATTCCCAGTGTGTCTGGTATTAGTTGGGGCATAAGAGGAAACTACCATGCTTTCCCAGTATCTGCCAACAACTAGTACTATTATTTTTTTCTCCATAGAATATAACGGAATGTATTTTCAAGCTCGCGTTGAGATTACTGTGACTATACATTTGTGCAATTGGTCAGGTACATAAGGTACTGTAGTTACTAGTCAACTAATCAAATAGATGCCAGGCTGCTTTTCAGTCCCAGTGCTGTTACATAGATGAGTGGATATTTAGCAAATTGGTTGTCAAGGATTAGAAAAAATGACAAGATTTTTCTAGAAACAACACCTTCCTTTTCTATGGACTGTGAACAGTCTTGCAACTCAACTGTAATTGGTATGAGCTGCAATAGCAGTCCATAAGCAAGACAAGTGCTGCTTCTCAAAAAAAATCCAGCCCTTTTTTCTAATCTCAGACAATCCTTTGTTTGCCAATTAATTTTGTCCACCATTGATTCTCATTTGTAAAATTAAAGTTACCAATACATAATCAATAGCTGTCCGCCAAACCACTATTTCTTCCAATTGCCCTATATACTGTACATGACCACTTGGTTTGGAAGAGCATTCATGTGTTTTTCACTAGCAAAGCTGAATAAGCCTCTGCCAGACAGCTCTGGTGGCAGCTTATCTAGAGGGACAACAGAATGATTGGACGTTGACATTCATCCAGGATCGGGAGATCACCATACTCATAGAATAGTCGGCCGGTCCAGCTGGTTTGGATAACTTTTCCCTAATGTCTATGGATGCCTTTAAAGGGGGAAATGTTCTGTTAATGCTGCCTTATGGGTTTAAAATGAATCTGGCTGCCGCATAACCTTTTGTTTCACCCCAGTGCATATCTTTTCCGTTCCGCCGCTCCTTCCTTTTACCCATGTTTGTGTTGACAAGACAAATTAGCAAAGTACTTCCCCTACATAAAGAAACAGCAGAGACAGATAAGGTGGGAATTTTCAGGGATTCTTTTTTCCTCGCAGAACAAAAAGTCCAAACAATAGTTTCTATTTACTTGATTCTATAATTATTTTTTATTAAATGCATTTTTTTAATCAGTAGAAATGATAAAAAAAAACTGTTAAAATAGTAGAAAAAAAAAGTTAATAAAACGGTTTTCATTGTTTTTTTTTTTTCTTGCATACAGCAGTGGTTTAAAACCTTCTCAGTAAGTCCTGTGAATTCTGATTTAAGCTATAGGCTGCCAGGATTCCTTGACCTCATTAACAGTTATGTTCATGTTCTGCGCAGTTTTATAGAATCGGCGTTGTAACGCGGCTTGTCTTCTGGCAGCAGTGAAAGCTTTACACTCTGCCCAAATCTGAAATGGGGTCTTTGTCTTTGTGATGAGGCAGAAGATTGGACTGTTCCTTCCTACTAATTTTAAATGACTGATTTGGGAATTGTGGTTAATGCACAATGAAAAAAATTGCATTTCATATTTAACTTTGATCATTTCTAGTTGGCTTACCTGATAAAAATGGAAAAAATAGACGTGCATGTTACATGCTGGTTGAATGTTTATAAAATTGCTATTGGGTTTGCAAATTTAGGAATCACACTCACTATTCTTGCATGGTGGGATTACTTTTAGGGATTTAACCCTTTGCAATCCAATTTTGGATTCAGGGTTTCCTAGGGAGCTCTCTCTTTCTGACATTATACAATGGCGCCATCTGCTGGCTAGAGCCAGTACTGTGGTATGGGACATGCTGGAGAGGCCCCCAGACAACAGAGCGGCCAGTAACATACAGTAAGAATACCCTACCGGACATCTTCTAACATCGAAGCTGTACAGCCTTCAATCAGAATGTCTTCAGACGTTAGACAGTGGATTGGAAAGGGTTAAAAAGAAAACTACAATTTTCAAGTCTACTTATATTTGAGACTAAGGACCCATTTACATGGGTGTATTTTCACCACATGGACCCTTTATAGCCACTTAGGTTGGAAAAAAGTTGCAGCATGTTCTATACTGGACCAGAATCAGATATGGAATGTCCACTGCCTGAGGGCATGAGGCAGAATACGGACGTGTGTGTCCGTGTCCAATGTGAGTTTCAACCAAGAATCTTGGTTTTAACTTGCATACGCCCATGTGAATAGGCCCTAAGATGGATTTTACACAGGACAACTATTGGTCAAAAAATTGCTCAAACGAGCAATTTTCAGCGATGGTTGTCCTTTATAAACACGAGAACCAACAGAAGTAATTGCCAGTTGTTGAGTTTCATGTGACTAAAACAAAGCAACTAGTGAGCAAGTTCTCGCTCAGTGTTAGCAGGCAGTCATTCAACTTTGAACAGCTGTTTGTTCATTTTGAATAGAGGCAGGTAACCAGAAAAGATCTCCAGCACACTCCACCTCATTCTCTCCATGACTAGCATCTATATGTGAAAGAATAGTAGCTATAGGTCATCAGTGCCCAACAGTTTCCCATGCAAAGCCACCCTAACTTTAGCCATAGACAGTAAGGTTCCTACAGACTTCTATGGTATGTGAGATAGCCCTTGGTTCTCAGACGCTTAGGCCAGGTTTACATTAGTCAAGTAAGTGGGCCCAGCTCGCTAGGCTCAGTTAATGGGGTCAGTACTTGACTTGCCCTCATCTTTTCGTGCTTGTGTTTACATTAGTCAATTAAGTGGCCCTAGCTAATACGGCCAATAAAAAGACAATCCCTCCCTCTACTACTACTCTATTCACCTATGCACTGTCCTTTGCACTCTCCTGTCTGTTTACACAAGGAGAGTTAAAGGGAAATGCACGGTAACATAGTATGTTAGGCCGAAAAAAGACAAATGTCCATCCAGTTCATCCTCTTAACCCCCAATGTTAGACAGTGCGGGAGGAGTCAGCGAGTAGGCTAGCAACTATGCTGTCTTCTCGACCACTCTACTCACCTAGTGCTCACCTATTTACTCTAGTGTCCACTCAACCAGTCTGTTTACACTGGTCTAGTGGTTATGTTTTTTTAGTAACTTACCTGCCTACTTGACCAATGTAAACCAGGCCATACTCTTGCTTCCGGCCCTTGCAGCACTGTTGTAGTTTGATCTTCTTCTTTACTTTGAAAAAAGCGAAGGAGTGCCAATCTCAAGGAGATTTTCCACTGTACACAGAAAGTAACTTCATCACCATTTTATATACAATTGTGTATGAAGTTTGCAAATGTTTTGATTCTCAAACCAAGTCTCAACACTGCGAGCTGTATGACATGGTGCTCGGTCATGTTCGTAAAGGCACGGAGCTGTAACAAAGTATTGCCACAGGGTAGGTAATGCCACATTGTCCAGAATGTCTCTGTACCAATTGGTGTTAACAGTGGACTTCAATAAAACTAATGGCCCTAGTCCTTCCCAGCAGAAAAACTAATAGACCATAACAGAAACTCCTTTGAATTATACTGTTGGGATGATACAGTAGGAACTACTTTCCAAGCAACCGCCAGACTGAAATGCGGACATCCGATTGGGTAGATGGTGTACTGTGATTCATCTGTCCACAACATTTGCTTCCACTCATTAACAGTCCAAGAAAGACACTTCAAGCACTATCACAGGCACTTGTGTATTCGCTGCTGTGAACCACTCATCCATGGTAACCCTTGGCATGCAGTTACCTATATATTGTTCTGGTGCTAATAGATGTTCACCTCCTGAGTGAGTGTTTCAGCAGACTTTGTGTGCGATGGCTTCACAGCTCCTGCAAGGCTTTGTTCTCCATGTCCTGTCAGTTTACAAGGTCGTAAATCACTGGACTGCATACACCAAATATTTCCCATTGCCAACAGTGGACGTTGGAAGGTCCAAAAATTCTGCAATGTCCTGTTTGGATTGGTTGCTCAGGTGACATCCCACCACCATACCCCTTTGGAAGTCTGTTAACTCTACACCTTATGGCATTGTGATGGTTTCTATACTAGGATATACCTGTGTGATACTCTCCTTTATACCTAATGCTCACACATCCGATTTGCCCTTCGTCCGACATTGGTGGGTGCCCCAATACTTTTATCCTTTACAACAGTATACAGTACATTTCACAGTGGAATGCATGCCATCGTTTTTATTAATCCTACATACTTACAGTATGTTGTGTCTCTGTTTATCCACTATATATACAGAGCAGCTTCCATACTCTATTTGTAGCACCAGCTGTAACAGAGGAAGCAGCATTAATTTAGTAAATTAATTGTGAAGTGCAATTTGCATTTATCTATTCACGGAAATCACGCTGTGCAAAAAAATTTTCAAGTTGGCAGCTCTAAGAAAGGGATGACCCAATGAAAGACTGGCACGTCGAACTAACAATTGTAGGGTGGTGGGATTTTATACGATTGCATTAGTATTTGCAATGGATAAGTCAGTGTTTAAATTGTAGGGAGCCTCGGGCCATGTGCTGTCACTGACCCAGACCATTCGATACAGACTGTAGATACCAGCAATAGCAAAGAAGACAAGGAGATGGGATCTGTGCACTGATTATCCATATGGGCATCATTCTGAATAAAAGCTGTTCATAAAGTAGATCGGTCAGTCTGCCCGAGGCACGCTTTACAGCATGTGCCTTATTATAAATGTGGCCTACTTTGTCAAGCTTTCAGATTTAACCACATAAAAGGGAAGGCCATAAGTACTATAAAGAGCAGAGACCATGTGCTGTCTTCATTGTAAAAAAAATCGGAACTGATTTGCTCTCCAACCTGTGCTTTGATACCATTCATTGCCCTTTGATGTGTTTACCATTAGTAATACTCATGCCTTTATTCTTGGAGAACGGGCAGCCATTTTGAAGGACTAAATCAATATTTATGAAACAGAAGCCTTCCAATTTACCTGTTATGAAGGACTTTCTGACTCAGTGATTCTTCTAGTTCTCACTGAATGGATAAAAGGGGAGACTGTGAATTCATTGACTCTGCAAAGGTAAGGTTGGCACTTGATACGACAACAAGCAGCTTTTTAGTGGACAGTAAAAATAGTCAGAGAGCAGCTAGCGGACATCAAATTTCTATGTTCCCTTGTGATATTTTATGGCAATTCCAGAAACTTCAATGTTCAGTGTCAAGATTTATGGTTGTTATCTTATTATGTCTTTCATTTTTACAGCCAGTCTCAAAAGAATTACAGTCCCATAGGTCCCACTATTAACCTCTAAGTCCCTGCAGCTTCTATCAGTCATTCAACCTGCATGTAATAGTTGGGACTCTTTTACCCCTCTTGAATTAGTCTCTCACCTTTTCATTGCTACAGGTCTACCATACTGTATCTGGCAACTATAGCTATAGCTGCTTACTGCCTAGTGTGCCATCATACTACACAGACCAAAGAAGATTCCTAGGGCCAGGAATTCCTCCTTTGCTTCTAGGACTTCAGGTGGTCACTAAAGGCTGGTTTACACGGGCCGATGATCGCTCAAAGATCGCTCAAACGACAGTTTGAGTGACAGCTTTAAGCAATCATTTTGCATAAATTATTAAGCAGCTACTCAGCTACTTACCTACCAATTAAGTGTGCAAATGAAGCCTTAGCTGAATGCAGTTATTAGCCCCAGGATATTATCTGCACTCAGATCCTTTGTTCTCCACGGGAAAACAATGCTATCAGCACTCGCCGTAGAGAACTGCTGATAAGAGTTAAGGAGGATTTTTAGGTTAGCTTGAATTTAACGATCAGCTAGCAGTGACCGAAAAGCACACGATAGGTGCACATTTAGACGCATCGATTATCGCTAAAACTATCGCCGTTTAGCGATTTATTTTTTTTTAGTGATCATCGGCTGGTGTAAATGGGCCTTAAATTTTCAGCAAAATTTGCATAAATCAATAGTACACATAAGTATAAGAAACCTTGGAAAATGTCTTATTAGAGAATAATGCCTATTTCTCCACTTATCAGCCTCCTTTCCTCCTCGCTCTCCACAGTTCACTTTGGCATTTTGCATAATTTGACAAGATGAAATTATGTTGCGTGCAGCCTTATTTCATCTTGCTTTTAATGGAGGCCAAGGATGGAGGCTTCAGGTGTAACCTCTAACACCAATGTGAATGATGAGCCTTCAGCTTGGTGCTCCAGTTGTTAACAGAAAAGTTAGGAAGCTGACTCTTAGGGTGCATTCAGAGGAGCATGTGCGTATGCGTAAATTGGTGCGCACAAATCCGCGCACCCATGCACGTGCACAAACACGCGTGAATGCAAGTCCGTGCAGCATCACTTCCAATGGGGCCGCAGCTGCTGCCAGCAGCTGCATTGAAAGCAATAGGATGCCGGTACGCCTGCAGTGATTTTCAGGGAAGGGCTTAAAGTATAAGTCTTTCCCTAAAAATCAGCCATGGTTTGTGTTTAAAAAAAAAAAAAAAAATTTTTATATATATATATATATATATATATATATATAGATATATATATAGATATATATATAGATATAGATATATAGATATATATATACACACACACATACTCACCTCTCCGCTGTGTAAATATTCCCCATGAGGAGTAAAGAATCCCCTGCCACAGCTGTCACAGCTGTAGCAGAGGATTTTTTCAACTCCGCAGGGAATCCCCTTGTCACTAAAGCCATCCCCGTGGAATCCGCCCTATTTTATATTAGTTGAGTAGAAACATCCTAAAAATATTATTTTATAGAATTCAGTATCTGTACTACAACGGGACATTTAATCCTCAGAAGCCCTGTGAGACCCTATTGCTCAGGATACGTTTAGTTCTACCAGTCCAGTATCAGGGTGTCCCTGGAAGTGATCTGAATGTCTTGGCATTATATATAGATGTTATATGAAGGGAAGCTGGATGCGCTGTTGTTCTTGAAATGTCTAATCTTCCTTTGATTTATGACACTTTATGTTTTGGAGCCATAATTTACTTTTATTTTTGGACTTGTCGAACATTTGTAATTTAATGCATTAAGATCCTTCAGGATTGTGTAAGGTGAGGAGTCTAATTCAGATGATTACACTGAGTGGGAACTCGTGTCTATTTAGTTAGATCTATTGTAGATATCACAACCTACCTTAATTTATTATTATCTATCATCCTACTGAAGTCGCTAAGATTTATGATGGGGGGATTATGAAAAAGAAATACAAGTATTGTCTATTCTTCTGATAAACTTTCCTTCCAACATATCGTGAATGGGACATCAGTAGAACAGAAACCAGATCCTCTTTGAAGCCATACAACAGAATTTATTTCATGTATGTCCAATATAGGTGGGTACATTCATTTGACTAAATGTCTATGCACAAAGCAAAGTGCAAGAGCCCTGTATGGCATAATACAGAGATCTGGTGGATGTATATTATGGACCAGAAGTCAGTTTGTGTGTGGGCAATGGTCCAAAGCTAAATTGGAGGTGCATTGGGGTACCATACAACGCTCCGAAGATGTCACACCAGCTTGTCAGACTGCAAACAACTAAGTTTTTAGGCTTTCAAGTTTTTAAGATTTCTCTCAGGCATTCGAATGTCAGGCGGCGAGGGTGTGTGTAAAATAACCGGCACTGGCACTGACGCTGCTAACGCTTGAGAAGGACTATGTGACTAGATCTTATGGGGTACACTGTGGCTGGCAATTATGGGTGGGCTATTATGGCTGTCACATGTTGCATTGTGATTGACACTTACGAGGAGCATTGTTGCTAGCACTTGTGAAGAACACTATAGATAGCACCTTACACTGAGTTCTTTAAGGGCTATCTTAAAAGAGGGCTATACGGGAGCTTATATAAGGTTTTTTTGGCTTCCATTGGAAGCCTGTAGAGTGAGCTGGGTGGGTTATTTGCTTAACACAAGGTGTCACATAAAAAACAGACTGAGACCTGGCATCAGGGCCACTTGAACCATAGGGCAAACTGTGCACATGCACTGAACTCCCTAGTAGCGTCATGCCGCCTGGCAGCAGCACCACTTTCATCTTTATCCATGTCCTCAGGATTTGGATACAGTTGAAATGTATTGCACAATTAAAAAAAAAATTAAAACATGATATACCCACCTCTTTCATGCCCCCACCGCTCTGGTTCCCGCTCACGTGTCCTGCCTAAGCACATGACTGTTGCAGCCAATCACTGGTCTTAATACCACTGAAATCAAAGCAGTCAGCAAGTTAGATGGGTATGTGACCACTGGACTCGGAGGGGAACTGAAACAGCAGGGATTATGGATGGGGGAGTGCAGTACCCATGCACTAGGCTTACTTGGGTATTAAAACTGTTCTGCCTGGCATGCTTCATGGCTGCCGGAAGTGGTTGTATGCCACAAGAATAAAGCAACATTTGCACCATATTATAACCTCGGTCTTGTTTCTAGTCCAAGGCTACATCTGGGTCTCCAAAAATGGCATACAGATGGAATTCTGGATGGAACTGTAGGCTTTCATTGCTAAAACGGAGATCAAGTCTGCAAGCTTTGTTCTCCCGTTTCAGCAGATTTCCATCCATTTACAGAATAGCATAATCAATTATTCTATCTTGTCTGGCTAAAATTCCAGAAATGAATGGAAACTTACTGAAATGGAGACTATAGTGTTTCTGTCCGTTTCAGTAATGAAAGCCTATGATTCCATCAAGGGTTCCATCTGGATGCTGTTTTAGTTGATCCAGACCGAACCCTAGGATGGAGATTGAAATGCTATGTAAATGGAGCCTAAGGCAGTCTCTACAAACAAGGTGGATGTGGGTAACAGTGTGGGCAGCAGTGACATCTTCCCTATGGGGTTGGTAGAAAGCAGCTACATGACTAGGCTCAGGCCAACAAAACAGGAACAAGCTGTGTCAGGCATGAGGTCTCTAGTGCTCTTTACTCTCGCACAGCTGGCTCTCCTAGGCACTATTCAGCAGCCCTTGGGCAGGCACGTCTCTGTATTCTTGGAGTGCACCCAAGCCAATAAATAATGTTGCACACACTGTTCTCTGTGCTGTATCAGCAAGAATACCTCGCACTGTTCACTCCCTACCACACACTGGCAGGAAAGGGACCCCCCAAAATACTTTATATAAGTAACACATGGGTAATGCAACACTCTTAGGTCACCTATGTCCCCAAGCTGCCCTACCATCTTGATGTAGGAAGGAGTCTACAATCAGGTTGTGCCTCCCCATCTCTCCCTGGCTCTGTTATTTGGGTGATGCATGGCAATATTATTTATGGATCTGGGAAGAAAGGTGGGAACCCGACATAATGCTTTGCTTCTCATACTGAGTTATTTGCAAGTAATATCTATATGCACAGCATGAATATTGTTTGAGATGCAAAGGTGCAAGTCCAGCTGTCAACACCACTTTTTTAGTCTGTAGTGCATGATTTATGGATGCCATTAGAAGTCAGCAAACTCGTGGCAACTAAAGGGTTTAATGGGGTTGATAATGCAGCTAAATTTATTGCCCATGTTGAAAAACAGTGTTTGTCCAGACAAGCGGCTGTGGGGTACGGCTCTCGTATTCAAGATGAAATTGCTCAGCCAAGGAAGGTGTCAGATGCACTTTACTAGACAAAATTAATTACACGAATGACATATTTTAATTGTCTGCTGTGGAAATTTAACTCCCGAAAATGGTCATGATGCAAAAGTGGTTGCGTTCTTCACATAGTGGATAATAATTAAGTCTCATCTATTGCATATTGTGGGAAAAGGGAAGAACCACGGGGCAGAGTGACCATTCAAGGTTTAGGGCAATGCCCAAGGACACAAGGCTGGAGTGTGCCCGCAGCCTCTTGGTCAATTAGAGAATTCCTTACAATTTAAGTATAGAGACAGCATTAAAAAAATTAGCGACTCTCCAGTCCTGGAGAAACAAAGACAGCCGAACCACTTCTCTGACTACCTGATGCACACTGTACATAGTATGCATCAGTAGTCTAAGATACTGCATGCTGATGTGAATGGCCAGCACTACACATGTGGACAGCACTGGTCAATCAAAGCAGGTGCTTAGCTAAGGTGTCTTAGACTAATAAGGAGCATGCATGACCTTATAAGTCTTCTCACACATCTTCTAGGTGCTCTCCTTAAGGAGTGATACCCCTCTCGACCCAGATCATAGGCCTCTCGCTATCCAAGCCAAGATCCTACTGCACACTGATGAGGGGTAAAAAAACCCAAACCGCTGTCTGTGTATGGATTCTGGCTTGGTTTTCAAATGCCAATCTTTGTTTTGCAGACTGTATAAAGGGTCGTACATTGATTTGCAGGAATGCTGCCATCCAATAGGTGGAACTGCAGTGGTATTGTTCCATCTTTGTTATTTGCATATATTTCCCAGCGGAGCATGCAAGGCCTTGTAAGTCTCCTCACACACCTTCTAGATGCTCTCCTTAAGGAGAGATGATACCCCTCCTGACCTTAGACTAATGATGCCTACTAATTCACAGTGCACATCAGGTAATCAAAGAACCTGGTGTGGCCATCTTTGTTTCTGGACTGGTGGGTCGCTTTAAGTGTCATATGTATTTTATCCATAAAGTATACAAAATGTGCCTCATGGTGTCCACTTGGCTTACGAACAATAATTACAACAAAAATTGCCCAAAGGGCAAGAAACACCACGGATCATTAAAATCTAACTTTTATCGAACTAAATTAAAATACTAAGAGGCGTAGGAATTAAAACTACAAACATCTGCCTAGAAAACCTGGGAATGCTAAACTACCTAAAATATGTGCTTTATAAAGCTCTTCGAAATAGCAAGTAACCATATAAGATATCAAGCAGGTTAGACTGATGACTCTGCCTATATAATATCACCAGGTCTGCAAGTTTGAACTAAAAGAAACATAAAAAACCTCCTCAACATGTTTCGCCAATGTAGTGGCATCTTCAGGGGTCTGGGGTTACTAGAGGCACAGACATCTAATGACAGCTCTTATATAATATGAGGGAAGGATTCTCCTATTTGACTAACCAGTGATAGACACTGCATGCTGAGCGGCCAATGGAAAGAAAGCTAAAGATTATGGGCGTGTCCTTAAGCCAATCATTCACAGTGCCTCCCTCATACTTGGCCAATCCTGATGTGTCTTTTCGAGTATGCTCAGTGTTCCTTTTCTAGGACTTTGATATTTTTTTCACCTAATTTTGTGGTGCATGCTCTGTACATAAAAGTTCATACTCAGGCTGATTAAAAAGAAAAAAATGTATTAGTGTAACATGCCTCTCTTCCTTTAACTTAGCACTAGTACCAGTGTTTTTGGTGGCGCAATGTGTCACTTACTAATATAATATAGTGAAAGGGATTGGAGTCGGACACAGGTCCTAAACTAGCAGTGCCGGATGGCAGCATTGTGCTTACAGGACCTGTGATGATGTCGTCATCATGTAATCAGTAACCGGGGTGGGGGGGAATCTGAGTTCCTTCCCCGATCATATGACGGTGACATCATCAGAGGTCCTGAAAGCACACGGCTGCTGTCAAGCTCTGCATGTTTTAGGACCTGTGATGACATCACCATCATGTGATATGGGCAGTGCCAAGCGCCTCGGTGACTGATCACATGACTGTGACATCATCACATGTAACTCATACAGTCACTCATAACTCACAGACAGGTGGTGTTAGTATTTTGATAAGAACTTCATCTACGGATTCAACGCCTTGAATACCCATTCAGTATTGAGCATTATAGAATGCCTTTTCTTAATAGGGATTAGAATAAGGCGTGTGCGCTCAAGAGGGGTCAAGACCAGAAGTGTGTACGAACTTACTTGGGGAGGAGGAGATCTCCCTTGGTGGGGATAAGGTGCATCTCCTCCCGGGGGTCCCAAAGTGATGGTTGAAGAAGAAATCCACGTCCTCCCGAGATGGATGGTTTAGAAACTTTAATCCATACACAGTGGTGAGGAATCACAGCATACAAACAATATGGAAACATGCAACACGGTTTGGAGCGGAAACTAGCTCCTTCATCAGGCACAAATCTGTGAATAATTGCTGGCTGCTGGAGTAGTAAGTGGTAGTAAGGGAGGATCTACAGCCGGATAATCATCCAGATTTTACTAACCCCACTTACAGGGACCCAAGGCGTAGTAGGCTGCCCACTCAGGACAGTCCACTCACGCCAGGTAAGTTTACACATATTTGGAAGTTTTATTCTCTGCTAATATCCCAGGAGCGCTGCCTTATCTACGTATATGTCATATGACTTGTAATATAATGGTCACTCAACATGCAACATGAATTGGTTGCAGGGCAATCATTATTTTGAAAATATTGTATGTCGAAATCACAATTCTATGGAAAACTGATATTTAGTTCTGAAACTCCAATAGGTCATCCAAAAGTAATCCAGAATCAAGATGAAAGAAAAGTAACCCCTTCCCGTCATACATACAGCTTTATATGTCCTAACTGCATATACCCTGTGTAGTTAGGACATCTATAGGCATCCACAGCTTATGCTGTGTATGGAGCGGGCTTGGAAGCTTTTGACAGCCCACACCAACCCGAAACAGCAGTTCTGACAGCAGCATTTAAATGTCCTGATCAGTCAAGATTTAAATGTCCTGAACGCCCCCTCCCCACCTCCGCTAGAAGATCATAGGGGTGCTGCTGAAAGCCCCCAGGGCTGCCATGATCATTCATCTATTAGGGATGTGCCTGTGGCATGCCTTTAATAGGCAGCCTGTTAAAATAGAGCATAATGCAATATCATAATATTAAACTATTGCACGTTCAAGCCTTCTCTAGGGACTAAGAAAAAGACAAGTAAAATAATTTTTTAAAATTATATTAAAAGTAAAAAAAACCCTCTCACATAAAAAAGATAAAAACTAAAAATATGTATTGCTACATTTGTAAAGGTCCAATTTATTAAAATATGACATTATTAATTCTGCATGGTTAACGTCATCCGGCAAAAGAAAACCTTAGAATGGTAGAATTGTGCTTTTTTTGATCACTTCAAAAAAATGAATAAAAAGCAATCAAAAAGTAGTATGTTCCCCAAATGGGCACCAGTATGAACTATAGGTCGCCACATAAAAAATAAGTCCTCACACAGCCCCATCAATGGAAAAAAAAGAAATTTTATGGGGGTCAAAATATGGTAGCGGAAAGCAATTTTTTTTAAAGGTATATATATTTTTAAGTATTACTATATAAAAAAAACTACATAAATGTTGTATCACTGTAATCGAACGGACTCACAGAATGAACACAGCATGTTTATTTTTACTGCGCCATGAAAAAACCACCCCACAAAAAAAATGGCGGAATTGCACTTTTTTCCACATCTCACCCTACTTTATATGGTATGTTAAGCGGTACCATTGAAAAATGCAACTCATCCCACAAAAAAAAAAACAAGCCCTCGTGTAGATGTGTCACCAGAAAAAAATAAAAAGTTACAATTTCTTAAAACTGGGAAAACCAAAACTGCAGAATGTGACCTGGATACAGACGCATCAATGATCCTTGGTCATGAAAAGGTTAAGCAGATAACAAATACAGATAAAGCAATAGTTTGCATAGAAGAGTCAGAAGGAGCTGCTGGATCACTTTCTATGTAGATGACAGGAGCTTCTTCAGGGTGCGCAGAACACACAGCGGACCCGAAAAATACTATGGAGCCGCCCTCACCTGGTGTCCCAAGGAGCAACTCATCCCGACATAGGGCAGTACAGAAGATGTAGTACCGCACAGTACAGTGCAGGGGCGCTACTAGACAGCCAATCAGCACAGAGGCTTTAACAGTGAACTGTCCCTGCTGTTCAGCTGAATCATCCAGTCCTCGCTGCAGATCTGGACTGTCGGTGATAATGTATGTCAAATCTGGTTTCCCGTTCCAAGGGCCAGGAAAGACCATTGAACAGCTGTGCTGAAAATCTTGTATCCTGAGGCCCTTATAACTTGAGGGATCACCGTAGTTCCATTTTGCTAACTATGAAAATGTATCCAGAGTTTTACGTTCATGCCTAGGGCCCTATATTAATTTCACTTCTCCCGTCTTAGCACAAAGAAAAAGAAGATTGATATTAAAGAGCACGACCGGACGAATTACATTTGCTGGTGATTTTTTTTAGGTGAAAATCCTCTTTACGTCGAAGGCTTATGTTTTAAATGTTTTAATGAGATTAGTTCGTACGTTTTACAAGGGGACTATTCCGGCACACGAGCTTTTCTCATTCAACTATACCTCCAAGCAGAAAAAAAAGCTTGTAAATTCTGTTAATAAATGCAAAGGTGAGTAGCAGTGTGAAATACTGAGCATGCCTGACTGTGGAAGAGGCGCTGGAAGATATTGTGCCAATAATGAGATATCCACGATTCATCTTCAGGTCAGGGTTTATATAACTTGTGTTTACTCCAGTATCTCTATAGAAACACTCAACAATAGGCTGTAGGCACATCGAAAAGGAGATGAACTCTTGTGGTGACAATCCGATGGAGATATCTCTTGGGTATTAGCAGTTGTACTTTCTCGCACTGCAGCTGTAATATCATCCATATCACGGAAGATCCATATCACATGGATTCTTTATCTCTCACTTCCTGGCAACATACATTTATTTTCTACATAATAAAAAAGTCTTCCGAGAATTGACGTTTTATGCTTTAACATTCGATAAAGATGATAATTTGCTCACAACAGGTCTTCGTATAAGCGCTGAGTTTTAGGGAGCCATCATTTGCCATCCTCAGAAGTCTATGGGGCCTACTATTACTCTATACTAATCCTATTTAATATGGTAATATATACAAGCTGCATAATGTGACATATCCTATTGGATGCCATATTGCAGAAGTATTCAACCCTAGAAGCATTGCTAAGGTTGGCTATATTTGGAACAACTGTCGGGCACTTAAGCGCCAGATAGCTGTCCCATTGATTGATTGAGCAATAATCACTCATTAAATGGAGGGAAAGTGTGTCAGAGATCTCTTCCGGACGCCCGGATGCATAGATGAATGACTGCCTGTTTACACAGACCTATAAGGTAGTTGCTTGGTTTTTAGGTGAGCTAAAAACCAAGCAACTTTGACAAGTGAGCAGTTCTCGATTACTTGCTGTGTTGGGTCCTGTGTTACACGGGATGACATTTGCCCGAAATCGCTCTTTTAAGTGATTACTTGGATGACTTCCCTGTGAAAAACCACCCTAAGTCAAAGGATTTCTGTAATACCGTTATGCAAACCTACCATATGGCAGCACAAGGAGTATGTGTGACTCCATAGCATGGCCTCTATAGATACTCTGGATCTGAACACGCATGCGGACTCGCCTCTATGAGTCAGAATGGGGAGGTGCTCAGTTTGAGAAGACCCCTTTCTGGCAAACTTGAGATGTTCTTGTCTTACAAGGACTGCCATTCATCTGGACGGCCACCATGTAATACTAAATTTCCCCTCATATATTCGACTAGACATAACACAGTTTATCAATTGAGCTCAGAATATTCCTTTAAGAAGTATTATGACTACCACTCATTTGAGTGAAGGGTCACTGTGCATGGTCTTTTTTTGATACAATGCCTTTAGTAGCCCTAAAGAGAAAATTCTGTTTTATAGTACAAATATAACCAGAGCCCATAAGTTTAGAGCATAGGCTTCCTCTTGGTCAATCAGATACCCACATGGTGGCAATTTCATTCTAAATGGACTCCTTTGGAGAACATTGTTGCTTTGTGAGTCCTCTTGGCTTATCTGATTCACTTAGATGACTCTTTCTCATTAAATAGCATATATTTTCCCGTATGGAGCTTCTTTAATATGTTTAAAGACCTCATAAATATCCCATGGGTCGTTTGTGCATCAACATACAAGTCCTAAATATTTCTTTTCTTTGTGCCTCTTTTTCTTAGTAAACTCTGTTTTCACTTCGCCAGTAAATACGGTACATAAAAGGAAGCCAGGCATGTAAGACAATGGGATCAGACAGAGAAACAAAGAAGCAAGTAAATAGGACAGTAAAAAGCAATTCAATATCACTGAAATGAAAAGAGAATTGTACATAAGTACTTTTAGATACAAATAGAAAGCCGCGCACACATGATATAAGAATAAAATTCACGGGTTTATTCATTCTTATGAAAGGATCCATACAAACAGGACAAGGACTGCTCATGCATGTCCAACCTAGTATCAGTGCTACGTCATATCATTTTCTTATAAATACCTTTATTACAGTGCCTTATTAAAGGGGTTGTGCCAAGATTTGAAGTTATTCCTAGTTGCGTAGCAGGGGTTGCAATTGTGACCCGACCTCCAAGCCTGGGGGGCCCAAAAGCCCCCTGGTGCCACAATAACCGCTATTGCTGCCCTTTCGCTCCAGATCCAGGTCTCTTACACACTAAGGCTACTTTCATATCTACTCACACAATCTGGATGCAGCATACACAACATCTCTCATTGATAACAGCGCTCCGCCCCTCCCCTCTGCTCTCGCGCCTCCTGTACTGGAATGGGATGGAAACTAGGAGAGAAGTTGGGCACTATTATCATTGAAAAGCACTGTGTATTCTGCATTCTGCTTGTGTGAGTATAATATGGAAAGTAGCCAGGCTGTGTGAGGGGCAACATGGAGGGAAAGCTAGCTGAGGTTTGTCCTGCAGGGCGTGGATTACATGGGGTGAAAAGGGGGCTACAGTGGAAATAATGGTGGTAGTTATGGCCCCTCTGTGCCCTCTGACCCTAATAGTGACCCCCATCTGTGCCCTCATTTTTTGATTGTGGTCTCTTCTGTGCTTTCACACCCTAATAGTGGCACAGTCACTGTCAGTGTATGATAGCCTAGAGGGGACCACTAATAGAATGTTGGGGCGTGCTGACTGGGGCATTTAAATGTTTAACAGCTGTTGGTGGGTGTCAGCTGTCAAAGACAGCCAGCATCTGTAAGGTATGGAGCAGGATTGGGTTCCGATGCTGCTCCATAGAAACTCTGCACCCGCAAATCGTACTTGTACACCCTTTAGGCTTAGGAGGTTATTCTTTAAAAGCTCTAGCAATGTCCCTTGCAGCTAGTGCTGCATCATTGGACCACCTAATGTCTAATGTCTTATGTATGGCATGGGATAAAAAGTTGAACCAGTGGCATCCGCAACGGGAGGCAACTGTGACTGATAACTGGCCTTCTGCTGCAACAGCCGAGAACACCCATCCCTGCTGTTAACCCCCTACATGCTGTAGTCGATGTTGATCACGGCATATAAAGGGTTCACAGAAGGAGCACACTCTCTCTGTGACGTCATCAGCCCTCGGTTAAGTAATTGTGGAAGTCCAATGGGTTGCCAAGTCCTGTACAGGGACATAAAAAATGTAAAACAAAATAAAAAAGTAATGTAAAAAAAACTGCGTTTTTATGCACTGTTTAAAAAAAAAAAGAAGAAAGCACATGTTTGGTATTGTTACAACCATAGCGATCTATACATTAAATTGAACACACTTTTTATCCTGCAAGTTAAAAAATGTCAAATTGTTTGTTTTGTTCTTTTCGCCACCCAAAAATAACAAGGATCAAAAAAACTATATGTACCCCAAAATGGTACCATTAAAAACTACAGCTTGTCATGCTAAAAACAAGCTCTCACAGAGCCTGACAATGGAAAAATAAAAAAAAAAAGTTTATGGAACTTTGAACACAGCGATGCAAAAAAATATATATTATAAAAAGGGGTTTTATTATGTGAAAGTAGAAAAACCTACAAAAAAAGATCGAATTTTTGTATTGTCGTGATTGTAGTAACCTGCAGAAAAAATGTATCATGTAATTTAAGCCGTATGATTAACGCTGTAAGAAAACAGCAAAAAACAATGGCACAATTGATTTTTTTCTCTCTGTCCTACAAAAAAATGTATAAAAGTTATACAATACATTATATGTACCCCAAAAATAATACTGATTAAAACTACAGTACGCAAAACACAAGCCCTCCTACGGCCATGTCGACTGAGACATAAAAAAAGTTATGACTTTTTAAAGGGGGAGATGAAAGTCTCCCCGAAATCGTCACATCCTTAAGTCCAAAATAGGCCATGTCACTGAAGGTTTAAGAGCCCCAGTGATGCAGCAGAATGTTTCGGCAGACCACAGCCTGCAGCCATGAAGAGCAGTAGGGACAGGAGTTTAGGGTGAACATTTTGCACCTGAGCTCATGGGCCTTTAGTTAAGGCCTTGGTTATCCCCTATCCATCTGGAGAACAGGACTTTACTATCCTTTCACTAAAATAAAATTTCCTGATGTTGCTTCAGATTTTGCACCCAACTAATTTCAGATTGTGGGCTTTTGTTCTAGTGTTTAGCTTTCTAATAAAACACTTCTCTCCTGAACCTTATTTAGACCTTTACCATATTAAAAAATTTTGATCATGTCCCCCCTCTCCCTTCTCCTCTCCTGTAACATATATAAAGGTTTCCATCATGTCCCCCTCTCCCTTCACTCCTCCTCTAACATATATAAAGATTTCCATCATGTCCTTCTCTCCTCCTGTAACATATAAAGGTTTCCATCATGTCCTTCTCTCCTCCTGTAACATATATAATGGTTTCCACCATGTCACCCCTCTCCCTTCTCCTCTCCTGTAACATATATAAAGGTTTCTGTCATGTCCCCCTCTCCCTTCTCTCCTCCTCTAACATATATAAAGGTTTCCTTCATGTCCCCCCTCTTCCTCTCTCTTCCTGTAACATATATAAAAGTTTCCTTCATGTCCCCCTCTCCCTTCTCTCCTCCTCTAACATATATAAAGGTTTCCATCATGTCCCCCTCTCCCTTCTCTCCTCCTCTAACATATATAAAGGTTTCCATCATGTCCCCCTCTCCCTTCTCTCCTCCTCTAACATATATAGAGGTTTCCATCATGTCCTCCTCCCCCTTCTCTCCTCCTCTAACATATATAAAGATTTCCATCATGTCCTCCTCTCCCTTCTCTCCTCCTCTAACATATATAAAGATTTCCTTCATGTCCTCCTCTCCCTTCTCTCCTCCTCTAACATGTATAAAGATTTCCATCATGTCCTCATCTCCCTTCTCCTCTCCTTTAACATATATAACGGTTTCCATCATGTCCTCCTCTTCATTCTCTCTCCTGTAGCATATATAAAGGTTTCTATCATGTCCTTCTCTCCACCTGTAACATATATAATGGTTTCCACCATTTCCCACTCTCTCTTCTCTCCTCCTTTAACACATATAAAGGTTTCCATCATGTCTCCTTTCCCTTCTCTCCTTCGGGCTATGCAAATTAAGTTATTTAAGTTTTTCCTGATACGTTTAGTTCTTGAGACCTCCCACCATTTCTGTAAGCCGTCTTTGGACTAGCTCTATTTTATCAATGTCTTTCTGTAAATTAGGCTCCAGAACTGAACATGGTCATACTAGAGATCTATGCAGCAGGATCACAATCTCCCTCTTTTTACTGGTAATACCTCTAGCTATGCAGCCGAGCTTCCTACTTGCTTTCTCTGCTGCATGTGGACTCATTTTGAGGCTGTCAGAAATCAGAACCCCTAAATCCTTCCCTTCTGAAGTCCTGGATAACACAGGACAGCTAATTCGATACTCATTTTGACGATTTCATCTCCCTAATTGCTTTATTTTACATTTGGAAACATTAAACTGCAGTTTCCATTGTTTTGGCCATTTATCTAGTAAGCTAAATCTGTCTCCATATTCAAGGCACCACCATGAGTAGCAATAAAGCTCCTTGCAAATTGCTATCATACCAGCAGTGCCCTATTTAAAATACTGTCCTTCTGTCACATTGTACCAGTGATACTTTACAGGCCTACAATACTTCCAGACCACTTTAATGAAGTTTTCACCTGATGCTGATAGTGCTACCCTTATACAGAGATAAAACCCAGGATTACCAAAGAACATCTGCACAAATGAGCGCAGGGAAGAGAAAGAAATCTCTGATCTACATCGATCAAACAGACTCACTGAAAAGGTGACATTATTATTTGCATAATGCCTCATTGCTCTTATGGGATCCTTGGTAGTGCTCAAATATAGGTAGGAGTTATTGAAGAGTTCCTAAAATGCACCAGAGAAAAAGCTACAGATTTAAAGCCACTGGAATAATTTTCTCTGTAAAACCACTTATAAAAAGTACTTTGCAACCAAATAAAAATTCAAGAATGCCTAGAATTGTATAAGATAACTGATGCATATAAATAATGCATAGAAATTGACTCAAAACTTGGATTCTGGGGTACAGCTAGTCATTTTTGCCTGAAGAACAAGTACAATTTTGTGTCCCATGGTATACAAAAAGCACCATGTTTACTGCAAGCACAGCAACCCGTGATGATGGAAAAGCATTGCTGTGCATGATAATTATGGTCTGGATTATTTCCCGTTTTGACAGCTTATAAATACATTTTCTGTAAAATTGCTATAATGGTCCAGTACTGTAAATAGCACAACAAACATGCTGTGTGTATAGGTGGTGTCAGTCTACCTTGCCTTACTGAGTCTCTCTCATTTGTTGCTGAAGTTCATCGCACTTTTTCACCTAAGTGCATTCTCCTCTCCCCCTACCCGATGCCTGAGCTCTTATTTTGACCATTTTCAAGTTCAGGGTGAACCGTGTTATAGGGCTCTCAGACATGCTACAGTGGGATTATGGTTATATTTTATGTATACTTTTTGTTGTTTTAAAGAGGTTATCCATTTATTTAACCCTTTCTAATCCACTGTCTGACGTCTAAAGACATTCTGATTGAAGGCTGTACAGCTCCGATATCGGAAGACGTCCGATAGGGTATTCTTACTGTGTATTACTGGCCGCTCTGTTGTCGGGGGCCTCTCCAGCATGACCGATACTGCAGTACTGGCTCTAGTCAGCAGATGGTGCCATTTTATAATGGCAGAAAGAAAAAGGCCCCTAGGAAACCCTGAATCCAAAATTCGATTGCAAAGGGTTAAAGAAAAATTGTAAAAGTCTGCAAATGTGTTAAAACACAAAAGAGCTACTACTCAACTGGTCTCTGCCATGATGATCCATTGCTTGCTCTCCCTTGATCCCATGTAGGCAGCAGTGACATTTCATAGTGCTTGTTACTGCTGCAGCCAATCATTGGCCCTGACAGTCATGTGCCGTACTCCTGGCATCATGTTACCCATCATTAAGTGGTGATGCTAGGAGTACAGTGTGGTCACTAGATTAGGACATTGTAGATGAGCTTCCACCCAGCCTTCCTATTATCCCCTTCCACACTCCCACTCTTATTTCCTCTTCCTCTTTACCCCTTTTATGTAAAGACTCAAGACGATAAGTGACAATGGAAAAATAGTGGCCACAGCAGCCTCTTTAGTAACCAAATGCAAAATTACTAAAACATTTTCATATAGTGTAACCGTCATATTGTTGAGAAGAACTGTCAGGAACAGAGGAGGTCCAGGATGGCCATCCAATTGCTGTACCAAAATTGAGTCCCCAGTTGCACCATGCTAATTCATACTAACTAGTTTACTGTCTAGCTCATCCAAAAATAGTTCTCTTGGACCACCTCGGTGGAATCAACAGCTGACAACTGTTCAATTAAATTATTAAAGCGAGGCAACCATACCAACAATAGGGTCCTGAACCACCTCAAAGATCACCATCCATGACCTCTTCCCAGCAGCTGCTGTGATAAACCCAATCAACCCCCACACTACTATGAGGAGTACCCTACTCTACTGGTCCAGACTCTTGCAAGGATTGGCGAGCTACTCTCAACTTCCAAAAGGCATTGTGCACCCCTTCACCACCCCCTTTCCTTCTTCACTCTCCCAACCAGTCAGATTAAATCTACCACTACACTATCTTCTCATACCACTTCTTACCCCCATAATATCCTGTCCCCAGCTCCCTACAAACCTTGTCATGAGGGGTCTGCAATATACGGCCCTAACTTATTAGCTGCAGGGGTCACATGGTAAAATTCTATTCATACAGTCCACACGCTCACTTCCGGGCGCAGCGTGGGAACAAAAAGCCAGGTAAGTATGTAAGATACCTCCCCGGACTTCTGGGAACCAGCCCTATTAGCATCATGACTTAGATTATACTTCTCATAGCTGGTGACAGGTTCCCTTTAAAATTATTGCTTTCTACTGGTTGACTGAGAATCACAAGGTACTGTGTTAAGTATAAGATTTAGTAAGGTAATGAATAGGAAATTCCATCAGCAGATTTTCCTATTACACCAGTGATTGTATATAGACCAGTATTTCTCTGCTCTTCGCAGTCTACTGTAAGCACAAACAGCGCAATCTGGATCACAAAAGCAGGGCAGTGCGTTCGATACATTGATGTGGCGTCAGGCTGAGATAAGAATGCCGCTCATTACATTGTTGCAGTAGTGTAGCAGGTTGAGTTACGTAAATTGTGTTCTAGGCATTCAGCCATTGATTCAAGGCTCTTGGAGGAAGGTGAAGGAACTTAAGTCTTTTCTCCTAAAATCCTGCACAATGCTGCAGTGTGCCACAGACAGAATCAGAGAGCTTACCTAAGTCTATGTTAAAACAGATGGAAAATCACTCTGGGATAACTACAGTATTTCCGCCCTTAGGCAAATCGTGTACCTGCTGCTGAATTACTAAACAGAAATCAACCTTAATGCACGAATAACTGAAACATGTTTTTTCTAATAGGCTGATTGTCAGCACATTGGGCAACTCCATTAAAACTTCAGGTGCTAAATGTATCGCAGTGACTCATGCTGGATGATGCACTTGGCACATTTTGTCTAACTTTATACCACCTATTAATTGGCTTAGTTTGTTGCAAAATTTTGCACCAATAGCAAATAGCAATAATGCTCACCTGGTTCTATTATGCTGTATGGGCCTAATAGCACTGTAGAGATGTTAACAACTGACAGGTATCCATGGCTGTACTACTTGATGCTCAGCACCATTCAGAATTTCTCTAGAATAAAATCAGTAATAGGGTGCAGTAGGATTTAGGCAATTAATAGCAAAGAAGTGATCATGGTATGTCCTCAGAGACATCTTTCTGTTTTGCATAAATTTCCCAGAGGAGCATTGCCTTGTCTCCTTACTTAGCTTTAGGGTGTCCCCACACGCATTGTAGGTGCTGTCCTTGGGGAGAGACTATATATTAGAGAGAAGAGGTCTGCGCCTCTATTTATGGACTAGATACAAATGAAATGGACTCACCTGGTGCAAAGCGGGACCCCTCAGCGAGGAGGTGACCCACTTGCACTGGAGATCCTGGCAGGCTTATTATAGTGGGTACTTGGGTCCTCCAACGATCCTTAACTGGCAGGAGAGGAGCAGATAAGAGTACCCCAAAATGGATTACCAAATGGGGAGTGTATAACAAAAGCGAAAATGATGAAAAAACTTTCTTCAGCGCTCGTGTTGTTGGCCCTAGATATTCCTATATTGGAAAAATCCCATAGGATCCAATTTCTAATATAAGAATATCTAGGGCCAACAACACGAGCGTGGAAGAAAATTTTTTCAGCATTTTCACTTTTGGGGGAGAGACTATACCATCCCCTGATCCACACACCCCCTAGTTGTTTCCACTCACTTTTTGGGTGCTCTCCTTAAGGAAACACGACACCACTTCTAACCCACATCATAGGCCCCTCCCAGACAAAAAGGGTGCATGCAGATAACAGACCACCTGCTGTTCTCTGCATACAGCTCAGAAAGGCTCATTTACATGCATATGAAGGTAATAAGCTGCTAATGGGCATTAGTGCCCATTAGCAGCTTTTACACAAAGATCGTTCAAACTGTCAATCATCCTATCTTTTGAAAGAATTTTGAGTGATCATCTTTGCCTGTAAATGGGGCTTTAGTCTTCTGTCGTCGCAGCAGCTAACCGAAAAAAGGCTTACGTTTTTGTGCCCATAGAGATGCATTGAACCTTCAGTATAAATCCAATTGTCGATCTTCCATCGTTACTCTATTTTTAAAACTGAAGCAAAAGCGCAGACTGCTCCAATTTTAAAAAAAAATGTACAAAAAGCAAAGTTTTCATTTTTTAAACATGGTTGTCAAAAGAAAATGGAAACAAACGGAAAGTTTTCCATTTGCTTCCATTTTGCATTTCCATTTTCTTTCTGTTTAGTGTATCTGCTCCCAGAACATGGAAACAAAAGACATGTGAGTGTGAACTGGCCCTTAGAGCTATTCAGTCATACTGTAAACCCACTGATGGTACAGTAAATTCGCCCCACTTGCTGATCTACGAAGCACATAGACTATCAGCATGATAAAACCTGTCTGACAGTGACATGGTGTTGCTACCTTTTACTGTCATTTGCCTAAATTCTGCAGTGCCCTAATACCACTGCTAATATACGTAGCACATCCATATTCTCTGCTGTACACACATCCAAATGTAGAATAACACCACACAATATTTAGAGGTCAGAAACGCTATATTTTCTCCTTACCACCTAGACAGTGAGTGAGGAGACTCAAAAGGCCATTCATGCTCCTCTGGGTAATATGCAAATAAGGGAGATGGAATAATATCTCCACAGTGCCACCTATTGGAAGACAGCTTTCCTTTCAGCCAAAGTTAGACTCTTTATACAAGCCTTGTAACAATGACTGGGAACTAAAAGCAAAGCCAGACTCCATCAACAGACAGCTGTTTCAGGGTATTTGCCCTTCATTAGTGTACAGTAGGAGTCTGGCTTTGCTATTGAGAGGCCTGGGATGGGGGGTCAGGAAAGCTATCTTTTCTCCTTAGAGAGAGCACCTAGACGGTGAGTGAGGAGACTCAAAAGGCCATTCATGCTCCTCTGGGTAATATGCAAATAAGGGAGATGGAATAATACCTCCATAGTGAGGTATTATTCCATCTCCCTTATTTACAATATTTAGAGGTGCCCAGTAGTTAGGCATTCTTTACCGGGGCCACAGATTCCATTTAAAGTGCTATTCCTGTATCTGTATATTCTGGCCAAGATGGATTGGCTTTATGACACCTTTCTGGCACACATTGAACTAGTCCAGCCAACCCCCACACTGCTTATTACAGTCTTGATTTAGAACTCAAGGCTGAATTTTCAGCTGAAGCATATTAGAATAGGTATAGAAACCAGAGACCCCTTTTACTATTCAACTGTATAACATTACAAATATACTATCCTAGGAAACTATATAATAGCAAAGTGATTTAAAGTATAATAAACTCAATATGTATTAAGCAACCACATAAGTCTTTGCATATCTCCTTATACAAAGGTAGTTTTTGCATTGTAGCTACCCAACCGTTGCGAATACAACCAGGGGCGTCTCATTACCAGATAGATTGAGCTAAATAGGCCAGTGATAAATGACAAATTGTCATATCTTCCAGCGACAGGAATGTTCTCCGAAGTTAAAGATACATTTATTGTAGACAATAGACTGAATTTCAATAACGCCTGTCTGTAAATATCACGCCGAAAGCATTTTTTTTTTCCGAGTTACCAATTGACGTAAAAAGTGTCATAAATTAGTCAAAATCTAATCGTAGCAAAAACACAAAAGGTTTTGTAAAATTGGAAATTCACAAAGACGGACAGCATAAATATTCACAACCCATGATTTAAAGCCAAAGCATCAAAGAACAAAAACATTACCATATGAATTATTAATAAGCCAGACCAGCAGGTCAGATGCCGACCCAAAATGTATTAGGACAGGTGCTACAAGAGGACGGAGAGAAATCTCACCGCGTTCAGTACATGGGAAAAGGCCCAAAAGATCTTCGTAATCAGATTTATGCATATGGAGACGGCCGTGCCCTCCCCTCCTCTCATCTTAACTAGAGAGCTCAGCAGTCAGCACTCAAATAGAAAATAATTCAAGAAGACATAAGATTGAACTCCAACACGGTTCTCCGGTAATACAGCGTTGAAGTGAAGCTCTGCAGGATCTGTAAATCACGCCACGGAGGCTATAAAGCAGGTACCAAAATAGTGTCAGATTATTAAAGCAGTATATTACTGAGGTTGAGATCATAGTTTTCTTTCTGATTTCTTCTGCATAATCAGACTTAAAGTCATGTTCCAGTTTGGAGTAAGTTATAGAGGCCCGCATAAACAGCAATCCCCCAAAAACATATTCAGATATCATTTGTTTAAAGGTAGGATTGGTTTCCAATGTATTCATTCAGATGAGCGATTTTTAGGTACGTACAAATAAATCGCGACGGAAGAAATAGCACATCGGCCACGGTGCGTAAAAAGATAGGTCTTGCCCTATTTTTTGCTGTGATATGCTGGAAGCTCCCATGGACTCCTATGAGAGCTGATAAAAAAGGGAGGAGTTGGGAGTTTAGCTGGGAAAAGAAGACAGCTGGCTCTATTTAAACATTATTAGGCATTCCGAGGATTTCTGCTGACCGAGGGATTTCCGCCCTGCAGCGTATTTTTTCGCTGATATGCCAAAGCTGCCCATGTGAATGGACGAGAAAACGCTAATTGAGGATTGGCTATTCTTCATTCATGCAATTTTTAGCTGCGATTGGGATGGGAAAAAAACGAAAACTGCATTTGGGGTATTCCTCAGCCATAGACATGTATTCATTTGTACCACAACATGCTCTATTTTTGTGCGCTTTTGTGCACCAAAGTTTCGATAGGAGTCTGTGGGGGTGCGTAAATGTGCACATGTGTACATACAGGTATGCTCAAAACATTGCACATACCCGTGAACACTGACACCTAATTTGGCTTAGCAGCCATTTACATCAAGGTGGGGGTGATTCCTGCACCCATGTTAATGAGCGCTGCCTGCGCAAATTCCCACTGTATTTGCACACACGCGCAAGCAAAAAAAACCTTCTTTGCAACACATAGACATTGCCTGAAGCAAGCATTTGTGCAATGACACTTGTCTGAAGCCACCATCATGTGCTCTTGGATGCTTATGTACAGTACGAATGTAAAGCCTTTCCCTTTAAAGCTCAATTGTTTTACTGCAGACATTTCTTTTTTCCTAACTCACTGGTAGGCAGTTATCATCAGCTGTGTTATAGATACAGTAGAATTGTATACCAGTCACTGCCTCCACAAGATACATACTTGCTGGTATTACACTTACCACCGCTTTCACTGCATGCTCAAGTAAGTGCTGATGCTGCTGTGATCAAAGGTAGACAGATTGATAGACAGGCATACAGACACTTGCTACTTGTCTAATTTAACCAGTTAAAGCATCATGTTAATCGATTGCTCAAATCAGTGTTCATGCTGCTGTGATGACAGACAGACAGATAGATAGAAAGATATGAGATAGATAGATAGATACTTGTTAAATTTTATCAGCCAACAAATCACAATCATTGCTGCTCAAATCAATGCTGATGCTGCTGTGATCACACATACATACTTACTATTTGCCTAATTCAGTCAGTCAAGGCCTTGTTGATTAAGTTCTGTTCAAAGAAGTGTGAATCAAGGCTCTTTCATATGAGTGTATGCACTTTTGCGTTCTCTCGTCCACGCCATAAAATTGCATGGATGGCCGTTTTTCCACGTTCACGGCCTGCGTTTTCTCGCACAATTACACAACCGGGAGCAACATTTTGAGTGAATAAATATTTTGCAGCCCAGAAAAACCTCGCTCTTCAAAAATCCTTGGGATGCCTTCCAATGCCTATATAGAGGCAACTGTAAGTTTTTTGCAGCATTGGGGCGCTGCTAAAATGCCCCCTCCTCCCTTTTTCCCCAGCTCCCATAGGAGTCTATAGGAGCCGCTGCTGTGTTTGTGTGTATATATATATATATATATGTATATATATATATATATATATATATATATATATATATATACACACACCCCGGCAGGTATGGTCCAACATATTTACACGCCATATATCCGCCGTGTGAACTAATGCATTGGAAATCAATGCATCAGGCGCTCGTGTATATCGGTCGGCTGTAAAAATGTTGCCGTTTATGTTTGGTGCAGATTTTGATGTGGATTTTCATGCGGATCCGCAGCAAACTTCACACCTTCAACTGAAGTAACAAAGTCTGCCGCACATCCAGATTCATATCGAACTGTGCAAATTTTGGCATGCTTTGGAAAAATCGGCACCAAATATGCTATTTGTGAACGCTCCCTAAGGGCTTTTTCCCATGCGCGTAGGCGTTTTTGTGTCGCCCGCCAGCGCCATAAGAAACTGTATGAATGGGCGCACAAATCTAACGTTTGTGCCCCTATTCAGACGGCACGGGCCCGGCGCTTATACGCTGAGGCTGCAATGCCATTGCTTCCCTTCCCCTTGCTGGCTCACCTCCTCTCTCCTTCCTTCCAGCTGTTTGCAATAGGAGTGGGCAGGACGGGGGTGGAGCTAAGCAGCCGCCCTCTCCCTACCCCTTGCCTGCAGCCAGCAATGGGAGGGGGCAGAGCTAAGCTCTACCCCGTCCTGCCCCTTCCCATTGCAAACAGCCGGAGGGCAGAAGAGAGTAGGAGAAAAGGGGGAGGAAGTGTAGCAGTCACGCTGCTAAACTCCCTCCCACCTTCCCTCTCCGGCCGCTGTCATTAGCTTTCATAGGAGTCTATGCAGCGGCCGATGTATTCCGGGCACAAAGATAGTTCCAGGACTATCTTTGCTGCCCGGCGTAAAAGCACCTTGCACTATATTTGCCGACTGGGCACCTTTACACCGCTGGAATACGCCTGTGTGATTCGATGCATTGGAATCCAATGCATCAGATGGTAGCGTATATCAGCCGACTGTGAAACCGTGTGAATAAGCCCATATAGTGATTCTATCAGACTACTTTTTAGAATACCTGATGGCAAGTATGGTGCGGTCTGCAGCTCTATTGTTGCCATCAAAAATCCAAGAACCCTGACAGACCCCTTTAAATCAATGATATCCAGAATATTTGTCATGGCTCTCATGGCTGATCCATAATTACTGTTACTGGCAGCTTACAGTTCTTGTTTCAAGATGTAGAGGGATGTTTTGCATCGGCTTCTTTCCTGCCTGCTGGGCAGTAAAGATTTTTTGGAATTGTAATAATTTAATTGTGTGTAAATTGATTACTGTCAACACTTGTTGCAAGTCTCTAAGTTGATTAGGTGCAGTGGAGTTGGTGTAGTACGCGGGACTTAGGGAGTCTCTTTAATGTGTCTGGATGCGATCAGTTTGGCGGCGACTGTGAAATTCAAGCTTGACAGTAAACATACATAAAAAGACATCAGAAAGAGTGTTGACATTACACAGATGACATTTTTCATATCTGAAACATCTAATTGTGCTAAATAAGGCAAAATATAATGAGTATCAGTAGTTGCTGGTAAATAAAATCGAACAACCGTAAATTCACAAATATCAAACATACTAATATACTATGCAAAAGAATTTCGACTCTGCAGAATTCCTTACATCTATGGGGCATGCATTAATTGTTTATATCCACTCATTAGCAACACGCCCATGGACTGCCTGTGCTGCATATGAATGGATATGGAAATGTCATGATCTGTGGACTTTAGAAATTACCCTATTCTCAGTGTGTGGCTGCAGAAGATCACTGAAGTGTGTATGCAGTTAGAGAAATTAGCTGATGGTACATTCACATCCATTGTGACCTAAGAAGATCGATACAATCTGTATAGATGATAACTCCGCCCCCGATCGTAGGAGAGGCAATTGCCTGGGGACCTCCATGATTGCGGGCTCCGACTTTAGCATTATTTTAGCACTGCATGGCACTATTTTTGTCCAGGGAGAGGGGAAGACTAATATTTTCTAATAAACAATGTTGAAGCATATTTACAATAAGCGTCAGGACATATCGAAATAAGTTTCCTCTTAAATAATCCCTTTGAGACTTTATTAACTCTTACCAATCTAATTTGTATCCTGGTTTTCCTAGGGGGCTTACTCTTTTTCTGCCATTATACAACAGCGCTATATGCTGGCTAAAGCCGGTACTGCATGAGGTGACACGTTGGATAGGCTCTGACAGCAGAGAGGCTGGCAATATACAGTAAGGGAACCCCGACGGATGTCTTCCAACATCAGAGCTGTACAGCCTTAAATCATAGTGTCTTCAGACGTCAGACAGTGGATTGGAAAGGGTTAAGACATTTCAAAAGTGGCCATCGAAATCTGCACCAGAACTAAGTCATTAGCATAAATACAACACCGGAACCAAGCTTATAGTATAAATACAGCATAAAGCAACTTCAGTACATAAATACAGAGCCAAGCACAGTACACCAGAACCAAGCTCATAACATAAATACAGCACTAGAACCAATCGTGTAACGTCACTACAGCGTGAACCAACATCAGTACATACAACTAATAACAGAACCAAGCTCATAATGTGAATATAGCACCAGAACCAACCTTAGTACATAGACCCAGTACCAGTGTCAAGCTCATTACATAATTACAGCCCCAGAATCAAGCTAATAACATAAATACAATAGCAGAACTATGCAACAGTGTTGCAGGGGTTGGTGCTTACAGGCTGATATCAGAGCCTCTGAACATCAGAGAAGAGAGAGAACTAGCAGGAGAGTGATTAATGTACCTTCACAAAACGCTGCCACTTGGAGAAAGCAGACGATTTGGCCAGGTGGACCTAAGGGGGACGATCACCCCAGCCCACCTTCATCCCCACAAGCTGATGGCGGGTGTCCTGTGCTACCATACAGGTCGCACATAGCTAAAACCATCCGTGGTTGGGAACACCTCTTCCTTTCAATGTCATACAGTATTTGCTATGATTTTAGTGGAATTAGAGGGATAATGTTTCTTCTTGTCGATAGGCCAAGTATTGATCTCTAGGAGAAGGTGTATAGAAATAAGCGCTCATCCCGGAGGAAGAAAGCCGATTTTAGAGTCTCTAAAAGAAGAAACATTATCCCGCTAGACCCACATCAAAAGCCTCTCGTCAAGCCAACCGGTACCCACGAAAACAAACAAATAGCTGCCTGCGGGTGGGGTGCTTCTCCTTCGGCTAACATCCTTAGTTATGTTGCAATGCCTGTTAAAGGGTCAAACATTAACTTCTAGGGCTGTTAACCCGATAGAGGTGGTACTGGAGCGCCAGCTTTCTCCCTCCTGGATGAGAGCTTATTTTCAGTGTGAGAGTATAATACTGGAAGAAGGAGTTCTGAATGACGGGCAATGAATCATAGCAACTAAACGGTATTGAATAGAACTTCAAGCTTAGTGATATTAATTTGCTTCTAAAGGAAATTAAAAACTAAATCCACTTTTCATCACTTTTTCATGCTACCCCCCAATCCTCTGTTTGGTTATGTCGTTTTTGGATTTTCAGTGCTGCTAATATTTATATAGTTGAGGTTCATTAAAGGGGTTGTCCGAGGTATCACTTTATTTTTGGAATTTTAATGCTCCCCATGTCATAAAAAAAATATTAAAAAACATCCTATACTTATCTCTCCTGATTTCACGTAGCTCCAGCGCCAAAGCTTTCATCTCTGTTGTGTTTACAGTTTAAAGTCATGGTGTCACAGCCTGCTGCAGCCAATCACGAGCCTCAGCACTCGGACGCCAGCTTCCTAACAGTGCCCAGTTGTCAGATATTGTAATGCCTATGGGATAAGCCTCCTAAAGCACAGTTTGCATATACAGAATATTCCATGTTCCCATCCTTCATTTACTTTTCCTCTTGGCTTAGCATACTGTATCCTAAGATGTATGGCGCAAGATAACCAGCTTTGAAAAAAAAAAAAAAAACAACTTTTTCGATACTCTGTAGGGAGATGTACTCTATATGGTACTTGTGTCTGTTGTGGCCACCTAGTGGTTGTGATGTGAATTGCAGCCTGTTAAGAGATTTCCTTGGGTGTCATGAGAATGTTATGAGAAATTGGAATCCTTAAAAAAATTGGCAGAAAAATAAGGTAAGACCAAGCTGTAATAGGTATTTAAAGTCGTAGTAGAGCCACTATTTTTTGAAATAAGAAACCTGTTAAGAAAAAAAGAGTCACAGGAGAAAAAAAAAATCACACAGCTGTTTAAAAGCAAGGACACAACACCATAAAAGGATTGAGCATTGCCTATATGCAATGTTGTGGAGGCAGTGGGGCAACCTGTTTGATGTGTATGGCTAATTGATATCTGCTGGCCTGTAGATAATACAGTATGCCACCTAGTGGCAACATTTGCATGTACTGTATGAAATATAATTATGAAAAAATATAGGGGGGCATTCATGAAACTTTTTAATGGTGTAGAAAGAAATTGCAAGATTTTGCACAAGTCTTGCTTGCACAAAAGTTTTACGACTTTTGACACTTCCCCTAAAGAGGGTGTGGCTTGTCAGGAGGGGTTGTGGCCACCCAAAAGCAACATAGTTATGTATAATTTATGCCAGTAGTTTGTGTAAATCATAACACAAATCTAAGCCAGGTCGGATCTAATTTACTTTTCTTTATAGGTGCATGGAGGTGGAAAGTTGTGTTTAATATATAAAAAGTCATGGGCCACTCCATATAGTAAGCACAGCATGTGCAGGCGGAAATAAAACATCTTGACACTTGAAATGTGTCTTAATACATTTCCCCCATACTTTCTGTGCAATGATCCACCTCTGCCTGTGTGTAAAAAAATCTCCAGATACTCCTGTAATGTTATCGAAGGGTGATGCGGTACTGCTGCAGAATCAGATCAGACCAGGGGCGTAACTATAGATGGTGCAGGGGATGCGGTTGCACCCGGGCCCAGGAGCCATAGTGGGCCCATAAGGCCTCTCTTCTCCATATAGGAAGCCCAGTACTATGAATAAAGCATTATAGTTGGGGGGCCCGTTCCAGGTTTTGCATTGGGGCCCAGGAGCTTCAAGTTACGCCTCTGGATCAGACTCTTTTCTTTTGGTATTGGTGAAGGGATCGGTTACAAAAGCACTATGGCTGGGGATCTAGCAGGACTTGGGCCAGTGTAAGGACCAGTACTTGTACAATGATGAGCAGAGGAGCTGGCACTAGAATGACTCTGCCCCTCTGGCTCCTGCAGATTCCGTTGCCCCTATCCTCATCTTTATAGCTGCATACCTTACATGGAACCCCCGGTCACAGGGTTGTTGTGGGATCATACGGGATACTGGAATAGTCTACAAGGCTGCTTGCAAATGAACTTACCTTGAATAACAATAACAAGACAGTCTTTTACAATTCTCCCTGTTTGGTGGCCTGTTCAAAGGTCAAACATTGACATAAAGCAAAGCTACCTTCCACTGGGTGGCACTGCAGAGGCATTGTATTATCTCCAATTTGCATACCAAGTTTCCCAGAAGCACTGCATGGCCGATAAGTCTCTTTACTCCTACTTGGTGTTCTCCACAATTAGAAACAGTACTGCTTGCAACAATAATTAGGAACAATCATTTTTAGCATAATCCAACTGACAGAATTCATCCTGCTTACTAGGGCAACAGATTTACATGATGCCCCCCGTCTCCTCAACTTCCCAGATCGAAGACAATGAATGACTCACTATATAATTAATTCCCTATTATTTTACTAAAATTTCCCCTCAAACCGGAGACCCTCTTTTTGTCATGTTGCTTCCTTTATCAGTTCTCCTTTACGGGATATGCTAGGACTAATTACGAGTGGCCATACAGAAATTTTGCGCGAGACGGGTCTTATCTATTATCACTTCTCCAAGACGCTGACATGTTTTCTCATCCGTCACTGGGATAACGTGTAATAGATATATCTTTTAACGTGCTCCACTGAGAATGACATCAGGGGTGAATAAAGAGCTTTTCGCATTTATTTGCAAACAAATTATAGTAATCTAATCACACTTGAAACTGCATAATGTTATTTTTCATTATTTCCATTAGCGAAATGCATAAAAGGTTGAGCCTGGGTTTGCTTGTGGGTTTTTCTTCGTTACCAAAGAAAACATTAATTCTCCCGAGTGTTCTACTACGCTGTGAATAATAAGGAGAAGGTACGTTTAGATTTTTCCAGAAATTTTAGGGGCGTAAATAATAAGCTAAGAAGTGCCCATAGCTGTATTGTTAATCACAGTAAAATATATACATGGTAGACTATAGTATTAGCATATTATACAAGTTATTGCTCCGGAATATGAGCAGATTATTTGCATATCGTTCTTTCTTACTGTCTCTTTGCTGTAGTGAGTTTGTCTATAGAGGATATTACACGCCCTGTAGGTTATCGCTGTCCTGTGCTTTCAGTCCATAACAGTTGGCATTATCCCGGTTAGTCACTCTTAGTCACTTTGGCTTGAAGGAATGCTGCCTTTCAATAGGGGCACTGTGGAGGTTTTATTCCATCTCCCTTATTTGCATATTACCCAGAGGAGCATGAATGGCCTTTTGAGTCTCCTCCCTTACCGTCTAGGTGCTCTCCCTAAGGAGAAAAGATAGTGCCACTCTTAGATACATGTTGTAACTCTTAAAGGGCTATTAACAATAAGACAGCCCCTTTCTTCACAGAAGCAGATCCTCCACTCAAGACCTCTATTGCCATGGCTGTCGTTAGCTACATGCGACTAATGCAGTCACACAGATCACTGGCCACTAGTTTGTAGGGAGGGGGGGTTACCAGGCAGATATAGCCTGGGGGCGATCACACATCTTACATCTGCCTGACCAGATGATTTCCTTCCTCCATGCAGCAGCATTTCGTAGAGCTACATAAATCATCCTTCTCCTGCCTCTGTCTCTTCCCCTCTGATGTTCCGATGTGCGGCTATCAGCTCATTGGAGCCCGTACAACATAATTGCTTAGTTCTGCTACTGTATTTATGTTATGAGCTTCGTTATGATTTTGTATCTATGTACTGAGTTTGTTTTGCATGGTGTTTATTTTATGAGTTTGGTTCTGTATTTATGTACTGAGTATGGTTCTGGTATTGTATTAATGCACTGAGCTTGGTTCTGGTGTTGTATTTATGTTATGGGTTTAGTTCTGGTGCTGTACTTTTGTTATGATCTTGCTTTTAGTATGGTATTCATGTTATGAGCTTGGTTCTGGTACAGTATTTATTTACTGAGCTGTTCTAATGTGGACATGCTGCTATCTTACTGCTTTCTGCACAAGCAGAATATAGGCAGACTCAGAGCACTATATTTATATATTTTTTTTTCTGAGTGTTTTTGTGAGTGTATACACCCGGAAAGTTCCCAGCTTGTATACTGGACCAATCCTTAGGGCCCCATTCACCAGACATCTGCAAAAATAACCTTTTTTTGGCATATGCTTCAGAATACTTTTATTTTACTGTATAGAAGAGTGTAGTTGGTAACGCTATAGAACAGACAAAAGTCAATCTGAAAGAAAATGTATAATGTGTGATATATGTTCATTTTTACAATGGAAGCCTGTGTCACTATATGACTCTATTGTGTTATACTTTGGAACCGTCTATCAGAGGGAGATGCTCTGACATTTATTGTTATGGAAACAGAGATTAAAATGGGTTATGTGACTTAAAAAAAATTGCAGACAAGAATCACTACTCAACTTCTCCGGCGATTAAGTGCTGAAGCTCCTGAGTTTCCCAATCTCTGTTTACAAGCCGGGCAGTAGTGACACTTCGTACTTCTGGTTATTGCTGCAGCCAATCGGAGGTTGCAGTGGTCATGTACCCTACTCCTAATAATATGGCTGCCATCACTGAGCAGTGATACAACTAGTACAGGATGCGAACATGGCGGTTACTGACTGGTTGCGGCAGTCATCATCCTGCATACTTCTAAAAAATGACCATGAGGATCTCAGGAGCAAGTGCTGGATCACCATGGGGAAATAAAAGGTAAGTATTGGGGTTTTTTTGTTTTTTTTGTATTATAACAATGTTTTTAGTTGTTTTTTTTTTTGGTGGGATAACCCCTTTACAGTAATTCTAAAATATAGTTGAGTGCCGTTTCAATAGTACCACCAAACGTTAACAATAGAGTTGGGCGAACTGAAACAGTTGAATTGTGTTTTGGGTTGAACTTTGCTGAAAGTTTTGTTTGGTGCAAACTCAAACCTCAGGCGTTTAGTCTTTGTTGAACTTTCTTCTAACTCTTCCTCTTCTGCATTAACTTTGCCTTAAGATTAGCTCAAAAGCACTTTGATAATCCAATCCACTGCCTGATATCTAAAGACATTCTGATTGAAGGCTGTAGAGCTCCGATGTCAGAAGACGTCCGGCAGGGTATTCTTACTGCATATTACTGTCTGCTCTGTGGTCGGGGGCCTCTCCAGCATGTCCCATACTGCAGTACTGGCTGTAGCCAGCATATGGCGCCATTTTATAATGGCAGACAGAGAAAGCCCCCTAGAAAACCCTGAATCCAAAATTGGATTGCAAAGGGTTAAGAGTATTAAAAAGGGCTACTGTGGTTCTTAGATGGTGTTATACACCAGTTTTGGGAGTACTAGTGAATTTCCAGTTCAGTTCAAACTATGGCTGGGCGATATGATTAAAAGAAAATCTTGATTTTATTGTCACAACTCTAGACGATTCGATTGTAATCTCGATTTTTTAAAATGTTAAACTAAAATGTTTTTTTCTAGCTTTCCTCTATGCAAAAAGCAAAACTAAAGCCAGGTTAATACAGAAACAATAGAACTCCCCTGTATGATGTGCCCATATTATGAACAAATGTCCCAGCCTGACTGTAGGTCTACTGATGTGAACTTACAGCATCGTTGGCATCTACTGTAAGATACTATTAGTTTGGGTCAGTAGATCGACACTCGGGTCAGGACACTCTGGAACATGGGTGCAAAAATGCATCCATAATACACTTGTGTTAAAGCAACCATGCGCATATTCCTTTCAGCAGTCCTGGCATATGCGTTCAGGCCGTGACATGTTTACAAAGTAGCTGCTTAAGGTGGCACTATTATCAAATTTATGTAAAAGCTGGACATAGAGGGAAAGGTCTGGTGTAGGATTAGATGCCATAGAGTTCTTTTACCTTGAGCACCAACTGACAATGAAAATGTTGGCCAACACTTGCTAATTATTATACAAGCACATGCAGTAGGGGAAGAGCTAAAGGCTCAGGGGCCAGGGTGCAAAAGTTCAACTGAGTTCAGTTATACTGTATAACTTAAAACAGCTATGTGTACACACATATATATATATATAAAGCTGAAAGCCCTCACTGACTGACTGACTGACTGACTGACTGACTGACTGACTGACTGACTCGCCAAAAGTTCTCCAACTTCCCGATATCGTAGAAACATGAATTTTGGCACGAGCATAGATTATCTCCAAAATAGGAAAAGTAATTGGGTCCCAAGTCGATTATTCAATTCTAGCGCAAAAGAATTGGCGTCGAAATTTTACGTACATAATCTAAATCTGTCATTTCCCAATGTCATAGAAACTTAAAATTTGGCACGAGCATTGATTATGTCATAAATAGGAAAAGTTAGTGGGTCCGAACTCGATTATGCAATTCTAGCGCAAAAGAATTAGCGTCCAAATTTTACGTACGGAATCTAATTATCTCACTTTCCGGTGTCATAAAAACAGGAAATTTGGCACGAGCATTGATTATGTCATAAATAGGAAAAGTTCATAGGTCCCAACTCGATTATTCAATTCTATGCGCAAAAGAATTGGCGTCAAAATTTTACGTGCGGAATGTAATTTTTTCACTTTCCGGTGTCATAGAAACGGGAAATTTGGCACGAGCATTGATTATGTCATAAATAGGAAAAGCTAATGGGTCCCAACTCGATTATTCAATTCTAAGCGCAAAAGAATTAGTGTCCAAATTTTACGTATGTAATTTAATTCTCTCACTTCCTGATGTCATTTTATATAAAGGAAACGTCGCATGGTTACCTCCACGTGGTGTTTCCTGGGTAACGCAGAGAACTATGCAAAATGGTGAACATATTTTTTTTCCTCAGTATCTCTAAAGTAACCACGACTTCATAAGCTTTTCCGTGTGAACACCAGATAAACACCAGTACCAAATTAACTCGCGCGAAGCCGGGTATATCACCTAGTATATATATATACACACAGAGGAGATTCCCAGGTTATACCGGCATGGTCCATATTACTATATACAGGGAAGGTATAATTTATACCAGCTGTGCATATATAGTTATATCCTCTCCCCCACATGCTGAGAAATGCGTGTGTCTTGGAGTAAATGGGGGGCTAAATACAATGTTGCAATTTTGACTAAAATCAAAATCATGGAGCACTGAAATGGCAAATTAATCAAATTATTATGATTAATCACCCAAACCTAGTTTAAACTAATTCGGACCAAAATGAACATTTTGCCTAAAATCGTCAAACCAGCCAAACAAACTTTTGAAAACTTTGCTCATCACTGGTTAATACCTACGGCTTTGCTCAAACTTACGTTGGACTTCTCTTGAAATGGAAGAATAATGGATGGACATGGCTGCTTTGTATTTAATGGAAACATGATGGTGTGCCAGGTTCCATTTTTTAATAGTGTAGCCGCTTACAATGAAAGTTAATGGAGGGCTTTTGCCATTAGGAATATTCCATTAAAATCAATACAATCATTAACAGAGTACGCAGAGAGTTTCCATCACCCCGTATACCTCCTCTCAAATAGAAGAGGTCTGTTCAGCCTCAGCTCCTCGCTCCTCAGTGGGTGATATAGTTACCATGCTGTATAGTTCAGCTGTCATGTACGGTCCCTCTTCCTGGCACCATTACAGCTTCCGCCTCCTGTAATCAGTACTGCTGCCATGTTCTCAGGTTTACAGCATCACTCTTACATCCCCATATGCATGCTTCACATCTTCATTGTAGATAACCAGGATTAACTGATCCGCTATCAGAGACCGCTGCACTCCTATGATATCATTTTACTAGTATCTTTACAACCCGTGCTGGGTAGACCGTGAGTGACTCCCCAGATTACATGAACGACAAGTGACTCATTGCCGTGCGTTTCCCCGGAACAGCACTTTTAAGCAAATCTTAATCAAAATTGTAGTATCTGCTATTTCTGGGAAATGAGTATTACTTTGGCAAATCTCATCTGACGACCTGATTTTACCATTTCTCTGTAGCAGCATTTTCAACATTTTTGGGTTTGGGATATGCAATCCATTCCATCAATAACTTGAGATGCCAAGATACAGTTATAAGACTCTTCCACGTTCCTTTTTGTGGATTTGCTGACTGATGAATTTCCATTATTTCATATTAAATAAAAGAAAATCACAAAAAAGCGTTCCATAGTGTAAAACTGTGAATGAATAGATAACCGAAGTGAGTGAATATTGGTACCAGGGATACTGGAATAAAGGTAATGGTGTGGAGTTCTTGGAGCAGCAACCTTCCTGCCAGGTGGATGACAAGAAAGAAAAAGAAAGACACAGGGACACAAGACAGGAGACTGAGGCTAAGAGGCAATGTGTTTCAGCACTGCATCGGCGCCTTCATCTGGTCTTTATTAAAGAACTAGTAATAGGAAATTATAGTACCAGCGCCACACAGCTCTACTACATACATGTCACACACACACACACAGCTCTGCTACATACATTGTTCATCCCATACAACAGGGATCAGAAGCAGCACAGCACTGGAGATGAAGGACCCCTGATAATGTCACCGTCATGCTCCGTCCCTGATCACATGATGGTGAGGATCATTCCGCCGAATTATGTAGTGTTTTAGTGTGTATATATATATATATATATATATATATATACACACAAAACTAAAACACTATATATATATATATATATATATATATATATACACACACTCTTAATATTTTCAGCTTTATTCTTATCTAGTATATAACAGCGTGACTTGTTGATGCCTCATGTGACCCCTTGTTGCACTGTTGCTGACTTGCATTGGTAACGTCAGCAAAGGTACTTCATCGCCAGTGAGAGTTACATGCTCCGCCCCCTCATTACATGACGGTGATGTCATCAAAGGTCCTGCATCCTTGTGCAGACTACGGGTGGACTACAAACCCCCTGCAACCTCAGTTGCTATGGAATACTAACGAACACCTAGCCGGACAGCAGCCATACGCATACAGGACCTGTGATGATGTCACTGTCATGTGATCAGGGGCAGAGCATGTAACTCCCTCACTGGGGATGAAGGACCTTTGATGACATTATCATCATGTGATCAGGGGCGGAGCATGTAAGTCACTCACAAACCCACTACATCACTCACGCACGGACGGAAAGGTCGTCGTTAGTAGTTTAAGGCACAAATCAATTTAAAAGATTGCGGGCTGAAGTCGGATGATGACACAGTTGCATGACCAGCCCAGGCATTTAAAAAGTCTCATGATTAGTTAGACATTTAAAAAGTCATGTGATTAGCAGAAATCATAAAATACCAATTCTAAAACATATATATCAGATTAAAACATGATCAAAACATGTTGGGAGGAAGATAGGAATCCAAAGAGGGCAGCTATTATAAAACCAATGCAAGGCAGCAACAGTGCAACAAGAGGTCACATGAGGCATCAATAAGTCACATTGTTAAGTCTGTATATATATATATAGTGTTTTGGTTTTGTATGTGTGTGTATATATATATATATATATATATATATATATATATATATATATATATATATATATACACACACTAAAACACTAGATAATTCGGCGCAAATGTACATATTGAAACATGAAAAATAACGCACAGTGCCCATAGTCACAATACAATAATTACAATATACACTTAGCCAGTGTAATCGGACTGATTATGGGAAGAAAAACATTGGTTTTAAATTAGATGTCCAATGAATCATGTGACTTTTTACATGCCAGGGCCGGTTACATGAGTTCACCCACCTTCAGCCCACGCTCTTTTAAATTGGTTTCTATTGTGCATTCTTTAATAAAGGCCAGATGAAAGCATCGGTACGGAACTCCAATGCATTGCCTCTCAGTCTCCTGTCTTGTGTCCAAGAGTACCCGGTCCCCTGGGCGATGGAAACCATCCCCTTGATAGTGGACTGATTTGGGGCTCTGTAAGTAATGGGAGCCATGGCAGTGGAATCAGCCACAAAACAGCTGTAGAGGCATCCCATTGATTGGTCCTGCTTAATACATAATATTTATTTGCTGAAACTGAAAAAGTTCTTTTAAAGAACCTTATTGTAATTTAAGACAGTGTGGCTAAAATATAGATGCTTCTTTGGACCAATATTGCTTTAAAGGCATTGTTTCACATTAGTAACTTATCACCTATCCAAAGGCTACATGATAAGTGTCTAATTGCTGAGGGTCCTACCTCTAGGACCCCCATTGATCTTGAGAATGGGAATCCCCAGTTCCACCCATGTGAATGGAGCGGCAGTCATACATGTACACCTCTGTTCCATTCATTTCTATGGGACTGCCATAGATAGCCAACCCCGTTTTCATGATTAGTGGGAATCCCATAGATGGATAGGTGATAAGTTGCTATAGTAGGACAACAACCCGTTTAAAGGAAGTCTGTTTTTTTCTTTCTTCCTTGTTTCTTTATCTTCTTCCAGTCCAGCTCCCATGTTGAGATATTATCACATAAGTTTCTTGTGTGCCGTATGGGAATTAGCCCCGGACTGGCTGATGAACAGTCCCCTCTGCCAGCGGTCTGGGCTCTCTCCCTACCTATTCTGCAAAGAAAGCCCCCTCTCCTGCTGAGTGATGCCCCACAATGCCAACTGCAGACGACATGTGTCCTATCTTATTTGTGCTAATGCCACACTGACGACAGAACATCGGATGGTCCGGGACTAATTTCCATATGGTGCACAAGAAACTTATGGGGCAACTGGGCTGGAAGAAGATAAAGCTATGGCGCAATGTCCACGGGCGGACTTTTGCTGTGGAATTCTGCAGCAATAAGCCTCCATAGCATACCATGGTATAACGATCCATCATGTCCACGAGAGGAAACCAATTGCGTTTTCCACTTGTGAATAAAAAAATCGCTGCATGCTCCATTTTGCTGCGGTTCCTGCACAGATGGCTTCCATTGAAGTCAATGGAAGCCGTCCAATCTGCCGTCCGTTAACAGTTGACACTGCGTGGATTCCACAGGAAAGCAGGAGTTTGAAAAAAAAAAAAGTACTGTGCATGTGCGGCGGTGTGCCAGCCCGCACTTCCACACACATCCGCAGTACAGAATAAAGAAGAACCGGACAGGTAAGCATAATCCTCGGTAGCGGGCAGGGTCGGATTCCGTTTCGGGCTCCTGCATGCGGAATCCGACCCGCCCGTGGACATGAGGTCTAACGCTACATTTAAAAGTGCATTGGGTTACTAGGCCAAAATTGACTAACAGACTTCCTTTAGGTTGGAGAAATCTGCTAATATTTTTACCGCTGATTTGAGGGCATGATGCCGATTTTGCAGTCTGTTGCATGGCTACTATATTGCAGATTTACAAAAAAAATGCAAAGGGTGAAATATGTGGCATGCCAATTAACTCAGGTGGGTTTTCATGTCATATCTGAACTCAACCGTACCGTGGTCAACATAGGTGTCAGATTGCACTATACTTGCATGCGTTTAGCTGTAAAATTCTGCTTATTGTGGTTATTTTTGTCCCCCATACTGTAACAAAATCCTTAGTTTTACACTTTGTTGAGGAAGTATCTGCACTCACACTGTACAATGTTGATGCTCAGCATATGTTGAGTTCTCCCATCTCCTTCCTTTAGGAGAGAATACATTCATGACTTGCATGTTCTCCATGAGCCGTTCTGCTAGTTCTGGCACCTTTGTAGAACAGGAGACACATGGTGTCACTAAAGAGCGTTTGTTCTGCAATTTTCTATTATGTAAATGTTCTACCTGGCTCAGTGATATTAATTCTTACAATATGTCTGGATATTTGACAGATGTAGAGACATCATCATGATTGATGACCATTTTTCCTGTGCAATACTCTGTATTATTAAAACGATTCTTGAGACTTATTGACAAGCTCTACAATAAACCCATCAAATCCTTCACACAGATTTCGTGTAGCATTATATAAAAGGTGAAGACTGTTTAGCTGATGGGTCACCGTTTTGACATGTGACAAGTCACCAGGGAGGAAGCAGATGTCTCCTGCTGCCAGTCCTCTACCTGGCGCCTGCCGTCATCTTTCGGAATAGATAGAAACCAGTACCTTTAAAGGAGATGTCCCGAGGCAGCAAGTGGGTCTATACACTTCTGTATGGCCATAATAATGCACTTTGTAATATACATTGTGCATTAATTATGAGCCATACAGAAGTTATAAAAAGTTTTTTACTTACCTGCTCCGTTGCTAGCGTCCTCGTTCCCATGGAGCCGACTAATTTTTGGCCTCCGATGGCCAAATTAGCCGCGCTTGCGCAGTCCGGGTCTTCAGCAGTCTTCTATGGAGCCGCTCGTGCCAGAGAGCGGCTCCGTGTAGCTCCGCCCCGTCACGTGCCGATTCCAGCCAATCAGGAGGCTGGAATCGGCAGTGGACCGCACAGAAGAGCTGCGGTCCACGGAGGCAGAGGATCCCGGCGGCCATCTTCAGCAGGTGAGTATGAAGACGCCGGACCGCCGGGATTCAGGTAAGCGCTGTGCGGGTGGTTTTTTTAACCCCTGCATCGGGGTTGTCTCGCGCCGAACGGGGGGGGGGGTTTAAAAAAAAAAAACCCGTTTCGGCGCGGGACATCTCCTTTAATAAGGGGATATCCGACTTCTGAACAAAAAATAAAAACACTTCAGATGCTATGATATATATATAAAAAAAAACGCAATTCACTTCTCTAATTCCCCACTAAATCAAGATTGATGCTCTGATGGTCACCCGTTATGTTTTATAAGCAGCCAATAAGTAACACTGCAGCCAATCAATGACTCAATAATAGGAGCCATGATGGCAGTAGTACAGTAATGCTGCATTGAATTGGCGGGGGGATTGGAGACTTCATTTCTCGTTTGGGACCCCATTTCATGTGAGCCGATGAAACGCTAAGTAAGTGAGGTTATTATATGGTCAGCTATTCGTTTGACAACAGGGATTAGAGAACATAGACCTATGGTAATCAGTTGATTTCTGGGCCAGTTTCTAGTTAAAAAGGGGGGCCGCCACTACATTGTCAATGTGGTTGATGGAAATAGCCGAGTGCTTGTATTGAGCTATCTCCGGCAGTCTCATTGAAAATGAATGGAGTAGCATTGTGCATACACGGCCATTGCCCCTTTTAATCTCCTTCTCACTAAGAGAAGTGCAACAGTGAGGAAGTTGGGGGAAACGGGACCCCCGTTCTTGGGATTGGTGGGGATCTCAGTGGTGAGACCCCCAGCAATCAGACTTTTATCACCTATTCTGTGGAAATTGCTAAATTCGAGCTGGTTTAAAAACAGAATGTGCACTTGGAGTCCATAAATCTCCTGACTGTTTAACAGCGCCCAACCACCTCCTCCTCCTTTTTATTCAATGTTCTCTGGGCCGTAGATTCACTTAACATTGCTATTTATTTAGTGGGATTTTCAACGAAGTAAAGAGAAGCAAGACTTAGAGTATAATTATAATAAACTGACAAAAAAGTAGGTAAGGTGATTTTTACCCCATCAGTAAAAAGTGTGATTCTCCAAGGTAAAAAGATACAGAGTTTTCCAGATATGAATGACTTGTCCGGTCCATCAACAATTCCCCTATAACAATAAGGCATCACCAATACATTTGCTTCTTGTAATTATTACAAATGTGTCCACCATTATACTTCTTTGAATTTGGTTAAGGATTCCAATTTCTCACAATGCAAATGCAGTACTAGCATACTAGCAAAACCTTGACAGGCTGCAATTCACAGCACAACCACTGGGGAGATGAACATAGACATATACACTTTCCTACCAAAAGTAATTGGACTCCTGAGCAAGAATCAGAAGCAGCATTTATTTACATATGTTAATACATAGTGGGGCTCCTTTGGCCCTAATTATATTGTTTACTCTCTGTGGCATACTAGCTACTGACATCTGATATGATTCAGTTGGTATTTCCCTCGATCCATCCTGCAAACGTCTGGCAAGTTTTATCAAAGAAAATGGATGTTGCTCATATTTCTCAAACATTCCAAAGATGTCCAGTAGGGTTCAGGTCGGGACCCTGTGCGGCCGTCCATTTGTAGAATATCCATATCCTCAAACCAATGTAAAACAGTGTTACATTTGTGGCAAAGTGCGTTGTCTTGTTGGAAGCATTGCTGACAATCCTCAGAGTATTGCACATTGTTGGAAGCACTTTATTGTCTAGAATGTCAAGGTACACCTCTGTGATTGTGGTTCTTACCACCACAACCAAGAGACGAAGACCACGCCACGTAAAACATCCACAGACCATAACAGAACTTCCAATGTACTTAAAGGGGTTGTCCCGCGGCAGCAAGTGGGTCTATACACTTCTGTATGGCCATAATAATGCACTTTGTAATGTACATTGTGCATTAATTATGAGCCATACAGAAGTTATAAAAAGTTTTATACTTACCTGCTCCGTTGCTAGCGTCCTCGTTCCCATGGAGCCGACTAATTTTCGCCCTCCGATGGCCAAATTAGCCGCGCTTGCGCAGTCCAGGTCTTCTCCTGTTCTCTATGGGGCTCCGTGTAGCTCCGCCCCGTCACGTGCCGATTCCAGCCAATCAGGAGGCTGGAATCGGCAATGGACCGCACAGAAGAGCTGCGGTCCACGGAGGAAGAGGTTCCCGGCGGCCATCTTCACCGGTAAGTATAGAAGTCACCGGAGCGCGTTGATTAAGGTAAGCGCTCCGGTAAGCTTTCTTTAGGTCCATGCATCAGGGGTTGTCTCGCGCCGAACGGGGGGGGGGGGGGTTGAAAAAAAAAACCCGTTTCGGCGCGGGACAACCCCTTTAACTGTTAGTGCAACACACTCAAGCAAAAGGCGTTCCCGCGCTCCTCCACACCCAGGTACCTCCATCTGATCTGAAGATGGAGTAGGCCAATTTGTCACTTGAACGTTCTTCCAACTGCCAGTGATGATGCTCCTTGCACCACTATAGACGAGCCTATTGCATTGCACTTCATCATAGACTGCTTGTGTGCGGTGGTGGACTCTAAGCCAGAAGAGGGCTCCCAGCCTCCCACACTTATAGGGCACATAGCACATTATCCACTCAGCACTACATATGGATAGGCAGCGTACAGCATCTCAGAAGCTATATGCATATAACTGTTCAGTGGGCCCCCAAAATGAATTCTACCAGTGGGACCTAATCACCCCAATCTGAGACCGCTTTACATAACTATAAGGTGAAATAATAAAACTTTGTCCACCTGCAGTCACCACTAGGGGGAGCCTATTGCCGTGGCAGATAGCCAGAATTAAATTTTTAAAATTGGTTGTATGAACTTTCAAAAATCTTGAGCCGCGTATCAAAGGAAATGAGTTCCATCTATAATAGAGAAATATTAATTATTAATCAACACAGCATTTTGTACCTAATGACTAATAGGTGTAAAAAGTTATATTGCAAAACCATAAAAAGTCTTACTTTTTCCTGTGTACTGAAAACTAAAAAATGATGCATTTTTTTTTCCCTTAAGCGATTTATGCGCATTCTCGTTTCATACACCAGAAAAATGGGTAACAACCATTTTCCCTAATATATCAGGAGTTAAATAATTCTATAAATACATTTTTACAGCAGAACATGTTTTTGTTAGAATAATGTCGCCGAGAGAAGATCTGCTCCTGATACAAAACAGCCAGAGAAATTACGTGTAATGAGATAGTAATGCATTGTAAATTTCCTGCAAGAGAAGCGCCTGAGTGCGGCTTTCACCTCCCAATATTGTGGTTTCTTATGTAAATCCATCATGATTTGGGACCTGATGTTCATTTCACTATTTTCTGGCATTTATATATAAGGTAATTGGACAATTTATAAATGCATCTTTTGATACAATTTCGTCTTGTTCTTGTTGTCATCCTATTTGTGCGAGCTCAAAGAATAAGTCATTGCTGATGTCAAGCAATTAAAGCGGGAAAAAAAACAAGGCGGCGTTCTAAGGAAGAGTTATCATGTAGCAAATTCTGGTGGTAGCGATGACACGGCGCGGCGTATCAGCCACCACTAATTGCAGGAGCGGGTTATAGAAGTCACCTATGACTTCTTTGATAATTTTGATACATTAGGTTGACCCATGGAAGAGAAGAACAGGACTATAACCCCGTTAAGGACGTTGACGCCGGTGCAGTCCTATGTTGTATGGTTCTTTGTGATGCAAATTGGCTCTTCTCTCCTTACCACCTATTCTATTAGATGTTTGGCCGGCATTCAACATACTGTTAAATTATTCTATATCCGTCTCCGTTGCTATCGTCTTTCTTTTGATCTGCATGGCAAATTCTGAACACTTATGCCCTCTCATCTTCGGAATTTGAATTTCTACATAAGCATTTATGTTCACTTTAATATTTTATTTGTTTTATTTTGTGTCCGCACATGGATACACAAGCGGAGCAAAGATTTAAAGCTTCACAGCTGAGAACATATTTCCATTAGGGACAGATTGTGTATTGTACATAGAATTATTTCTGCCTCTAAGTACTGTATGTATGTATTGATTTAATATTTATTACTCCGACTGTATAACTTACCATTCTCGCATGCACTGAACTGCCAAACTAGCTGCTAATTATAAAAAGCAACTCTTTGCAATTTGAGGTTTTCACACAGAATGCTAATCCTCTCCCCTGGTATCCAGTGGAGCTGCACAGTCTCCGGTGGATAAGCCCTTCGCACTGCCATTTTCATTAACCCATCCATTGCCATGGGGCCAATCTAAGGGACGTGCCTCGACGTCAAGATGATAAGACTGCAAAGATGTTTAATATCCTCTAATTAAAATTATTCTCGCTTCAAGGAATGCAAGTGGCAAACGTATGCGGAACGGTTGCAAAAGTATTTGCACCATAAAACCTTATTTAATAAAATATGTGCATTCCAAATGTATAATCGTCATAATTGCAAAGGGAAGAATTTGCATTTCTTCAGTTGTATTTATTGCAACAGCTTTGCATTAATGAGACTTTTAGGATTATTTAAAGGATAGATAAAACCCAAAATTGAAAATGTCATATATGAAGCATGAACACATATTTGCCAGCATTGGAAAACAAATTTCATTTCTTCTTTGCCGCTGAGTCGGTTGAATCGGTGTTTGTTTCATTGTAGAGCACTTTATGAAGTTATTACAAATACCGAAGAGACGTGATCATAAATAATACAGCTGTGTTACAGGTCACTGTGGCCCATGTACTTGACATCAACATAATGGGAGTCTATCATCCGATGGAGGAGCACGCGGTGCTTGACAAGACGGACAGCTACTAGACCACACAAGAATACAACTAGATTACATACTATTGTCAGATAGAGGAGTCCAACTATCATATCACATCATGCTCAGATGACTATGATATTGTATTCTAAACAGATCTTCTAGCAAGAACGTATCATCTACACTCAGAGTAGACGCTGACTCTTCAATGCTAGAACTATCTATGCTGTAATTTCCTAACTTCAACACAAATCCAATCTTGCAAATTACAATCTCCGCTTACTGGGTAACAGTCCATTTATTTGCATCCTCTATAGAGGCTGTATTGGGGTGACTGACCATAGAGACTATCACTTTCCCTCCCCACACACAGAAACGGTTGTGGATGAGAGATGTCCTAGCCATCTGGAAGACCAAAATGAGACTAGTCGAATTTGACTCATAATTCCAATCTGTGACTCAAGCGCACTATGAGGAAGGTCAGTTTGCTTGGATAATTCAGTACTACCATAAAGAAAGATACACCAGATACTTGATTCAAAACTTTTATCTTCAGTTTTGTAATGAAAGTTGTACCCCACCTATCATAGCTTCTCCTCTTCTACACCATCACGCTGCTAAAAAATTAATAAAAATATATACTCACTTGCCTGAAGGCTGCATTCTACCCCATCCCGCAGCTTTTCTGCTGTCTCTGCTGAGTCCAACAGTCACAGGTCTCTTTAAGCTGGTGTGGCCAATCATTGGTTTCAATGTCATGGAGACCAATGATTTGCTTTAGCGTTCACATGCTTGGATGGAAACATGACTGCTGGACTCAGAAGTGAGTGGAGACAGTAGGGGCTTGGTATTGAAGATTTGAGTATTTGTTGTTTTATTTTTGGAGCTCTGCAATAATTTTTAACTGTATCCATGTCCATACAGTTGAAAGCAGTACTGCTGATCGGGAGCTACCATGAGGATCAATGCAGATACACCATTTGCTTTTTGGTTAAAGTAGCCCTACCTTGTAAGAAAATATTTTTTTTGCAAATCCTCAAATTTCTACGCCAGTTATATAAAGTTGTCAAGCTATAATTCAGGGGTGCACAACCTTTTGTCGTTCAGTCGACACATTACCATATTAAACCAAACACTAAGGGCTGCAATAAAACATAAAGGGGTATTACCATCTGAGACATTTATGGCATATCAAATCTATTTTCCATAAATGTCAGCTAGGTTCAGGTTCTACTTCCAGGACTCTACTGGAAGGATGGGTCCCCTTTTCCCACAATCAGCACCCTAGAGAGGAGGAGTACATGCATGCCTCTGGTGCTCTCCATTGTAGATTATGGGTGTTACGGTAACAACCTAACATTTCACATCTCCCGTAAACTACAATGAAAAGATCCACATGTATAGGTGCTCACTTCTAAGTCATACAATATGCTCAATTCTTGAGTTGCAAACAGAGGTCAGGGGACCTGATTTTTATGATGTATGGGGCACCCAGAGATTTCTACACAGTGCACCACTACTACTTGTCCATCCCGGCTCCTGAGCCACATATTGCTGCTCTCTCACATGGAAACTATATATGAGCATCCACACACAGGCAACCTTTTTCTGGGTTCAGTTAGTTGGGTGCCATACAGAATGTCATTGTCGACTGCATGTAGTTGTGCACACCTGCTATAAGTTAAAGTGTATCATAGATGCAACTTATTTTTTACTGGACTTTAAGAAGTAGAGGCTGCAGCTAGGGTTGGTCACATTCTTTGAAAGTGAGCAGGACTCTGTCTATCCTGAAACCACAATGGTAGTATCTTGGCTCACCAGATAAGGACCAGGGAGACATCATGGCGTCAGTTCTGGGCCACCTGATCCGCACACTGGCACATGGTCAGTGTTATTTTGGCATTGGATGCTGACATAGTATTTCTCTGCTAATGTGTGTTGGATCAGTTGGCTGGGAGGTGTGTTTCCCAGCTGACCAATCAGCATTTGTCTGTGAACACTTATCTCCGCTCCTCCTCACGGAGGATGCTGGTTATACTTCTTCTTTGATGGCGTTTCTGATCATGCTGGCGGCTCGACAGTTCATATAAGTTTGGCTTTAGTGTAATCTGAGATATTGATACATCTGTCTCCTGACTTTGTACTATTGCTACTTTGGTTTACCATTTGTTTGTAGAGTACTTGTGTAACACATTACTCTACTTATAACATTATAGCTACCATTATCCCTGTTTACAACTAGGGAGAATCAGGGTCATCCCAGATTCCTGACGTAGGGTGGCCCTCATCAGGACAAGTGCTCTGCTTTTAGGTAGGGCCTCCTTACATTAGTAGATTAAGGTCAAATTTCTATTTCTTTACACTTTTTGGTTCCATTATATACATTTTGTGTTATCCCAGTTAGAATATTGTGTGCATATCCGTCCTTTGAGGACAATAGATCACGTCCAATCTGAATGGGGTATTTTGCAACCAACTCGGACAGAACAACTATCAAACAAGTGAAAAAGGAACCCTTGCTTGGCATTCACATTAGGCTCGTCTGCCATACTGCATAGGAAACATGGTGAGGAGGGGGTGAAACAACCATCATGCCTTTGTACATGAAGTATGTAGCATGGTTGATCAGCACGAGGAACCAATTCTAGTCCAATTTTACTTTATGCTCACTCTTGGTCACTACCACCATTGTTTAGCTCTACTCAGAGGCGTAACTTGAAGCTCCTGGGAGCCAATGCAAAACCTGTAAAGGGCCCCCAACTATAATGCTTTATTCATAGTACTGGGCTCCCTATGTGGAGAAGAGAGACCTTATTGGCTCTCTAAAGCTCCTGGGCCCGGGTGAAACCGCATACCCTATAGCTATGCCAATGGCTCTACTCTATGCATGGTAAGATGTGGAAAAACTTACCAACTTTTATTAAAACTAACATTGTGCATTTCTTCAAATAGGCGAGCTTCTGCAAAAACAACATTTCTGCTTATTAAATCATTCTATTCTCTATTTTATGTTTTGCAAAGTAGAGACATCCATTATTGGCGACAACAATTATCTGTCTGTATTATATGATATAGTATACTGAGCTTTTGTCAAGATTCAGATCCTTAGTAGCTAAAGTCACATTGGATATCATCCTATTACAAAAGGCCTGTTTTTTTTCTTTTTTCTCATACTTTTCCTTTTTATTCCTTTCTGTGGTCCACAAAAAAAGCATTAAAAATTATAAAGCTAATTACATTTTGTCAGTATTAAGTCAGTGAAGGGAACATTGGTGTTGGACTTCACCACCTTCCCCTTTTAATTAGTCGTTAGGCAGTCTTATAGTGTAATGTGTTGAGTTTCTTTTACAATGCTGTTTATGACCCGGTCTCCCTTGTATATTTTTGCGTTTCTCTCTATGTACTGATAATTCATTTGTGCTAATTATTTTTAATATGTTGAGAGTCTTTTCGCCTCGCTTTGTCCTCATCTGTTTTCTCCAACTATAAAACCCCCAGAACTTTAAATCCTATCACTCGCTGTGCTGCTAGATGCGGTCCCACTGAAATGGTTAGTTAATTATATGTTTCCTTCCAAAAGGTAAAAGCAAATTTCCTTAGTAACATTTATCTTACTTACAAATGTGTTCCGAGAAAATTCTCTTGTCACCATTGTGCGCTGGTACAGAACATGTGGAGGCCTGCGACATTCAAGTGTTAAATTGAGAAATGCCTTCCTTAATGGAGCTAAACATTAATTTATCCAGTATAGGGTGAAAAGCTCATTCGGCGGTCCCAACGAACTCTCCTATAACTCTAGCATAAACACAAAAAAATGTATCGGCTATCATACTAAAATAGAAGAGACGTATAATATATTCACCAGTATACAAAAATATGTTCATGCCCTTTGGGGATCATGACTGCCCAGAGCCATTTCAGTCTGGGTTTTTTTTCTACATAGTGAAGTATAACAGAAAGTCTTAAAGAAGTTTCCATAGGCAAGTTTATACTTTATATGCCAACGTGATGTCTTCAGGCCCATTAACAGGGTTTTCCAGCCCTTTACAAATCTAAGCAAACTGAATATGGGTTAAATTAACATAAATCCTCCATTTCTTACACCATGATGGTCCCCGGGTACTTTACAAGTCTTTGTTTTTGCTGCTGCATTCGTTCACCTGACAGTAGGGTCATGTAAAAGGGGCAACGATCAACAAAGAATGAACAATCGCTCATTCAACAGCTGATCATTGTTTCTTGGCAATGAGGAAATGTACAGCTGGCCTATGGGGACAAACAATTATACCAACAATTGTTTGTCCCCTATGGTGGCATTTCTTGGCCCGTGTAAAAAAAAAAAGCAATTAAACATCAATCAACTTGCTTGTCGATCAGTATCTATTTACATCAAGCCAAGAAGTAGTCCATGTGATGGGACCTTTAGTTGCATTATGGAGGCACCAAGTGGTGGCTCATGGAGTATCCATAGGTTCGTAGTATAGACTAGTACAGACAAGGGCATAAAGGAAACCACAATGGAGAAGGGTGCTGGACTGGTAGCACCTTGTGCCTAAGTGAAATAGAGAGTGGCCCAGACAGGTGCATAGCTGTAGGTGTGTGCTACAGCTACAAGTAGGAGTCACAAGCATACCCTAGTGCTCGAAGGGGCCCTTCTGCTGCATAAGAAGTATTATAAATGGTAAATAGGGGACCTGTTGCACATTCACATTGGGTCCCAGGAACTGCAGGTTATGATAGTTGATGCTGTACGGGGTCTATGCACATGATGTGTAGGACTCCAAACGCAGCATACTCAGTAAGTAAATTACTATTCATAGTTCCCATCACTTTCAGTTCATTATAGAAGTATGAGTACTTAGTGTGGAACAAGTATTCCAAAATTTGCTGATTATTATTTTTTTTTAATAATAAAGTTAGTTAGCAGCCAAGAATGAGTAAGAGAAGCTAAGACTTTTCTTGCCTTCAGGCACCATCAAAGTTGCCAGAGTTAGTTTTAAGAAATCTGAGTTATTGCTGTATTTTAGACAAGTCCAGCATTCTTTTTGCCAATGGATATTTAAGAGTTCAATTCTGATTTGATAGATTATATCTTCATTATTTAATTATGCCAAATATAGATATTTACGATAAATGTGGTTAAAATGTATCAGTATGACTTGGAAATTTCATATGTAAGCAAATACATACTTAGACAATGTACAGTATATATCTATTTACACCGTCTTATGGTATAAAATGATGCCAAAAATTGGAGATTATATTTACAACAAAATATGGACCATATGGACTGATGGACTACCCTAACTACTATTATGTGAATCTCCTATAACTCTTAAACTATGATTCCAGCGTGTGTATTGTTCCATATTTCTTATTTGCATATATTTCCCAGAGGAGCATAAAGGGCATTATAAGTCTCCTCACTCACCTTCTAGGTACTCTCCTTAAAGAGTGATGAAACCCCTCCTGATTCACATCATAGGCCTTTCACTAACCAAGCCACAATCCTACCTCACACCTCTAAACAGCTGTCTGTGTATCGATTCTGGCTTGGTGTTCAATACCCAATCACTGTTCTAAAGACCTTTATAAAGGGTCGAGCACTGATATGCAAGGATGATGCCATCCAACAGGTGGCACTGCAGAGGTATTGTTCCATCTTTTGAAGTTTTGAAGGTAGTTGAGAACACGCAGAAAAAAGAAAAGGGTCTTAGTGATATAGAACATGAAGAAAGTGGCAGTGATAGCCCCACACATAGAGATCCTCGAGCCTAGAGTTTTGACGACAAAGGGGCAAAAGCTGTGATAAGGCCTACAGCCTTTATTAGGGAAGAGGGTGAACAAGGAAGAGAAGGAAAAGTCCTCAGCGCTCAAAATGGTACAATATAGCAGAATTTGTAGTGAAAATAGCAGATGTAAAGACTTACTTCACGGAGGCATCCTGGTATAGACGGCCCCAATCCCAGCAAACCGACCGTATTTTTTACGTTTGCTGGGATTGGGGGCGTCTATACCAGGACGCCTCCGTGAAGTAAGTCTTTACATTTGCTATTTTTACTACAAATTCTGCTATATTGTACCATTTTGAGCGCTGAGGACTTTTCCTTCTCTTCCTTGTTTGCATTCAACTCCACCATATATATGATTGGAGCTTCCTCAAGCTGCTCTACAGTGCACTGGGGGCCTGTATAAATTTGGTACAATCATCATCCATCTGAATAAGAGAACTCTCTACACATCTGCCTTCACCTCATTGCCTCCATGATGCCTTTGGATATCTGACTAAGTGAGCGCCACCTATCAATACCTAGGAAAGAGGGTGGGGATATGTAGAAGGGTATCACACAGAATGGCATGTAGGGTGTTGTAAACAGACATGTAGGGTGTTGTAAACAGACATTCTGATACCTGAAAGGAGAGAAAACACCTGTGGGTGTAGTACGAAGTAAGATAAAAGGATTAGTTCCTGCCACACTCAGGGGAAAGTTGGCTGCCAGCCAGAGAGAGAGGCCGCAGTGGTAGCATCAGGAACTAGAAGCCTGAGGTCCATCACCAGTCTGACAGAGCAATATGCCCTCTAGACGCGCCGGGTGGGGCATGGTTACCCTGTGGGTTGTGAACCCTGAAGAACTGTATGTTTCATGTAATTTCTCTGATGTGGAATAAACCATGGCAGGTGCCAGAATTGCAAGAATTCCAATTGTCCTGAGCCTTTTCTATACATGACGGAAAAGACAGCGACCTGATGGGCGAGTAACCCCAACGTGCCACAAATATATGTATATACATAGTAGCAATGCCAATTATTCAACCTCCCATTGCAAATTAGGTGTGTTTGACAAATTTACAAACTTTCAGCTGTCTGAAGAATAACAGTTAGAACAAGAACAGTATAAACAGTTCAACACAAACTAATATAACAAGTGGTTTTTCCAAATTCAAAGCCAAAAGCAAATAGCTGAATGTTTGTCAATTTAGTAAAGAAACCTAATCTGCAATGGGGGTTGAATAATTGCTATTTCAACTGTATGGACTGGGTCTATGATTTTTTTTAAAATACAGAGCATTTCTATCTTATCTGTCATAAGATTTGTAGAGATCCAATACACAGTATGTAATACAAGACGCACAGAAGCAAGAGCATACTATATTTTGAATCCTCCCAGCAATCACACATACTAGGATCAGTGTTCAAAAAAGAAAGTTAGGAAAGTGGAGTATAAGGCAAAAAGCAATATCAGCTTTTTGGAAAATTTGACTGTCAAGTTACCAAGCTACAAGAAAACTAAATTGCCAGTAACTGTTACGATCGTGTGGGCAACCTAAGCAGGGGAGCCCACACGATCGCACCCAAAAAGGGAGAGAGAAGAGAATATGAATGGGATGGACGTACACAGGTAGCACCAGGGTCACACAGGATTCACACAGGTTTCAGGCAACTGACCCTGTACTACGCGGGAGGATGGCATGGCCCTACCTAAGCGGGGAACATTGCCCCAATAAGGGCAGCCCAGCGGTCTTTGGAACTCAGCCCTAGCTGATCCTAGGAACCACGCCACAGAACAGGAGACATACACATGCCACATGACAGAAACAGAACAGGATACACAGCACACAACATGCAACCACTAGAAACAGATAAGCTGAACGTAAATACCAGGTATTGGTTGACATGTTCTACAAGATGTTGAAAGCTAGCGGGCCACTTCACGGCTCCTGGTTATACCGATAGTCCCTTCACTAACCAGGAGTCCAGCAGAACCGGACAGAGTTCACACAGAAAGCTGAAACAGGACAGGACACAGATAGCAGGTCACGCAGCAGACTGACAAGAAACTGACAGAATTTAAACGTACAAACGGACATGAACCAGCCAGACAGAAATCACTCAGCAAAGCTTGCAACAGGACAGAACAAGCACTGGACACACAGCCAGCTGCATCAGGAACAGGACAGAGAACAGGGAACAGAGCCAGACAGACTCCACTCAGATCACATGCACACAGAAGGAACTCACCGCAAGTCTATGTGTCCTCATACCCCGGGGAAGGGGGGGGGACAGACAGTCAGCTACACAAGCTGACATAGGGGAGTGTCCAGTTACACCAACTGACACCCAGAGTAAGGCATAAGATTTCTGGAGGCTGCACCTGAACAGGGGGAAGGAAATGGGGTCTGCATGTACTGGAGACTAAGACGACAGGTGTCCAGACAATCCTGGGGAAGCAGAGCCACACAATAGACTTACTTGCAAACACAGATCAGAGTGGGAACAGGACAGACCATGACTGATAACAAGTTACAGGACACAGAACTAACATGAGTACTCACCCTAGGGAACCCAGCCAGAGACTGACAGGAGCTGGGTTTATATGCGAGCACAGATCCAGGAGATTGGCTAGCAGGAAGTACCACACCCCTCCAGCTCAATTAACCCTCAACCGCCTGACTGTGCTGCTAGGAGTACATAGTACAACAGATCCCAGCAGCACACGTAACAGTAACAGTCCCATGCATTCCAATTTATAGCTAAGTGTCTTGTTTTCTATCAAAGTTCTAAAAAAAATATTTGCGCCAGATAGATAGAGAGACAGACTTTTCCTCTATGCCAATGAAGACAATAGAGACATAGAAGAGCCGATTTATCATTTACCTGTTCATCACAGTGCATAATGTGTTATTTGCCATTTCTCATGTAATATCATAGATTATTATGCATCCTATCAGTTTTGCTGCATTAACCTACTCATGTCCATTACATCTGCAAAAAAACGTAATGGAAGTTGAAAAGGGGTCAGTGAACCTTCAAACTGTAGTTATTGAAACTTCGATTATTATGCACAAAGATCTTTCATATCTTTCAGAATGTGACTCAAGCAGCATTTATGGCCATTAGAGGACAATCATGTCTATTGTCAATCAAAACAGAATCTTAAATGGAAAAGTAGTTGAGTTGCATGAAGAGTAGGCAAGATTGCAAAGCATCGTGTGGGCTTTTTATCCACTTAAATGGAAGACCTTTAACTATCACTAGCAACTATTGCTGGAAATTACACCCCCTTATGATGCTCATTTAGATGTCAGAAATAAAACTATATTTTTATACCAAAAATATAAAATGCAGAAGAAATATAAAAGCAAAAGGCTTGCTGATTGCTATAGTGCGGTAATCAACAGTTATTTATAATGGAATGACATATTGAAAGGTTCTTTCCATTGGGAAAGCAAATATTACATTTCTAGAAAAAAATGCATTTAAAGAACTGATCTTTACCATTTCCTACTGACAGGGTTAAGGGAAATAATATTAGATCGTCAGACAAGTTAGACTAGTGACTGTATGATATAAGTGTGGGAGGTCATGGGTCATGCGCAACATAAAGGATATATGAATTTCATCACAATATTCCTGTATGTTGAAAATAGGATATAGTATATTGCTGTCTATAGGCTATTATTTGTCTCTGTGGTTCCCCCTACCAAGTGTGTAGTCAAAGAAAGCATAGAGATAGTAGTTACTCCCAAGTTTTGGTGTAGCCAGGCGAGCCAGGTCCAAAAGTGGGCAAACAAATTTGGATTATTGGCCTCGTGGAGAAGAAAACGTCTGTGGGGACAATATTATTGAGAGTTGGGGACTTACGGTGGTGGAAGCAGCAAATTGAGGACCTACTAGTTGCCACATAAAGTTTGGTGCTACTCGGAGGACACCTTGCACCCTACCTTTGATGCAAATGTATTTTTCGGAGGAGTTAAAGGGGTTGTCCCACGAAACAAAGTTGGGGTATACACTTCTGTATGGCCATATTAATGCACTTTGTAATATACATCGTGCATTAAATATGAGCCATACAGAAGTTATTCACTTACCTGTTCCGTTGCTAGCATTCCCGTCTCCATGGTGCCGTCTAATTTTCAGCGTCTAATCGCTGCATTAAAGAAACAGTACACAAACAGCATAAAACAGTGTAAAAAGCAAGTAACTCTTAGGGGTCCGCCTCTTACACTAGCGCCACCTTAGAAGACACTAGTATTATAAATGCACATAGAAGATTGGTGGTCCAGTTAGAGCTTTTGCATGGGTTACTGATGAGGTTCAAATTACAACTGTGCTCCCAGCATTATAATGAAACCTGTCTTCAGGACCCTCATTGCATAATCTAACAAGTAACTGCATGTTAAGATCAACACAGCCTACATCCTTTAAAAGAGTTTTGTGCCAAGTTGGCCATGAGTAGCCAAATGTTTCACGGGGATACCATGATTTACAGCAGTGTCCTTCTTTACCTTTCCTCTTGACTTAAAATGTGTATCACAAGTTGACCAGCTTTGAAAAAAGAGGATTTCACAACATTATATTCTGAGATGTCTATATGTGGTCACCCCATGGTTGTGATGTGAATTGCAGCCTGTCAAGGGTTTCCTTAGTATGTCACAGTACTGTATTGAATTTGTTTTGTCAACTTAAAGGGGTTGTGCAGTGGGTACATTTTTTCTTAAAAACATACTGACTTCTGATAAAATAATTAACTAGCTTATATTCACTTGTTGCCATTAGGCAACTCCTTTAGTTCATGGAAAGGTAAGGGCGAACACATTTGTAGTTGGAAATTGGGCAATTAATTGGAAGAGGTACTTTGTCATTGGGTCTTCTCATGAATGGAAAACCATGTGCTGGTGTATGGTCAACTCTACCATGTGCAGCCTAACAAATTAATTGGCTGCAAACACATGTGGATGCAAATCAATGAAAGAAAAGCTTTAGATATGTGTTCTGCATTATGGTCTGCCCAATTCTAAAATATATGAATATTTTAAAATTGGGCAGACCATAATGCAGAGAAACTATGAAATAAATGAAAAATGCTAAAAACAATAGGAAAAATGGTACCTGTGGTGATTGTGCATCATCACAACACCCATACAGCCTATAAGACAACAGCAGCCACCCCACCATGGGCCAGCAGAAGCCTCCATCAGCAGTGAAGAAATGCAGGAAGAAGAGGATCACTTGTTGATTCATTTCTTTATTGTTTCTAATTACACTCAATGTATTGTATCATGTGAAAGTGGTCATGTTTTCTTGTGATGTCATCTGCTAGTTTAACCCATGGGTTTTAAATATCTGTTAGTTGCCTTTTACTTTGCAATTAGACCAGATGAAGGTATTGTTTCGGTATTGAAACATGTTACCCTTGTAAGAATAAAGTTCATATTTCTGAAGCACCAGTTACTGCTCCGGTCTCAACACTTTGAGGTCCACTTCTTATTCCTGCATTTCCTAAATTTTAAATTGGGTCATCTACAGTAAATGACATTCCCATTTAAAAGAAGCTGAAGCTAGACAATAAGTAGACTCTGCAGAGTGAAGTCTACTTAGATAGCCTCATTAAAATTTATCAAAGTATGTGTGTATTTACCAAAAAGATAGCTCATGTAGCTGTGGAGGGAATGGCCAAGTTCAGTTGGTCTTGTCCCCATTTTAATGGGTAGTAGAAACCTAAATAGAGATGAGCGAGCATACTCGCTAAGGGCAATTGCTCGATCGAGCATTGCCCTTAGCGAGTACCTGCCCGCTCGGAAGCAAAGATTCGGGTGCCGGCGGCGGGCGGGGAGCTGCGGGGGAGAGCGGGGAGGAATGGAGGGGAGATCTCTCTCTCCCTCTCTCCCCCCCCCCGCTCTCCTCTGCTGACAGCAGCAACTCACCTGTCACCTGCGCCGGCAGCCGAATCTTTAGAGACGAGCGGGGAGATACTCGCTAAGGACAATGCTCGATTGAGCAATTGTCCTTAGCGAGTACACTCGCCCATCTCTAAACCTAAACAGAAATATGACCTCCATAGGGGCTGCAATTTTTGCAAACAGAGAAGTGGAAAATGGAATGGGAACACCAAGACCTTCTGTTGTCAAGGATCCATCATCATTCATGGTATCAGCAATAGTAAATAAGTGTAACTACAGGGTGTCCAAACACAAACCTTTTCATTATTGACAAGAGAAGTAATGAAACACTCATGAGGCTGTACCTCTAACGAGTCAACGATTGTCTGGCTATAAGTCTCGTGTGGCGCAGAGTGTTACGGCAGCAGAAATGCAGTCCTAAGCTTTTGCTCATGACCTGAGGTTTGCGAATCAATCCCCGCAAGGTTCAGGTAGCCGGCTCAAAGTTGGTTCAGCCTTCCATCCTTCCAAGGTTGGTAAAACAAGTACCCAGCTTGGTGGGTGTAATAATTAAATAATAAATAAATTTAAAAAAATAAATAAAAATTACCTGAAATTGCTGTGGAATAAGTTGGCGCTATACAAATAACAAGAATTATTTTATTACAAGAAGTAAACAAATCATTTCATAAAGCAAAATCTCAGCTTCAGATTTGGTAAAAACTTTAAAAAACTTGATTTGATATGTATAAAAAAAAGATCAATGCTGGCTGAAAAGAAAACTGTAACATGAGGACTGTGTATGAGATGTTCACCAATTTAAAAGTCATGCCATACACCAGGCACACACGGGAAAGTCTGCTGGAGGTCTAAGTCCTGATCTCGAATATGGGAGCCAGTACTACAAAGACGTAGCTCCTCATTGATGTGAAAAGAAGCACAGGAGGAAGATGGGATGAGTGTTAGTCATTAATGATTCAGACCTAGCAGATATAATCATTGAAGTAGCTTATATCAGTGCTGTGCTGATTAAGGCTCCTTGGAAAAGAACAGTTAAACTTATGAAGCCTCAGGCTAATGAACTCCAGTTGGGGCTTGTCAATAATAGGATGCAGGTCTTAAAAGAGACTGCGGAGTGAGCGCACTGAAGTCGGAAAAGGATAATTTGATCATAGTTAGTAATATAGTTATGCAGTGGTGAGAAGATTGCCCTCCTATGTTTGATCCTAGACCAAGTTACAGTAAGCCGCAGTGATGGGTCATAAAGAAAGAGGTGGTGATCTGAGGACACGAGATACGAGCCCACAGGGAGTCTGGTTTTGTGTTTACTCTTTTAAGCACTTATAAACTGAGGAAAGAAAGAAAAAAAAAAACTCCAAAGCATTTTCCTTGATGTATTGTCTTGAAGGGGTTTTCTGAGGTTTCTTGGGAAGCCGTATGAAAAAATAGTGATATATGTATTAATCATAACGGTATGTTTTCCTAGAGGCTGTTACTTGGCTGTAATGCGAAATGTAGATAATTTTCTCTTGCTAATACCTTTCACCTATGTGTTACATGAGTTTATGGGAAAAGAAATATTCAATAACCAATCTGGACAGATGGGAAGGGAGGAAAATTTAGGAAATAAAGAAAGCTGTGATATTAAATTCTATATCAGTACATGTCACTTAAAGTGGTAGTTATTTACATAGTGTATCATCTTAGTCTTGTCCTCTACTTCAGTCTTTTAGAAAACATTTTTAGGTCTCTTTAGTCTTAATCAGCCAATAATTCTATTTCTGTGTTCAACGGTAAAACCTACTGGCTATCTAAATTATAAATGTTGGGGTTTTAGGCTGATTCTCTCTTGTTTCACATTGAAAAGAGCTGTACTAGATGTGCCTATCTGTCAAGTTCAGAGTATTATTCTTTAGTGTACATCCATAGGAAAGAAAAAAACCCATAAGGGAGAAAAACGGTTTCCTTAAATTAGGGAAAAAATATTTCCTGACTCTAAATCTGGCTAATAAATACTTGGATTAATGTCCCATTTACAGTAATCTAGTGACTATAATATAGTATTATTACACTTAAGACATCCAGGCCCCTTTTGAACTCTTTTAGTGAATTTTCCATCACCACTTAGGCAGAGAAATCCATAGTGTCACTGCTCTTACACCAACCATCAGTAGGAGATCCCACCACTGCCACCAAGTTGTCAGGAATCAGCAGCAGATCTCACTGCTGTCGCCAATTTGTTAGTAACCAGCAACAACAAATCCTACCACTGCCAGCAATTTGTGATGTACTATGTTTTCTCAGCATATGACATATGCACAAATGCAAAAGTTGATCTACTTCCACTCCCTAAGTCCTATACTCCTTGTAAGATGGAGCATAAATCATACCACAACAAAGCCCTACAAGCCCCAAAATACAAACTGATGCCACTGACAATATAAGGCAAATCAGATTCTTACATTCTGGTAAAATCCCAATGCACGTAGACACTCGCTTTGTTTTAACTGTCAAGAGATTAACAGTATCTGAGACTTTTGGTTCCATTGTGTAGTAAGGACTGAACTAATTAAAGTTTTAAGCTTTAATACAAAAGGTGCAATGCTTACAAATAGTTACAAAAGGATGATATAGAAAAGACATACATACAAAAACAGATATAAATAAAAGGGAATAAAATAGGACTACCTGACTTGTCACTAATTAGATTGGCTAAGATCCGGACACCAGAAGAGACACTTAAGTATTTAGACAGTTCTTCAAAGTTGGATTGCAATTGTCTGGATTCTGACAATGGTATTCCACCGGATGTGGGACTGCAAAGAGTTCAAGCCAAAACCCTCTCATCTCCATTGCCAGATCATGTGATAGAGGTGGACTGATTACATGCAGGATAACCCAATTCTGGAGACATATTTCTTGTTTTATTTCATATGTCGGAAGCTAATACTGAGAGATTATGACCATCATTTTCAAGTTTTCCTGTCCATAGATGTCAAACAGATTAGAGAAATATTAATAACTGGAGTTGATATTGAGTTGCAGGTTTCCCTGTGCCCTTCACTCCTCGCACTCAGGACATGTGAAGCTGATGTATTTCCCGGGAACAAAAATATAACTGGATTTATGCAGAAAATGAATTATACCAAGGAGATTTAGAATTTTTATACTTCCTTCGTTTTGCTCAGGCATGGTGTGACTGGAGATGCTGAGTCAGCACTAGAGTCTCGTTTTTGTGTACATTACTTACAAATTCTTAACCAGTCCATGGTCGCTGTTTGCACAGGCAACTCCATAGTCGTGTTCATGGAAGTAAAGCGAAGAAGTTATTTAGGTGCAAATGAATAACCCATTCTAGACAACAGTCACATTGGTACAGGCATCTTGGTTAAACTGAAGTCAACCCATCTCATGCAGGATTTGAATATTTCCTAATATGGTCAAAATTTCACCTATGGCAGAACTGTGACATATTTTTGACAATTCATACAGGTTAGGACATGTAACATACATTGAGAACAGAATTCATAACAATCTCCTATGATTATCTAGAAACCTTCTTTTCTCTAGACATAGATAATATAAACACATATCTACTGTATTAGGGCTCAGTCAGACGATAAATTCAATGAATGGCTGAGCGCTGCCTCTGATTGGCTGGACGCTGTGACCATTTACAGGCAGCGCTCAGCTGTCATGCAATGAATAGCTGAGTGATGCTTGTGATTGGCTGAGTGCTCAGTCAATCAGACCAGCACTTTATGGAGGCAGGGATTTTTAAATCCCCGGCCATCAGAAAGTGTTTTAGAGCAGTGCTGGCATGGAAGAGAGAAGACACGCCGGAGCCCTGACAGTGGCAGAAGGTGATGTATATATATTTTTTATTTTTTACACCAGCTAGGGATTTTCAGGGAAGGGCCTATATTTTAAGCCTTTCTCTGAAAATCACTGCAGTGGTTGCTTGCATCCCATTGCTTTCAATGGGGTGGCTGCAGCACTGGTCCCACTGAAAGCAATGGGAGAATCTCGCACTACTCTGCCACAGCTGTGACAGCTGTGGCAGGGGATTCCTTCATCCCCGCTGGAAGTCCCCTGGTCACTTAACACTATGATGGTGCTGTCACAGTGTTCAGTGATGAGGGGACTCCCCGCGCGGATATTTTACGCGCAGCACGGGCCTTGCCGCTGCATGGATATCCTATCTTTTGCAGGTGTGAGTATTTTGCGCCTGTAAAAGATGGAGATGTGAACACTACATAGGGAACCAATGGTTTTCTAAACTATATCTAATTTTGATAACCTCTCTGGGTATCGTAGTCCACCCATTCCTTTTATTAATTTAGTTGTTCATTTGAATCTGCTTAAGCTTTACTATGTCTTTCTTGTGCGCTGATGCCCCAAACTGTCCACAATATTCCTTGTGTCGTCTGACCAGTGGCTTGTAAAGAGGAAGAGCAATGTTCTCATCATGTGCCCCTAGACCTCTTCTGATGCACCTCATGATCCTTTTTGCCTTGGCAGCAGCTGCCTGACACTGGTTGCTCCAGTTAAGTTTACATTCAACTAAAATCCCCAAGTCCTTTTCCTTGTCGGTGTTACCCAGCAGTTTTCCATTTAGTGTGTAATGGTGATGTATTTTCTATTCTCATTTGCATAACCTTACATTTATCACTGTTAAATCTAATTTACCATTTTTTGACTCAAGCCTCCTATTTTGTAAATTGCATTTGAAAAACTCCTTATTAAAGGGGACATATAGTATATAATTGTGTATACTGTATCAATGCAACATTCCATATAGCTGATCAGTTTATTCATACTGGCCACTACCACTTTTCCCAACTAAACCTTTTTGTTTGGGACTTGGGCTTCAGGAAAAATTAACTATTCATTATCTGCCACTTTTCCACAAGAAACAATAATAGGTATACAAAGAAGAAAAGATTAGTTATTTAGAATGGCTTCCATTCGGCAATTTGCCAGTCATCATAAATTTGCTCTAATTTGGCTTGTATAATAAAGAGGGTCCCTGGAGGGAATTGCCTTAAAAGCGGTGCAACTACTATACTTAGGGTGGCTTCACATGAACATGTTTTTGTGCGTGCGTACGCACGCACAAAAACGCGCGTCTATTAGCCCCAATGTATTCCCTATGGTGAGTTCACATGTCCATGCTTTACAGACGTGTGCCTGCAAAGATAGGACATGCGTGCACCATGGGGAATGCACGCATTGTTTTCAATGAGCCACGGCTGCATTAAAAACAATGGTCCGCTGGCACCTCTGCATTCTTTTTCAGGGAAGGAGATACCTGCAGCTCACCACCAGAGCCACAGGCGCTGCTGGAGTTTACTCCTTATCCCTCTTTGCCTTGCTCGATCTTTCTTTCTCGTTTTGGAGACTATTACAGCTGACTCTGTCCTACTAATACAAGCCATTTAGTTAGCTTAAAATTGTTTTTTGCCATTGTGGCAGTTACTGGTAGCATATAGGCTGAATTGGGGTATTGTCCCCTACACTATACTATTGCATGGGGCTAACGGGTATTTAACCTGACAGCCGTCTATTTTGAAGCTACTAGTCCGTAGCGGACAGTTAACAGTTCATAGCTAACTACTCAAAAATCTGGGTACTACTTTAGAGAGGCATAACTCTGGCAGCATCTGTGTGCATCGTGTATATTATTTTCACATGACGCACACGGTGCACTGCTTCTACATTCTATTCCAGAGTTATGCCTTCTAGGCTTATCTCAGCGTCTAACTGCGAGTCAATTAAGATCCAGTTATATTGATCTCTGGATCCTGAATGATTAGAGCATTCCTGGGACCCAAACCATTGTGGGGTTTCAGGCATGATATCCCAATGAGGCAACTGGGAGTATTCTTTTGATTATAGTGACAGGCACATTTTAGCCATCGATCTGGTGTATCATTTCAGATAAAACTCTTCTTTGCTTATCTAAGGGCTTATTCTTGCCTAGCTCCTGATGAACTATCGGTCATTCCGATACAGAAACGCGTCGAGCAAAAATCTTATCAAGAGCAGAAGTGTTATGAATATTAGAAGTACTGAGTATGAGCTATATGAATTATAAGGCTCCTAGTACATGGATCTGAAGAGTCATTAGAACAAGAACTGTGTAAAGAGTGCCAATAACGCACCGTACAAAGTGCCAATAACGCACCATACAATAAAGTGTAAATACTACACCAAGCACACCGATCTAATAAACACCTAAGAGTCCGAAGAAATTAAATAGGCTGCTTTGATTCATATGACATATGATAGTCTCCTTCTGGAGCGCATACGAACCATATCACAGCCTTAAAACGACATATATCTATATGGTTAGAGGCTACGGTTCCATCCATAAAGAGTACTAATAACGCACCGTACAATAAAGTGTAAATACTACACCAAACACACCGATCTAAAAACATCTAAGAGTCCCAAGGAATTAAGCAGGCTGTTTTGATTCATATGACTTATGTCAGCCTTCTTCTGGAGCATATACAAACCATACCACAGCCTTAAACAATATATATTTATATGGTTAGAGGCTACGGTTCCATCCGTTGAATATAAGTGACTCTTGGTTTTTCCCTGGGAAAGACTAAACGGGAATTGTTTGGGAGTCATTGACATATCTCTCCCTCCCCTATCTTTCCCAGTACTCCACTGTTGTGGATTTGTCTGTCCTGTTACTAATTGTTTTATGTTTGGTTTTTGTTAGTAGGCCCTGACCCCATTTTTTTAAATCATTTGTAATAAAAGTGAAATTTTAAATTCTATATCTGTGACGGCTTTTTCAGGGAAGGGCTTTACATATAAGCCCTTCCCTGAAAAACAAAAATTTTAGTGTAAAAAAAAAATATATATATATACTTACCTGTCCACCGCTGCCGTGACCCCCGTGGGGGTGAAGAACACATCTGCCGCATGCGGCAGATGTTTCCTTCATCACCGCTAGTTAAAAGAATTCCCTGCTGCTACATCTGTCACATCATTCATTCGGCGAGAGCTGCCTGTGATTGGCTGAGCACCTCAGCCAATGACATTCAGCTCTTTCAGCCGGCTTGGATTTTAAATCCCCTTCAGCTGATAGATCAGCACCACAGAGCAGGGGACAACACGAGAAGACATGGCTGAGCTCCTGCAGCTGAAGCAAGGTAAGTATCTATTTTTTTTGTTTTTTAAACCACTTTTACTTGATTTTCAGAGAAGGGCTTATATTTAACACATGCGGCAGATGTGTTCTTCATCCCTGCAGGGGTCATGGCAGCGGCGGACAGGTAAGTATAATATACTGTATATATTTTTTTTTTACACTAAAATTTTTGTTTTTCAGGGAAGCGCCTATATGTAAAGCCCTTCCCTGAAAAAGAATGCAGGGATGCCGGCAGAAGATTGTTTTCAATGGAGCCGCTGGCAGCAGCCGCGGCTCCTTTGAAAACAATGCACGGATGTGCATTCAAGCGAGTTTTTGCACGTACATGGGTGCGCACCTATGTACGCACAAAAACACGCTCGTGTGAAGCCACCCTTAGAAGGCTCTTTTTACACTGTTTTTCTTCTGTTCATATGTCATGTGCTGGCAAAGTTCTCAATTTCTACATTAAACATGCCCACAGGTTACTATTTTACTAATGGAGACCAAAAGAGTGTTCTTATGTTTTCGGTTGGGATACAGTTTTTTTTTGTTTACTGCATAGAATAGGATAACACACTATATATACTATTACCAATCTTTGTTTCACAGGCTTGTTAAAAAGTTGTACATTGATTTGAAGGAAGGCTGCCATCCAGTAGGTGGCGCTGCAGAGGTATTGTTCCATCTTCCTTATTTGCATAAATTACCCAGGAGGAGCATGCATGGCCTTATAAGTCTCCTCACTCACCTTTCAAGTGTCTTTTCACACCCCTTCTGGGTGCTTTCGTTGGGGAGAGACTATTCCATCCCCCGACCCACTCACCCCCTAGGAGTCTCCACACACTTTTTACATGCTCTCCTTAAGGAGTGACAACACCCCTCTTGATCCATTTCTAATAGCAACTCTGCTTGGTCCACATATTTTCTTTTATTATGGCTGCTTATGTGTGACAGATACAACTGAATGGTATCTGCCCCATGCATCTATTTAAAGGGGTTGTCCTGCGCCGAAACAGGTTTTTTTTTTTTTCAACCCCCCCCCCCGTTCGGCGCGAGACAACCCCGATGCAGGGACCTAAAGAAAGCTTACCGGAGCGCTTACCTTAATCCCCGCGCTCCGGTGACTTCTATACTTACCAGTGAAGATGGCCGCCGGAATCCTCTTCCTCCGTGGACCGCAGCTCTTCTGTGCGGTCCATTGCCGATTCCAGCCTCCTGATTGGCTGGAATCGGCACGTGACGGGGCGGAGCTACACGGAGCTACACGGAGCCCCATTCAGAAAAGCAGAAGACCAGGACTGCGCAAGCGCGGCTAATTTGGCCATCGGAGGGCGAAAATTAGTCGGCTCCATGGAGACGAGGACGCTAGCAACGGAGCAGGTAAGTATAAAACTTTTTATAACTTCTGTATGGCTCATAATTAATGCACAATGTACATTACAAAGTGCATTAATATGGCCATACAGAAGTGTATAGACCCACTTGCTGCCGCGGGACAACCCCTTTAACATATATATGCAAACTGGAAGATGGAACAATACCTCTACAGCACCAACTATTAGAAGGCAGCATTCCAGCAAGTCAATGTCTGACCTTTTAACAAGCCTTGTAACAATGACGGGGAATAAAAGCCAAAGCCAGAGTCTTCTCTAGAAGGAAAGGATAACCATGTAAGGACAGACTATTTTGAGGGGTATTGCCCCTCATCAGTGTACAGTAGGTTGCTGGCTGACTGAGTGAGAGGCCTATGATGTGGATCAGGAGGGCTTATGTTTCTAATTAGGGAGAGCATTTAATAGGCGTGAGGAGACTTATAAGGCCATGCATGTTCCTCTGGGAGATTTATGCAAATGAGAAGATGGAACAATGTCGTGAGATTTCCATTATGTACCTGCTAACAGGAGCCATTAACGTCGTGTGAAAAGAACCTAACCTTTGCATTCCCTGTAAAAATTGTCTTGAGATATTTGCTTTAGTTGTTATACGGCCAAGCCTTCCTAAGACTTGTCAGTCAGCGTGTCACATAAGCATAAACCGAGAAGTAAAGGTACAAAAACAGGTTGAAAATCTATGACAGCAAAGAGCTGTTGTAAGTGTTCATAACCACAGGCCAGCTTCAATCTAAAAAGGTATAAGTGCAACATGTACGCCATCAGACATTTTTAACCATAACAGAGACGTTTTCTTGGGCAGATGATGTCACCCAGATGATCTTTTTTTCTTTTACTCCCGGGATGACGGCACATATAGCTCCATATCGATGTGTATTTCTTTATGCAGATCTTGAAAACAAAGCATTAAGCAGCAGACAATTAATCAGCATGCCGCTTACCTGTATGTCATTTATTGTTATTATGATTGATCTACAGTATGCGCAGACAAAATATTCTGTATTCTAATAAGACGGTGGAGTGACACTTCGAAAATAATACATAATGAAGCGCACCGTTCGCGGAGCCCATTAGAGAGTTGGCATAATACAGATTGTTGTGCAAACTGACACACAATAATAGCGTTGCGCGTCGAGTGGGTGTACGGTGATTCAGCGTTATTTATTAGTAATGTTCATACTGCATTATCAGAGACACAATGTACCGCTATTTACAGCAGGCTATGTTGGTCCTATTGTAAAATCATTGTGCTCATTTAGAAGGGCTGAGCCGAAACAGTCTCAGAGCTGTAGTATGCAGCATGAGCGAGGCTCTCAGACAGAACTGGGATATTTTTTCATTTGTGCTGTAGACTATAGAAATATTACATTTTTAACTCCTCATATGCAGGGCACTGATGTACTTTTCTAAAGAAGCTATTTGCAAAGCAAGAAAAGCTAGATTAGCCTTCTACACCCAGTAGGTTGACAGGATCCATGCCATTCAAGAGAAAATGCAGATCAGTGAAAGACCTGGCAAGCACATTCTAAGCAAAGAGATGGCAGAATCTAGCAAAATACTGTCAATTCTTCTGGTGCAAAGAACTTTTTTTACTCACCCAGTAAAATAAAACTACGTCAAGGCAGGATCAAAAAGTGCAAAGATGATAGGTTCCTAATACTCATCAAATTAGGCCGGCTTCACATCTGCATTGGAACCTCTGGTCGGAGGTTTCATTGCAGATCCAGCTCAGAATACTAGAAGAAAAAGTGCCGCATGCAACGCTTTTTCTTCCATCCCAAAGACAGGCAGCTGAATAATTATAGCCAATGGGGTCCGTCCGACGTTGATTGGTTCCGTCCTGAGAAGAAGCTGTTTTGCCACTAGGATTCTCCTTTCTGAACAGAGCAGGAGAATGGAACCCCTGGTGTGAAACCACCATTACTCCAACAAATAGTCTTAGATATCCGACTGCAACTGTCCTGTGTATTGTAAGTCAATAATGCACCAAAAATGTATACAACACAAGACCAAAATGCACTGCAGTCTCTGTCCTGATTATGGCCTTTGAACTGCTCCCACAGAACACAGCTCCTGTCCTGCATGTCTCTCACTGTACACAGTTCTAAGCTGTAATGCAGGATTCCTCCTTTTATACCCCTGCAGAACATTCATGCTTATTCTGGAATGGGGGTGGGGGCCAGTCCCTATTCATCCCTATCATCAGTGACACACTAGCCTTGTCCCTACTGCTGTAAGAATACGGGGCAGAGCCTCTTCTTGGAGCACTAGCTGTGCGTTGCTGATTGCAGAGGACTAGAACACACATTAGATTGCAAAAATGTTTCAGCTCCCCTCTCCATTTCCCAGTTGCTTGGACTCTATACCAATGGCTAAACTGTGTCTCTGGATGTAACATGATACTCAGAAGTCCCCAACTGTTCATGTAGAACGTTTATGTTTATATTTGTTTAAAGCTCATATCTGACAATGCTATCAGCAAGATTTTGTGAGTAGAGACCCTCCACAGATATAACTTGAAGCTTCTGGACCCCAATGCAAGATTTTGACAGGGTTCCTAACTACATCTGGTCTTTCTCTCCATACCATTCTGGGCCTTACTGGCCTGCTGTGCTGCATCTTTTCCAATGCTAATGATGTGCTTTATGCCACTTTTCTTCACTAGCGGCCTCTACCACTATAGTTTTTTTATTACATCACACACTCTCTCAAAATGGCACCGCCCAGCGCTTTTATCCCATGTCTTCTTTTTCCTTTAGGGGCAGGGTTTAGCCACCTTCCCTGTCGCTAATGGCTTCTATATCCCCTAACCCAGGGGTCCCTAACTCTAGTGCTCAGGGACCACCAACAGGTCATGTTTTCAGGATATCCTATGGTGAGAACACCTGTGGCAATGTCTGAGGCACCGACAATAATTACATCACCTGTGTAACACTGAGGAAATCCAGAAAACATGACCTGTTGGCGGTCCCTGAGGACTGGAGTTAGGGAACACTGATCTAACCCAATGGCATTCTAGCCGCATTACTCTCTGCATCATGTAGGAGACGGAGCCTCTTTCCCAATGCCTCGACCGCCTTTCAGTCCTCTTTCCTTGGCCATATCAATGACAGAGCTTGCAGCCAGAGTGCCCAATGCCACCACCTTACATACTAGTGTCTTCCTATTTGGCAGAGTGGTATTTGGACCCCCCAGATACAGGGACAACTGCAATGTCTGCACCTCCTGTAGCTGTGCCTCAACGCTGATCCCTAGTATGCAAGGGTTGTAGTGTTCTAGCAAGGACATTGCTTCTTTGGCTCCTCTCAGAGACGTCCTGTTGTCATATTACACTTCCATAGAATTGAGTATAACAAATAAATTAAGCCAAGTTAAAGTGGCATGATGACTTTAGACCTTTTCTTCTAGCCATCATGATAGTGTTGGCTCAGGGACCCCACCGATAACATCTTCCCATGTCAGAAGATACTTACTGTAACTGTTCACATATCCTTCGATAATCCAATTCATGCACATGCCAGTGAAATTCTACTATGTGTTTGTCTCTCATTAACGTGTACAAATGATTAATATAGGGTTAAAGAAAGCTTGCGAGAGGTGAGAAGGGGGTGGGGAGATATTTAATTAGTATGCAGGATGGAAATTGTGCTAAAATGAGGCCTACGATGTGAGAACGGACAGCATGACTAAGAGATTTTCATCTGCATTTCACTTTGAATTTGATTAAGCAGATACCAATGCAATCATCCGTTCAGATAGATTATGTGGCGTTTCTTCGCCCTCCTTTACTGCGCCATCCTACCACCGTCTACTGCTATTTTTTATAATCACTGCTTAATCATATAACTAGCAAAAAAAAGGTTAATCTGTGTATTTTGATAGTCCATGCCATCTGCGTGGTAGTAAGTGCTCGGATTTACATCATTTGACCATTTGGCCCCATAGCATCAGTCTTGGTGTAGTTTGGCTCTGGGAATCGGGCGTGCATAACAATTCTGAACATAATGATTTCAAGTGTACAGCCTGAGTTATGCAATGTCAAGCAGAAGGTGAACAGAAGAAAAATTGCATAACAACGCAAGGACATCCCAAGCTCTGGAGACATTGGGCCTTTTTAATATAGACTTAGTGCAGACATAAGGTGGAGAAGATGCCCATAGGAACCAGAGCACTGCATATATTTTCCTACATGCGATAGAAAGTCACAACTGATATACAATGGCACCATGCGTACTTTTCATTTGCGCTGCCTCCTAATACCATACTTCACTTTCTTTACATTTTACATTAATATAAATGCAACATTGGTTGTAATTTTATAAATAATCTGAGCAAAATGTTATTTTAATGCCCACAATCGGTTTTCAAGGTGCCAAATTCAAAGATTATCTAATTTGGGTAGGAAGCTAAAACAGAACTTTTCTCTATTCTATGGCTCTTATTACTGCTTATCAATGTTTTTGAAGGCTCTTGTATCATTGATTAGGTAGGGTTCCTTTCCAAATTCTTAAAAGAAAGGAAGCAGAAAAAGAAAAGGGGGTGTTGGTGGCATGGGTAGCACCTTGTCCCTAAGTAGGGTTGAGCAAACTGAACCAATAGAACCTTGTTTTGGTCAGAACTTTGCTAAAAGTTTGATTCAGCATGAACCTGCATCTAACTTTTAACAAAGTTCTACCTGAAACTGTTTTCTACTGGTTTAATTTGCGCAACACTAGTCCTGAACACTGGTGTAAAACACTATCCAAGAGCCATAACAGCCTTGTATAACACTCTCAGGGCTCCTGCACAGTGGTGAGAGCGATAGCAGAATGTGATTGATGCCCCGATATCGCTCTCACAATCCTTCTGAAGCCCTGGATGTGAGGTGTTTCCGCAGGGATAGTGATCTTCTCCCATTCATTTCAATGGTGAGGATTTTCAGGGCGGGGGCTTGAAATATAAGACATCCTCCCTTCCCCGAAAAATAATCCAAGACTGTTGAAAAAAGAAATACAAATATATCACTTGGGAAGCGCTATCATCTCTGGTGCACTCTTATTCTCCTTCTCTTTAAAAATCCCCACCCCCTGAAAGCACTGCCTCTGATTGGCTGAGCGCTGTAACCAATCAGAGGCAGCACTCATTCATTCCTTGCTACTGGGAGTCCCCTGCCACTGCTATCACAGCAGAGGACCGCGAGCATCTCCCATTGATTTCAATGGGGCTGACGCTGCTGCCGCCGGCCCTATTGAAATGAATGTAAGAGATTGCAAAAAGAATAGACATGCCACGATTTTGTTTCAACACTGCACCGCAAGCGTTAAAATGTCACACATGTGCATGGAGCCATTTGAAGCCATTGGCTTCATAATTTAGCGATTTCTCGCAGCCTCGCAACGCTGGGAAATCGTGCGATTCCCTCTCCAGTGTGAAGCCACCCTCAGGGTGTTATACATGCTTTTATGGCTCTTAGACAGTGTTATTGGCTAGTTATAGGGGTTTTGGTGGACTCCCGTTTCTAACTAATTTGAACAGAATTGAACTTTTTGAAAAAGTTTTGCGAACCTGTTGAGCCGGACTTTTCAAAAGTATGCTTATCAGTGTCTTTAAGAGAGACAAAAAATGGTTTGGATAGGCTTGTACTGAAGCTATAGAGGGTGCCGAGGTAAGAATTGAACCCAGGTACAATGCCTTAGGGCACTGAAAGATTCCTATGCCACAACCGTATTATAAATGATATGTGGTAAATGAGAATCCTGTTACATATTTTTGCATCAGACCCAAGAGCTTCAAGTTATACCTCTGGGCCAAACCAGAAATAAATCTTGGTTGAGGTCCATGGTGTGTGGCTAGTAATTCAAACAACATTTATGAGTAACATTTTGGCAGCATTACACTGTGTTAGTTAATAAACTGTTTTAATTAATAATGTTTAGTTGTGTCAATGTTATTCAATTAAGCACCCTCTGGCGCCCACTTGCTATTTGCCCCTCCTAGAATCCAACTGTAGCTCCAATAAATGTTGTCATGTATGAGCTCTAGAATCCCTAAGCTCAGGCGTAATTAAATGGGTTTACTGGGACCAAACTACTGATGGCCTATCCTCAGGATCATTAGTTGTCCGCTGATCTGGATCCCTGAGAACAGCTGTTTGAAGAAACCGCTGTTGTGAAGTGAGTGCAATGGCTTCTTCTCAGGCATATTACATCATGTCCATCAGTCACATTGCTTGTGAGCAGCTTAGTCCCATTCAAGTTAATGGGCTTGAATTGATATACTAGGCAGAGCTGCTATATAATGTACAGTGCTATGCCTAGTATAGACTGATGTGGCCATTGTGCTCAACCAAGCACCGTTGTCACTTCAATCAACTGATAGGCATAGATCCTGAGTGGCGGACCCATGACAATCAACTATTGATGATTTATCTTCAGGATCAGTTATCAAAGTCTTGTCCTGGAAAACCCTTTTCATGCAGTGATTAAGAATATTACTTGAGGTTTTTGGCTAGAAGCTTGGCTTTACTACAAAGTAGGATTACACTTGTTCTTCTGCATCTACCGTGGTGTTGTCACTGTTTGGCCCCTTCGTCAAGCCTACACCCCCTTTTGATATACAAAAACGTTCTTATAAACATAACCCAAAATGTAATTTTTTTGTAAAGTTCTGGCTCCTCCAGTCTTCTTATACAGTTATAAACATATTTTATTTCTTTTGTCCTTACATTTTCTTTGTTCATCTGACCCTTCTTTAAGATTTTATGCACCGATCCCATCAACAATTCAGCAGAGGTGACATTTGAACAAATCCCATTGCTATCAATGCTTTCTCCCTAGACTTGCAATTTTGAGCTTGCTTCTTATGGAGATATTCAATAAACCAGACTGCTCTTATTGTTCTTACCTATGATCATAAAGGATGAGAGCTACCTTTATTTTATATTCAACTTCCTGCAATCAAACCTCATCCAGCATATTTGTTTCAAGAAAAATGTACTCAATATCACATACGGAACGATGATTACAGATACAAAAGGTGTTACATGGCAAAGCCAGATACTCAAAGGATGTCTCAGATGGCGCTGCAATAGCCATGCCAATAAAATCTACACAGTATTCAATACACTATGCCAAGTATTTCTGATTTTAACAACCGTTGTTCCTGTGCTTCATCAAAATGCCTCTTTATAACCTCCGTTGACCTCTTACAGAGGACATGTTCTTCTTCAAGTAGTGATGGACACTTCATAGAGTTCATCTTCTCCAACCTTTGGTTGCGATCCAATCTTTTGACATCTTTATCTATGCTGATGAGAATTTGCTGACAACTCACATCCTTATGGTTTAGTAGAAAAGCTTCAACACACAAAGCCCTCTCAATACACCGTCTTTAGTAGAGTCTATCATACTGGTAATTTACCATCTGTTGTCTTCATCATTGTTCTTTATCAGCTGGCACACCACATCATGCTACATTTTTACATTCCTGCATAGTTTATCATTTTAACTATATGTATAGTACCTATACTATACATATCATTCTATATATAATTTCCAGGTTAAATATAAAGTTTATGTGTATAAAGAATAATTTAACATGATGGGGCTCTTCTTCGAAGGTGTTGTTTTTCAGTTAATTTCCTTCCATGGCCATAGCTCTTCATAAGGGGTGAAGAGGTAACAGTTGCACCCGGGTCCTTGTGCCTAGGGAGCTCCAAAGGCCCTTCTGGCACAGGCACATAAGGCGACAGCAGTATTATAAATGGTACATAGTAGGTGTCAGCCCTGTTACAGAATTACACTATGTCTTCAAAATGATAGAGGGATTGATAAGATGCTATGGGCAGGGGCGTAACTATGGGAGATGCATGGGATGCGGCTGCACCCAGGCCCAGGAGCCTTAGGGGGCCCATAAGGCTTCTCTTCTCCATATAGGGAGCCCAGTACTATGAATAAAGCATTATAGTTGGGGGTCCTGTTACAGGTTTTGCATTGGGGCCCAGAAGCTTCAAGTTACGCCTCTGGCTATGGGATCTGGAATGGAGACAGTATATGGCAAGACCTACAGTACATTTATGAATTTGTAAGAAGCTAGAGACGATTAGCATAAGAATTATTTATTTGGCTACTCCATTACAATATCTTATTACCTGGAGACAATTTTAATATTTAACAAATTTGGTTACTTGTAATGAATCTAAGTTTACCGAGCTTTTGCAATCAATTAAATTAGTCTCCGTCAAGTTCGATCAAGAACCTTTAAAGAGAATCTGTCAGAGTCTTTGTCACCATCAAACTAATTGCAGCACCCGGTAGCGGTGGGAAACACATTTTGAACCATATAATATATATTGATGTCCAGTGAGGCCTAATTACAGAGAATACAATATGAAAATAAGGTTGTAAGTGCTTAGCTGTTGGTCTCAATCGTAGCAGGTGCTCAGGTTGTCCTCCATAATCTCTGTCCCTTTCTGTCTTGATTTGAAATCTCACGCATGTGCAGCCCTAGTCCTGTCCACCAATCTTCCTCTTCTGGATGTTCTGCACTTGTATATGGTGTACAGTAGGTGCAGTATGTCACTGTAGCTGATACCCACAGGCTGGAGAGTACTGGACTGCTCCATGATCGCATGGCACATATGTAGAATTTCAAATTAACCCTGCAATACTTCATCTGCCCAGACAGACGTTAATACTAGACCCTATTTTTCGAACGTAGTTGTACAACATTTGCCAAGTATGTTGTTGTTGTTGTTTCGGTTTTGCACGGCTTCTTTCAGTTGGTTGTTATCCATGCCAGGATCAGCTCTGACAGTATCAGCCATCGTCTTCTTTGGTGGACAAGTCTACTTTTGCCACCGATCTGTCCAAGCATTATAGATTTTTCTAGCGACTCTGCTCGCATTACATGGCCAAATCTGTGAGCCTGAGCCCGGTCATCTTGTCCTCGATGAGTCTGAGTCCGGCCATCTTGTCCTCCAGTGATATATCGGGTCTTATACGATTTAGGACTTCTCTGTTTGCCAAGTATATCATCATGCATATGAGAGCTCAATACAATTTTGTTATAATAGAAAATGAAATTAATAGTGTTCTGGTGGCACCAATCTAAAAATTCTGAAAATTTGATAGGATTTTCACTCAGGGTTAAAATTGCATGACATCGTAGGTCGGTATTTTATAATGTTCAAATGTGGGTTGCTGTCCAAAGTGTGATAGATCTCGCACAAGGTTCAGTCATTTGCTTTATTTATGTGGGGGCATTTCAGAGATTTTGGCAGGAAGAAATTTAATTAGTAGACAGAAGAATAGCAACATAGTGTGTTATGCCGAAAAAAGACATACGTCCATCCAGTTCAGTCTACTTCCCCCTCAATGTTGATCCAGAGGAAGGCGAAGAAAACCCTAATCAGGTAGAAGACAATTTTTTTCTATTTAACAGGAATATTCTTTTGCGACTCCAACCTGGCAATCAGAATAATTCCCTTCCAAAGTAATTAGTAATTATAACATGGTAACACTCAAGAAAGACATCCAGGCTCATCTTGTACGCTTTTAGTGAGTTCACCATCACCACATCCTCAGGCCCAAAGCTCCATAGTCTCACTGCTCTTACAGTAAAGTACCCTCTTCTATGTCGGTGTAGAAACCTTTTTTCCTCTACGCGTAGAGGATGCCCCCTTGTTACAGTCACAGCCCTGGGTATAAATATATTGTGTATAAAAATGTTGATTAAAGTGCCAGTTAAACCCGCTGTTTCTTTGTTAACGGATGTGGACTGAAAAAAAACTATAGTCAGCCAGTACACGGTTAAATTCTCGAGTTTTAGATAGAGAGCCATTTGAGTGTTTTAATATTGGGTTCTCGGTATATTTTTATTGTGTTTATTACTATCATTAAATTATTCATGTTGCTAATACTGCAATCCCTAATGTGCACAAATATTAACTACACTTGTTTCTTTGTGTATTTAACTACTCCAATGAGAAAGATCACCTTCTCCTCTATAAAACATGATGCTGTTGTTTCCACCATGGCTCTGTAGGGTAGGCAGAGTTGTTGCGCCCGATTTTTTAATTTAATTTTATGTCTTTGTTATTTTCTAAATGTGAGTGAGAGGAAAGGATTGAGCCCTTTGTTTAGAACAGGTAAAACTCACCATGAAAGGAATTTATTTAAATGGACTTTTGTTTCTTTGTAAATTACTACTTCTGGTTACATTATGCACACATTCAAGTAAAACGTCTGCAGCCTGCAGTCTTGTGTCTTTGATAAAGCATGGAGGGGCAGTAAAGCCCTAAGGTTGGAAATTTCATAGATAATGCATGAATACACAGCTATTACTTGTCCTACTTCAATGCAGCACTTTCAATAGAGTATAATTGAATAAACCATCTCCTTTCCAGTTATAGACAGGTTGCTCTAAGCCAGGGGTTTGCAACATGAAATTGTCAAGGCATGCCATTAAATTAAAGGCATATCAATACTCTAAAGCCTCGTGACCCAACGGTATGAAAAGTGTGTGCCAATTGTATAGTATACTCAAACTGCTGTTGTGAAGTTTTGCATGGTACCATATTTTTGATATGGTGTTCTCCGGCAGAGATTGGGAAATCAAGTTGGCCCTGAAAAAAATGACAAAGTGGCCCCATGTTGTAGGTGGACCCAAACGAGTAGCAAATGGGGAAAATACAAGTAGATAGGGGTCAACAAATCGCCTGCTGCAGCTACCAGGTGGTAGGTAGGTAGGAGCCTATGTGGTGTGCATAGCTTACCCCAGCAAATGTACTATGAAGCATAGAACATGTTAGGACTGGAGGTATACATTGAGGTGCCGCCTATGTTTAACCAATTAGGTTGCCATGATGGAAATGAACATCATAGACTGGCTTGTCTATAGCTTCTATAGACAGACATTTATATTACGTGTCCTGTACCCTGTGTTGGCTTACAGCTAAGTTCTCTTGTAATGGCCAGGATCAGAAAGACTCTGATCCCTGTCGTTTAACTCCCTAGATGCCACAGTCAAAAGCGACCATGATATCTAGGTGATTAGATAGAGGGATCTACCTCTGTCCCCAATGGGGATGCTATTGGGTAACAATGGCAGCCGGATGCCTGGGAAAGGCCCCCCAGGCATGCCACAGTTGTTTACCTATTAGGCTGAGCCTTCGGCGGCATCTAGTTGAGCTCTATGGTATATTTTCTTAACATGTATGAGGCTCTACTTTTAGCCAAGAGCTGCATTGCTACTCATGTATACAATGTCTGTATAAGAATAATGCACTATATGGTTTATATAACACAACTTTATTGTTTTACCTATAGAAATGAATGGAAATATTTTATCATAATGTGAGGGGGCTCTGGTATCTGATTTGGGTTTTCCCAGTGATCTGGTAGCACGGAGAGACAACATGTATGCTTTGGGTAACACATTTTATTGAAACATAAAAGGAAAATGGATACACAGTTTAAGTACTTTTTCGGGGTCACTCGTGATCGTGTACCAGTTGGCTATTGCTAAGCCTCCATGTTAGCAGTGTTGCATTAAAAATCCAGTCCCTGTATATCGGGCTTTTCAAAATTCTTTCCCACTACTGGGGCTAAAAGTCCTTGCTTTCTCGATCCAACATTTGCACTCGGGAGGAGGAGAGGAACTGAGAAGGCAGCAGTCTTTGGAACTTTTTCTATACAAAGTCTCTTCCCTCTGAGGAATCCAAGCCCATAGGGCAGTCACTGCTTACCGCAGTGTTATGTAGGAGCTCCTCTCTCAACAGCGTAGCTGCATTCACTGACTTACTTCCTGTCTCTTTTCTGCTCAGAGAATTGCTCTTTGTTCTCGCAACCTCTTAAAGCCCCAGTTCAATTACACAGTGAAAACTTCCCATAAGCAATAAAATAGTTATAGAAACCATACCCCCTTTACAACTATGACAGTCCTGTACAATTTCCAGTGTCTACTAAGGAATGAGGCTATGACTTGTAAAATTGAAAGGCAGCTCGAAAAAGACTCAAGACCTTCAAACTTTTTTATGAATCTTGAAAGTGTTGTCTCACTTTCGCTGTTTTACTGAAAGAAGCAGACAGCTCTATACATTGTGCAGTGGCCAAAGTTTGTACTGCAGACAGAGGCCTATTGAAGTGAATGGGACTCAGCCTACATAACCAACCTGATCCACTGTACCATGTATGGAACTGCCCTCTTTCTGCACAAAAACATATTTAACAGATTTAACAGATCCCTACATGATGTAGGGAGAACAAAACCCACACTGGTTACCTCTTATGATAAACACCACCCTTTGGTCCATTTTAGAAGAGCCAGCTCCCAAAGGCTGTCTTATCAGATGTCTTAGGGTTCTTCTCAAGTGTATCATCCAGATCATTACAACTTTATCTCTTGCTGTGAAATCATAATGTTCTCTCTCCTGGACCCTGTAACATAGCTAAGGGCTAATTTACACAGAGGTAGGGCCAAGCTTAGTTTGGTTGGTACCCTTTACAGTAGCTCTTCTGACATTGCTCCTTCAGTTAGTCCAAATAATACAACAATACAGTGTGTAAGTAATATTGGTGTAAGTCATTCAGATTCCACCACCATATAGTCGCCTAAATAACACTTTTCAATCTGTACTCCAGGAAATATAGTTGCATCTTGTGCTGCATTTCCATACCTTGGGGCACGATGATGTGTGGTAGTGATGAGCAAATGTTTGAAAAGTTCAGTACAGTCAGTTCTGTCCAAATTAGTTTGAACCAAACCAGAAATTTACCCTAATCCCCTAAACTACTAAAACTGGTGTATAACACTGTTGAAGAGGAATAAATGTCTTGTATAATACTCTAAGCATGTTATACAAGGCTTTTATGGCTCTCAGGCTTTATTCCCACGGCCGGCCGATATACGCTATGTTAGGAGAGCAAAATCTGGTGAATGGGCGTTCAGATGGCCTGGTGAGCCCGGCGCAAATGCGCCAAGCTCACCAGGCCGTTGCCCATTTTCCTATCGCAGGCTCACCTCTCATTCCTCCCCACTCGTTCTGTGCAATGGGAGGGGGCAGTGCCGGTTTGCCTCACCTCCTTCCATTGATGGCTATGGACAAGAGGCGGGAAAAGGGAGAGTGATTAGCTCCACCAACATCCCACCCCTTGTCCACAGCCAGCAATGTGAGAAGGTGGGGTGGACCGGTGCTTAGTTCCACCCCATCCCGCCCCCTCCTACTGCACAGAACGAGCAGGGAGGAATGAGAGGTGAGCTTGCATGGGGGAATGGAGGGGGTGGATAAGAACAGAGGGAGGGGGTTTAGCAGCCACGCTGCTAAACTCCCCCCACCCACGGCCACTGCCATGGGAGCCCATGCAGCGGCCGACATATTCCGGCCCAAAAGATAGTTCCAGGACTATCTTTTGGGCCTGGCGTAAAAACAACCAGCGCCAAATTGGCTTGGCCAGGCGTTTTTACGTCTCAGAAATACGCCCATGTGATCTGATGCATTGAAATCCAATGCATCAGATCACAGCACATATTGGCCGGCCGTGAAAACGTGGGAAAGAGCCCTTAGACTGTGTTATACACCAGTGTTTAGGACTAGCGTTGAGCTAACCAAGCCCGTAGAACTCTGTTTTGGGTTGAACTTAGCTAAAAGCTCAGTTTGGGTTTTACTGCCCCTTAGCAGTGACTGATACGGAACCCTATGCACAGGTCAGATACCCCAGTACAGGGCATTATACAGACAATGCAGAGGATAATTACAAAACTTCATGGAGCTGTCAAAAATGTCATACTGAACAGTGGAGGCGATCGTCCAAGTGATTTACGACCATTTTTCAAATCAAGTTAAATGAGGTCACATTTAACCTTTGAATTATAATTGATCCTCTACTGAGCCTGGATGTGGCAGGATGTGGCATTTATGAAAGTATGTACCAATGTTGCCCATTTAAATATTTTGCTCTTTCAATAACTTAGAACTTTATATTTCTAAAAGAAAAAGACTCAATTTTTGTGAAAACTTCATAACTGTATTAAATCTAGTTAAATGTAGTTCCTGCGCCTCTGTTTAACTCTCATCCTAAACTAAAAGCATCATTTGTGAAAGTTCCATAGCAACAGATGGGATTTGTGCTTTCATCATTCTAAAATCTTCGCTCTGATTTCCATGGCGATATGAGTGATGGGTATAAGTCTTTTTATTCTGTAAACTGTATAAATAGAAGGAGAACAAAAGCTTAAAAAAATAGATTTTTTCATCTCTTTCTTCAGCGCATAAACAGGAATGTCTTGGTAGTTTTAGAGATAACAATAAGTCATTTTCCGCATTTTTCTAAGTAATATTACATTTCCACTGAGTGTTGTCTTCAACATAGTACTATCATATATATACATTGAAGACAGGTGAATGGCAGCAACTTATTTTACGCCTTATTACTCCTGTCTAGCAGGTTTAGAGTAGTCATCATAATCCAGCACTTAACTGGCAACTATATATTTACCGCAACTCAACTGCATGTGAAACCCGTAGTTTACTAAACGTAGAGCCCCAACGGCATTACTATGTGCCATTTATAATCCCCGGATCTTTTAATGTGCCATAGGGACCTATGGCATCACGGCTTGGATAAAACTTCTACCCCTGCATACAAAGATTGTAGCGATGGTTTATTTCGCTAGAGAAAAGCTCAGTATGAGCTGAAATGTTGGACGGATGCTAATAAAAGGATCTTTGAATTGGAGTGCTGCCCATGCGTCTTCTTTTATATGTGCTACAAGGACAGTGGATCGAGTTTAATTACGCTCGCACTATCCTATATCCTATCCAGCGCTGCTTTACTGGGCATAACTTAAATGGGCTTGACTATAAGGCCTGTTTGTATCACCTTATGTAGCCTGTGCATCAGGGAAAGCTCCTGGAGTGGGGTGGCCTAGGTGGATCCATACAGCTCAGTTCACCAGGCTTCTGTTGGGCTACTATATGTCGCTTTATTGTAGAAAAATCATTACAGAATAACACAGTACATTACACTATACCATAGAAAGGTTTATAGTAAATTACAATGGGTGATGCATCCTACTGTATTCCTAAACAGTGGGGTACGTTGCAGCTTCTTCTGATGTGCAAGCCAAATGGCGGTAACATCATATGGACAGGGCCAAAAAAAAGCTACTCCATCATGCACAGAACTATCATGGTTGTAATATATATAGAATGGTAGAGTTGTAAGGGACCTCCAGGGTTATATATATATATATATATATATATATATATATATTAGTAGTACTATACTGTACACATGGAAAGTGACACTATGCACACAAATAGCACTGCTATACTATACATACGGACGTATTATGGCTACACTGGAGACTGGCAATAACTGTAGTGGTGCCAACATTATAATTTGTATGAAAACCAATGGTCTATGTAAAATATTAATATTAACCATCCATTGGATTGAGGGATGATGACAATGTTGTGAACTTAGTGATTGTATGAAAGGTCAAGGAAAGCGCCTTCAAAGAGCATCTCTCTTTTTTTCTGGAGGACCAGTTCTGTGCTACATTACTGTAGGGAGCTGCGGGGGAGAGCGGGGAGGAACGGAGGGGAGATCTCTCTCCCTCTCCCCCCCCCCCCCCCGCGTCCCCCTGCTGACTGCCGCAACTCACCGCTCCCCTGCTCCGGCACCCGAACCTTTTCTCTCGAGCGGGCAGGTACTCGCTAAGGGCAATGCTCGCTCAAGCAATTTCCCTTAGCGAGTATACTCGCTCACCTCTACTGGTAAAACTAGTAGTAGAAACCCATTGATGTGAATTGACACTGTGTAGTGGCGTGAAGTTCCCTTTTGGTGGCGCGGCTGGGAAATAAAACACTTGCTTCCATGTTTGCTCACAGTTTACAGTCAATCACTGGATGTGCCATCAGGGCAACACTTTGTGGTCATGTTATTGTTGAGAACCTCAGCAAAAAAAGTTGGAAATGTGCAAAGTGGAGAACCCCTTTAAGTGCCATGATCCTGTCATGATATTATAAACATGTCTTAATGATATGTTAATATTATAAGATGGTAATGCCCTTTAAAGAAACCCTCCAATTTCATAACAACATTTTGCTGCAGGACTGGATGGGGTAGTTGCTCCACTTGCAATTGTTTTTCTGTGCTGATGCCTCTCTGAGGTCTTGTTTTCTGCTGACCAAGATGGCTGACATAATCTTCAGACTACTTAATTTCCGCAGAGCATTAGTAGTTTTAGCATACCAATGCACTATACCTGTTCTCTGATTGGTCAGCAATGTTCATCTGATCAGTGCTGGCCAATCGGAGATCAGTGCACATAGAAATCTTTACAGTGGGATTTCAATGGGGAATGTATCATACTGTATTTCCAAACAGTAGGTTATGTGGCAGCCTTTTTTGGAGGTATTGTATATGCCGGGACTAGAGATGAGCGAGCGTACTCGGTTCGGGTGTTTTTGCACTCGAGCACCGCTTTTTCAGAGTAACTGACTACTGGGACGAAAAGGTTCAGGGGGCGCCGGGGGTGATCGGGGGGTTGGAGAGGGGAGTGGGGGGGGGGAGAGAGAGAGAGAGCTCCCCCCTGTTCCCCACTGCTACCCCCCGCTCCATCATGCCCCCCCCCGCCCCCCCCCCCCCCCCGGCGCCCCCTGAATCTTTTCGCTTGAGTAGTCAGTTACTCGGAAAAAGCGGTGCACGAGTGCAAAAACACCCAAACCGAGTACGCTTGCTCATCCCTAGCTGGGACCTTTTCATAGTGCAGAGCCTCGTGTGGTGCAAAGTGTTAAGGCAGCAGAAATGCAGTTCTAAGCTCTTGCTCACAACCTGAAGGTTGCGGGTTCAATCCCTGTGTGGTTCACGTAGCTGGCTCAAGGTTGACTCATCCTTCCGGGGTCAGTAAAATGAGTCCCCAGCTTGCTGGGGAGTAAAATAACACTGTTATACTGTATATGTATCTGAGTTATATGAAATAATATCATAAGGTGGTAATGCCCCTTTAAGCATCACACTGTTCAAATCTATGCTGCTTTTATAATAATACATTGAGAATCTCTAAAACGCCGGTCAACTAGACCAAGACTTCTGGTGAAAGTCAAGTTTCTTGCACCAACTTATGCATCATTATGTAACCTGAGAGTTTTATGGAATGGGCACATTTATTGCACTCCCCTATGATTTAGAATAACAGCATGTTTGCGCTCTGACTTTTTAGTAGGTTAGCCGTCAAAAAGTAAAATCCATGGCTGAAAATATTGCGGTGTGATTGATGGGAGGTAACATCATCATACCGCATTTGTCACAGTGAAGGTTTTATCAACATTTTGAAAAGTCGCATTGAATTCCTATACTTCTTCTTCATCGTGACCTCTTAAAAGCACGCCTTGCTTCACCTTTTGTATCGCTTGGTATTGCTCGGCGCGGTTATTTGTGTCATGGGTAATTATTACTATCAAGGCATGGAACATTGCAGAATGTACTGTGCGAAAGGAAGGAGAAAAATTTAGCATTTCTTAATATTTGGAAACATTTCTAGCTAGCCCATTAAAAAGCATCATGGCACAACAGTCCGAAAATGAATCGGAAATTAGTCATTTATTTTCCACAGCTTTGATTTATCTATTGGGAAAAGCATACATAATTTGTGTTTAGGTCAAAGCAATGTCAGCCACTGGCACAAGACAAGTGAAACAGTTAGGGATTTGGATAATAAAGCAAATCACTGATGTCCTTAACGGCAGAAAATAATTGAATTTTATAATTGTCAGCTTGTAATGCTATGTCCGTTTATATAGGTAACCGAGACGAGAACCGGTCCCCTCGGCTGCAGTAACTACGACAACCTGGACTCTGTCAGTTCCGTTTTAGTGATGGGTCCTGAGAGCAAAGTGCAGCTTCTTGGTAAGAATAACATTTTATCTGCTTCTAAATTATCTGTGTTACTTAAATGATAACCGCCGTCACTAGGGAAGACTATTGGGAATGAGAAGCGACCGGTAGAGAGGTAAAACGAAGAACACCAATGTCAATTTATATGCAGTTACTTACCACAGCTAAGAGTTCTGTTGAGTTACTATTCGGATGCTTAAATACTGACCAAATGTATAGAAAAACTATTTATCATGCAAACAGTGTATCAGAAGATAGTCCACAAGATGTACAGATGTAAGGCAGTTCGGAATGTTGTATAATATTTCAATAAAGGGCCTGTGCCGAGATTTTCAAGGGGTTTTCCGGGCTATTAAAATCAATGGGAGCTATGCTTGCAATTACCAGCTCAGGATACTTTAACCCTTTGCAATCCAATTTTGGATTCAGGGTTTCCTAGGGGGCTTTCTCTTTCTGCCATTATACAATGGCGCCATCTGCTGGCTAGAGCCAGTACTGCAGTATGTGACATGCCGGAGAGGCCCCCCCAACAACAGAGAGGCCAGTAATATACAGTAAGAGTACCCTGCTGGACGTCTTCCGACATCGGAGCTGTACAGCCTTCAATCGGAATGTCTTTAGACGTCAGACAGTGGATTGGAAGGGATTAAAGGGGTTGAAGCAATCTGCTTCCACTCTGTAAACGGTGTTGTGGTACTGACGTCAGGCACCCAAGCAGCTGATCAGTGGGAGTCCTCATTGGCGGACCCCAGACAATCAACTATTGATGACCTGTCCTGAGGATAGGTCATGTTGGAGTAACCCCTTAATTTAGGTGATACTCAAGGGGAATCGAAACCTCATCAACCAAGTATGCCTAATTATCTATACAGTTTACCGGAGATCAACTTAGGCACAACGTGGAAATGGTTGAGTCACAGCTCAGAGCTTTTCCGAAACTAGCTTCCTCTTTTATGACTTATATAAAAAAGTGAAGAATAGCAATAACCAATTAGTGTCAGACAGCACCCTATAGCTATCAATCACTAATTGACAACATGCATAACATTTTTGCTAAAAATGATTTTAACAGTTATGTATAAATGATGTATGAATACATTAATCTTATCAGGAAGCAAATATATGACCATATATAGTCATCAACCAAATTGTCTTGCTTCCACCCAGCAACCCAGTTTTAGCCAGTTTGTTCTGGTTTCTGACTGCTTTTATGAGTCTCTAAGTGAATTGTAATAACCCTGAGGAATAATGTGCTAAAACAACCATTGAATTACTCTCACATTCATCAGTAGTAATTGCCAGGAAAACACCTTTAACTTATGCTCTATCCACACATGTCTGATCGGTGGAAGTCTAATAGTTAGGGCCACCACCAATTACAAAAATAGAACTACTGTATGAATAGAGAGGCGGGTGATCAAGTGCAATACCACTCCACTCCTTTCCATGGGGCTGCCCGAGATTGCTGAATACTTGCACTCAGCTTTGTCAACCAGTCCTTTAGAAATGAATGGGGTGACTCAGTTCATACGATGGACACAGGATCTACATTTTCATGATCAATGGTGGTCCCAGCATTCAGAACCTGACCACTTTGACACTTTTCCCTTATTTTGTGAATAGGGAATAAGTTAAAATCTTGACACAACCCCTTTAAACTGGATAGCGCTTGAGGGATTGTGTAAGATGACATCCACTGTTCATACGCCCCATTAGGCCATATGAATGTCTTCTATATCCCAGAATGGAGATAGGCTCAGTAAGAGTGGCATCCATCCTGGCTGACCTTCTGCCATCCCATGTGGTCCGTTTATTACTGCCATACTACAGGGAAAATTCCCCAGGCAGAATCAGCTGCTAACTATGGGTGCTGACAGTGGGACTCGGGACAATTAACTAATTGCCTGAGCCCTGCTATGACCTTTAAGACCTTGAAATTGGTTACACTGTACCCTAGCCCAGAGAAATGTTTCTCCACAGGTGTATCAAACTCCTTTGTCGTCGTATGTCTATGCAAATTCATCCTGGACTATAGTCTGTGCCTTATTTCCCTGAGGGGCCCTGATGGAATCTATATTGGGGAAATGAAGCAGGGCCTACAGTCCAGGATGAATTTGCACAGACATGCAATAACGTATAAGCTTGATACACCTGTGGGAAATCATTTCTCTGGACCAGGCCATAGTATGATGGATTAGAAGGTCCTAAAATTCAAAGGCCATTTTAAGAATGACAGAGAGGAAAGTTTGGGAATTCAAACTAATAAAAACTTTCCAGTCTTTGACACAAAGACTCAACAGAGAGTCCAGATCCGTGAACTTAAGTCAACGCCTTTTATCCTACCATACAGACATAATCCTAACTTTTATTATTCTGACTTTTCTTAGTGATGTTTCACCTCATACACAAAGTCTTGATGTAACGTAATTTAATACAGATGATACAATATAGGGGAAATTTACTAAGCTCAGCATTTCCTGCTCCGGGCTTAGTACAGTTTCCCTGGGCCCTCAGTGCATTAAATACATAAAGAGACGTGTGTCTCTTCATGTATTACGCACATCCCCAACAGCTCCGTGCGCCTTGACAGAAATGTACGCAAAGGTCCGACCTGGCATAGACCATCAGGCACTGCCACACTATTTGTATGACACTGCCATTCAGTTTGGATGGCGGTCTTGCTACGCAAATAGCATAGTGGCGCGAATCTGCGTTTCATTATCTCAGAAACCGGTAACTGAAGATGCGTCTGTAGTACTACATCTATATGTTGTGCTTTTATCTCAGTGCTTCATTGAGAACTTACCCGAGGAAGGAGTCTTTTTGGTCTGAGTTGCTTGCAAATATAGTTTTTGTGGTTAGTCAGTAAAGATATCACCTCTATAGTACTTTTGTCTCTACTATGCAAGAATATTTAACACCATAGACTTTTCTGGCCTACATAGTACCTTGCTATTTTTGCTATACAATGGCATCCATTCGGCTAATGATACTCTATGGGCCTGTTAGATGTCTAGGATGGGAGAATCCCATCATTGCATCCATTGTACAGCTATCGTGGCTGTATTTTCACAGCATGTTGTACAGTTGCAATCAAAATTATTCAACCCCCATTGTGAATTAGGTTTATTTGCCAAAATCTCAAACTTTAATTGTTTTTTTTTCGGAAACAGCTGAAAAAGAACAATTTAAGTAGCTCAACACAACTAATATAACAAGAAGCACGAAATGGCACTTTTAATAACTACTACAGTCTCAGGATTATTCAACCCCTACGGGAAAAGTGTCTTTAGTACCTAGTAGAGTCCCTTCTGCTGTTATGACCTGCTGCAAGCTTGATGCCTAGCCAAACACCAGTTTCTGACAGTGTTCCTACGGGATCTTAGCCCATCCCTCATGGCAATGGGCTCCAGGTCACTAATATTCTTTGGATCGCGTGCTGCAATCACCTTCTTCAAATCCTATCAGAGTTTTTCTATGGGGTTCAAATCAGGCAACTGTGAGGTCCACTCCACACCCTTCCAAGTCTACTTCTGAAAAGCAAGTCTTGATGGACTTCTCATTCAATTTCTGCATGCAGAAAATGGAATCATGGATCGGCCCACTTAGACAGACAGGCATTCACCTAGGAATGACTACTTGCTTACTGTAAATGTAGGTGGGCGGGCTGGTACGATATCAGCCCCGCTCCGCCTTCATTCACTGATTATATCGCTGGGACACACCTTGAGCCTGACAGGTCGTTTTGTGTAAAAGCACCTTTTCTCATATTTTTACCATGCAATCAAATGTCACAGTCAAAAAAGCCCTACCCAGCCAGTCCAGGTATTTGATGTGTTTTATCTCAAGCACACCTGATGCAACTAATGAAGCCCTTGATTAGTGTCATCCGTTGTGCTTGAGACAACACCTGATTTACAATTATGTGCTATTTTTTATTCAGTGGGTTGAAGAATTCTGAGAATTCTAAGTCATTAAAAGTGGCATTTTGTGTTGCATTTGATGAAACCACATTTTATATTGCTTATGTTAAGCTTTTTATATTGTTTTTGTTTGATTAGCGTTTTGCAAACAGTTTAATGCTTTTAAATTTGGCAAATAAACCCTATTTGCAATGAGGGTTGGATCATTTTGATTGCATCGGTATATATTGACGAAGTACAGTTGGTGTGTGAACTAATTCATCAGCAGATAGATTTAATTCCTCCATTGCAGTTCATTAAATGCAATGTCCGCTTGGATCCTATGGCTTATTGAACATCCAATTTTGTGCTCATTATAAGAAGTCCAGTTGACACTAATGGAATTTAGATTATTAATGCATCACCTTATAATTGCTATTACAAGATGATGCATTTATACAATTATCACTATTATTACCATATTTGTATATTCTCAGTTGATTTTACTCTTACTTCCATACCACCTCAAAGAGACTCTGTCACAACTTTTCTGTACCCCTCTCTGAGAGCAGCACAAAGTAGTGACAAACACACTGATTACAGTGATATCTCTGCAGTGTATATCCGTGCAGTAGTTTTGGAGAAACTTGCCTTTTATCAGTAGAAGGACATGCGTAGAGGACTACCTAAAGTAGTCTTGGATATCCATGTGCAGCAGACTAGCTACGCCCACCCTGCTTTTCAACCAATGATTAACTGCTCTCTGCTTATTACTATGCATAGAGAGAGAGAGCTGCCAATCATTGGCTGGAGGGTGAGGTGGGTGTGGTTAGGCTGCAGAGCTTGAATATGCAGGACTACTTCTGTGTCTGGCTGTTACTAATTAAATGCAAGTTTCTCCAAAACTACTGCACAGATCAACACAGCAGACATATCACTGAAATCAGTGTGACAGGCACTACCTTATGGTGCTCTCAGTAAGGGCTGCAAAAAGATGGTGGCAGAGTCTCTTTAAGGTACTTGCTTATATAAGGAAGTGCTACGTTTGGCCTTCATGATGACCAGAGGATAGAAAATCCTGAAACAGTCATCTTGATGTTGGTTGAATCTCAGGGAGATCTGCCATAAATGTTACCAGCGGTCACCACCAGGCATGATTGTGTACACAGATTTCGATTACAAAACTCAGGCTGAAATCAATACCGGGATATCCAACAACAACATAATTACCTCCAGACTCCAGAGCATCATAAAAAATGGAAACTGTTCAACAGAATTTCATGTAATGAGATTCTATGAACATAAGAAGGAGTTGGGAAAGATGATGTTTTATGAGAGTTGACATAGAGATATATCAAGAGTTTCCTAATAAAATTCAGGTGCAGATAAATGAAAATTTAGTAACACAAAGGAATAAAAGTCCAGTTCTTGCAATCAGTTAGTCCGTCAGTCAGCATTAGGTATTGTTCATAAAGCCGCATGTGAACCCTCTGAAACATGTTATACAGGAGAATGTAATCTCTGAGAATGTTCCTTTTATTGCACAACTGTAACTTCTGATAAGTACAATACTTTATTATTAGGCAATGCACTGGTAGCCAAACTGCATACCCAGGCCGAAAACACTTAGAAGTCTAAATAAGACCACATTCACATATTTTTTTTTAAACTCCGGCATGGTTTCCATTGTTCAGCTCCATTATAGTAGCCAAACGACATTAATATTGGAAACGCCAGGTCCGACATATCCTCAACCCAAACAGCACTAGATGGACCCCATTGTCAGAGTTTATCTGGTATCCAGGATTATAATATTATATATATATATATATATATATATATATATATATATATATATATATATATATATATATATATATACACATACATACATATGCCTTAGCAATGCTTTACAGAGCTGGCACCACCATACACTAGGAGTATTCTATACTTACGTACTGTACAGTGCGTAAGAGACCATTTACACTGCCCAACGTTCACAAGAACATTAAATTGCTTAATAGACTGAACTAGATGGACATATGTCTTTTTTCGACCTAACACACTATATTCTAATTATTGGCTTGTCTCAATGTGTATAATCTTGGAACTAGGAGGCAAATGTTGGGACAGGACTCCATCTCGGAATTCAAGGCTTGGGGTTGTCGACAGAAGCTGCGGCACTCGCTGGATTAGTAGTAGGACAGGGAACACAGGGCATTGCAGGCATGGAGTTAATAGTTACCAGGAACCTTTGGGCAAAAGTGAGGTCACATGGACTTCCAAGACCCCGGCTCTGCTGCATAGTATCCAAGGAAGGAACCTACTTCATGATATGATGCAGCTTAGCAGGAGCTTTATTCAGTAAGTCTTGTTTCTTCTCTCAGTTGCAGGGTGACGGAAGGGTTCAGTCGGGTGGACTTGTCTCCACTCTACAATAGTGTTTAGAATCATGATTACAAGTGCTCCCTTCCTGTTCGCAGCACCTTACACCAATCCATGATCCAGCTTGAGGGCACTTAGAAATATATCAACATTTAAACAATGGCAATAAAACATGTAAGATGATGAGCGACCCAGTCTCCATCTTACATGTGCAAACAAGCATATGCTAGTTTATTGGCTCGTTTATGCAAACATAAAAGTGCTTGCTAGTTGGCTGCACATCTCCCTATGTAAGGGGGAGGAGAATCAGCCCATTGTAATAAGTACTGGTTGACAAAGCCTGTCTACTGGTTCTTGATCACTGCTCTTCACACATGGCAGAGGTTCACTTATGATCATTTGCCCTCTTACAACTACCATTGGTCAGCTATACGGGGAGATGTGCAGATGACCATTGAACACTTTCATGCTTGCATGAATAAGCCGATCAGCTCGTTCTTTGGCTAATCATTTGCACATTCAGACTGGCCAATCAGGCAACTGTACATTCTTTTATTGTTCATACCTGATAACTGACTCATAAAAAAGGGAAATGTCCAGTTGACCATAGATAACTGTATGAGGATGAACAATCATATTAATGATCATTCATCCCCATACAGGTGATTCTTTATCACATATGAATCACAGTGAACGAATGCCAGTTGGCATGTTTTGCTGATCGACGCTCATTACAGGGATTTACCAGAATTATGTGTTATCCTACAGGACAGAAGAAAACTTGATCGGTGGGGCCTCTCTGCAGAGACCCCCAATGATGAGAACAGGGATCCTGTGCCCACCCCTGTCATTGCGGGGTTAATTATCCCTTCCACAGTGACATCAGAATGAATGAAGTGCTGGTAGAGCGTGCACAGTCGGTGCTCCGTTCATTTTAATAGGGCTGACGGAAATACCCAAACACTTGCTGCTCGGCAATCTCCAGTGCTCCCATTGAAAATGAATTGAGCAACTGCGTGCTGGATTGACCATTACTCACTCCATTCCATCTCTTCTTTATAGCGGGGGGTGCAATAAGCCTATAGTGAGGAGAATGGGAGACACAAAGCCCCCTTCTCAAGATCGGTCAGATGCCCACCAATTAGCAAGTTATCACCTATCCTGTGGATTAGGCTGAACGTGTTATTTTACTGCAATTCCTTTAAAATCGGCCACTTCTTGGTAATATAATTACCATTAGAGATGAGCGAGTATACTCGCTAAAGGCAATTGCTCGAGCGAGCATTGCATTTAGCAAGTATCTCCCCGCTCGAGACGGAAGGTTCGGGTGCCGGTGCGGGGGAGCGGTGAGTAGCGGCAGTCAGCAGGAGGGAGCGGGGAGGGGGGAGAGAGGGAGAGAGAGATCTCCCCTCCGTTCCGCCCCACTCTCCCCCGCAGCTCCCCGCCCGCTGCCGGAACCCGAACCTTCCGTCTCGAGCGGGCAGGTACTCGCTAAATGCAATACTCGCTCGAGCAATTGCCTTTAGCGAGTATACTCGCTCATCTCTAATTACCATAATCTACAATTAGCATTAAACTTTCCATTGGCCATAAGCCTTGCCAGACCATCGGCTAAGCACTTTTAGCAGGGACTGCTCTAGTACTTTGCGTGAACCTATAGATCGCACACTCGTAAGGCTGGCCCTTGAAAACAAGTTGTTTATATATATATAAAATATAACGCTCACAGCTAAAGCCATGCATATTTCACCAGACTGCCTGTTGTAGATGACCCCCGTCATGCATTATGCATAGTTTCTGGAAGGGACCTGCCAGAGGCCTTTTGGTACAGAAATGTCTGCGAGCCAGAACATAGACCTCTCCTGTGAGCTGAAGAACAAGCTGTATTTTCAGGATACAAGCCTTACTGAAAAATTAATGAAACTCTTAGTGAGCTCGGACTTTTTGCCTGCAATTAGAGGTTTGGCGCTACGAGCCCGCTGCCTTAAATCAGTCACAGCACAACACTCCGAAAAGTTTTTGTGTTTTCTTTCAGTCGCTGAGTTTATTTTATCCTCACGCACTCCGACACTGGGCACTTGGAAATAGGCGCAGCACAATTTAGTTCTGTCAGAGAGCTGCTTGCAGGCAAGCGCGGACCTGATCTGAATGCACAATCGCCTCCAATTTATTGTATGCGAGGATGTTTACCAATAAAATACTTGTCGTTTTTTTTGCATTTATTATTTATACTTAAAATAGAACCCAGGATGTATTCCCACGGTCGCTTTGTTAGATCAGACATTGATGTTCAAGCTGTTGTAATTAAGCAGAATTTCTGGTCTGCGGCCAATCGGAGACAAGCAATTGAGTACTCCATTGCTCTCATACGTCGGCGGAAATAGGTACAAAGAGCACACCTGCTTTTAATAGGTGATGCCCATAAATAATAGTTACAGCGCCTGCTAATTAGCAATTGCGCTGCCTCCAACTCCTACATTATTCCAAGAATTGCCGGCATAATAGCAGCAGGGTTTATATGGAGATGAATGCTCCATCAGCTATACATTGAGATAAATGCACCCACACTGATATGTATACCTTTAAGGCATCAGAAAAATTCATTGTCTGTGCATCTCGGTACTAATTGGGAATATGTGTTTCTATCCCCAGGGTTACAGGCACTGCTTCCTCAGTACTTACGAGTTAGATTTGTGAGAGCTGCACTGTCCTACATTTCATGCAACTCCCAGGGATGGATGGAGTGCCAGGCAGGAGAATGCTGGTGCAACTGTGATGCTGCCTACCCACAATGCAATTGCCCGGCTGAAGACATTCACATACTGGAGAAGAGCCTAACTCAGACACAGGACCAGGCGACTGGTCAAGACAAAGAGTTTGAGGAATCTGGTAAGTTGCTAAATACAACTTGTTGCTCCCTGGATACAGAGTGCATATATTTAATATTCAGGAGCAACAGAAGTTTGCTTTTTTTTCTTCCTTTTTTTTCCCTGCCAGCCATTTCTGGACAACTTTCACACCTTTGACATTCATAAATATAACCTGAATTATGGAATAAAAAAATACCATTATACAACCTGGCACATTCTGAAAATGCCCCCAGCTCTTTACACTTTTGAGCGCCTTCATGCAATTTTGCATCAAAGAATAATGTTGTGTAAAAAATGCATAAACATTCATGGTGGTGTCTAAAAGTATGGCAGAAGGAGAGCCTTAAGGCACACAACACTTTCTTAAAAATAAAAGTCACTTATGCCTATGTCTACATTCGCAAATCGGAAGAAAAACATCAAAACTGAAGAGTCTCCACAACTCCAAGGGCCCAAGGTACACAGTCAAGACACAGAGTTCATGAATTACCTGATTAGGCATAAGATTAGATGTGCAGTTGCTCATTTTCTCATTCCTTAAAGAGTTCCTGACATGTCTTCAACTTAGCAGGGTCAACCGGAATGCATTGCAGTCGCGGCCCCCGATGACTCTATCACAGCACTTCTTTTATTCATACTCTCCCCATTCCCCACTATCAGCTCTCCTTAGTTTCAGCCCTCGGCACTTGGAGCAAGTCAAGTGAGCAGCCAACACTCACTGTCAATCAACTCTGACGTCACCCATTGACAGTGAGCGGTGGATGGGGACCACCCATATTCAAAGTGCTTGGAGCTGCATCTAAGGAGAGCTGGAGTGGGAAGCTGAGACGAGAATGAATAAAAGGAATGTTCCTATAGATTCAATGGGACAGTGGATTAAAAGCTATGCAACTGGGCTCGCTGATATGAGGATATGAGAAGTCCTCTTTAAGGCTGCCTGTACATGGGTGGAATTGCATTGCAAATTTCGGGGGGGGGGGGGGGGGGGGGCTATAGGTTCCGCAGCAAATACCGTCCAGAGCATACCATGGAAAAGTGATGCTTCCTGCACACATTGCAGTGTCCGCTCGCAGAGGACAAATTGCAGCATGCTCCATTTTTGCACGGATTCTGCGTGGACGGCTTCCATTGAGGTCAATGGAAGCCATCCGATCTGCGATCCTATCGCATTTGACCTTTCGGAAAGGTCGCAGATTCTGTGTAGTCACTAGGCAATGACTCAGGAAAAGCAGAAGTTTAGAAAAAAAAAATCTGTACTGCGCATGTCTGAAGGCAAGCCATGCAGGCTACTCACAGTAGAGATGAAGAGAAAACAAGACAGGTGCATGCGGACGCCGCTACTGCCAGGGACGGGTGCAGAATCCAGCTCTACCGTGTGCAGGTGGCCTTAGTAGAAAAAAAGGAGTCCCTATGCGTGATAGACAACATATCCTGCCTAACTATTAAAGTAGGCGGTAACATGAACAAAAGTTTTCGTATCTAGTCACTAAAAACCTGTACAGGGTGGGGGAGATGACAGTGACAGAATGTCTGCTTTCTTCTAGCCTTAAAGGGGTTGTCCCGCGAAAGCAAGTGGGGTTATACACTTCTGTATGGCCATATTAATGCACTTTGTAATGTACATTGTGCATTAATTATGAGCCATACAGAAGTTATTCACTTACCTGCTCTGTTGCTAGCGTCCTCGTCTCCATGGAACCGTCTAATTTCAGCGTCTAATCTTCCGATTAGACGCGCTTGCGCAGTCCGGTCTTCTCCCTTCTGAATGGGGCCGCTCGTGCCGGAGAGCTGCTCCTCGTAGCTCCGCCCCGTCACGTGTGCCGATTCTAGCCAATCAGGAGGCTGGAATCGGCAATGGAAAGCACAGAGCCCACGGTGCACCATGGGAGAAGACCTGCGGTCCACCGTGGGTGAAGATCCGGCGGCCATCTTCGCAAGGTAAGTAAGAAGTCACCGGAGTGCGGGGATTCGGGTAAGTACTATCCGTTTTTGTTTTTTTTTAAACCCCTGCATCGGGTTTGTCTCGCGCCGAACGGGGGATCTATTGAAAAAAAAAAAAAAACCTTTCGGCGCGGGACAACCCCTTTAACTTTGAGCTCAACTTCCCGACTCCTCCCCAACACAGACACAGAAGTAGGAAGTAAAACTTTCCATCCTGTTCCCTGACTTCAGACAAGTGCTGTGCCCTGAATATTACAGCCAATGCTATTGTTTTGAAAGAAATTATCTCAGGGTTTTACATGATACCAAAAACTAAACTCGACCTTACATACTTTGTGCCACGAGGTCTTGTGATGGTCGATGTATTAAACAAGTTCAACATGTGTTCGGATGAGTTATAATATTACAAGTTATTCCCAGTAGATTTGTGAAGATGGGACATTCTGGACAACAGGAAGTGCGGCCATATTGGCTTGTTAGTCTTTGAAAAGCTAATTTAAAATTGGCCAACAATATATTCACACTTCTCATTGTCACTTGGCAATATGTGAATCCTTGACTTGTTGACCCTTTTAACTGCATGGTTTGGCATACATCAATACTCAGCTGTTACATTTGTGTAGGGCGTCACCATAACGTGGTAATTAATATTCGGAATGGACCAATATAGGCATATATTATATCACCAAAATGCTGGGATAACAGTGTAGGGCAATTAATGGTAATTAAAATACAGGGATGGCAATGCTATCCCTAACCAACCTTGGTGTGGCACACCCTGCCTAGAAACAGGGCTATTCCCCCAATAAGGCTGGCTCCCCATCAGCAACCTATGGGGCCTCGTCTGTCCCTGGATGGAGAGGGGAAGATGTCCAATACAGAAGGAAAGACTAATGTATATAGCACAATATTGGCTAGAGGTGAATAAGCCCCGAATGGAATAAATAACCACAAGTACTTAGCTGACAATAATCTGCTGCTTAACCAAACACTTCAAGCAGGACAATAACAAGTGCCAATGTAGAGGCGGGGGCGAAATAAATACACCTCCATTATGACTGATTGGTCAGATACAGGAAACCTCTCCCTCTCAGCCAATCAGTCCATACACCATAGGAGATGTTGAGAAGAAGGGCACATTATACACTGAACCCACTAAGGGATTTCTAACAGTCGACACTTCCGGGACCTTCTCTAGCGACAGGAAGAAGGCAGTCATCGGCACCCAGCACCAAGGGTGCATACACCAAAGTCATGGTGGTCCTGGCAGACTCTGTGATGTCACCATTGCCTTAATTCCTGATAGCACCCATCTAGCTGTAATATCATGCCCATGAGACCCTCTAGTAATTGTCAACCGTTTGATAGTGACCATGGAAGGAGAGTGCATATATTTTTCTTCACTTTCCAGTAATCTTGTTTAATAAGCTAACCTGATTTAGCTGATAACAGGGAGCAGAAGAGTGTTGCATGCAGACAAGTTAGTATTTACCATAGGCTTGGGGTCCCTTTAATACAACATTAATCAACCAGATGAGTCTCTCAACAGCAATAAATCAGCTTTATGCAAACAGATGATCCTTATTCATCTGAGAACCTTTTATGACTGCGCACCTTTATCTTCAAACAATTGCACTTGATAATTGATGAAAACAACTGAATACTGTATATATTTATCCAATTCATTCTGCAAGTGTTTCAATTACTGTCATATTTATTTGGATAAACTTTACATATTCACCAAAGGGAATTCTGATTCACGCGACAACATGCAAACATTGAAGCCGTCCTTTTATGCTCTTCCAGGGGGTATTATAAAAACATCTATAAAAAAAAACGGTGCGCCGTTTGAATAGTGCGCTCGGCGGAGTAGAATACAAGCGTAGGGCTGCTTTGTGAGTACGTCTCTTTATATCTTACATACTAGGCAATGGTCCACTAGAGCATAAAATTGGAGACATATACCTTGATTTAAATTCCTCCACTACAATTTGCTGTGTGAATTTGTTTGTACCAAAAATATCAAACTTGTCAAAAGCAATATATGTAGCCGGATATGCCACATTGGAGATTTTCTAGGCACAGTGGGGGGGGGGAGGGGGGGGCAGTCGAATCTGGTAAATGTAAGTTGCAAATTGTTTGCGACAAAGCTTAGACTGGGAAATTGAGTTTACAAATTTCCTGACAAAGGTCTGAATCGGCGATCAGTTTGGTGACAATATTAAAATTGTCACCCGGCATTTACGCCGCAGAGCAGGCAAAAGATACAGTTCTAAGGACCTGGATATTAGCATTTGTGAACATGAAAGTGGAATTAATGTATGGAAGGAGATTAGGCTGAGCATATAAACCATTTCGGAATATTACACATATTTACAAAAGCTAATTTGTCTTTGAATGACAGAAAAAGACAACTTGCTAATTGCAAAATTTAAGCTTGTGACTTGTCTTCACTTTTCGCTTAGTCCAATGTATAAAAGATTGTGAAAACTAACTTAAAGGGAAGTCAACTATCATTATATATATACACAAGTATATATGTGTGTGTGTGTGTGTATATATAATATATATATATCACTGTTTCAAACTTGAGTGCTCAAGAATATCAAGTGATTGATTCCTTTACAAGAAGTGATTTAATGGAGCTTGTCAGCCGGGGGTCAGTAGAGAGCGTTTTTTACCCCCAAGGGTAATATGAAATATGGACCCCTATCACCTGCCTGGGATACAAAAAGTATTTATTTTGTTGGATGTCATACAATGGAAATTCATATAGAAATGAAAGACTATTCCTTCCAGTGCCCAGATAACACTGCTAAACACAGTGAATAGAGTGCACACAGTGTGACTCTTCTCACAAGTCCACGTGCGCATAACCTCCCATTGGACTTTATGAGAGAGCGCATGCACAGAGCTGTAAGACATGAGTCACTTTGTGTGTGAGCACTAAATACTTAGGAGGACAGTGCTGAAACGGGGGGAGGGGGTACTGGTGCATCTTGTCTCCACCGGAACTAGGGGTGGAAACATGGGTTGGCAGGATACAGTAGTAGGGTAAGGGCCAGGCGAGCGGCAGAAAAGTGAATTGGCTGCTGCACACATTTCTCCTGACAGCTGTACATGCCCCTCTGGCATGTGCACTCCCTGCCGGACTATAATCTCTGCTCCTAGTGCCTGTTTCACAGTTCCCGTCTGCAGCATCCACTCTCCGCTCTTGGCAACCTCATCACTCTCCCCCCGCTGGGGTGCCATCTCCGCTCACCACCCCCTGTGACTTTCCCTGACTGTCTCCTATTATTCCCTTGCCAGTGCAACTCTCCCTGGAGGTCTTCCTTCTTCCCTGTTGCCTCCCGCGCTGTGACTCTCCCCAACGGCCTCCCATGTGTGCTGCAATCTGTTATGCCATCCTCCGTCCCCGCTGAAGCTGGCCCCCCTCTCACATGGCTGCATGGATGGAGGCGCCGGCCGCTGTTACTCCTCCATGCGGCGTTCTACTGCCTCCTCACTTATACCGCCGCTGGTCAGGACCCTGCTCTGATCCCTCCTCCGTATGGATAGCTTTTGTTGTGAAGCCGTTCCTCCATCCCCATTGTGCTTATGGTTCCTGCGGCTTGTAGCTAAGCCACTCCTCCGCCTACATGTGGTAATGCTGCCCCTGTACTACTCCTGTCACACTAATCCTAACCCTCCAGCCATGGCAAACTGCCACCCTAACCAATCAGGACCTTTGGGGTGTTACAAGGGCATATACATTCAATCCCTATGTCTCCACCCATACTTCTGGTGGAGACAAGATGCACCAGTGCCGAACAAGTAACCTGGTGAGTTTAGAAAGCAGCTCCCCGGACATAGTTTATGGGCTCTAAGGTGATGACAAGTTCCCTTTAAACACTTGGAGCTCCTTCACAAAGCATATTTGCAAATGCTTTGAACCTTTTTGCACTATGAACGAGGTTGATTCGCACACACATCGGTGCATTTTAATGTACTTTTTCACATGCAGGGTGTGCCAATTTACGTACAGCAGACAAATATGCCCTAATTTAAATGGCTATGAAGCCTAATAAAGTCCAGATGTGTTATTTCCCCATGGAATTGCCCAGCGTATTTCGCATTTTTGCGTCCATTGACTTCTAATAGGACCTTTGCTGTGCAAATGTGCAAGAAAATAGAGCATACACTATTTTTTTCTGCACGTGAAATAGATGCGCAAAAACAGGCAGTGTATACAAACCCATAGATATCATTCTGATCTATTCTCTATGCATTGCATGTACAAATTTTGTGTGCGCTAATACGCTTGTGTAAAGGAGCCCTTACTGGAAGGTTCCCAACCGATTACTGGTGATCGCTGTAGTTCCCAGTAGGGGAACACTGTGTAATCATCTTAACGCGGTTTTCCAACGCTAGACTCAATTTCCAAATCCCAGATATTTTAACCCCTTCCCCGCTCCATGATGTACTGGTACGTCATGGTGCGGCAGCGTAGCAACCTCTCTTCATACAGTGTGGGCGTCAGCTGTTTATTACAGCTGACACCCGCTGGCACAGCCGATCGTGGCTATTAACCATTTAAATGCCGCTGTCAATTCCGACAGCGGCATTTAAATCCCCTGAACGATGTTCGGGGGTCCTGCATGGCCCCCCCGCGGTGAGATCGGGGGAGCCGTGCAGGTGTCATGGCAGCCGGGGGCCTAATGAAAGGCCCCAGGGCTGCCTTACCGGACTGCCTGGATAGACTGCCTGTTAAATTGCAGTATGACGTAATGCTATAGCATTTCGTCATACTGCAAGAGCCATCAAAGCATCGCATGTTAAAGTCCCCCAGGGGGACTTCAAAGTAAAGTTAGAAGAAAATCAATAAAGTTTTTTTAAATGTAAAAAAAAAAAAAAGTTAGAAAAGTTTAAATCACCCCCCTTTTGCCATATGTATTCTTAAAAAATCTAAATCATAAAATTAAAATATGTGTTTGGTATCGTTGCGTCCATAAAAGTCCGATCTATCAAAGTAGCACATTATTTTTCCCACACGGTGAACGTCGTCAGAAAAAAATATAAAGAACGCCAGAAATGCACTTTTTTAGTTACCCTGTCTCCTAGAAAAAACGCAATGAAAAGCGATCAAAAAGTCGTATGTACTTCAAATTGATACTATCGGAAACTACAGGACATCACGCAAAAAATGAGCCCTTGCTCAACTACGTAAACGGAAAAATAAAAAAGTTATTGGGCGCACAAAATGATCGCAGAAAATAATTGAAAAAAATTAAATGTCTTTGAAAAAAAAAAAAGAGCAGTATAGTAAGTAAAAACCTATACAAGTTTCGTATCATAGTAATCGCACCGACCCATAGAATAAAGTTATCATGTCGCTTTTGTTGCCGTTTGTAGAAACAAGACGCACTAAAAGATGGCGAAATGTCGTTTTTTTTTTTCATTTTACTCAACTTAGAATTTTTTTAAAGTTTTTCAGTACATTATATGGTACTTTAAATAGCACCATTGAAAAATACAACTCGTCCCGCAAAAAACAAACCCTCATACAGTGACGTCGATGGATAAATAAAGGAGTTACGATTTTTTTGAAGGGGGGAGGAAAAAACTTAAATGGAAAAAGAAAAAGGGTCTGCGTCATTAAGGGGTTAATGTTATTATGGCTAGTAAGCGCCTCGGTTACCTAATCAGAAGTTTTCAATGGTTTGCGCCCGTTCTGGCTGCACCCGCAGCTTCATGTTATTGTTTACAACTTTTGGTCTTGTTACTCCTGCTCTCTCTGCAGGCTTTTTGCATTCACAAGAATGTTCCCAAGTGAGCATGCACAGTTAAACTATATGTAACTGTGTTGGAACTCCCGGTCCTATGTAAGATGAGAACTAAGGCGCCTTTCACATGTGCATTTGGGCTCCGATAGCACTTTCCGCTTCTCTGTTCCGTTTTTGGAACTCAGAAACTAAATTTAAAGTGAATTTAAAATTATCAGGTTTTTTTCCCATTAAAATCAATGGGAAAAATCGGAAATGTTTGCATTCTAATTTATTCTGATTGACTATGTTTTTTTTTTTTTACAAACCAGATACCCAAACACACATGTGAAAGGGGCCTAAATTTGATTTTAGATTTCCTTTTAAACATGTTTGCACTGTGTCTGTGAGTCCCTCTGGGGATTGCCTATCTCCAACGGCATTCAGCAAAAGAGTCCAGAGCATCTGACAGGTTCTGCATATAGCATCTGTCCTGCTAATAATTTGGAAGTTGTTGCTAAGGCAACAGTAGCATGCTGATGTGACACAAATTGTCGGGAAGCTGAAGAGACAGCTGACAGCTACAATTCGAGAGCAGCCTTGGACTAATAGATACGTAGATGCTGTTTGGGACACTGTCATAGGTGGCTACAACTATGTCTTATCATATCTCTTGTCTGCCTGCAGACATGGTGAAGGTGACCAATCTATATACTGGGGAAGATTGTTTCGACAGTTGCAGGAGGACAATTTACCATGATGTCCCCCATGGTTCTCCTTAAAAAAGAAATGTGGCCACTGCCATATTAAAAAATAACGTGCCTATGATGTTACCCCGAGGAGCAAAGACTTATAGAAATAGTACAACCCTTTCTTGTGCCAGGATTGTTATTGCTAGGAAACATCGAGGGAGCACATTATCATTACTAACCTTCTACTGTAATTATTGTAGCCCTTAGTACAAATGTGCGGTCAGCCCACAGAACAAGTCGAAGTTATTTCTTTCTTTTTGCTTATACTGTACCATAAATATTCCACAGCTCTGCACACAGATTGTCACTCCTTATTTCAGTCCCTGACCCCTATGAGGCTCACAAATTTCCCTAATGCACACACTAGGTCAGGTGTTATAGGCCCCTCTGGGTATATTTGCATATTACCCAGAGGAGCATAGATGGCCTTATAAATCTCCTCACTCATCTGCTTGGTGCTCTCCCTATGGAGTGATGTTACCCTTCCGTGACAGCCAATTGACACATCCTTATTAGAGATGAGCGAGCATACTCGTCCGGGCTTGATGCTCGTTCGAGTATTAGGGTGCTTGAGATGCTCGTTACTCGAGACGAGCACCACGCGGTACTCGTCTCGATTAAACGAGCACTGACCATTGAAAGCAATGGGCTGCCGGTGAGCGCAGGATGAATTTTCGGGAAGGGCTTAAAAATGTAAGCCCTTCCCTGAAATTCATTCAGAAATGTGTAAAAACAAAAAATATATATATACTCACCCGGTCCCGGCAGACGGAGTTCAGCCGCGGCTGGCAGCAGTTCTCCTGAACTGCTCTGAGTAGTATTCAGCAGCCGGGGATTTAAAATCCCCGCCTGCTGAATGAGCTGCCTCTGATTGGTCACAGCCTGACCAATCAGAGGCAGCTCTCACTCACACCCATTCATGAATTCAGCTAAATGACAGCTGAGAGCTGCCCCTGATTGGTCCCTGCTCTGAGCCAATCAGAGGCAGCACTCACTCACCCATTCATGAATTCCTGAATGGGTGTGAGTGAGAGCTGCCTCTGATTAGTCAGGCTGTGACCAATCAGAGGCAGCTCATTCAGCAGGCGGGGATTTTAAGTCCCCGGCTGCTGAATACTACTCAGAGCAGTTCAGGAGAACTGCCGCCGGCCATGGCTGAACTCCGTCTGCCGGGACCAGGTGAGTATATATTTTTTTTTGTTTTTACACATTTCTGGATGAATTGCAGGGAAGGGCTTATATTTTTAAGCCCTTCCCGAAAATTCATCCCGCGCTCGCCGGCAGCCCAATGCTTTCAATGGAGCCGGCTGTATTGCCGGCTCCATTGAATTCAATGGGCTAACATCGTTCTTCTCTGCCACAGCTGTTACACCTGTGACAGAGGAGAACGATCTTTATGCTGACAGTGCGGGGGGGGGGGGGGGGGGTTGTCTCACTCTTGCCGCTATTGTGGCTGAATAGTGGGACCTGGGAACCTGAAATGCAGCCCAGCATGTTGCCCCTCGCCTGCCCTATCCGTCTCTGTGTCGTTTCCAGCACTTTCTTGGGTTTTGCAGATTTTCACCAATGAAAACCTTAGCAAGCATCGGCTATATACAAAAATGCTCGAGTCGCCCATTGACTTCAATGGGGTTCATTACTCGAAACGAACTCTCGAGCATCACTGAAAGTTCAACTCGAGTAACGAGCACCCGAGCATTGTGGTGCTCGCTCATCTCTAATCCTTATGTTTTTCAAGTTGGCCAAGTACCATATATTAATGTACCTTTTATGTTGCCTTGCTATGAGCATGCTGGCAAGTGTTCTACCTCAATCACAAGATAACCCCTCACAACCTATACAGGTGTAGAATTACGTGCATTCTGCTTTCCATTATAGATACATGTAAAATTCTGAAAGTAATACAGGTGAACCCTTTGGAATTACATGTATTTCTAAATAGTTTACTAACAAAATGTCAGTGTTCAGAATCTTTCTTGAGAAGAACTGATTTGTCAGTAACCAGACTTTCTGTGCCTTTACTTAAAGGGCAAAGCACATGTGAACTCACATTTGCAATCTCATCTCCATAACTGAAACACCTTTTACTAATTAGCTTTTGGAGAAGGCAGTAACGCTGAGGTTCACTTTCCCTCGATGCACTGTGGATGCATACACAATGGGACTTATGTAAGGCAATCTTATCAATAAAGGCAGAATTTACGTCGGTTTTATACTAGTTCCTGACAAATGAAGTATATGCCATATTTATGAAAGAGGTGAATGGCACCTATAAACATGGTGAACATTTAGAAGCGCTGGAAAAACTAATAGATGCACCAACAATTTTTTCGAAATGTGGCAAATTTTGAAAAAGTTGACAAAAGAGATGCATGCAGCCAATGAAACAGTCAATAAAGGAGGCATAACTTATTTTATAGAGGGGTAAATGTGGCGCAACTTTCAAACGTGATAAACATTCTTGAGATTAGGTATTTTACCAAAAAGATCTGTGATTATTAAAACCAGCTTGTATATGCGTTCCGAGGTATTGGAACCTCTTTCTCCGTACTTGCTGGGGTAACACATCTAAAGATGCTAACTGTGTATCTGCCACAGGGTTCTTTACGCACCAAGGATCCTATAGAAGCCTATGGGAGGTGTGCAAATTCACACTCAATATGCTTGCAAATGCACAATACGCTGCACAATTCAGCGTAAAAAAGAACACATCTGGACCTCATTAGGCTAAATAGCCTTTTGAATCATGGAAGGGGCATGTAACGTGCGTGTGAGCATGTCCTGCGTGCGCAAATAGTACAGTACTATGCGCCGATACGTGCTCAAATCTACTATCATCAAAGCTCGTTCACTGCGCAAATACACCGCGCTGAGGTGAGCATATTTGCACATACGCTTGTCTGATCAATCCATCAGCCTTGGCTGTCTAGAAGTTTCCTTCATGGGGGTTTCTTCCATTATGAGTGTTGACGAATGGTTACTATTCATTTTGTGCTTTTTGGGGACCTCTACATTAAAATACGTTGCTATCACATGTACAGATTCCATCATATTCAATGTTGCATACAGCCCTATACTTCATGCACAATGACAGGCACCTCGCTGGGATCTGATGAATCCCTTTACAAGTCAACGCTGTCTGCCTGGAATCATTGGCTTCTGGTTCTATTTGTATTCTTCATGTGATGAATTAGACACTGCATCTGGTTTATAAACTGGAACCATGGTGTGGATGTGCGTGGAGACTTAATGTGTGTTAGGGCTGGTTAGAAATGCTCATATGCATAGTATTACTGTTGGGGAGTCAGGTGAGAGTTGTACTCATACTGGACCGTTAATGCACATGTTGGTAAGCAGGTTGGCCTTTGAAGTATCCAGGCTGAAGCATGTTGTAATAATAACATCATCTGGGGTGGGTGAGGATCTTCGAAAGGATCGTTGGTGGCCTTAAAGTATACTGGCTCTTCTAGACAGAAAAGCCAATGAGTGCTGCCCCCTGACTGCTGTCTGGATGAATGCTCTAGGCCGTGTAGTTGGAGGATCTCATAGTATTCGTGAATGTAAACCATTGCACTTCACTTAGAATCATATAATGGTAGAGTTGGATGGGACCTCCAGGGTCATCGGGTCCATCCCCCTGCTCAGTGAGGAACAAAAAATCATCCCAGACAGATGATTTCTGGATAAATATTTCTATTGAAGGAGAACTCACCACCTCCCATGGCAACATGTTCCACTTGTTGATCACCCTCACTGTGCAATATCTAATCTGTGCCTCCTCCCTTTCAGTTTCATCCCATTGCTTCTAGTCTTTCCTTGTACAAATGAGAATAGAGCTGATCCCTCTGCATTGTGACAGCCCTTCAGATATTTGTAGTCTTGACACAGTCACAGAGTACTGATGGTTTTCCATAGCAGCTGGGGCCAGGCAAAGACCCCCAGGCCCATTCATCCTTTACCACATTGCAAAGAAATGTATGCTACACCATTTAATTCTGTAATGTTGATCATTTAAAAGCAGATCATTTTATTGGCTATCCAGCGTTGATCATTGATTGCTTTTTAGCCAAAGTACCCCATTTGTGTCCATACAATTAATATATTAATTACTATATATATTTATTCGTTAAATATACACCTTAACTTATCCATACTTGATTACTATCTTCACAGCCGAGTTCCGGACTTTTCTGAGGAGTTTGCCCACGGACCGTTTCCTCAACATCTCAACTATTTCAAGACTTTGGAATGCAGATCTCCACCTCACTCGGCGTTATGAACAGCTAAGAGCGGGCTTCAAGCAGCTACTGTCCAAGTCTCAACGCCAAATGCGACGTTTGATTAATCTGAGCAAACACTGCCTCCGCCAGCCTCAGTACACATTACTGCGGGAGAGGTTGGTTCATGCAAAAAATTTTATGCACATGTCCTTTTCAGAATAGTTCAATGTCTTAACCAGGAAGCCATTTTTTGTCGTCTCATTTAGGATAATTAGAGTTAGATGTTGCATCATATACACTGTACAAAATTACATATGAAAATCTTTAGAAATCCTACTAATGTGCTTATGCTAAATGCTCACCTATGAAAGATACTGCAGCCCAAGGTCCATATGTATGTACTGATTAATTATTTATTTTTGTAAGAATTTGAGTTCCATTTTCCTGAATTAGAGCTCCAAATCTCTAGCTTTTTTTCACAGTATAAGGGATTCCACCCACTGGCGATATTTTCTTTCTTGCGGTGCGAGAGAAAAAATCTCGCATCGCAGCGCAAGAAAGAGGCCGGTATAGAACCGGCATATCGCAAGTGCTTTCAATGGGGCTAGCGACAGCAGCGCTAGCCCCATTGAAAGCATAGGGAGAATGCCGCGGACTTCTGCCACAGCTGTGACAGCTGTGACAGCTGTGTCAGGAGTTTCATGAATAGCTAAGATATAGCTATTCATGAATGAATAGCTAAGGGCTATGTGTGATTGGCTGAGCGCTCAGCCAATAGCTAAGCAGTAGCTGCTATTGGCTGAGCCCTCAGCCAATCTGCACAGCTCTTTCAGGAGGCGGGGATTTTTAAATCCCCGACTGCTGAAAGAGCTTCATAGCAGTGCCGGGGAGCCAGCAGGAGGACGCGTCTGAGCGCAGGAGAGGTGAGTATGATTTTTTAAATTTTTTTTTCACACTTTTGGCAGATTATTGGGGAAGGGCTTATATTTCAAGCTCTTCCCCGATAATCATTTGCATGGCTTGCAGAAAGCAGTGCTTTCAATGGGATCGCCAGCAGTGCCGATCCCATTGAAAGCAATGGAATAGAATGCCAGGGACTTCTGCCACAGCTGTGACAGCTGTGGCAGAGGATTCCTTCATCCCCACGGTCCCCGCGGGGATGAAGGAAACTCCTGCCACAGCTGTTACTGCTGTGGCAAAAGTCCCCGGCATTCTCCATCTCTTTTCAATGGGGCTAGTGCTGCTGCCGCTGCCCCCATTGAAAAGACTGGCGATATGTCGGCGTGATGCCGATTTTTTTCTCGCACTGCGATGCGAGACTTTAACTTTAGAATCGCATCGCAGTGGAGAAAATATCGCCAGTGGGTGGGAGCCCTTATAGAGTTATCTGGTCGCCAAGCACTTTTTGAAAACTTGCCTAGGGTGGTAGAAAAACATAAAAAAGTTATACTCATCTCACCCAATCCCTCACTGCTCTCATTTTCGCTGGCGCTCAGCCCCCACTGCTCTCTGTTTCCTTCTGAAATGTTGACATCACCAACACCAAGGGCATGTGACCACTGCAGTCAATCACCGGCTAATTTCAGCCAATAATTAGCTGCAAAGTCACATGCCCCATTGTCAGGATGTCCTTGCACCTACAGAAGGAAGTAAAAAGCAGTGGGAGACCGGGCACTGGTGGAACAGGAGCCGTGAGGGATCGAATGAGGTGATTATGACTTTTTTATGTTTTTCTACTGCCCTTAGTAAGTTTCAAAATAAATGTTTGGGGCTTGGTAACCAGAATCATGGCTGACTGCACCTATCACAACTATGTAATATAGTAATATAGTATGTAAGGCTGAAAAAAAACATCTGCCCATCTAGTTTAGTCTTCTAACCTGCAATGACAATCCAGAGGAAGGCAAAATCCCTCAATGAGGTAGAAACCAATTTTCTTTATTTTAGGGAACACAATTCCTTCCTGCCTCAAATCTGGCAATCATAATAGCTCCCTGGATTAACAACCCTTCTGAAGTAATTAGTGACTATAACATGTAATATTGTTACACTCAAGAAAGGCGTCCATGTTCCTCTTGGACTCTTTTAGCAAAGTCAGTATTTCCTTAGGCAGAAAGTTCCATAGTCTCACTGCTCTTACAGTAAAGAACCCTTTTCTATGTTGGGGTAGAAACCATTTTTCTTCTAGATGAAGAGGATGGTATCTCTCTCTGTATTGTTCCCTAATATATTTATACATAGTTATTTGGTCACCTTGTAGATTTTTCTAAACTAAATAACCCCAATTTTGATAACCTCTCTGGTTCTTGTAGTCCACCCATTCCATTTATTACTTTAATTGCCTGCCTTTGAACGTGCTCAAGCTCTGATATGACCTTCTTGAGTACCGGAGCCCAAAACTGCACATGATATTCCATGTGTGGTATGACCAGTGATTTGATTTTTTTTCATGTGCATATGTGCATTTGTACCTGATTATGCACCCTATAACCTTATTTGTCGTGGCAGCAGCTGCCTGACATTGGTTGTTCAAGTTATCCGGGTTGTGTGATTACAAAAAAAAAATATTTTAATGACTGGTCATGGGGAAAAATAGAGCAGACTCATCTGTCTTCAGCCACCTGAGACATAGCTAAACAACTCCCCAAACCCTGTCCCTGGCACCCAACGTCGATGTCCTCTGGAAGTTAGGTGACTGCTGCAGCCAATCAGAGGCCACAGTGTCACCATCCGAACTGCTGGCTTCACTGGTCACATCCTGGGTGCCATGATGCCAGAAGTTCGGGATGGTGATGATGCATCCTCTGATTAGCCACAGTGGTTACCTGACTTCCAAAGGAGGTCCACGCTGGATGCAAGAAATGGGGTCATAGGAGCTACTCACCTGTGTCCCGGGAGGGCCAAAGACAGATGAGTTTGCGTTTTTTGCCTGGCCAACTGTTTTTTTTTTTTTTAAATCACACAATCCCTTTACATTTACAATTAATATATGCTCCATGCACTTGGCAGAGTCATATATACGGAGCATGAAAAAATGGCACTATGGAGCCATAGACACTACCTGTGTTTGGTGTCTGATGATACATGCCACAGTTCTTTACATGCAAGAGTTATTCAGAGTTCCATAGGCAAAAAAAGAAAACAGTAAAGGGACAGTAAAGCCCAGTAGACTGCAAGAATTCTGTGTAACTCATGGGTACTACTGATTGTAATATACCCGTGTGCATGAGTCCATACTGCTATTTACTAAACGAGTAGCTTACTGATCTATTCAACTATGCTGCATCTGCACATGTAGCACAGCTGAATTTGGCATTTACTATAGGTTATAGTAACATAGTGTGTAAGGCCGAAAAAAGATACGTCAATTCAGTTCAGCCTTATCCCCACCCCCTACCCCTTCAGTGTTGATCCAGAGGAAGACAAAAAAAAAACCAATGAGGTAGAAGCCACTTTTCCCCATTTAAGGGAAAAAATTCCTTCCCAGCTCCAATCTGGAAATCATAATAATCTCTGGATTAACAACCTAAGTCCTTGGGGTTATATTTTTAGGCATTGTAATAATACAATAGATTTACCTGCAGCTTTATGTACAATCACAGATATTATTATTGCAATCAATTGGGGTAAACAACTACTGCAATTGGCACAATCAGCTGTGCCACATCTGTGGTCGTAACGTGGTTTTAGAGTCAACGAAACTGCGCTGTTATTCGAACCTCCCATGGTTCTACTGAACTTAGATCTCCATTGAAGCTCCTACTAATCTAAATTCAGTTCAGTAGAACAAGCAAGAGGTCCCAGAGTCGCAGCTGTAAAGTAGAAGCGAAAATGCAGCTTTAATGTACTATTCGTAGAAGAGGCGATTTATTCATTAGTGATTTACAGATAACAACGTTACACTTTCTTTGCCATAATGTTTTTCAGAAGGATAATTACAGCAACCTTAACATCTTTACCTGTACTGTTAACCTCATCCATTGCTCAGGGTGTCGGCCGCGCAGTATTAATCGTCTTGGCATACATAACATTTTATTATATTAAAGTACATGTTAACATTTAAATTAAAAAAGTAATAATTAAAACTAAATGAGCCAAGGATGCTAATATAGCTCTTATAATAGAACCTGGCCAGTAATAACTCAACAAAGCAAAAACTGACTAATCCAGGGCTTTAATTAATGGCCAGGGAGTCCCGGGTCCTATAAAGATGTTTCTTTACAGTAAATTAGATTTATACATTGTAGTGGGAGCAGATCACTTGGGAACACATTTTATCTCCTTTATTTCAGTATGTTTCTTGATTTCTCCAATCTATAGCTCCGTAATTTAAAATGAATGTACAAAATTGCACTTTAGAATTAAACATGTCCAAAGTATAATTCATCAAGTTAAAATGTAAGGAAATGGGGAAAGAAATTCTAGAACTTATTTCTGAGGCCATTGGATGGTCAGCAGTAGCACCAGCTTGTATCCATAGATGTTCATATAGAAGTCTCTAATAGTTTGGTCACGTATTGCATACATAATGATGGAACCAGCGTGTAACCATAAGGAATGTTGAAGTAGCAACAGAGGAAGACATCAGCATTATGAATGTCACTAGGTAGGTGGGAGGGGGGCTGGTAAGGATTTTGCCATGGGGCTCGGTAGCTATAATTTACACCTCTGTTGAGAGGGCCAGAAGGAGTAGTCTGGGACTTTTTGAATTTTTACTATTAATGACCTATCCTGCCGACTGGTCGGTAGGGGTCGGCCGCTAGAGATTCTTATCGGTCAGCTGATAGCCAGGTCTGCAGTCAGTGCAAATGGCACTTTAAGTAGACAGCTCTATCTACATTTCACTGTAATGGCTCAGTTTGGTACTGCAGTAACAGCTCCCATTGAATTGCCTGCAGTACCAAACCGAGCTGCTGCAATACAGACAATACTACCTGCTTCCAGTGCTGTCTGCAATGATAGTGAGCCTGGCGATCAGATGATCAGCAAGGATCCCTTGCGGTGGATAGATCGTCAACAGTAAAAGTCCCGAAAGTCATGGACAACCACTTTAAAGAGTATTTATCAGGCCCTCTAACAAATGGGATGCCGGCTCCATCTATGTTATTTTTCTTGTAAATACCTCTTCCCTGTTTAGCTGAAATTGCTCCCAATAGATACGTAGCTTGACCCTAGTGTACTGTCAAGTGGGTGGTTTCCATTGTCCAGTGTTAAATATGACAGTAGTGTCAGGCTTTGTCTGTATTGGGAGCCATTGGTGGCTACTCAAAAAAAAAAAGCAACAGTCAGTGGAGATGAAGTTGTAAAAGTCTGTATTTGGTCCTGTTTGTTAGAAGACCTGACAGGTCATCTTTAGAGGGGTTAGGATAGGTGATTAAAGTCTGATCGGTGGGCATCTCACCAATGAAACCCATACTGATCATGAGAACAGGGGTCTCATGTCCCCTTCTACTCCTCACCACAGATTCACTGCACCCCTTACAGTGATGAGGAGATTGATTGGAGTGGTGGGTGAGCATGCGCAGGGCCACTCTATCTTCATTGGGACTGTTAGAGAGAGCCAAGTGCTTGTAATTGGTTAATTGTATCAGCCCCATTGAGGTGAATGCAGTGGCATAGTGACCGTCACTCCATTTAATCTCCATTTCACTGTAGGAGGTGCTAGATAGGTGATAAAAGTCAATTTTGGGAATACTAGACCTTAACACTGTGGGCACATCTGCCATAATTTTTGGCCTTCATTAGTCCCCATATTTCCCCTATTAGCAATACTAATACTGTACAGTGCTTACATTGATAGCCAACAGGGTGTATGTGGACGTTGTCATTGTCAATGTCATGTGGACATTTCAACCCAAGTACGCTTGGATTAAAACAAAGTATTATAGAAAAGAGTGGAGTCTTCTTTAGAAGGTTTTGGAAGGGGTTCTTCACTTTTTAGAATCCTATTTTGTCAAAACAGTCTCCCAAATTTAATCTGAGCACTCTGCTACACAGGAACCTCTAGCAATCAGCTGTAATCCGCTATGAAATCCAGCAGTTAGTGTTCAATTCCTCTGTAGCACCACCACAGGTGAAACGAGGCATTACACAGTTGAAATCAATAGTTTTATCATGAAAGTCTGAATATAAAGGGTCTTTCCATGAGCAAGAGAGTTTCTTTATAGATGTTCTTAGCTCTGATAAATTAATTGAAGTTGAAAGTGTAACCCCGTCTATTATCCTAAAAGGGCATGTGCAAATGCTTTTTTAGAAACACACAGCCCTTAAAATGACATCTTCACTTTAATTTTGTAATAACTTCAAATGAGATTGAATACAATAGAAAAAAACTTTTATGGAGTATTTCGACATTTGGAAGTAGACACATAATTAAAGGCAACCTGTCACCCACCTAAAGCACCATAACTTATGGTGCTATTAAGGCAGGTGACAGGGAGTCGGGTGATGTATTTTTAATATTCACCTGCTCCATGGAAACCGCTACGAAAGTTCAAAAATTACCCTCTCCCAAATCACAGGCAAAGGACTCTGAAAAGAGTCCGAGTTTCATGCGGAGCGTGGATTTTAGCTATACACATCACAGGAACCAAGGAGTGGGTGAGTCTAAAAAAATACCCCACCCTATCACCCTATCATCTGCTGTGACAGCACCATAAGTTAGTTTATAGTACCTTAGGCAGGTGACAGATTCCTTTTAAGCTTATTCATCTATTCTAACGACAATGACCTTCTATAGAACAGTATCATGTACAGTATATGCGGGTAGAAGAATGATTGATTCTGCGTTCTACATCTAGAGCCGACGAATGACTGATATTCCTGTACATCTATTTGCATGGAGTATTGTTAAATAGGTCAAACATACATTGTACGCATCTATGCTAAAATCAGTACTATAAAAACAAGATAAAAGGACGAGCTGGAGGCGGATATTCAACATGAAATGGTAAAAAAAAAAAGAAAAAATGCACAAAAGGATAATAGAACCAAGAAGAGAAGTCGCTCCATTGTCTCAATTTATGGTTGCTAAAGCGGTTATTAGAAAGACTTTCAAAAGTAACTATTCACTGTTGCCATAAAGTACTAAGTGCTCGAATAGCGGTGAGTACAGTAAAGTTAGTTTCTATCATTGACCTTTACAGGCAACACATATAATTAGGCGTTTTTTTTTTTTGTTTGCTAATAGATGAAATGGCTTCTATTAAGAGCACATAGGTACAAGAAGAAAAAAAATACATTCTGTGTTTTATATAGCATCCATGGCAAAGCATTGTGGGTAGGTAGATGCAAATAACAACATCTCACCTTTTTGCTGATCCATTAAGCATATGTTCAGTATACGACACATTCCGTTAAGCACAGCACATTGTAGGTTAGATGCTTTTCAATGTATTTTTTCAGTGCTTAATTGCTCTCCAAATGCTTTTTTCGAGAAAAACAGAAATCCCTTTGACCTTTTTAAGAAGGAGGCATTTCCCCTGAGACGACTCTACTGTATGGGATACATCATCATGGCAGACACAATTAGATTCTGGTTTAATTACAGCTTAATTATGTAATCACCCTCACCTTTAAAAGAGGAGCTAGTAAATAGCTTAAGCAGAGCACGACAAGTGAATTCTGGGAAGAAGAAATGTTGAAGAGTGTAGTCATCCAGTGCCTTCAAGAGAGTGCTTGCAATGAAGTCAATTAATTGCAAACAGACAGATGTCATTGACACAATACAGATGAGCACATGTTAAAGTCTATGAGTCAGCCTAGTGCATCATTACAGAGCTGCTCCACGAGCCCTCCGAGACGGCGCATTGATTACTGATAATAAATGTCTTGTACCTTTATTACATGTTTTCATCTTAGCTACATCCTTTCACTTCATTGCAATTCAAATGTCATTACACTTGGTGGAGACCAAGCGATTTGTTCATGGTGCATGGATACAATGACACAAATATAGAACCACTCCGTTCTATTGAATAAACTTGAAAACTCAACCAAGGTGCAAGTGATTGAGTATGGGGAGGTTGGGAAGATATTTGTCAGCAAAGAAGTGCCCAACCGTTATCTAAGGTACTGCATATGAACTAATTCGGACCAACCTGAACTTTTAGCAAACCGAAAAAAGCCTATTCTTTTCGGCCCCCTAACCATATACTCATGAACATCTGACTTGCCCAACCATCCATGTGTTTTCCCCAAGGAGAGGTGAATAAACTGCCGCAATATATCTCCCATGAGAACAAAGGACTGGGTGGCTTGTTGAGTAGGGACTCTCCCAAGCACATTAAATGGTCACCCGGTCTTGCCGAAAAAGGTAGGTTTGGCCAATGTCCATTTAATGTGTATGGCCACCTTTAGACCAAAAACCAATAAATATCTGAGGAAGACAATTTCTATAACTCCTTAAGTACCAACCTATTTTTAACCTGAAGGGTGATTTGTCATAAGTGGAACATTTCTGCAATATGTACCACAAGGCAGAGAATTTCTGCACCAAAAGCTGCATGCCTTCATGAAGGTTTTGACGCAGAATTGAAAATGTCTTAAAGGGGTTGTCCCGCGGCAGCAAGTGGGTCTATACACTTCTGTATGGCCATATTAATGCACTTTGTAATGTACATTGTGCATTAATTATGAGCCATACAGAAGTTATAAAAAGTTTTATACTTACCTGCTCCGTTGCTGGCGTCCTCGTTCCCATGGAGCCGACTAATTTTCGCCCTCCGATGGCCAAATTAGCGGCGCTTGCGCAGTCCGGGTCTTCTTCTTTTCTGAATGGGGCTCCGTGTAGCTCCGTGTAGCTCCGCCCCGTCACGTGCCGATTCCAGCCAATCAGGAGGCTGGAATCGGCAATGGACCGCACAGAAGCCCTGCGGTCCATGGAGACAGAGGATCCCGGCGGCCATCTTCAGCAGGTGAGTATGAAGACGCCGGACCGCCGGGATTCAGGTAAGCGCTGTGCGGGTTGTTTTTTTAACCCCTGCATCGGGGTTGTCTCGCGCCGAACGGGGGGGGGGGGGGGTTAAGAAAAAAAAAAAAACCCGTTTCGGCGCGGGACAACCCCTTTAATTCTGATGGCAATTCTGCATCAAAATCTACAGGTTTTGGAGCAGAATTAAGCTGCATTATGTGATGCACATATTTCAGAAATATTCAGCTTGTCAGGAAGCGCCTTAATTGGGTCTAATAAGACCTGAAAATTTTCAAAAAGGACTAAAGACAGATGGTGTGATAAAATAACAAAAGAAACATTACTAACTTATATATTCTCTGCTGCTCCATCTCCACTAAGTGATCCTGCAGTGATGGCATGCTGACTACCCACATGTGATTACTGCAGCCAAGCATTGACTTCACCAGTGATGCAGCGATCACATGCTGGACTACTGAATAGCAGCACTGGAACAGTAGTGCATATACCATCCCTGTTAATAGGCAATTTTTGGAGAAATCTCAGAAAACCCTTTTACGGTGCATTGACATGTTGCTGATTTGCTGCAGATTTACTTACTGCTTCTGGTGCCGGTTCTGCAGCAGATTTCACACCTTCAATTTGAATTAAATTGCAAGAATGAAATCTGTTGCAGATCTACACCAAATTCTGTGACTATTCCTACAGAAAATCCACAAGGGCACTCTTAATGGACAATTTTTTTTTTCATTTTTTCAACATTGCATTTCAAAGACCATAGCTTTTTATTTTTTTCAGTCAAAAAGCTATTTTTGGGCTTGTTTTTTGCAAGACTAGTTGCAATTTTTATTAGCACCATTTTGGTGTATATATAATTCATTGACTGTCACTTATTAATTTTTTAGGTAATAATGGTGAAAAAAATATTGCACTTTTTTTGCCTGTTTTCGTTTTATGACATATGTCATTTAGTATGCATAATGTGTTACATTTATTTAAGGCTGGTTTGATTATTGTAATAGCATATTTAATGGTTTAGTCATTTTGCTACATCAAAACATGTTTTAGGCAAAAAAGATAATTTTTTATCTAAGAGCCATAAAAGCCCTGTATAACACTATAAGTTACTCACCAGTGTTCATGACTAGTGTTGAGTGAACCGAACTAGTAGAACACTGTCTCGGTTAGAACTTTGCTAAAATCTTGGTTCAGTTTTATGTGGAACCAAACTTTTAGCACAGTTCAACCTGAAACAGAGTTTTACTGGTTCGGTTCGCTTAACACTAGTTAGTATCTATGGCATATGATCAAATGAGGTTAGTGATTTGCTACTGGCAGGAAAAGAAAGACCTGCAGGCACAACGAGAACATTGGTACTAGAGAATTTAATTTTTTCACGTCTTTCATATACAATACAATGAAAGCAGTAAAGAACAATGGTATCTAATCTCATTACCGCCACATTTCACCCCCCCCCGCTTTTGTCAGGTAAATGTGACAAAATGCTTTGGCTATGGCAGAGTTGGATGTCCTTTTAATACACCGCACAGGTTTTTAGCTATGGGACCTTCTAGTAATAGTCCAAGAAAATTAAACCCTTACCCTGTAGTTGACTGGTCTCTTACTTGACTTTACAAAGAATCATAGAATAGTAGAGTTGGAAGGGACCTCCAGGGTCATTGGGATCAACCCCCTGCTCTGTGCAGGATTCACTAAATCATCCCAGACAGATATATAGAATCATAGAATGGTAGAGTTGGAAGGGACCTCCAGGGTCATCTGGTCCAACCCCCTGCTCTGTGCAGGATTCACTTAAGCATCCCAGACAGATATTTGTTTAGCCTTTGTTTCAACACTTCCATTGAAGAACTCGCCACCTCCCGTGGTAACCTGTTCCACTCATTGATCACCCTCACTGTCAGAAAGTTTTTTCTAATATCTAATTTGTGTCTCCCTTTCAGTTTCATCCCATTGCTTCTAGTCTTCCCTTGTACAGATGAGAATAGGGCTGATCCCTCTGCACTGTGACAGCCTTTCAGATATTTGTAGACCGCTATTAAGTCTCCTCTCAGCCTTCTTTTTTGCAAGCTAAACATTCCCAGATCCTTTAAACGTTCTTCATAGGACATGATTTGCAGACCGCTCACCGTCCTGGTAACTCTTCTCTGAACTTGCTCCAGTTTGTCTATGTCTTTTTTAAAGTGGGGTGTCCAGAACTGGACACAGTGTTCCATATGATGTCTGACTAAGGAAGAGTAGAGGGGGATAATTACCTCACATGATCTAGACTATTGTTCAGTCTATGATCTATTAGTATACCCAAGTCTTTTTCACATTTGCTGCTGCTTAGTTCAATTCCTCCCATTCTGTATATCCTTTTTTCATTTTTCTTGCCCAGATGTAGGACTTTGCATTTCTCCTTGTTAAATACCATTCTGTTAGTCGCTGCCCACTGTTCAAGTTTTTCTAGATCTTTTTGAATACTCTCTCTCTTCCCTAGTGTTACCTATCCCTCCTAGCTTTGTGTCATCAGCAAATTTGATCAGTTTCCCATCAATTCCCTTCTCCAGAATGTTGAACAACACTGGGCCTGGGACAGAGCCTTGTGGTACCCTGCTTGATACATTCTTCCACTTGCATGTGCAGCCATTTATGACCACTCTTTGAGTACGATCACTTCGACAGTTCTGAATCCACCTAACAGTTGCCTTGTCAATCCCATATTTGGTCATATGTTCAATAAGTATGGTATGAGATACTTTGTCAAATGCTTTAATAAGGTCAAGAAAAACTATATCTACCACATGTCCCTGATCAACCCAGTCAGACATACGATCATAGAAGGAAATTAGATTCGTCTGGCATGACTTGTTTGTTACAAACCCATGCTGGTTGTGGATAGTTACTCCATTTTCATCCAAGTACTTGCATACATGCTGTTTAATAATTTGTTCAAAGATCTTTCCCAGTACAGAAGTTAGGCTCACAGGTCTGTAGTTTCCTGGATCCACCTTCTTCCCTTTTTTGAAGATATGGACAACATTTGCCCTTTTCCAATCTTCTGGGACTTCTCCTGTTCTCCAGGAATTTTCAAAAATGATGGCAAATGGTTCAGCAATTACCTCTGCTGCTTCTTTTAGTATCCTAGAATGTAATTCATCTGGACCTTGAGACTTGAATTCATTTACGTTAGCTAAGTGTTCCCTCACCATCTCTCTGCTTATAACCTGCATTCTTTTATTCCCCCAATAGCACTGGGAAGATCAGTTGATGTTCCATCTACTTTCTGAGAGAAAACAGATACAAAACAAGAATTTGTTCGGCCTTCTCAACATCATTCTTAACCAATTCACCATTTTCATCTTGTAAGCATCCAATAGCATCTTTGACTTTTCTATTGCTTTTGACGTACCCCCCAAATCCCTTTTTTATTGCTTTTGCCCTCTGTTGCAAGTCTCAATTCATTATTAGCTTTAGTTTTAGCTACAACGCAATACCACCTCCCCTTTTTTTGGTCTGTTTCTTATAAATAAATTGTATCCTTCAAGCCCTGTGTTCCAATCATGTGTATCATTCCACCAAGTTTCCATGATGCCTATGACATCATATTTCTCTTCCTGTGTTAGGAGCTCCAATTCTTCTTGTTTGTTTCGCATGCACTGTACATTTGTATAAAAACATTTTAGTTTGTGATTGGTGTCTTTTGCTCCTCTACTTACCTTCTGATTTTTTTGTCTTTGTTCTTTCTTTCCACTTTTAAGAGTGAGGTTCTCAAATGTATTAATTAGCTGTATTTTTTTTACCTGGCTTTTCACTTTCCTTCCCATATTGTTCTAGTTTAAAGCTCTACTAATGAGTGAAGCAATGCACCCACCAAACATGTGTTTAGCTGTTTTTGTAAGGTGCAACCCATCTCTAGCAAGCAGTCCATCATATAGGTAATTCACTCCATGGTCTAGGAATCCAAATTTTTTTTCTGACGGCACCATCAACGTAGCCAGTTGTTCACCTCTACAATCCTGTTCCATCTTCTTATTCCATGGCCATTCACTGGGAGGATGGATGAGAAGACCACCTGTGCTCCTAGTTCCTTCACCTTCTTTCCGAGGTCTTCAAAGTCTCTGCAGATAGTTGCAAGGTCCTTTTTTGCAGTGCCATTCGTCCCTACATGTATTAGTAAGAATGGGTGGTGTTCTGTAGGACTGAAGAGTCTTGACCGCCTATCAGACACATGTTTGATTTGTGCACCTGGAAGACAGCACACCTCTCGTGAGGTTATGTCATGTCTACAGACAGCTTCCTCTGCTCCTCTCAATAGGGAGGAACATGATCTGTCGCCAATTGGGTCAAAACTTTCACTACATAGACTTGTTCAAATTAGACAAATTCTCTAGAATTGCTTGCATCTAATTAAAATTTTTGTTCAACATCACACAAAAAAGTAAGAGTCCATATTCAAATAGGCACTATCAAGAGGAAAAATTAGATGCTACCATTGATCTTAGCATATAAGAATCACAGATGCAATTTTATTAATATAGACCAACTTTTGTAGGTAAGCAAAGGATTAATTTATGGCTCAGGTATTCATTGTCCTGCAATAGGATCACATACCTTAATGGCATCATAAATGCAATGGTGCTAGGAGACTTATGAATTAGTTTTAATGTGAAATCAATAAAAACAGTCTTATATTGAGGTACATATTACTATAACAGTGCATATCTTAAAATTAGCTCTTTAAAGCGACTTCCCTGGTCCTGGAGAAACAAAGTTAGCCACACTGCTTCTCCAGGCCCAGAGGGTTGCTTTAAGTAAATTTTAGATGAAGTGAGGTCATATAGAGAATAAAGATAGAGGTATATTTGAAAATATAATTGGGCATTAAGAAGAAGGAAAGGCCAGATTTCATCACATAAGGATCCTGGTACACTGGCTTTCATTGAAGAGACTCAGTGTGTGTAGTGAGAATTATTTTCATGCAATCCTTCATAGGAAAATTGAGCTAATTTGCACCACATGAGGGATCATTTACACTGCTCTAGGATACCAAAGATTGTAAGGTTATTGAGATTTGATAATACTTGCAAAGATCAAATGGACCCTTTTAAAGGTCCTTTTATACAGACCAACAGTTGGGAACACTTTTTCCCTGATCATCAGGCTGAGTAAAGCTGCTCCTCATTAGCCAACAAATGAGTATATGTCCATTCTTTGGCTGCTCACATCTTTTAAGCAGACTTAAAAAATATTCATTGTCGGCAGTACATCTCCACGTGTGAACTGGAGATGAGTAGCCAACAGTAATAATTCTCTATAGGGGACAAATGATTGCATCAATCATTGTTCATCCACATACAGCCTGAATCAGACCGTGTAAGGCTGTATTTACATGGCCAATGGCGAGTTAAGTCTAAGATTCTTGGAATCGACTCATATCACGTGTTGCGTAGAGCACCGCACATTTGTATGTACTATACTCACGTAAGACTCACATGGAAAGAGAACACCCAAAAAGTGTGTACAGATATTTAGGGGGTGAGTGGGTGGGGGGAGAGGCATTGTCTCTTCCCAAGAGGAGCACCCAGGTGTGGTGTGAGAAGATACCTGAAAGGTGAATGAGGAGATTTATAAGGTCATGCATGCTCCTCTGGGTAATTTATACAAATAATGAAGATGGAACAATACCTCTGCCGCACCAGCTATTGGATGGCAGCATTCCTTTAAATCAATGGACGACTCTCATCACATGGACATTGCTCGATCTCTCCGTCTCACAACATTGCTGCGAGAGATAAATCGCCCATGTAAGTAGACCCATTGCAAGTAATGGGGTCTATTGTTATGTGGGTTTTGTACATCTCTCAACACACAAACTTTGTGTGAGAATATCACATGTACATATGGCCTAAAGGTTAGGGACAGCCTTCATTTATACACCTAGATCAGCCCATGAACTGCTTGGTTTTGCAACCACATACAGAAGGTGTTGTTGTTTGTCCATCCGCAAACCCTTTTCATGAACATTTGCCCACTTTCCTAGCCCCTTGCTTGCTTACAATAGAGTTCCTCTAGAGTAGGGAGTCCTTCACAGTTCATCAATCTTGGCCAGCCTGCCTCTCTCGGGGGACCCCATAAGTAGTCCATGTATGATGATCCAATTACTATGGAAATTTGTTTTATCAGCCAAATTCTTTTGGAAATGTATATAAAATAAATTATTGCTTTGCTCAGCACTTAAATGCAGTTAGTCTCCATGTGGGAGTCAAATGCAAAAAATGCAATCACCATATGCTGTAATAAAACAGCATGCCATCATGGGGTAAGATCTTTCCAGTCATCGCAAAAAACTTTTCTTGTTTGTCTGATTTTTTTAGGCTTTTCATCTGATTTATCTCAAATCCTTCTATTAGAGGCATAGACTAAATGGTTCAAGAAAAACTACATTTATGATGATAGATAAGAGGACAGAAGATGTTCATTAATGTGTCTATTCATCTTCTGCCAGTGGATGAACCTTCGACTCATTCTTCCACTAGTTTCTTTTGGATTGTCCATTGTTCTGCCTAGCCTTAACATTTATGAAGCTCTAGTAGTCATAAATATATATACTTATTGTCCTGTGTATAGCATGATATTACAGGGTGGCCATGCACATTAGATGTTCTGTATATCAGTTGCTTGTATTACAGAGTCGTAACCACCTTGTATGCCACTGTAAGGTGCGTAGTACATTGGCATGTTACTGAGATCATGTATTCTTCCCTGCGAGCTACGCTTCTATGGGAGAATATGGCTGTACAGTAAAATCCAGCAAACCAGCAGCAATGGCACACTAGATACCATTACTTTATGTAGCATGCCGTTCATACCCTTAGAGGCACATTAATCAAAGACCAGTGTTCTACACACCGGTCTTACATAAATGATGCTGGAGTAAAATACGACAAATGTAATGAAGCACAAGTCATTTTTTTTATTTGTAGCACGCTGGGGTACCTGTGCACCACCTGCTAAAATCTACGGTAGGTCAAACCTGCTGTAGCTTTCCGCTATAATTTACACCCAAAACTGGCATCAATTATAGTGATTTTGATAGACCGCGGGTGGCACCACCCTCTGCCCACTTTTATAGAAGTTTAGAGACAGAAAAGTTGTACATTTTTGTGCAAGTAGGGCTTGTGCAAAAATTGTGTCTTTTTTACTCTAGATTTCTGGCGTTAACTGGTTTATGAATTCCTCCCATTGCATTAGCACAACAGTGCCTTATAATGAATTAGTCAAAAATTTAAGCAAGGTGGGTACCAGAACATACACCAACCATAAATAGGGTGCAAAGAGCTACACATTAAAATAAGTTCAGGGGTCAAGAAAGGTGTCGTGTTTCTTTAAGGAGAGCACTCAAACAGTTTATGGAGACTCCTATGGGGAGAGTGGGTCAGGTGGGGGCATTGTCTCTCCCCAAAGAGAGCACCCAGAAGTGGTGTGAGAAGACACCTGAGAGGTGAGTGAGGAGATTTATAAGGCCATGCATGCGCTTTATGCAAATTAGGAAGATGGAACAATACCTCTGCAGCGCCACCTATTGGATGGCAGCGTTCCTTCAAATCAATGTACGACTTTTTAACAAGTCTTTTAAAACAATGATTCTGCAGACTTGTTAAGGAGTCGTACATTGATTTGAAGGAATACTGCCATCCAATAGATGGCGCTGCAGAGGTATTTTTCCATCTTCCTTATTTGCACTAAGAGAAAAAATCAGTATATATGCTAGCTACAAAATGCACTCAAACAATATAGTATATACCACAGTATTGTCTACAATTGTACGAACACATTTTGTTGCCAAAGTACACACAGTTTTTTTTTCTTTCTGTTGGTGATATGATGACTTCGGAGGTTGCACAGAGCCATAAGACGCTCATGCGCATGATTTCGGCAGTCTTGTTAAGTGTTCCTTTAAACCGCAGTGAAGCTGGTTATGTACAAGAAAAGTTAAGTGGTCGACCTCTAACAGGAATAACTTTTATTTCGCCAACATAGAAGTATCCGTGTCAGACTAACATTGATATGAGAGGATCATTTTTGAATATATATACGGCTTTATCAAAGGATGGCGGGTTCAGACAACATTAATGGTTCTTTAGAAAAAGATACAGCAGCAAATTTTTTTGCGGCTAAATCTGTTACTGCGGATAATACAACTAAGTCCCTGTCTATTTGTTGCTGTCATCTTCCCAGTGTCAGTAAAAGTCATGGGTTGATTTTGAGCTTAGAATGTTTAACTCGAAGCTTTTGTGGAAAATGCTGACACCAGTGAGGTCACTAATTCCATGCGTTCTGTGGCACAAGATAAAAGAGGCGAATTTATGCCCTTTAAAGCTGTCTGAGAAATATTACTTTTTTATTAGTATTTTCATGGATACTGAGCCTAGGAGATTGGAGAAAGAATATCAGGCTTAAAATGGAATGAACAGACCCATAAAGACACGGAAGAAGAAATAAAATCCGAAAACACAGAATAGAATAAAAGTAAAGCATGTAAGGTCAGAATAAAAGCTGGCACAGCTATATGGGAAACTGTAAATGTACTTCTCTGACAAAATACAAACTTTTTTAATCAAACATTTAAAGTATAGTAAAAGATTTGTATAATATCGGAAAAAAAACACTTTTTTGCTGTTTTTGAATATTCATTTTAAAACTTGTCACTATGTTCATGCTGCCCAAACCAAAGGCATTAACCCAGGACAGATGTGCCCATTTGGCTCATGTATGAGGGCCTCGTGTGGCGCAGAAATGCAGTGCTAGGCTCTCACTCACCACCTGAAGGTTCAATGGTTCAGGTAGCCGGCTCAAGGTTGTCTCATCTTACCATCCTTCTGAGGTCAGTAAGATGAGTAGCCAGCCTGCTAGGGGGTAAAGATGACTGGGGTAGGAAATGGCAAACCACTCTGCAAAAACAGTCTGCCAAGAAAACGTCATGATATGATGTCACCCGATTAGTCAGTCATGACTCGGTGCTCGCACCAGGGGACTTTATCTTTACCTACCATGGTTTGTCCTAAAATGCTAATGTATTTCAGAAAAAAACTAATTTAGAAGGTGGGCTCAGCTGGAATAGAGATCTGAGTCAAAGATATGGGCCTTGCCAGGCTCTTCCTGCCTTGTCATCAAGACTGACAGCTCTCTATTAGAGATGAGCGAGTTTACTCGCTAAGGCTAACTACTTGAGCGAGTAGTGCCTTAGCCAAGCATCCTCCCGCTTGTCTCTAAAGATTCAGCTGCCGGCGCGGGTGACAGGTGAGTTGCGGCAGTGAGCAGGGGGGAGCGGGGGGGGGGGGGGGGAGAGAGGGAGAGAGAGATCTCCCCTCCGTTCCTCCCCGCTCTCGCCCACTGCTCCCTGCCCGCCGCCGGCCCCCGAATCTTTAGAGACGAGCGGGGAGATACTCGGCTAAGGCACTACTTGCTCAAGTAATGTGCCTTAGCGAGTATACTCGCTCATCTCTACTCTATATACATAAACAGAAAGTGTAGCTGTCCCTTTGGATGATGTGGGCAGGCAGAGCCCAGCACAACTCACCTCTTTGATTCTAGAGCTTTGAGTTAGACTTCTAAGTTGTTTTTTGTTTCCTGAAAGGCTGCAGATATGCAAATAATCATGTCTGTCCTGGTTTGGCAGCATAAACCTGATGATAGGTTGCCTTTAAGAATTAGGTTGAATGTTAGCCATACATATTAGATATACATTGGCCACGCCTGTTGATTTTGGCAGGGCCGTCAATCATCTAATATGTATGGCAACCTCCTGACTCCCCAGATGACAGATGTTTTGAGAAATATGGTAAGTATCAGGCAGTTAGATTTGAACTGGGTTCCAAGGGTCATGAAGATGTCTGGCAGCTCCTTTCTGCCCTCACTACATACTAGATATATGCCCCCTGAGCTGAACATGCACATGTATGGGAAAAACAGGAGAGATAGCTGTCAACATGCGCATGAGCAGCCTGACATTGATTTGTCTTTTTAGACCAATTATTCTCCTTCTTATTTGTTTCCAATATCTATGTGAGAATGTCAATTATGTTAAAGGGCTTGTAGCAAAATTAAAGCATCCCTGCAGTGACAAAAAGAGGCAGACCCTGGACCCCATTCTCATTATCAATGGGGTCTCAGCTGTGAGATCCATACCAATTAGCGAGTTATCCCCTATTCACAGGCTATTCTGGTACAGCTCCTTTAACTTTCATTATTTCGTTCTTACTCTTCAAGTATCTAATCATTCACTTGGTGTTATTGATGATTTACGTATATTGGTCAGAGTCTTATAAATACTGTAGATGTGTCCTTCCTTACCTTTCCTCTTGGCGCAATACATGCTGAGATGTGGGATTTGAGATGAATAGCAGTACTCTTTCAAGAGATGTCTATGCTATATTTCTGGCCCCCCCAGTGGTTGTGATATAAATTTCAGCATGCTGAGAGTTTTGCTAATATGTTGCAATATTATATTGAGTTTGTATTGTGAGAAATTGGAATCCTTAGCTACATTTGGGGCAAATTAAGAGCAGACACATTTGTGATTATCATAGAATCATAGAATGGTAGAGTTGGAAGGGACCTCCAGGGTCAACGGGTCCAACCCCCTGCTCAGTGCAGGATTCACTAAGTCATCCCAGACAGATATTTGTCCAGCCTTTGTTTGAACACTTCCATTGAAGGAGGACTCACCACCTCCCGTGGTAACCTGTTCCACTCATTGATCACCCTCACTGTCAGAAAGTTTTTTCTAATATTTCCTCACTTTCAGTTTCATCCTATTGCTTCTGGCCTTTCCTTGTGCAAATGGGAATACGGCTGATCCCTCTGCACTGTGACAGCCCTTCAGATATTTGTAGACAGCTATTAAGTCTCCTCTCAGCCTTTTTTTTGCAAGCTAAACATTCCCAGATCCTTTAACCATTCCTCATAGGACATGATTTGTAGACCGCTCACCATCTTGGTAACTCTTCTCTGAACTTTCTCCAGTATGCCTATGTCTTTTTTAAATTGGGAGGACACAGTATTCCAGATGATGTCTGACCAAGGAAGAGTAGAGGGGGATAATGACCTCACGTGATCTAGACTCTATGCTTCTCTTAATACATTACAGAATTGTGTTTGCCTTTTTGGCTGCTGCATCGCATTGTTCACTCATGTTCAGTCTATGATCTATTAGTATACCCATATCTTTCACATGTGCTGCTGCTTAGCCCAATTCCTCCCATTCTGTATGTGCTTTTTTCATTTTTTTATTGTCATTAATAGAAGCATAAGAGATATTCCACAAAGAAAGAGTAAAGAAAGAGGGGGCCTACATAATTCCTGTATATGCTTGAAATAGTACAAATGGATGATATCACACTCCATTGTATAGAGGACAGCATAGCAGATCAGTTGTTAGTAAGACTGAGGTATTCTGTTTGACCACGAGCCACATTTACTTTGAGCATATATTTCTCTTATTTGCAGAGGTTTCCTCTGAGATCTTTGGATTCCTCCCATACCATCAAATCTTACTAATGAGTTAACTGACATCTTATGAAATTGGTTTTCATGGGTCACCAACAAAAAAAGATCTTCTGCAGTGTCATAGAAAATCTCTTTTTCAAGTTTTCAGAGCCTCTGTGTTCTGAAGCCAGAATGCATAATTTCCCTCACCCACCTGAAGTCATATTCCCAGGGGTCTTGGAAGCTGAGATGAGAAGCATTGTGTGTCACCGAAATTCTGCTTTTGAAGTCTGTGTTGTTGCAGAGCTGAAACTGCAGAAAGCATGGTGTTTCACAGGGAATTTCTTTCCTCAAAAGATAAAAAAACACTGTCTCCTTAGGATCAGTGTTTGAGCCCTTGACCCTACCTTCTTAGGCATTAGAGTGACGTTCTTCTCTCTTACATATCAGTTCTGTAGGCATAGGGACATCTAAAGCCTCCACCTTAAGTGCCCTACCAAACTGTGCATACACAACATTTTCTGTGACCCCGTTTGAGTAGGAGCGGTAAAGGGAATTTTCGATTTTGATGCTTTGATTGGCAGTAGGCTTTATGTTTATATATATTACGTGTCCATACTGCCCATAACTTAAGAAAATAGTAAATCTATTTACATTATCAACAGTTAAGTCACTCCATGATTCATCTTCCTATCAATTCTATTATTTATATTACATGGATTTATTACACGCCAGTATTGAGAAGTCACAGTGGGCCATCCGGTGTAATTTATGACATTTCTTTTTAAGCTTTATAATCTAAATGCTTTTCAACCTTTCCATTTTGGACAGCTCTGAAAAACTGAACGTTCACGTTATTTGCAAAGAAATTAAATGAAATGCAACCTTTCCTGTTAACATTGTTATATTTAATTAGTTAGGCTGCTATATTTATCTCAAAACTGACCTTTAAAGAGGCATAGCTACTTTAATTACTGGAGTAAACACATAAATCCACTTTGGCGAGCACTGTATGTCTTCTCGACAATTTCCATGAATAAAGCTCTCTGTATGAGTTAGGAGAAAGCTGGACACAAGCATCTGGTCTCAACAGCATAAGCGCCTGGTCTAACTTAATTTCTCTTTAATTATAGACCCTAAAGGCTTCAAATGTGATAAGTCCAGACATGGGTATTGTTCTAGCTAGATATCCATTATATTCCAGAATTAAGATGTTGATAATACCAGCACATTGTAAAATCATTGAACGGTTCAACTCTCTTCGAGTGATGATATTAAAGTTTTTATATAGACTTAAGCAATAGAAACTTTTTCAGACGGAGTTGCATTTTATGGACTTTTTGATTTTTCTTTCTTGAACCATTAATTCATTCTTCTAACCAATTAGACTTCTATATAGGTCAGCCAGACTATAAATGGGTCCTAAGATAAAACATTTTGGATGTTACATTAGCCTGGGTTTAACATGTATTGATGTTAGACAAGGGCTCTTGAATTTTTTGGTCAAAGGTCAATAACCACTGGGCCAAAGTAGATGCATGAAGCACGATGAATATACTGTATGTATACCAGTTATCCTAATCCAACGTGCTTCAACGAAATTGAATCCATGGATGTCTGGTATATGTACATTCACGGTGCACCAAATATCCAAGAATACATCTGGCATTCAATGAAGAATATTGCACAGCAGATATTTAGTACGCAGACTACACATTTTAGGCAAAGTGCTTATTAATTGCCAGACACCTTCTGTCCATAGGAGTTAGTGACCTTCTCGATAGATGTCAATGGATCTTTACTGGTCCAATTACTGTTTACTTGAAAGCTAGTAATTCAGTTTTCCTTTTTTGATATTGAATATATAATAAATAGCTACAAAAATTCATATTAAGATTTTTTTGCTTTCAGGCTCTTTATATTATTTTTTTAGCTACCAATCCCAGTAAATATTGCAATTCCAACACATGGAAAGCTGAACCTGAAAAGGATTATGGTTGAAGCCAAGAAAATATGTAATTAACTGCTTCCAGTGTGAACGAATGTGTGAAATGCAAATAAAAAAAAGGCAAAAACATTTGGGATAGTAAAATACTAGTTTCTCAAATAACCATTTCAGTGTAAAGTATTACTAAATCTAGTTGTCACAATACTTTACATATAATTATCTTTTTGCTATCATGTGTGAAGGTTGTTCAGCCGTTTCATAGTTTGTAAAAACTTTGCAGTCTTTATTCTATGGCATCACATTTCCAACAGCATCCAAACCTGTATGGATATGATAAATGTTATCCATCTTCTCGAGAACAAATGGGCTCTAATGTTTGTGGGTATAATCTATCTTGTTATTTACCTTGGCATTGCACAGATATGATTTACGGAGAATAGAAATAGGCTTGATTTATAAGACCCAAAATTAAAGCCTATCAGGTTCTAGGAAGCTAAGCATGTAAAAATGTCTTCTACACAAAATACGATGCCATTTTGTTTCAATGACACTTTTTTTTCTTTCTTCCAGATCTATTTCTTATTGGTGGCACCACATACAGTCCCTTCTCTACTGCAGTGCATCACTTGTGCCTGGCACATTTCTGGAGGCTTCTCACAGCTGTACCTGTACTCTTCAGCATCCCAACTGCCAGGGAAACATTCCATGCATACAAGGACCTGGCCCTTTGTGTTCCCTCTGCTCAACAATTCACCCTGCCCAGTGTGCCAGTTGCAACCCTGGATACACATTAACAGCTCAAGGCCTGTGTGTGCCTTCAGTGCCTGAGTCCTCAGAACCTTATCTTGGGACAGAAGGTCCTTTGCAGGACTTAGAAGTAAAATACTTGCTTCTTAAACGGGATGGACGCTTGAGAGCTCCAGCTTTCTTTATCTCTGGAGACCTGCGGCTAGGCATGTGGTTTCAAATGGGTGGCAGGAAGCGTATGCTCCTGACCTGCAAGAGCAACAAACACTGGCCCAGGCAGTTGCATCTACTTCTAGGACTTTCAATGCGTCTCTGTCTTGCCGGGAATGGCACAAAAGACCCTCAAGTAACCGTTTATGTGAATCCCTTTGGTGGGAGCCACTCAGAAAGCTGGTTGCTTCCAGCAGGAGAACAAGGTTATCCAAGTTGGGAGAAAACTTGGGACATGGACGGAGGAGACCGTTGCCAGAACTGGACTTTGATACTTGGCCACCGCTGGCGGTCATTTTTTGAGACTGTCCACTTTTACATGAGAAGCAGTCCTTTGGAGGAAGAGGAAGAAGGAGAGGAAGATTCAGCAGAATGGACTGACAAACAGACTTTGGATGACAAATTAGAAGATCCTGAGTATGTCCGTATTGATGGCCTTCATGCTTTTGGTTACAGTGTACCCTTTGACCCAGAAGCCATTAGGGGCTTAGCGCAGCAAATAGACCAACCTGGGTCTAGAGAAATAGCACTGCTAGAAATGCAAGAGCTGAGAAAGCGAGTGAATTTCTTATCACCGCCAGGTGCCCGTAAACTGGATCTGTTTAGCTGCTTACTGCGACACCGGCTGAAGATGAGCAGCAATGAGGTGGGAAGAATACAGGCCCAACTTGCTTTACTCAGCAGTCAACTTCCCAATGGCTCCACATATGAGACAACAAAGCTCTGTAGCTAGAAGTTCAACTTTTGGATTTATTTGTCCCTTCAATGCATAAGGCCCATAAATGATGTACAATGTCTTCCTTTTGAGAAGTCAATTCTTTAAACCACGTCTGTATTCTTGGGTCTGCAATATCTTGATATTATATTTTAAAAAAGTGCATAGAGATGGTTTAATCTAAAAAAGGATGCAAAGAAAACATGTCAAAATTTGAAGCTAGTCAATCCTATAAATCTAATTGTGCGAAGAGAATAATGCCCAACCTGAAGTGACTTGTGGATGAATATTGGCATATATGCAGCTCAGTATGGCAATTGTCTGCCAGCTGTGATAGTTCCACCAAGGCAACAAAACTCTAGAAAATATCACAGCCAAAGCCATATTCAGATGAACCGACAAATCAAATACATCTTAACACCTTTGAACACTGAAGACCACTTAAGAATTTTACAGTTTGATGAATCAAGATGACCCAAACAAAAAAAAATCACATAAAGAGAGAACACAAAAATGTAGTATAAGGATTTTTTTTTTCAAAAAGTGTCAAATTTAAATGTATATGACCTACTCAGACAGAAAAAACAAATCTGAGTACGTATATAACTTACTGTTAGTGTAACCTAACAGTACAACTATCTCCTAAAAAGCCTTATTACTGTCACCAGTGACATTTACAAGAGTGTGCTTCGTCTGGTACAAAGGGGGTTAATGGAGCTTAGTCATTCGTTATAAAGGTCATAAATTTGCAAAAACTGACAAAAAAGCACAAGAAAATATAAGACTTTCCAGTGACCGTTGTGTGTTGATGTTTTGAATAAGTACACATTCTGAGCGTGTCTGTGTGGACACAAGGTTTAGTGTGTGATTATGAACATCCAGGTCTTTTGTGTGTATGGGCTTAAGACAACACAAGAAGGGAGCATTGTAGTCCCTGATGCAATTTAGTGATATTTAATTTGTATGTAGACCTGGTAATGAATGGAGATCTGTACCAGTGGAACAGAGGCCTATTGAGTGACTGTCTCAAGAATACAGCCTATGTTGAAATAAGTGTCTGAATCCTAGCAGAGAGATAATATAGTTTCTTCAAGGTCAAGAGAAGCCATTATTGGCATATAGTAAATACATTCTATCAATGGACACAGGTTGAACTAATTATGCACTGTTGAGCATGACAAAAGATTATTGGCTATTTTCTAAGCCATTCGGCACGTAAAGTCAGTTTTGTTTGAATGTGCCATAAGGTGATTTATGACCTACCTGTGGCCATGTGTTTTCACATATTTGTATCTCAAACAGGGCTCAATAAAGAAAAGGAAGCTTTGTAGGCCTTGATGTTTGGCATTCCCACTCGCTTTCAGACATTAATGATTTAGGTTATTCAAGGGTCTTCTTTTTGCATAGCAATTTTTTTCTTCAGAAGGTCTATTCTTCCACACACACGATATCTAATGAATGCTGATTATACAGTTTATATCATTTTGCAAAGTGTTATAGAATTAATGAGGGCCTTTTCTGTTACCTTGGATAGGTACTTACTATATACAGGGTGTAGTCAAAAAGACGGATCCAGAGCTTTATCTCAATACTGGTGTCCTACATTGAAATAAAAATGGCGCACTAGAATAGGAAGGCATAGATGCACTACACAATGGTTTGACGCATGGGCCCCTGTGGGCCCCGGAACATGGATTTCAATTTTGTGATGTAACACCTGTAAGAGATAGAGAGTAAAACCCAATTGCAAATTTTAAGAGTAGCATCTGAGAAGCAGAAAATCGCTTACCTTGTTTGTCTAAGTGCCGTGGAACCGTTGCTATGGCTGAAGTAGGGAAACATAAGTTCTGATAGTATGGCCTATGCGAATGTGTACTCGAAGTGGCCCCCTCCGCTACAATAGGGACAGATCAACCAGGTAGTCCTCATCTGCAGGAGATTCATGTACTGATCCACTTTGGGCTTCCTTCGAGTACACTTTGACATCAAAACTTACGTTTTCTTGCATAGCCGTGGTCCGACGACATTTAGAGAGATGCGGTGAACAGCAACTATGGAAGCCTGTATTGGACAGAATTCAGGTTTTCCTTTCCTTAACCCTTTCCAATTCAATTTGTATCCTGGTTTTCCTTGGGGGCTTACTCTTTTTCTGCCATTATACAACAGCGCTATCTGCTGGCTAAAGCCAGTACTGCATGAGGTGACACGTTGGATAGGCTCCGACAGCAGAGAGGCTGGCAATATACAGTAACAGAACCCTGACGGATGTCTTCCAACATCGGAGCTGTACAGCCTTAAATCATAATGTCTTCAGAGGTCAGACAGTGGATTGGAAAGGGTTAAAGAGTAACTGCATTTTTGCTAAACATTTAACATATCATAGCAACATATCAGTATTTTTAATTAGTGAGGGTCCAGATGTTGAGACCACCACTGATTGCTGAACTGAAGGAACAGAAGAGCTTAGTGCTGTGCCCCTTCGGCTATGATTGTCACTCTTTGGCTCTTCTCTTGCTAGAATGTGACTTTTTACTCTTGTTTTTTTCTCCACTGTAAACAGGAGACTCTAAAGATTTGGGTGCTGGTGGGGGAGAGCGGTGAGTTGTGGGAGTGAGCAGGGAGGAGCGGGGGGAGAGAGTGAGATCTGCCCCCTGTTCCTCCCTGCTCTCCCCTGCCACTCCCCGCCCCCCGCCGGCAGACGAATCTTTAGAGACGAGCGGGCAGGTACTCGCATAAGGCACTACTCACTCGAGTAGTTTACCTTAGCGAGTATGCTCGCTCATCTATATTAATGAATGGAAAAAAAATTCACTGAAGTAGCCTTTTAAATGCAGTTTCTTTAGGCAAACCATCCCGACTACAGTGGTTGATAAGTGATTCATAATGACCACTAATGTCCGGTGGCCCAGATCACTAATTGTAACAGGGATCCTCTTGATTTTACTTCATCCGAAGGTTCCGTTGTTTAAATGAGACTTGATGGTTGAACACTTTTATACCCACAGTGCCGCTTTTCTTGAGTTTAATGATTTCATCCCCAAAAAAATATCATAAACTATTATTCATATCTTATCTCACATCTGGAAGTCAAGTGTTTGTTTCCACAAAATATAACAATTCTTTATCTTAAGGAAACTTAAAATTGAATTTTTCACATATTAAGAGAAAATACAGCTTATATGTAGATGACATTCCTACATATTTAGGAGCCTGTCCCTGTGAAATCTCTTCATGGTTCAAAATTCACTTTAATGATTGTAAATTCACTGGTCTCGGTGTAATATAAGAATCCAAATGCAGCTTCTTCAAGATACACAAGAGACCTGATGTGGGTATGAAACAGTTTGTAACGGATGGCCCAAAAATATAGCCAAACTGTACTAAATGATAAGCATCCAATTAAAAAAAGTTATAGCTATGATTACTTCAATATACAAAGCAAAGTATTTTTTATAGCTCATCTGACAACTTCTTCTCAATATTCACTGCCACCCTAACATCTACTCCCCCTGTCCTCCGTTGGCTAGATCTCCTGTGTGTCTAGGTCACACAAGACCATTAAAAAACAACATAGAACCCATAAAGACCCCGCTTGATATTTTTAGGTGTCCTTTACAGGAAAGAAAAATCTGTCTTTTCCATCTCAGCTAAAGCCTGGCTTTTATAAATCACCACCATTATTTTCAGAAGGCCATTTCGCTTCCATCGGGTTCTTTAGCTTTCCCAGTGTATTAGTATGTTTGGTTAGACAGGAGAGGTGACCTACAGTTCAGCTGGGCATCTTAGCATCTGTTGCTTGAGTACAGTTTCAGTCATTTAGGAGCTGGAAAAGTATTGATATGGTGAGGTACATTGGATTAACCATCTGTTTGTACATAAGGCGCTCTCCCAACATATTTATATTTGTCAGCTTAAAAAAATGTACATAACAATGACAGGAGGTCACGGCAAATTCTAATTTTGTGCTTTTAACTTCAAAAGAGTTCTTTTTTATTCCTACAAATTTAATAAAAGGTCGGAGAAACCTGAAACTTTATTCAAGTTGACTTGCGAAATGTTGGTGGTAAAATAGTTTTCTGCACAGTCATGTTACTAAGAAGGTTACATCATTCACACCACAATCCAATACTAGTGGGAATGGGTAACAGGTAAGTCAATTCAAAAGGTTAGAATTTTGCATTAATTAAAGGCTAATATTACCAGTCATAACAACCATTAACAAGTGACTGGCTTTCTGGTAAACTTCTAATGGGTATGGGTCATTAGTTATATTCCGTCCAAGATCACAGACTTAACCATTGGAAATTTTACCTTGTACTATATCTATAAAATATCGGAGGGAAATATGACTGGATTTACGCACCATGACAAATGGGTTTCATCAATTGATTACCTGCCTTGATAATTGACTTGTACCATAAAATGTGAACCAGAGCCAGACAGTGAGAAAGGAGTAGGGGGAACTTAGAAAAATCTAAAAACTTGATACCTGTAATGTTGCTATTTAGAGCAGAAAACCTTTCCTACAAATGCATGGCCACAATCAGGGTTTGTGGTAGCTATTCTGGTTAGCAGCTCCTACGGACTGTAGGTTTTCACCCTTTAACCTTTCAAGCAAGATGTGGCCTTTATCAGAAGTGTAACTTGAAGCGGCTGGGTCCCAGTGCAAAATCTGGAACTGGGTCCCCAACTATAAAGCTTCATTGATAGTATTGGTTTGCAATATGGGGAAGAGAGACTTTATGGCCCTCTAGGACTCCTGGGCCCCGGTGCGACTGTACCCTCTGCACTCCGTATACGTACGCCAGTGGCTGCTATGATTCTTATGGATGCATCCACAGAGTAGCCGCTGATTGGTGGAGAGAACACGCAACAAAATAAGGGGCCAGTACCTGGAGTGCATTATGTCATGCCCAAAGGGTTAATCACAAGGACAGTCAAAGACAGAGCAACGTCAAAACCAAGAGGACTACACGGTACCTGCTACGTTCCTGCAGAGTGCAAGTATGACGACGCCTTATGGACATCACCGACACATCAAACCTTAATGCAACTAATGTCCGCAGTAGACCAACATACACATATATTAAAACACCAACATTAGGGAAATACCAATACAGGAGTGGGAACGCTTTCTATAATCAGTTTTGACTTGGTGAGCCCTGCCTAAAAGCTGGGAGATGTTTCCAATAGGAATGGCTCCATGTTTAAAACCTACAGGACCAAGTTTGTCTGTAGTTGGAGGATAGGGACATACTTAGTTCCTGACCACTGCTACCACACCTGACACCTCAGGCAGGAAAATAACCAAGACCTATGTAGGGCCATGCATAGAATAAATACATTTCCATTTTGGTTGATGGGCCAGTTAGGTGAAAACACTTCGTTATCAGCCAATCAGTCCATAAACCACAGGAGATATTGAAGCAGGGAAGAGAATAAAGGAGCATTAAACACTGGGGATTCACAACAAACAACACTTAAGGGAGCTTCTGCAGTGACCATAAATACTAAAGAATTCCCTACAGATGACTCCTAAGGGACCTTCTGCAGTGACAGGAAAGAGGCACTCAATGGTGCTGAGCGCTGAATGACAGGGGGCATCCATTGAAGGTGCAATCACGGGGACAAGGGGTGAAGTTGTGACACCACACAGGCTCTACTTCGTAATTGTTGACAACATGCCGCAACAGTACCAAACCGCAGCCAAAAGGGTAGTCAGCCGAGCAATATAAGGTCAGAATTAAGATATAAGGTCAGGATAACAGAACAGAATAGGTAATCAGATATGGGTACAGAAACAGAACAAAATAACTAACCATGAAATCAGATCAAATGGCTTCAGGTAATCAGAACAAACCAGGCCACTGTGCTATGGACATGCTTTGACATTTTTGGATGTCTGTGGCAATATTTAATTAGCTGATTGGTGAGGGTCCTGAAAATGGGTCACCAATAGTGATGCTCCTGGAAAGCCCTTTTAATGGGTTGTCACTTTAGACAATTTCTTCTAAGTTTCAATGTCCCCGTTGAGCTGGTGTCACACATAATATTTTTTTACAAAAACACCACCTTTTCTGCATTTTTGCTCCAGAATTGTTTTGCTATTTTCTTTTGCAGCAAAAAATGTGATGTCCAGATGTTTGCTGTAGGTCAATAGGAAAATATAAAATGCCCTAAAACAATCCGTTTTGTGGCTTTTATCTAATTTTTGCTGCCTATTTTGGGCCCTCTGTTTTTTTTTCAAAATCTCAATATGCTCAATCCAAACCAAAACACAATGTTTTAAAAAAACATCTATAAATGCAGTCATCAGCAAATAAAATGTTGTGTGATTTTTTAAACATCTTTCTTTTTATTAAAAAAAAGCACCAGAAAAAATACTATGTCTGAAGGAAGCCTTAAAGCCGATTGCCTCCAACAATCAGGTATAATCTGTGGAGGAACCAGACAGCAAGTAATATTCCTGCATTGCCCCCACAGGGAAAAGGAAGTATTACACCGAATAGATTAAAATCAATGGTTGGCTCGTGTAATGCAAGTGCATGTTGGGTCCTCCAGTGCTGGAGACATGGTTGCTACTCTCCTCTGGCTGACAGTGAGAGTCCTAAATTCAGAACACCATCTAATAAAACAGAATTTTCTAACAAGCTATTGGAAATGTTTTCTTATAAACTAGACCACCCTATTTAAGGGGCCATCCCTAGCCAAGTCCTTATTTATAGTACATATTCTGAATTTGTGTAAAACTCTTTAAAAAGTTCTCCAAAATTGTATTTTATCACATACAGTGTGCAATGAGAGAAGGTGGTTCAACTGAATACTTTACTAAACAGTTAAATCTAATGTAATCGTAATACCAAGACATGATTGAGGCTCTAAATAGATATGAATTACATCTCTAAGGATAAAACATTTCTTATGAGCATGAGTAGACAAGTAGATGGTAACCCTGTTCTTCAGTTCTATTATTACCTTAGGCTGGATGAAGTTGTTTCTTGGGATTCTGGAGTATTACGCTATAAATACTGTAGAGAAGATGCTGAGACTACATAGACATTGTGAAAATTGATAGCATATTATATCAGGCATGACCATCTGCGCCCACTTTAAAATACACATACGGTATTGTAGTTGGAATGACCGTTGCCATAGAAATAACTTGTTTTTCTATTAAAGTCTACTTTGAATCCACTAAAAGCAGGTTATATGTAGCATATGACATTCAACTTTGTGTGGTAGCTTGCTACTTAGTGAATATTTTAACTTTACTACCGCAGATGATCCAAGATCAGTGATTTCTATAATGGCTTCTATTTATGTCAGAATCCCCATTTGGAAAATGTCAACCTATTTATTGCTTCAATTCCTCACTCTTTTTCTGGCATGGGCAAACACGATAGAGCTTAACTGGTTTCATGCCCAGTTTACAACACTGGGAATACATTCAATGTGCTGAGATCTCCCAGATAGTGTCAAGCAAACTGAACCATGAGAACCCTTTTTTTGGGTTGAACTTTTCTGAAAGATTGGTTCAACGCAAACCCAAACTGAGCTTTTAGCAAAGTTCTACCCAAAACATGGTTCTACTGGTTGGGTTTGCTCAACACTAGTCCTGAACAAGTGTCATGCAAGGCTTTTATGATTCTTAGAAATTCCTAGAGTATTTTGAACTTCTGGTTTGGTTCAAACTAATTTGGACTGAACCACATTTTTTGCAAATGTTCGGCTAATCAGTCAAATCGAACTTTTCAAAAGTTCGCTCATCATTGCTCCTAGATATTGTAGTCCCTAATGCTGGTCCTATATAACTGTTCGTCTGTATTACAGACCAACAAGCACTCTACTTACCACCAAATGGTGTTCTTACACAAGGAACTATATTCTCCCTTCCAAGCACGGTGCATGTCACATGTTTTGTATTTCACTGATTCAGAAGAAAAACTAGTGGAGGCACATTAAGGGGCCTTAGAATTCTATGTGCACCATATTTTGGGTCAATGGGGCACGGCAAATTTAATGTTAAAGGGGTTGTCTGAGTTATGGAAATTTCTGTTACCAGATCCTCCATGCCTTCAAATAAAAAATCAGTACTTAATCACCTCTCCCCGCTCCACGTTGAGCACTGTCATTGGCTGCTGCAGCTTGTGTGTAGACAAGCTCAACGTGACATCACAGCGGAGACCAGAGCCGGCGGCAGAGGATGAACAGGGAAGCTTGGTGAGGTGGATAACCGCAGATTTTCTTATTTTAAGGAATGTAAGACCTGATGACAGGGGTGTCCTTAACTCAGACAACCTCTTTAAGACAATTATCATTATTATTTAAAGTTACTGATTTAAAGTAGTTGTCCAAGATTAGGAAAACAAGATTTGAATTATACTTTTTTTGCCAGAAGCAGCAGCACCTTTGTCCATGAGTGATCTTTGTTACTGCAGCTCAGCCTAATGCACATGAATCAGAACTACTGAACAGGAAACTCAACTAGCTGAGAACAATAATGCCTAAATAGTGTTGCTAAAAGTGCACTGAAGGGGTTGTTTCAGGAGAGCCAGACGCCAAGTCCCACCCCCAGCACCTTTTAAATAGGGGGATGTTGGCTCCAGTCTTGAAGGACGCACAGACACCCTGTAGTCCATTATGACAATTCCTCCCTGGTCTTTAAAGGCGTTAACTCAACAAAATATTTATTGCCTATCCACAGGATAGTGAATATATGTTTCATCGCTCGGGGTCTAACTGCTGCGACCTTCAGAGATCACAAGAACAGCGCACCCCAGAACCTCCTTGGAGAATGGAGCTGCGGTGCATGTGTATGACTAGTGCTTCATTTATCTCTGCAGAACTCAAGGAGATTTGCCATAAAAGTGAATGGAGTGGTGGTCATACACATACAGTACCCCTGCACTCTCTCAGGGAACCTGGGGTGTGCCATTCCTATGATCCCTGGGAGTCCCAGCTATTGAACCCCAGTAATTGAACATTTATCACCTATTGTCACGTACATCCTGTCATGTTGAGCAAAACAACCAACAGATACCGAAACGGAGAACATGGACAGGCTGAATGATGTGTTAAACACGGGGGACGTCTGGATTGCTAGAAGTGCAAAACAATATAACTTATGGAGGTAGAAATGGAGGTAAGGACTAGAAACTTTCTCTAGATCAGCCCTGACTGAACCTGCTAATGCAGAGGAGCACCTGCCCTGAAAAGGATAACCCCATGGCTGGAGCCTTAAATTGATTACCTAAATGTCCCTAGATGTATTGTGAAGAAGAATGAATATTAGAGGACAGGGTCAGACAGAATAAACAAATAAACAAATCAAGGCCAAAGTACAACAGTAACAATAGTTAAGTCCAGAGAAAGAAACAGACAGAAACAAGAAGAAGCAGAAGGCTAACACACCAAACTACTCAACAGACACCAGTATGCAAATGTATTCCTGGCATCCTCTGCAGAGAGGAGTCGGAATAAATACCCTAATAAAGACAGTGATAGACTGTCTAAGACAGTAGACAACTCCACCAGCCTACCAGTACTTTACCAGACAACATCTCTCCAAGAGGGCCTATTGTAGCAAAATAGCAAATAGAGCTGTACTTACCCCTCCATCACCATTCAGCACTGCAGCCCCGGAGTTTGTTGAGGCAAATGCTGCAACATCACCACTCCTGAGCACCATGATGCCAGGAATTCCGGCACATGCTTAGCCTTTGATTAGCTGCAGCGATCACTTGACTTCCGGTGATGTCAGCTGTCACAACAAACACCGGGATCACAGCGGTGGCTGCAGTACTAGATTCCCAAAACAACGGAGAACTAAGTCATGTTCTGTTTGTTATGTTACTACAGTCTACTGTGCAGTCAGCCCTATTGCAGGGATGTTGCCTGTTATTAACCGGACAATTCCTTTAACATAAGGAAAATGTTTCTCCCTCAAAATCCAGCACCAAATGCCCCTACGCATGGGCCGGTGAATGCATCACATGGTTTGGCGCTGACAGTGTGATGCCACACCGGACCCGCACATGCGTCTGAACCTGGTCTGCACCAGCTGCACTGTGGCACCAATCCTGTGGATACCTGATAAATGTTTTTGGTGGGATAACTAATGGAATCATCCTGCTAATTGAATCATAGTAACTAAAAAAAAAGAGTAAAACTGATTATATCAGCTGTAGCTACTTTTTCATGTGCCATACTGTCCCCACCGAGAGATCTCATTATGGCACCCCTGCCATCCACTTAGCAAAAGCAGAGATTTTAGATCTCCAGGCATTTGGTATAAAACAATGATTTCCCACATTCATATGCTAAAGTAGACGCTCTTGCTTGCAATTTTGCAAGCAATGTTCTCATTGTGTGGATTAAATTCCGCTTTAATAAACACAGGGCTGTATTTACTCCGAGCAGACACCGGACAGCACAGATCCAGCGGCAGCCGCATATAAATGGCTTACTATCGTTTCCCCCCCCCCCCCCCTTTAATAGGCTCCTTCCAGCTGCTGCTTATGCATTCAGAGCTATGCAGGGATAGGTACTGGACTGTGCAGCCTGAGTTTGCAATTGACCAGTTACTAATTTAGCCGGCATTTATTCTAAACAGCATATCCCAGCACAATCCGTAAACACAGGCCGGTCCCTAGGCTGATGTAACTCAACCTTATGAAACGCTACGGGAAGCATCTTTTCCCTGTTATCAAGCAAAAGTTGGCTGCATAAGATGCTGATTACAGGGGTGTGAATAATTTTGGCTTCTATGCTATTAAAACAAAACATTGTTATATGGAAGCACCTGGCGTTATTCTTCTACCGCTTTGTTAAAAGCGAAACATCTGTGAACGTTATTCCGCAATGTAGGAGTTTCTCACATTTCCCAGCCACGGAATCGCTGGTAATGTCTGAACATAAAATCTGATACACTCGGGTTTTATCCTGATCAATGACTAAGTGGCATTTATGAAATGGGGAGAAATGTTACGACTACTACCGTAACCTAATAAATGTTGGGAGGGATGTTAAATGTCAAAATTGACACGTTAAAGTTCATTACTTCCGATTATAGGTTGGTCGGAAAGGCTTTATAGGGTTAATTCCTGCAGAGGAGGTTGTTAGAATAAAGATTGGCCGTAATATGAGGTTAATATCAGCAATATTAGAGATATAATGGGGTCATGAAGGAAGCTAGTGCTGAAGAATACTACCTACTAGGCATATACGTACATAAAAGGGAAATTTCAGCGTTTCGCTCATTTGTAATGCTAAAGCCATCTTCACACGTTGTGTATATGCTGCGGGCTTTACGAGGCGGAAAACCCGTAGCAAATATGCTGAATATCAACACTGGCCAAATCCGTACCTGCCGTAGGTTTTCTCTCAGCGATATTGCGATTTTGTGTCACTTGAAAGTCACACCACTTTGTAGCGCTCTTTTGCTGGGATTTTCGGCTGTGATTGGTTCATTGAGTACTGGCTCTGATTGGCTGAGCCACGGCACACGAGAACCAATCAGAAGCAATGCTTTCTGGAGGCGGGATTTTTCAAAGCCTGCTGGAGGACTTCAAACAATTGCCAGAGATACAGGGAAGACATGCGGCGGAGCCTGACAGCTCCTCTTAGGTAATGTATTTTTTTTTCATGCAGCCGGGCTAATTTTAGGGACAAACAGTAGGATATCCTACTGCAAAAGTTGCATTGCACCGCAGGGTTTTAACACAAAAGAAGGCTCCATAGGAAAAACTGGGCTCCAAAACCTCACAAATCGCGGCAACATTCAGCAACCAGCGATTTTTTTTCTCGCAATGTAGCAGCCTACAAAGCATCGCTAATGTGAATCTGCAGCAAAAATTTAATTCATATTGCTTGTACTGTAAATATGGCGTAATTTTCACAAAATAATCTGTTGTGCAAATTCCGCAGCATTTACGCTACATGTGAAGCCACCCTAAGGCCTCATGTCCAAAGGCAAAATAGGATTTTAAATCCGCAGCGGATCACCCGCATGCGGATCCGCACCCCATAGGGATGCATTAACCACCCGTGGGTAGATAAATACCCGCGGATGGTCAATAAAAGTGAATAAAAAAAATAGAGCATGAAAAAAATGGACATGCTCCATTTTCGTGCGGGTCTCCCGCGCGGACAGCTCCCGCAGGCTTCTATTGAAGCCTATGGAAGCGTCCGGATCCGCGGGAGACCTAAAATAAGAATAACCGTCCGTGAAGAAGAGAAGATCTGCCCGGTCCGCTGCGGGTAAGTTAATTCTTATTTTAAGCGCTCATGTCCGTGGGGCAGGAGGGGCCCGCTACGGATTCTCCATGTAGAATTCGTAGCGGGCCTGATTTTCTCCGTGGACATGAGGCCTTAGGCAGTCTTTACACATGGCAAAAATACTAGGGAATTTCCACTGCCGGAATTGCTGCAGAAATTCTGCAGCATTTACAGTGCAAGCCACATCAAGGATATCTTCTGTAACATGTCTGTATATGCTGCAGAATTCAACCAATCCAAGGATTACATGCCACATCACTTCGATGTGCTGCAGAATAAGTTGGAGCTATTCAAATAAAGATCATTATTATTATAACATCACATCCACTATAAAAACTGCAGTCAAATCCACACCATTTAGGTGTAAATTTGGCCCCTGCAGTTTTTCAGCATAACTACTGTAGGCTTTTCATTGTGAAATACCCACAGCGGTTACAATTCGTCTGAAGGTACTGTAACAGTCAGAAATTTGAGGTTTGACAATATTTTATTGGCAATGGGGCTTATTTATAATTGAAAATTCAACCGTTGCACAAATTGCACCAAAAAACAGTCAAATATGTTTTGCTCCACATTTAGTATGTGTTTTAGACACTTTTGGATATGACTTGTCCAACAAAGGGATATTCCTTTTTGGGGAAAGAGGCATGGCCTAAATGCAACTTTGTGCTTCAAAATTTGCGCACAATTTTTGGCCTACATTAAGTCAACTAATAAACGGTACAAAGTTAGACTAAGTATTCTAAAGAGTCAACTTATTTATCATTCAGCATGAGCCCACTCTGGTAAGGTTGGTGAATTTTAGGACTGTCCGGTCTTAGGTTTGCACTGTCTAACATTTATATAGGATTGGTAAATTTGCCCCAATATGTTTCTCTTTTGTTCCTTGAAGACTCTAATAGAAAAATCTCAGTGAAGTACAGAATGTCTCTGCGTGAAAGTGGTGGCATTTGGAGGTACAGTATGTCCCTATAGACGACCATAAAATTGGTCAAACACAAGTAAGCCCAAGCCCAAGCTTTTTGTATGAAGACAAATCAAAACGTAATGTCTTCACTGTCACCACAACTTTAGGGTGCATTCACACGAGCGTAGGCGTATTTACGTTCGCACGTGCGCAGCGTATAATTGCCAGAAAGAACGTTTTTCTGCGATCATGACCAGAGCTAGAAAGTGTATTATCGTTTGTTCCTACTTTGCAAACAATCTTTTCGGCCATGGAATATGCGTTGGCGCGTATTTCGGTCGCGTATGTTCCGTGTTTTTTTCGGGTTGCCGTTTTTACGCGCCGTAAAATCGCCCGTGCGAACGAATACATTCGAAACCAACGCCTCAGATGGTCACGTATATACGATTGGGCACAAAAACGCGCCGTTTATGCGCTCGTGTGAACGCACCCTTAATAATGAACAGATCCAATCAAGAGTGCCATAGATCATAGTCTTGACTCTCTTGTACACAAAACTACTGTTCAAGATACTCGCCATTCCATGCAATACACGTACGCCATCATTGAACCTGAGTATGAAATCCAGTTTGAAAGAATTGAGGAGTTTGATTCTATGTTAATCAGGCCGACTTTAATTTTTGGGACATGGAGAACCATTATGGTGCCATTTCTTGGATTGAACCCTATTCACTCACTCCTTCTCTCCGGTGCCCACATTTTTTAAGAAGTCATGTTCCTCAGCTTCAAAAACATCAAAGAGCTCTTCATAGATCTCCACCTGTCAACTGCTTGGGGGAACCACTTTGTTATAGGGCAGCGTCCCCATAAACATTATTATGGCTTTACACCCCTCTTCCACCCAAAATTCAATGGCAGCTCTTTGTTTCAGCCTCAGATAAATGGTCTGAAAAAGAAAAACATACGTCAGTAGAGTAAGGACACCCATATAACATCGTTCATAGCCATTTACGGCCACTAAAATAGATAAGAAGTACAGATACGGAGCCGTTACTTTTTGATTCACCTTTGTACCTTTACTTTCTAATCAATGATATACCCACATCTGTGTATTTGATTCAATGGATTATTTGTCAGGATTTTTTATTATCGTTTTTTACAAGTAGGGCACTTGTAATTATAGGACAGATACCTTAACAATAAGATTAATGTGTGCATAATAAAATTAACCATATATTAATTAACTTTAAAGAAAAACTTGCAGTGCCTGCGACAATCATAAAGCTGTCAGCTTGGCATCTTATGTATATATGCAGCTTGTACTCAGTGAGAAGAGACAAATATGCCCCTGCCTGACACATCTCATCTCCTCTAAAATGGGTCTGAGCGGTTATTATTTCACATTGTGGAGAGCGCAATGGCATTGCTATTATCCAATGGTCCAATAGGGGGCATTGTGGAAGCATTTTTCCATCTCCCATTTATATTCCATTTTCGAAGGGAACATTGCATGGCGTATAAGACTCCCTACACCCTCATGGTGCTCACCAAAAAGAGAAACTGTAACCACCCAAAGCCATGTCAGTGCCTCTTATCCAGCCATCCAGAAACTTACTCTGCTGTGGTGAGGAACAACATCCCTGAAACGGTTATTTGCAGATGGGTTTCTTTTCTTTACAGCAAAGACTTGGGTTTGACTTACATTCCTATTCATGTTCCAAGGACTGTTAAAAGGTTGGACTTTGACTTACAAGTTAGCTATGTTCTAATAAGTGGTGCTATGGAGGCACCTGCTTTGAGAACAAAAGTATCAGGCATGCTAAACTCCAACTGCCTGACCCTCCTTATTCTGCCTTCTGCCATCAGGGGAAAGAGTGAGATACCTTTATACATATGAAATGATCCAGCAGATCTATCTGAAATTGGCGGGTTTGATCAACATTAATCTAATTTACATGGCCAGTTTATGATACATTGTTACTAGAGATGAGCGAACGTAGTCGTCCGAGCTTGATGCTCGTTCGAGTATTAGCGTGTTCGAGATGCTCGTTACTAGAGGCGAGCACCACGCGATGTTCGGGTTACTTTCACTTTCATCTCTGAGACGTTAGCGCGCTTTTCTGGCCAATAGAAAGACAGGGAAGGCATTACAACTTCCCCCTGCGACGTTCAAGCCCTATACCACCCCCCTGCTGTGAGTGGCTGGGGAGATTAGGTGTCACCCGAGTATTAAAATCTGCCCGCCCGCGGCTCGCCACAGATGCATTCTGACATAGTTCAGGGAAAGTGCTGTCTTGGTGGAGCTGCTATAGGGAGAGCGTTAGGAGTATTTTAGGCTTCAAGAACCCCAACGGTCCTTCTTAGGGCCACATCTGACCATGTGCAGTACTGTTGAGGCTGCTTTTTGCAGTGTTGCGCATTTGTTTTTTTGGTATATCGGCCGTGCAGAGCATTGCTCCCTGCAGTAATTAGATATAGTGCAGGGCCAGTAGTGGTGAGGCAGGGACAGAAGACATATATTGTGAGGCAGGGACAGAACACATATATTGTGAGGCAGGGACAGAACACATATATTGTGAGGCAGGGACAGAAGACATATTGATTGAATATAGGCAGTGGGTCTTTGCAAAAACATTTGGGGAAAAAAATCTATTTGGGCTGCCTGTGACTGTCCTCAGTGTTCTGGGTCTCTGCTGGGTGTAGTAGTCCTCCTCATTCATACGCAGCCAGCTAAGTGTTACAGCAGGCTTGCGCAAAATTATTTCCTGGCTCTGTCTGGGCTGTTAAATCACCGCTGTATTGCAGTCCACAGTGCAACACTCTGCAGTTCTTTGACATACTCCAGGGCCAGTAGCGGTGACGCAGAGAGAGAAGAGATATATTGATTGAATATAGGCAGTGGGTCTTTGCAAAAACATTTGGGGAAAAAAATCTATTTGGGCTGCCTGTGACTGTCCTCAGTGTTCTGGGTCTCTGCTGGGTGTAGTAGTCCTCCAAATTATTTCCTGGCGTTCCGTAAGCGAAGTCAGCCTCCAAACACAGGCCAATAAGCGGCACATTTAATTACAGCGTTCTGTTTCTGCACTACTGGTAATACAGCATGCTGAGGGGTAGGGGTAGGCCTAGAGGACGTGGACGCGGGCGAGGACGCGGAGGCCCAAGTCAGGGTGTGGGCACAGGCCGAGCCAGTGCGGTGGCCAGGGGTAGAGGCAGGGCCAGACCGAATAATCCACCAACTGTTTCCCAAAGCGCCCCCTCGCGCCACGCCACCCTGCAGAGGTCAAGGTGCTCTACGGTGTGGCAGTTTTTCACAGAGACGCCTGACGACCGACGAACAGTGGTGTGCAACCTTTGTCGCGCCAAGATCAGCTGGGGAGCCACCACCACCAGCATGCGCAGGCATATGATGGCCAAGCACCCCACAAGGTGGGATGAAGGCTGTTCACCGCCTCCGGTTTGCACCACTGCCTCTCCCCCTGTGCCCCAACCTGCCACTGAGATCCAACCCCCCTCTGAGGACACAGGCACGAGTGCCTACCGGCCTGCACCCACACCCTCACCTCCGCTGTCCTCGGCCCCATCCAGCAATGTCTCTCAGCGCAGCGTCCAGACGTCGCTAGCGCCACTGTTTGAGTGCGAGCGCAAGTACGCCGCCACGCACCCGCACGCTCAAGCGTTAAACGTACACATTGCCAAATTGATCAGCCTGGAGATGCTGCCGTATAGGCTTGTGGAAACGGAGACTTTCAAAAGCATGATGGCGGCGGCGGCCCCGCGCTACTCGGTTCCCAGTTCCCACTACTTTTGCCGATGTGCCGTCCCAGCCCTGCACGACCACGTCTCCCGCAACATTGTACGCGCCCTCACCAACGCGGTTACTGCCAAGGTCTACTTAACAACGGACACGTGGACAAGCACAGGCGGGCAGGGCCACTATATCTCCACATTGGGTGAATTTAGTGGAGGCTGGGACAGAGTCAGAGCCTAGGACCGCTCACGTCCTACCCACCCCCCGAATTGCGTGCCCCAGCTCGGTGCTGGTATCTGCGGCGGTGTATGCTTCCTCCACTAAACCACCCTCCTCCTCCTCCTACGCAACCTCTGTCTCGCAATCAAGATGTGTCAGCAGCAGGACGTCGCCAGCAGTCGGTGTCGCGCGGTGTGGCAGCACAGCGGTGGGCAAGCGTCAGCAGGCCGTGCTGAAACTACTCAGCTTAGGAGAGAAGAGGCACACGGCCCACGAACTGCTGCAGGGTCTGACAGAGCAGACCGACCGCTGGCTTGCGCCGCTGAGCCTCCAACCGGGCATGGTCGTGTGTGACAACGGCCGTAACCTGGTGGCGGCTCTGCAGCTCGGCAGCCTCACGCACGTGCCATGCCTGGCCCATGTCTTTAATTTGGTGGTTCAGCGCTTTCTGAAAAGCTACCTACACTTGTCATACCTGCTCGGAAAGGTGCGCCGGGTCAGCGCACATTTCCGCAACTCCAAGATGGACGCTGCCACCCTGCTGACCCTGCAACATCGGTTTCATCTGCCAGTGCACCGATTGCTGTGTGACGTGCCCACACAGTGGAACTCTACGCTCCACATGTTGGCCAGACTCTATGAGCAGCGTAGAGCTATTGCGGAATACCAACTCCAACATGGGCGGCGTAGTGGAAGTCAGCCTCCTCAATTATTTACAGAAGAGTGGGCCTGGTTGGCAGCCATCTGCCAGGTCCTTGGAAACTTTGAGGAGTCTACCCAGATGCTGAGCGGGGATGCTGCAATCATTAGCATCACCATTCCTCTGCTATGCCTCTTGAGAAGTTCCCTGCAAAGCATAAAGGCAGACGCTTTGCACTCGGAAACGGAGGCGGGGGAAGACAGTCGCTGGATAGTCAGAGCACCCTCCTGTCTATATCTCAGCGCGTTGAGGAGGAGGAGGAGGAGGGGGAGGAGCATGAGGAGGAGGGGGAAGAGACAGCTTGGCCCACTGCTGAGGGTACACATACTGCTTGCCTGTCATCCTTTCAGCGTGTATGGCCAGAGGAGGAGGAGGAGGAGGAGGAGGAGGAGGAGGAGGGGAAGGATCCTGAAAGTGATCTTCCTAGTGAGGACAGCCATGTGTTGCGTACAGGTACCCTGGCACACATGGCTGACTTCATGTTAGGATGCCTTTCTCGTGACCCTCGCGTTACACGCATTCTGGCCACTACGGATTACTGGGTGTACACACTTCTCGACCCACGGTATAAGGAGAACCTTTCCACTCTCATTCCCGAAGAGGAAAGGGGTTCGAGAATGATGCTATACCACAGGGCGCTGGTGGACAAACTGATGGTAAACTTCCCATCCGACAGCGCTAGTGGCCGAAGGCGTAGTTCCGAGGGCCAGGTAGCAGGGGAGACGCAGAGATCAGGCAGCATGTACAGCGCAGGCAGGGGAACATTCTCCAAGGCCTTTGCCAGCTTTATGGCTCCCCAGCAAGACTGTGTCACCGCTCCCCAGTCAAGGCTGAGTTGGCGGGAGCACTGTAAAAGGATGGTGAGGGAGTACGTAGCCGATCGCACGACCGTCCTCGGTGACGCCTCTGCCCCCTACAACTACTGGGTGTCGAAGCTGGACACGTGGCCTGAACTCGCGCTGTATGCCCGAGTTGGTGCTTGCTTGTCCTGCGGCTAGCGTCTTGTCAGAGAGTGTGTTTAGTGTGGCTGGGGGAATCATCACGGATAAGCGTACCCACCTGTCAACCGACAGTGCCGACAGGCTTACACTCATCAAGATGAACAAAAGCCTGGATTTCCCCAGACTTCTCTTCTTCACCAGCGGACAGCAGCGATACCTAAGCAATACGTAGGCTGCACCCGCGGATGGAAGCATCGTTCTCTATCACCATCAAAAACGGGGACCTTTTTGCTTCATCAATCTGTGTATAATATTCCTCCTCCTCCTCCTGCTCCTCCTCCTGAAACCTCACATAATCACGCCGAACGGGCAATTTTTCTTAGGCCCACAAGGTTCAGTCATATAATTTTTCTAAACAATTTTTATACGTTTCAATGCTCTTTAAAGCGTTGAAACTTTCACCTCAACCAATTTTTATTTTAACTGGGCTGCCTCCAGGCCTAGTTACCAATTAAGCCACATTAACCAAAGCGATTAATGGATTTCACCTGCCCTCTTGGTTGGGCATGGGCAATTTTTCTGAGGTACATTAGTACTGTTGGTACACCAATTTTTGGGGGCCCTCGCCTACAGTGTAATCAAATGAATTTTTTGCCCACCTGCATTACAGCTGACGTTACATCAGCTGTGTTGGGCACTGCAATGGGATATATTTATGTACCGCCGGTGGCTTCCTGGCACCCACCCATGCTGTGGGTCCACAGGGAGTTGTAACTGCATGTGTCCACTTCTAAAGAACCCCAGTCTGACTGGGGCATGCAGTGTGGGCCGAAGCCCACCTGCATTAAGCACGACATTACCTCAGCTGTGATGGGCAATGCAATGGGATATATTTTTGTACCGCCGGTGGGTTCCAGGGAGCCACCCATGCCGTGGGTCCACAGGGAGTTGTAACTGCATGTGTCCACTTCTAAAGAACCCCAGTCTAACTGGGGCATGCAGTGTGGGCCGAAGCCCACCTGCATTAAGCACGACATTACCTCAGCTGTGATGGGCAATGCAATGGGATATATTTATGTACCGCCGGTGGGTTCCAGGGAGCCACCCATGCCGTGGGTCCACAGGGAGTTGTAACTGCATGTGTCCACTTCTAAAGAACCCCAGTCTGACTGGGGCATGCAGTGTGGGCCGAAGCCCACCTGCATTTAATCGGACGTTACCTCAGCTGTGATGGGCACTGCAATGGGATACGTTTATGTACAGCCGGTGGGTTCCAGGGAGCCACCCATGCTGTGGGTGCACACGGAATTCCCATTGCGGAGTTGTACCTTCCTGTGACTATTTATAAAAAACCGCGGTCTGACTGGGGCATGCAGACACCTTGACAGAATGAATAATGTGTGGCACATAGGTTCCCCATTGCTATGCCCACGTGTGCAGCTCCAGATGGAGGCGGCACAGGATTGGATTTCTCATTGCTTCTGTACAGCATTGTGGGCTATCGCCCCGCCCCTTTTAAAGAGGGTCGCTGCCTAGCCGTGCCAACCCTCTGCAGTGTGTGCCTGCGGTTCCTCCTCATGGCAGACACACTTATAAATAGACATGAGTGTGGCGTGGCATGAGGGCAGCTGAAGGCTGGGCAGGGACAGTTTGGTGTGCGCTGTGGACACTGGGTTGTGCGGGAAGGGGGGGGAGGTTGGTCAGCATGTAACCCAGGAGAAGTGGCAGCAGAGTGTTATGCAGGCAGTGATTGTGCTTTGTTGGAGGTAGTGTGGTGCTTAGCTAAGGTATGCATTGCTAATGAGGGCTTTTCAGAAGTAAAAATTGTTGGGAGGGGGGGGGCCCACTCTTACCGCTATTGTGGCTTAATAGTGGGACCTGGGAACTTGAGATGCAGCCCAACATGTAGCCCCTCGCCTGCCCTATCCGTTGCTGTGTCGTTCCCATCACTTTCTTGAATTGCCCCGATTTTCACAAATGGAAACCTTAGCGAGCATCGGCGATATACAAAAATGCTCGGGTCGCCCATTGACTTCAATGGGGTTCGTTACTCAAAACGAACCCTCGAGCATCGCGAAAAGTTCGTCTCGAGTAACGAGCACCCGAGCATTTTGGTGCTTGCTCATCTCTAATTCTTACCTTTGAATGAAGTAAGCCTTTAGTGGTCATCAATGTATTTACGCCATGAAGAAAAAGGTAACTTTGTAAAATAAGTAAAGTTCTCGAGATCCTCATCATTCAAGCCATGTATTACAGCTGACATGGCCATCAAATCCAAAGACAGGCTTATCTACAGTATATATACTGTTAGGGTCCTTTCACACGATACGGACTGTCAGACGCGGAGCCCCCGACAATATTCAAAGTGATGCTCATCCCTGTGCTTTTACACAGGAACGTTCATTGCTCAGTGAATGGAGGCTATGGAAACTACGCACCTCCATTCACATTAAACAGGCAGTCATTTAAAGATGAATGACTGCCTGTTTACATGGTTGATTGTTCTTCAGTTTTTATGCATGCAGAAACTGAAGGACGAATGACAAGCAAAAAAAATTATCGTTCGTCATTCAGTCAGGGCACGCATTTAAAGTGAATGATAATAGTTTAGATTCTCCCTGGATGACGGGAATGTGATTAACACCTTAGTGACGGCCCCATCGGGATTCTACGTCCTGGCCTGCTGGGCTTTATTCCTAGAGGACGTAGAAATATGCATGCTCTAGGAATAAAGGCCCTGCAGGCTCAGGACGTGATAGCTCCATGCTGCCAGTTACCGGATCTACCGGATACCGGTGATCGCGTTAAAGTCAATGTAAAGTAAAAAACAATTAAGATTTCAGCTCCCCTTATGGATCGGATCCGTAAGGAGAGCTGAGAGTACTCACCCCTGGTCCTCCGCGCTGTCCGGCATCTTCAGTCTTCTCCCCGGCCCTGCCGCTGGTGTCTGTGCATGCGCGCCAGAAGCATTACGTCACGCGCATGCGCAGAGAGCCAGGAGGCCCGGGAAATTTAAAAACTCCCTGCTCCCGGCTAGTATAAGTAGCCACTGTATGCGGTTCCCAGTCACATGATCACTGCTATCCAATGGATAGCAGCGATCATGTAAAAGTTGAAAAAAAGTTTAAAAAAGTGTAAAAAAAAGTTTGTTTCATCTCTCCTCATGGATCATATCCATGAGGGGAGATGAAATTAGGTACCTTCAGCCCCCAGATTTATCCGCAGACCTTGCCCGGCTTCTGCGCACGCGTCCATCGCCAAAATGGCGGACGCAAGCGCAGAAGCTGGGGAGGGCAAGAGGAAATTTAAAATCTCCTTGGTCCCGGCTACTAAAGGTAGCCAAGAGCTTAGAGATGTCACGGGGGGCTGCGGTGAGCGGTCTTCGGTCACGTGATCGCCATTATCCAATCGATAATGGCGATCACGTAAAAGTCAGAAGACAGTTAAAGTTTGACGCTCCGTTCAGTTTGGGCCCCGTTGTGCATCCAGACAGAAAATTAGGGGCACAATGGGTATGTTTCTGAACACGGGACAAATGGGGGTATACATTTGGGGTGAATGTCTTCATTCCTATGTATGCTGTACAAAAAAATTTTTTTTTTAAATAACATAATTGCCAAAAAAACAAAAATCGTATTTTTTTCCTTCTGCTTTGCTTTGATTCATTTAAAAATGGTGGGGTCAAAATATGCAGTACACCCCTAGATTAATGTGTTAAGGGGTGTAGTTTTTAAAATGGGGTCATTTGTGGGGGTCCTCTGTCGTTTTGGTCGCTCACAGGTTCTACAAGTTGGCAATGGGGCCTGAAACACCTTCAACCAAAATGTCTGTTCTGAAAACCACCCGCTGCTCCTTCCAGTTAGGGCCCCGTTGGGCATACGGACAGAAGATTAGGGCCACAATTGGTATGTTTCTGAACACGGAACAAATAGGGGTATCCATTTTTGGGTGAAAGCCTTCATTCATATGCCTGCTGTCCAAAAAAAACTGTTTTTAAAATCACATAATTGATAAAAAAAAAAATCGTAATTTTTTTACTCCTGCTTTGCTTTGATTCATTCAAAAACTGTTGGGTCAAAATATGCAGTACACCCCTAGATTAATGCGCTAAGAGGTGTAGTTTCCAAAATGAGGTCACCTGTGGGCGTCCTCCGAGTTTTGGCCGCTTGAGGGGTCTACAAGTGAGCAATGGGGCCTAAAACGCCTTCAAGCAAAATGTCTGATCTGAAAGCCACCGGCTGCTCCTTTCGATTTTGGCCCCGTTGTACATACGGACAGAAGATTAGGGCCACAATGGGTATGTTTCTGAACACAGGACAAATGGGGGTATGCATTTTGGGGTGTAAATCCTCATTTTCATGTACACTATAGAAAAAAATCCTGTGTTAAAAATTACGTATTTGCAAAAATATGAAATTTTATTTTTTCTACTCTAAATTGCATTAACTCCTGAAAAGAAACTGTGGGGTCAAAATACTCCTGACCCCCCTCAGTGAATACACTAAGGGATGTAGTTTTTAACATGGTCATTTGTGGGGTTATCTATAATTCTGACACCTATGAGCCTTTGCAATTTTGGCTTGGTACCAGAAAATAAAGTGTTCCTCAAAATGTTGATAATTAATGTTAAATTTGTAAGTCTCCTAAATGGTTAAAAAAAAAACTAAGTTTTTCAAACGTGCATCCAGAATAAAGTGAACAGACGGAAATATATATCTGAGCAAAAAGTTATAAAGTATGTTTGGACATATTTGAGATATTACAGTTGAAAATGTGAAAAAAATGACAATTTTTTCAAAATTTTCCCATTTTTGGCGTTTTTAATAAATATACACAAATTCTATGGGTCTATTTTTACCACCTAAATGAAGTACAACATGTGGCGAAAAAACAATGTCAGAATCACTTGGATATGCAAAGCCTTTACGGAGTTATGATATGTTAAGTGACACATGTCAGATTTCCAAAATTTGGCTCCGTCACTAAGGCGCAAACAGGCTTCGTCACTAAGGGGTTAATTATCGACCTATGTAAAAGGACCTTTAATTTGTAAACCTACATTCAAGCAAGAATAAACCCAAATCCATGTATTGGATTCATTGATTCATTTGTCAGTTTATTAAATGGTATTTTTTATGTATTCAGAAAGTAGGACAGATACCTCAATAGTGAGAATAACAAAATCTAATTGGTTAAAGAAAAATGCAGAGTGATTAAAAATGTAAACAAAGCATGGTGGAAAGAAGAGGAGTGGAGACTACTGACTTAAGATCAAACTGGTAAGTATATCTTCTTTTTTATCTTACAATTTTCTCTGCATTTAAAAAAAATCCCGCTCTCAAACAACCCCTTTAACCTATACGCAGTATGATGTAAAAGTACAGCTGATAAAAGATGAGCGAACGTGCTCGTTTAGGACAATTACTCGATCGAGCATCACTTTTTTTCGAGTAACTGCCTACTCGGGCGAAAAGATTCGGGGGGTACCGGGGGCGGCGGGGTGGAGCGGGGGGAACAAGGGGGAGCTCTCTCTCTCTTCCCCCCCCCCCCACTCCCAACCGCAACCCCCTGCTCACCCCCGGCACCCCCTGAATCTTTTCACCCGATTAGGCAGTTACTCGAAGAAAGCGATGCTCGATTGAGTAATTGCTCTAAACGAGCACGTTTGCTCATCTCTACAGCTGATTCCTTCATACATGAATATTTGACATCTATAATGACTAGTGATGAGCGAGCATACTCGTTAAGGACAAATACTCGAGCGAGTATCGTCCTTTTCGAGTATCTACCTGCTCGTCCGCAAAGATTCGGGTGTTGGCGGGGGTGAGCCGTGGGTTGTGGGAGTGAGCAGGGGTGAGCGGGGGGTGGCGGGGGGAGAGAGAGATCTCCACGCCGTGCCCCCCCGCCACCCCCCGCTCACCCCTGCTCACTCCCACAACCCACGGCTCACCCCCGCCAACACCCGAATCTTTGCAGACGAGCAGGCAGATACTCGAAAAGGACAATACTCGCTCGAGTATTTGTCCTTAATGAGTATGCTCGCTCATCTCCAATAATGACATGAAGGGATAAAATAACTCTTCAAGTTTTTATTGCACCTCACAGATCATTGATGTGGGCGCTGCTTGTGATATGGCAGATGTCAAATAGCTCCGTTCAACCCAGATACATCCAGACATATGCGCTGTTATCGATTCCACTGCAGCTGAGATGCATTATTTTAGGTAGTCTAGTGTCACCAACTGTGTCCACATCGAACATCTGTAAGGTGCAATAAAAACTTGAAGAGCTCTGTTATTTTCATGTCATTCTGGCTGTTGTATATCACTTCATGTATGAAGAAATCAGCTTTAGTTTTGCACCTTTCTTTTTGAATCCCCCTTATAGAATAGGAGAACATCGCAATTCCCTCCTGTGGCTGTGACAGCCGTGGCAAGGGATTCCTTCATCCCCGAGTGTAATCCCTTCAGAAGTGGTGGGGAAATCCCATTAGTCGCAGTGGGGATGAATGGATCTTCCAAGAAGATGAAGGGATTCCCCGCAGTGATGCAAGCTGTTTTCACATGAAAACATCTAGGGGTTTCACATGGATCATGAGGGCGTCATCGGGCCGTGAATCACGGGCCTGATATCACCCTCGCCAATGTGAAGCAGTCCTTAAACGGGGTTGAGCAGGATATATATTTTTTCCTAAATGTAGGGAATGTTGTAAAATAAAAAAAAAAGATATACTTACCAGTTCAATCTTGCACGTGTTAGTTGCCACCACTCCCATCCATCCCACCAGCCTTTGTTAGTATGGCTGCAATGATGACTTACTGTAGACCCATGTCTTTTCAGCAACGCCATTGGAAAGGTGGGGCATTAAACTAATGAGGGTACTTTCTTTTTTCTTTTACAAGAACGTCCGGCATTTAGAAGAAGAAATATATCTTAGACAACCCTATTGACATTCTTGAAATTTGGCAACTCGGATAGAATGTAAATTCAAGGCACGCCATGTTTCTATGTAGATGTCTGTTTCTTTGCAGATGCAATTACTGTGATGATATGAGATTTACTGACGATACAAAAACAGCCTCACTCAAATATAACAAAATCACAGCGGTAAGATAAAAGAGGCGCGCTCGTATGATCGTTACTATGTGACACACACGGACAATTGAATCACTTTGTTGGTAACAGTGAAGATTTGAGTCCTTCATTGTGGTGACATAAATATTAAACAGAATAAGCACCATACATTATACTGGCGCATGTTTAGATTTTAAAACTTGGTATAAATTGACCTGAGACTGGATCTCCGATAATTGCTGTGCTACAGAGGAATACATTTGCATAATTGTTTGTGATTTTCGCAGTGTTCATACATTTGCTTACAGTACCTGAGCGGTGGGTTCATTTAGGAGTAAAAATAGGTGCAGACTGATTCGCAAGCAGCAAAGACCTGCAAATAGAGTTGGGTTTCTGATCATAACTTCCATGGGATTTTAATTCTGTGACTTTTCTCTTCACCCCTTGCCCCTACAGTAGCTCAAAGCAGGCATATCTTCTATACAACAGCACTAGAGATGAGCGAGCACCCAAATGCTCGGGTCCTCGTTATTCGAGTCGAGCTTTTTGCAAAATTCGAGAGCTCTACTCGAGTAACGAACCCCATTGACTACAATGGGAGACTCGAGCATTTTTGTATGTGGGCCCCCGGGTGCCAAGCTTTTTTTTTGGCTTCGTGTGTTCTCTCTCTATCTCTCTATCTCTCTCTCCCCTGCCTGCCTGCCCGCCAGCCAGCCAGCCAAAAAATGTGCCAGCCAGCCAGCCTAAAAAAATGTGCTGTTGACGTGTGCTGCGTTGCAGCGAAGAGTGGCCAAAACTGAAATGTCACAGCGGAAAGGGGCAAAAAACTGGGGCGGGGTTGAACACAGCGTGATGCTCGCTCGAGTAGCGAGCACCATCGAGTATGCTAATACTCGAACGAGCATCAAGCTCGGAAGAGTACGTTCGCTCAACTCTAAACAGCACTCTTCAAAAAGGTGTAGGCAAAAATTGTAGCAATTGGTAGCCACTACAAACTTGACTTACCTTGCTTAAACAACAACACTTTCTTTTTTTTAATTCAATCTTTTATTTTGCTTTACAAAAAGATGCTCAAAACCAAAAGTGAAAAATGTATATACAGTCTGTAATGAGGTATAATCATGCCGTACTCTCCACCACTGGTGTCTCCATGGGAGTCTGATTCTCTGCCTCCTTTGGCTCTTCCACTGGTTTGTTTGTGGGCACCGCAGCTTCGCCATTCCCAGATCCATTCTCCACAGGTTCAGCCCTTGCCTTCTTAGCTTCTTTCAGCCGACTGCCATCTTCAGGTTTCCTCTTCTTCCATACTAAGTGAGAGATATCAGATACGTTGTTTGTTACTGGTAGGGTGCAGTCACTGGTCGTCTCTGCTGCAGATTACCAACTTCTTCCTCTTCGTTTTTCTTATCTTCTGTCTCCTCGTTGTCAGAGTCAGCACCTTCCTCATCAAGGTTTGAGGCACTGGGGATATTGAGGTCCTCCTCAGACTCTTCGTCTTCATCTTCTGGCATTCCTTCCAGTGCGTTACCCAGGACGTTGTTTTCCATGCGTGCCAGCTCCAGGAGGGCCGTGCCGTAGTAGAAGAAGGCATCTGCACACTGATGGGCCATCTCACCGTACTTCTTCCCCAGTAAACTGCTGGCTTCCTGGAAGGCATTGACCGCAGACCGGATGTCCTTCATTACGAGGTGCCGGCTGCCCGCTCCCATGAGTCTCTTGCCTTCAGCATCCACATCATCCCCATTGACTTGTTCAGCAGATGTTGAAGGTGCAGAAACTTCCATCTTCTCGGTGGCCGCGGTCTCGTCGGTCATGCTGAGGCGATCAGGGAGCAGAAGCCGCTGGCTGAGGGGAGAAAATGGCAGATCAAACAACAACACGTTTAATGAAAGTATATCACAAGATTAATGAGACACACGCAGACTACTACATGATTTTTGGAGGCATTGAAAAAGAAGTGAAGTCACATTAGTTTTTGCAGAAGCAATTTAACTTGGAAGCCCCAGTGATACACAATGATCATCCCTAAGGAGTTTGGTAATATCCCTTTGCTTGACTAGAGTTGCTGCCGATAGATTGGCCTTTACTATAATGTCCTTGTATCCCTCTGGGCAGATATGAGTCTGTATTCAACAGTTACGGAAGGCTTCTTCAGGTAGATTGCAGAAGAGCGTATTTTTGCTGCATGTTAAGGGGACTGTAATTTGGAGCTAGTGGAAATCTACAGGGCTAATCACATGTCACTATTTTTTACGAGCTTTTTTCAAAAATACTGCATGATTTTTTTTTTTTGCGTATTTGTCTCCGTATTTGTATTCTTTTCCATTGGGAAAATCCAGATCAGAGTTTGCCCAAAAGAACATAATAAAAATATGGAGGCAAATACAGCTGAAAAATCGATGACATATGGATGTAATGTTTTTTGCAACACACCTGTAATAAGGATCCATATTACGGATGTGTTTTTATACGCTTATCTGAAACCAATCTCAATGTGCGAAAAGTGAAATCAGTTAAGGGAACCCCTGTCCCTATGGGTTAAAAGAACAAATTAGTGGTTACTCACCTCTCTTCTCTCAACTCCCACCACTGGCTCCAGTTTCTGCTGTCTTTGTTTAAAGGCTGCTGTGACATCCTATAGACCTGCCATAGCAGCCAATGGAAGATTATATTATTGAAAGAGTAGTGCTGTCATTCAATGCTGCAATTTGTTTGTAGACAGGCTCAGGCTGACTGCAGCCTGTAAAGTCTCACAGGGAGATCGTCCCAGCGGCGAGGGATTAGCGAGGAAGCGGAGAGAGGTTAGTAACTGCTGATTTGCTATTTTAACTAATGGGAAACTCGGTGATAGTGGTTTCCTTAACTTAGACAACCCCCTTAAATAAAATATTATTGACTCTCTAGAACAATCAGACAAAATCATGGTACAGTGGTGCCTTGGGTTAAGTTTAACTTGTTCCGTGATGGAGCTCTTAACCCAAAACACTCGTATGGCAAATCAATTTTCTCCATTAAAATCAATTGAAATGCCATAAAGCCATTCTGCCATTGCTTTCAATAGGGCCGCAACTGCTGAATGCAATGGGCTCAGCCATTTAATGAATGACAGCTGAGCGCTGGCTGTGATTAATCACAGTGCTCAGCCAATCACAGGCAGAGCTCGGCCCTTCATTGAATTCAATAAATGGTCGAGCGTTGCCGGTAATTGGCTGAGCACTCAGCCAATCAGATACAGCTTTTTCAGCAGGTGGGGATTTTGAATCCCCGCCTGATCAAAGAACTTCAGAGCAGTGCAGGTAGAACAAGTGGCTACATGCAGCTGAGCCCCGGCAGCAGCGGAGAGGTGAGTATATATATATATATATATATATATATATATATATATATATTTTTTTTTTTAGTTTAATTTATTTTTTTTTACACATGCTAGAGATGATTTTCAGGGTAGGGCTTAAGTTTAAAGCCCTTTCCCGAAAATCACTGCAGGGGTTGCCGGACGCCCATTGGCAGCCATGGGCAGCAGCGGCGGCCCCATTGAAAGCAATGCTGCAATGCGGTAACAGGCTCGTAACCTGAGTTTTTGCTCTTATATCAGAGCAAAAATTCGGGAGAGGGCCTGCTCGTAAGTCAAGAAGCTCGCAAGCTGAGGCACTTGCAACCCAAGGTATCACTGTACTACAGGAAAAACATGAACCAAGAGACATAAAAAAACATCCTGAATTTAACTCCTATTCAAAGGTAGCAAGGAGTAGTTGGTTTTACGAGTAAACCAAAAAACTGCACATGGTCAGAGGTTAGCTGCACCTGGAATAAGGGGGAGTCCATGTATATAGAAGAAGGGGAGACAAAAAAAATGATACGAAACATTGTCTCATCTGAGACTATATCTTCCAGTTTCATAAGGTGGTTGAGCTCCGCAATCCATTAACCCCTGGATAGAGGGACATCTCACTTCCAAGCCCTGGGGATGATCAAATGCATTACCATGACAAAGGGGCGTAGTATGTTGCGTTTAACAGATCTGGTAAATCCTGGAAAAATGAAGAGCACAGCCAACTCTAATAAATAGTTATACAACTTATGGATGTTAATCCACCAGGGCTGGATTTTAGAGAAACTCCATAAGTGTTCCATAGTACTTTTTTTTCTGCACATCTGCATTTTTATTTCGCACTTTTCCCATATCAGACAAATCAGTTTAAAGAGCAGAAACAATACCCATCACATATGTGTATAGTTGCTCATTTGTAACGGATTTGGGATTTCCCGCAGTTTCATATTATTCCGCATGACTGCTCCTCAGCATCTGAAAGTTTCGTTTATTTTACTCCTTTATGTAGTGCGTACATGTTCTGCATAGCTGTACAGAGATTATCAACACTTACATCAATCCTTGTCCTCCTTGGGGTTTACAATCTAAATTCCAGATTAAGGTATTTGTATGTCTTTGGAGTTGACTTAGTTGCCTTTTTTTAAGAATTCATCCCCTAAGCCACCCACTTTATCAATAAAGATATTGTGAGATTTGGTGAGTACGGACATCTTAGTCTAAAGATGGACAGTGTCCGATACTCTGGATATCCGCCTGTAGCGTAGTCACCCTTTGCCGAAAGTCCTCCTGTAGGGGCTGATGGAAGAAATTTGGTATGTGGGTAAAATATCCTTCAACCTCTACAACACTGATGCACAGGATGTTTTCTGTGCTCGGAACGAGTCTCTGCTGCCGAAATTACCTGCTGGTGAGGAGGTTGCCAGGTGGAGGTACATTTTGAGCTGCATTGGCTGCTTGATCCTTCTAAAAGGTGGAAGAATTATTTCAGCTTTTTGGGTTCTTAGTTTTATTTCTTCTCCCCATCCACGATTGTAAGACAAATCCATAAGCAACGTTGTATGGACGCATTTGTCCCGGTGCTTGAGTGGAGTTCCGGCTTCATCAACTACCGTAAGCAAGATCAAAACATGAAAACCCTATGTAGATGTTATCTGTGGTCAGATTGCATTCCAGTTCTGTAAGTTAACCGTACTATCGCTATGCCAGAAAATAGCTAAGATATTTTATAGAAATGCACTCAAAGCCAAAGGCGAAAAACTAAGAAATGCATTGGTTTTCATTTTCACTTCTGAGGATGAGCTGTGCATCCTGGCATTGGACTGACTCATTTATCATGCCACAGCTGTGATGTCATACAGTTTTTCATATCTTTGGCTTTATGTATTTCTTGTGAATCGTTCAGGTGCCCAAAACGATTATGTGCGGCCACAAGAGGCAGCTTGTCTTTTTCCATACTTTTACCTGAGATGTGCCTATGCTTCCACTGACCATTCACTCATTAGGACACTTCATAGTCTAACTCTGCCTGCACTCAGTTAGATACAAAACTGGAGTTCGAGTTCTACAAAATGCAAGTGATAGAATCGTAGAATGGTAGAGTTGGAAGGGACCTCTGGGGTCATCGGGTCCAGCCCCCTGCTCAATGCAGGATCACTAAATCATTCCTGGCAAGTTCTTGCCAAATGTTCACCTAAACTAAGTGTATCAGTCCACTACTGCCTGTACTTATGCTCAGCACTCCGCACCTTAGCTACAGCTGATACTTTATCTACTTTCCAATCACTAGTTCATGTTATGGAATACCATTGATGCGTTGTCAACATAGATGAACATCAAAGGGAAGACACTTGAAGAAGATTAAAGCAGCTATTAGACACATCAATTCATTGATGTGGACTTCACTGGACTAATCTGGATAATTCATTATGTAAAGGAGCTACGCATTTAAGACCAATATTGGACCCTTCATCAAAGTTTCTTGGTTGAGTCCATATTGATGCCTCCTTGTGTTCAGATGTGCCTCTTACTTCTTTCAAATGTTTCTTGTTTGAAGTTCTTTTTGAAGGATGTCCTACCTGTACATCTATGGCAATCCAGTGGGGGATCAGGCAGAATTACATTAGGGATGCAATGCTTACTGTATTCACTACTATACTTGTTGTGAATTCTACAGTCACTCAAGATGAGCTACAATTTGGCTGGATATCCTTTTTTTCCTTAGCATATGGCTTTCCTCCTCCCCTTTTTATATGTTGTCCATATTGATGACACTAGATAGGCTAATCCATAAAGAGTAGAGATGGCAGCAATTTGGTGCAAGTAAAATCCTCTATTCCTCCAAACGCTAAAACGACGTTTCGACTCTGTCGAATCTTTTTCATACTTGACAGAGAGTCGAAACGTCGTTTTTGCATTTGGAGGAATAAAAGATTTTACTTGCACCAGATTGCTGCCATCTCCAGTCTTTACGGATTTACTGCAGTTGTGGCCTTGTTTGATCGGGACCTCCTTATGGAGGCTATGCAACATACCTGTCCAGCCCTATGTGGGTGAACATTGTGCTGCTGGCATTTGTCTTTCATTCCCACTAGATAGGCTAATCTCAGCCACATTTGTGCCATTCAATGGGGTCTATGGAGTTGTCAAGGATGGTGGGTGCTTCGAGATCCCACAGGTCATAATTTCAACACCATTCAATTGTATAGGCCACTTTAATGTATCAAAAATACTTTTACAGTATTGCTAAGAAACATTCACATGATCAGCACATCCCAAGATGAATGAATACTTGTTTTCAAATCAGGTGACCAAGCGGTTTTCTCTCTATTTCTAAGACCTTAAATTCTACTCTGTGAGTTTCCGAAGATGTTAGAAACACGATAATTAAGGTGATATAACCATCACTGATTTCTTCAGAACACATAAAGAAGATTTTTTACAGCAAATAAGATTTGATACATTTGATAAATAAAATTTTTATACGTTGGTATGGAAAATCCTAACAGCAGATGAGCATTATCATAAAAGCGACAGGTGTGAATGGAAATCTACAAAGTTGTTAATAGTTTATGCAAAAAGTAATTGCTGTGCACTCTTGCTTTAGAGCAATCCCTTCACTAGCCAGCAATTTGCCTTTAGTCGGCAGGAAAACATACATTCAAATATACAATGTGGATGGAACTATGAGAGTCTTATGAAATGCTGGGGGATATTTAGCAGGAGCTTAAGGACTATTTAACCTAGATCCCTAACTACAGTGCCACTTGTACTGCCATGATCGTGCCCTATCTTCCCTTTGGGGAATGGTCAAGTGCAACATTTATACGTGTGTGTCATCGAATATAGAGATTGCCTAATGTGTAAAGGGTTCCCTATTAGAGATGAGCGAGCGTACTCTGTTCGGGTGTTTTTGCACTCGAGCACCGCTTTTTTCCGAGTAGCTGACTACTCGGACGAAAAGATTCGGGGGGTGCCGGGGGTGAGCGGGGGGTTGCAGAGGGGAGTGTGGGGGGGGGGGGGGAGAGAGAGAGCTCCCCCCTGTTCCCCACTGCTACCCCCCGCTCCACCACGCCGCCAACCAGCGCCCCCCGAATCTTTTCGTCCGAGTAGTCAGTTACTCGGAAAAAGCAGTGCTCGAGTGCAAAAACACCCGAACCGAGTACACTCGCTCATCTCTATTCCCTATCAAATACTTGGAAATGATAGATGTTTTTATCCAACTTTTTGGTCTACGATAAATGTTTTGTTCTCATACTTTCTGATGACTCTTGATAGCATGGCCTATCATAGATTGTGTAAAACACAATGGCAACTATATCAAATCCCAACCTAATTTTTTGCTATTTCGCAATGGAATTTTTTGTAGAACAGAGAGATCTAACTGTGGTGAAAATGTGACCGATACAAATAAAAGAGATTTATATGTTGGAGAACTGCGTCAAGTAGGTCATCTGTATCCATATCACTAGAACAACATTTGCTCATCTTGACCCTAAAGTGTGAATGCACTGCTAGAAGCATTATCCAAATTCATCAATCAACAGAGGTTGACTTACCTACCCACACGAATGGAGCATAAAAACTTTAAAAGCCTTTGGTAGCGCTTGCAGGGCAGAATCGTAGGCGCCCATGGCTGTGAGTGTACGTGTATGCATGAGTGCCCAGTAGTAAAAGCTGATCAAACCTTAATAAATCAAAGCTGTGCCATTAGCGCTCAGCTGCCACCAAGACAAATGTCACCAGGAAGAAATTATGGGCTTTCTGTATCATTCAGTAACAATTGAATCAAGGAGCTTTCAGTGGAGAGAAGAGGTCATACCACAGTAAGCATGGCGCATGGAAAAGAAGCTTACAGTCCGGATAGCAAACACGGAACAGTCAGTCAGCGGCACAATAACCTAATTGCACTTCACTTTTTTTCCATTATATTAAATAAAATCTCACAATGTATCTAAAAAATCTACAGCGGGAATGATAATACAAAAACTATATTCTGCAATGTAAGCGTTCATATGATGTGTACAGAGAAGAAAAACATGGGCATTGCCAAGCTAAAGCTACACCAGAGACCTGCAGGAGAAATGTCGCTTCTGGTGGGTAATATGCGATTCTTAGGGTGGCTTTACACGGGTGTATGTGCGATTGTGTGCAACTTAGTACAATGTATTTGTACTATGAACGAGGCTTTTTTGCGTGTGTATTGGCATGTTTTACTGTACTTTTTGCGCTCGCAGGGCATGTTTTTTTTTTGTGCAACAACACCCTGATCTAAATGGCTGTTTAGCCTAATGAGTTCCAGATGTGTTATTTTTCCCTCAGAGTTGCGCATCTCCTTACCCATTGTGCGCCTCCCCCATAGACTTCTATGGGGATCTTTGGTGCGCAAATGTGCACAAAAGTCCTAGTATGTAGTGACATGCCCCTTTGACAAAAGGAATGGTAATGCCCAGTTGTCAATTTATTCATACATTTTCAGGAAGAATAACAGTGTAACAGGACAATGCAGAGTTCTAAGAAAAGAAGATCCAGAATTGTTACATCATGGGAAGCATCTCAGTGTGGCTACTGGTTATAGGTGGCCACAATTAGACAATACACTTGTATAAACCAACAAACTGGTTTAAAGGGGTTATTCAGCTTTAAACTTTTGATCACCTATCCTCAGATGGGGGTCTGCCAGCTGAGACCCTGGCAATCTGCTGTTTGCCAGGCCAGTGCACTAGTAACCAGAACTGATTTCTGCAGGAAGCAGTCAATTAGCCAGATATTACACTTACAATCCCCAATCACTTCAATAGGAACTTTGGGGTACATTTAAAAAGCTTTCTATGCCAGTTTCTAGGGTAAAAAAAAAGTCATTTTTCTTCAAGTAAGTATTTGCACAAAAATTTATGAAATTTTTTAATTCTGTGTCGGCCCCTCCACTTTTTTAAAAACTGGAAGGGTTTTTGGAAGGTGAAATGGCCATGCAAGACCGCCAGATTTATGCCTAATTTACACCTGAAACTGGCATAAATTATATCAGAAATGTTCACCATGGCATACATTTCTGAGAAGGCACACGGAAAATGGGGGATGCATGTAATACATAAAGAGGTGTGCGCCTCTTCATGTATTAAGTGCACTGTACACAGGGGAAAATTGTACTAAGACCGATATCGGAAATGCCGGACTTAGTAAATTTCCCCATTTGTGTATATTACCAATCCTTGCCACTGCAGTGGGATAGGAGCTGTTTGCTTCCAGCTGAAATCAGCTCGGTTCACTATGTGAGGGATCCTGAGCAGCAGCCCCTGCCAATGTACTATTGACGGCCTATCCTAAGGGTAGGTCATCAATAGTTTAAAGCTAGAATGAAATGTCAAGTCTTGTTGGAACAGATCTGAAATTAATACACATAATACAAATAAATTGATAACATTACTAATTGGTTTGACAAGTAAAAACTATCAATATTAGCTCTGTCTGCATCTTAGTTTTAAAATGTCATGTTGCTCAGATTCAATCAGTGTCTCAATCAATTGATACAAATTGTCCTAAAACAGATCTGAGGTCCGTAAGATCAGGTCACCATGTGCTCTACTTTTGTATAACCTTTCTCAGGGGAGCACAATGTTCTCCCTATGTTTTCAATGGGGCTAGCACTGCTGCTGCTGGCCCCAATGAAAACAATGGGAGATATCACCCATTCTTCTTTGTGATGCGAGATTACATTGAAAGCATCGCAAATGAGAATGAAACCATTGAAAATCATTTGTTTCATTAACATGCGTTTTCACTCACTCTCGCATCGCAGGGAAGTCGGATCGCCAGTGGGTGTGAGCCCTAAATTGTATCTATATTGTCTACTAAAAGCTGTAATGGGGTGTCTGCCATCCTCCAGTCTAAAGAGATCAGAGTCTTGGCCACCATACGCGATCTGTTTATGACCTCAGTCAGTACAGAAAACTCTATCAATTCCAGCAACCCAACATGTCACATACACAGCTTAGCAGGTAGCATTTATTAAAAATGTCACACTTGCCATGATCCAGCTGTTTTCCAATAAAGACGGTGTAATGGAGTTATTGTTTAGCAAATCTGCATTTTCTAATTCACATCAGAGGGTATTTGTTAATGGGAGACAAAATATTCTGAGCATTTGTATGTGGCAGCGAAGACAGATTAGCCACTAATTACTAGTACAAATAGACGAATATATTTCATTAAAGTCTCTTTACCAATGCAAATTCAATTTTTTTTTAAATTGACTTTTTTTGCTGTGGGAGCCTATGGAGAGGTAAGAAATTTCTCTAATATGTGCGGTAAACAATTACATGTCATGTCATGGAAAAAAAAATCTATTTTAACCCCCCAGTTTCCACTAAGCTTAGAGAAAACAATCTAGGATATATTCATTTTATTACTTAACCGCCTCTCATTTTGTTTCTTAACTGGTCCCACGGCGCAGATGGGAAAAAGGAAACTAGATGGACTACTAGGTGTCAGTCTCAATTTCATCAACAACATGAGGCAGAAAATCAAAGCAGTGTTAGCGGAGACTCATCAGTCAAGAGAAGTGTTTGGATCTCTCGGCAAATAGGCTCCAGCCACTGCATCAGAAGTTCTCGGGTGATGCTGTCACTACTTCCCACATCACCAAAATAAAATATGAGGCCATATTCGGTGTCCAGTGCATATTGTGTAGCATCAACTACCCTATTCCCATTGACTACATATTCTATATTTAAATGTGATTATGCATTGTTTCTACGACCTCATTAATCTCAAACACCTGGTATAACATAGGGGCTGTGCAACATACAATGAGAGCACAATATAACTTGTCCCGACTAGATTGCCATTAATAACATTGACAGAGTTATATGTCATCTTTAGAGATGGGCGAGCACACTCGTCCGAGCTTGATACTCATTCGAGTATTAGGCTACTCGAGATGCTTGGTACTCGAGTCGAGCAACATGCGGTACTCGGGAAAATTTCATTTCCCTTCCCCGCATGTTTCGTGCCATTTTTTAGCCAATAAACATGCGGAGAAGGCATTACTACTTCCTGCTGTGACGTGCCAGCCCTCTGCCCGCCAACAGCAGTGAGTGGCTGGTGGGATCAGGTGACCGCCGAGTACTTAGACTGGTCCCGACCGAGGCTCGCCTCAGACGCATGCTGGCAGAGGTTAGGGAAAATGCTACTGCTGATATAGGGAAAGTGGTAGAGTAGGGATCCTTTCTTCAAGAACCCAAATGGTCCTTCTTCGGGCTACTCTTCATTGTGTGCATTACTGTTGTGGCTGGCTGGGAGCAGTAGTGCACCATTTTTTTAAAGTATCTAGGCCTGTGCAGAGCATTTCAGCTATACAATTTTCAGTGTGCACTGCATCAGGCAGAGTTCTTACCGCTAAGCAGTATGCTAATTTTTTCTGGGCCACTGCAGACCATTTCAAATATACCGTTCTATGTGTGCAGTGCATTAGGCAGAGGTCTCATCACTAAACAGTACTCTAATATTTCCTGGGCCACTGCAGACCATTTCAGCTATACCGTTCTATGTGTGCGGTGCATTAGGCAGAGTTCTCATCGCTAAACGGTACATTAATATTCCCTGGGCCCCTGCAGAGCATTTCACAAGTACCATTCTCTGTGTTGGGTGAAGTAGCCGCAGTTATCAGCACTATCCACTGGCTTTATAGCTTTCTGCCCCTGTGCAGAGCGTCTCACAATACCCTTTCTTGGGTGCGGTGAAGTAGCCTCAGTTATCAGCACTATCCATTGGCTTTACAGCTTTCTGCCACGGTGCAGAGCGTCTCACAATACCCTTTCCTTGGGGGGGGGGGGGGTTGATGTAGCCGCAGTTATCAGCACTATCCACTGTCTTTATAGCTTTCTGCCCCTGTGCAGAGTGTCTCACAATACCCTTCCTTGGGTGCGGTGAAGTAGACTCAGTTATCAGCACTATCCACTGGCTTTATAACTTTTGGCCACTGTGCAGAGCGTCTCACAATACCCTTTCCTTGGGGGGTGGAGTTAGCCCCAGTTATCCGCACTATCCACTGGCTTTATAGCTTTCTGCCCCTGTGCTAAGCGTCTCACAATACCCTTGCCTTAGGGGGGTTGAGGTAGCCACAGTTATCGGCACTATCCACTGACTTTATAGCTTTCTGCTACTGTGCAGAGCATCTAACAATACCCTTTCCTTGGGTGCGGTGAAGTAGCTGCAGTTATCAGCACTATCCACTAGCTTTATAGTTTTCTGCCTCAGCGCAGAGATTATCTCAATACCCTTTCCTTGGGGGGTTGCGGTAGATGCAGTTATCAGCACTATCCACTGGCTTTATAGCTTTCTGCCCCTGTGCAGAGCATCTCACAATACCTTTTTCTTGGAGGGGTTGAGGTAGCCGCAGTTATCAGCACTATCCACTGGCTTCATAGTTTCCTGCCCCAGTGCAGAGCATCTCACAATAGCCTTTCCTTGGGTGCAGTGAAGTAGCCGCAGTTATCAGAACTATCCACTGGCTTTATAACTTTCTGCCACTGTGCAGAGCATCTCACAATACCCTTTCCTTGGGGGGGGGGGGGGTTTGAGTTATCCACAGTTATTAGCACTATCCACGGGCTTTATAGCTTTCTGCCCCTGTGCAGAGCGTCTCACAATACCCTTTCTTTGGAGAGGTTGAGGTAGCCGCAGTTATCAGCACTATCCACTGGCTTTATAGCTTTCTGCCACTGTGCAGCGCATCTCACAATACCCTTTCCTTGGTTGCGGTGAAGTAGCCGCAGTTATCAGCACTATCCACTGGTTTTATAGTTTTCTGCCACTGTTCAGAGCGTCTCACAATACCCTTGCCTTGGGGGGTTGAGGTAGCTGCAGTTATCAGCACTATACACTGGGTTAATAGTTTTCTGCCACTCCATACAGACTCTCTTATCTACAAGTCTCTGTGAGCGGTAAATGACTCCTAGGTATCAGCGCAGGACAGCGGTTTAATTTTTTCTGGGCACAACATAGAGGTTCCGGTATCTACAAGTCTAAGTGTGCGGTGAATTAGCCCCAGTTCTCAGCGCTGTACAGTAGGGTAATTTATTTGGGCCCTACTCAATCCTTAATCCAACATGATAAGAAGTAGGGGTAAGGGTCAAGGACGTGGATGCGGACATCATTAGCGTCACCATCCCGCTGCTTTGCCTGCTGAGAAGTTCCCTGCTAAGCATAAAGGCCAACGCTTTGTGGTTAGAACAGGAGACGGGGGATGACAGTATGTCGCTTGATAGCCAGACCACCCTTATGTCTATATCTCAGTGCGTTTTGGAGGAGGAGGTTGAGAGGGAGGGGGAGGAGGAGGGAGAAGAGATTGCTGGCCACACTGCAGAGGGTACCAATGCTGCTTGCTTCTCATCTATTCAGCGTGTATGGGCTGAAGAGGAGGAGAATACTGAAAGTCATCCTCCTAGTGAGGATAGCGATGTGTTGCATACTGGTACCCTGGCACACATGGCTGACTTCATGTTAGGCTGCCTTTCCTGTGACCCTCGCATTAGATGCATTCTGGCCAACATAGATTACTGAGTGTACACCCTTCTCGACCCACGGTATAAGGAGAACCTTTCCACTCTCATTCCCGAAGAGGAAAGGGGTACGAGAGTGATGCAATACCACAGGGCTCTGGTGGAAAAAGCGATGCTAAAGTTCCCATCTGACAGTGCTAGCGGCAGAAGATGCAGTTCCGAGGGCCAACTAGCAGGGGAGGCGCGGGGATCAGGCAGCATGTCCAGTGCAGGCAGGGGAACACTCTCCAAGGCCTTTGCCAGTTTTATGGCTCCCCAGCCAGACTGTGTCACCACTTTCCAGTCAAAGCTGAGTCAGAGGGAGCACTGTAAAAAGATGGTGAGGAAGTACATAGCTGATTGTACCACTGTCCTCCGTGATGCCTCTGCTCCATACAACTATTGGGTGTCAAAGCTGGACACGTGGCACAAACTCGCGCTGTACACCCTGGAGGTGCTGGCCTACTCTGCCGCTAGCGTCCTGTCAGAGAGGGTGTTTAGTGCAGCTGAGGGAATCATCACGGATAAGCGTACCCACCTGTCAACTGCCAGCGTTGACATGCTTACACTCATAAAGATGAACAAAGGCTGGATTTCCCCAGACTTCTCTTCTCCACCGGTGAAAAGCAGCGGATCCTGAAGATTCTTTTAGCTGCAATAGGAGAAATATGCATTCTCTATCACCTCAAAAAAGGGGAGAAGTAGTTTGTTCTATCCCTCTCGGATATTACTCCTCCTCCTCAAACAGCATGTCATCATGCTGAACCGCCAATTTTTCTGTGGGCCAAAAGGCTCTGTTAAAACCATTGTTTTGGGAAGGCTGCCTCCAGGCTCTGATACAAATAAAGTAACAACGAGCTGTATCTTTAAAAAATGTTTATGGGTTTCACCTGGCCTTGGGGTTAAGCAATTTTTCAGGGATACACTTGTACTCTTGGTAGACCAATTTTTCAGGCCTTCGCCTATACTCTTAGCCAACTTATTTTTCCGGACTTTGCCTATACTCGTGGGAACAAATTTTTCCAGGTGTCCGCCTATACTCTTGCTACAGAAATGTTTCAGGGGTCCGCCTATACTTTTGCTACAGAAAGGTTTCAGGGGACCGCCTATACACTTGCTACTGAAAGGTTTGAGGGGTTCACCTATACTCTTGTTACAGAGAAGTTTCAGGGGTTCGCCTATACACTTGCTACTGAAAGGTTTCAGGGGTCCGCCTATACTTTTGCTACAGAAATGTTTCTGGGGTCCGCCTATACTCTTGTTACAGAAAGGTTTGAGGCGTCCGCCTATACTCTTGCTACAGAAATGTTTCAGGGGTCCGCCTATACTCCTGCTACAGAAATGTTTCAGGGGTCCGCCTATACTTTTGCTACAGAAATGTTTCTGGGGTCCGCCTATACTCTTGCTACAGAAAGGTTTGAGGCGTCCGCCTATACTCTTGCTACAGGAAGGTTTGAGGGATTCGCCTATACTGTGGGTGCACAAAGTTTTCCCATTGCTGTGTTTTAGCTATCTGGCACAAATACACTGAATGACTTGGGTAGGGCGCAGAAGGCTTTCCCATTGCAGTGTTCAGCTATCTGATGCATACAAAGAATCAATTGGGCAGAAGTGTGGGCAGAGGCTGAGGTCCTTGGCAGAGTGAAACTCTGCCATGTGTGGGCACTCTGATTTCTTCATATTTAATACTGTCTCTGGGTTGCAGGGGCTCTCCTATGCTGTGTGCACAAAGATTTCCCATTGCAGTGTTTTAGCTATCTGGCACAAATACACTGAATGACTTGGGTAGGGGCGCAGAGTGCAGACGGCTTTCCCAGCGCTGTGTTCAGCCATCTGACACATACACAGAATGAATTGTGTGGGGACACATGGATTTCCCATTGCTATGTAACTCACAACACCTTGGGTCACACAAGGTGGAGGCTGGGACTGCATCTGACCCTGGGCCCACTCACATGCTTCCCACACAGAGTATTGCGGTTCCTACCTCGGTCACAGTTTCTCGAGCTTATTATGCCACCTCCTCCTGCTTGGAGTCTGGGGATTAGCATTGATCGGCATGTATTATCTCCTGTGCTACAAATTACCATAGTTATCCGAGATACTGGATTGGAGCGTTCACAGGAAGCTAAACGGTTTTTATGAGACTTTTACAGGGTCACTGTATACCTGTGGTGGCTACTTTTGCAACACCTCCTGCTTCAAACCAATCTTTGGTGTTATTATGTGCTGCTGCATTATGGAAATGTGTAGAAGTGCTGGCACCTGAGTCCCCTTTATGCCCACGTTTGCGGCTTTTGACAATTTTGTGACGGAGGTGGCGCGGGATTGGAATGATGATCGTACGTTAATTTCTCATCAATTCTCATCAGCATTGTGGGCTATCGCCCACACTTTCAAAGAGGGTCGCTGCCTGGCCCTGCCAACCCTCTGCAGTGTGTGCCTCCAGTTCCTCCTCATCCAGTACGCACTTATAAATAGATATGAGGGTGGTGTGGCTATGAAGCGAGCGTGTGGCATGAGGCCAGCTGAACGCTGTGCTGGGAAAATTTTGTGTGCGCTGTAGACGCAGGCTCGTGTGGGGGGTTTGCCTTGCTAATGAGGGTCTGTCCCAAGTAAATTGTTAGGGGGGGTAACCACCAGGCTCTTGCCCCCAATTTGGCTTAATAGTGGGACATGGGAGCCTCAGATGCAGCCATGCATGCTGCCTGCATTCCCTATCTGTTTCTGTGGTGTTTCCCTAACTTTCTGACGTTTTCAGGTGTTTCACACAACCTCCCCCGTGCGCAGCATTTGGTCAGCTTGAAAAATGCTTGATTCCCCCAAGTTATTGGGGTTCGTTACTCGAAACGAGCTCTCGAGCATCACAAAAATTTCGACTCGAGTAACGAGCCCCCGAGCATTTTGGTGCTTGCTCATCTCTAGTGATCTTCCATCATTTTCCTGAATCATCAAATAATAAGTAATAATAGGACAGGGATGCATACATTAGGATGCAAAAATAAAAAAGAGGATGAGGACCCAAAAATGGTCAGTCACTACACTAATGCTTCATAGAAAGATGCAGGCATCCAGATAAGGGGAAATGCATCGGGATTTTTGATTTGATATGTGCGAAGGTGTAATAGATAGTTCACAGGCAACAGCCATCATGGAGTGGGGAGAGTCATCTCAAGGCAACTGCCCCCCAGTCATGGCCTGCTTACACACAACATTTGTCGCTCAAATTTCGCTAAAGTGAACTAAAGCGCGATAATCGTAACATCCAAACGTGAGCTAACAGCTGAATGACTAATGAGGATTGCACACTTCTCGTCAGATGTTCAGTTTCATCGGCAGTACGTTCACTTCTCGTTACATTTAGACATAAAATGTGAGCACTGATTGAGAAGTGAATGATTCTCAACAATGATCTGCCAGTCTAAACAGGCTACACGGGCGCTAATGATTGTGAACAAATTATTGGTGACGTCACTCACTCATGAGCTCGTTTAAACGAGAATCGGCTCATGTTGAAGCAGCATTAGGTAGGTGTCATTGCAAGAGATAGAATAGAGATATGTATTATCATATACCCTGCTTCCTCAGCCGAGTCACCGTTTGTGTACACTTGGATTACCTGTCCACTTTGGATATACTAGTAATTATTAGGAAGTTATCCCACTTACTAATATAATATAGTGAAAGGGATTGGAGTTGGTCACAGGTCTTAAACCAGCATGTCACCGTCATGTGATCAGTTACTGGGGCTCTGAGCTCTGCCCTTGATCACATGATGGTGACATCATCACAGGTCCTAACACATGCAGAGCATGACAGCAGCCATGTGCTTACAAGACCTGTGATCATGTCACTGTCATGTGATCAATCTCCAGGGCTCTGAGCTCTGCGCTTGATCACATGATGGTGATATGATCACAGGCCCTGTAAGCACACAGCTGCTGTCAGGCTCTGCATGTTTTAGAACCTGTGATGATGTCACCATTATGTGATCAGGGGTTGAGCGCAGAGCCCCGGTGATTGATCACATGACGGTGACATCATCACATGTAACTCACACAGTCACTCACTCACAGACAGCTGGTCATTAGTATTTTGATGGACCATGTGAAGTGTACCATGTGCTATATGTGAGTCTTGAAGTTCATCACAAGAAAGTCACTTTTTAAGTGTTTCACACTTTATGGACCATGTGGAGCATATATCCCATATGGGTCCTGGATGCCTTTCTTGAGCGATACAATATTACATGTTTTAATCAATAATTACTTCAGAAGGGACAGTGATCCAGGGATTTTTCCAATTGGAGTCAGGAAGGATTTTTTTTATACCTTAAATGGGAAAATTGGCTTCTACCTCATTGTTGTTGTTTTTTTGGCTTTCTCTGGATCAACATTGGGGGTTAGGGGGAAGTTGAACTGGATAGACATATATCTTTTTTCGGCCTTACATACTATGTAATAATTTTTGACATCCACAGCGAAGTAAGCGGTTAACTGCTTTTACATTCTGATTTATGTATCCCTGGTCTATTATTTATTATCTTTTGATGCTTTTTGTGGGTATTTTAGCTAGCAATTAATATAGTACTGGATTTTATTATTCATATCGGTATAGCCATCTCTGCTGTGATCCTCTGTTGTTTCTGTGCTCTTTGAACTTCTATCCTTTGTTTGTAGTGATTTATTAAAAGATCAAATGCTTAAAACAAGTACAATCATAGAGATTATTAATGTCTAACTACTGCTGCAAATTAACAGTGTGCACATTGCTATTATCGAGTTTCATAGTGCACTATCACATCCTGTTGGACTTCTTCATAGAGGTTTAAGGAGACACTGATGTCTACCCTTGCATTCTCCATCACTATGTGGAATACTGAATATTTCTCATACTAGAAGAAGCACATCTGAATCCATACAGTTAGATATCACTTCCATCAAAGAGCCAATAAAACATAAGTCTCGGTGTCAATGACTGATTGCCGCTGCAATGAATCCTGTCACTCCAAGGAGTGAAACACGTGTTAGCTGTTGCTGTTTAATAACCTGTTTATTCACACAATGCCCTTAACGGCGGCAATGAGTTGATTGTAGATTAAACTGCTTTCTCTTGAGCATTTACCCTGGGACTAATGTTTTATTGGCAATCTTATAAATTGCCTCTGTGACCTGGTGTAAGTGATGGAAGGCAATGTTAAAGGAGAAGCTACGTGCAAGCTAAACAAACCACAGCAGCCATAATGTGCATGCGGTGACCTCAAAGGAGGTAAAGAATGAATGGAGTGGGGAGCAAGGAAGACATATTAGTTTGTAATTGCTCTAGATGTAATATAGTGTAAGTAAAGGGGCTAATACATGAGATCATTAATTCTCTGGAGCAGGAAGTTTAGTACTCCACTGCAAAAATGTCTAGACTTTGCACCGATTCAGACCTGGCCGCCATTATGCCAATCTGAAGTTGAGGTATGTGTTAAAGAGAGGGTGATTTAAAAAGAATCGTGTAAAAGTAAAGCAGATTTAGTCATACCTGAATTGACATACAGCAGCCAGAATGATATCAAAAGATAGAACTCTGCAAGTTTTTATTGCACCTTACAGATGCTTGATGTGGGTACCATTGGTGGCACTAAATGACCTAAAACAATGGATCTCTGCTGCAGTGGAATCAATAACAGAAGATAAGCTGGAATGCGTCGGGGCAGAACTGGAATATTGACTTCACATCTTCTGTGTCACTAACAGTGCCCACATTGAATACTTATAGGGTGCATTAAAAACTAGAAGAGTTCTTCCATCTTTTCATGTCATTCTGGCAGTTTTAATCAATTTATTTATAAAGAAATCAGCTTTACTTTTGCACTATTCATTTTGAATTACCTTATGTTAAGGCAACCCTTTAGTCTGGATCTCAAGGTAGCTATATAAATATATAAATCAGTACCTGTAGGAGATAATTAGCTGCTATATATTTCTCCTCAGATATTGCTTCATGGCTGCTTTTTAGCTCTATTACTATAGTGCTTTGATCTGTGACTCTAGTTTAGCTACAGTGCCTAACATGACTTAGTCTAGGACACACCCCCTGTCTCATGATTGGTTCAGATTGCCTCCTCTGGTTCCTGAACCAATGACTACAGGGGTGTGTCCCAGACTACATCAGATTAGGCACTGTAGCTAAAGTATAATCGCAGCTCTGTCCCGATAGAGCTGAGCTAAAAAGCAGCCAAGAAGCAAGATCTAAGCAAAAAGAAACAGCAGGTAATCATCCCATGTGGGGACTGATTTACATATCAATTTGAGCTCCTGACTGGATGGTTGCTTTAATTGGAAAATGTCTGTGCATTTTGATATACACTAATAAAAAGATTAATAAATCTAGACCTACAATCTATTCATCTGATAGTGAGCCCTATTTTCAAGAGGATATACCCATTTCTGAAATGTCTACATCTCTTTGATGTCTATGAACATAATCTTCCCAAAAGTAATATAGTTCGTTGCATGTGGTATATTGTATCAGATAAATTCAAAAACAGGAAACGCAAGATATGCTAGAGGGGTTCAACTGATATATAATCTGCCTGTTGGTATAAGTTTGTTACAACATCTACTTCAACTAGCATGTGCCAACACTCAACACTATTTTTTATTGATTTAATCTCCCAAATATGTGTTTCAAAAACACAGACAAAAAATTTTTTAAACTCAGCAACAACTGAAGAAATTCCTAATGCTGCACTTCAAATCTATCACTGGTTCAATATAGTAAAGCAACTTTACCACTTACGAGAACTAACAGCTAATGACTTTGGATCCAATTACTCCAATCTGAAGATCAGGCAACCATTACTTTTAAACATTCTCAAAATACCCGCAGGTGACATAATCAAACTAACTTTTTACAAAGTATTAACCACCCATGTGATTGCTCCCTTATCATACCCCTTCAACCGCAACCTTGATGTATTCATCACCCACTTTATAAAGAGCCACTTGTATTTCTTTACATGTCTGTTATTTAGTTGTCATAGCTTACTGTTAGAACCTCGAACCAAAATTATATTTTCATTGACAGATTGTTCTTAATGCAATTAAAGGGGATTTCTGGGCACAATATGGAAATTTTGAAATCTTAGAGGTACAGCTAAGCAGTGGCAACCAATATCTTTTATCTGCGATTCTGGTCCCTCTTCTTCATCCAATGCAGCTGCCAATCTGTTTCAATGTTTACATGAATCCCTTCCACAGCAAACACAACAACAAACTGTTGGCTACAACTTCCAGCATGCATAGTGCTCCGCCCACAGCTCACAGGTCCTGCAACGTACTAGCACGTACCTCCCTCTTGGAGTGCCAGAGAAAACCTGCTGAAGCAGACAGACAGGACTTGCACATGACTGCACATGAGCAATACAGTGCAGTGCTTTCGCTCCTGTCCTCCCATCATGCACTGCTCACAGGATGTTGGAGGCTATGGACAGGGGAGGGAGTAGCAAATGCAGACAAGATGTCAGAGAAAATAAAGGTATTTTTCAAACAGAGGGTCATGTAACATAGATAGAAAATGAAGAAAGTAGCTAGATAAGGAACAGTGAGCCTATTACAAAATGACTTATTGTAAGGGTGCACATTCGATTTGAAAAGGTTTGTGCCCAACTTTCTGACATAATCATAAATTTTAATTTAGGCTAGGCAAAAGTGGCATGGGTTTAGAGATGGATGGAGTGTTACTGACTTATTATTCGGGAGGTTCACATTAGATGAACCCACTAGAATTCTTCTTTCTCCTTTTTGGTAATATACAACAAAAAGCAAACCAAACAAGAAAACAGCAAATATACAGTCCATGTCAGCGGCTCAGATGTCCAGCCACTACTAATTATTTGCAGATCTTACACAGCTTGTAGTGAGGTTTGGGGAATTCAATCACACTGCCCCTAACAGGGACAGCTTATAAAGATACAAACTATGCTCTGTGGCCTTCTATTCTCACATATCGTGCCTCGCAGGGATTGTGGCTTATTTAGTTAGCAGGTTTTTTTTTGTTAATTTAAAACAAAAAACAAACAGGGAAACAGCTCGCTCGAGTAATGTGCTTTAGCCGAGTATCTCCCTGCTCGTCCCTGAAGATTGGGGGGGTGGCGCGGGGCAGGGAGCTGTGGGGGAGAGCCGGGAGGAATGAAGGGGAGATCTCTCTCTCCCTCTCTTCCGCCCGCTTCCCCCCGCTCCCCGCTGCGACTCACCTGTCAGCTGCGGCGGCTCCCGAATCTTCAGGGACGAGCAGGGAGATACTCGTCTAAAGCACATTACTCGAGCGAGTAGTGCTTTAGTGAGTATACTCGCTCATCCCTAATAAAAACGCATCGCACAAAAATCACAAAGCACAAACTTGGGATTTTTTTGTGATGCATTTTTAACATTAGAAAGTCCCACTGACATTTGCGTTAAAAAATGCAGTGATATCGTGTGAAAAAAATGTGCAAGAAAAATGCAATTGTGCAAGAGCCCTTTTGTTCTAAAAGGAACAATTCCGCGGCTCCTTCAGCAGCGCTCTGCGATCTCACACAACCTGCTATAGTGTGAGCGCAGAGCGCTGCTGAAGGGGCCGCTTTCACACATAGCAGGTTAGTGTGAGCGCAGAGCGCTGCTGAAGGGGCCGCATATATTGTATTTCAGCCGCACTTCAGTAGCGGTGAGCGATTCCAGCAACCTCATTGGTTGTTGGGTACACACCCACCATACCTCAAAATGGGGTGTGTGTACCCAACAACCAATGAGGTTGCTGGAATCACTCTCTGCTACTGAGGTGCGGCTGAAATACAATGGTCCTTGCTGGTGTGGAAGCAGCGCGCCGCAACCAATCACAAGGCGGCTTCTTGAAGCGCTGAGGACTGCAGCACCAAACAACAGAGCGTCCCACGAGTAGGAGGAAGAGCCGCCTCTGTGCAAGCAGCAGCAGACTCCGCGCCTGAACACCTCTTAGGACCTAGGTAAGTTTTCAAGGTAATCCTGCCGGGGAGGAGGGGGGAGATAAATTATATGCTGCCCAATGTGTGTGCTGTGGGGGAAGTAAACTATATGCTGCCCTATGTGTGTGCTGTGGGGGGGGGGGGGGAGTAAATTATATGCTGCCTAATGTGTGTGCTGGGGGGGGGAGGTAAATTATATGCTGCCCAATGTGTGTGCTGGGGGGGGGAAGTAAATTATATGCTGCCCAATGTGTGAGCTGGGGGGGGGGGTAGTAAATTATATGCTGCCCTATGTGTGTGCTGGGGGGGAGTAAATTATATGCTGCCCTATGTGTGTGCTGGGGGGGAGTAAATTATATGCTGCCCTATGTGTGTGCCTCGGGGGAGGTAAATTATATGCTGCCCAATGTGTGTGCTGGGGGGGGAAGTAAATTATATGCTGCCCAATGTGTGTGCTGGGGGTGGGGGGTTAGTAAATTATATGCTGCCCTATGTGTGTGCTGGGGGGGGAAGTAAATTATATGCTTCCCTATGTGTGTGCGGGGGTGGGGGTGGGGGGTTAGTAAATTATATGCTGCCTAATGTGTGTGCTGGGGGGGAGTAAATTATATGCTGCCCAATGTGTGCGCTGGGGGGGGAAGTAAATTATATGCTGCCCTATGTGTGTGCTGGGGGGGTGGGGGGTTAGTAAATTATATGCTGCCCTATGTGTGTGCTGGGGGGGAAGTAAATTATATGCTGTCCTATGTGTGTGCTGGGGGGTAGGGGGGGGGGGGTTAGTAAATTATATGCTGCCTAATGTGTGTGCTGGGGGGGAGTAAATTATATGCTGCCCAATGTCTGTGCTGGGCGTGGGGGGTTAATAAATTATATGCTGCCCTATGTGTGTGCTGGGGAGGGAAGTAAATTATATGCTGCCCTATGTGTGTGCTGGGGGGTGGGGGGTGGGGGTGGGGGGTTAGTAAATTATATGCTGCCTAATGTGTGTGCTGGGGGGGAGTAAATTATATGCTGCCCAATGTGTGTGCTGGGGGGGGAAGTAAATTATATGCTGCCCTATGTGTGTGCTGGGGGGGAGTAAATTATATGCTGCCCTATGTGTGTGGTGGGGGGGGGTGGGGGGTTAGTAAATTATATGCTGCCCTATGTGTGTGCTGGGGGAAGTAAATTATATGCTGTCCTATGTGTGTGCTGGGGGTGGGGGGGTAAATTATATGCTGCCCAATGTGTGTGCTGGGGGGGGAGGTAAATTATATGCTGCCCTAAGTGTGTGCTGGGGGAGAGTAAATTATATGCTGCCCTATGTGTGTGCTGTGGGGGGGGGGGAGTAAATTATATGCTGCCCTATGTGTGTGCTGGGGGGGGAGTAAATTATATGCTGCCCTATGTGTGTGCTGGGGTGGGAGTAAATTATATGCTGCCCTATGTGTGTGCTGGGGGGTGGGGGGTTAGTAAATTATATGCTGCCCTATGTGTGTGCTGGGGGGGAAGTAAATTATATGCTGCCCTATGTGTGTGCTGGGGGTTGGGGGTTAGTAAATTATATGCTGCCTAATGTGTGTGCTGGGGGGGAGTAAATTATATGCTGCCCAATGTGTGTTCTGGGGGGGGAGGTAAATTATATGCTGCCCAATGTGTGTGCTGGGGTGGGAGTAAATTATATGCTGCCCTATGTGTGTGCTGGGGGTGGGGGGTGGGGGGTTAGTAAATTATATGCTGCCCTATGTGTGTGCTGGGGGGGGAAGTAAATTATATGCTGCCCTATGTGTGTGCTGGGGGGGAGTAAATTATATGCTGCCCTATATGTGTGCCGGGGTGGGAGTAAATTATATGCTTCCCTATGTGTGTGCTGGGGGGGAGTAAATTATAAGCTGCCCTATGTGTGTGCTGGGGGGGAGTAAATTATATGCTGCCCTATGTGTGTGCTGGGGGGGAGTAAATTATATGCTGCCCTATGTGTGTGCTGGGGTGGGAGTAAATTATATGCTGCCCAATGTGTGTGCTGGGGGTGGGGGGTTAGTAAATTATATGCTGCCCTATGTGTGTGCTGGGGGGGGGGAAGTAAATTATATGCTGCCCTATGTGTGTGCTGGGGGGTGGGGGGGTTGGGGTTAGTAAATTATATGCTGCCTAATGTGTGTGCTGGGGGAGAGTAAATTATATGCTGCCCAATGTGTGTGCTGGGGGGGTGAAGTAAATTATATGCTGCCCTATGTGTGTGCTGGGGGTGGGGGTTGGGGGGTTAGTAAATTATATGCTGCCCTATGTGTGTGCTGGGGGGGAAGTAAATTATATGCTGCCCTATGTGTGTGCTGGGGGGGAGTAAATTATATGCTGCCCTAAATGTGTGCTGGGGTGGGAGTAAATTATATGCTGCCCTATGTGTGTGCTGGGGGGGAGTAAATTATTAGCTGCCCTATGTGTGTGCTGGGGGGGGGAGTAAATTATATGCTGCCCTATGTGTGTGCTGGGGGGGAGTAAATTATATGCTGCCCTATGTGTGTGCTGGGGTGGGAGTAAATTATATGCTGCCCAATGTGTGTGCTGGGGGTGGGGGGGGTGGGGGGTTAGTAAATTATATGCTGCCCTATGTGTGTGCTGGGGGGGGAAGTAAATTATATGCTGCCCTATGTGTGTGCTGGGGGGTGGGGGGGTTGGGGTTAGTAAATTATATGCTGCCTAATGTGTGTGCTGGGGGAGAGTAAATTATATGCTGCCCAATGTGTGTGCTGGGGGGGTGAAGTAAATTATATGCTGCCCTATGTGTGTGCTGGGGGGGGGAGTAAATTATATGCTGCCCTATGTGTGTGCTGGGGGGGGGGGTAGTAAATTATATGCTGCCCTATGTGTGTGCTGGGGAGGGAGTAAATTATATGCTGTCCTATGTGTGTGCTGGGGGGTGGGGGGTGGGGGGTTAGTAAATTATATGCTGCCTAATGTGTGTGCTGGGGGGGAGTAAATTATATGCTGCCCAATGTGTGTGCTGTCGGGGGAGGTAAATTATATGCTGCCCTATGTGTGTGCTGGGGGGGAGTAAATTATATGCTGCCCTATGTGTGTGCTGGGGGGAGTAAATTATATGCTGCCCAATGTGTGTGCTGGGGGGGAGGTAAATTATATGCTGCCCTATGTGTGTGCTGGGGGGGAGTAAATTATATGCTGCCCTATGTGTGTGCTGTGGGGGGGGAGTAAATTATATGCTGCCCTATGTGTGTGCTGGGGGGGAGTAAATTATATGCTGCCCTATGTGTGCGCTGGGGTGGGAGTAAATTATATGCTGCCCTATGTGTGTGCTGGGGGGGGGGAGTAAATTATAAGCTGCCCTATGTGTGTGCTGGGGGGGGGGAAGTAAATTATAGGCTGCCCTATGTGTGTGCTGGGGGGGGGGTAAATTATATGCTGCCCAATGTGTGTGCTGTGTGGGGAGAGTAAATTATATGCTGCCCTATGTGTGTGCTGGGGGGGAGTAAATTATATGCTGCCCTATGTGTGTGCTAGGGGGGGAGTAAATTATATGCTGCCCTATGTGTGTGCTGGGGGGGGGGAGTAAATTATATGCTGCCCTATGTGTGCGCTGGGGGTGGGGGGAGTAAATTATAGGCTGCCCTATGTGTGTGCTGGGGGGAAGTAAATTATAGGCTGCCCTATGTGTGTTCTGGGGGGGGGAGTAAATTATATGCTGCCCTATGTGTGCGCTGGGGGTGGGGGGAGTAAATTATAGGCTGCCCTATGTGTGTGCTGGGGGGAAGTAAATTATAGGCTGCCCTATGTGTGTGCTGGGGGGGAGTAAATTATATGCTGCCCTATGTGTGTGCTGGGGGGGAGTAAATTATATGCTGCCCAATGTGTGTGCTGGGGGGGGAGTAAATTATATGCTGCCCTATGTGTGTGCTGGGGGGGGAGTAAATTATATGCTGCCCTATGTGTGTGCTGGGAGGGAAGTCAATTATATGCTGCCCTATGTGTGTGCTGGGGGGGGAGTAAATTATATACTGCCCTATGTGTGTGCTGGGGGGGAAGTAAATTATATGCTGCCCTATGTGTGTTCGGGGGGGGGTGGAGATAAATTATATGCTGCCCTATGTGTGTGCTGGGGTGGGGGTGGGGGTTTGGGAGATAGATTATATACTGCCCACTGCCCTATGTGTGTGCTGCCAGGCAGGGGGAGGGATATATTATACTGCCCTATGTGTGTACTGCCAGGACATTCTAAATGTCATTAATTAAATAAGTATGCACTAAACTCCAACCCCCTTCATAACCCCACCCCATATAACCAAAGCCCCGCCCATGTCCCGCCCCCCCCTGCCAGGCCTTGTAAAAATGGTCTTGCTTGAAGCCGGTCCCTGGTGCCAAAAAGGTTGGGGACCATTGATCTAGGGTGAGCCAGGCCCCTAGGTTCTGCCCGTGCGTTACATTTGCAGCACCTAGAACAGGTCGCAGGGTGGATGACACAGCATGCCTCAAGTACAACCAGCCTGTCTTCCTCACAGTTGCAGGCACACAGTAGTCAGTCTGCACGTCAGCCATGAGCATCGCTCCTATACTTCAGCCCTTGCCAAATACTCCGAAACAGTCCAACCCGTTGGAGGTCTCCTAGTCGCAGGCACACAGCAATCAGTCTGCACCAGTCAGCCATTAGCATTCCTTCTCTATTTCACCCCTTTTACGTGTGTAATAAGCAGTGTTGAATCCACATTAATTTTCATTAGGATGCCCCTTTCATGCACGTGAAAAAAATACCGACCAAAATAGTCCATTAAAGTCAATGGTCATGTGTAAAAATGCAGTGAATACCCACGATAGATACGTATTCGCTGCCTATTTGGATGCCCATGAAAAATGTTATTGATATGCACAAAAAAAAAGCAAGCAGGCCAGATACGCACATAATATGCAGTATTTCGTTCTGTGAAAGCCCTGCGTATTCATGGACCACAAACTGCACACACCCATGTAAATGAGCCCTTGAACAGTGTTATGCACCTGTCTTGGGGGAAGATAGTGCAGTTTGGTTCAAGCTAATTGGGACAGAACCAAACTTTTTGCCCAAAGTCAGCAAACTAGCTGAACCAAACTTTTGAAAAGTTGGATCATCACTAGCGCTGACCAACGCATTATCTGTCAGTCAGAGCTCACTTGGCCAGGCACATGATTTGCCCATGAAAAAGAACCTTTATCTTGCGTCATTCAGAAGTTTGGGCTACTTTCCCCAAATAAAAGGTGCAGTGTTTGGCATGTAGGGAGATGCTACTATGATTCTAATAAATAATATGTTGTGTATATTTTCAATAGTATTTTTGAAGCCAGAAATGTAATGCATTTCATTGGGCAAACGGAAGTGTTACTTATATTCCAATTAAAGCAACATTCTTAGCAGACTTGAACACAAAAGGTGGAATTCCAATCCAGCATAAGTCATCTCAGGCATTGTAGATAGAAATGAGTGGAATCCATGTAGTAAAGTTCATCGTGGTACAATTGGCACTTTTGAGTGTCAATTATATGGCATTGCTTCATGTAGTTCAATGGGAAAACTTCATTGCTGGAAATTACTAAATAAATAGAGCTATTGAGAAATGCTGTTCATTGTTATGCTTATTTGTTTAAGGCCTACAGAAAAGGAAATAACACACTATTACTACTAAGTAAAATTATCATAATTAATGTATAGAGTTACATGAATAAAACCGGCATTTATTAAAACTTACTTTCATAGATGGCACTTAGAGATGAGCGAGCATACTCGCTAAGGACAATTACTCGATCGAGCATTGTTCTTAGGGAGTATCTCCCCACTCGGCAGAGAAGGTTCGGGTGCCGGTGCAGGTGACAGGTGAGTTGCGGCAGTGAGCAGGAGGGAGCGGGGGGAGAGAGAGAGAGAGATCTCCCCTCCATTCCTCCTCGCTCTCCTCCGCCGCTCCCTGCCCGCCGCCGTTACCCGAACCTTTTCTCTCGAGCGGGCAGGTACTCGCTAAGGGCAATGCTCACTCGAGCAATTGCCCTTAGCGAGTATGCTCGCTCATCACTAATGGCAATCCATTTTTATTATATGGACAAAAAAGGTGTAGTTTATAGAGAAGTCAAGTCAATGATATCCGTTACATAGAGATTGCTTACGATAAGGTCAAAAGGGACAATTGCTGTACTGCTGGTGTGATGGGGGGCAATCGCATGCAACATTCAGTCACCACTAGTAGTGGTACAAGGAACAATGACAGCTCAGCGATATATTCAGGACACATGTGTTCCTCTCATGGTGACTTCCAAAAGGCATTTTCCAGCAGGATATGATATGAAAACGGTATGCCTCCATGCCCGCCTATATAACATCTTATACCCAAGCTAGAGGTGGTACAACAGGGTACTAGAGCTTCCATGCCCGTCTGTATCACATCTTGTATCCAAGCTAGCGGTGGTACAACAGGGTACTAGAGCCTCTATACCCACCCATATAACATCTTGTACCCAATCTACAGGTGGTACAACAGGGTACCAGAGCCTCCATGCCCGCTTGTATAACATCTTGTACCCAAGCTAGAGGCTACACAACATGGTACCAGAGCCTCCATGCCTGCCCGTATCACATCTTGTATCGAAGCTAAAAGCCGCCGCTATGTGGCCCCATTAGATGTACCAAACACCCATCCTGAACCTGCTCGCACCAGCCTTACTCGCTCGGCTTTACAATTATTGATGAACGAATGTTTCAAAAGTTTGATTCAGCTGGTTCACCAAATTTCAAACAAAATTCTGTTTGGTACAAATCAAACTGGAACTTTAACTATACCCCTAAAATCAGGAAAAGGAGGAGCTGCCTTGTTCAATTAGGAATTGATTTATCAGCTGAGGCTTGAAATTCCCATTTTTTTCTTTCAAACTGTACACTTCTTATCTCTTCCACCATCTATCTGTATGACTAATTTTGCATTATTTATCACTTAAAGGGGTTGTCCCGCGAAAGCAAGTGGGGTTATACACTTCTGTATGGCCATATTAATGCACTTTGTAATATACATCGTGCATTAAATATGAGCCATACAGAAGTTATTCACTTACCCACTCCGTTGCTGGCGTCCCCGTCTCCATGGCTCCGTCTAATTTCAGCCTCTAATCGCCCGAGTAGACGCACTTGCGCAAAAGGGTCTTCTCCCTTCTGGTCGGTCCGGGCACGAGCGGTGTTCTGGCTCTGCCCCCTTCTACGTGTCATCGCGTAGCTCTGCCCATCACGTGTGCCGATTCTAGCCAATGAGGAGGCTGGAATCGGCAATGGACCGCACAGAGCCCATGGTGCACCATGGGAGAAGACCTGCGGTGCACCATGGGAGAAAACCGCGGTGCATTTCTGGGAAAGGACCGGTGGCCGTCTTGGGAGAAGAATTTTATAAGTTCATATTTCATCACATCGGTGAGTAGCAAGCGGTTTAAAAACCGCTTAAAAATGCTATTTTATGCCAGGGGGGTGACAGGGGGAATGGGGTAATGTAAAATTTTGATGTTTTGCCTCGGGACAACCCCTTTAAAGCATACAAACACCTTTGCAAGCAATTTGATTCATGGCGATTCTCTTACTAGGAAACGCAAACATTCTTCAATAAGTTTGTAATATTTGTACGGCTTGTTATGAAAACTGACATGGCTGAAAATTATGAAGCAGATTTATGAAAAACATCTGTTTGTTCCCCATAGCAACTAATCATAGTGCTGCTTTCATTATACAAGGAATAAAAGCTAAGCTGTGATTGGTTGCAGTAAGCAGCAAAGGCAGCTTTTGCTTTAGACAGTTTCATAAATGTCCCTCTATGTCTATCGAATCATCACACTTCTTAATGATGTTCACTATATCCGTGATGTCAAGACATAACCGCCAGTCTTCTGACACAGTGTGCCACAAACATGTACTTAGTTGAACAGCATGTGTTTATTGTTCCTGAATTTGATCATTGATTTTCTAAACCATTGATGTCAGGTCAATGACTATTTCTGGGTCGATGTCAGCCTGATGGACACACGGTGCAGAAGTCGCCATTGCTGAACATACAACACTTTATTAACTGTAAAACAAGAAAACAGTAACTTATAACCCAATATTCTAGCTATCTCAGCTTGTCATTAAGGTTCAAGAGCAGAGATCAGCGAGCATACTCACTAAGGGTAATTACTCAATCGAGCATTGCCCTTAGCGAGTACCTGCCCGCTCGGAAGAAAAGGTTCGGCTGCCCGCTCCCCCTGCTCACTGCCGCAACTCACATCTCAGAGCGCCGGCAGCTGAACCTTTTCTTCCGAGCGGGGAGGTACTCACTAGGGACAATGCTCGATTGAGTAATTGTCCTTAGCGAGTATGCTCGCTCATCTCTATTCAAGAGTCCATTTGAATGGTTATTAATCAGAGTCCTAGCCCGGATGGCCAGGGTCAGTATAAAATGATAATTGTCTCACTAAACAGTCTTTACTTCCATTAGTATGGGATATTTGCAACACCTCTACGTTCGGATGACCGGGGATGACTCTCTTCTAGGCCTGCTGGCACTGGTTCAGCGTCGTGGGAAGGAATGGAGGAACTGCATCTTTAGCCTTTAAAGCGTTTTGACTTTCTTTGACCCGCCTGTTACTTTTCTCCTGGAGGACACTGTCTGCCAACACAAACTGGGAGAGACTACTTTCCTCCTCTGTCTACCGCTTAGCTACTCTCTGCACACACTGCAAGCTCCTCAATGGCTGAATCCTTTCTCATAGAGGGCACTGTCCTAAGGACTGTGTTAGGATTGTATCTCAACACTGCAGTACACCAGGAGAGGCTCCTGCTTCAACCTCCATCCTGCAACAATCACCTCTCTCAACTACTTATTGTCTCTTCTACCTGCTCAGCTCTGTTCCTCCATTCCCGCCCCTTTTATAGCAACAGTACCATTACAAAGAAACCAATATCATAGTATCATTAAACAGCGATAAACCATACTACTCTTTTGGGTCGGCGCTAGATGCCCAGAAGTGGACATTCCCATCTACAGGTACCATAGAGTTTATGATGCAAATAGATACCTTCTTAATCTGGGCCCTCAATCACTTTTTCTCAAGGACCCAATGTACCACCAATGGACCCAATTTGCCACCATGCAGGCAACACATACTATTGATATGAACTATTGAAATCATGAGGCTATAATTTCCGTTCTGAAGAACAAGACAAGAAAAAGTAATGTCACTAGTAGAAGCATGGATTGCAAACTAATTTATAGACTTGATGTGTGAAAGAGGCCTCAATATATCTTGATGCAGGTGGCTTTAACAAAAATATATTAGCATAATGATACATAGTGTTATGTGTCAGCAGGAGGAGGTGAGTTCTTGTCAGCAACTGATTCCACAGCCTGCAAATAAACAGCAGCTTGAAAACAAAACTCCAAAGAGAGAAAGCATGTAGACCTCTGGGACATGACGAGAACAAGACATAAGGAGAGGCAAACCCAGCTTTGTTGTCTTACCAGTCCCTTGTGTCAGGCGACTGCTTCCTAATCCTGTCTTATAACTATATGTAATAAATGCATAAAAACTGCATGAAAAACTCATGAAAAATGAAGCTAATCATATCCTGTGGGGTATGTGCCACATGCTGGGGATTGTGAGTTATATCACAAATGCAGCATGATGTATTTTTTAGGCTCCTTTTTTTATTTATTCAGCCTATTGAAGAATCCTTATCCGACGACGTTACGCTGATTTTTCTCATGTGGAAGTTGCTTCCAGCATACAAAGAAGATACAGACACTCTGAAGATACTATCAACATACATGCAGAGTGCCTTCCTACCAGAATCTATGACCCAGAGGGGCAAATTTAAGAAGTATTACCTAGAAAACTCAAAAGCTTGGCAGAACTCACACAACTGATGGCATGTATTGATCTTTCCTCAAATAAACATATCAAGAAATCTAGAAATCAGAGTTTGGATGCTGAACTTAAAAAGTAACTGTTGTTTCAGCAAACTTTGAGAAATCAATATTACAAGTGAATCTAAGAAACTTTGTAAGAACTTGTTTCCATATATTTCACTATCTGTTGTTTTTTTCCTCCAGCATTTTACTACCAAGGGATATAAGACTGGATGGCTGGATATGTAGATACAAGCCCTTACAAACTTTCTTTTATTTGCTTGTACTACTAATTTATACAAATTTTGTTGAAACTGATGTCAGATCTAAAACCCAATAACTTTCTATAGGATTGCTTGTGGCATCCTGTGCATTAGTTGCGCTGACAGATCTGTTTGAATCGGACAGAAAACACTTTATGCCTGTTTTATCAATCATGAGCCACTTCTTCTCCTGCCCCTTGCTTCCTGAACTGATCGGTCACTTTAAAATACTGCTGAAATCCATCTTGAGAAAAATCACCTCACTAAGGGATCAGTGTTGCAGCCGTGCTGAGGCCTGCACCTTGCCGGCAGGCCAGACCAGGTTTTGGGTGTGCCCTTGCTTCTCCCGGAGCTGAGGGGTGTGGTAGCTGCAGGAGGAAGGTCAGTCAGCACCTGGTGCTGAGTAGCTTGGCTCCTATTTAAACAGGGCCAGCACTATCTCCTGTGCTGGTCAATCACTTCAGTTGCATTTTGGACAGCGACGGAGCAACACAGCTTGGCGGAGGATCTCCTTGCAAGCTAAGTTCTTTTCTGTTTTGTTTGGTTCTGTTTCGCTTTTATTTTGTGCTAGGGCTCCCTAATAGGACTTATTCGTGGCCCAGGCACGCGTGCTGGCTCGCACTTGTCAGAGCGATCGGTCCGCCGAGTAGGCAGGGCTTCCTCCTGGGTTAGGGGACTGTAGGGAGAGTATTCCCCATAGTGTTATGTTTCCTTTGCACAGTTGTGCTTTTGATTTATGTTATTGAGGTTGCACGTCCGGAGGACGCAACAATGAGGTTATATGCTGGCCATAGAATTCAATGAAGAGAGGGAGGAGGGAGGAGATGTAGAGTGAGAAAGAGGCAGAGAGACACAGAGATCCTGCTGAAAGCTACACCATTCAGTAATTTTGTTTAATGTCCTCCATGCAGCTGATGCTTCTCAGGGTAGTGCTACATAGAGTAAGAGACAGGGGGGCATGATCTCCTCTTCTCTATTTGTACAGCATACGAGAGACATTATAGCATCTATTAAATATTCAGTAACTCAAGAAAAATGGATTAGGGGTTAGATAGGAAGCCTGTATAAGGGCAAATAGATTATAAATGCCATATACAAGTCATATAATGGTCAGTGAAAGAGTTATTCTTCATGTACTTCATGTCTATTCTGAAAAGTCAACTGAAATGACAAGGTCACTTTGCTTGTTATCAAAACTGGAGTAAATAGCAATAATCTTTAGAAAATAGCATAATTCTGATAAAAGGATTACAACAATTAAAATCAGAGAATGATGGTCCATGAACATCATGGCATATGGGAAGCCAAAAAATTACTAAGTATAATTTGAAACATATTTACCAATGCTTTGCTAGTGCCAACGTAGTATGCCAGAGTGGGAGGTAATACTCATGGTGGGTGATTTTGAAGGGCTGGCCTCTTGCTCCTCAGTGCAATGACTTGGTGTAGCATGATACACCCAATGCAAGTGAATCTAGGGAGACTTGGAAGGTATTAATTACCTCATGTTTAGTCAGCATCCAGATGATAAAGGCAAAAGTCCTTTAGAATCCCGCTATCAAGTCCAGTCTTGAAGGTGATGGTTTAAAACGCTGCTGCCTACCTGCTCCATACTGCTAATGTAAGTTTTTCACCACATCCTTTAAATCTTCAGCATGTACTAACTACCTTTTCTCCTCCAGCAGTTAGATCCAGAAATAGCTGTTAGAAATCATAGAATGGTAGAGTTGGGAGGGACCTCCAGGGTCATCGGGTCCAACCCCCTGCTCAGTGCAGGATTCACTAAATCATCCCAGACAGACGTCTGCCCAGTCTTTGTTTGAAGACTTCCATTGAAGGAGAACTCATCACCTCCCGTGGTAACCTGTTCCATTCATTGATTACCCTCACTGTCAGAAAGATTTTTCTAATATCTAATCTGCGTCTCCTACCTTTCAGTTTCATCCCATTGCTTCTAGTCTTTCCTTGTGAAAATGAGAATAGGGCTGATCCCTCTGCACTGTGACAGCCCTTCAGATATTTGTAGACAGCTATTAAAGGGGTTGTCCTGCGCCGAAACAGGTTTTTTTTTTTTCAATAGCCCCCCGTTCGGCGCGAGACAAACCTGATGCAGGGGTTAAAAATAAAAACCGGACAGTGCTTACCTGAATCCCCGCGCTCCGGTGACTTCTTACTTACCTGGTGAAGATGGCCGCCGGGATCTTCTCCCTCGGTGGACCACAGCTCTTCTGTGCGGTCCATTGCCGATTCCAGCCTCCTGATTGGCTGGAATCGGCACGTGACGGGGCGGAGCTACGAGGAGCCGCTCTCCGGCACGAGCGGCCCCATTGAGAAAAGAAGAAGACCGGACTGCGCAAGCGCGTCTAATCAGGCGATTAGACGCTGAAAATTAGACGGCACCATGGAGACGAGGACGCCAGCAACGGAACAGGTAAGTGAATAACTTCTGTATGGCTCATAATTAATGCACAATGTACATTACAAAGTGCATTAATATGGCCATACAGAAGTGTATAGACCCACTTGCTTTCGCGGGACAACCCCTTTAAGTCTTCTCTCAGCCTTCTTTTTTGCAAGCTAAACATTGCCAGATTCCTTAACCGTTCCTTATAGGACATGATTTACAGACCGCTCACCAACCTGGTAACTCTTCTCTAAACTTGCTCCAGTTTGTTGATGTCTTTTTTAGAGATGAGCGAGCGTACTCGGCCACACCCCTTTTTCGCCTGAGCGCCGTGATTTTCGAGTACTCGGGCGAAAAGATTCCGGGGGCGCCGTGGGTGAGTGGGGGGTTGCAGCGGGGAGTGGGGTGGAGAGGGAGAGAGAGAGGGCTCCCCCCTGTTCCCCGCTGCTACCCCCGCTCTGCCACACCTCCCCCCACCCCCCCGATGCCCCCCGAATCTTTTCACCCGAGTACGGAAGTACTAGAAAATCGCGGTGCTCGATCGAGTAATTACTCAAAATGAGTAGGTTCGCTCATCTCTAGTCTTTTTTAAAGTGGGGTGCCTAGAACTGCACACAGTATTCCAGATGATGTCTGACTAAGGAAGAGTAGAGGGGGATAATTACCTCACGTCATCTAAACTCTATGCTTCTCTTAATACATCCCAGAATTGTGTTTGCCTTTTTGGCTGCTGCATCACATTGTTGACTCATGTTCACTCTATGATCTATTAGTACACCCAAGTGTTTTTCACATGTGCTGCTGCTTAGCCCAATTCCTCCCATTCTGTATGTGTTTTTTTTTTTTCATTTTTCTTGCCCAGATGTAGGACTTTGCATTTCTCCTTGTGAAACACCATTCTGTTAGTCGCCGACCAATGTTCAAGCTTTTCTAGATCTTTTTGAATACTCTCTCCCCTAGTGTTAGCTATCCCTCCTAGCTTTGTGTCATCCACAAATTTGATCAGCTTCCCATTAATTCCCACTTCCAGATCATTTATAAAAATGTTGAACGACACTGGGCCTAGGACTGAGCCTTGTGGTACCCCACTTGATACATTCTTCCGCTTGGATGTGCAGCCATTTATGACCACTGTTTAAATATGATCACTCAGCCAGTTGTGAATTCACCTAACGTTTGCCATGTTAATCCCATATTTGGTAATTTTTTCAATAAGTATGGTATGAGATACTTTGTCAAATGCTTAACTAAAGTCAATATATACTATATCCACCGCATTTCCCTGATCAACCCAGTCAGTGATTCTGTCATAGAAGGAAATTAGATTAGTCTGGCGTGACTTGTCTGTTACAAACCCATGCAGACTCTTGTTAATTACTCCATTGTTATCCAAGTACTTGCATACGTGCTGTTTAATAATTTGTTCAAAGATCTTTCCTGGTACAGTAGTCAGGCTCGCAGGCCTCCCACTAACTCAAAGCTAAACTTGAAGATCTGAGTCACTGTGCTGCTTAAGTCCTCCTGAACTATACTTTATTTAAGCCACAACCTTCAAAACAAAGCATTAATTTAGTATTTAACACATTCTAATACATGTTATTTATAGCCCTAGAGCCTTTAGGATTAATATTATGTAGTGACACTTCCGGGTCACTGCACCAACATAATGGGCTACCATCTCAACTGCATTGTTGGCCATACATCTTGATGACAGAACAGCTAGATCTTGACAAAAAAATGTCATAACACTCATCAAATGGAGGCTAAATTGTCCCATATGGTGAATTATTACCATTGTTTTAAAATACATTATTCTATGAGTATGAGGTGGCAATTACATTTATCACAAGAACGCACACAAAATAAAAAAAATGGAGCAATTAATTAGCCATGTTAGATTTAGTTCACACAACTGTTGTGTCCAGCCATTTTTTTAAAATTTGATCCAGACACAACTGCTAACAAAGTTGTGTGCTTTGTGTACCAGTCTAGCTCAGAAAGATGCCTAGAGGCAGAATTGAATGATGAATGAGTCTATAGGTTGACCGCAGAACAACCCTACATTATACAGTGCTAACTTCCATATTTCATATCAAATGTATTTCCAAAATGTCTAAAATATTTTTCAGTAACCTTTATGAGGAAAGTTGTACAATGTATCATTACTCTGGTTTTGAAGCACATGTACCTTGGAATTTTCCAAAAACATTGTACAAGAGTTCTGTGCTTCTGTTGATCCCTTTGACAAGGCGTATTTGATGTTCTGGCTTGTTTTGAGACTTAAAAGCCAAAAGCAAACCAAAGCAGTTTATGTAACATATTTCCAGCTTGCTCAAAGAAAAAACTTACTGTAGCAAATGTATGAACTGTACGAACACAGGGTTTCTTACTGGATTGTACTGTTGTTTGACCAGATGGCTTGAAGCCTTTATCTTTGTGGGTTAAACATGTTCCATAATTGGACCAAGTATTCACCGGAACATTAAAGCTACATATCAGACACAGTCTCACCCTTGCTTAGTCTTTATCATCCAGCCCTGATTTAGATAAATGAGGGTAACATTTGATTTGATATCCATATGTCACACATAATTTCAAATAGTTTGTTATAGCTAAAATTATAATTTTTTTTTCATCAAAAAGTTATTCTATTTTTTATTTTATTTTTGCTTAGTAAAAACAGTATGACTCGCATTTCTTTCCAGCTGCTATAAATGATCAATACAAAGGGAGTAGCACAAGAGACACAGTCTATAGCCTCATTCACATGAGCGTGTTTATGTGTGTACATAAGCGTGTGCAAAAACCATGTGTCTATTAGAACTATTCGTTCCCTATGGTGTGTTTACATGTCTGTGTTTTACAGGTGTGCAAACGCGCGCATCTGCAAAACATAGGACATGCATGCACCGGCAAGGTCCATGGTGCACGTAAATATTCCCCGCGGGGAATCCCCTCATCACTGAACACTGTGAAAGCACTGTCACAGTGTTCAGTGACAAGGGGACTCCTGCAAGGAGTAAAGAATCCCCTGCCACAGCTGTCATCTATGAGATCCATAGATGTCCCCCATAATAATTACCTCATTATGATTTGCTGCTTCATCTTTTTGCCTCAGTAAGATACTTTCAGTGGCTTCTGTTATATTTGGTGGGCTATAAAAAACGTGATGATTTTATTAGTTTTCCTCCCATGTATCTCTACCCATAAAGACTCCACATGTTCTTCTCCCTTACATATATCTTCCCATTGCGTGGGCTTTAAATATGCTTTTACATGAAGAAAAACCTCTCCACTTTCCAGGTTTATGATCCCTTCTGAACAAACTGTAACCCTGTAACAGCTTAGTCACAGCTTTCATCCAACTAGGTCTCAGTTATTCCCACTATGTCATAATTTCTCTCCAGTATTATTATTACTTCCAGTTCATCATCCTTATTGTTCAGACTTCCAGCATTAGTCACCATACCGTTTAGAAAGTTTTGGTTATTTTTAATATTAATTGTATGCCTATATTAACTGTTCTGCCTGTACTAATTGTATTAATCCCTCTCACTGCTACACCCCCATTCTCATTACTGAGTCCCAGATCTCTATATACACTATCTTCCCCTCTATCTCTCTGGTTTTCCTCCCACATTCCCTAGTTTAAACACTTCTCCAACCTTCTCGCCATCTTCTTCCCCAGCACAGCTTTACCCTCCCCATTGAGATACAGATGAAGACTGAAACCCCCCAAGCAGACTATATGTGCTTTTAGATGTAGAGATGATTAACACAATCTATTTAAAATAGGGAAAGATGCACTCAGAAATTCTACTAATCCTAAGTCGCACACTTAAGAAACAGCACACTTTAGAAAAAAGAAACAACACACTTTAGAAAACAGTACACTTAGAATACAGCATGTATACTCACTAAGCTCGAATGGAACATTGGAAAATGTAAAGTCACTGTCTCCAGATACTTTTTGTGCACAGGGGACACACATCGTCTCAAAAGACACCTTTTACATAAAACAGTAAAGTTACCCTAACATACTTCAATCCCATTACAATTCTAAATCTAAAGGAGTGTGAATCGCAATAAAAAATTCTGCAGAATTTTAGCTTATTAAAGAAGGATTGGCCCCACAAGGTTGCCATAATAGTCTGCTCCATAAATAACACGATCTATACATTAGCTTCCATTTATACGCCAAATAAAAAACAGATTCTTTACTCTTTACACAATTCTAGGCATGCTTGCCAATCAAAAAGAAGGCAGACTTCTTATTTGCGGAAACGTCAATGCAGTTTCAGATGTTAGCAAAGATGCAACCTCTAAACTACGTAGACATGTCCTGTCCCTATGTGATATATGGTGGAAAGAAGAACTTTTTGATGTTTGACGAGCTATACACAACTCTGAGAAGGATTATTCCTTTTGTTGACATGTTCGTAACAGTTACTCGCTGACTGACATGTTCAATTAATAGGGATTTATTATTGCTATCTTAGAAATTGCTGATTGAGATAATTACGTGGTCCAATCATGCAGCGCTATCTTTAACTATTGAGGAACAATATAATCAAACACCAACATACTTGTGGCGAAGTAACGACTTTTTGTTATCTCAGCCAAGACACGAGGACACTCTTGAAAGAGACTTAAGGGAATATTTCAATATCAATGCATCCCCTGAGGTAAATCCTCATGTCATATGGAACGGACACAAAGAGTATATAAGAGGCTCGTTCATAAGATTAGAACACAACATAAAAAAAGGAAGAACCAAACGCCTAGAGGAGATATTCGATAAAATTAAGATCCTTGAAACACAAAATAAATTAAGAGAAACAACACAACAAGCAGAAGAATTGTTTCCATGCAGGCAGGCACTTCAAAATATATTGCTCCAGAATTATGAGAGAAAACTAAAAATAATCAACTGTCAATGCTGCTCCAAAAACAACAAATCTGGGAAACTATTGCCTTTTCGTCTTAAGACCCAACATCTTAAATCTTGGATCCCTATTAGGTCGAAATAACGCAAGGAAATTAACAAATTCAATAGACATAGCAAAAAGTTTTCGAGACTAATATTCAGCCCCATATAAGGGACGATCCTTTCACATTTACAAGTGTGGTCCACCATGTTCTAGCATTTTTATAAAAGATTAATTTACCTGTCCTTTCCAAAGATTAGAGAGAATCTCTTGACTCTCCAATAACAGTAACAGAAGTATTTGAACATATTAATTCTTTGCCAACGGGTCAATCGACCGACCCAGGTGGACTCACAAAAGCTTATTACAAAAACTTCCGAGCGATTCTAACTCCATATATGTGTAAAATCTTTCAGCCAACAATTGCAGAGGGTTATTTTCCAAAGGAAAATCAGTAAGCTTTAATAGTTACCCTTCTTAAACCTGGGAAAAACCCAGATGTTCAAAATTCAGACCCATCTTCCTACAGGGATTTACGCAATTGCGGAAGATCAGGTAGGATTTGTGAAAGGCCGCCAATCACCAGACAACACATGAAGAGTACTAAATATTACTCCCCTTTTAGAGTCTAGGAAGATCCCTGCAGTCCTCTTAGCTTTGAACGGTGAAAAAGTGTTTGACCATATAAATTGGGTGTATTGCATTTGCGACCATGAAGAATTGAAAAATTAGTTATTTTTTAAAAAATGAAATGGAATAATGTCTCACATTCACAAGTTCTAATGTGAATAAAATATGGTTGAATGAGATTTCCAAATCATTACATTCTGTTTTTCTTTACACTTTGAACAGCATCCTAATTTTTGGGGAATTGAGATAGTAGTTCACACATGGAGACATTAGTTAAAATCGCATTTTGATGGTGCTATATTCCAATTAACTAAAATATACCCTAACTGTACCGTCAACTATTGGAGAAATTGTGGCATATTTCAAATGCTATCCTCTTTGGTGGAATGTGTCATACTGAAAGCCCCTTCCCTAGCCTTGTCGAATATCGGCTCACATGCAATCCCACTGAAGTTTCGGATATTAGGTTGCAAACTACTAGTTTTATCCAATCTTTCCGTCATGTTCGCCTTGAGCATAATGCACACCACGCCAAAGACAAATGCAAATAGAAGGCTGGAGGGAAAAGATTTGGACAGGGGAAGGTACATACATGCTGAACACCATAAAAAGTATACCGCAAATGGGACTTGCGAGCAGACATCCAACAACAACTGACAAAGACCAAAACATTTATCTAGTAAACCAACACACATAAGCAGGTGGAATAGCTAAAGTACATACAAGGTATTGGTTCATATTTTGGCCAAGATACTTAAGCTCATGAGCCCTCGACAAGGGTCCTCGTTGTCTTGTAAGTCCCTACTCTGACAAGATAACTTAATCCCAGAAGTCCTGCCTACAAGTGGAGAGATCGTCCCAATAGGGATGGCCCCCATTTGAACCTATGGGCTTGACTCACAATAGATGGTAAATGGCATACAAGCTTAACAGGACACCATTCACACCAACAGACAAGGGAATGCCACCCAGAACCTCACGCATGCAGCAACACTAAACAAAACATGCATGACTTGAAACACCAGGGTTCTGAGAGTGAATGAGGGAGAAAGATACTTGACCAGCACCCTCTAGGAAGAGGGGCTGGTATTTATGTGCAGCAGACCGGTGTGTATTTGCTGACTGGAGCCATACACACCCAGCCAGCTCAATTATCCCACAGCTGTAGAAGAAGAAACCCATAGAACTACAGGTCCCAGGAACACAACATGACACTTACTGAGACACTGGAAAAGCTATATATATGAGAAAATGCTTGCATGAAACAACCTTATGCTTTCCAAATTCTATCATATATGGAGAGCATGGTCATCTAGCATCTTCTGTGTAGCAAGTGAGCTGTGACCATAACCCCAGGATAAGCTTATGAGCCATTAAAAACATTGCATCCCTGGGAGTCTTTCCACGAGGCACCCACCAGGTATGCAGCACGTTTGCCTTCAAACTTTTGTGGCATACATGTACGTCACAGAGAGGGAAATGGGTTAGGACTGTCTAATCTAAGTTTGCACTGTCTATTAGACATTATTAGTTAATCTTCCCCTATTTTATGCAGATTTTTATCTAATTGAGCGTGGGTTATTATAGGCAGAATGACAGCTCTAAATTCAGGAGAAGACAGATATCTCATGTGAAGTGGGTCAGCAGTACAGATGAGGGAATTTTTGAAAAGTTTGGTTGGTTTGCTGAATTTTGGTTTGGAGGGAAGAGGAGGAGGAAGGAGAGAACGAAGTGGAAAAAGAGGAAGAAGAAAAGGAGTACCCCAGCACTGCAACAGTGCAAACTGCTGAGCCACCGGAGACTCTTCTCCTCCTTCCAGAACAAACTGTCTGAAGTTTTGGTTCATCGCAAACTGAACTTTTAGTAAAGTTTTACCAGAAATAGTGTTCGACTGGTTTGGTTCACTTAACACTAGTGAGTAGGTCATCAGCTTTATAACATGGGGTGTGATAAAGATCCACTATAAGGAAGTTTATGTAAGGGAATACAGATTGGTTTATATAATCCTTGAGAAACACTCATACTATTTAACCCTTAAACGTCCTACATTTCCTATCAGATTAAGTTTTTTTTGTACACTTTCATATACAATACCCAGTTGCACCGTACCAGAACCCCTTATAATGGATGATGATAAATTCTTAGTGATAAAAAACATTTATCAGACCAACTATGTTTAGATGTGATTTATATATACTGTACGGATGTCATCAATCTCCAGCCTGCTCTAATTAGCTGAACATTCGGAGTTCTAGACAATAGAAATCACAGCCCTGAGCATTGTAGCAGGAACAAGCCAGGACTGTTGTCTTAGATAAGACATCAAGATGCATCTGACAATCTGAACAAGTCCTGTTGCATAAATTAACTGTTCTATAAATGGGAAATATGCTAAATTCATAACAGTGAAATGATAAAAAAAACTGTTCAATCTCCCATTATTAAAGGGGTTGTCCCGCGAAAGCAAGTGGGTCTATACACTTCTGTATGGCCATATTAATTCACTTTGTAATGTACATTGTGCATTAATTATGAGCCATACAGAAGTTATCAGACGTTATTCACTTACCTGTTCCGTTGCTAGCGTCCTCGTCTCCATGGTGCCGTCTAATTTTCAGCGTCTAATCGCCAGATTAGACACGCTTGCGCAGTCCGGGTCTTCTTCTTTTCTGAATGGGGCCGCTCGTGCCGGAGAGCGGCTCCTTGTAGCTCCGCCCCCTCACGTGCCGATTCCAGCCAATCAGGAGGCTGGAATCGGCAATGGACCACACAGAAGCCCTGCGGTCCACCGAGGGAGAAGATCCCGGTGGCCATCTTCAGCAGGTAAGTAAGAAGTCACCGGAGCGCGGGGATTCAGGTAAGCACTGCTCGGTTTTCTTGTTTAACCCCTGCATCGGGGTTGTCTCGCGCCGAACGGGGGGGCTGTTGAAAAAAAAAAAACCTGTTTCGGCGCGGGACAACCCCTTTAAGTGTTTCCACACCTCAAGTGGAAATATGGGGCATATGGGGAATGCTCTGTAAAAGCTTTCTAAAGCAACAGCACTAAATGAGCCCTCACTGACTGACTCGCCACTAATTCTCCAACTTCCCGATGTTGTAAAAACATGAAATTTGGCACAAGCATAGATTATGTCCAAAGTAGAAAAAGTAAAGGGATCCCAACTCGATTATTCAATTCTAAGTGCAAAAGAATTAGCGTCCAAATTTTACGTACGTAATCTAATTCTCTCCCTTCCCGATGTCATAGAAACTTAAAATTTGGCACAAGCATTGAATATGTCATATATGGGGAAAGTCAATGGGTCCCAACTCGATTATTCAATTCCAAGCACAAAAGAATTAGCATCCACATTTTATGTACATAATCTAATTCTCTCACTTCCCGATGTCATAGAAATTTGAATTTTGGCATGAGCATTGATTATGTCATAAATAGGAAAAGTTAATGGGTCCCAACTCGATTATGCAATTCTAAGCGCAAAAGATTTAGCATCCAAATTTTATGTACGTAATCTAATTCTCTCACTTCCCAAAGTCAAAGAAACTTCAAATTTGGCATGAGCATTGATTATGTCACAAATAGGAAAAGCTTATGGGTCCCAACTCGATTATTCAATTCTAAGCACAAAAGAATTAGCATCCAAATTTTACGTATGTAATCTAATTTTCTCACCTCCCAATGTCATAGAAACTTCAAATTTGGCATGAGCATTGATTATGTCACAAATAGGAAAAGCTAATGGGTCCCAACTCGATCATTCACTTCTAAGCGCAAAAGAATTAGCATCCAAATTTTACGTACGTAATCTAATTCTCTCACTTCCTGATGTCATTTTATATAAAGGAAACGTTGCATGGTTACCTCCACATAGTGTTTCCTGGGTAACGCAAAGAACCATGCAAAATAGTGAACATATTTTTTTCCTCGGTATCTCTAAAGTAACCACGACTTCATAAAATTTTCCGTGTGAACACCAGATAAACACCAGTACCAAATTAACACGGGCGAAGCCGGGTATATCATCTAGTACCATATATACTCGAGTATAAGCCTAGTTTTTCAGCAAATTTATTTATGCTGAAAAAGTCCCTGCCCTGCTTAGCTTTGAATTCCCCCACCGTCAGTGCTATATAGGTAAGTGCAATCACAGCCGGCGCTCAATCATTCACAGCCATTCAGTGGATGACATCATGATTGCTTTATCGAGCGTTGGCTGTGATTGGCTGGCGCTTGATCCAATCACAGCGCTGACCGCTGAGGAATTCAAAGCCAAACAGCGGGGACAATTCTCAAGCAGCTTGCTGCACCACTGGGGAGACCATCGCGCCGAGGACACAGACACCGGCTGGGAGGTGAGTAGTGCATTTTTTCTTTACCTAGTATATATTCGAGTATAGCTAGGCTTACATTCGAGTCAACAAGTTTTATCAGCTTTTTGGGGTAAAACTTATTGACTCGGCTTATACTCAGGTCGGCTAATACTCGAGTATATATGGTACATATATATGTATATATATTGAGCCTTGTGTGGCGCAGAGTGTAAGCTCTCAGCCTACAACCTGAAGATTGCAAGTTCAATCCCCGCATGATTCAGGTAGCCAGCTCAAGGTTGATTCAGCCTTCCATCCTTCCAAGGTTAAAATGAGAACCCAGCTTGGTGGGGGGTAATAGATAATAATTACTTGAAAGCGCTGTGGAATAAGTTGGCGCTATACAAATAAGATTTATTTTATTTTTTATATATATATTGTGACAGTGCAGTAGCAAGAGTGGCCTGTAGAGGGCCTCTGAGCACAGTCACTGGGTTTGGTTTAGTTAATCTGCACCTGCAAGGGTGCGGCTGTACAGTTTACATTTCCCCTGCCTCACAAGCTCAGTGCCTTGAAGCCTGTGGAGCTTAGGTTCATTTAGGCCCATGGGGCCTGTAGTCTATGTAGACCTGGTGCTGGTCTGTGAGGGACCTGGAAGCATGGAGCGGACAGGGGGTAGTCGGCCTCTCACTCATCGCCTGTTGGGGCGAAGTCACCTTCCTGGCAGGTCCACTGAAGGAAGTGGTACGTGTTGCTGTGAGCACTGTGACGGACAACAGTGTGAAGTTGCATATGACATGCTGGACTGTATGTATACTGAATGCGCTGCTATGCTAAAATAAATGCTGGAGAAACTGGCATTTGGGCTTTACCCCGTTTCTTCAGGTCATTGCGGTGTTGCCACCCCTTGGCAGGGGAAAGTAAGCAGGAGATCCCAGGCAAGTAACCCCAACTTGCCACACTATATATACAGTATATATAGGATATAATATAGATGTGTCCTTCCATAAAGGGGCTGTGGCCAAGAACAACTTCTATCTCCTATCCAGTGGATAGGTGGTAAAAGTCTCATCACTAAAGCCCTCACCAATCCAGAGACCTGGGGTCTTGTACCCCCCTATTTTCACCACTGTGTTGGTTGTTGTACCCACCCACAGTGATTTCACTCCATTCATTTCAATGGGGCTCACCGGAAATAACCAAATACAAGCACTCAGCTATTTTCAACAGTCCCATTGAAAATTAATGAAGCAGTGCTGCACATGCATGACCACCATTCCATTTAATCACCTCCTCACAGGATCCCTGTTCTCGAGATCAGTGGGAATCTCAGAGGGAGTTTAGCAGATTAGGTAAATTCTTATCCAGGACGACTGGTATTAGAGAGCAGTCCTGGCACAAAAGCTATACCAGCCCACAAACAATATTGTGTGCACTAAATAAATTTTATTTATATATATATATTAGAGATGAGCGAGTGCACTCGTCCGAGCTTGATGCTCGTTCGAGTATTAGGGTACTCGAGATGCTCGTTACTCAAGACGAGCACCACGCGGTGTTCGAGTCACTTCTATTTTCTTCCCAGAAACGTTTGCGCCGTTTTCTGGCCAATAGAAACACAGAGAAGGCATTACAACTTCCTCCTGTGAAGTTCCAGCCCTATCCCACCCCCCTGCAGTGAGTGGCTGGGGAGATCAGGTGACACCGAGTATATAAACCGGGCCGGCCGCGGCTCGCCACAGATGCACGCTGAGAGACATTAGGGAAAGTGCCGTCCTGCTGTAGCTGCTATAGGGAGAGTGTTAGGCTGTTATCTTCGTCTTCAAGAACCCCAACGGTCCTTCTTAGGGCCACATCTGACCGTGTGTAGTACTGTTGAGGCTGCTTTTAGCAGTTTTGCACTTTTTTTTTTTTTTGTATATCGGGCGTGCAGACCATAGCGTCCTCAGTCTGCAGTCATTTTACTGAGTATAGGGGCAGTACTGGTGAGGCAGGGACAGTGGTACAGGGAAAGAGATATACTGGCTATATAGGCAGTGGGCTTTTTCAAAAAAAATTGGAAAAAAAAATCTTTGGGCTGCCTGTGACCGTGTTCAGTTTACTGCGTGTCTGCTGGGGGTAGTAGTCGCTCACTATTACCCAGCTAGGTGTTACTGCAGCATTGCGCATATTTTTTTCTGGCTGCACTGTGCTTTCAATAACCACAGTCATCCTCCAACAGGGAAATCCATATACAGGCTATATAGGCAGTGGGCTTTTTCCCAAAAATTGGAAAAAATACTATATTTGGGCTGCCTGTGGCCGTCTTCAATTTACTGCGTGTGTGCTGGGGGTAGTAGTCGCTCATTATTACCCAGCTAAGCCTGTGACCGTCTACAGTTTACTGCGTGTCTGCTGGGGGTAGTAGTCGCTCATTAATACCCTAGACTGCTACTGCTACTGAAATGGAACTAATACTGTGCTCCCCCTATACTGCTGCTTTGGAATTGTTACTGGGGCCTGTCTTGACTGCTACTATTACTGAAATGGGCAGTTGGGCAGCATGTTACCCAGGAGAAGTGGCAGCGGAGTGTCATGCAGGCAGTGATTGTGCTTTGTTGGAGGTAGTGTGGTGCTTAGCTAAGGTATGCCTTGCTAATGAGGGCTTTTCAGAAGTAAAAGTTGTTGGGAGGGGGGGGGGCACTCTTGCCGCTATTGTGGCTTAATAGTGGGACCTGGGAACTTGAGATGCAGCCCAACATGTAGCCCCTCGCCTGCCCTATCCGTTTCTGTGTCATTCCCATCACTTTCTTGAATTTCCCAGATTTTCACAAATGGAAACCTTAGCGAGCATCGGCGATATACAAAAATGCTCGGGTCGCCCATTGACTTCAATGGGGCTCGTTACTCGAAACGAACCCTCGTGCATCGCGGGAAGTTCGACTCGAGTAACGAGCACCCGAGCATTTTGGTGCTCGCTCATCTCTAATACATATGTATTGCTAAAAAATAGTACTGCACAATGTATTTTATGGCAAATTTTGCTTTGCAATGCTTCTTTCTGCTCCCTTATGAAATGAACTTATAACCTTCGGGTTGTGAGCAAGAGCTTAGGACTGCATTTCTGCTGCTTTAACACTCTGCGCCACACTGTGTATGCATTTAAAAATACGGTGTGTCACTTTAATTCCCAATATAAATGTGCCCAAGCTCTGCATACCAGTTTTTTAAGACAACATCTGGACACGGTAGACCGTTACAATTTTAGAACACTTTCAATATTGCACTAATTAATATTCATGTACGTTAAATTTATGAACACAGTGCATCATGCTGATCGCACCCAAAGAGACAAAATGCCCCATGTCACCTTAATGTTGTAGATTCATAATCCACTCATGTGCAGAATGTGTTCCCGTCATCTATCATCATAACATAGCACCTGAACTTCTCCTACCAGTTTTAAAGCATTTTTCTCATGAATCAGCGGCATTATTCTGTAACTTTCCGGTATGAGAGTGACAGCAATGGATGATCCTGTCTATTCTAATTTCATCAAAACACCTGTTCATTTACAAGAGACAGTCATTAAAGGTACACGATAACCTCAAAATGTAATTGTATAATTGTGCCTATCTCAGAAACATTTATAATCTAGACATTCTTATCCTGGTGTGATGTCCCTATGTGCGTGGGGATCTCAAGGAATCAGAATTTCAGATCCTGGTTTACAAATTAGTTCTCCTCCAGAAGGAATAAGATCATTGACTTACCAGATAGCAATCTCCAATTGTTGGCACTAGAGTGAAAGTTTTCTTCCTTCTGGTATAGAGTTAATTCGCATACTTTTGACGAGGAAGCATTGTCTATAAGACTTTCTGCATCACCTGGCAATATCTATGAGGAGAAACAATACTCCCCAACCCATCCTGCAAGAGCACCTAGTTTAGGAAGCCACATCTCTAAATGATACCATATCTAAACCTGATTGATATTAGATTCTTTCACCATCTTTTTGGACAGCATAGGGTAGTGCCGGTCACACTGATTATATTAATATGTCTTCTGTATGCATCTGTACAGTAGTTTTGGAAAAACTTGCATAGGGGACTACTTAAAGTAGTCTTGGATATTAATGAGCTATAGGCTAGTTACACTCATCGCACCCTGCAGTCAAGGATTGACTGCTGTCTGACCATTACCATGCATAGAGATAGAAAGCTGGTAATCATTGGACGGAGGGTGGGGTAGGTGTGGCTAGGTTGCAGCTCATAAATATGATTGATGCAATATCAATCAGCTGCCTTTTGGGACCCTAGGAAAGCTGAACTGACATCCTGCCCCCTTATCTTGCCCCTCCCTCACAACTACCAGGCCTTTGATGACCATGTAGACTTAGGAAATGCTTTGTTTGGATGGCTATAAAGTTAAGGCAGTGACAGGGGGATGTTAATTAGCCCCTACCAGTAAGGTGTGATACCTCCAATGGTTCCCAGAGACATCCTCGCTCCAAAATGTTTATTAAGGCAAAATCTCTAAATAATGGTTATTAGTCGTACGAAGGTCCTAGCCCGATATGAATTAGATTTTTGGAATCGAATGGGCCAGCGGAATCAAAGCATCTACACACATTGAGGTATGGGCCTCAGAACACCCCCCAAATGGCGTATCTGCATACCTGGCTATAATTTACATGTCATGCTTTATATCGCTGAATAGATAAAATCATGACCAAAAAAATCCCAGGCATATATTCCTGATCAAAGGATCTCCTGCGGAAATATGGCCACAATGGGGAATTATGTTTTTTCAGAGGTTGTCTGCATCTACCCACCCCTCTTTAAATGACCTCAAAGGAGGCAGGGGGAGAGGTGTGTTCTAGGGAATCCTTTATAATTCTGGGCTCCATGAACCCCTATTGTCAAGCTTCAGAGATATGCTACTGCATAAGGCTTTCCCATTTGCTTCTGTGACTCCGCACGAATCAGAACTTTGGCGAAAATCCCAAATCTGGTACCTTTCTTTATTTTCTTCTTCCTTTATTTTAAAATGCTGTCTGTTGTGTATGCCTGTAAACCTTATCTCCATTGTAACATCTTTTTCTGTATATTTTTGTATACATATAGATATTTAGCACTGCTGGATTTTTTTTGAATAAATCTGCAATTTATTAAAGGAGATGTCCCGCGCCGAAACGGGTTTTTTTTTTTTTAAACCCCCCCCCCGTTCGGCGCGAGACAACCCCGATGCAGGGGTTAAAAAAACCACCCGCACAGCGCTTACCTGAATCCCGGCGGTCCGGCGTCTTCATACTCACCTGCTGAAGATGGCCGCCGGGATCCTCTGTCTTCATGGACCGCAGGGCTTCTCTGCGGTCCATTGCCGATTCCAGCCTCCTGATTGGCTGGAATCGGCACGTGACGGGGCGGAGCTACACGGAGCCCCATAGAGAAGAGGAGAAGACCCGGACTGCGCAAGCGCGGCTAATTTGGCCATCGGAGGGCGAAAATTAGTCGGCACCATGGAGACGAGGACGCCAGCAACGGAGCAGGTAAGTAAAAAACTTTTTATAACTTCTGTATGGCTCATAATTAATGCACAATGTATATTACAAAGTGCATTATTATGGCCATACAGAAGTGTATAACCCCACTTGCTGCCTCGGGACATCTCCTTTAATCAAGCCTTGTCCATTTTAAAATGAACCATTACTTCAAAAATTGTGTTCAGAGTTCATAGTCCGGGTTCCAGCTTACCGGTGACACATGAGCTGGTGGTGGCAGTGGTAGTGTGTGGGTACTGTAGAGTGCTGGAGACATTAGACCGACCAGAGGGTGATTTGAGCTTATGCTCTGCATGTGTGCAGGAGCCTGATGAAGCTGTGTACAAATCCACCTGTATTCTAATGACTCTGCACTTGCAACCCTGCTAGAGGGATTGATCAAGGCTTTGCTGTGACATGCAGTCATTGCAACATAAGCACTCGGAATAGTTGATCCGTGACAAATCAGCGGCAGAGGTGGAATTGATTGGGGTCCCCCTCTCTCTCCCTGACACTGTATACTACTAATAAAATGCAAATTTCTCCAAAACTATTGCACAGATACATGCAGCAGATATATCACTTCAATCAGAGTGGCAGGCACTATCCAATAGTGATCTCAGTGGGGGCTGCAAACACATGTTAACAGATTCCTTTTCACTATTTATATGCTCCCAGCTATCACTCCTAATGGCCTTATGGCACCTTTAGAGGAAATACAGTTGTACCTGCCTCTCATCCACTAAAGGTACCAGTCTTAGTAGTGGAATGAGGCATGTGTATAGGCAGATGAGCATACTGTATATGGCAGCTTTTCTCTGATCACTTAAATTTTGTTTGCAAAGCATGTGGCTGCAGTGTATTTGGGAAGCACATTCATCACATTTTGATATTTGCCTCCATAACTGATTATATTACCTCTACATACTTATGCCAAATTTGCAATTCTTCTCAGACATTCTTAAAAAATAGTACTGTTATTGTAATGTTACTGTCAGGGAAACTGTCTGTTCTGTAACACAAATCCACAATTAGACTAGGTGCTGGCTACCTTAGTTAGAAGATTCTGAGCACTGCATGGCTTTATCCTTTAAATCCCGATTAAGTGATCTGGTCTTTGCTGTTGCAAATCCCCAGGTAGTGTCGTCCCCTAAGTAGTAGCATTTCATGCAAAAAAATACATGTATTAACTAAAACAGATATGTCAGAAAATCTCTCTTTTTTTAAACAACACCATTCTGACTGCCTGTAGTTACCACTAGGGGGAGCTTATTAGCTAACTGCATACTGATATTATTAAATGAACAAAAATTTAGCGTGCACTCACACATTGCTGATTTGCTGCATATTTTGGAGCAACTCTGCAGCAGATTTCACTCCTTCAATTTCAATTCACATTCTTTTGCATTCACACTTATTAAAAATAATTTCCAGAATAATGTTAGAATAGCGCCACCTGCTTTAATAAATGTTCCACAGTGGTCACACATGCTCACTCTTGCTTCTCCCCCCACATGATTAGAAATACTGTATCCTCTCTTATCATTTGTTCAGCATTAGAGATGAGCGAGTGTACTTGGTAAGGACAGATACTCGAGCGAGTATCGTCCTTACCGAGTACCTGCCTGCTCGCTCGCAAAGATTCGGGTGCCGGCAGGGGGCGGGGAGCCGCGGGGGAGAGCGGGGGGGGGGAGAGCGCTCCCTCCTGCTCATTCCCGCAACACAGCGCTCACCCCCGCCGGCACCCAAATCTTTGTGCGAGAGCAGGCAGGTACTCAGTAAGGATGATACTCGCAGGAATATCTGTCCTTACCGAGTACACTCGCATCTCTATTCAGCATGTCTTCTGACATTAGAGAAACAGCTGCTCACCACAACAAGGATCCCTCCACATACCCAGCAGAGCAGAGAGGGAAGCAAGACTGAGCAGGTGGAACAGATACTGAGGTGGATACAACATAAAGTTTAACATGAGTCATAGAATATCTGGGAATATAAACACCAGGGGGCGCTATTCTAATTTTACTCCTGCAATATCCAGGGATAGAAACAGTTTTTTATTAAGTGAAAAAAAATGCTAATAATTATTGGCCTAATGTCCACGGATGGATTTGAATTGCGGAATCCATGCAGGGCACCCGTGCAGAAGATCCATAGTTCAAACCGCCCATAGGGAATAATGGGCATATGCACTTCAATTTACACATACGGATTTGTTTTCCGAATTCCGCATGCAGAAAACAAATCGCAGCATGCTCAATAGAAGCTGTAACATCCTCAGCCTTTCCGCAGTTGACACTGCAGACAGACATCGGATTCCGCGGAAAAGCAGGAGTTTGAAAAAAAAAGTACTGTGCATGTGCGCAGGCACACAGTCCGGCATTTTAGCATTTCATCTGCAGTACAGAAAGAAGAAGACCTGGCCAGGTAAGCAGGGTCCTCGGCTGCAGGCAGGGTCAGATTCTGCTGCAGGCTCCTGCATCGGGAAGCCGACCCGTCCGTGGACAGGAGGCCTCCTTCACACATGCAAGATTGCATCAGAAAAACCATCGCTCATGTAAAGGAATCCATTGGAAAGCATGGGCTGCACATGCATGCGTTTTCTTGCACTATGGCATCGCGGCCATTCCGTCGCCCGTGTGAAAGCGGCCTTATATTTTTCATGGGGCAACCCCTTCCAGAAATAAATCAACGCACATTTTAGATCTATTTAGGTTTCCTAAAAAAATGGTGTTGACGGAGGACCATTTACTTGATGGTGCAAAAACCAACTTCCTAGCGGTGGATATTTTTGACGGATGAGAAAGAACCTCATGGAACGCTCATAAATGTTTATTGGGAAGTAAATAAGATAAATCGGATGTGTTTTTCCTTTAATCATGCAGGAAAAGCGTGCCGAATCCAGCGCCCTTCACTGCGGAGCATCTGCCGTATCATTTTATTAACTTATTCCCTGCTTAAAAACAGTAAATGATAGAAACCAGTCAGTGACGGCGAGTCCCGAGCTGTCTGCCAGCTCCGCCATCCACTTCCTCTCATTTGCTTGGCTTGTTTGCTGATGGTTGGGGCTCAGTGATCCTCTGACTTTCTATCCATGAGACCTCGACATAGTAGGTCATGCACTAATTGTTCGGGTTTATACACACTTTTCATTTTCCCACCTGACTGCACAATCAATTCCAGCTCCTGACCAAGTCATCTCTGTTTCACATATTTATCATGCACCCTGCTGAGCATCGGCTCCGTAATATTTCACTCTATCGGAGCTTTAATGTTTAATAGGTCACTCCATCTGAACATTAATTATAGATACAGCTGGCATGCAAATGATAATGCGGGTGCTTTAAACAAGGATAGGGTTAATTGCGAGGGGGCCCGTTAGCACTTTCTGGCTGGCTGTCATCTTGGAGTTGTGCCCTATAAAGAAGATATATTGTTCCAGAGTAAAACACACTGATTACCCCACAAGTCATTTTTCTTTTGGAGACTTTTGCAGAACGTTGCATCCCTGACCTATCACTAATGCAGGTCTTTTGAGAACAGCGCTGGCACGGCCACAAACATTTACTTTATGTGTGTATCAAAGGCGCCCGGCCGTCCCCTACCCTGCCCCCACTCACATCCACACACTACACTTGCTTTCATTTGAATATTTTTTCTCCTTGATTTACAACCAAACTCAACACCGAGTAGTTACAGTCTTGGCACACAACTGAAACCTGTGTAACTCTTTCCTAAACGACCCCGAGGAGGGATCAACTGCATTGAGACTGTTTATATTAAAAATGCGAATTGAGTTTTGACCTTTTTTGTTGATTTAGTTTTTTTTTTCATACTTAAAGCAAAATATTACACCGTATGCTTTTTAAAAATTTCCTTATGGATTGATAGATTTTACATATAGTTCTATTTTTCCGGTTGCTTACACAGCACCAAAATAATCTGCATCATGACATCCGCCACATGACAGTGGGTCCGGTCTGATGTCACAATGTTCACCCGGCCCATGTGACTCCAGCACCCTGTCAGCGATGTGTTAGCATCTTTCTGTTGCTGTGCGGTCTGTAAGGTTGATGGGAAGGTCGTTTTCCCAGCTGGCCAATCAGCCTTTATTGTAGTATGTCAACTCCACACCATCATCTCAGAGGGTGCCGGTTATTCCCTGTTGGTGGAATTCTAGTCAATGGAGTTCTAGTCAAGAGTCTCGAAACATTACAGGAAGGAGGCATAACCGGGAGGAGGAGGATTCTTCTGGCTCCAGAAGATGCTGCACATGGAAGAAGAAAATCATGTAGCCTGGTGGATAGGGTGGCCCAAAAACTCAACTTTGAACTACAAAGCAAGACACCCTCTATTTGTTTCCTTTTACCAAACCTTTTTTGGGGCAGAGTTTTGGGTTCTTATGTCTACGACAGGGTTCTGATCAAAGACCATGAATTTTCAGACTTTTTACTAATAGCAAAGAAGAAAAACAACTGTTGCTTCAAGTCGTGGAAGCAAATCGCAAGGCTGTTCCAACACAGATTACCAGGAAGTCTGGTGTCCAGTTCTTAAGCACTGGCTGACAAGTATTTGTGTCGTAATTTTGACTATTTTCGCCTATTTTTGTAGGAACAGCACAAATGTGTAGATTGTCATCACAAATGCCATTGTCAATACTTGGCAAAAGCAAATTGTTAGTATCAATGCTGTAGTTTGTGCAATTGGAAATCTTGCACTTAAGCGCCATTTCTCATAATATACATCAGTTTTGAGCTCCTTCTTGCAGTTGAAATTTAAAGCTAAAACTTCCCCCTAACATTACTATTAGCAGACATAACAAATTGGGAAGGTGTCTTGCTGTATAGCTGCCACTTTATTTTTTGCCCCATCTCTATGGGCCACCCTACTGGTTGAGCTAAGGGGAGATCGCCCCCAGTCTACATCCACCTGGTGCCACCCCTAAAAACCAGTCACCTGCACCTTCTTCAACTGCACAGGCTGCACATAGCTAAGATTGGCCATGGCTCTAAGGCCATAGTGCAACAGTGCTGGGTCATGTAGTGCATTATGCGAACAGCCATTGCGTCAAATGCTTTTCACTTACAACCTCAATACAAAAGAGTAAAATATCTACCTTCAACCATATGCAATATACTAAATGACAAATACTGTATGCTTAAAAAAAACTTGCACTGAACTCTTTAATAGTAACCATTAAAAAATCATCATGACTGGTAGAAAACTCCATTATGCAGAAAATATAACTGTCATAATTGCGTTAAAGTAATCTTTGGCAAACAGAATAAGATTTCCTGTCTAAGCTGTAGCCTAAAACACATTTTAGAAAGCTCTATAGCGATTGCAGTTATAACACAATGGGCCAATAGCTGTTACATCCGTCCCAAGTGGTGCAAATATGAATGAACTTAAACTGCTTTTCCATAAAAAAAAAGAATATTGCTCTGTTGGTTTGCTCTTCAGTAACCCAAACCGCAGTATTCAGAGCACATATTGTCCTTATCAAAGGAAACATTAATCGCTGAAAGAAAGAAATTTCTAACGGAACAAACTCTTGATAACCTTTGATACAATGAACAAAGGACTCCATTTAGGAACTGGCTTTATGACACATTACAGTGCGTATGGCCTTTGATTACACCTCTGTGAAGCGCAACATAGCTGTAATTTCCATTTTTTTCACAATTCTACATTAGCTGACCTTGTACTGTGCTTTTAAGTCTGGTTGCGCTACAATGTCATGAAATATATTTTTTTCCTATTCAAAGTCTTTCTCATTGTCACCCGACTCTCTGTACAATACGTTTACCCCATTGTGTTCCAGAAAGTTCAATGTATGTGAAGTTATTATTTAATCATTTTTTTGTATTTTGTTTCACTTTCTTTAATCATGAGATTGAAAAAGTACACTCATTGTAAAAAAAAATATATCAAGCACTTGGACGGAGTCGTCGGGATCAGATAATAAAACTTTCTATGTTTGATCATAATGCTGATATAAGTAAGTGACTGTAATATCAGAGCAAAAGGATAATTTATTGAGGAAAACTGAACACTTGAAGGGAGGCTTTAGTACCCCGTTTGGCTGTCTCTAGCCTACAGGTTCCATATGTTATTCTGTGGCATATCGGTCCACATTTGCTGTAACTGAGCCTCTAGATCAGGGGTCCCCAACTCCAGTCCTCAGGGACCACCAACAAGTCATGTTTTCAGGATCTCCTATAGTAAGAACACCTGTGGCAATGTCTGAGGCACTGACGATAATTACATCATCTGTGCAACACTGAGGAAATCCAGAAAACATGACCTGTTGGCGGTCCCTGAGGACTGGAGTTGGGGAACACTGCTCTAGATTGTGGAAATTCGCAGGCTGTCAAAGTTGGTGTTCCAGATGGTCCTGTACATGTTCTATTAGTGATCAATATGGCGACTGGGCAGGCCATTAAAGTATGGCAATGTCCCTGAGACATTTCTATGAAACGTTTGCTGTGTGTGGTTGAGCGTTATCCTGATGGAAAATGCCTATCGGAAGCCCTGCCATGAGAGGCAACATCCACGGCTGCAGGATGTGCTGAACATATTGCCGAGCGGTCATTGTCCTTTGCACCACTACTAGGGATGATTGGCTGTGATATGCGATGCCCCCCCCAGATCATTACACCAGCAGTGGGGGCAGTATACCGATCCACAGCAAAGGCAGGATTGAAGTGCTCAATCCTAGGTCTCCAGAAACAAACACGATGGTCATCAGTGCCAAACTAAACCTGGATTCATACCTGAAGACAACCCTGTTCAACTCCATAGCAGTCTAGTTTTGTTGTTCACAACAATGGTGCAAATGAAGGTGATGTTGGGTGAGTGTAAGAGGTAGGACATGTAATTGGTGCCATGAGACCTAATGTTTTTCAGTTAAGCGCCTGTAAATGGTTCTGACAGACACAGGCATGTAACGATGGTGCCACTTGTCTCTGAATGCCAGACAACAAAGCGGTTGGAGCTACTCATGCTTGTCAGATGATCCTCTGTATTGATGGTCTGTGAAGGGTGTCTTGAGCCCGGTCGCCTTGTGCGCATGCTGTCATGCATTCACTGGTCCCAATACTTCCTAACAATCAGGTCAGAATGGCCCAGGTTACAAGCGATTTGTTGATATGAGTATCTAGCTTCTCACATTCCAATAATACGCCCCTCTCAAACTCTGTTAACTGAGTGAAGTCTTTTCAATTGTGTCGTAGGGGCCTCTACTGACCAGGAAGCTCTACACAAGTGGAAAAAGAGGTTCATTACACACAAGTAGCCTCTGAGAGCCTTTTTATAGGCCAAGACTGGAACAAGTTTTAAGGCCTCAGGGGGCAAGACCATTCATCCAATCACACCACAACTCTACTCATTTGCATGTCACTGCCGTGTATGTAACTGAATGCTGAAGTTTGTAACAAAATGACAACTCCTTCTAGGTGCTTGATTTTTTTAGAGTGTATAATAGCTATAATAGAGTTTATGTCACGAACCAGGGCTTCTTAGTACATGATGAAGTTGTGACTGCAAAGGGTTGACCTACTTCCACTTTCTTCATCCTGCACTTGTTACAAGATGGGGCACAGACCACACTTTACCATACACTCTGCTACCGCTGACCATTTCACTGCAAGGCAAATAAGACAAGACTCCCAAATTTAGTAACATACCAAGATACAGGCACTCACTTTCCTCCAGGAGTCAAAGTCAACATTCCTTTTAGATGCTATCAGTTTTTACAGAGCAACAAGGACTGAACTTATAAAAGTTTAAAGCTTTAATATAATAAGGTGAAAAATACTTATTAAAAAAATTACCAAAAATAATATTTAAAAAGTACATACATACATACGTACAAACAAACAAAACAATTACACAAGACAAAAAGGAATAACAGAAGAACACCGGACCTTCACTAATTAGATTGGCTAAGGCCGCCTGCAGACGGCCGGGTCGGATACAGCTGCGAGAATTCTAGCAGCGGGACCCGACCCGAGCCCCTGCAGAGACCAGCGCGGCACTCACCTGCTCCCGCGGCTCCGGATCTTTCATGTGCCGGCTGCCGGGCAGCCGGCGCATGCGCAGACCGGAGCCGGCGGCCGGGGAGTGACATAGAAATAGAGAATGCTGCGGGTTTTTTTTTTCTGCGCGTGATGTCGCGCAGACAAACCGCAGCCGTCTGCCTAGGATTGCGTTTTCTAAAGCAATCCTATGGCAGCTTCCACGGGTGGAAATTCTGCGGAAAATCGCACCGCGGAATTTCCTCTTGTGTGCAGGGGGCTTAAAGGGGTTGTCCCGCGGCAGCAAGTGGGTCTATACACTTCTGTATGGCCATAATAATGCACTTTGTAATGTACATTGTGCATTAATTATGAGCCATACAGAAGTTATAAAAAGTTTTTCACTTACCTGCTCCGTTGCTGGCGTCCTCGTCTCCATGGTTGCCGTCTAATTTTCGCCGTCTAAAATGGTCGAATGGCCAAATTAGACGCGCTTGCGCAGTCCGGGTCTTCTGCTTTCTTCAATGGGGCTCCGTGTAGCTCCGTGTAGCTCCGCCCCGTCACGTGCCGATTCCAGCCAATCAGGAGGCTGGAATCGGCAATGGACCGCACAGAAGAGCTGCGGTCCACGGAGGAAGAGGATCCCGGCGGCTATCTTCAGCCGGTAAGTATAGAAGTCACCGGAGCGCGGGGATTAAGGTAAGCGCTGAGTGTTTTTTTTTTTAAGTCCCTGCATCGGGGTTGTCTCGCGCCGAACGGGGGGGGGGGGGGGGGGGGGTTGAAAAAAAAAAAAACCTGTTTCGGCATGGGACAACCCCTTTAAATGGGTGAAAAGAGTCACAGTTGAAAATGCCTATAGGTGTATACAATCTTCTGGATTCTAGAAGGGTTTCTTGGCTGGCACTAAACTTTTAATACCTTCCAGCCACACTCCTATAACCCTTCTTTTGATAGGATTGGGTTGATTACACGCAGGATCATACACGTTTGCAAACATGATTCTTCTTTTGGTCTTATTTCCCTATAACAAGCTCCCAGGGTTTAGCATCATGTTGAAATACATATTTTAGTAATCTTTTGACACTAAACAAAAGAGGGAGGGGGGGGGGGGGGGCGTTATATCTTACTAGGTTGAACAAATATTGAATTTTGGGGGTTCCCAGTTTTTTTATTCTGGCACATGGGACATACCAAGCACAACAATATCACTGACATTACCCCAAAAAATGATTCTGCCCGGTAAATCTTAAATGATGATACTTCTATTCTACTGTACATATCTCTCTGCAGGCCTGCTGTGAATGAAGACATTGGGACTGCCTCCAGGCTATGTCCAGGTGCATCTTAATTACTGATTCTTTTCAGCTTCATAGTGGGCATTTACATTGACTATTGAGGGCATTGAAGCAGAGCTTGCTTACTGTTTCCACATACACAACAGACTGTTTTCTTAGACAAAGGTTACATTGTCTCAAGTCAAACGGCTCACTCAGGATTTTCAGATCTTGTTAAGATTTAAATCCAAAACATGGCAGAATCTGGACATATTTTCAAGCATATACCATAAAGGTTCTGTATGCATTCATAACAGGTTATTCTTATTTCATCTTTTTTATACAACTCAATCTCTAAATCTTGTACGGATCAAGAAAGATTAATTTTTATCACAAAGACTAACATAGGTTATATAAGCATGGATGGAAGAAATGTAATTCCAGAAAATAAAGTGTGCTGGTCTCCAGCTGTCACAAAGCACAGGGAGCTTAAATAGAAGAAAATATGTCCATTTTACTATAATCGGGCACATTTACTATTTGTGTTGTAGCAACATTCTCGTATAAGTTGCACCTGCTTTTGGGGGCAGATCAATTTAGAAAGATTAACTATTCATTTGTACCGATAGATGTTAAGAAGTTTGAGTGGAGTGAGGTTTTTAGACAACTTTTTGTGCAATCTCACTTTGGTAGATGTAACCAGAGGCGTAACTTGAAGCTCCCGGGCCCTGATGCAAAACCTGTAACAGGGCCTCCAACTAAAATGCTTTACTTATAGTACTGGGTTCCCTCTATGGAGAAGAGAGGCCTTATGCTCCCCCTAAGGCTCCTGGGCCCGGGTGCAACCGCATCCCCTGCATCCTCTATAGTTACGCCCCTGGATGTAACCCCTTAACGACAGAAGATGTACAGTTACATCATGTTCATTCAGGGCTCATATGGAGGGAGATCGGGAGCAGATCCTTCTCCATACAATGTGGGTGCCGGATGTTTCTTACAGCTGACACCCACCAACAACAGCCGAGATCAGTTTGAATACTTATCTTGGCTGTTAAATACTTATCATGGCTGTTAAGCCTTTGAAAGTTGTTGTCAGTTCTGACGGTAACATATAAAATGCCCCTATTAAAGTTTTGGGGTCCTGAATGTCCCCCCGCTATGCAATCGAAAGATGCTGTTCAGTTGCCTTGGCAGTCTGGGGCCTTCTGTGGCGTGGCTTGGTAGAATGCCTGTCAAACCACATTATAATTTAATACTACGATATTACATTATACTGCATGAGCGATCAAGCGATCATGAGTTCAAGTCACCTATGCATTTTATATGCCGGTCTAATTTCAAAGTACCCTAGATTGAAATGAGCCAAGTATATTAAGAAAATTTGGCAGATCTGGCTAGTCTGCGTGGCATAATGTGAAATTAACATAAGGTATGAGCTGCTGTACATTTCAACTTTAATTTATGCCAGTTTCTGATGTAAATTCTAATGCATCTCTTGGGTAGTGAAGGGCTAACTCTTGTCCACTTTTAGAGCAGTGACTTGCAGGGATCAAAAAGTCACAACATTTTTGGCAAGTATGACTTGCGCAAAAATATGCAACTTCTTTACACCAGAAAACCATAATTCATTTATCCTACCATTCTGTGTGTATAGCTCCTATGTGTCTCCATGGTTACAGACTACAAACAAACCCTGTGTAGTCTGATCCTTCAGTTATGTGGTTCTCAAAAGAAATACTGTTTACAGTGGGGTAAAACAGTATCAAATATTACCACTAGAGGCCTTTGACGTAGTCAGTTTGGCAGAGAAAGAGTGCCTATAATCATTAAGCTGGAGGCACCTGAGAAGTTTTCATAAAAGGAATGGGTAGGACAGATGTGAGACCCAGACTGTATATGGAGGAGATTCTCTAGGCTGCCAGGAGAATAATGGTAAGAAACTTTGAGTATGCTGATTCTGATGAGATGAGCTGATTAGAGATGAGCGAACGTATTCGGTAAAGCACTACTCGTCCGAGTAATGTGCTTTATCCGAGTACCTCCCCGCTCGTCCTAAAAGATTCGGGGAGCGCCGCTGCTGACAGGTGAGTTGCGGCGGGGAGCGGGGCAGAGCGGGCGGGAGAGAAGGAGAGAAAGATCTCCCCTCCGTTCCTCCGCGCTCTCCCCTGCAGCTCCCCGCTCCGCGGCGCTCCCCGAATCTTTCAGGACGAACGGGGAGGTACTCGGATAAAGCACATTACTTGGACGAGTAGTGCTTTACCGAGTACATTCGCTCATCTCTAGAGCTGATACATTTGGGCAATAATCCTTTCTAGTAAGTTAGTAAGGGACAAAGTTGATGCGTAGTTAGTGGCCAGACAGCCAGAATTTAATTTATGTACCAGTATAGTGTACAGTGTGAGGTGCTGTGAACCATTGCATTGATGGAATAAAATGGGCAGGTGCCAGACTTTAAAAAAGTTCTGGTTGTAAAATGTTTTTCTAAATGTGGTGCCAACATCTTGACTGGAGAAGATGGGGGTCCCAAGACATGACTAATCCCCTATTGTCACAACAGATAACCAAGAAGGGGAATATAGATCCACAGTATCTTCCCCCTATTCTTAGTAACTTAATGACAGTAGAAAAGGTGGAAGAGGGAGTAACTCATGATTGCAGGACAAGGCTACACACAGGACTTGTTTCTGTAACTAAGGAGACATAGATTTAATAAGAACTGAAGACAGAAAATGGTAGCAAATTTTTAATCAATGGTATCTGCAAAGTTGCTTCATTTTTATTGTAGATGCATTCGAGCAATAGAAAAATGGTTGTAAAAGTATTCATAGCCTTTAAGACTATTGATGTGGGATGTGCCAAACACTAATTAATTTGGTAGCTCATATAACAACTTAATAAGACAATCAAACACTTCATAAACATCTACATCGTACTTTAATATGCTTAGATCAAAATGTAACCATATACTCAGCAGGAAGCAAGTCACAAAAAGTTTAATAAAAACAATTGGGGAGATTTTCTAAGGAAAATATGTTAAAATTCTTAATTAACTTACTAAAAAATAATGGGAGTATTTCATAGTTGCCAAATCCACTGTATTATGGGTTTTAGATATTTTTTACACCTCTCTCAAAGTTTCTGCCAGCAACACTACCAGAAGCCAGGTTTCTCAAGGAATGATAGCTGCCAGTACTCAACCTCTTATTATCAATAGAAAGTATTCACAGATACAATTAGGAAATATCTACAATACACATTGGAAACAAATTGCAATTGCTTTAATATGAATTTAGAATTTTGACTACTTTAAGGACAAAAGAAGGCGAGTCTGTTCTGTTAGCTTTGATCTTCTAGAGATGTCCACCCTCTCTTTAGGAGTGATGAATGACCGCCATTGAATTTTGCCATCCTTTTTGGTAGGTGCTGCCTCAATTTCTTGAATTAAGTACATTGATAAAAAGCATGAAGTAACAACTGTAAACATCTTAAGTACTTCAACATGCACTTGGGACATTTTTGACACTGTCACAGCTGGTGTATTGCTCTTGGGGAGTCATGGGAAGTTGCATGCGAGGCAAATTGATGAGGAAAATTAACTCTTATTATGATAAGTGGACAAGATTTTTCAAGAGCTGTTTTCAAGACTATGAAAACTGATAATATTCTTTTATTTACAGTGACAATATTCTGTGTTGGGTGATGTACCAAGCGCTTTTATACCATCAGGATAGACCAACTAATTCTCAATAGTTTGATTTTGACTTTGGTGGAACTGTGCAAAAGTTTTAGGCAGGTGTTGAAAAAAAATGCTCCAATGTTAGAATACTTTCAAAGATAGAAGTGTTTGCATTTTGGTAATTGACAAAAAACTACTAAGTAAATTAAAAAAGTGTAACCTAAATCAAATCAGTAGTTGGTGTGACCACCATTTGCTTTTTAGATACAATTGTATACTGTTTTTGAAGGAACCCTGCAACACCTTGGAGAACTAACCACAGATCTAACCTACAGGTGGATGTAGCCTTGCCCAGAACCTTCTGTTTTTTTATGTAATCGCAGACAGACTCAATGATATTGAGATCAGGGCTCTGTGTAGGCCATATCATCACTTCCAGGACTCTGTGTTCTTCTTTACACTAAAGATAGTAATTAACAACATTGGCTACATGTTTAGGGTTGTTGTCCTGTTGCAGAATAAATTTGGAGTTTATCAGATGCCTGCTATTTTTGAAAAAAAAAAAACATTTTATTTTGCAGCATTTTTCCACACCTGCCTAAAACTTTTTCACAGTACTGTAGATTGCTATATTACTGGAGCTCTTGATGTCATAGCTGGTGAAAATGGGTATTTTGCTATCTTAAATTGCGATCTCCATTGTAAACCAATTCTGAAGTTGCAAGTTAGGGTGGACACCCACTGGCGTTTTTTTCTCCACTGCGCTGCGAGACTAAAGTTAAAGTCTCGCATCGCAGTGTGAGAAAAAAGCCAGCATCACGCCGGGATATTGGGCATGACGCCGGCATATCGCCAGTCTTTTCAATGGAGACAGCGGCGGCAGCGCTAGCCCTATTGAAAAGAGAAGCAGAATGCCAGGGACTTCTGCCACAGCTGCGCAGGGATCGCGGGGATGAAGGAATCCTTTGCCACAGCTGTCACAGCTGTGGCAGAAGTCCCCAGCATTCTATCCCATTGCTTTTCCCATTGTCGATCCCATTGAAAGCAATGCTTTCTGCCAAGCCCCGCAGAATGATTATCGGGGAAGGGCTTGAAATATAAGCCCTTCCCCGATAATCTACAAAAAGTGTGTAAAAAAAAAAATATTTACTTACCTCTCCGGCGCCCAGCCGCGTCTTCCTGGTGGCTCCCCTGCACTGCTATTAAGCTCTTTCAGCAGTTGGGGATTTAAAAATCCCCGCCTCCTGAAAGGGCTGTGCAGATTGGCTGAGGGCTCAGCCAATAGCAGCTACTGCTTACCTTTTGGCTGAGCGCTCAGCCAATGACACACTTTTTTTATTTTTTTACACACTTTTTGCAGATTATTGGGGAAGGGCTTATAGGGGAAGGGCTTATATTTCAAGCCCTTCCCCGATAATCATTCCGCGGGGCTTGCTTTCAATGGGATCTTGCTGGAAATTATCAGCGAATCGTCCGAACCAATCTTTTCAAAAGTTTGCTCATCACTAAGCATGAGTGAGAACATTTGATAGATTATCACATTAAATGGTGGTGACAACTCCATCGTAAACTGAGTAGCCATGACAAGCCAAAAAAACATCTCATGGTGTTTAACAGAGTTATCAGTCACTTGTATTAATAGAAACTGGTTACCGAGGTTGTGGTTGATTTAGCCTATGTAAGATAGAATCGAACAATCACAACTGCCACTTAATGTATCATGTGTGACAAAATTTTGTTTGTAGATGAAAAGAATTGGACTGCAGGTCATGATACTAGATGGTCAGGGAAATAATAAGAAAGGTCAATTTGAAATGTTATAGGCAACCCAAAGTATGAAGAAGGCATGAAGGGTTATGAATTTGCTGTCAAAGCCTAAGGCTTTTAATATAGAGTATGTGATTGAAAGGTTGAACTAATATACAGAGAAAATTGAAACAATATTCTTGAAATTGAGTCACTTAAACTGAACTTGTAGAAAAAAAAGATTTATCGAAAACATCTTGTAATAAAGTTTTTCAAACAATAACTACTAACCAGGTTGGGATAGAAACATCTAAAAGGTTCTGTCATTGAATAGCATGCCATCATTTTTCATTATTCAAGTACTGTATTGTCAGTCTATTTGCCTGATCATTCGTAGCACTACAAATGTGCAAATGTTAATATTATGGACCTTACAGTGGCCATATTGCAAATTTGAGTGAAACCTTTCCAAAAGAACACCCCTTTGACTACAGTGGATTAGTTTTGCAGTCCTCTTATAATCTGTGTTGAGTGGCCTTTTCTTTGAGAGTAGCTTCCTTCTGGAAGATCATATTTCAATGCAATTTGGGGTCGTTGCCGGAAAGAGGTTTCATTATATTCGTTTAAACAGTTTCTGCACATTTTCAAAAACTTTTGATATGTAACAGTGATATGTTAAAGGTTTTGCTCAGTGAGGGTTCAGGCGCAGAGACCCGACTGATTGCTGAAAAAAGGAAAAAGGAGACTGTAGTGCTAACCTGAGCTCTGTGTCCTTCACCTGTCTTCGCTGGCTATTGGCTCTGTTTGGCAGCGGAAGACAGACACATAGACTTTCATAGACATCTATGCATTCCTCTTTCACTGGAGGAGCAACCAGGAAGCAAAGACAGCTGAAGGGGCACAGTGCTCAGGCAGCCCCCTCATTTCAGCAATCAGTGTTGGTCTCAACACCAAAAAATGTTTTCATGTTGCTCAGGTGTGTGAAAAGTTTTTAAAAAGTGCAGTTACTCTTTAAGGTTAAATTTCATTATACCCTATCTGATTGGTGGTGGTCTAGTTGGCTGATAGGACTCCAACTTATCATTAGAATGAACATCCCTGTATAAATGGAACAGTGGTCACACATGTGTACTGCTACTTCATTAATTTCAAGGGACTTCCAGGGATAGCCAAGTTCAAGTGCTTGGCTATCTCTAGCAGTCCCATATAAATGGATGGAGCAGTTGTACGCATTCATGACCATTGTTCCATTTCTTCGGGGACCTACAGAACTATGCTTGTGATCGATGGCCTCCTACTAAATTAGATAGTTATCCCATCTCCTGTGGACATGACTGACTCCTAAGGTGACGTCACATTGTGACGGTTTCTTGGCAGACTGTTTTTGCGGGATGGTTTGCCATTGCCTTCCCCAGATATGGCACATTACCATGTGTTTATCTGTCAGTTACAGTCTGCAAACAACATATCAGTGCTAAAGGGGTTTTCTGGGCAAAAACTATTGATGACCTGCGCTCAGGATAGATTATTAATAGTTAATCACTTGGGATCTGCCATTGATGAGCTGATCGCTCGGCCCACCATTACTGTAGCAGAGCCGGACGTCATTATAGGGGACAGCAAGGGAAGTGCCACAGCTGTCTTCACTCCAATTGGAAACAATGAGAGCTGAAGTGGCTATTACAGTTCCATGTCCAATCCCAGTGTCGGAGGCGGAAGTGTAAAAGCTGGCTTCAACTACCATTGATTTCACACTCTGACTGCCATCCCCTATGAGGATGTCTGGCCCTGTTGCACTGGTAGTGGGCTGATTGATCAGTGCATTACTTGGGACCTTGGCGGTCAACTTTGCCCAGGAAACCCCTTTAAGCCATAATATGCAGTTTTTACTGTTTCTATGCAAATTATCTGGCCGTATAGATCAGTTCATGTTTTAAAGAGTTTGTCCAGAATTTGAACAAAAGTTGTATTTTTGCCCCCGACAGCAACACCATGCTTCTCCATGGGCTGCCTATGATATTTTACTCCAATTTGAAAGACACCCAACCCCTTCACAAGAGTGGCGCTATCTCTGGAATAAAGAAAAGATCCTTTTTTTGCACGGATAACCCGTTTAACGAGAATATAAACATTATAATATGTCACGCTCTGCTTGCTGTAGCTGGTTAGCAGTTTTGCTTTATTTTGATGTAACTAAAAATACTTAAAATAACTTCTTAGATAGATTGAAACAACTGATTAAAGAATAATTTCAAAATGTTAACATTTAATATACAAACTATTTATAATCACCTTAAATTAAAGGAAAACTTTAACACAAACATAAGCAAACAAAGAACATCCAGCCAGATCTACAAATCCACGACACTGGAGCAATTTACTGGAAACATATTTACATTTTAGCATTTAGCAGTGGCAGATACAAGTCCGGCGCTCGCCAAACTTCAAGGCACCCTAAGGCCAGTGCCTGATTTGCCTAATGCTTGTTAGTATATTCCTGATACACAACAGATGCTGCAATGTTGCTAGAGATATAACGTTACAGAGCAACGCTCAGCCCAGCGCTCTCCTGGGTGCTGATTTCTCAAACTCAGCTCATTCCATTCACCTTATCCCTGCCATGCAGCTCCTCCTACCGTCCCCATGGCCAGACGTACATACCAGTCTGTGAACTTTATTAATGCAAGGCTGCAGATCTCGCCATATCACTCTTGACTCTTCTTACACATAGAGTTTCCAATTAACTTATTCCAACTGAGACTTCACCCTCATACTCCGCTGGTAGCCTTGATCTCAGGGAATTAGACAATCCAGTTCATTTTCACTTTCTAACACCGGTTGCTATCTCAATAATCTCTTCTCTCTCTATTTCGATAAATATGTATCCATCTTCAATGGCAGGAGTTCTGCACATGTGCCGCTGGTGTCAATGTGTTACAAGTGTTATCGTAGAATGGTGTGAATAGTAGTTATCTAGGCATGACACATATGATGTAGCAGAGCTTCATTTGATATTTAACTCTTTAGATTGCATTATTGATTGTCCTACCCATAGTGACATCAGATAGAAAGGAGACTTGGCCATGTATGCTCAGCTGCTGCTCCATTCATTTCAAAGGGGCTGATGGAAATAGCCAAGTTCTTGTACTGAACTATCTTTGGCAGTCCCGTTGAAAATGAATGGAGCGGCATCATGCACATGTGGTTGCTGCTCTATTAAATCTCCTGCTCACTGCAGGGGGTGCACCAAGCTCACAATGAAGGCAGGTTCAGCAGTCCTTTTCTCAGCATCCTGGGGGTCTGAACAGTAAGACCCCAACCGATCAGACTTTTTATAACCTATGCTACACATAGATAATGAAGGGTGACTCCCATTAACTCTGTGGATTGTGTCATTGTTAGAGATGAGCGAGCACGCTCGGATAAGGCAGTTACTCGAGTGAGCATAGCTCTTCTCGAGTAACTGCATTGTCGTCCGAGCAGGCTCGGGGGGAGGGGAGGTGGCGGGGGTGAGCGGGAGGCGGCGAGAGGGTAGCCGGGGGGGGGGATCTCTCCCACTCTTCCCCCTGTTCACCCTCACTTCCCCCTGCCCCCCCCCCCGTGTCTGCTCAGATGAGAATGCAGTTACTCGAGAAGAGCGATGCTTGCTCGAGTAACTTCCTTATCTGAGCGTGCTCGCTCATCTCTAGTTATCGTACATTGTGATGATAAAGCAGTGGTACACCGATAGATAGATAGATAGATAGATAGATAGATAGATAGATAGATAGATAGATAGATAGATATTAGATAGATAGATATTAGATAGATAGATAGATATTAGATAGATAGATATTAGATAGATAGATAGATATGAGATAGATATGAGATAGATAGATAGATCGATAGATATGAGATAGATAGATAGATCAATAGATATGAGATAGATAGATAGATAGATAGATAGATAGATATGAGATTGACAGATAGATATGAGACAGATAGATATGAGATAGATAGATAGGAGATAGATATGAGACAGATAGATATGAGACAGATAGACATGAGATAGATAGATAGATAGATATGAGATAGATAGATATAAGACAGATAGATAGATATGAGATAGATAGATAGATAGATGAGAGATAGATAGAGATATAGATATGAGATAGATAGATAGATAGATAGATAGATAGATAGATATGAGATAGACAGATAGATATGAGACAGATAGATATGAGATAGATAGATAGATAGATAGATAGATAGATAGATATAAGACAGATAGATATGAGATAGATAGATAGATAGATAGATAGATGAGAGATAGATAGAGATATAGATATGAGACAGATAGATAGATAGATAGATAGATAGATAGATAATCTGTAGAAGACAAGAAAAAAATCCTCCTGCGCTCTTTTTTGGGGGCTTTTTGCGATCCAAAATAGGAACTTCCAGATCACCGAAATATACAATTAAGTATATTTTTATTCATACAATAAAATTATGTCAGTCTTGCAACGCCCGGTGGCGCGGATCTATATTTGTGATTAGATAGATAGATAGATAGATAGATATGAGATAGACAGATAGATATGAGACAGATAGATATAAGATAGATAGATAGATAGATAGATAGATATAAGACAGATAGATATGAGATAGATAGATAGATGAGAGATAGATAGAGATATAGATATGAGACAGATAGATAGATAGATAGATAGATAGATAGATAGATAGATAGATAGGAGATAGATAGAGACATAGATATGAGACAGATAGATATGAGACAGATAGATATGAGATAGATAGATATGAGATAGATAGATAGATAGATAATCTGTAGAAGACAAGAAAAAAATCCTCCTGCGCTCTTTTTTTGGGGCTTTTTGCGATCCAAAATAGGAACTTCCAGATCACCGAAATATACAATTAAGTATATTTTTATTCATACAATAAAATTATGTCAGTCTTGCAACGCCCGGTGGCGCGGATCTATATTTGTGATTAGATAGATAGATATGAGATAGATAGATAGATATGAGATAGATAGATAGATATGAGACAGATAGATATAAGACAGATAGATATGAGATATGAGATAGATAGGTATGGGATAGATAGATATGAAATAGAGAGCTAGATAGCTAGATTTAATGTTATGAGTGGTAAATGATGAGATGTTTGTATATGTCCGTGTGATGAATAACATGAAGTATAGCCTACATAAGTATATTTACACTGATTTATGTAATATTACAGTCCAGCAATAGCTCTCAGAACTCTCCTTTATGAGTGTTAACAATCAACATGCCGACATGGTACAATGTGTCCTAAATATAAATGACTGTGGTCAGACACAGGAAAAAAGCAATATAAACCTGAGGTACAGACTCTGCTGCATGATCGGGTACTCAATAAATAATAATATTCCTGCAAAGAATGAAAACTGTAATATCCCCAGGTATACAGCACTTTTCTATAGAGATGGTTACCTTGTCTAATGAAGCTCACATCCTGGCAGGTGTAAGGCTTAGCCGCCGTTCACACTGGCACAATGACTTACACTTTTTAACATTGGCAGTCTGCAGGATATGAATGATTACACTTCAGGAAAAACTGAAGAAAGCAGCAAAAAAAGGATATTTATGTATACATATAAAACTAGACCTTACATAAAAATTCATCAAAAGTGATGCAGCATCAAAATAAGACATAAACAGTAAATAGACATACAGACATAGATGGATCCTCCAGGATGTAGGCGGATGAATCCTCAAATCCTTCACCTGCTTCACTTTCTAAGGTGCAGGGCAGCCGGCCAAACTATTATGGCATCATTAATAGGTTGCTTATTTGCATGGTGCACAACATGTATCAGGATGGTCTGACACTTTGTATCTACTCTGTGAAGGAGTATGCACCAAGCAGCCACCCCCCTCTATATAGGAGGTTGTGTGAGTCTCATCAGTGTCCTCCACAGGTGTAACTGGCTCCCTTATTTCACAGTATGGCTTCCTGCATGCTGAGGTTGGTGCACATGTTTGCCCTCCTGTGTCAGTAAGTATATGGCCATTTTCAGTGATTGCTTGTTTTTATATTTCCCTTTCTCTGATACATTTATATTAGTGTAGGGACTCACAAAATGCAAGGAGCCTTAACAATTGGTTTGTGAGCTCAAGTATTTTGGCCAAAATCCAACTAATACCTCATATTTATTATGTATTATACAAATGCAGTGCAGCTTTAAACACCGGGGGAGCCCAGGATGACAGTACCAATGTGGTTCACTTTTTAAGGTGCAGGGCAGCCAGCCAAACTATTATGGCGTCATTAATAGGTTGCTTATTTGCATGGTGCACTCCATGTATCAGGATGGCCTAACACTTTGTATCTACTCAATGCATTAGTATACACCAAGCAGCCACCACCCTCTATATAGGAGGTTGTGTGAGTGGCTGTCTCATCAGTGTCTTCCACAGGTGTAATTGGCTCCCTCATTTAGCAGTATGGCTGCCCGCATGCTGAGGTTGGTGCACATGTTTGCCCTCCTGTGTCATGGCCGTTTTTAGTGATTCTTCACCTGTTCAGGACTAATTGTGAGCAGGTCAGTAAAGTCTGTCCATATTGTGCCCTGCACTACCCTAAAGTATTGCCACAGAGCACCCATCCTGAAAAGGACAACCCGGTCTGTAGACTGTTCCTTTGAATAATTAAACACACCCTATTGTGGCCATATAAAGAGTCTGACACATTGGTCCATCATAGGATGGAAAAATAGTTTCATCAAAAGGTGTGAGTAAACATCCATAGAATGTCTATATCAAATGAAAAATTCAGGCATACGATGATACCAAACATGTTGGTTTTTTAAAATTTTTGTTTACACAAACAGGGGAAAGTGTGTAGAACATTTTTTTTTTATTACTTTCTTCTGTGCTTTTTTTTTTTGCTATTTTAATTTTTTTTTACATTTTTAATGTCCCCGTACAGGAATTGAGCCTGTGGACAAATGATTGCTATGATAATACATTGCAGTACTTCCATACTGCAATGTATTATTGCTATATTAGCGATCATAGGCCATGGCAGTTCCAGACACCGTTGTCTAAAGCCATTATCCAGACGCGATGACAATACATCGGCCCTCTCTGATTAAATAGCGAAGGGATGATGACATCGCAGGGGAAGCGTCCTCCCTCTGTGAACCCTTTGCATGCCGCTATCAACATTGATCATGACATGTAACGGGTTAACAGTGAGGATCGGTGTTGCAGGTGTCGGTCATAGCCAACACCTGCTGCAGATGGTCCAGGCTCTCCTTTAAGTCTGCGCCATCCTTAGGATATAAGCTTACGCCCATAATCAGGAACTACTTTCCACCCAGGATGTAAGTTTACTTCCTGTGGAGAGAAGAGGTTCAAGGTTATATTTTATATGTATATATCCCCTTTTTTAACGTTTTTGTTTGGATCCTACGATTTGATTTTGGTGTCTGCTTTGTTACTGGTTTTGCAGGAAAAATTGCTATACCTAAAAAGGGTGGTGTGCGACTCCTATCTTCAGTGTTTTTTGACTCCTACTAGAAACTTTACATCACTTTTCAAAGAGTTTTTTTAAGCCCCCACCCACGCAAAAAAAAGGAACCAAGATGTCCATTTCTAGGTTGTTAGTACTAAAAATATCCCAGTCAAGTTATTCATCAGGAATCGTTAAGAATTTTTATTAGATCTAAATTGACTGGAGTAATTAATCATATTTCATCTGCAGTGAGTATTAATCACCAGGATGTGAGACGGAGGCTAATTTGATAATAATGGAGCACATGTTGCATGTCTGAAGACCAGGGGCTCTAGGAGGGCATTTCACACACTGCTAGCTCATTTCCAGTTGGCTGTGCCAAGATTGTGAGATAATATCAAGTCTCTCGGCAGCTTTGTAAATTGTGTATCTAATAAACTACAGGGACATTATAATGCTATTACATAATCCTCTCTTGCTACATACAGCCTGAAGACAGAACATAGCTGGAAGGGGTGCAGAGGTAACAGTGGGGTCCTAAAGTATTATAAATGGCATGTGATAGGCTGGGGGCCTTGTTACAAATTTTGCATTGGGGCCCAGGAGCTTTAAATTCTGTGTCTGAGCTTGAGGACAGTAAAGCCACAGGCAGAAGTCAGAGATAATGTAGCAATCTTTCAAAGCTAAACTATGTAGCAAATAGCGGAAAGTATGTAAATCCGGTTACTTAGTGCAGAGGTCCCGTCACATATGGCTAATGATACAGGGACAGACCCCACCAGGAGAGGCAAGAAAAGTACATGGGACGACAGCTATGTGACTGAAAGACACTTTCAATTCTTGGTTATGGTTACAAGGCTCGTATAAAGAGTCTAACATTGACTTTAGGTATTGCTGCCTTCCAGTAGGTGGCGATATGGAGGTATTGTTTCATCTCCCTTGTTTGAAACCCACTTGTGATGCCATAGCAGGTTATGGGTTTCAGTCAGAAAACTGCGGTAATGGATGTTACAGCAGTTACCTGACTAAAACCCACTTGTGAGGTCACAGCACCTCCCTTGCTGGAAACCTGCTTGTGATGTCATAGAATGAAATTCACTTGTGATATCACAGCAGTAGGGTTAGTTTCCCACGGACGAGAAAATCACACGATTTTCGCGTGATGCCACAGTCAGTAAGTAAGCAGATTGTGAAACCAATGATTTACAATGGTTTCGTTCCTATTAGCGATATTCTCACTCATGCGATGTTGCCAGAGTAACATATCGTGGCATGCTCAATCTTTCTGTGATGTGCTTTTTTTTATCTCCCCTGTTTCCCTATGTAGCCTCCATTTTATGGCGATGCGATTTTAAGAGTAGAAAGTCCTACTGACTTTCACAAAAAAATCGCGCATTAATAACGCGTGAGAAAATCATTAATGGCGGCGATGATTTTGCAAGGAAAAGCAGTGCTGATGCTTAAAAATCGCAGGGGAAAAAGATGCGATTTTGCCAGAATTTTCCTGCGGCAAACTCGCGATCACCTGTGTGAAGCTAGCCTTATTGTGATTGAAATCCATGTGTAATGTCACAGCAGCTATCTGACTGAGGCCGCTTTTACATGGGCTACAAAATCGCACGCTCTTCTCGTGATGCGACAGCGCTACAAATCACATCTATGTGAAGCCCATGCTTTCCAATGGGCTCCATCACATTAGCAATGTTTTGTAGGCTGCTACATTGTGAGCACAATATTGCCACAATTTGCGATATTTTGTAGCCATTAAAGATGAGCAAGCATACTCGCTAAGGGCAATTACTCAATCGAGCATTGCCCTTAGCGAGTACCTGCCCGCTCGGAAGAAAAGATTCGGCTGACGGCGGCGGGCGGAGAGCGGCGGGGGAGAGCAGGGAGGAACGGAGGGGAGATCTCTCTCTCCCTTTCTTCCCCTGCTCACTGCCGCAACTCACTGCTCACCCGTGCCGGCATCCGAACGTTTTCTTCCGAGCGGGCAGGTACTCGCTAAGGACAATACTTGATCGAGTTATTGTCCTTAGCGAGTATGCTCGCTCATCTCTAGTAGCCATGTTCCCCTATGGAGCCTTCCTATGTGTTGCATCACATCACACAAAACGTGGTTTTACATTAGGAAGTCTTACTGTTTGTCCCTAAAATAACCCCTAGCTGCATAAAATAGCCCCAAAAAACAATACATTAGTAGAGATGAGCGAGCATACTCGTCCGAGCTTGATGCTCATTCGAGTATTGGGGTGCTCGAGATGCTTGTTACTCGAGACGAGTACCACGCGGGATGAATTTTCGGGAAGGGCTTAAAAATATAAGCCCTTACCTGAAAATCATCCTAAAATGTGTAAAAAGTAAAAAAAAAAATATACTCACCTTGTCCCGGCAGAACGATGTTAACCCATTGAATTCAATGGAGCTGGCAATACAGCCGGCTCCATTGAAAGCAATGGGGTGCGGGCGATCGCACAATGAATTTTCGGGAAGGGCTTAAATATATAAGCCCTTCCCTGCAATTCATCCAGAAATGTGTAAAAATAAAAAAATATATATACTCACCTGGTCCTGGCAGACGGAGTTCAGCTGCGGCCAGCTGGCAATTCTCCTGAACTGCTCTCTGTAGTATTCAGCAGCCGGGGATTTAAAATCCCCGCCTGCTGAATGAGCAGCCTCTGATTGGTCACAGCCTGACCAATCAGAGGCAGCTCTCACTCACACCCATTCATGAATTCATGAATGGGTGAGTGAGTGCTGCCTCTGATTGGCTCAGCGCAGGGGCAGCTCTCAGCTGAATGACAGCTGAGCTGAGCCAATCAGTGGCAGCACTCACTCACCCATTCATGAATTCATGAATGGGTGTGAGTGAGAGCTGCCTCTGATTGGTCAGGCTGTGACCAATCAGAGGAAGCTCATTCAGCAGGTGGGGATTTTAAATCCCTGGCTGCTGAATACTACAGAGAGCAGTTCAGGAGAACTGCCAGCTGGCCGCAGCTGAACTCCGTCTGCGGGGACCAGGTGAGTATATATATTTTTTTTATTTTTACACATTTCTGGATGAATTGCAGGGAAGGGCTTATATATTTAAGCCCTTCCCGAAAATTTATCCCGCGCTCGCCGGCAGCCCATTGCTTTCAATGGAGCCACCTGTATTGCCGGCTCCATTGAATTCAATGGGCTAACATCGTTCTGCCGGGACAAGGTGAGTATATTTTTTTTTTTACTTTTTACACATTTTAGGATGATTTTCAGGTAAGGGCTTATATTTTTAAGCCCTTCCCGAAAATTCATCCCGCGCTCGCCGGCAGCCCATTGCTTTCAATGGAGCCGGCTGTATTGCCGGCTCCATTGAATTCAATGGGCTAACATCGTTCTTCTCTGCCACAGCTGTTATAGCTGTGGCAGAGGAGAACGATCGTTATGCTGACAGTGCAGGGGGGGGGGCGGTCTCACTCTTGCCACTATTGTGGCTTAATAGTGAGACCTCGGAGCCCCAAATGCAGCCCTGCATGTTGCTCCTCGCCTGCCCTATCCATTTCTGTGTTTTTTACATGACTTTGGTGATTTGCTAAGATTTTCACAAATGAAAACCTTAGCGGAGCACCAGTCATATACAAAAATGCTCGAGTCGCCCATTGACTTCAATGGGGTTTGTTACTCAAAACGAACTCTCGAGCATCACTGAAAGTTCGACTCGAGTAACGAGCACTCGAGCATTTTGGTGCTCGCTCATCTCTATACATTACCTAACAGTCACTCTCCGCACCGCTGCACGTCTCCTTCTGAACTTCCGGCACACTTGGTTTGGAAGTTCAAAAACCCTGCCTCCAGTAAGTGCTGGCTCCGATCCCTGCAGCGCTCGATGAACCAATTACAGCCATTGCTTTGAATGGTTCATTCTACAGCGCCTGTTAGGTAACGTATTGCTTTTTTTGTATGCAGCCAGGATTGATTTTCGGGGTAGGACTTCGAAAATCCCGGCAAAAGATCGCTACGGGACTTTGTAGTGACACAAAATCGCAATAACACAGTGAGCGTGGATTCAGAAGACCGTATATCGGCTGGGTTTTCACGCCCAGTCGATATATGGCGCCTCTCTCTGCACGGGGAGGAGGCTGGAAGAGGCGGGAGCAGGAACTGAGCTCCCGCCCCCTCTCTGCCTCCTCTCTCCCCCCCTCTGCACTATTTTCAATGAGGAGAGGCGGGACAGGGGCAGAGCTAATTCCCAGAACTTAACCCCGCCCCTGTTCCACCTCCTATCATTGCAAATAGTGCAGAGGGGCGGAGAGAGGGTGGAGAGGAGGCAGAGAGGGGGCGGGAGCTCAGACAGACATATTTGCACATACAATATATACACACGCAATACGTAGAGAATACAACCCATTTTTTCACATTAATCATTTTTTGCATGCATTTCGGTTGCGCGCAAAAAAAAAAATAGGACCTGCTCTATTTTCATGCGTATTTGCGCACCAAAAGACCCCATAGAAGTCTAACTACGGGAAAAGGACACATCATTAGCCTAAGACACCTTTAAAATAAGGGGGACGGGTCACACGCATGCGACAAAACTGCGATAGAACTCTATGGCAGGTGTGCAAATACGCTAGGGGAGGGGTGTGACACAGCGCAAAATGCGGGAAAAGGAAGACAGATGGACCTTCTTAGGCTGAAATAGCCATTAAATTCCACGGAAAGGGTGTGTCACCTGTGTATGTGCGCAAAAGATACAGTAATATGCGCAGACAGCTCACAACACACTGGTTAAGGTCCTCGCCAAACCTTGCTCACACACAACTACACTGTGCTGCAGTGAGCGTATGTGCGCATACACTCGTGTGGAGCCGCCCTAGAACGTATATATCTCCACATTCTGGAATGTACAGAACCAGCAATAAAGTTGCTTCATGCATTTTTCTATATTCTTTCAACGACTGAACACCAGAACACTTCCTCCTCGCACAAATACATCAGCTCATGTGTATTCATGGGGTCTTGGTAACCGTGAAGTGTTCCGCAGCAGCGCTGTGATACAGTTTGAACCCTACAGACGCCGAAGAAAGGAAATCTCAAGGTGCACAGAAGGAAATGTTCCGATGATTATATGTAAAGAGAAGCTTCCTCTCACTTCTATTATTGATATATATTGATAAACGAGTCCATTGTGGGAAGCACTTAGGCTGTATTCACACAGGTAATTCTCCAATTCCGAGATGGACAGAACTCAAACTGGAAAAGAGACCGTGAATTTAAATGGGTTTGAATTTTTGTCTCGGACCGATGGTAAAAATCCGAAAAAATGACTGGATGTCCTACTTTCGTGCAATTCTTCTCCAATAATCGCTTATTATTTTCTATGGGATCTTTAAAAAATGCATCTCAATCGCTTGCCGCGCTATTTGCATGGGATTTTCAGGCGATTGTAATTTGTGTTTAATGCAGGTTAATATGGGGACTACATGGAAAAAAGAACATGAAGTGCAGAACAGAGAAAAAACATGCAGTAAAAATGCATGAAAATAGCAGGAGAATAAAGGCTGCTTCACACGGGCGTATTTGTGCATGCAATACAGAATGGATAGAACCCATTGATTTTAATGGGTTTGTACACATGTCCGTATTTTGTGCATACATTTCGTGCGTGCGGAAAAAATGTAGCACACTCTACTTTATGGGGGGGTGCACAAATGCGCTCGCGATATGTAAGGAGATGCGCAATTCCGCTGGAAAAAGAACACATTAGTCGATTTAGACATTGAAATCAGGGAGTGGTTGTGTCCCGCACGCAAAAAAACTATGCCTTGTGCACAGAAAAGTTTAGTACACCGATGCACGCAAGAAAGCCTCTGATTGGTCACAGTGCTCAGCCAATTAGAGGCACTGCTTTCTGGAGGTAGGGATTTTTCAATCCCCGGCCACCAGAATACAGGAGAAGACTGCTGGGGACGGAGAGAAGAGCCCTTCTAGGTAAGTTAATTCTTTTTTTTTACAGCTAGGGATGATTTTCATGGAAGGGCTTATATTTTAAGCCCCCCAAGAAAATCATCACTGTGGGGGTTGCCTTCATTCCATTGCTTTCAATGAGGCAGTAGCAGCGCGGGCCCCATTGAAAGCAATGGGATGGCATTGCGCTCTTCTGCCACAGAAGAAAAAAGAAATTGTACTAACAGCAACAGTTGAACACTCACTCTGGGTTGGGCTATAAAATGCAACAGCCAAAGTAAAAAAGAGTCCAAACCTTCACTCCCTCAGAAAATCTGCACAGGGAGGAAGAGGCTTTGGCAGCATGCAAGGGTGCTAGACAAAGGTAGACTTTATTACCCCATCACAGAAGACCACAACGACATTTCGGCCGTTAGGCCTTTCTCAAGCCTGAAATGTAATCTTCTATGATGGGGTAATAAAGTCTACCTCTGTCTAGCACCCTTGCATTGTACAGTGACAGCTGTTACAGGGGATTCTTTTATCCCCACTGCAGTCCCCTCATCACTGAACACTCTGGCAGTACTGAGGGGATTCCCGGCGGGGATTAACAGAACCCTCCGGAAGCCACTTCATCCCCACGGGGAATAAGGGGTTAACAGCGGGACTTTTGGCCAGAAGCATCTTTTAAATGCCCTGCTGTAAGCAGCGGGGAAGCTAGTGGCAGCGTAGGAGTTTCCATTAAGTCCTTCTCTCATAGGACTCAATGGAAACCCCTGCAAAATGCGCACCTATGTTCTATCTTTTTTAGGCGTGCGTTGTTTTGCGCTTCAAATTCCGCGCATATAAACGCTTCTATAGGAATCTTGCATCGCCGCCACTCCCGATGAAATCACGTGTTTTTTTTATCATACAAGTCAATAGGACTTTGTAATGTTAAAAACTAGAGATGAGCGAACGTACTCGTCCGAGCTTGATACTCATTCGAGTATTAGCGTGTTCGAGATGCTCGTTACTCGAGACGAGTACCACGCGATGTTCGAGTTACTTTCACTTTCATCTCTGAGACGTTAGCGCGCTTTTCTGGCCAATAGAAAGACAGGGAAGGCATTACAACTTCCCCCTGCGAGTTCAAGCCCTATACCACCCCCCTGCAGTGAGTGGCTGGCGAGATCAGGTGTCACCCGAGTATATAAATCCGCCCCTCCCGTGGCTCGCCACAGATGCATTCTGACAGAGATCAGGGACAGTGCTGCTGGTGCTGGAGCTGCTATAGGGAGAGCATTAGGAGTTATTTTAGGCTTCAAGAACCCCAACGATCCTTCTTAGGGCCACATCTAACCGTGTGCAGTAGTGTGGAGGCTGCTTTTTGCAGTGTTGCACTTTTTTTTTTTTTATATCGGCCGTGCAGAGCATTGCGTCCTGCAGTAATTTTACATTGTCCAGGGCCAGTAGTGGTGGTGAGGCAGGGACAGAAGACATATTTAGTGTATATAGGCAGTGGGCCTTTCCAAAAACATTTGGGAAAAAAAATCTATTTGGGTTGCCTGTGACCGTCCTCAGTGTACTGGGTCTCTGCTGGGGGTAGTTGTCCTAATTCATATGCAGCCAGCTAAGTGTTACAGCAGGCTTGCGCAAAATTCTTTCCTGCCTCTGTGTTGCCTCTTACATCACCGCTGTATTCCTGTCCACAAGTGTACTGGGTCTCTGCTGGGGGTAGTTGTCCTAATTCATACGCAGCCAGCTAAGTGTTACAGCAGGCTTGCGCAAAATTCTTTCCTGCCTCTGTGTTGCCTCTTACATCACCGCTGTATTCCTGTCCACAAGTGCACTGGGTCTCTGCTGGGGGTAGTTGTCCTAATTCATAGGCAGCCAGCTAAGTTTTACAGCAGGCTTGCGCAAAATTCTTTCCTGCCTCTGTGTTGCCTCTTACATCACTGCTGTATTCCTGTCCATAAGTGTACTGGGTCTCTGCTGGGGGTAGTTGTCCTAATTCATACGCAGCCAGCTAAGTGTTACAGCAGGCTTGCGCAAAATTCTTTCCTGTCTCTGCTGTGCGTTCCATAAGCGTAGTCAGCCTCCAACCACAGGCCAATAACTGGCACATTTAATTACAGCGTTCTGTTTCTGCACTACTGGTAATACAGCATGCTGAGGGGTAGGGGTAGGCCTAGAGGACGTGGACGCGGGCGAGGACACGGAGGCCCAAGTCAGGGTGTGGGCACAGGCCGAGCCAGTGCGGTGGCCAGGGGTAAAGGCAGGGCCAGACCGAATAATCCACCAACTGTTTCCCAAAGCGCCCCCTCGCGCCATGCCACCCTGCAGAGGCCAAGGTGCTCTAAGGTGTGGCAGTTTTTCACAGAGACGCCTGACGACCGACGAACAGTGGTGTGCAACCTTTGTCGCACCAAGATCAGCTGGGGAGCCACCACCACCAGCATGCGCAGGCATATGATGGCCAAGCACCCCACAAGGTGGGACGAAGGCCGTTCACCGCCTCCGGTTTGCACCACTGCCTCTCCCCCTGTGCCCCAACCTGCCACTGAGATCCAACCCCCCTCTGAGGACACAGGCACGAGTGCCTACCGGCCTGCACCCACACCCTCACCTCCGCTGTCTTCGGCTTTATCCAGCAATGTCTCTCAGCGCAGCGTCCAGACGTCGCTAGCACAACTGTTTGAGCGCAAGCGCAAGTACGCCGCCACGCACCCGCACGCTCAAGCGTTAAACGTGCACATAGCCAAATTGATCAGCCTGGAGATGCTGCCGTATAGGCTCGTGGAAACGGAGGCTTTTAAAAGCATGATGGCGGCGGCGGCCCGGCGCTACTCGGTTCCCAGTCGCCACTACTTTTCCCGATGTGCCGTCCCAGCCCTGCACGACCACGTCTCCCGCAACATTGTACGCGCCCTCACCAACGCGATTACTGCCAAGGTCTATTTAACAACGGACACGTGGACAAGCACAGGCGGGCAGGGCCACTATATCTCCCTGACGGCACATTGGGTGAATTTAGTGGAGGCTGGGACAGAGTCAGAGCCTGGGACCGCTCACGTCCTACCCACCCCCAGAATTGCGGGCCCCAGCTCGGTGGTGGTATCTGCGGCGGTGTATGCTTCCTCCACTAAACCACCCTCCTCCTCCTCCTCCAACGCCACCTCTGCCTCGCAATCAAGATGTGTCAGCAGCAGCAGCACGTCGCCAGCAGTCGGTGTCGCGCGGCGTGGCAGCACAGCAGTGGGCAAGCGTCAGCAGGCCATGCTGAAACTACTCAGCTTAGGAGAGAAGAGGCACACGGCCCACGAACTGCTGCAGGGTCTGACAGAGCAGACCGACCGCTGGCTTGCGCCGCTGAGCCTCCAACCGGGCATGGTCGTGTGTGACAACGGACGTAACCTGGTGGCGGCTCTGCAGCTCGGCAGCCTCACGTACGTGCCATGCCTGGCCCATGTCTTTAATTTGGTGGTTCAGCGCTTTCTGAATAGCTACCCACACTTGTCATACCTGCTCGGAAAGGTGTGCCGGGTCATCGCACATTTCCGCAAGTCCAAGACGGACGCTGCCACCCTGCGGACCCTGCAACATCGGTTTAATCTGCCAGTGCACCGACTGTTGTGCGACGTGCCCACACGGTGGAACTCTACGCTCCACATGTTGGCCAGACTCTATGAGCAGCGTAGAGCTATAGTGGAATACCAACTCCAACATGGGCGGCGCAGTGGGAGTCAGCCTCCTTAATTCTTTACAGAAGAGTGGGCCTGGTTGGCAGCCATCTGCCAGGTCCTTGGAAACTTTGAGGAGTCTACCCAGATGGTGAGCGGGGATGCTGCAATCATTAGCGTCACCATTCCTCTGCTATGCCTCTTGGGAAGTTCCCTGCAAAGCATAAAGGCAGACGCTTTGCACTTGGAAACGGAGCGGGGGAAGACAGTATGTCGCTGGATAGTCAGAGCACCCTCATGTCTATATCTCAGCGCGTTGAGGAGGAGGGGGAGGAGCATGAGGAGGAGGGGGAAGAGACAGCTTGGCCCACTGCTGAGGGTACCCATGCTGCTTGCCTGTCATCCTTTCAGCGTGCATGGCCGGAGGAGGAGGAGGAGGATCCTGAAAGGGATCTTCCTAGTGAGGACAGCCATGTGTTGCGTACAGGTACCCTGGCACACATGGCTGACTTCATGTTAGGATGCCTTTCTCGAGACCCTCGCGTTACACGCATTCTGGCCACTACGGATTACTGGGTGTACACACTGCTCGACCCACGGTATAAGGAGAACCTTTCCACTCTCATTCCCGAAGAGGAAAGGGGTTCGAGAGTGATGCTATACCACAGGACCCTGGCGGACAAACTGATAGTAACATTCCCATCCGACAGCGCTAGTAGCAGAAGGTGCAGTTCCGAGGGCCAGGTAGCAGGGGAGGCGCAGAGATCAGGCAGCATGTACAGCGCAGGCAGGGGAACATTCTCCAAGGCCTTTGCCAGCTTTATGGCTCCCCAGCAAGACTGTGTCACCGCTCCCCAGTCAAGGCTGAGTTGGCGGGAGCACTGTAAAAGGATGGTGAGGGAGTACGTAGCCGATTGCACGACCGTCCTCGGTGACGCCTCTGCCCCCTACAACTACTGGGTGTCGAAGCTGGACACGTGGCCTGAACTCGCGCTGTATGCCCTGGAGGTGCTTGCTTGTCCTGCGGCTAGCGTCTTGAGAGAGAGGGTGTTTAGTGCGGCTGGGGGAATCATCACGGATAAGCGTACCCGCCTGTCAACCGACAGTGCCGACAGGCTTACACTCATCAAGATGAACAAAGCCTGGATTTCCCCAGACTTCTCTTCTCCACCAGCGGACTGCAGCGATACCTAAGCAATACGTAGGCTGCACCCGCGGATGGAAGCATCGTTCTCTATCACCATCAAAAATGGGGACCTTTTTGCTTCATCAATCTGTGTATTCTATTCATCCTCCTCCTCCTGCTCCTCCTCCTGAAACCTCACGTAATCACGCCGAACGGGCAATTTTTCTTAGGCCCACAAGGCTCAGTCATATAATTTTTGTAAACAATTTTTATACGTTTCAATGCTCATTAAAGCGTTAAAACTTTCACCTGAACCAATTTTTATTTTAACTGGGCTGCCTCCAGGCCTAGTTACCAATTAAGCCACATTAACCAAAGCGATTAATGGGTTTCACCTGCCCTCTTGGTTGGGCATCGGCAATTTTTCTGAGGTACATTAGTACTGTTGGTACACCAATTTTTTGGGGCCCTCGCCTACAGTGTAATCCAATTAATTTTTTAGCCACCTGCATTAAAGCTGACGTTACATCAGCTGTGATGGGCAATGCAATGGGATATATTTATGTACGGCCGTGGCTTCCTGGCACCCACCCATGCTGTGGGTCCACAGGGAATTGTAACTGCATGTGTCCACTTCTAAAGAACCCCAGTCTGACTGGGGCATGCAGTGTGGGCCGAAGCCCACCTGCATTTAATCGGACGTTACCTCAGCTGTGATGGGCACTGCAATGGGATACATTTATGTACAGCCGGTGGGTTCCAGGGAGCCTCCCATGCTGTGGGTGCACACAGAATTCCCATTGCGGAGTTGTACCTGCTTGTGACTATTTATAAAAAACCGCGGTCTGACTGGGGCATGCAGACACCTTGACAGAATGAATAGTGTGTGGCACATAGGTTCCCCATTGCTATGCCCACGTGTGCAGCTCCTGATGGCGGTGGCACAGGATAATATTTCTCATTGCTTCTGTACAGCATTGTGGGCTATCGCCCCGCCCCTTTTAAAGAGGGTCGCTGCCTAGCCGTGCCAACCCTCTGCAGTGTGTGCCTGCGGTTCCTCCTCATGGCAGACGCACTTATAAATAGACATGAGGGTGGTGTGGCATGAGTGCAGCTGAAGGCTGCACAGGGACACTGGGTCGTGCGAAGGGGGGTTGGGCAGCATGTAACCCAGGAGAAGTGGCAGTGGAGTGTCATGCAGGCAGTGATTGTGCTTTGTTGGAGGTAGTGTGGTGCTTAGCTAAGGTATGCATTGCTAATGAGGGCTTTTCAGAAGTAAAAGTTGTTGGGAGGGGGGGGGCCCACTCTTGCCGCTATTGTGGCTTAATAGTGGGACCTGTGAACTTGAGATGCAGCCCAACATGTAGCCCCTCGCCTGCCCTATCCGTTGCTGTGTCGTTCCCATCACTTTCTTGAATTGCCCAGATTTTCACAAATGAAAACCTTAGCGAGCATCGGCGAAATACAAAAATGCTCGGGTCGCCCATTGACTTCAATGGGGTTCGTTACTCGAAACGAACCCTCGAGCATCGCGATAATTTCGTCCCGAGTAACGAGCACCCGAGCATTTTGGTGCTCGCTCATCTCTATTAAAAACGCAACGCAAGTTTGTGCTTTCCCATGCGATAACAAGGAGGCTCCATAGGGAGACATGGGAGAGAAAAAAAAAATTAAAATCACACATCACAGAAACATAGAAGATGTTGTGATTTTTTGTTTTCATCGCATCAGTGAAAACATCGCAGATGTGAAGGAAACCATTGAAAATCATTTGTTTCATAAATTTGCTTTTTACGGATTCCAATGTATTCATTCAGATGAGTGATTTTTAGCCGTGTAAAAAAGATAGCCCAAGGAATAATAGGACAATAGTGACCGAAAATGGTGGCGGATTATATACGACACATGAAAAGATAGGTTTTACCCTGTCTTCTGCTAAGATACGCTAGAATCTCCCATAAACTTCTATGGGAGCTGAAAAAATAGAGGGGGAGGGAGTTTCAAGCTGCCTCTATTTAAGCATTAGTAGTTCTTCTGAGGAGTTATGCTAACCAAGGGATGTCCGGGCTGCAGCGTATTTTTTTGCCGCTACACCGCAGCTGCCAGTCTGAACAGACAAGAAATGCTAATGTAGATCGGGACCTGATCACGTCTATTCTTCATTCATACGATTTTTAGTTGAGTTCAGCTGAGTGTAAAAATGCATACGGTCATACGGTCATGTGAAGGAGGCCTCAGACCAACTTCACACAGGTGAGCGCGATATGGGACCGTGAATGCTCTCCCCAAATCGTGCTCGCCAGCCATATGAAATCCCCAGGTGTTTTCCTACTTCCCACTTCGTGGATGTAGGGATCCTCCGTCGTGGCTGTCAGGATCGCAGAGCTACTCCTATTGTTTTTAATGGGAGACCTCACATCGCGTGCACCGAGCACATGGTTGCGATGCAGCCGCCGGCCTCATTGAAAACAATGTGCACTGCGATGCGAGAGCACGCCCAAAGAGAGAACATGCCGTGATTTGTTTCCCGCATAGCATCGCGTGCCATGCAGGCAAACAGGTCATGTGTATGACCCCATTCAAAAGAGTGGGTTTCATATTTGTGCATCTCGCAACGCATAAATCTCACGTGATTTTAGCATCCGTATGAAGGCAGCCTTATGCAGAATTTACCTGGGCACATGCGCAATTGAGCACCTCTTAGCACAACATTTTTGTGCTATGAATGAAGCTACTTTGAGTGCGTATCGGCATATTCTACTGTACCTTCTCTGCCCGCGAGGCATCTTCATTGGAACGCTGTGTTCTTTTTACTGATGTGTTTTGCGCATTTCCTTGCATATTGCGCGAGCATTTGTGCCCCCTTTGACTTTTATGGGGACATTGGTGCACAAATGCACAGAATGAGCATGTTCTATCTTTTTTCTGTGGCATGTGAACAAACCCATTGAAATCAATTTAATGAGGACTCTGGGGCTCCATGGGGCAGATGCAAATACAACTGAGTGCCATGAATGTGGTTGTTAAGAGGTCCAGTGCCCTTGGTGTCAGATAATAGCAATGCCTGTAGCCAACACCAAAGAGAGAAGTTTGAAGTGAAGACATACATAGTAACATAGTTCGTTACGCTGATTGAAGACAATGTCCATCTAGTCCAGCCTGTCTATCAGAGGAAGGCAAAAAACCCCAAGGGCAGAAGCCAGATAGCCCTTTTGGGGAAAAAAATTCCTTTCCGACTCCCTAATGGCAATCAGACTTTTCCCTGGATCAACCCCCAATAGTTCCTACCTGCCTGTATACCCGGATTGACAATTAACCTAAGATTTATATCCTGTAATATCCTTCCTCTCCAGAAAGACATCAAGTCCCCTTTTAAACTGCTCTTACAGTAAAGAATCCCCTTCTATGTTGGTGATGAGACCTACTTTCCGCTAATCGTAACGGATGTCCTCTTGTTACCGTCGTAGTCCTGGGTATAAACAGATCATGGGAGAGATCCTTGTATTGTCCCCTCATGTATTTATACATAGTTATTTGGTCACCCCTTAGCTGTCTTTTTTCTAGAGTAAATAATCCCAATTTTGATAGCCTCTCTGGGTATTCCAGTCCTCTCATTCCATGTATTAGTTTAGTTGCCCTTCTTTGAACCCCCTCCAGTACTGTAACGTCCTTCCTGAGCACCAGTGACCAGAACTGTACATAGTATTCCATGTGAGGCCTGACAAGTGCCTTATATAGTGGGAGGATAATGTTTTCGGCCCTAGCCCCTATACCTCTTTTAATACACCCCAAGACTTTATTTGCCTTTGCAGCAGCTGACTGGCATTGGTTACTCCAGTTTAGTCTACGATCCACTAGTACCCCCAGGTCTTTTTCCATATCACTTTTCCCTAGCGGTACCCCATTAAGTGTATATTGGTGATATCTGTTTCTCCTGCCCATGTGCATAGTCTTACATTTTTCAACATTGAACTTCATTTGCCATTTTTCTGCCCAAGCCCCCAGCTTATCTAGGTCCGTTTGTAGCCGTACATTGTCCTCCGTTGCATTAATTATATTGTATAATTGTGTCATCTGCACATATTGATATTTTGCTGTGCAGCCCCTCTATCAGGTCGTTGATAAATATATTGAACAGAGTGGGGCCTAATACCGAAGCCTGTGGCACCCCGCTAGCAACTGTGGTCCAATCAGAGTATGAACCATTTATTACCACCCTCTGCTTTCTATCATTGAGCCAATTTTTTACCCACTTACACACGTTTTCACCCAATCCGAGCTGCCTCATTTTGTATATTAGCCTATTATGTGGCACAGTGTCAAAGGCTTTAGAGAAGTCCAGATATACGAGATCAATAGATTCTCCCCGGTCCAGCTTAGAGCTTACTTCATCGTAGAAACTGATCAGATTTGTCTGACATGAACGACCCTTCATGAATCCATGCTGGTGAGGAGTTATTCCCTTGTTCTCCTTGAGGTACTCATCGATGGTGTCTCTCAGAATCCCCTTGAAAATTTTTCCCGTTACTGAAGTGAGACTTACTGGCCTGTAGTTACCAGGCTCCCTTTTGCTCCCCTTTTTGTAAATTGGTACCACGTTGGCAATGCGCTAATCCTATGGTACTACACCGGTCTTGATAGTGTCTAGAAATATTAGATATAGCGGCCTAGCTATCTCATCACTTAGTTCCCTTAGTATCCTTGGGTGTAATCCATCTGGGCCCGGCGATTTATCGATTTTAGTCTTCTTTAGTCGCTTCCGCACCTCCTCCTGCATTAATGGGAATCCATGCCGTAGTCTATATAATGTGCTGATTTTTTACGCATGTGGTTTTGGAATCCTTGTGCCAAAAAAGAAGTGACATGTTGCTATTTTATACAGGTTCCGCACCATACCTGTCTAAATTGAAAATTCTGTGTGTAGTTTTGTCCATTGAAGAACTAAATCCGAGTATAGAACAATGGCCATACATTTGCTCAGCTGTGGATTTCCGTCGCAACCTTTAGGGGTGGAGCCCACTCAGAAAAATCCATGTTGGATTCTGCCATGTGAACATTCCCTTACAATTTATCCTTAATCCCTTGAGGACCAGACACTTTTTAGCGATTTTACCCATGTGTTGGTAACTACCCTATTTTTTTTCTTACGTTACCAAAATTATTTTTGCAGGTTTTTTTTTCTGTGACATATAAGGCTTCTCCTCCGGGTCCTTGGCTGTCATTAACATATTTTTACTATCGGCCGGGATTTAAAACCGCGACCAAGTGCTATAAATTTATGATACTTGGTCTTTAATAGGTTAAATACTAAATGCACAGCCTTGGTATTTCTATTGTGTCATGTACAAGAAAACTACTGACATGAAAGATGGTAAGTTGTTCTTGTACATGATCTCAGTTTATGCAGCAGGCAGCGCATAGCTGTTCATTACACAAATGGGTCATTTACAGTGGTTCACAATATTGATTGCAGTCAAGCCCATTTAAGTTGTGTAACTTGCCAATATCTCCACAGCGTTTTTCTTTTCATCTTGTGACAGCCTGTCATAAGTGTTTTATTCTTAGTCTGCGTTGACAGATACGTGTAAATAAAACGACAATATGAAAACAATAAATCAGCGCTTGGCTATAAAAGATAAGCTTAAAGCAATTACAGACGTAGCCATTGTTAACATGACTGGCGGATTGTGGAAACCCGATGCAGAACATTGAGATACGTTCTACTGAGTGATTCAAACCTGTCCAATGTCAAGGTAACGTTTGCTACATTTGTACCTCACATTTGGTCCCTGACATAAGTGTTCTCTACTAAGAAATTACAAAAATTAATGAATGCATTATATTTCTAAATAACATATACATTAATTGGAAATATAACATCCAATATATGTATTCAGAGAGCACGGTCCAGGTTACCAGCAGGACGCACGGACTTGACCGGAATCAATTGCAGAAGACGGCGAGAAAAGGATCCGACATGCATAAAACCACGGCTTTATTGAGACCTAATAAAATCCCAACAGGAAAGTCATACAATGGTGTGACAACTGACGCGTTTCAAGCTGCCACAGTAGCTCTTAGTCATGGCATAAGAACGTGGCGCACCTGCTACCTTTGAAAAGAAACATAAAACTAATAAAGACAGAAAAAAGGGAGAAAGAAGACCTGCCAATTAGCCGTCAGGAGTGCAAAATCAGGTGAGATCTCTTATTTAAACCAAAGGGGTTACTGGTTTTCAACTGAGAAATTCAGTATGTTTATCTACTATTAAGTAATTTTTGATGGAGATCACCTTCTCTAATGGAGACTCGTTTAACGCCTCTAGCATGCAACCTCATCCTAGGGGGCCGTTTTGGGCCCCCAAACCACCATCGGGGCATTTAAATGTTACTGTCAGAATTGGCATTTAAAGGGTTAACAGCTGTGATCAGTAGTTGCGGGCGGGTGTCAGCTGCTAAGAAAAACCAGCACCCGCTGGAATGGACTTCCGATCCTGCGCCATCCAAACCCCGAACTCCCAAGATGTAACTGTGCCCTGTGGCCAGGTTAAACTGTAAGTCGTGCAACCAACATAGTGAAGTTGGCATGAGACACAGATCAAATACACTACATAAGAAGTGTTACAATTAACTGTTACACTTATACTGTTTAATATCAAATAAATACCATATATGCCATGCATCACCTCATCATGCTTGGAGTTACCACTGCGTGGCGCTCTAAGGTCTCGCTAACGCTGAGCAGCTTTGTTATGGTGTTTAATGGATTTTGTTATACTAAAATTGGAAATGGATGCAAAAATAAGGAAAAAATGCACATGGCCATAATAGGACACCTACTATCTGCTTCGGGTCAATGCTGTTTTGAATCTGAATTTCCCTAATTTTATTAACCCTTTCCAAGCCACAGTCGGACGTCTAAAGACATTATGATTTAAGGATGTTGGAAGACGCCCGTTGGGGTTTTCTTACTGTATATTGCCAGCCTCTCTGCTTTTGGAGCCTATCCAACATGTCACCTCATGCAGTACTGGCTTTAGCCAGCAGATAGCGCCATTGTATAACGGCAGAAAAAGAGTAAGCCCCCCTAGGAAAACCAGGATACAAATTGGATTGGAAAGGGTTAATGTATCAATGTAAATTTCAAATGAATGCTGCATGCTATGACCTTCCTCTACTGTGCATGATATTTGCGCTGGGGGGTAGGGGCACCGTAAGTTTCAAAGTTGGGTGAAAGACTTTCTCAGGCTGTTGTCAATTGGGCAGTTTTTTCGCTCACAAATTCCTGCATATGTGCTGTTCTGCCCCAACGCCATTTTCCTATCATATGAGCACTTGGAGAGGTACATTAGGAGCTGTTAGAGCATTTGATTGCCACCCCTCCCCCCCTTTAGAAAGGAAACAAAACAAGCGTCAGGGTGCCTCTTGGTTCCATTGGTGGGTACTATTGTCCTAGGTGGCTTTGATACTGGTATTAGATGCAGTTATCTCTATTATTATCTCTAAACTCTTTATTCTTTGAATATATGCAAGTAATGAGAGTCTTTGGGACTTGTTCTGAGTCATGTATATTAATACTGAGATCGGTTATGCACTTTAGTCGTTTATCCATTGGATCCATGGTTTTACTATAGTCTCCTTGTGGTGTTTGTGTCATGCATTATATGTATGTCTTTATTAAAGTGATTGCTTTGCTTCATACTCCTCTTGTTTTCTTGTTTTAATACTTGGTGTTGGAGTAGCTCTATACTATGGGAATCATTAGTTTATAATTAGAGATGAGCGAGTATACTCGTTAAGGCACATTACTCGAGTGAGTAGTGCCTTAGCCGTGTATCTCCCCGCTCGTCTCTAAAGATTCGGGGGCCAGCGGGGGGCGGGGAGCGGCGGGAGAGAGCAGGGAGCAACGGAGGGGAGATCTCCCTCTCTCCCGCCCCCCCCCCCCGCTCCCCGCCGCAACTCACCTGTCGCCCTTGAATCTTTAGAGACGAGCGTGGAGATACTCGGCTAAGGCACTACTCGCTCGAGTAATGTGCCTTAGCGAGTATACTCGCTCATCTCTATTTATAATGATGAATATGCTCAGCTCCTCTACTTGAAAATTCTGCATGCTTCTGTTAGTGTTTACTACTGATGACCTTTCCTCAGGTTAGTTCATCAATAGCTGATTGGTGGGGTCCGCAGCTCGATCAGTTGATTGAAGTGACAGTAGTGCTGAGATAAGCACTAGAGATGAGCGAGTATACTCGCTAAGGCACTTTAATCGAGCGAGTAGTGCCTTAGCCAAGTATCTCCCCGCTCGTCTCTAAAGATTCAGGGGCCGCCGCGGGTGACAGGTGAGTTGCGGCGGGGAGCAGAGGGGAGCGGGGGGGGGGGTGGGGGGAGTGAGGGATAGAGAGATCTACCCTCCGTTCCTCCCCGCTCTCCCTCGCCGTTCCCCACCCCCTGCCGGCTCCTGAATCTTTAGGAATCAATTGCCCTTAGCGAGTATGCTCGCTCATCACTAGTCCTCACACAACTATATCCATAGAAAATTAAAAATGTTATGGTTGTCAGAAGATGGCCTAACTCTTATTGACTCTAATAAAAAAAAATCTATTTGCACCCTAACCAGCCCAAATGCTAGCCTATGAATAAAGCAGAGTAACCGCCCTGAGAAGGACGCCCCTGCACCCATCTCTACTTCACCCTAATTTTTTATTTTTTTTTTAAAGGAGGGGGGAAGTTTTTGTTGTCACAAGGGCTCAGCAGATAGAAAAAAACTCTGATTCAACTAGTGGATATTTGACAAAAAATGTGTTTTAAAGTTGCTACTTCATATTACATAAATTTCATTTAAAGACATATATAGGATATTATGAAAGACTCAGAAGCAATGACACCATTAAACCCAGATAACTCATTCATATCCTCTGACCTACGTGTTTCACCCTTAAAATCAAAGGGCTCATCAGGAACCATAAGCAAATATCCTGTGTCACGGGTAAACCTACATTACCTCTAATCATCAATAATTGTATATAAAGCCAGACACATAAATTATATGTCACATATTATCAACTACATAGGTAGATGTGGACCAAATCTCATACTTTAGAAACTCCCATTTTGAGTTTACAATATATCAGTGTATCAATCAGTTTTCGCTTCTCAGAGGGAGTGGAACGCTGATAATGTGTCCACCTCTAATGGGAAACTAATGGCATATTGCATCAACTACAGATGGTGATGGTGTTTTTAATGAAGGCTGCGGATGTTAAATATAGTTAATGTGGTTGCTATCAGCCACACCATGCAGTACTGCAAATATCCCAGTAATTTCACAAGTAAGATCTTATAGCGATACAAATAGCCAAAACAAACATACATTAAAAACGTATAGAAACCCTGGAGATGTAGAAAACAAATAAAACTGTAGCAAAATCACATCCCTTCAAATGCAACCCACAGTGAGCAAAAATAGTGTCATGCTGGAACCACATCTTATCCGATGAACGTGACCAACATCAGTTACACAGCGTGGCACTACACTGCGCCAAAGATATCACTCATATGATATTATGATGGTACACGTATCCTGGACAAGCAAAAAATAAAGATGTGAACAGACATTGTAGATGTAAAAAGTATGGTGGGTATAAAGGACTCACATCCCTCAAGATATTACATGAGACCTCCCAACCCTGGGACACCTGTTGATATTGGATATCAGCCACACAAAGTGATCTACCTAAGCCCAATGCCCACGGGCAGATTTGATTTGCAGCACCCGCGCGGAAGATCCGCAATTCAAGCCGCCCATAGAGAGGCATTGGCGTCCGCACCTGAATTAGAGCATGCAGATTTGTTTTGCGCATCTGTTGATGCGGAAAAAAAATCGCAGCATGCTCCATTTCACTGCGGTTCCTGCACGGCGGCTTCCATTAAGGTCAATGAAGCCATCCAATTCACGGCCCGTCCACAGTTGATACTGCACCGCGGATTTCGCAGGCAGAGCAGGAGATTTAAAAAAAACAAAACTGTATTGCGCATGTATGACGGCGAACGGTGTGGACCATACGCAGTACAGATGTCCCGGAAGAATAGTTCCACGCACACGCACCGCCTGCAGACACAGGTACACAGAGTTACCGACCATGGGCAGGGTTGGATTCAACTACGGGCTCCCGCATTCGGAATCTGATCCGCCGGTGGACATGAGGTCCTACTTTCCTTAAAACTCCGGCTTCGTGGTTGTGCAGCATGTATACAGGAGAGCAGTGCGTGCGTTAACCAAGATACTATCCATAACTCGGCGCATCGAAGGAAAACACAGGCGTGCGTACGCCATAGCGATAACCATGGCAGAAAATACACACATCCAATGTGTTTACAATGAACACCTACATCGAGACAAAGAATGCACATGCACTCGCGCCACTGAATGGTAGTGTGGGGGGTCTGGAACGCAGACCGTAATGCGAATGTTGCCTGTATCCAAATTAAGAGGAAATATTATATAGAGTACTCATAGTTGAGAACCATAATGACCCACTATACACAGACTTAGTAAATCAGAATGAATTCTGTTTATTGTTGTACATTGCTAGTTTATATGCAAGTTGGAAAGAAGGCGTTTCCAATACCTAGTTTCATTCTACTTTTGCTGACCAAACCCTCATTCCAACAGATTACAATAGGGCTGTAAATCAAAAGCCTTTTAAACAAAAGGTATCAACAAAGCTGTTTGAACTATACATAAAACAATTACATGTGATAATAAAGGTTGTCTCCTGGCTGGCTGAGTACCTACTTAATCAGAATGTAATCTTAAAGATCCATCAACAATTTGCACATCAAAAGAGGGGGCATTGTTTCTAGTTTTCACATAGACAAAACTGGTCCAGCCACTTACTCGGGAGTCAGCATAAAGTTGATAAGTTGGTATTCATTAACATAGCTGAATAAAATCTAATTAATCATACATTTAGTATTCTAAAATCAATATTCAAATAAACGCTTGAATATACCTTTTTACATATGATTCTATATCCAAATTCTACTAGCAACTTCCGGAATGTTTTACATATAATACATAACATTATATAACCAAATAACTAATGTCACATTTATTACACTGTTTCCTTATCTTTCTTATGTTAGGTTATTGATTAATAATGATTGACCCCTATCATTCCCCCATTTGGACATCAGAGCCACCATTATCTCCTGGTACTGTCACTCATAGGTGCTGGGTTCCCAGGTAGGAATGGTGCACTCTATGTCCATCAAGATATGAAGACATAATATCAAATATTGCAAGTCAATCAAGTTTACAATACAGTAATCTTTAGATTTATCAACATCAATATCGTCATCGTCATATTAGACACTTAAAGGGGTGTATTTTTGGGTATGTCTCGAAGAGTCTCTACAGGAGTGGGGACAGATAATAGACAAGTCCGCACAATGTCCTCTCCACTCCTGAGGTTGGGCATACACGTGTGGGAAATATTTGCCCATCCAGTCCATCGCTTCTCCATGTGGATCGTTCGTAGTGGTGTTTCCCAATAAGAAGATAGTCCAATAAGACAAATGCAAAAGTCAAAATCAAAATGTCCATTACCTCCCCCACCCAAACAACGCCGGGATCCCACCCATCACTTTTCCTCTGGCTCGGGAACTTTCTTGCAGTGTGAGGCATGTATCCACTTTTACAGAAGTAGGCGTTGACAACAGAACTTGGTATGGTCGTCAAACCTTGGGTCCAAGGCCTTTACTACGTGTCTTTTTGTGACCACCCAATCTCCAGGTGGCAAGAAATGAGTCCCCTCTAGGTTGTCAGGGTCTGGAATTGGGGAAAACACTAGATCGGGTGTTATTTTCAGTTTACGACATAGTTCTTGTACATATTCAATAACCTTATCACACCCCTGCTGTAGGGCCTGTGGATGGTACAGGCCTAATCTTGGCATAGAGCCAAACAACACTTCTTTTAACTTAAGCATATAATTTTAGTTCTTTCAACTTTGTTAAACTCTGCGGGTGGTATGGAGTGTAAAACGCTTGTTCCACCCCAAGGGCTGACATCACCTTTCGCATCACTTAACCTGTAAATTGTGTACCTCTGTCACTCTCAATTGTCTCTAGTACCCCAAATCTACATACAAGTTCTGACACAAGTTTAGCCACTGTACATTGTGCGGTGGCTTTGAACAGGTCCACGCACACAAGGACGTACTCATACCTGCCTGATTTGGGAAGCTGGATGTAATCGATTTGTAATCTCTGAATAGGATACAGTGGTCACTTCACATGCCTTCACATATGCCTTCGCCAACCTGTCCAACCCTGGAGCATATCATACCTTGTCCATAACAGAAACCATGGCATTCCGAGAGGCATGCACTTTCCCGTGAGCTAGGACGGCGAGGTGGGGGTAGGCAGCCGCTGGTACATCATCTACGTCCCGTAGGACGCCAAATCCCAAATCAACAAGAGTGGTGGGACCAAGATCCAACTTACAGCACAAGGGGTCTTGCGTCCTGTCCTAGGAGAGCTGCAGCCTTGGCTGCCCTATCCCCTTGCTCTCTGGTGACTGCCCCTGCGTGTGTGCTTTAACCTTTATTATGGCCACCTGTCCTGGCAACATGATAGCTTAATGGGCTTGCCTTGTGCCGTGAGAAAGCTCCTGGACCGCCAAATGGGTCCATAATCGTGTGCAGTACCAAAGACGAGCCTGGAATCAGTGTAGATATTAGCAGTGGTACCTTTTTCAATCGTACAGGCCTCAGTTCCTGCGCTGACATGTATGGCGGCAGTGGTTTTTGTACAAGTATCTCATTCAGTGTGACTACTTCAAAACCTGTTACGAACCTTCCTTCGTCATTCAGGTATCTAGATCCATCCACAAACATTTCAAGGTGGGGGTTTAGGAGGGGTTTGTCAGTGACATGTGCGAACCCAGCTGTCACAATCATGCTGGTGTTCTGCGTCAAAGGCCTCCTCTTCATCATCAGTCAGAGAATTTGCAAAAAGCTGGTCCTCTGTACTTACTCCCCCATTTGAATAAGTGTCACCTAATGGCAATAAGGTGGCCGGATTCAAAGTGGTGCAACGTTGAAATGAGACATTGGATGAAGAGTGTACTGCAAGTTCCATTTTGATCTGTCTAGCACGGGACAGATGTCTACGCTTACCTGTGTCAGGATACCATGTATGTCATGTGGGGTGTAGATCACCATGGTGTGATCTAGGACAACGTCAGAACTTTTGTCCATTAGTGCCTGAACTGCTAGAACCGCTCGGACGCAGGATGGAGACCCTCTAGCCACCGCGTCAAGATGGGCACTGTAGTATGCTACAGGTCGCTTTTTGTGTCAGTACAGCGGTGGCGTGTCCCTCCATCTCAGTGTCGTACATTTGGAAAGGGTTGTCATAGTCTGGCAGCCCCAGTGCACCCGGTTACCTGTACTTTCAGCTGATAGAAGGCTGACTTGGCCTGCGGGGTCTGGGCAAATGGCCGTGAACCCAGACAGTCGTACAGAGGCTGCATGGTCATGGAGGCAGAGCGTCCATTGCCAATAGTATGAAACCAGTCCCAAGAAGGTACGCAACTGGGCATGGGAGGTGGGAAGTTGCATGTCACTTACCACCTTCGTGCGTTCCGGCGTCAGGTGCTTAGTACCTGGACCTAGGCAGTGGCCCAGGAACACTACGTGAGACTTGCAGAACTGAAGTTTCTCTTTGCTGGCTTTGCAGCCATTCTACTCTGATGGAGGAAACACAAAAGGCTTAGTGATGCATTGAGGTAACTATTTGTGTCAGCCGTACATAAAAGAAAATAAAAAACAAATCATCAACATATTACAAGAGGGCGGTGCCCTCGGGAATTGGCCAGGCGTCTAATACCAGCTTCATGCATCTGGTGAACTGGTATTGGGCTATACTGTGCCCCTTGTGGCAGCACTATCCAACAGTACTGCTTTCCTCTGAAATTAAATACAAACAAATACAGACAGTCTGTCGAGGTCCGTCTGACTGGTAGCCCAAAGGCTCAAAGGAACGACACTAAGAACTTGTTTCTCTGCGTGCGTAAGAGTGAAGACAGGGAGAGGTGTCGCTAGGTCTGCTGCCATCCGACAGAAGGTCGGGTGACTTTCAGACCTGGGGTGTATACGAGCCTCACCGGACGAGTGAAGTTCGATACAAGATCCCAAGGATCCCATCATTTCGGTTCCCAATATGCTTTCAGGACTTTCCAGCACAAGGAAGCGCATGAGGCATCGTGACCCTTTAAACATTACCTCTAGTGGTTCAGTTTCTGCCAGCTGAATCGGCACTCCTGAAACCCCTTGCACCAATTACTGCTAGACAATCAGGCTGGTATTCTATTTAAAATAGATCAGAACCTTGTAGCAAAAAAAAAAAATTAAAAATTAAAAATTTAGAAATTGCTGACCTGCAATACCTGGATCACCTATGTCAGATATCCAGTTCCTTGGGCTAAGCAATGACTCAGGAATTGGAGTTTGTCTTGGAGGTGGCTTACTATTTGTCAGGACCTGCGGAAAGCTGAGTTTCTGCAGTAGCTATCAAGACAAATACATGAGCCGGATCCACCAAGAGAGCAGTTAGTTTACAAAACCTCCTCTGAACTGTCACTTGAGGTCTCAACCCGTACCGATCCATCCGGTGAAAATTTGATGGATGCAGATAAGGCTTGTAAGATATTAGTACAAATAACAGACATGAATTACAACAAGGCAGAATAATCCACAAACATGTATTCATATTGGAATATGATATTCTTTAAGCAAATTCATTATTAATCTGATCCTGCCTGCAATGTCTCATCAAATTTGAGAAGGGAAAAAAAAACTTCCTAACTGCCCAAGCTCCTCACCCCCTCCTTTGTAGACAAAAGAAGGATGAAACATTACCTACTTTTACATTATCTAGCTCCACCCCTTCGATGCTGGTCGTTTGCATGTCTCTCCTACAGAACATTCTCTCAGAGACAGTGCAGTACTAACAGCATTTAGCAGTGATATAGACGTCCAACCAATCACAGAACTGACATTTACACAAAAAGCAAAAATATATATATATCTTAAAATCCCTATGTTCTCTATTTTTAAGACCGTATAATTCACATAATTCATTACAAGTTTCTTATTTCATCAGCGTCTTTCTTCCTTTCTATGACACTGAATTTTATCTCTATGAAACAGAACAATAGCTAAGATATTAATAAGCAACTAAAACATTCAGACTTTAAACAGCATTAATTATTAGTAATTACAAGACCTATACTTCTCAGCTAGGCTGGTCTGTGTTGAGGGTGGAGGAACACCTCTTCCTATTGTTCTTCCCTCCCATCTCCTTACATCACCTAGCTCCACCCCCTGTGGTCTGGCTCAGCGTTTGGTCTTTCTTGCCTCATTTAGTTTCTAGCCACCGGACAGTATATACCATATAACACAAGTATCTCATGTGAAGTAGAAACTGGGATTGTATTTACTGTTCATAGAACTTCCCATATTGAACAAAGTATATATATATATATTTAATATAATACAACATAGGGGCTTTTTCTTGTGCAGCCAAATATAACCAATTCTCAATTCACATTTCTTTGCAAAGACAAGTAGGCCCTCTAGTCTACAGAGAAACTTCTCCAGACAGATAGCAAAGCTGTATAACAGGTTCCACTGCCTGTGACCATCTTCTATTGTGTGTAAATAACCTGGGCTGTCTATTTAAGATTAACCCAGAATGTAATACACTTGCCCCCACCTTACAAAACTGCAAATTCACACTCACTAAGGGTTTTTTTTTTTTCTTTTCCTATACGGACTGATAATATGTGAAGTAGAAATTGGGATTGTATTTACTGTACACCAGACTTCCAATAATGAGCGAATTATGTATAGATAAGAAAAACTCTTAGTACCGCGGTTTTTACACGATTCGCTCAGAATAGGCTACCCAATGACAAACATAATACAACTTATGCCCATTTCCACCCACATACTTATATTCACCACTCCAGATAGCAACTATTATTACCGTGCATTGTTAAACCTTCTACCTTTCCTTAACTCATTGACTTGCTTTTTTCTTTTTTTCTTTCTTTTAACAAGTTATACTACACTTTCTTTGTTCCCTATTAACCTGCACAGTCTGCTTACACCATTCCTTACTACAGAGACAATACAACCCCCCATAGCTCATACCTTCTTTACACTCAGGAAAAAAACAAAAAAAAACCCACCCAGTATATATATACTTCATTGTTCTTTTGAACCCCCACAGATGTGAGTGGGGTATAACTTTCTTACACTTAGAAATTAGACATTACAAGAACACTAAGACGTACAACAAAGATTAGTTTACATAACAACAAGACTTACAAGACAAACAATAATGGTTATTTGTCACATAATTGTCCACAGATTTTGCATGAACTTACTTTATGTCCCAGAGGGACACAAACTATAAGAGGATTCCCTTTCTCTGATAACCCCCTACTGCCGTATCTATACTTGCCTTAATCCATCTGTCTAACATATTTTTATACAACCTTTTGACTATCTCTGAATCTTTTCCCCAAACTTGCTGGTCTAAGACTCCCAAAATTCTAAACACCTTACTACATTCTTCTTCCCACAGCTAACGTGCCTTCTTTGTCTTTTACTATTTCTCTGGCTGATTTCCATATAGGCATACTACTTGCCCTGTACGTTTCCCATATTGTCTGTTCCTTTATCTAAACCGGCGTCTCTGATATCTTTCATATGCTTTTTCCCGTACTATTGCCAGAACTCATAGTTAAAGGTTCCCGCTTTTCTAAGTCCTATCTTTCTATATTTTATATCCCTATTTGTCACCCAGACCTCTATTTGTCACCCAGACCTCTATTTGTCACCCAGACTTCTATTTGTCACCCAGACCTCTATTTGTCACCCAGACTTCTATTTGTCACCCAGACCCCTATTTGTCACCCAGACCTCTATTTGTCACCCAGACTTCTATTTGTCACCCAGACCTCTATTTGTCACCCAGACCTCTATTTGTCACCCAGACCCCTATTTGTCACCCAGACCTCTATTTGTCAGGGAACTTCTGGTGATATTATAACAGACTTAGTAAAAGCAAATTATGGCTAACATGACACAGACTATCAACGTACAGATTTCAACAATTACTACAGGCAACATGGCAATATACACACAAGGGTTCTTCCGTCTAGCACGGTCACTAAGAACACCGTAAATAACAGGCAGAAGCGTCCTATATAACATACAGCAACTCACCCCCTGTCGACACGAGGACTGAATGAAGTCAGGAGAGCCCAGAGCTTGAGTGGCAAGTCAAGAGCTTACCGTATACCGGTGTTTTGTAGATCTGGGGTCCCGTGGCCTCTCGTCCGGCTGGTCGGCAGGTAGTGTAGTCAGGTATCGGCTGCAGGTAAGGAGTTAGCTTCTGCCCCACGTTGGGCGCCAAATAAACTGTGGGGGGTCTGGAACGCAGACCGTAATGCGAATGTTGCCTGTATCCAAATTAAGAGGAAATATTATATAGAGTACTCATAGTTGAGAACCATAATGACCCACTATACACAGACTTAGTAAATCAGAATGAATTCTGTTTATTGTTGTACATTGCTAGTTTATATGCAAGTTGGAAAGAAGGCGTTTCCAATACCTAGTTTCATTCTACTTTTGCTGACCAAACCCTCATTCCAACAGATTACAATAGGGCTGTAAATCAAAAGCCTTTTAAACAAAAGGTATCAACAAAGCTGTTTGAACTATACATAAAACAATTACATGTGATAATAAAGGTTGTCTCCTGGCTGGCTGAGTACCTACTTAATCAGAATGTAATCTTAAAGATCCATCAACAATTTGCACATCAAAAGAGGGGACATTGTTTCTAGTTTTCACATAGACAAAACTGGTCCAGCCACTTACTCGGGAGTCAGCATAAAGTTGATAAGTTGGTATTCATTAACATAGCTGAATAAAATCTAATTAATCATACATTTAGTATTCTAAAATCAATATTCAAATAAACGCTTGAATATACCTTTTTACATATGATTCTATATCCAAATTCTACTAGCAACTTCCGGAATGTTTTACATATAATACATAACATTATATAACCAAATAACTAATGTCACATTTATTACACTGTTTCCTTATCTTTCTTATGTTAGGTTATTGATTAATAATGATTGACCCCTATCAGTAGTCATGGCAATAAAGTGCGCGTCTCGTATATTCAAGTAATGCGCGTACATCAAGTACCCATCTGTCACAAGAGGCGTGTGTCCCGGGCATTCTATGGGACATTTACAGGAGGATGTTGGGTTTATAAAGGAGTGTGGTCAGTTACTGAAGCTGAGGGGTCCTTTGTAATAAGGAGATCACTCAGATTAATAAGGTGACGCAGTATTTAAAGAACTACGACAGCGGTAGAAGGGGGATATAAAGTTATCCCGTGAACTCAAAAGTCTTGAAAACTACATCTTATATATAAAAAACGCAGAATCTGCTTGTTTATGTCGTATATAATCCACACTTCTGGTCCGATTGGAGTGAAATTTTGCATGAGTGTTCTGTAGCACCAGGCGACGAATACTGGTGGAATTAAAAACTGAAAACAAACCGACTTCCCCTGTAATTTCTATTGCCCATAGCAACCAATCACAGCTCAGCTGTCATATCTTATACTGCTGAGGTAAAATCAAAGCTGTGCTGTGATTGGTTGCTAATTCATATGTTGCTGAGGTAAAGTGAAAGCTGCGCTGTGATTGGTTGCTATTTTAAATATACTGCCGAGGTAAAACAAAAGCTGTGCCCTTGATTGGTTGCTATTTTTTACACTGCTGAGGTAAAATGACAGCTGCACTGTGATTGGTTGCTATTTTCTATACTGCTGAGGTAAAATGAAAGCTGCATCCTTGATTGGTTGCTATTTTTTACACTGCTGAGGTAAAATGAAAGCTGCACTGTGATTGGTTGCTATTTCCTATACTGCTGAGGTAAAATCAAACCAGCGCTGTGATTGGTTGCTAATTCATATATTGCTGAGGTAAAGTGAAAGCTGCACTGTGATTGCTTGTTATTTCTTATACTGCTGAGGTAAAATAAAAGCTGTGCTGTGATTGGTTGCTATTCCAAATATACTGCTGAGGTAAAATTAAAGCTGTGCTGTGATTGGTTGTTATTTCTTATACTGCTGAGGTAAAGTGAAAGCTGCACTGTGATTGCTTGTTATTTCTTATACTGCTGAGGTAAAATAAAAGCTGTGCTGTGATTGGTTGCTATTCCAAATATACTGCTGAGGTAAAATTAAAGCTGCGCTGTGATTGGTTGCTATTTCCTATACTGCTGAGGTGAAATGAAAGCTGCGCTGTGATTGGTGGATGGAGCACAACATGTCCACTTCTTGACCTTCATCAACAGCTTCCATCCGACAATTATGTGGAGCGGAGCTGAATCGTGCGGTGAATGTAAGGCCGGCACCTATATTAAAAAGGCTGATACCTTTTGCAGTGTAACAATGGGTGCAATTTACAAAATAAGGGACTTTGCAAACTGGCGCACGAAGGGAGTAGTATATATGTGTACATGTCCTTGCCCTCTGGCCCATATAGAAAAACAAAGAGGAAATTAAGAAGACGAGTTTTGGAACATTTCGGGGACATTGATGATAAAAATGTATAATATAAACAGAATGTTTATTACCCCTTTTCCTTATGCTTGAAGAAGGCGGCCGATGCTGTGACGAAGCGCGTTGATCTAGCTACAATCTATCTTTTATCTGCATGTTTATATTTTATTTACCTAGCTGTTTTAATTATAGCGTTGCAATATATAGGTGCACCATAAATAAATATTTGCTATCTTAATAATCCTAGTAACCCTATACGTCTTGTCATACAAGCGCAAAGGCATATTTCATTCTCAAATACCATTATATAGCGCCTTTTCTCTATATGAAATGGGCAATATTGCACATGCGCTCTCCTTGTGCCTGTAACTTGGATCCTTGCAAGACCCTACTCTGAGACTCCTGGACCAAACTAGCACCGCTGACAAGGACTGTAGGGTGCTAGCGTAGGGTGCCCTAGAACAGGAACCCCGCTAAACACCAGCTAAGCCCCTTTCCTGCTCTACACCAAATTGTATATATTACGTACCCAGGCGCTGTCCCACTCACTTTTGTGAATAACAAGAACAGGACGATTGTTAACCATAACCCCAGAAACCCCATTAGCCCTTGAATTCCAGATGATTGAGGTTATATACTATGACAAAAGAAGAGGAGACTGGAACAAACAGATCAGACAGAAAAAGGCCGAATAGAAGTGCTGATTGAAAACTGTATACCCTGAGAGTCTGAACAAGAAGTTCTCATTTGTGCCGTACGTATTGATTATTTTGTCTGTTTTTTTTTTTTTTTCATTTTTCTTCATAAAAGAAATTGGCCCATATGTATCTTTACTAATCATCTTTTGTATCTTGCACCAGCATTTTTATTCCCTTTTAGGCATAGCTGAATGATGGCTGGGGGAAGCTTTCAGCTGCATATATGAGAGCACAACTGTTTGCTCCACATACATCTAGTCCATAATTCACTTTTTTTTGTTGGGATAGGCGTGATGGTACAATATAGTTTATATCTATCTATCTATCTATCTATCTATCTATCCATCCATCCATCCATCCATCCATCTATCTATCTATCTATCTATCTATCTATCTAGGTAGATAGATAGACATATATACTTCTTAATGCGTGCACAGCACAAGTACTTGGTATGTTTATTATATTTGATTTTACTTATTTAAATACTATTGAATTCTGATGCTAAAACCGTAATGAGACACTTATGTACTTGACAGGCATGATAAGTACATTATAAACAGAATCAAATTAAAGACAAGGGTTTACTTAAAGTGTATTACATTTTCAATCTGGGTAGCAAACATGAGTGTTCTAAAAGTTTATATTGAATACGTGCCAATAAGGTTATTATATTTTGCACATCACATTAGGTGAAGGTACTAACACTGCTTGCTTAAATTGAATGTCTGACGACAAATAAAGATGATGTACAGTATACCTGCAATTGCTAACGTTATATGTTCTGACTTAGTTTGAAGGCGTCATGTTCCAAGCCATAGACAGGTGTTTCATTACTATATAACTAGATGCTGGCCCCTCTCTTGTGTTAATGCCATAGTTGCTGTTGCCTCTTACACAGATGAAGCCGCAGATATAATCCTGAAATATGATTTAATGATATGGTCCTTAATGCAGTTCAGGAAATTCTTCATCAGACACAAGCTAAGTGCCTTTGTGCTGTTAGGCTCACTGAATACAGGGTGCTCTCCTAACCCCATGTAATCTCACCATTAGATGTTTTGTGTTGAACCTACTTATATGGGTCCAAAAGGGAGAAAGGGAAGAGGAGAGTAAGCAGAAAGATGGAAAGACTGCAACCCACAACTGCTTTTAATTCATAAAATCAGAAAATTAAGAAATGGTAAAAAAGAATTCTATTGCTAATGTGCGGGTTTTTTTTAAATTGCTTCAGATATTACCAAGATGAATCATGCAAGACATGATATGCACTGGCCATGCAAGGTGAAGAACTACTACGACAACCACTTCCACCTAGGATGTCAGCCTAGGAGGTAGAGCTGAAGGCACTTACTGAGGCATATAAGGATTGCTGGAGTTAAGAGGTAAGCTGCACTCAAGGTCTAGGTACTCTATGAGCATTGCCCTCAATTATAGGTCCATTGGTGTAGATGCAGCTTTGTGTGGTCCTTGGGTAAACCAATGTGGAACACAGAAGCAATGTATTTGTTATACAAGGCTTTAGTTCTTTCCAAATAGGTAGCCATCACCAAAGTTCAGGCTAATATCAAGGAGACATCTGAGGCCCTAGGGAATTGGAGAGCAGATGCAGTAGCCAAAGCAGTGACCCAACTCCCTTTGAATAAGGTAATGGCTGTTAACCTGGTTGCATTCAAACCTAGTGTGGATATCTCTCTGTTGCCTATTTTGCAGGAACAGGCCTCAAAGGGAAAAAAAAGAGTGTCACAAAAAGGATGCAGAGCCATATGAGAGGGGAGTCTGGAGGAATGGTAAACACCTGTGCCTCCACCGAACACTGTACTCTATGATGTCACATTTGAGCCATGGACCAACTCACCAGTCGAAGGAGGTAATATGTGCTGTAGTGTCTTCTGCTTGAATTGTCCCAGGGTTCAACAATGCTGCAACAAAGTTTGCCTGTGCCTGACCTAGCCCATATAAAATGATAAAGATACTGTTTGATCATCTTACCAGTTTCAGAGACTGCAAGTGGGTCCCATCCAATTGCCAGAAGCCGGATGATAACACTGTATATTTGCCTTTTTGTTCTCTTTTTAGATTGCGACCAAAGCTACAGAAAATAATATGGCTAAAAAGTTATTGCCTGAGGTATTATGTCAATATGGGGTCCCCTGGGGTAATAGGGGGAGCACATTTTGTTAATGGAGTTCTTGAGAGGATTCAGATTTTCTTGATAATTGTACGAGTGTCTCATATTTCATATCACACGCAAAGCAGTGACAAGGAAGATGGATTCAATGGGAGCTTCAATCTTTAAGATTCGTGAGGTCAAAAAGGAGAAACGGTATCCAAGGATAATGTCTACTTGTTACTTTATACTCTTTAAGAAACACACCCAATTGATAGAAAGCTGTCACTTCATTCTTTGAGATTTGTTTGGCCAGACCATTGGTATAGTTCTGCTTTCCACAAAAGACACAAGCTATTCACAGAAGAATGCATTTGATGGTGATTTATAGTTGAAGCCTATAAAGTTGAGCATGGGGAATTTCAAGATAATTTTTGTTTCTGGAATTATATATTAATCTGTTTCACACTTATTGGTAAATTGTTTATTAGATCTATACTGGAAATATTTACACCTTGTTTTGCTCTTCATAGCAGTAGACCTAACAATGATGCCAGTCTGATACTTACAAGCACCTCTTCTCTTTGTAAGACGACTCATCTCTGACAAAAGAGACATAGCCAAATGTGCATTATGTCTTAAGACACAGCATAAGAAAATAATGTTAGAATATCTTTGCTTTTATGCTATATTGGTTTCCGAACTCCATCCAATGCTGACTTTTTTTCTGTTTTTTTAGTTTAATTGGGGATAAAAAGCTAAACAAAAATTATTTTTTTAACATTTCTAGTTATTTTTTTTTAATTAGTATATTTATGCTACAATAAAGTATGGGAATGGGTTCCCCATTTTGTTTGGGATGTTTTGATATATAATATGTACGGTTTTGGATTACAGGGCGCTTATAGCAACGGTTTGGGGTTATTTTCTTTATTATGTATGTATTGTTATTCTGTTATTTTTGTTTTACTTATTTATGTAATTATGTTTTTTACTATCTATGTCCCCCATGACGTTATGTAAGACCTCTGGGGGACGTTCACATGTTTTTTGGGTTTCTTTTATTTGACACTTTCCCACTGTAGCTGGGGCATCCATAGGAGCCCCAGTTACAAGGGGAAAACAACCCCTCTAGTGACATTATTCACTGGCAGAGCTGGTCAGGGTCTAGTACGACCCTGCAGCTGTGCCATAGCAGGAAATCCTGGCAGTCACATGATTCCCGGACTCACATAGTGAAATTTACACCACTTCCACTCTCACTTTTCAGTATACAGCGCTCATTGAGCACTGTGTACTCGGGGAAGGAAAAGGCAGAAAGGGTTCTACCCTCCCCCCCTGCCTTCTCCTCCAGGTTATCAGCTGTTACTAACAGCTCACAATGCACATGCTTCTGAATAATTACAGAAGCAGAGGCTTTAAACCCCCGCCATATTTTTATTATCAGCTGGGTTTAAAGCCCAGGAATATGCACCAGAAATTTACTGTGTCAGGTCCTAAACAGGTTAAACCCAAATTTAGAAAGGACTGCCTGAAGGAATCCCCAATGACCCAGTCTAACGCCTTCTCTGCATCCAAAGTCAAGAGCAGAAAAGACATTCTCCGGGCTTTAGCAAACGTAATTATATCAATAAATCGACGGGTACCATTCACTGTTTGATGCCCTTTTTGACAAAACCAACCTGATCTTTCGCTATTAAACATGGAAAAATATTCAATAATCTATTTGCTAAAACGTAAGAGTAAAGTTTAAGATCAGTGTTGAGCAACACTATACGTCTAATGTTAGATGGGACATAAGGAGTTTTCCTTGCCTTAGATAAAGTTACAATCATGTTTAATGGGAGAGGACAAAGTTTCAACTTCAGGAGGAAGAGTGAGTTTATAGAAAATATTATGAATATTAGAATAATTGGGTTGAGGTGTATTAGAATCGAGGTTCAAATTATGCAGGGCAGAGTAGTACTCACTATGTATTAGCTATGCCTTTGGGATCTAAAATTTTAGTATGGCTAGAAATCTATATCTATATGGGATTCTCCACTTAGTTTGTTGCAATTTGAGTTGCTTATGATTTTACCTGGTTTATTGCCTTGCCAGTAAAAATTCATCTTTAATCTATGAAGCACAAAATCATATTTGTAAATATTAATCTCACTCAGCCGTGCAGATAAAGATGTCATTTCTGACGCTTTGTCATTGAAATAGGACACTATTAAACCCACACAATCTGGTAAGTTGAGTCTGCAATGATAAAGCAAGTTGTTGTCCATATTTTAAGTCCTATGAAGCTTACTTAATAAAGTGACCATGAATTGTAGCTTTATGTGACCATAACGCAGTGTCGCTAACTTGTTGATTATCATTGAAATTGAAAAATTATTTTAAACTATCTGCCATTGAGGTAGAGTAACTAAGGTGTTAAAGAATATCTATGAATGGCTGCTTGTTTACTGTGAATGGAGGTGGGCAGCCTGAATGATCAAAAATTGAGTCTAGAAAGACAGCAGGTGTGGTGCTTTTTTTAACCCCTTAAGGAACTGTTTGTTTTAGTCCAAAAGGGTCAGGCACTTTTCAGGGATTTTACCCATGTGGTGATTTCACTGCCTATTTTTTGGTTGGCGTCGGTGGTAGGTCATTTTCTTTTTTACGTATACATTTTTATTTTATTCTGTAAATGTCTTTTACTTATTTTTCTAACTACCTTTTTACCATCTATGTTCTCATGATATCACTTAAGACTATGGGGGGACATTCACATAGTTTTGCTTTTTTTTATTTCATACTTTTCTACTCTAGCTGGGGCATCCATGGGAGATCAAGTTACAGTGGAAAACTTCTTCCTGCAGTGATATAAGTCCTTAACAGAGTTGATCAGGGTCTGCTAGGACCCTGCAGCTCTTCTGTGACAGAGGACACCTGGCGGTCATGATGTAGTGGCCCAGAGGGTCCTCCAGAATAGCCATGCATTCATAGTCCTGTCACACCTTGCTATGTGCTTCCAAAAGACATAGAAAGTGCCATACATTGGAGGAACCTTGTTTTCCCCTTCTTCTTAAACTTTAAAGCTTGGCAGCAGCTGGCTACCTATTGGCTGTATGTCATGCCCTCACTGATTGGTTGAGGGGGATGGGTAGAGTTCAGAGCAGGAAACTCCAGTATGAGAGAGTATGCTGAGGGGGAGAAGTAGATAAAACGTGTGGGAACAAGACAGGAAGAGAAGGAGAAGTCAGAGGAGTCTGCAGTGAGGACTCTGTGTAGGGAGGTCGTGTAGGAGGAGTGCACCAGAGCGAGCAGCTACAACACGCTTTTTTTTACAGGGACACTAGGATTCATCAGCTCCCTAGTCTGCCAGCAGTGAGGAGAAGAGAAGCTGGGACTGATTCCACCAAGACAGTGAGTTACAGAAACTCAGTGAATTTAAAGCCAGGGATAGTAAAAAGGTCCATCAAATTCTCAACTCAAATAACTGCATCCCCAACTTCCAGTAAGCCCAACAGATAGCTAGGCCTGTGGGAATTTCTACTGTTTAACCTCTAGATACAGTTAGAGAGAGCGTTGAAGAGGAAACTGTGTTCATTCAGATTCAACTGCATTACAACGTGTTGTCTTACTGCATAATCAATTGTTCTGCCAAAACTCTGCAAGACTGCCATTTTTGTGTTGTATTACCAAATTCAAGCTTCAGTAAAACTGTGCACTTCCAGTTTACTAATCAAAAACTACCAGGACTCGTGTCAAATTATTTCCACGATTGACCCTTAAGGCCCTAGATGAAGTGCTGGAATCACGTGACAAACCACCATTCATTGTAAGAATTTATCTATTATTTGTGCCACTGTGTGGTGACCGAGTGTAGGGACTGTGGATGTGGAACCACTGTGTCAACCTACTGGGTAGGTGAAGATTCGCTCCAGCATGGCTGACAGCCAACCCCAGCGTGGGAGGTAAGATACCAGATGAACAGCCCTGTATATAGATGGAAACTAGGATAGGTATCTTGCCCCGAACTGATAACCAGGAGAGGGAGACCCCTGCCTACAAGCGGAGCACTTGTCCCCATAAGGACGACCCCACAGTCTTCCTCTAGGCACTGACTTACCCTGGTGAACTAGAACACCTATAAGATAAAGATAGAACAACACCAGGGACTAAAGAAACAAAGGAGGAACAAGCAGACAAGATAAACAGAAAAGCAGACAGCGGGAACAACAGACTACAGAGTACACGAATGAAGAACACAGAGCACAAGCAGAATGCAAGGTACCAAGGTAACTGCCAAAGCAGCGGCTGGACATGAAGTGAAGGGAACAAACTCTCATCAACACTGCAGTAAGGTTTGAAAGGCCCAGGGCAGCTATATAGGATGGTGATTAGAAAAGGAACATCAGCTGAACAGGAAACCAGAAGCTATTAACCCTAGGAGTGCTGGAAGAGAGTGAATATAAGCTCAGGTAACAGAGGGAATGGGCTGATGCCCATATTTGCCAGACGTAGAAGCAGAAGATTGTGTCTGAACAGGGCACCTAACACCAAGTAGAACACCTTTGCCGCCATTGTTGAAAGAGATTGCAGACTCACCCGTGATATCCATCTTGCAATCCCCGTGGTCTTCCCCACTTTGGGGCATCTCGCTCGGGTGCTGCAGTGTGATCACCTGGTTGAATAATGAAAGTAATATTTTTACTCTCCCTCTTTAGTACATAGCGCTCATTGAGCACCTTGTAAAGCAGAAGGCAGCTTGTAAAGGAGAAGGCAGAAGCAGTTAAAAATGGCTTCTCCTTTTTCCTCTGGGTCCTTGGCTGTGTCTGACAGCTAAGAACCCAACCTGCTTCTTCTTAATTGCAGGAGCAGAGGCTTTAATCCTGCTCCATATTTCTATTATTGGCCAGGATTAGAGCCCAGGACCAAGCAATATATATTTACCATGCCTGGTCCTTCGGGGGGAAGAAAGCAATGTCATAAATTTTACAGTTCTGTCAGATAAAAAAAATACTTAAGCACGGGCCTCCTACTCCTTCTACAAATAACGCAGTAGAGTTATCCAAAATTATACCGAGGTAGACAGCAGGTGCGGTGCTTGTTTCGAAAGCAATGTCATAAAGTTTGCAAAGAACAAATACTACCAGGTGAACAGAATAGCCAAGCACAGGCCTTCTCCAAGGAAATGCTGTAGAGCTACAGCAGTTTCTTGTGCTTTATAACATTTTTTGTTTTGGGAGGAGGAGGAGGAAACATGGCGGAGGCAGGAGAAGGAGAGCTCTATACAGCGCCTGCTAATGGCGTACACCATCTGCTACACTGTGATCACTCTCTGCTGCTGGCTTAGCCTCTGCAACATATACAATGTGGAATTCCACCATGTAGGCATGTCACAGATGAGACAGTTGGTTGGTACCCTGAACTGTTGCTGCACTTCCAGCAGGCGAGGGGAGACTGGATATGAATGTTGAAAGTGTGAGCACAGTTTCAGCACTGGATGTAAATGTAGGTAGTTGTTTAGGAAGCGCTGCACTACCAGGTTTATCACATGGGCCAGGCACGGTACGTGCCTGAGATTGCCGAGGCCAAAGATTGCCTGCAGTTTGGCCCCATTGTCACACATGACCATGCCTGGCTTCTGATTATGCAGGGTCAGCCAGGTGTCAACCTAGGTCTGCACAGCCATCAACAGCCATGTGGCTGTGCTCTGCTAGAGATATGAGTTTAACCACAGGCAGTGCTATATGGAACCTGTTTTTGTCACATATAGATATCTGGGCCAATGTGCAGGGTGTTGAGAGGTGGTACAAAGAGGCAGAAGAAGAAAAAGATGAGGTGAACAGGGGGCAGATGTAGATGAATATCCCTCAAGACTTGAGGTACGTTGAAATGTGGACCACCAATTTCAGCTTTATGCCTCACCTGCAGAGCATTGACCCAGTGTTCTATTAAGGATGTAACGCCCCTGGCCATGCTTGCTGGACCAGATGTCTGTAGTTAGTTGAACCATGCTAATGACAGCGCTTTGCAATGTCAGGGGCACATTATGACTTACATGGCAGTACAGGGCAGGGACAGCTTTTGGGGAAAAGAAATTGTGACTTTAAATCTGGTATCATGCATTATCATGGAGCATCACATTGCAGAAGGCATCTGTGTCCACTAACCTGAGGGGCCGTATTTCCATTGCAAGCAGCTGTGCAATTCTTGCATTCAGGCTCTGTGTTGAGGGTGGAGGCACTGCCCTTAGGTTTTTCTGCAAAACCCTACCCCCTGTTTTGGCAGGGACATTTGTTGGGAATTCCAGACATTTGTTGGGAATCTCTCTCAGGTAAAAGTAATGAATCCAACAAATTCTTATTCACTCTTGCTGACAACTTTATCTTCCAAAAGGTAGAAGAGAAAACAAGAGAATCTACTATCTTGGACCTAATTCTTACCAACAGGGAGGAAATGGTTGAGGGAGTAAGGGTGGCTGGGACCTTAGGAGGCAGTGATCATGCTATCCTTGAATTTGGATAAAAAGGGAAGGAAGACCTGAGAAAACTCAGACCTTGGATTTTAGAAGGGCAGATTTTAATGAACTCAGAAAGAGGGTAGGGAGAATCCAATAGCTGGATGTTCTTAAGGACAGAAATGTCCAAGAAGGTTGGGAGATTCTCATAGCACAACCGTTAACAATCCCTAAGAGAAGGAAGAATGGGAAGCATTTGAAAAGACCTGGATGGATGAACACAGAACATGAACACATGTTAAAAAGGAAGAAAAATATTTTTATCAAATGGAAAGAGGGGGTAATATCTAAAGAAGATAATAATGCGGTCTGCAGAAACTGTAGGGCAAGTGTCAGAAAAGCTAAAGCTAATAATGAATTGAGGCTTGCAACAGAGGCCGAAAGCAATAAAAAAGGATTTTGGGGGATGTCAAAAGCAAAAGAAAAGTCAAAGATGCTATTGGATGCTTAGAAGATGAAATAGTGAATTGGTTAAGAATGATGTTGAGAAGCCTGAACTTTTAAATTCCTAATTTGTATCTGTTTTCTCTCAGAAAGTAGATGGGACATCAACTGATCTTCCTTGTGCTATTAGAGAAATAAAAGAATGCAGGCTATCCATAAGCAGAGAGATGGTGACAGAACACTTAGCTAACTTAAATGAATTGAAGTCTCAAGGTCCAGATAAATTACATCCTAGGATATTAAAGAAAGCAGCAGAGGTAATTGCTGAACTACTTGCCATAATCTTTGAAAATTCCTGGAGAACAGGAGAAGTCCCAGAAGATTGGAAGGGAAACTTTTGTCCCTATCTTCAAGAAATGGAAAGAAGGTGGATCCAGGAAACTACAGGCCTGTGAGCCTGACTTCTATCCCGGGAAAGATCTTTGAACAAATTGTTAAATAGCAAGTACTTGGATAAAAAGGGAGTAATTAACCAATAGCCAGCATGGGTTTTGTAACAAACAAATCATGCCAGACGAATCTAATTCCCTTCTATGAATAGAATCACCAACTGGGTTGATCAGGGAAATGCAGTGGATATAGTTTATCTTGACTTTAGCAAAGCATTTGACAAAATATCTCATGTCATACTTATTAAAAAATGACAAAATACGGGATTGACAAGGCAACTGCTAGGTGGATTCACAACTGGCTGAGTGATTGTACTCAAAGAATGGTCATAAATGGCTGCACACCCAAGTGGAAGAAAGTATCAAGTGGGGTACCACAAGGCTCTGTCCCAGGCCCAGTGTTGTTCAACATTTTTATAAATGATCTGGAGGAGGGAATTGATGGGAAAGTCATCAAATTTGCCAATGACACAAAGCTAGGAGGATAGCTAACACTAGTGAAAAGAGGGAGAGTCTTCAAAAGGATCTAGAAAAGCTTGAACAGTGGGTGGTGACTAATAGAATGGTATTTACCAAGGAAAAATGCAAAGTTCTACATCTGGGCAAGTAAAATTAAAAAAGCACATACAGAACGGGAGGAATTGGGCTAAGCAGCTGCAAATGTGAAAAAGACTTGGGTATACTAATAGATCATAAACTGAACATGAGTCAACAATGTGATGCCGCAGCCAAAAAGGCAAACACAATTCTGGGATGTATTAAGAGAAGCATAGAGTCTAGCTCACATGAGGTAATTATACCCCTCTACTCTTCCTTAGTCAGACCTCATTTGGAATACTGTGTCCAGTTCTAGGCACCCCACTTTAAAAAAGACATAGACAAACTGGAGCAAGTTCAGAGAAGAGTTACCAAGATGGTGAGTGGTCCGCAAATCATGTCCTGTGAGGAAAGGTTAAAGGATCTTGGAATGTTTAGCTTGCAAAAAAAAGGCTGAGAAGAGACTTAATAGCTGTCTACAAATATCTGAAGGGCTGTCACAGTGTAGAGGGATCAGCCCTATTCTCATTTGCACAAAGAAAGAGAAGAAGCAATGGGATAAAACTAAAAGGGAGGAAATACAAATTAGATATTAGAAAAAACTTTCTGACAGTGAGGGTGATCAATGAATGGAACAGGTTACGATTGTAGGTAGTGAGTTCTCCTCTAATGGAAGTGTTCAAACAGAGGCTGGATAGACATCTGACTGGGATGATTTAGTGATCCTGCACTGAGAAGGGGGTTGGACCAGATGACCGTGAAGGTCCCTTCCAACTCTACCATTCTATGATTCTAGGGTGCTGCCCTGCAATGTCCACCCCTTCTTCCTCCTCTTGTAAACTGCTTTGATGATTCTTCCTGCCTCTCCATGTTAGATCGAATGCTTCATCCTCTTCCCCCTCCTCTTCCTCTTCATCATCCTTCTCCTCCTGAGAGGACTCTATGTCACAGTTAGCACTGGGACCTGGCACCTTTGTTTCTGCATTCCCCTGAGTTGCCTGTGAAGGGCTGACCATGCGCACAGACCCGCACTCATTTTCCTTTTTGGACGAAAAAAATGGTTGGGTGTCAGTGCATTCGATGCCTTGGTCTTTACGCTTTGGTTGTTTGAACTGCCCTCGTTGACATCCATGACACTGAATGATCAAACAGCTCCTCAGACTCGTGTTTGTACAAGTGTGTGCGTAGGCCTGTGTAGGCCACATTGGCTAAGCCCTGCATGAGCATAACACTCAGATTATTTTCTTTAAATCCTGAAAACATTTTTCATCACATCTACCAAGAATCATCTATCACTGCTGTCTGCCATGCTTAAGACACAATATATCTGTAGCAGAATGGAAGGAAACCAGTATATATAGCAGGAAAGCAAATGGGACTACAAAAGTCTACAAGTACAGTACCCTAAACAAAATAAACTAAATTATATGGAAACTAGAACTCAAACCTACTATATGCATCAAAAGGAAACAAATTATGTCAAAAGGTAACAATTACTGTAAAATGTTCTTTAAGTGAGAAATGTAGGATTTTGGCCTTATTCAGTTCATGTTTAAAATATATATTTCCTGTTGGTATTTTATTCCATGACGCAGGGGAAAGTATTTTAAGAGAAGTGGTGCAGAGCACACCATACTGCTGTTAATGTGAAGGCTTCTTTTGATAGTCCTCCATCAATCTGCTCTATTACGTGTTGAAACTCTTTACTGTTATTATTTCTCTGTCTTCCATCAGCATTTGCAGCCCCTGAAATGCTTTCTCCTTCATGGATCATGGTATAAAACAGCAGCTGAGAATATATAATTTAGTTTTGGAAATGTGAGCGGAACCTTGATGGTTCTCCCTTTTTTTGTCCTATGTAATCTTTCGTCCATTGACTTTTCAAATTTTCTTTTGTGCTGTAGTTGTGATATCATTTCTTACACAGTATGCAAAGATTGGCTATAATCCTCATCTCGCTGATTGGTCTCTTTGGATGGTCTCTATAGATGTAAAATATGATTTCTGATCTACGAATAGCTCTTCTATTTCATTAAAATGTAATTCTGATGCACATAAGCAGAATCTAGGAAATATGTTTAACCACTTAATGATCTGGCCAATTTTGGCTTTACGGAGGTTGGCTCACAATAGAAATTGATGGCATATTGCAAGGCTACACTATGAAATCAGTTGCGATCTGTCCACTGTGACTGCTGACAATTGCTAGTACAAATTGGTGGTTGTGCTAGAAAAGCATAAAGCTACTTGGTTTTCTAGTTGGCCATTTAGCATAATGAGTCAATTATTTGACCTCCAGATATAACAAAGTTTAGCCGTCACCACTACCACTTCATTCTAGTGATTGTTACATAATTCGAAAGACAAGATTGGGAGATGTTGTGGATGTGAGAAATTACAGAATGGCTAAATCAAGGGTTGCACCAAAAAATAGAAAATGTACCTGATAGTTTCAAATGTTTGTTAAAACAGGTGGAAGAAGGTCAGGAGTTTATGGGGAGTTCTGAATATGATCTGCAAATAGGTAATAGCCAGGTCAAATGATTAAATAGGTTTGCTAAGAATACTGATGAAAAGTAATGGATAAACTATAAAAGGAGGTACAAAACTATCAGTCACGTATATAGAAGAGAAGGGGCTCGATAGTAAAGTCTTATTAAGATTCTGAATTTAAGCACCCAGAATAGAAGGGTCTGGTATTTGTTTTCCCCTCCACTCCCTTTCCATGACCTTTCAAGCCTGTACCATCCCTTGTTTGCATATTAAATTCCCCAAAGGAGCATTTCATGGTCTTTTAAAGGCTATGGAAAGCTTTGTGCCTGAAAAATCAATACACACATATCTTAGTAAGTCCCTGCTGAAAAAAAAAATAATACACTTACCTGTTTTTCTTGCATTGAGATTTCATTCTCTTGCATTTAGAAAGCCTCACACGTGGTTTGCAGGTTCTCCAGCATTCAGATTTCTGGTTAGGGGTGTGTCCCACACTAATCAGTTCATCTCTCTCATGACTGCACACAAGCTCAACTTCCTCTTCCCTCTTCTCTTTCATAGGCTGTGTAACAGAACCATACCTATGTAGTGCAACACAATATCTCTCCATCTATCTCTTCTCTAGCTTCCTGTGGTTCCTCCTTACTGCTGATCAGAGCAGAACTTTTACTTGGAGTGAATTACTACCCTCTGTAATAGTAGCTTTCTCATCTCTGCTTTCTGTCCTCCTGATCTGATTCACTATTCCCCGTCACTGTCGTACAGCTCTGTGTAATACCTCAGTGGAAAGGCAGTGAGTGCAAATTCACAATAAGGGAGCAGGCTAGGGGTGGAGTCAGTCAGTTTACTCTGACTGACAAAATTTGCTAACGGTTCAGTCCTCCAGCCTGCAGTGCCTTAGAAAACAAAACAAGCATAGCAATCTATCCGTCTGAATTTTATAATGAAAACCAATTACAAAAAGTCTTAATTTCCAAAAACACATTGTTCTCTTTTTTTCTTTTAGTCAAAGGTATACATAGCCTTTAAGACATTTCCCGACCTCTTGTTTTTAAGCCATTCGGTTCCTCTGGAGAGGGAAGTCTTGCACTGGTTCCAGCCACACAATAAGAAATGGGGTAGAACCAAACAGAGCTGAACCTTTTCTCTCCACGGGCCCCATTGCATCTGCATGTTCTATCTCTATGGCATTCACACCCTTGAAAACTATGCATGCATAGTAAACTATGAAACAGAGAAGAGAAGGTCTCATTGCAAAAGTCCAAATAAGGCACCTTACTGGTTGATGTTACCAGATACCCCAAACACAAGGGTGTAACTATAGAGGTTGCAGGGAATGTGGTTGCACCTGGGCCCAGGAGCCTTAGGAGTCCCATAAGGCCTCTCTTCTCCATATAGGGAGCCCAGTACTATAAATTAAATCATTATAGTTGGGGGGCCTTTTACAGAATTTGCATTGGGGCCCCGAATCTTCAAGTTACGCCTCTGCCCAAACAGGTTCTAATTGTATCACCCCTAGCCAATCTCTTGGCTCCTTTTGAGAGTAAAACACCTGTAAAGTTAACCACTAACTCAATTGCTCTTTATTTTTATATGGATCCTGCCTATATTATTGTAAAAATGTAGTTTAAAGTGTATTTAACAGGATTTCAGTTTGACTAGACTGGAAAACTCCCAAACTGTCAAATTGTAGAGCAGACATTTACAGACGGTCTCTCTATACATAGAGTAATCTGAAAACAAATAGAATTTGTTAATGTAGAGCACAGTAGGAAAAGAAGAAATCAATAAAGGAATAGAAAAACAGACAGGATTAGAAGCAGTGATTCCGTTATCTGCATCAGTACCCACAGCAAGTTTAAAAAGACTTTTGTGTTTTCAAACCTTTTCAGCGGTGAGTATTTGTAGGCTCGGATTGTGCACCGGCTCTTCGTTGTCATCTCCCGGAAAAATCAAAGCGCCTCAGATCACTACCTTTATCTTTTTCACAAGGTTTACAATTAAATATCTCACAATATATAGCCTTTGCCAGAATTGTACAATTTCATCTCTAAAGGATAGAGCCGGATAACAACACTTTTGGTGAATAAAGGGCCATATCATAGACTCCCAACGTCCCATATTTCATATGTTCTTCCATTGCTTATAGACTCAAGGTTGGATTTGTTAGCACAATTTTTGCTATTCGATATACTGTGTGTGCCAAATTAGATAATATGTGCAGGCCTGGAGAGCCTTTCAAAGACCACAAGTCTACATCATGTGTCCCCAAAAGAGTCTGAATCTTTATTCACATGCGTAAAGTTTAAAAAAAAATTCAACACAGGAAGTGAAGTAATTTAGGATACAGTTACATTATTTAGTGAGCTGATAGGTCATTCTCAGAGGGAGGTATTTGTGAGGTAGCTTGTGATGTCATCCATCTGGGAGGAACTTCGGTGAACATGCTCAGTTGATTCTTGAATTTGGTCTCATGAGAAGAACATCCTGTTTCTCCTCTCTGCTGTCCAAGACAAAGACATTCCTAGATAGGGTTTTGCCAGTTAGAACCGGTTTGACCAGTTTATGGACACAGAGCACTGCTCCTCCAATTCTTGTGGAGGTGGGGTGGGGGGGGGGTGATGTTTCCTTCCCCCAGAGGTTCAGACCGGAAATACAACATAGCATCTTCACAGTTGACAAAAATACAGAAAATACATATAGGACATCTCCCACAGATTATAGAAAGGGCAAAGGGGGCAAATGCCGCCCTAGGGGCTTCTCCCACCTTGTTCCCTTCAGACTCTCTTTGCAGCAGTTGAAATACATTTAAAGTGTGCATCTTATTCCATAAATGTTTTAGCATGTAGCAGTAGAGAAGATTATGTAGCTTTGAAGGAAATCTGACAACCTTGACCGACCCTATAAACTAATGAGTGAACAGCATAAAGCACGCTGATTTCAGATCTGCAATTTGTATCCTTATCCTGACTTCTATTCCCCCCGCTGTGCGCCCACAAACCCACTGCACAATGCATAGAGAGGACTAATGAGCGCGTGCACATAATGGAGAGGACTAGTCATCGTATGCAACAGCATGCAGTAAATGGCAGCTTTGCGGGCGCACAGCGGGAGAAACGGGAGTCAGTATAAGGATACAAATTACAGGTTTGAAATCTGTGTCCATAATAGGTTTCCCTCATTAATTTAGTTTATGGGGATGGTCTGAGGTGACACAGTCTCTTTATCTAATATTTCATTACTAAGGGTCAATGTTCCTTCCTTCTTCCTGCACTGCTAATTACCAAAAGCCATTAAAACTTTATTTTTAACTACAAGGAGATAATCAGCAACAGATACCTTTGACGATGCTTATTTCCTGGTTGATGAAAGCATCTCTCATGTTGTAATCCAACATATCAAACCTTGTTTTGTCCAACAGCAGGACGACAATTGTAATTATTATCTCTGAACTCACTTTCACGTCCCTGCTGTAAACCAGAAAATAGCCAATGACTACTGTTGATCTCTATGTTCTGCAAAAATGATTTAAAGGGAAGCACTTCTTGCACTCGGCAAGCACTTCATACAATGATCTAACAGGGTACCTCACGCTAATAAAGGGGTATTCTGGAACTAGATTTTTTTTCTTTATTTCCCAAGCGTAAGTAAATTTTGCAGAATTCAAACCACACACTATGGAGTCAAACCACACACTGGTTTGACTATAGGCTATCTATAGTTGCAACACCTAGGAACCCCAGACTTCACCTTTTCACCTCACCAGTTGGAAACTAAGCTTCACTGGTGGTCCTGAGGCCATCAAAATTGGAAGTGGTCCCATTTATGTGACACCTGATGCTACAATAGACCAAGCACGCTACTGGAGCATATGTACAGAGGCGTAGTCAGAGAGTTTTGGGTTTAGGCAGGTGGCCTTAACTTCAAAATGAGGGACAGTCCAGAGGTCACGACACATAGAACAGGTTCCGGAGAGGCAGCAGACAGGACAATGGTCAATACAAAAAGCTGAGGCCAGGAGTGGAGAATGCATAAAAGTCAGGCATAGCCAGAGGCAGAAACCAGGAACTCAATACAAGCAGATAACGCCTTCACATGGACCAAGAATACCAAACGTTTAGGCACCTGCCTCAAGGGGAAGGTGCTTGTTATAAGCAAAAGTGCTCCATGATTGGCAGGGTAAAAATTAGGAATGTGTGTGATGGCCCTTCAGGGGTATATGGGCATGCCCTCAAGCAGAGTCATAGCTAAAGGCTTATGGGCCCGGGTGAAAAGTTTATCTTGGGGCCCCACAACCTCTCTTAACCCCTTAATGCAGGGGCATAACTTGAAGTTCCTGGGCCCCAATGCAAAACCAGTAACAGGGCCCACAACTGCAATGCTTTATTCATAGTACAGTGCTCTCTGTATGGAGAAGAGAGGCCTTATGGACCCCCTAAGGTTCCTGGGCCCAGGTACAACCGCATCCCCTGCACCCTCTATAGTTATTCCAGTGACCTTAAGGCAGCAGAGAGGGCCACAGACGACAATGGAGATGGACACCTACAGAGAAGCCTACGAGAACACCAGTGAGGGGTCATGAGACAAGATGGTGACTATGAAGCATAACAAAAAGGTATGCATTTTTACAATGTACGCCATTTATGAATTCCCTACCATTTTGTGTATTCAGCTGATCCCAATGTGACGCCCTATCTGGTCACTTCCTGTTACATTTCAGACTATGTGCTGTTCATCTATATTTCCCTAATTTCAGTACAATGTACGTGTTGTCCCAGATTACATCAAATATATGAGCTAATTGTAGAAATGGAAACATGAAATAAAGTAAAAATGCAGTATTAATAAGTGATTCATCTTTATTCAGTAAGTACTTTGCATTTACAGGCTTATTACTACATTTTCCAAGGCCCAGATAACTCCTTTAGGGCGCCCACCCACTGGCGATTTTTTTCCCTGCGAAATTCGCAGCATTTTTTTCTCTGCAGGGGTCTATGGGACTTGTAATGTTAAAATCGCGATCGCGCAAAATCGCGATTTCGCGGTAAATTGCGATTTTGCGCGATCGCGATTTTAACATTACAAGTCCCATAGACCCCTGCAGAGAAAAAAATGCTGCGAATTTCGCAGGGAAAAAAATCGCCAGTGGGTGGGCGCCCTAAAGGGGTTGTCAGTGACTTTAGGCGTTTGTTCTATTGATGACCTATCCACAGGATGGAGAACATGCCAAAAAAAGTGTCAACGGCACTCACGATACATTTGTTATCAGAAATATACCAAATTACAGTAAAAAGACTAACTAAATAAATAATGCAAGGTTCTTGGTATATAATTTGATCAAATCATATTGGCCCATCTACCAACATCCAGGTGATCATGCTTTCAGATGAGTCCCAACACTAATAAAAGGTAGTCTAATCTTAACCTGGGAAAGATGGCTTCCTACCTTTAAGAATGGTTAGATTTAAGATTAGACCGGCAGCAGCGTCGGTAGGGATCTCGGGTGACAGACCTCCATCAATCATCTAGCGACAGACCTCCACCAATCATTTATCGATGACTTATCATGTGGATAGGTCAACAATAGAAAAAACATCCAAAGTCCCAGACAACCTCTTTAAGTATTTTTTTTTTACCAGAACAACTTTATCTCAACTACTGTATCTCCAGTTTTGAGAACTTCCAGAACTATATATACAAAATATATATTTGCAGCTACACTATTATGAGTTTTCTCCTTTAACCTACTCTGTACGGAAGAGTATAATGTAACACTGTGACATATGGGAATTACATTTGATGCCTGAAATTGCTCTGCTCCCACCCAACATAACACCTAAGTATCACCTACTGTCACTATACACACCTGCTTCATGATCGAAGCGCCTAACTCACCACGCTTCCCGCTACCACTCTGCAATTTGGCTCTCACCTCATGGCATGAACGCCCCTGAAAAAGAAGACTGTTGCCAAGTGAGACTGATGAGAAGGCACTTATACAGATGTCACTGATCGCAATGCACAATCATTCCAAAACAAGACGAAAAGTAGAGATTTAGCTTAAAAGTTGACAATTCAAAAGTAATAGTATAATTTTATGGATGTCTTTCATTCGAAGGTGCACAAGAATGTCATTCAGGGTACAGTATCCTATAATCCTGGAAGCCTACACCATGTACTACAGATAAAGGAGATCTGAGTGAGTTTGTTATAACTATAGACCTATTGCACTCAGTGGCTTTAGGCTCTGTTCACCTCTGCACTGGAGACTTGGAAATCTGATAGACCCTATTACAGTCAAAGGTGCCTATTGGGTGTCGTTGGTTTCCGTTATGTGACGTATCTCACACTGCTGTCATATTTGTTTCTGTTCCTATCACAAAGCAAAAAATGAAAATGCAAATGCAAATGTGAACTCAGCCTTAACCCATTAACAACCTCTCATACAACTTTTCACAGTTTAAGGGGCCTTATTTTGATGCATGCGCCTTTTTATGATGCTGCATCAGAATATCGATACAGGTGTCCCATGCATTCATGAATTCAATGAATGGCCAAGCATTGCCTGTGATTGGCTGCCTGTCACCAATCACAGGCAGCACTCAGCTATCATTTAATGAATGGCTGAGAGCTGCTTGTGATTGGCTGAGCGCTCGGCCAATCAGATACAGCCCTTTCAGCAGGTGGGGATTTTAAATCCCCGCCTGCTGAAAGAGCTTCAGAGCAGTGCAGGGAGAAGACAGGCTAGATGCGCCTGAGCCCCAGCAGCTGAGGAGAGGTGAGTATAATTTTTTTTTTTTTAGCATATTCTAGGGATGATTTTCAGGGAAGGGTTTATTTTTAAAGCCCTTCCCCAAAAATCCCTGCAGGGATTGCCAGCAGCTTTCAATGGGACTGCAGAAGTGCCGATCCCATTGAAAGCAATGGGAGAACATTGCGATCCTATGCCACAGCTGTCATAGCTGTGACAGCTGTGACAGGGGATTCTTTACTCCCCGCGGGGAGTCCCAGTGACAAGGGGACTCACAGTAGGGAATATTTACACAGCAACAGCGGAGAAGTGAGTGTGCATATATATATATATTTTTTTTTATTATTATTTATTTATTTATTTTTTGTTTGTTTTTTTTGTTTTTTTTACACAAATTGGGATGATTTTCAGGGAAGGGCTTATATTTAAAGCCTTTCACCGAAAATCACTGCAGGGGTTGCTGGCAGCCCATTGCTTGCAATGGGGCCATCGGCAGCAGCTGTGGCCCCATTGAAGGCAATGGGTAGGGACCTGCATTCACGCGTGTTTGTGCACGTACGTGGGTGCGCACTGTTCCACACTGTTTGCATAACTCCTATTTACTTCTGTGGGATTTACAGAAAGAGCATAGCCTAGCTGTTCTCAGCTGTTTCTGTCATCTCAGCCACCCCTACAGAGTGGTTTCCACATCACAGCCATGTTTGGCCAAGATAGTAAAATATAAGCAAAAATCATCCAGTCATCCACCAGTAATTGTGGAAACAATGGAGCATATCTGTACGGAAATCAGGGGTGGACCCTTAATCACATCAGAACATATTAAGTAGCAGCAATTCTAAAGCGGTTGTCCAGTTATAAAATATTGGTAGCCTATCCGCAGGACAGGCCATTAATAGTAGATCAGCAGGGGTCCACCACCTGGCTATTCATTGGGCCGCTGTGCTTTTGCACTGAGCTGTTTTCTGTAGGAAGCAGACAGCGCCGTTCTCACTGCAGTGACCAGGTTTGGTATTGCAGGGGAAGTTTCCACTGAAGTGAATGAGAACTTTGCCTGCAATACCAAGCCTGGCCACTGCAGGGAGAACAAAGCTGTCTACTTCCTGCAGAAATCAGCTCAGTGCACAAGCACATTAAATTGGATAACAGCTGATTGGAAGGGGTCCCGGGGGAAAAGACACCCACTGATCTACTATTCATGGCCTGTCCCGCAGATAGGCCATAAATAGTTTAGAAATCCCTTTAGCTGGCAGGAGAGGTCTGGAAAAGCAAAGCTCTAGAATAGCAAAGGGTATACAACTGAGTAATAATGAGCAGAATTAACCCCTACTACTAATCCAAAACCCTGGGTGTGGTAACACAAAGGATCTAGCAGAGCTAGAACAGGTAAGGAGAGAGGGAAATCTGCAATCATACGCACCGAACAGACAAACACATACTGGTCGAAGCGCGGCTTGTGACATCTACTACACTATCATATCATTTGCCTACAGACAACACCAAAGGGCGCTTACTGCATTCAGATTTTTATAGCTCTCATTGAATTTAATACTGCTTTTGTAAATCTATATATAATGAGCGCCCCCTAGTGGTGGCGGCTTATAATCAGATAGAAAATTTGGACTGTGTGAAAAAAGTGCTGCTCTCTGTAGGCGTCTATTTAGAGCTTTCTTACTGGGCACTAACATTTTTGTCATAAGCGGTATACTAACAAAGTTCCTTAACTTTTCTTTCTGTAGATTATTTCTATTTTAATCTGCCAGATAGACAGCAAAGTAATTTACGCTTTTGATCTCAACGGAGTCATGACATTAACTTTTCACAAACATATAAAATCTTTTACGATTTCCCCCCCCCCCCCCCCCCCCCCCCCATTATTTACGAGATATCGCCATTTGATTTCGGATGACTTTCATGTCACCTTGGAGTCTCCCAACGCTGTTCTATTCTTTCCCTTGTTTGGCAAATTTTGTTACAGTCTCATATTTTTGAGATGTTCCTGCCCCTCCTTCTGAGGGTCCCAGGACCCCTCCAGCAATCCTCCTCCTGCTGCTGTTTCATGCTGTGGAGCTCGCTCGCTGCTTTGATGCACCCACCTTCTGGGTTTCCACGGCAACGGCCTTCATTTTACCAGTCTACCACGCGGCGAAGTTGCAAGATGCTCCCTCAGCTCAGAGTCTGTTCTTCTCAGTCAGCGCTGAAAAGGCGGGGGGGGGGGGGGGGGGGGGGGGGGGGGGGAGACTAATGAAGAAAAGGGGGTTACAGAGAAAGTAGAACTAACATACGGAAAGGCAGGGTAAAAGGGCACAGACACTGCAGTGAGAAGGGTTACGGGATGGATGTGCGATGCATTGCAAGCTCCGCGATACAAGATCCGACACATAGGCTTTAATACCTGTGGTTGTGCACCTATATACCGTATTTCTCCTTTAGATTGTAAGCTCTAGTACGCATAGACCTCATTACTATTTGCATGCATAGCTTTGCCTGCGGGATATGTTTCCAATGTATGTCAATTATTAGAATTATCATATTGTATATTTGCATGCATCGTCTCCTGTCTCTTACAATATACGTTGCTGTATTATGTGGAACCAGATACTAGCAGTGATATGTAGATGTAGCAGAGCTGAATCTACCAGTCAACAGTTTAGGCCAGCATTATTTTTCAGGCTGTACAGGGTTATTATAAATGATCTTCCCGATTTGAAAGCCTTAGACTGGGTTCACACAGGGCGAAAGTCCCGCGGAAATCTCACAGAATGTCCGCAGCCGGATTGCACGGAAATTCCGCAAGATTTCTGCAGCAGAAAGGCAGCCTCAAAACCCGCGCCGTTTGGTGTGGCTTTGAAGCGGCTTGTCGGCCTGTATTCTGCTGCGGGAATCTCTCCCAATAGAGAGGAGAGAGCCCGCAGCGGAAATGGCAAAACAATTGGCATGCCGCAGATTTGAACTCTGTGCCACACGTCAGTTTCAGCATAGCTTGTCCGCAGCGGACTTTCCACAACATGTGGATCTCGTACACTTTGCTGCTAAGGCTCGGGCTTTAGGAATGCATGTGGAATTTTCGTGCGGAAAGTCCACATAGAAATTCCGCGGAAATTCTGCCTTGTGTGAACCCAGCTTTACAATTCTTGTTTAATGACACTCAAATGCATAAATTTGATATAAATGGAAATAGAAACTTAAAGCGTTTTGTTGCAGAACATCAAAAATGCTTTCCCCATCAGAGGTGATCAATGTCATTCAACAGACATTGAGCCTGTTGATAGGTTCCTGCCATATATGTTGTAGTGCATCAGGACTGACTGATGGCTTCTGGGATATGTACTGCATTTCCCTGATCAACCCAGTCGGTGATTCTGTTATAGAAGGAAATTACATTCGTCTGGCATGACTTGCTTGTTACAAACCCATGCTGGCTCTGGTTAATTACTCCCTTTTTATCCAAGTACTTGCATACATGCTGTTTAATAATTTGTTCAACGATCTTTCCCGGTATAGAAGTCAGGCTTACAGGCCTGTAGTTTCCAGGATCCACCTTCTTCCCTTTTTTGAAGATAGGGACAATATTTGCCCTTTTCCAATCTTCTGGGACTTCTCCTGTTCTCCAGGAATTTTCAAAGATTATGGTGAGTGGTTCAGCAATTACCTCCGCTGCTTCCTTTAGTTTTCTAGGATATAATTCATCTGGACCTGGAGACTTGAATTCATTTAACTTAGCTAAGTGTTCCCTCACCATCTTTCTGCTTAAAGATAGCCTGCATTTTTTTATTCCCCAATAGCACAGGGAAGATCAGTTGAGGTTCCATCTACTTTCTGAGAGAAAACAGATACAAAATAGGAATTTAAAACTTTGGCCTTCTCAACATCATTCTTAACCAATTACCCATTTTCATCTTGTAAGCATCCAATAGCATCTTTGATTTTTTTTTTGACAAAAACCCCCAAAATTCCTTTTTATTGCTTTTGGCCTCTGTTGCAAGCCTCCATTCATTATTAGCTTTAGCTTTTCTGACACTTGCCCTACTATTTCTGCAGACCACATTATATCCCCCCCCCCCTCTTTCCATTTGATAAACATATTTCTCTTCCTTTTTAACATGTGTACAAGTTCTGTGTTCATCCATCCCGGTCTCTTTAAATGCTTCCCATTCTTCCTTCTTTTAGGGATTGTTAACAATTGTGCTTTGAGAATCTCATTTCATAATATTTCCCAACCTTCGTGGACTTTTCTGTTCTTAAGAACATCCAGCCATTGGATTCTTTCTACCCTCTTTCTGAGTTCATTAAAATCTGCCTTTCTGAAATCCAACCTTGAGGTCTGAGTTTTCTCAGGTCTTCCTTCCATTTTTACCCAAAATTCAAGGATGCATGATCACTGCCTCCTAAGGTCCCAGCCACCTTTACTTCTTCAACCATTCCCTCCCTGTTGGTAAGAATTAGGTCCAAGATAACAGATCCCTTTGTTTTCTCTTCTGCGATTTGTAAGATAAAGTTGTCAGAAAGCGCGGAGAAAAATTTGTTGGATCCATTATTTTTTACCTGAGAGAGATTCCCGACAAATATCTGGATAGTTAAAATCTCCCATAATCACTGATAGGTGCACTGTTCAGACACAATCTTCTGCTTCTGTGTCTGGCAAATATGGGCGTCGTCCCATTCTCTCTGTTCCCTGAGTTTATATTCACTCTCTTCCAGCACTCCTAGGGTTAAATGCTTCTGGTCTCCTGTTCAGCTGATGCTCCTTTTCTAATCACCATCCTATATAGCTGCCCTGGGTCTTTCAGACCTTGCTGCAGTGTTGTTGAGAGTTTGTTCTCTTCACTTCATGTCCAGCCGCTGCTTCGGCAGTTACCTTGCTACCTTGCTGTCTGCTTATGTTCTGTGTTCTTCATTTGTGTACTCTGTAGTCTGTTGTTTCCATTGTCCGCTTTTCTGTTTATCCTTGTCCGCTTGTTCCTCCTTTGTTTCTGTACTCCCCGGTATTGTTCTATCTTTGTCTTTTAGGTGTTCTGGCCCACCAGGGTAAGTCAGCGCCCATGGGGTCGTACTTATCAGGACGAGTACTCCGCTTGTAGGCAGGGGTCTACCTCTCCTGGTTATCAGTTCAGGGCAAGATACCTTCCCTAGTTTCCATCCATATATGGGGCTGTTCATTTGGAATCTTCCCTCACATGCTGGGTGGACTGTCAGCCGTGCTGGATTGGACCTTCACCTACCCAGTAGGTTGACACAGTGGTTCCACAGTCCTCACAATCACTGTCATGCTTTTTTGAGAGCTTGGCCATCTGATGTAGAAAGAGTTCAACCATTTCTTCTGCTTGTCCAGGTGGCCTATAGTAAATGCTTACAATGCTGTCCTTTCTGTTGTTCTCTCCTTGAATTCTTACCCAAACAGTTTCTACAGAACTCCCATGCTCTGAAGCTTGAATCTCTGTGGAGATGAATGTTTTCCTAACATACAATGCAATACCTCCTCCCCCCTTTTTTAGGTCTGTTTCTTATAAATAAGTTGTATCTTTCAAGTTTTGTATTCCAATCATGTGTATCATTGCAGTAAGTTTCCATGATGTCTATGACATCATATTTCCCTTTCTTTGTTTGTTTCCCATGCTCTGTGCATTTGTGTATAAACATTTTAGTTTGTGATCGGTGTCTCTTCCGCCTCTACTTTCCTACAGAATTTTTTGGCTTTGTTCTTTCTTTCCACTTCTAATAGCAATGTTCTCAATGGCATTCCTTAGCTGTATATTTTTTACATGACCTTTCACTTCCCTTCCCATATTGTTCTACTTTAAAGCTCTTCTAATAAGTCAAGCAAGGCGCCCACCAAATATAAGCTTACTTATTTTTGTATGGTGCAACCTGTCTCTAGCAAGCAGTCAATCATATAGGTAATTCACGCCATGGTCTTGAAATCCAATTCTTGCTGACAGCACCATCGATGTAGCCAGCTGTTCACCTCTAGAATCCTGTTCCATCTTCTAATTCCATGGCCATCCACTGGGAGGATGAATGAGAAGACTACCTGTGCTTTTAGTTCCTTCACCTTCTTTCTGAGGTATTCAAAGTCTCTGCAGATAGTTGCAAGGTCCTTTTTTGCAGTGTTATTTGTCCCTACATGTATTAAAAGGAATAGGTGGTGTTCTGTAGGACTGAAGAGTCTTGACTGCCTACCAGACACATCTTTGATTTGTGCACCTGGAAGACAGCACACCTCTCGTGGGGTGTCAGGTTTGTAGACAGCGGCCTCTGTTCCTCTCAATAGGGAATCCCCCACGACCACCACTCCCCTTTTCTTTTTCACAACAGCACTTCTCTTTCTCCATTCAAGAGGACTTTGTGTGCTTACTACACAGTTCTTTGTGGGTTGAGTCATTTCTTGCTGTACCTCTTTCTCCTCTGCTCTGTTCTTTGTGGGTAGAGTCATTTCTTGCTGTACCGCTTTCTCCTTCTGCTCAGGAACCTCTACCAGGCCCCCCTGTGTGAGAACCCGGTACAGGTTCCGAGCAGTATGGGTGCTGGCTGACTCCTGAACTTCCTGCTTCTTTGCGTCACATGCTTTCATTCCTCAGCTTCTGCAGGTACACTGGACATTTCTTTTTCTTCAACATTTTCAAGACTTTCTTTTGCTCTGTCAAGTAAACCCTCACTTTCCTTAATGAGTTTCAATGTAGCTATTCTCTCCTGAAGACTGTGCACCTTTTCCTCCAGTAGAGACACAACCTTGCATTTCTGGCAGGTGAAGTTTAGCTTTTCCTCTGGTAGGCCTGTAAACATATAGCATACACTGCAGCACACCAAATGGTTCCATTCCTTTTCCATGTTGTCAGTTGATGTCCGCTTCCAAACTTTTAAAAGTCAAGAATTGTAGTGAAGATACATAACCTACAAAATACTATTAAGTTTACAACTTTGCGATTGAGATGAAGCAGCAAATCACAATGAGGTCCTTTTAATAGGGTACTTTAACTATCCGGATATAAACTGGGAATCCAAAACCTGGGGATCTCAGAAAGGTAACAAGTTTTTGTCAATAACAAAAGATAATAATTACCTGACCCAGCTTGTACAGGATCCAAGTAGAGAGACAACTATTTTTGGACTTAATACTAACCAACAGACCTGACGGACTAACAGAGGGTGCAGGTCAAGGTATATAATAAATATATAATAAATTCCAACTTGTCCTTCAAGAGGGAGTTTTATCGGGGAAAATACAAAACTTTAGGAAGGCAAAGTTCGACAAGTTCAGAGATGAACTTAACCTTATTGACTTGTACAATGTACTTAGAAATGAGAGTACAGACAATAAATGGGAAATGTTTAAAAATATCTTAAATACTTACTGTGAGCGGTTCATACCTGAAAAGAATAAAAGGGTTGGGAGTAGAAGAAAACCAATGTGGCTCAAGAAAGATGTAAAGGGTCAATAAACTGCAAAAAGAAAGAGTTTAAACTACTAAAACAAGAAGGCAGCGAAGAAGCACTATAAACCTATATTGAAAAAAAAATTATGTAAAAATCAGATAAAAGCAGCAAAGGTGGTAAAAAGATAAATATTAAAAGGTTGGCCCTTTAAGAAAAAAATATATTAACAGAGAAAAATGTCAGATGAGATGCAGAGTGATAATGTAAACTCGTCACTAAATCCCACTAGTCTAAACCACGGAGAAGTGTAAAGCCACCTTAAAAAGATTAAAATAGGTAAAACACTGCTTCCCAATAACATACACCCCCGGGTTCTAATGAAATTAAGTACTGTGATGAATAGACAGCTGTTTCTTATATTTAAGGACTCAATAGTGACGGGGTCTGTTCTACTGGATTGGCACATAGTGCCTTACTTCCATTGTAGGTAAAATGTTTGAAGGGTTTCTAAGAGATTCTATCCTGGAGGACCTCAAGGAAAATAACTGTATAACTCCATATCAGCATGGGTCTAAGGGGGTCAAACCTGTCAAACCAACCTGAGCAGCTTCTACGAGGAGGCAAGTTCTAGAATGGACTGGGGAGAGTCACTGGATCTTGTGTACCTGGACTTTTCCAAAGAGTTTATTACTGCGCTACATAAAAGGTTGGTATATAAAATGAGAATGCTTTGTTTGGGTGAGAATGTGTGTAAATGGGTAAGTAACTGGTCAGTGATAGAAAGCAGGGGGTGGATATAAATGGTACATACTATGAATGGGTCACCATTACTATTAACGTACCACAGGGGTCAGTGTTGAAGGAGCTATTAGTGGGGTACCATAGGAGTTGGGTTTGGGCACCGGTACTCAAGAAGTACATATCAGAGCTTGAGCGGGTACAAAGGCAGGCAGCAAAAGTAATAAACAGAATTTGCAGACTATAATATCCTGCGAGGTTATCAAAATTGGGGGTTATTTAGTTTAGAAAAAAAAGACAGCTGAAGGGCGACCTAATAACTATGTATAAATATATCAGGGGACAATACAGAGATCTCTCCCATCATTTATTTATTCCCAGGACTGTGACAGTAACAAGGGGGCGCCCTCTACGTCTAGAGGAAAGAAGGTTCCTACACCGAAATAGAAGGAGGTTCTTTACAGCAAGAGCAGTGAGACTATCGACCTCCCTGCCTGAAGATGTGATGATGGCAATCTCACTAAGGGAGTTTAAGAGGGGCCTGGGTGCCTTTTTTCAGTGTTACCATATTACATGTTATAGTCAGTACTTACTTCAGAAGGAACGGTGTTCCATAGTTACTCTAATTGTCAGCCTTAGGGTGCCTACCCACTAGGAATATTTTTTCCTGCGCTGCGAGTGCGAGTGCCTCGTAGCGCAGAGAGAACGCTAAAATATCGCACACTGTTTTCAATGGGCCGGCGGCAGCAGCGCCAGCCTCATTTCAAACATAGGGAATACATTGCGGTCTTCTGCCACAGTTGTGACAGCTATGGCAGGGGATTCCTTCAGTCCTGCTCTGAATCAAAATTGGATGGGGGGAGAGGGGGGAATTAGGCAGAAATGGACTTTCGGCCTAATATACTATATTACTATGGAATCCCCGGGATTGTTTCCTCATGGAAAAAGTAGGGGCCGTACACTTTCCTACAGGTTATAGCACAAAACACATTCACCTTGGAGGAGTCACGCAACACTAAACACTAAAGATTCCATGAAACCATCAATTTTCATTACCGTTTACTATCGCAGAAAGAACGTCGCCTCGCTTTGTTGTCCAGTTTCAAGTAACAGGTAGGAATAATATTGCAGACCTTTGCACAGAATTTTTCACGCAGTTGGCTGCAGGATGTCCAATTCTCAGCTTGTTCTGACGGTGGATTTCTGCGGACTTTGTGTGAAACCAGCACAGACACACTCCACTGTGTCCACGCTTTCTGGTGGACGGCCAGATGACCTTTTCTTACAGATGCAACCTTTTTCCATAAAATTGGAGTACCACTGATGAATTATGTGCACACTTGGTGGCTCTGCAGCAAACCTTGATAAAAAATAACGTTGCACAGTAATAACAGGTATAAATGTTGATGAAGTAGTAATAACAGGTAGACGTGAAAATCAATGACACAACACTCTCAAAGCTTTGTTGGCAGCCATTTTGTCTCACATACCCCTAGTGAAGACTATGGAAGAATAAAACTTTTTGTGCCTAATTTAGCAAAACTGTCTAACAGTAAGACCGTCATTGTTGCCAATATTACCTCCGCAGCTTGAGAAGTGGAAGGTCCCCTGTGACTGGTTTGTATGGGCAACAATGATAGTTTTATTGTTAAATAGTTTTGCTAAATGAAACTTTTTGAGTTTCTGTTTCCATCAAATTTCTGTATCTGAGTTTGAATTGGGAGGGTTTCACATCAGGATGGTCATTTAGAGTAACCCTGTAATTGTGTGAGCTATCTATCTATCTCATATCTATCTATCTATCTATCTATCTATCTATCTAACTCATATCGATCTATTTATCTATCCATCTCATATCTATCCATCTCATATCTATCTATCTATCTTTCTATCTATGTCATATCTATCTATCTATCTCTCATATCTATCTATCTAATATCTATCTATCTATCTATCTAATATCTATCTATCTATTCATCTATCTCCTATCTATCTATGTATCTAATATCGATCTATCTTTCTATCTATGTCATATCTATCTATCTATCTCTCATATCTATCTATCTATCTATCTAATATCTATCTATCTATCTATCTAATATCTATCTATCTATCTATCTATCTATCTATCTCACATCTGTCAATCTATTTATTTATCTTATATCTATCTATCTCCTATCTATCTATTTATCTAATATCTATCTATCTATCTGAAATATCTACATCCTATACAAAATCCTACCTATACCCCATCCATGATTCTATGATAGATAAAAAGAAGAGAGACAAATTATTTCTGTAACAGCTCCCATTATTACAGGAGTCATGATAGAGCCTTAGGCTATATTGAAAACATATTTAGGCTATATCGTTAGCATGCACAACACTGAAGTATTGCAGTACAAGTGATGAAGCAAAGCGAAAATGGGACAAAAATAAACCATTAAAAAAATCTTTAAAAAAAAAGACAGATTCACTATTTTTACCCATTCCACCCTCTCTAAAAAAAACTACTCAGCAAACTACTTTTGGCCAGGAAGTTGTGGAGTAGACATTGCTGTATGATAGGCCAGCAGAATCTGCTCTCCAAGTCAGGGACATCTTTGCGGACTATTTCCTAATGCCTCAGGGAGAGGTTCCATGGCAGTTGGACCATGTGTGAGGAGGAGGCATATGAGCTGTTCTCTCCAGATATTATTTTCTTCTTTTTAAGCTGGCTGTGACCTTCTTTTTTAGTTAGCTACTAGAGATGAGCGAGTGTACTCGCTAAAGGCAATTGCTCAAGCGAGCATTGCCTTTAGCGAGTATCTCCCGCTCGAGACTGCAGGTTCGGTGCCGGCGCGGGGGAGCGGTGAGTAGCGGCTGTCAGCAGGAGGGAGCGGGGGGGGGGGGGGGAGAGAGGGAGAGAGAGATCTCCCCTCCGTTCCGCCCAGCTCTCCCCCGCAGCTCCGTGCCCGCTGCCGGCACCCGAACCTTTTGTCTCGAGCGGGCAGGTACTCGCTAAAGGCAATGCTCGCTCGAGCAATTGCCTTTAGCGAGTATACTCGCTCATCTATATTAGCTACTTATTGGCAACTGTTTCTAGTTAGGGACTCGCAAAACAACGAGGACCCTTGACGCCAAATGGGAGCTTGTACTAAATTGGCCACCTCCCACTTAATGAAATAACTGTGCGATGCCGTTAGAACTTTGTTAAACTTTGGCCACAGGAGTTGAAGGAATCAATGAAGTAAACCAATACCTTGTTTCGGGGCCCATCACAGGGGCCATCTCCAAATTGTCTGGCCTTGGCGCATCTGTGTGTGTTTTTTCGGTCCTCTTTCCATGTCATTATTTGTGTGCATTGTTTGTCGGTGAAAAATACTTGCTCCCACAGTAAGGGCTCATTCAGATGAGCGTGTTTAGGTGCGCACAAAACCACGCATCTATATGAAACCTGTGTTTTCCTCTGATGTCTTCATATGTCCGTGTTTTACATGCGTGCAAACGCACGCACCTGCAAAACATAGGACATGCGTGCACCATAGGTCCGAGGTGCGTGTAAATATTCCCCGCGGTGAGTCCCCTTGTCACTGAACACTGTGACAGCACTGCCACAGTCTTCACTGACAAGGGGACTCCCTGCAAGGAGTAAAGAATCCCCTGCCACAGCTGTCACAGTTGTGACAGCTGTGGCAGAGGATCGCAATGTTCTCCCATTGCTTTCAATGGGGCTGTCACTGCTGCCGGTGGCCCCATTGAATGCCGTGGGCTGCCGGCAACCCCTGCAGTGATTTTTGGGGATGGGCTTTAAATATAAGCCCTTCCTTGAAAATCATCCCTGGCATGTGTTAAAAAATATATACTCACCTCAGGTGTGTGTTCTCTGTTTGGTCCTTGGCACTATACTGAATCTATTTCAGCAGACCAATCAGACACAGCCCTGTCAGCAGGCAGAGATTTTAAATCTCCGCCTGCTGAAAGAACTTCAGAGTAGTGCAGGGAGACCAAGAGGCTAGATGCGTCTGAGCCCCAACAGCACTGGAGATGTAAGTATATATATTTTTTACACATGCTAGGAACGATTTTCAGGGAAGGGCTTATATTTAAAACCCTTTCCTTAAAAATCACTGCCGGTGTTGCCGGCAGCCCATGACTTTAAATGGGGCAGCCGACAGCAGCAGCATCCCCATTGAAAGCAATGGTGCGCGGAGCTTTATTCACTCGTGTTTTTGCATGTACGTGGATGCGCGGTTTTGTGCGCCCCCTATGTACGCACATAAACATGCTTGTCTGAATTAGGCCTAAAGCTGCCTTACATGGTATATGAGTGTAGCCTATTTTCCCTAGGTTCAAACAACGTGGACAAGTTGTGACATGGAATAAAAGGCAGAATGTTATGTTTATGAACGCAGGAGCAGCAGTAGCTCCTATTCCATGGCCAAACAGCTTTTCCCTAGCACACTTTCAATTCAGGCCAGGTCAACCGGCCCACACATTTAAACAAGGGCATATATGTGTGAGGCGGCTGATTGGGTTGAGACATAGCTAGGCTTGATCATAATTTTGTCAGACACCCCTCAAAGGCTACTGACCAACAAGGTGGTGGCACAAAGCTGTTTGGTGTTTCAATAGTTGATGAAATTATTCTCCCCTGCAACTGAGTGATTAAGCTAACAGCCTTGCCTTGACCAAAATTATTGTGTTGTGCCTAATGTACAGAATGTACCAAATAATGTAATGTAAAGTATTAAATATATTTTATAAATATGTAAACAAGGGCAACAAACCACATGTGCAAAAAATAACATTACAACCTCTGAAACGGCAGGAAACACAGCTTCTGAGTGCAGAGAAAGGACCATCCAGAATTGATGGCCCCATCTGCACCCCAACAGCCACAAGTCACCGATGCGTAAAAAGATCAATGGACGATGGTGTCGACTGTGCAGACCTGGGGGCTGTGTGGAGCAACCTCTCTTCCATCATCGGGAAGCTATGCACTCCCGACTGATCGAGGTTGGCCAGGCACTCCCGGAGATGGTCAAGGCCACTCTGCAGGGCCTTGACATGCAGGTAGCAATGACGCATATCCTGGAAGTACCAGGCCACCTTCTCCTCAGAGGGAATGTCTTGCCATGCTGTTGGATAAAAAGAGCTTGCGATAACAGTTCCCCATACATGGACATTTATTACGCCAAGTGCTTGCCATGCTGGAGGGGTTGCTTGGGGATACAAATAGCTTCTGGCTAAACTTACAAGCTCCTAAATGGCGACTGGCCATAGCTATAGCGCTGCAAGGTGCCTTGCAATTCCTAATACAACTGTTTAATGGTTGTAAACTATTCACTAGGACAGTTGTCAGATCTCAAGGGGCACATTAACTGTCAATAAGCTGGTGTCTAGGTCATCCGTTCATCCTCTTTATTTGGCCAGACCACAGTAGTCAAAATGGCATTACTCTGTATTAATAGAATTGCTCGATAGTCATATACACAATCAAATAAATAGGCCAGCACTTAGAGCTAAATAAGAGGTATCATCACTTAACTTATACATATGAAAATAAAAAAAGACAATAAAAAACATGCGCATGAGGAGATGACAGCTGAATAAGTAGGGTCAGGGTGCTGCAATTCAATTGCAATAGATATGTTTGAAGTGAGAGAGCCACAATGTTCAAGTTACCTTTAGGCTGGGCTTACACACGGCAGATTCCCGACGTAAATGTCGCGGTTTGGCCGCAGCGAAAAACCGCAACATTTCCGCCAGGTGGCCCGGCCGCTTGCTCTTCCGCTGCGGCCGGCGCTCCCATAGAGGAAAGCGCGTCCGCAGCGGAAAAAAAAATAGACATGCTGCGTTCGGCAAATCAGCGGCTGCGGTCAGCAAAGCCGCGCCACCGCGGCAGTTTCTGCCGGATTAGCCGCAGCGGATTTGCCGTCCCGTGTGGACGAGATTTCTGAGATATCTCGTCCACTTGGCTGGCTAATCCCGGGATTAGCGGCCGCATGCGGATTTGCTGCGGCGAAATTCCGCACAGAATTTCCGCGGCAAATCCACCCTGTGTGAACCCAGCCTTAGGGAAAGCTATAAAAACAGTGACAAAACAAACACCAAATTTAATAATTACTCACAAACCCAGAACAAATGTTACAAAACATCCACTGTCCACAAATAAGAACTCATCTCCACCTTCAACCCCTCTAAAAATTACTCATTTCTTCAGGAGCAATGTTCCAACACCCAGGAAAAAAAAATCACATAGAAGGTGGGGAAAACTAGGGGGGGGGGGGCGGTCTAATTAAAAAAGAACAAAACCAACCCTAACTATGGAATAGTTTCCAATGAAACTGCCTGCAAAATGGGGACATTTAATTTATCAGATCACCAATTAACTTTAGGAGAAATGGAGGTCCTAAGCAAAGGCCTCTCATTTTGCCCTTCCACAGGCCCTAATTTATTTGATCTCTTTACGGATCTGAATGAATTTATAAGGAAATTAACACTCTTGAGATTCTTCAAAATGAAAGATGTATATCAGAAAGTCCAACCAGTGAACACAGCATCACCTACTATTTATGAGGTAGATAAACTATTGGATATTATTTTTAAAGAACCAATAACTACGGATCGAAAACCTCGAAGCACCTTTTATCCAGTAGAACACAAAGGCCCTTTCCTTGAAGCATTCTATAACTGAGTTATGGAGGATTTCAGGAAATGGGGAGTAGCTAAATATGAATCGAAGAATCTCGACAATATACAACTTAAATGTATTCAGACTCTAGCTAGAAATAAAATATAATTATGAAGAAGGCGGATCAAGGTGGTGGCATCATCATATTGAAAACCTCAACATACCATTAACCCCTTGAGTGGCACGCCCGGAAATTTTCCGGGACGAGCTCCACTGCTCATAGCGATACAGCCCGGAAGATTTCCGGGCTATGTATCACTATGGGAGCTGCAGAGCACAATGCCACAAGCTGTGACATTGTGCTCTGCCTGCACAGACCCACACAGAGCAGTGCAAGGGCTTTGAAAAACCAGCAGAAGATATTGCCGACATGTCGGCAATGTCCTGCTTTGTTTACAAGTTGCCATAGAGACCATCGGCTTGTCAGAAGCAAGCCGATGGTCTCTGTGGCAGGGAGAGCTGGTTGTTAGCTGTCAGAGGACAGCTAGGTACTAGCTCTTACAGCAGAGATCAGAGAAAACCTCCGATCTCTGCTGTGTTAACCCTTTACATGCTGCAGTCTATGTGACTGCAGCATGTAAAGGGCTGTGACTGCAGCATGTAAAGGGCTGTCACCATCGGACCCCCAGAATGTGATCAGGGGTCCTGATGGGTCCCTGTGGAAGTCCCCTAAAGGGACAAAAAATAAATACATTTAAAAAAATAAAAAATAAAAAAAGTAAAAAAATTATTAAAAAAATAAAAAAAACACTTGTCTCCCTTTACTTTGTAAAAAATCAAAAATACAATCACACATGTGGTATCCATGCATCGTAATGACCCAGAGAAGGAAGTTAATACATTATTTAACCCCTTAATGACATGGCCCCTTTTTTTCTTTTTTCCCCATTTCTTTTTTTCCTCCCCCCTGTTTAAAAAATCACAACTTGTCCTGCAAAAAACAAGCCCTCATATGGCTGTGTCAATGGAAAAATGAAAAAGTTATGGCTCTTGAGACGCAACTGCAAAACTAGTTGAAATTCAATGATTAGACCATTTTAAAAAACCTGCCCTGGTGAATTCATGAATGGGTGTGAGTGAGGGCTGGCCTCTGATTGGTCAGGCTGTGACCATTCAGAGGCATCTTATTCAGCAGGCGGGGATTTTAAATCCCCGGCTGCTGAATACTACTCACAGCTGTTCAGAGCAGTTCAGGAGAACTGCAGCCTGCCGCGCTGAACTCCGTCTGCGGGCACCAGGTGAGTATATATATATTTTTTATTTTTACACATTTCTGGATGAATTGCAGGAAAGGGCTTATATATTTAACCCCTTTCCGACAATTCATCCCGCGATCGCCGGCAGCCCATTGCATTCAGTGGAGTCGGCTGTATTGCCGGTTCCATTGAATTCAATGGGCAAACATCGTTCTTCTCTGTCACAGCTGTTACAGCTGTGGCAGAGAAGAACGATTTGTCTTCTATATGTTCTCAATGGGGTTGGCGCTGCTGCCGCCGGCCCCATTGAGCGCATATAGAAAAGATTTCTCAGGGAAGAAAGTTAAAGTAACCCGAACATCCGAACATCGTGTGGTGTTCGTTACGAATAACGAACATCCCGAACACCCTAATATTCGCCCGAGCATCAAGCTCGGACGAGTACGTTCGCTCATCTCTAGTGGGTATCCTTAGACATAAAGGCTCTTTACACCAACACACAACACAGTAAAGGCCTGCAGTCAATCAATTATTTTCGCGATACTGATCTGTTGATCTCAAATAAACAAAAACTTTTTATCATTGATTCTACAGAGTTCATTTTAAAACATAATTATTTTATTTATAATAAGGAATTCTATATCCAACAAATAGGTACAGCCATGGGCACCAAATTTGCCCCATGCTATGCCAATTTATATGTTGGCATGTTTGATGAGCAATTTATGAAAAACCCATCTATGGTCTTTCATAAAAGGTGCATAGATGATGTCCTTATCATATGGCATGAACCTGAGCCAACAATTCATGAATTTGTACATCTAGTCAATCAAAATGATTGGGGCTTGGAGTTTCAAGCAAAGGTAGATGAGAACAAAATGGGATTTTTGGATCTGGAGCTATTTGTATCTAACAATACTATAAGAACCATGACACACTTTAAAGTAGACTCAAATAGCTACCTCGACTTTAAGAGTTGTCATCAAAAACAGTGGAAGCTTAATGTACCATATGGGCAGTTTTTTCGCATCAGTAGAAACTGCTCCCAAGACTCTGATTATACAAAACAGTCTGATTTTCTGAAAGAAAGGTTTAAACAAAAAGGTTATCCTAAAGGCCTATTAGATTCGAAAGTAAACAAAGCTAAATCAAAAAGGCAGGGTAACATCCCTGAGAATGGAAGTCAACAAGGACATGAGAAGGATGGTAATAAAACACAAGTTTTTAATAATAATAAAGAACAAACAGTAGGGAGGAAAAATAGTTTTATAATGTAATACAATAAGCAACACCAAGTGATTAAAAAAAATACACTGCACACACTGGGAAATACTGATGGGTGACACATTTTTAAATAAATATTAGATTCAAAACCCAGTATAAGGCCTAAACTCCATGGGAAAATTCGGGCCCGCCCAGATTCTCCATGCAGAATTCCGCCGTGCATTCTTCCTTTCCCACAGACATGAGGCCAGAAAATCCTTAATACTTACTTCTCCGGACACTGCGGATCTCCCCTATGTCACGGCCAGATCTTCTTTCTTTGGCCCGGTGACGTGCTCGGCACGCCGGCTTTAAGAGAAGCCGCGGGAGCCATCCGTGCGGCAGATCCACAGGAAAATGGAGCATGCTGCGATTTCTTCCCGTGCATGCGATTCGCACGTCGGGAAGAAATCCCATCCGCATGCTTTTAGCTGCCCTACGGATGCTAATGCATCCCTATGGGCAGGAAGATGCACGGATCTCCCGTTTGGGGGCCACACGCAAATTTTATAAATGAAATCCGCCTGTGGACATTGGGCCTAATATATAGAATAAATAAGAGCTTAGGTAACATTCTGGCGCCTTCCTTACCAACAGATAAATATGGAAACCAGAGCAATGGAAAAATAGGTATAGATAAGAAATACCTTGGTGGATCCCATAAACGCAACTTGAAGAATTGCAAATGCTGCGAAAATATTTGCAACAAAGGAAAAGAGATTAAACATGGGAATAAAAACTACAAAATAAAGAAATTCTTAACCTGTGGTTGTAACTATTTAATCTACCTGTTGGAATGCCCAATGTGGGCTTAAATATATAGGCCGAACTATTAATACCTTGAGAACAAGGATAAATAAACATAGGTGGAATATCCTTAATGGATATACAAGACATGGGGTTTCCAGGCACTTTGCCAATTTCCATAGCAATGATGAAAGTAACAGTTAGAAGAAAGTCTGGAGGCCCAGTTTAATTTTTTTTTAAGAAAGAGATGTATTGGATTTTTTTATTAGATACATTGCAGCCTACTGGTTTAAATGAGATTTTAGAGAATTTTTAAATTTACATTAATTCATATATATCTTTAAGAAGTATTTATTAAGCACTTTAGGTAATTTATTCATTTATTTATTTATTCATTTAGCATGTGATTATACTGCCCTATATAGTAATGAATATGGATTTTATTAGGGAATGATATTTTAGGTATTTATGATATATTAGATATACTTTTAAAAAAATTGTTCTGTATCTTTGATTTAGTTTTATTATATGTGTTGTATTTCTACCTCACCTAACCACTGGGAAATGATTTGCTTTTTTAGCCATGCAGAGTTTTATTAGGCATTCTGCTAAAGCTATCTGTTTGAGAAACCCTCCGTGACTATAAAGGTAAGTGGGTGATATCTGTATAAGTTAGGCTTGAGAAAGGGGTATGTACTGACCCCAAAACGCGTTGCCAACTACTTTGATTATTTATGCTACAATTTGGATAAGATTAAAGATGCAAAGACTACCACGGCTATAATTATTATTTGAAGCAGACCTGGATTGGTTGGATTATGGTGTTATCCACCCCACACCCCCTCCACCCAGTGAAGTAAATTCAATTATCTTACTTCCATATATTATCTGTCAGTACTATTGGTAGCGCATGGGGGTAAAGTTTTTTTCTTTCTTTAAAAACCGAGATAAGGGAGCCTTTGCCTAAGTTGAGTCAGTTTAGAAAACCAAAGTGGCTGCTATTAGAACACTATCTGAAGCGAACAGTCATTTGCATTGAGCTCGAAAAAACAAAAAGGGGTTACTTATGGACAGTTCCCCATACATGGACATTTATTACTCCAAGCAATTGCCATGTTGGAGGGGTTGCTTGGGGATACAAATAGCTTCTGGCTAAACTTACAAGCTCCTAAACGGCAGCTGGCCATAGTTTTAGCCATGCAAGGTGCGTTACAATTCCTAATACAACTCTTTGATCGTTGTAAACTATTCACTAGGACAGTCGTCAGATCTCAAGGGGGACATTAACTGCCAATGAGCAGGTGTCTATGTCATCCGTTCATCCTCTTTACTTGGCCAGACCACAGTAGTCAAAATGGCGTTACTCTGTATTAACAGAATTGCTCAATAGCCATATACACAATCAAATAAATAGGCCAGCACTTAGAGCTGAATAAAAAGTAGCTGAATGAGTAGGGACAGGGTGTGGCAATTCAATTGCAATAGATATGTTTGGAGTGAGAGTTACCTTTACAAATTCAATTTTCATCTCCTCATGTGTATGTTTTTAATTACCTTTTTTAATTTCATAAGTATAAGTGAAATGATGACATTTTTTTCAGCCCTATGTGCTGGCCAAGTAGTGTTTTTCCAGCTTAGCATACTCTTTCTACATGGGCAATTTGGAGGACCCCATATGCTTGTTAATTACCTGTCACAGGGCAGGATGGGTCAAAAAGCGGTACTGCCACCTCCACCACAGGCTAGGGTGACCACAGAGGAGCCACTCCCACAGGGGAACCCTCCGTCTTCGAAGAACAATGGACCAGGGGCTCTTCTGCTGCAAAGGAGGCAAGGCCAGAGTTGGAAAAACTATTTCTAAAGCATGACACAGACAACATTTCTTGTGAAATCAATAGTCTACCGGGATCCTCCTCCCTAGAGTCCTGTGGTAGAGGCGTGGGGTGGCGTGCCACTCTCAGACTGGGTGGGTTGGCCAGCCCCGGTTCAGCCCTGTGATGGTGTTGGGCTTCTGTTGGGACATAAAGAACAAATGGAAACTGTCAACATTCGCACAAGAGCTGATGCTTGTAAAAACAGGTCAGAGAGATACAGAAATAATCACCACATCTGGGGACACACAGTAGCAGACAGCGGTTTTTTGTCGTTTTTTAAATTCCAACGCTGCTAAATAAACCTTCAATCTTTAACACAGCCTCAAAAAGCAGGCTAACCTAATATTTAACACAGTGCTTCCTCACAAGGCCAGGGCAAGCATGACTAATGGTGGTGATCTGCACAGTGGCCATTGGAGAATACATGTGACTATCTTTAGACCTATGCCTATAATTTTTTGCAATAACCCACTCCATGTGTAACAACACTTAACACTCCCTGGAGGTTATGACGTCTCTTAAGGTGGTGAGTGATTATGTTCGTCAGGCAAAGCGAGCATTTTCACTGTCAAAAGTTGCTCAAACGCATCAATCACAGGCAAATGCGTTGCTGTGTCAGACTGCTAAAATGGTCGCCTTAGACCCGCCCAACAACCACATGTGCCTCTACTTTCAACTTCGCCTAACACACCATCAGGTTATCTTTTTACCGATGACGATTCTTCTGCCGGATCTTACTTAAGCGAGCCAGGTCCTTTAATTTGAGGTCGCTCCACCTCTTTTGCAGTTGCTCCCGGCTCCGCACAGTTCTGTTCTTTTGGGCCATCACCCATGTGATCTTTCTTAAGATCCTTTTTTTGTGGCTTTTTGGGTGCAGGTATGGCCCTTACTTGCCATCATAGTCCAGCTGCTCCATCAACTGGAACAGCAGCCATGTTTCTTGCCGTCCCAGAGGTGATGCACGGCCAGACATAGTTTTTGCCACGTCGCCTCCCTGACCTCGTAATTAGCCGCTGAGAGGGGGCCTCTGGCTAGGTCTTTGAACCCAACCCTTGCAGGGCCAATTAGTGGCCTGAAAGACCTTGCTGGGCAGCAGGTCAGGGAGGGGTCTGGATAGGCCAGGAAGGGGCTGGACGCTCCAGTGTGGGTCCTTGCTGGGCAACAGGAGAGGGAGGAGCCTGGATTGGCTGGGAAGGGCCTGGACACTCCAGCGGGGGCCTTGCTGAGCAACAGGAAAGGGAGGAGCCTGGATAGTCTGAGAAGGGCCTGGACACTCCGGCGGAGTGTGCAACAGGGGCCTCCAAATCGCCTTGCTATCCCACAGGGTCACCAGGAGGCAAGACTGGCGCAACGAATGGTGGGGGGGACAGAGCCCTGTGTTAGAGGTCTTGCCCCAGTGGGAGGGGTTTCTGAGGGGGGATTGGGCTCATAGTTCTATCTTCCCCCATCGCCTCCTGGCCTGACCTCCAGACCTCGGGGAGGCGTGGGATCATTTCTCAAGCAAGGCTTCAGATTGTAAGGCCGAAACGCGTTTCATATTGGATAATAAAATGGATAGCTACATTCCTGGGACGTTTTCAATATATCTGCGATTCTACATGCCGTCTGGGATCAGGGGTGCCATATACCAGGCACCTCTGTGAAGTTTTTTTCGATCTTGCTTTTTCTTTCATTCATCATTTTACCATATATTGGAGCGCTGGTAATTTTTTGCCTTCTATTGTAAACGTTTTGCATGGGGAATTGCAAAGATTGACATATGCAAACAAAGGAGAGAGTTGTAATTATAGCTCCTAAATACGCATTGCATGTTGGCAAAAGAGAGGTCATGGTAGTGTAATTGAATTCCAGAACTAAAATTACGTACAAAGTCTTTTATTTTTGGTTTATTCTAAAAGCCTAAACAGAAATTATGGCGGCAAAAAAACACTAACGAAACGCAGCGCGCCTTTCTGGCAAAGAAAAATGCCACTCAATTGCACGCATGTAAGAGCCTTTGCCATGACTAGCGCAGGTAATTCAATGCATAATTACACCTCCATTCACACGGGCCTGTTTGGGGACAATTACACCAGCAACAAAAAGGCCGTCGTAAACACCTTGTGTGTTTTAGCAAGAGCTCAGGTAACATGGGCCCTGACACTACATGCATTTCAACAAAGAAAATTTTTGCAGTGGATTCCTTGCTACCATCACGGCCCGACAGAATGGAGCCTATAAAGGGGACATAAAAGTTTTCAGAGCATGTTTGCAAGCTTATTTCACTCCACCCTCCCTATTAAACTTGATATCACATTGCAGTCAATGGGCTTGCTCACATGGTCAGAGGTGCGTGCTGCGTGTTAAAACTCTATCTCTCATAGGAGTCAATGGAAACTACTGCGCTTTTGCATACCTAGCATAGTTCATGTCCTATCCTTACTCACAGCATGGAACTTACAAGCACGCATTATAGCCACGCATGTCCTATCATTTGCAGGTGGAAGTACTTTGCACCTCTAAAAAACGTACATGTGAACACTTTCATAGGGAAGCATGAGTTTTAATAGACGCAATCTTTTTGCTCGTCTATACATGCGTGCAAAAAAAGCTAGTCTGACCAATGACTGAATGGGGAAAATTGGCTTCTACTGGGGTTTTTTTTTGCCTTCCCCTAGATCAACATTGGGGGGTAATAGGCTGAACTGGATGGACATGTGTCTTTTTCTTCAGTCTTACGTACTATGTTACTACGAACTGGATAGGATAGACATGTCTTTTTAAAGTCTTACATATGGTATTATGCTACTAACCAGACAGTTTTCTAATATACATGTATTGAAAATCTGGCATGGAGAACTAAATGGAGTGTCTAAGCTTCTAATGAGCAGTGTTACTAACACCCAACACTGGGTTACCCAACAAAAAGTTCTAGGGGTACATAAAATAAGAGGTCGTAGTGTCGGCATGACCTGTCTACCACAAGTTGCACACTTTTTCAAGATAAACAGTTAGAAGCTCTGAAGGCTGTCTTCACCCGATCCATAGAGTTTCAAAAGATAACCTTGAAAGTAGCAAGAGATTGAATGGTACGATGTATTGGTACAACTCTAAATCTGAAATTTTCCATTTATATACAGAACAGGCCGACTGCAGAGCGTAGATCGTAGCACACAGCATTATCATGCATTTATCTTGTGTCTACTATAGGCATCAAGTTTCCATAATAAAGTTTTATAACCTGTGAACCGCATTGTACCATCATTACACTTCTATGTACCACTAAGCGTAAACAGCAGTGACTACAGACAAAATTCTATCCAGACAAAGGTCAAGGCAACTTCAAACACAATAACAGTCGGTATATTTTTTTCAGTAAGTGAAGTGCAATTGGAAGTGAAATGCTAAAAGCAAAGTTTATAAAAAGTATCTAAATAAAAAAAATATCACAAAGATGAAAGACGCTAACATGAAAGGTATGTTGATTTCTTTTAATCAGGACATCAGTAACCAAATGAAGGTTTTATTGGCACAAACAAAGGGAAAGACAATTACCTGTACAGCAAGTGAAGTAACTTCAAGATACTAAATCCTTGGTCATAATGCAAAATTTGTCACGGAGCTCCCTAAGGCTGTCCTGTTGGCTGAACTCTTGTTTGGCTGAAGCAATCTTGCGCAATACCCCCACACGTATGCATGCTTATCTTGATCAAGTGTGCATGTGTTCTAAATGTAGGGAGTGGAGAAGGCCGCTGCCAGACACCTCTAGTGGTTGCTTATCTCCTGAGAACCAAAGGAATCCAAGTCTCTGATTCTTATCTTCTTGTCATCTGCCACTGGGGGAGAATCGGGAATCCCATGTATGTTAGCTGATTGTCCGAACCTGCCAATATTGGTGGGCTCAGTTGATCTACATCTAATTTGCGCCTACCATAAGTACTGAAGGCATTTTATGCCCTTGAGGGACTGACTATTTATAAAAGCTTGGCACACTCTTGGCATTATGTCAACTGACTTCACAAAGTAGCCACCAGACTTCCCAAGGTAGCCACCAGGGCTACTTTTCCAACAGTTTGCAAGGAGTTCTCAAGTATGCTGAGTACTTGTTGAGTAGTTTTCAAAATCACTCCAAACCATTTCTATAGAAGAATTTAGGTCACGGTATTTTGGAGGCCAGGTCAGCTGACACAGCACATCATCATGCTCCATTTAGCCAAGAAGTAGTAAAACTCCTGGAGATGTTTTAGATCATTATCCTGTTGAAAAAGCAATCATGGCTCAAATTAATGTAAATCAGATAGAATAAAGTAGGGTATCACTGCAGAATGCTGTGGTAGATACTCTGGCTTAGTGTACCTTCAGTTCAGAACAGCGTTTTCATATTGTATTGTAGCCCTGTAAGAGAGAGAGAGTAAAACCCAATTGCAAAGTTGAAGAGTACCGTGTGAGAAGTAGAAATCCGATTTCCATGTCCCTCTTAGACCTGTGGGACTGCTGCTATGACTGAAGAAAGGAAAGCATACTCAAAGTGACCACCTTCTACTACAATTGTGGTAGATCATCTGGGAAGATGCAGATAACGACCTGCATTGAAAGTCCTTGGAATGAACACAAGAGTTCATCCTTGTTAACAACTACTTTGTTTTTCAGGGATGTCTTCTACAGACAACACCAGGGGACCGCTATGGGGTCCAATGTGGCCCCACTTATGCAAACATCTTTATGGAGGCCTTTGAGGGTGGCTTTGTATACACTTCTTACTGGTGTGAGTTCAGAGCCTGGTGGTGATATATAGATCATATGAGAGGGCTCACAGGTAGATATTTTGGCAGGCAGAACCTAATAGGATTTACCCAAAATTAAACTTTACATCATGTTTTAGTTTCTAGACATGGCGATGCTTTAAATACAGACCTGTTTGTTAAACCTACTGATGGGAATAATCTGTTGATATATCAGAGTTCTAAACCCCAGAGCATTTTGGACTCACTTCCTGCACCCCAAGTTTCTGACTAGAGGGTATCCAAAAGGATTGGATTTTCAAGAAGCACTAAATTGGTTAAATGGAATGAGTTACTTGTATCTAAAGTGAAGGCACAGAAGGCTGATTGTATTCAACTTGTTTCCACCTTCAGTTCCATCAGAAGAATCTCTAATATTGTGAGGAAACACTGGTCTTGGGAAAGGATGCACGAATGTTGAGCAATTCACATTCCTCCCTATTATGTCCTATAGACGTGGTTGTAATTTAAAGGATAAACTGGTGCGGTCCACACATAAAATGGTAGGAACATCTAAGCAGTCTTTTTTGTTTCCACCTAGAGTTGGCGATTTTCCCTGCCTTAACTGTTCATGCTGTAATAACCTCCTGAGAGGCCATAAATTCAATCACCCATTCACAGGTAAATCGTTCACCATCAGGAGTAGGTATATCTGGACTTCTTGCTACGTAGCATATGTTATTCCGTATCCCTGCGGGCTTATATACGTGGGCTAAACGACGATGGAAGTACGTTCCAGGAATGTTAAGCGTAAAAGCACTATACGTGCAGGTGTTAATGACTTGCCAGTCCTCCGCCATATCACAGATAAAGGACACTCAGTGAATCAGTTAGGTTTCCATGTTATAGATCATGCACCTCCTTCCATTAGTGGTGTTGATCACGTTAAGGGTCTCAAGAGGAAGGAGCTAAAATGGGTCTTTCTTCTTGCCACAATGCTCCCGAAGGGTTTAAATCTAGAATACCATATCTATTTGAGATTGAAGGTTCCTTGCTGCTATGTTCTGGGATATTGTTTTTACACATGATTTTAGTTGTTTTTGTATTTTTCTAGACATCATGGTGGCTGTCCTGTGACCCTTGTCTGGCTACCATCTGGATATATTCATCCGATTATGACTCTGGTAGTGCGGATGTATCTTATTTTGTATTTTTTCTGATGTGTCTCTTGTGACAGACTTTTTCATTAAAAAAAATTCCTAAAAATTGTATTCTCAAAACATTTTTTTCTTAGTTTTTTGACTTCGAATTCTGGTGCATTTTTTTATGTATTATTATATAGGTGCATATATAAAAAAAAATCACTGTTGTACCTACAATGAATTAGTCTATTCTATCTCAGCTTTGCTGTTTTTTGTTTGCACATAAGAAGTCTTTTTGAAGAGATTTTTTTGTGAATGTTTGACGGATCGATTATTTTAGTGGCGTCACCCACCAGTGATCAGGTGGTGTTATCCTGGCGAGGTCTGATTCGCCTGTACATCTCTAATTCGAACATTATTGTGATTATTTTTATTTTATGCGCTTTTTTGCCGTGTTCTCGCAGGACTTATTTCTTGCCAGTGCATGTTTTGGAGATTTGGCGGTTATTTCGCGCATCTGCGCATTCAGTGGCGTTGTTTGTTCGCAATGTTGCGGGATTTTGTCCTTGACTCCCGCACCCGCACACTTAAAAACCAGGAACACTAATTAAGCTTGAGTTGTGCCATGATGGAGCTGCATGTTGTAATGGAGGTGTTTTTACCATGATGTAAGCGGATTTGTCTGTGTTCTTATGGGTTGGGCCTGAATAGGTGTTACTGTTTTGTAACTCTGCTATATATGTATGTCATTTAGCATGTTCACATGTTTTGCAAAGGCTGCTTTGTATGGAAGAATAAAGAGTTTCTGCACCTTTTGCTGTCGCGCCTTTCTCTATTTTTGGAATGAACACAGGTCCATGTATGTATTGTAACAGAAGGAGGCCTCTGTGGGTATGCTTTCCTTACTTCAGTCATAGAGTGGCCCACAGGACTTAAAGAGATGCACAAAGCAGATTTTTGCTTCTCACATGCTACTCTTCTAATTTGCTTTTGGGTTTTACTCTATATCTCTTAGAGGGGTCACAACACAAAATTGAAATCCCTGATCCAGAGCCCCCAGGGGCTGATGCGCCATACCATCGTGTAGTGCATTCATGCCTTCCTGTTCAAGTAAGCTATTGTTATTCAAATACAGGACCCCGGTATTACAATATAATGCCTCATCAGTCTCCTTGACTGCACCCTGTATTTACAGCTCCTTATAAAATATCACTTTTGCAGTTTAAAGTCTGCATTCCCTGTATATTCCATTAGTTGTGACAGATTTCTTTGCTATTACAACAAATGGGTTTTGCCATACCGGATGCCATTTTTATTAACGTAATATACATGGAATTCAGATGTGATTCTGGAAAGCTAATGTCGGATAAGGAACTACATATGTTTGAAATATGCAAGTAAATTTTGGATCATGAATACCAAAAGCATGAATTAAATAATATTTTAAGTGCAAATAGTCTGGAGTGCTGTTCCCCTTTCTTTGTTGTGTGGATCGTGGACTTCAACGCAGTAGGAGTTGGAAGATAACACCAAGAAAATCTGTTGCCCGATATACAGGGAGTGCAACCATAGAGTATATGTTGCGTCCAACCGGACATGCAATATCCAAAACAAACGAAACGGCACAACTGTGCAAAGGAAACATAAAACTACGGGAAAACCTCTCCCTATAAACCCCTAACCCGGGAGGGGGCCCTGCCTACTCGGCAGGCCGATCGCTCCGAAAAGTGCGGACCCGCACTCGTGTCTGGGCCACTGACAAGTCCCTATCAGGGAGCCCTAGAACAAAAAGAAAGGGAAACAGAAAACCAAACAAAACAGATATAGGAACTTAGCTAGCATGGAGGAGCTTCAACCAGGATGTGTTCCTCAGCAGCTATCCAGCGGCAACTGAAGCATTGACCAGCACTGGGGTCAATGATAGCACTGCTTAAATAAGAGCAGAGCTACTCAGGATCAGGTGATAGCTGACATCACTCTTGCAGCCACCACACCTCTCAGCTCCAGGAGAGGTAGGAATACTGCTAAACCCTGGTCTGGCCTGAAAGCAAGGTGGGAACCTCTGAACGGCTGCAACAGTATACTTCAATTTCTTAGAAATTTCAGCAGTGTCACTAGCAAAGCACCTCAACATCATCATCCCTCTTCCTCGTGGTTCACGGTAGGAAGCACACATATGCATTTATCAAAGACATGATAGTTAGACCCAAAACTTTAAAATCTGAACGCCTGAGACTAAGACCTCTGATACAGTAGAGTTTTTTTATCCACGTGTTGGACATGAAATGGATGGATGACATACGGGCAGCATAATATACAATGAGGTCACCAAGACTACCGAGATCTTTCATGCAGACATGGACTGCGTGAATAAATTGTTTGCATGTCCTATTCTTGTTCATATCACAGACGAGAATGAAGATATGCAAATTCCTGCCAATGTATGGACAATCCATATATCGGAAGCACACGAACAGGCGTCCATGTGGTTTCCAATGGGTACAACTTGGACAAGAGTGTTGGTAGCCTAAAAGACAGATTCCTTTTGCTGTGGTGTCCATTGCTTGTGTTTCTTGGTCCAAGCAAGTCCCCTGCTCTTATCTGTCTCGCTCAGTCATATTTTTCTTGAAGCAATTCTACCATGAAGGACTGATACACGCAGTCTTCTATGAACAGGTGATAGTGAAATTTTTATCCTGCTTGAACTCATTTAAGCATTCAATTGGACTGCAAGCTTATGATTTCTTAGACAGGTGACTCAAACTTACTTCGTTACTTTCCTGTGGTGATCTTTATTAAAAACCGGTTTCATGGTTTTTGCCAATGCCCTTGAAGAAACTTTGAAAGTTCTCGAAATGTTTCTGGATTGACTGACTTTGCTTAGTTGAGCTATTCTAGACATATTGTGGACTTCTGCAAATTGAAAGAACCAAACAGAGCAATTTGAGACCCACCCTACCTTGTTAACCCCAAGGCAATGCACATGAACAAGGCATGGAAAAATATAAACATTATTTTTAAAAGGCACACGTTCTGTACATTAAATGATGACTGAATAATCAAAGTTCAACATTTTCCACATCCAAATGTCATTGAAGATCAGAATGAAGTGGGAGCATTTAAAAAAACCTTTCCAAAACTTAACAAATGCATCAACCTTTAAAATAAAATGTCTCTGATTCAAGAGAAACTAACATTTAGTTATGTCTGTCCAAACCTTTGACTGATACTGTAGATATGCACTTTTTTACTATATGTAGTATGGAAGAGATTTTCCAAGTCTTTACCAAAAATTCATTGGGACCCTATTTATGGCAATAAATGGACGAAATAGAAACAGACACTGATCTTAAAGAAAAACACAGTTCTTAGAACACATCCGGCATTTTGGCCTGAAGCATGTAGTGTATTCATATAATTGTATGACTTATGTATGACTTGGTTAGTGGCATGCCATCAACATAGGGGGACCATGCAAATGATAGAAGGCTGACAAGATGGGGGTTGGTGGGGGACCCAAGAGCTGGCTGGCCCGACTCCCTGCCCCACTGGTGATTCACAGGGCCCTCCCCAAAAGTCCAGTCAACAGCAAGAGACGATGACAGCCTTTACACTGAGAGCTAAAGTCTGTGAGTTACAAAGAGACTTGTGCTTCCAGAAAAGTTTCAGGAAAAAAGGAGCTGAGAGAAACACAGAGGAAGACACTCTAAGTGTCATGGGCCACAGAGGGAGCACTCTGAGTTTCAGCTCCCACAGAACTTCAGGGGCTACATAGAGGGAGCAATGAATTTCAGGGGCCAGAGGGGTGTATTACTACTATTGGGGAGGAGTACTGAGAAGGGCATTAAGAATAGAGGCAGTGTGAAGAGATCAGTCATGGTTGGAGAAAGGCTTCTGGATTGAAATAAATGAAAAAACAGGACACACCAACCAGAAAAGATTTCACCTGTGATTACTAGAGGTAACTGCACTGTAATCACTATCACTGTATGGAACTGATATCTATTATATGGTGACTGCATTATTTAGATGTACAATAGAGCTCAGTCGCTGTATCTAAGCCCATCGTGTTATACATGTGCTGTCCCTAATATAATATTTTCCATGGGAGAGGGGCCCAATTATGAGTTTTTCTATGCGGCCCTACAAGTTCTATATATACCCTTGGACTTGGTAGATAGAAATCTGCACATAGGCACAACAATTGGCACTGTTTCTAACTTTGGTTACAGCTTCCTTTCCTCATTTACAGTAGGAATAACAAATGCTCTCACAAATGAAACCCTGCGCAGAATAAGAGAAGCGAGATATTCATAAACACAGGCACATTTTATTATTTGTGAGATTAATGAGATTTGAAAAAAGGTCTGTTGTCCATGGATTTTAAAGGAAATCTGTCAGCAGTTTTGATAACACTATATAGGGACAACTGTTGTGGTCTCCTTGTTGTCAATGGATGAGGCAGAGAGCAATGGAAAACACCCACCTCCAGAGCCCTTCTGGTGGCACTTGGGTAAATAAAAGTTAATTTTCCAACAGCAGGAAGTCTTAAAAATTCTGATTAAAGATACATTTACACCTCCTTCCCCTTCCCTTATCTAACACTGTCAGTGGCTTTCCATCACTTCTCACTTCAGCAGAGCTCAGAATGCAGTACCAACCTTGGCCACTGATCAATGTTCCCTCACTATATCGCGGTTCAATGATTGCGGCTTCAGTGCATCGCGGATTTTAGATAGACCATACATACATTCTGTTTTCGCAAAGTTTTTCACTATATCGTGGAATTTTGCGGTACATACAGGAAATACAGTACACCACTAGCGCTTGCCAACGCGAGATTGTACACAGCACACTATTGGCTGATGGAATGTGTTCTGTATCGGGTGCTGACTGGCTCCCTGATCGTAGCATCGGTCTGTTTGTTCACTTTCACGATTGTTTGGCAGTTCACCCAACAGATTGATTTGTGTTAATATAACGCCGCTACTTTGCTGATTTTCATGTATCACAGGGGTCTCTGGAATGTAACCCCCGTGATAAATGAGGGATTACTGTACTAAGCTTTCTGCTTTTGCCAGCAAAACAGCTCCATACCCTAAGACACTGGCCTGAGAGAACAGTCAATCAGTATGAGTTCCTTGCACTGGATCCCTGCCAATCTGCTGTAGGTGATCTATCCTGAGGATCATCAATAGTAGTGTTGAACAAACCGTACCAGTAAAACTTTGCAAAAAGTTCGTCTTGTAGCAAACCCAAACTTTTGAACCCACAGAAGAAAAAGGTGATGGTTGTGGCTGAGTCAGGGACATAACTATAGAGGATGCGGTTGCACCCGGGCCCAGGAGCCTTGGGGGGCCCATAAGGCCTCTCTTCTCCATATAGGGAGCCCAGTACTATGAATAAAGCATTATAGTTGGGGGCCCCATTCCAGGTTTTACATTGGGGCCCAGGAGCTTCAAGGTACGCCTCTGGGCTGAGTGGTTAGCATTATTGCTTTGCTGTGGTCCTAGGTTCAAATCTGACATCTGCATACAGTTTGTATGTTCCCCCTGTGGTTCATACTAATCACCTTTATTTAACTCTTTACAGATATAGTTCTTAGTCAGATTTGAACATAGGACTCGGGTGCTCGCTGAGTCACTGTACATCTACCTCCTTCTCCTCAATAAATGTATGAACCATATAAATAAAGGTAAATAATATGAAGAAGAAACCCACATGAACACAGGGAGAACATAAAAACTCCATACAAACATTGTCAGACTTGAACCTAGGACTCCAGCACTAGAAGGCAATAGTGCTAACCACTAGTCATAGAAGAAGAGCTGCTACCACCACCAACAACAACCATGACATTATTTGGCCGGGCATGGGATCATTATTATAGATGAATGTCCGGGTAAAACTAATTTTTCCCAAACTTGCTGAATCAGCAGAACCAAACTTTTCAAAAGCTTGTGCAACTCTAATCAATAGCTAGACATGGGGCACCCCCTTTAAGTGCAAAATATGCTAGTTGTCTTAGACACCATGCTATAATATGCAAAAATGTTCTGAAACATAACATAACTCATCAGAATATTACTTTTTATTTTTTACAATGTGGTAAAGAATGATGTATAAGATCAATTTGTCATTTACGAATGTTGCATAAAATTCTAGCGCGGTTGTATTTGCTACGCAGTCCGTGTTTTTACTTCATAACCTGGCCGAAGCTTGAGACTGTACCACAGTGTTCCCTCCTCTCTCGAAGTGATCACCATTCAGGCAAATTCCAATTTGTATTTTCATCTTTACACATGACATATAAGCTGAATCTCATCTAAACCTCCTTGTAGCAATAATAATGCGACTGCCATCCTTCAACACAATGCCCTGGAAACATATTTTCATAGACAAAAGAAAACATGGCATACAGCAATAATAGATAGCTCCATATGATAGACGTATAATGCACACTACATAGGACGCTGCTTACACACTGCATGGGGGAATAATGGATTAACCCCTTGGAAACCAACTGAGTAGTAATTGTTAGTTTGGTTATTAAATAAAAATGTTTTCACATACAGAACATATGATATATGACCATGATATGCTATTGGGTTTGCATTTGAATCGTGTATGAGGGCGCCCACCCACTGGCGTTTGCGATTTCCGTGCGAGAAAAACGCAGCGTTTTCCGTGCGTTTTTCGCGGCGTTTTTCGCGGCGTTTTCGCGGCTTTTCGCGGCTTTTCCGTTAATTTCCATTGACATTCATGGGTGCATTAAGAGAAAAATAAGGACACATATGCAACTGACAGTTCCTATGTTAAAAATCGCAACGGACCAAAAAAAAAACGCCAGTGGACAGGAACACATGTTATCTCTATGCCTGTGCAGGAAAAACGCAAAACGCAAAACGCAAACGCAGGTAAAAAAAACGCCAGTGGGTGGGCGCCCTTAAGCTCACATTATATCATTATTTTTAAAGAGAACTGGACACATAGAAGTGCTTGTACAATCTGTGGTCAGCATGTTATAGGAGAAGCTGGGCAGATTGATATTTAAGTTATAGAGTTAAAGGAGTTGTCCGGCCACACAGGGTAAAAATTTTTATAATGCTGCTGCTTTCCTTTCAGTAAGGATAGTAACAGACAGCATACAGGGGCTCAAACCGGCCGGCAGATCAGCTGCAATGTCAGTTTATTACCTTAGACTGTGATGTTCATTGTAGCTTTCAAAGATGGCGCCTCTGTGTGCGCGCTCCCGATGGTAGTAAGAGACATGAACAGGCAAAATTTCATGGCCTCCCTCAGCTCACGTCCTAGCCCCGCCCACGACACGCCCACCTCTATTGAACTGCTCTACAGTCTCTCCCCGCCCAGGCCCCGCCCCCTGCTGCATACTATAATCAGAGGGGGTGTGGCCAGGGGAGACTGAGTTATACACTCATGTCAGGAGGGGGGAGGGGAGGGGAGCGAGCGGCAGTGATGTATGTCTGTGCAATGTCAGGATGGATGGATGGATGTGTGCAAGTGGCTGTCAGAGGTCCAGGCGGGGGGGGGGGAGGGGGGAGGATGGATGGATGTGTGCAAGTGGCTGTCACTTGCACACATCCATCCATCGCCCCCCCCCCCCGGGACTTCTGACAGCCACTTGCACACATCCATCCATCCATCCTGACATTGCACAGACATACATCACTGCCGCTGCCCCCCCCTCCCCCCACCCCCCGGACCTCTGACAGCCACTTGCACACATCCATCCATCCATCCTGACATTGCACAGACACACATCACTGCCGCTGCCCCCCCTCCCCCCACCCCCCGGACCTCTGACAGCCACTTGCACACATCCATCCATCCATCCTGACATTGCACAGACATACATCACTGCCGCTGCCCCCCCTCCCCCCACCCCCCGGACCTCTGACAGCCACTTGCACACATCCATCCATCCATCCATCCATCCTCCCCCCTCCCTCCCTCCCTCCTCCTCCCCCCCCCCCCCACGAGAGCCCGCCCCTCCTCTCATTCTTACCTAGGAGTTGAAGAGCCAGCAGCCACGCCTCCTCTGGCAGAACTGAGCTTCCCAGGCTGAACTTCTGCACATGCGCAGAGCTGTGCTGGAGAGGCGCGTCCCCGGTCGTCCCGACAAGAAGAGGAGAAGAGACTTGTCGGAACCAGGAACCATGGCAACCGAGGAGCAACACAGGGGGGGGCAGCCAAGAGGTAAGTGAATAACTTCTGTTTGCCTAATTTACAATGCACAATGTATATTACAAAGTGCATTGTATTGGGCAAACAGAAGTAATGAGACCTGATGTTTATGGCCGGACAACCCCTTTAACTTCTATAACTTTTTTTATGCATTTAAGGAGTCTAGTGGATGAACCTACTTCACAACTGACAGTTATCTCCATATGCATAGGTATGCAGAGAAAGCTGTCAATTACTGAGTGTCACCACCTACTGGAACTAGAGATGAGCGAACGTACTCGGATAAGCACTACTCGTCCGAGTAATGTGCCTTATCCGAGTACCGCTGTGCTCGTCCTGAAAGATTCAGGGCGCTCCCCGCTGCTGACAGGTGAGTCGCAGCGGGGAGCGGGGCAGAGCGGGCGGGAGAGAAGGAGAGAAAGATCTCCCCTCCGTTCCTCCCCGCTCTCCCCTGCAGCTCCCCGCTCCGCAGCGCGTCCCGAATCTTTCAAGACGAGTACAGCGGTACTCGGATAAGGCACATTACTCGGACGAGTAGTGCTTATCCGAGTACGTTCGCTCATCTCTAACTGGAACCCCTTAGTGACCGGCCTATAGTGGTTTTATGTCCTGCAGCTGAAGGACGCGTATGGAGAGAGATCGCGGGGTGATCTCCCTCCATACAATGCAGGCGCTGACTGTTTCTTACACCGACACCCGGCGGTAACATCTCCAATAAGCCACGTGGCTCATTGGAGCTGTTAACTCTTCAAATCCCACAAATGATGTTCAAAAGTCTCGTACGCCCCCCCCCCCCCCCCCCCCGTGATGAGCACACATAGAGCCGTGCAGGTGTGATGGCAACCAAGGACTTCTTACATCATACTGCAGGAGAGATCAAAGTATCGCAAGTTGTTGTCCCTCTGGGGACTAAAAAAAAGTAAAAATAAGATCAGTAAAGTCTTACTAATTATTAAAAAAAAGAAAGTAATAAAAGAAAAAAAAAGACCTTTTGCCATATTTATAATAATCTAAATCTAAATAACAAAGCAAAAATACATATTTGGTATCGCTGCATCCGTAAAAGTCCGATCTATCCAAGTAATGCATTATTTACCCCATATAATGAATATTGTCAGAAAAAAAAATTAAAGAAAACCAGAAATGCACTTTTTTGGTAACCCTGTCTCAAAGAAAAAAAATGCCACAAAAAGCGATCAAAAATTTGCATGAATTCCAAAATTGTACCAATGTAAACTACAGGACGTCTCGCAAAAAACGAACCCCCGCACAATTATGCCGATTGAAAAATGAAAAAGCTATTGCGTGCTGAAGATGGCAGCAGTAAATAATTTAAAAAAATTAAATATCTTTGAAAAAAGTAGTACAGCAAAATAAAAAAAACTATATAAGTTTGGTATTGTAGTAATCATACTGGCTCATATAATAAAGTTATCAGGTCATTTTTGTTCCAGTTTGTGCGCCTTAGGAACAGGACGCACCAAAAGATGACAGAATTTCATTTGTTTTCCATTTCTCTCCACTTTGAATTTTGTATATGTTTTTCAGTACATTATATGGTACATTTCATCGTACCATTGAAAAAGACAACTTATCCTGCAAAAAACAAGCCCTCATACAGCTACATCGATGGATAAATAAAGGAGTTACGATTTTTTAAGAGGGGGGAGGAAAAAACGAAAATGGGAAAACGAAAAAAAGCTCCATCACTAAGGGGTTAAGCATAGAAACAGCAGGGGATTTAATAAGTAAAATACAAGCTGTACTGAATTTTTCCCAAAAACCCATATATCAATCTCAGCTATTTCTGCTCTACAGCATGCTGCCTATTGATCTGACACCATATGAAGTAGGTTTCAGGTGTGGAATATGATGTAGGTTATGGAGAGGCTTTACTGAATGTACAATAAAGACTAATATGACAATAACATATAACAGTGTTATTTGGATACAATTGAAAACTGTTTACTAACGTTCAATTAAGGTTATAGCTCAGTCCATACCCTACGAATAGGGAGTCCTTAGTATTATGTACACAATATAGAATTATCACAGTCAATAAATGGTTTACCATGACCAAGGATTACTACTAGAGATGAGCGAGCACCAAAATGCTCGGGTGCTCGTTACTCGAGACACATTTTTCGCGATGCTCGAGGGTTCGTTTCGAGTAATGAACCCCATTGAAGTCAATGGGCGACCCGAGCATTTTTGTATATCGCCGATGCTCGCTAAGTTTTTCATTTGTGAAAATCGGGGCAATTCAAGAAAGTGATGGAAACGACACAGCAACGGATAGGGCAGGCGAGGGGCTACATGTTGGGCTGCATCTCAAGTTCCCAGGTCCCACTATTAAGCCACAATAGCGGCAAGAGTGCCCCCCCCCCCCCCAACAAAGCACAATCACTGCCTGCATGACACTCCGCTGCCACTTCTCCTGGGTTACATGCTGCCAAATCCCCCCCCCCCACGACCCAGTGTCCACAGCGCACACCAAACTGTCCCTGCCCAGCCTTCAGCTGCCCTCATGCCACGCCACCCTCATGTCTATTTATAAGTGCGTCTGCCACAGGAAAAGCAGGTACACACTGCAGAGCAGGGGCGTAGCTAGAGGCTCATGGGCCCGGGTGCAAAAGTTAAGCTTGGGGCCCCCTTCCAGACCCGTCCACCCACCACTCCTTTTCACAGCTACTCCTTGTATATCACTTTTAGCCACATTACTGTTTTTTTTTTAATGACCCATCAATGGATCATTAGTAATCAGGGGTTTTAGATTTTTAAAACATCCAGAACACAAGCCTGCAGGCACGCTTTGCTTCCCCAAGAAAGAAAAAAATAATGATATATACACATACATAATTCAGGCACACATACATTGGAGACAGCATGAGCTAACTTTTATAACATGTTAGGGCTCATGTCCACGACCAGGTTTTCACCACATATTATGCACACGTGGTAATCCCAGCATGCTCTCTTTCTCTGCGTACCACGTAACGTGAGCCCTGTACACTTGTATGATACGCTGCCCATACACATTACATTGTTTCCATACGCATTATCACTCTAAACAGAGTGGGGAATTAAAAAAAGAATCCCCCTGTGCATGTGCAGTGCTACACAAAGGCATATGTGGTCCCTGCCGGCAGCGTGCATGGCTGGGAAATGTGTGACATGCTGGTGGTCTCCCACAGTGTTGTAGGCTTACGGCTGTGGCATTGAGCCCCCAAAACAGCGGCTCGGTTCTAGCATACCTCTAATAGTGAAGTCAGGTGCCGGCTCGCAGAACCCCCCTCACTCACCCCCACTCCCCATCACACAGAACCCCCCTTACTCACCCCCACTCCCCATCACACAGAACCCCCCTCACTCACCCCCACTCCCCATCACACAGAACACACCTCGTTTCCCCCACTCCCCATCACACACAGAACACCCCTCCCCCCTCTTAATCATACCGAGGACGTTTCCTCTCACTGACTGCACTTACTTTCACTATGGTCTCTGCGCAGGCAGGCAGCCTCTCCTACATCAGTGCTTACTCCCAGGACCTCCGCTCAGACCCCTCCCCCATCTGGTTCTCCAGCACAGAGATCATCAGTGGGGAGGAGTCTGAGCGGAGGTCCGGGAGGAAGCACCGATGTAGGAGAGGCTGCCTGCCTGCGCAGAGACCATAGTGAAAGTAAGTGCAGTCAGTCAGTGTCGTGGAAAGTAAGCCCCGTGGGCCCCCAGCACCCCCTATATGTACGCCAGTGCTGCAGAGGGTTGGCACGGCTAGGCAGCGACCCTCTTTAAAAGGGGTGGGGCGATAGCCCACAATGCTGTACAGAAGCAATGAGAAATCCAATCCTGTGCCACCTCCATCTGGAGCTGCACACGTGGGCATAGCAATGGGGAACCTATGTGCCACACACTATTCATTCTGTCAAGGTGTCTGCATGCCCCAGTCAGACTGCGTTTTTTTATATATAGTCACAGGCAGGTACAACTCCGCAATGGGAATTCTGTGTGAACCCACAGCATGGGTGGCTCCCTGGAACCCACCGGCGGTACATAAAAATATTCCTTGGCATTGCCCATCACAGCTGAGGTAGTATTGTCATGTTTAATGCAGGTGGGCTTCGGCCCACACTGCATGCCCCAGTCAGACTGGGGTTCTTTAGAAGTGGACACATGTAGTTACAACTCCCTGTGGACCCACAGCATGGGTGGCTCCCTGGAACCCACCGGCGGTACATGAATATATCCCATTGCATTGCCCATCACAGCTGATGTTATGTCAGCTGTAATGCAGGTGGGCCAAAAATTTATTGGATTACACTGTAGGCGAGGGCCCACAAAAATTGGTGTACCAACAGTACTAATGTACCAGAGAAAAATTGCCCATGCCCAACCGAGAGGGCAGGTGAAACCCATTAATGGCTTTGGTTAATGTGGCTTAATTGGTAACTAGGCCTGGAGGCAGCCCAGTTAAAATAAAAATTGGTTGAGGTGAAAGTTTCAACGCTTTAATGAGCATTGAAACGTATAAAAATTGTTTACAAAAATTATATGACTGAGCCTTGTGGGCCTAAGAAAAATTGCACGTTCGGCGTGATTACGTGAGGTTTCAGGAGGAGGAGCAGGAGGAGGAGGATGAATATTATACACAGATTGATGAAGCAAAAAGGTCCCCGTTTTGGATGGTGATAGAGAACAATGCTTCCATCCGCAGGTGCAGCCTACGTATTGCTTAGGTATCGCTGCTGTCCGCTGGTGGAGAAGAGAAGTCTGGGGAAACCCAGGCTTTGTTCATCTTGATGAGTGTAAGCCTGTCGGCACTGTCGGTTGACAGGTGGGTACGCTTATCCGTGATGATTCCCCCAGCCACACTAAACACACTCTCTGACAAGACGCTAGCCGCAGGACAAGCAAGCACCTCCAGGGCATACAGCGCGAGTTCAGGCCACGTGTCCAGCTTCAACACCCAGTAGTTGTAGGGGGAAGAGGCGTCACCGAGGACGGTGCTGCAATCGGCTACGTACTCCCTCACCATCCTTTTACAGTGCTCCCGCCAACTCAGCCTTGACTGGGGACCGGTGACACAGTCTTGCTGGGGAGCCATAAAGCTGTCAAAGGCCTTAGAGAGTGTTCCCCTGCCTGCGCTGTACATGCTGCCTGATCTCTGCGCCTCCCCTGCTACCTGGGCCGCAGAAATGCGCCTTCGGCCACTAGCGCTGTCGGATGGGAAGTTTACCATCAGTTTGTCCACCAGCGCCCTGTGGTATAGCATCACTCTCGAACCCCTTTCCTCTTCGGGAATGAGAGTGCAAAGGCTCTCCTTATACCGTGGATCGAGCAGTGTGTACACCCAGTAATCCGTAGTGGCCAGAATGCGTGTAACGCGAGGGTCACGAGAAAGGCATCCTAACATGAAGTCAGCCATGTGTGCCAGGGTACCTGTACACAACACATGGCTGTCCTCACTCGGAAGATCACTTTCAGGATCCTCCTCCTCCTCCTCCTCTGGCCATACACGCTTAAAGGATGACAGGCAAGCTGCATCTGTACCATCAGCAGTGGGCCAAGCTGTCACTTCCCCCTCCTCCTCATGCTCCTCCCCCTCCTCCTCCTCCTCCTCTGGCCATACACGCTGAAAGGATGACAGGCAAGCAGCATCTGTTCCCTCAGCAGTGGGCCAAGCTGTCTCTTCCCCATCCTCATCATGCTCCTCCCCCTCCTCCTTAACGCGCGGAGATATAGACATGAGGTTGCTCGGACTATCCAGCGACATACTGTCTTCCCCCGCCACCGTTTCTGATTCCAAAGCGTCTGCCTTTATGCTTTGCAGGGAACTTCTCAAGAGGCATAGCAGAGGAATGGTGACGCTAATGATTGCAGCATCCCCGCTCACCATCTGGGTAGACTCCTCAAATTTTCCAAGGACCTGGCAGATGGCTGCCAACCAGGCCCACTCTTCTGTAAATAATTGAGGAGGCTGACTCCCACTGCGCCACGCAAGTTGGAGTTGGTATTCCACTATAGCTCTACGCTGCTCATAGAGTCTGGCCAACATGTGGAGCGTAGAGTTCCACTGTGTGGGCACGTCGCACAGCAGTCGGTGCACTGGCAGATTAAACTGATGTTGCAGGGTCCGCAGGGTGGCAGCGTGCGTGTGGGATTTGCGGAAATGTGCGCAGAGCTGGCGCACCTTTCCGAGCAGGTATGACAAGTGGGGGTAGCTTTTCAGAAAGCGCTGAACCACCAAATTAATGACATGGGCCAGGCATGGCACGTGCGTGAGGCTGCCGAGCTGCAGACCCGCCACCAGGTTACGGCCGTTGTCACACACGACCATGCCCGGTTGGAGGCTCAGCGGCGCAAGCCAGCGGTCGGTCTGCTCTGTCAGACCCTGCAGCAGTTCGTGGGCCGTGTGGCTCTTCTCTCCTAAGCTGAGTAGTTTCAGCACGGCCTGCTGACGCTTGCCCACCGCTGTGCTGCCACGCCGCGTGACACCGACTGCTGGCGACGTGCTGCTGCTGACACATCTTGATTGCGAGACAGAGGTTGCGTAGGAGGAGGAGGAGGGTGGTTTAGTGGAGGAAGCATACACCCCCGCAGATACCACGACCGAGCTGGGGCACGCAATTCGGGGGGTGGGTAGGACGTGAGCGGTCCCAGGCTCTGACTCTGTCCCAGCCTCCACTAAATTCACCCAATGTGCCGTCAGGGAGATATAGTGGCCCTGCCCGCCTGTGCTTGTCCACGTGTCTGTTGTTAAGTGGACCTTGGCAGTAACCGCGTTGGTGAGGGCGCGTACAATGTTGCGGGAGATGTGGTCGTGCAGGCCTGGGACGGCACATCGGGAAAAGTAGTGGCGACTGGGAACCGAGTAGCGCGGGGCCGCCGCCGCCATCATGCTTTTGAAAGCCTCCGTTTCCACAAGCCTATACGGCAGCATCTCTAGGCTGATCAATTTTGCAATGTGCACGTTTAACGCTTGAGCGTGCGGGTGCGTGGCTGCGTACTTGCGCTTGCGCTCAAACTGTGGCGCTAGCGACGTCTGGACGCTACGCTGAGAGACATTGCTGGATGAGGCCGAGGACAGCGGAGGTGAGGGTGTGGGTGCAGGCCAGGAGACGGTACTGCCTGTGTCCTCAGAGGGGGGTTGGATCTCAGTGGCAGGTTGGGGCACAGGGGGAGAGGCAGTGGTGCAAACCGGAGGTGGTGAACGGGCATCGTCCCACCTTGTGGGGTGCTTGGCCATCATATGCCTGCGCATGCTGGTGGTGGTGCCTCCCCAGCTGATCTTGGCGCGACAAAGGTTGCACACCACTGTTCGTCGGTCGTCAGGCGTCTCTGTGAAAAACTGCCACACCGTAGAGCACCTTGACCTCTGCAGGGTGGCATGGCGCGAGGGGGCGCTTTGGGAACCAGTTGGTGGATTATTCGGTCTGGCCCTGCCTCTACCCCTGGCCACCGCACTGGCTCAGCCTGTGCCCACACCCTGACTTGGGCCTCCGCGTCCTCGCCCGCGTCCACGTCCTAAAGGCCTACCCCTCAGCATGGTGTATTAGCAGTAGTGCAGAAACAGAACGCTGTAATTATATGTGCCGCTTATTGGCCTGTGGTTGGAGGCTGACTTCGTTTACGGAACCCCAGGAAATAATTGGGCGCACGCCTGCTGTAACACTTAGCTGCCTGCGTATTTATTTGGAGAACTACTACCCCCAGCAGACACGGACCCAGAACACTAAGCAGAGTGACAGGCAGGCCAAATAGATTTTTTTCCAATATTTTTTTGAAAAGGACCACTGCGTATATTCAATCTATAATATATGTCTTCTGGCCCTGCCTACACAATTCTGTCCCTGCAGTGTGTCACGGAACTGCAGTGTTGCACTGTTATTAACTGCAACAGACCGGTGATTTCAAAGCCAGGAAATAATTTGGCGCAAGCCTGCTGTAACACTTAGCAGGCTGCGTATTTATTTGGAGAACTACTACCCCCAGCAGACACGGACCCAGAACACTGAGCAGAGTGACAGGCAGGCCAAATAGATTTTTTTCCAATATTTTTTTGAAAAGGACCACTGCGTATATTCAATCTATAATATATGTCTTCTGGCCCTGCCTACACAATTCTGTCCCTGAAGTGTGTCACGGAACTGCAGTGTTGCACTGTTATTAACTGCAACAGACCGGTGATTTCAGAGCCAGGAAATAATTTGGCGCAAGCCTGCTGTAACACTTAGCTGCCTGCGTATTTATTTGGAGAACTACTACCCCCAGCAGACACGGACCCAGAACACTGAGCACAGTGACAGGTAGGCCAAATAGATTTTTTTCCAATATTTTTTTGAAAAGGACCACTGCGTATATTCAATCTATATATGTCTTCTGGCCGCGTATATTCAATCTATATATGTCTTCTGGCCCTGCCTACACAATTCTATCCCTGGAGTATTACTGCAGGGCGCAATGCTCTGCACGGCCAATATACCAAAAAAAAAAAAATGTGCAACACTGCTAAAAGCAGCCTCCACACTACTGCACACGGTTAGATGTGGCCCTAAGAAGGACCGTTGGGGTTCTTGAAGCCTACACTAACTCCTAACACTCTCCCTACAGCAGCTCCAACACGATACCACTGTCACTCAGCTATCTCACAACGGATCTGAGGCGAGCCGCGGGAGGGGCCGATTTTTATACTCGGGTGACACCTGATCTCGCCAGCCACTCACTGCAGGGGGGTGGTATAGGGCTTTAACGTCGCAGGGGGAAGTTGTAATGCCTTCCCTGTCTTTCAATTGGCCAGAAAAGCGCGCTAACGTCTCAGAGATGAAAGTGAAAGTAACCCGAACATCGCGTGGTACTCGTTACGAGTAACGAGCATCCCGAACACTCTAATACTCGAACGAGTATCAAGCTCGGACGAGTACGTTCGCTCATCTCTAATTACTACATGTAGCTCCAAAGATGCTGGTTGAAAGTCTTCTCTAAAGTAACTTAGTCTTGCAGAAACTTCAGTTAACCAAATGACAAATCCACTAACTGAAACATGCAGTCACTGTCCCCTGAACACATTACTAACACCTTTGGTAAGATTGTACAGTGGCAAAGTCAAAGCAGTCCATTTTACCAGTGAAGAACCTGGGTGATGTTATTCATAATTACACACCATGAAAGCTTGAATATCTACCTACTGGCTTTGGCTCTATCTGCTCACACTGGTGGTCTCTCTCTGGGTGACAGCTCGGCACTTGTGGTCGGTAATTGCAGCTGATATTTTCTGGGATGATTGGCAGACCTCCACCTGGAACTGGCGTTAAAACAGCTGGGTAGCACCACTCCAGAAATCTTAGTTGTTCTCTCTCTCTGGTACAAGAAAACCTAGTTCCCTGGGCACACTGGGGCAGCTTACTCCTCAAAAGGCTCTATGCTGTCTGCAAAAACTGCACAACATACTGTAGGGAACAGGACCTGTTTTGTAAACCCAGCCCATTAGCCAATCAACTGGTGGTTCATGTTCTGTTAATCTATAGCAGCAAATTTAGAATAAATAAAATAGTCATGTGACCTCTCTGAATGTTTTGGCAGGAACATATATAAAATAATATGCATAGATATATATGCATGGGTATTTAACCCCTTACATGTTTTACTTGAAATGTTCTCTTTAAAAATGTTTCTATTGTACTTGTCTGAGACTAGTGAAATTATAGTGCTAGGCTCAAGGATACCACTTAATGTGAAATGCTTAGCTAATTGACCATTTCCAGGACCCATGTCACACTTAATGGTGTGCCCACCTGATAAAAAGTTCTCTTGTTGCTTCAATTACAGCATGCTTTCTCTCTCATGTTCTCACATTCTGAGCCTCTATTTGGGCCTATAACCAAGCTATGGGACAACCATTCCTAGGAAGATCGTGAATTTGTCGGGGCTTTAAATATAATCTGGGAACAATACAAGGCAACTAGCTCACTTGTAACAGTCTCTCAGACTCACCAAGCTCTGCAACTCTTTGTCCATCTCGAACGACCCCTCTGAGGGCTTCCAGCACCAGGACCCAATCTTACACTATCTCTGTCTCACCATACGCTTATAATGGTAGCTCAGGCTCTACTCTTTAAGCTTTCATCACTCTTCTTGCCTCTTTTTTAGTATGTCCTTAGTAGCTGATTAAGCCCAGACCTCCACTTAGTCTCACAGCAGGTCATAGGAGGCTGCAATGTCTTTAGTACGCACAGACTCACCAGAAGCGCCAAACACACACCGTCAAGTCAGCACAGGGCACCAAATAATGGCCCCATTTACTTATACCTCCTTCTTCTGCAGGATGACATGCAGGAACCTTGTTTGCGCTGTTATCAACTAATATACTCTTGTGAGTGTAGTAATATAGGAACCAACTTATTAAACTTAGTAGCAATTGCATATGTTTATGCTTTCACCTAATTTTGTTGTGCATGATGCATGATAGACCTGACGAGAGATCCAGGCCAGAGACAAAAAGTTATTGTTATCCTTTGTATTTTACATGCTTGAATCAGCAGTGGGCTCAGCAAATAGCTGATCGACAGGGATCTCGAGCGTTGGACTTCCACCAATCAACTATAATCAATAGTAAAAGTCCCAAACAACCCCTTTGCCCTGTGTTTGGCAAATACACATTACACCAAAGTTTATGAAAATGGATGATTTCAACATAAGAAATGAAAAAGGCGAAATTAAAAAACTAACAATGGTTGTTTTTTAGATAATATCATGGAAGATCTTTCCTTCCTACAAAAGACATTTGCCATTGTCCAGGAAAGAGCTGCCCTTGAAAAAAATCTCCCAGACAGATTATTATATGTACAGTATGGCCTGATTAAATGATTGTAACGGCCAACATGAACTAAAATGTGTTTGGCTTTGTCTGCAAAGTGATCGTTTACCAGTCGATTGTTAATCCAATGATTGTTCAACCGTCAACCTATTTCTATCTATTATGTATGGCCACTTAGTCTTGCCTCTGGATTTCACTTTTGTTTTGCTCATTCTGGTTTGTCGTCTTGTACTATGACATTCTGTTTTTAAATCCTGCCCCTTCTTCTGCTTACATCTTTATGTTCCATGGTTTGTAAATCTTGACTGCTCTTCCTGTCCTATCCTCTTGTTTCACTTGGACTTTGTTTCTACACCATTCCAGACGTTTCAACAGCATACCCACTGCCAACTGGTAATTACTTTGTAGACTTTGACATGTATATCTTACCAAGAAAACCATACCGCTTTGCAGGGGTTCTAGAGTGAAGAAAATGGCCCATTTAGACACAACGATTATCGCTCAAAATTTTTCTCAGAAGCCATTTTTTGAGCAATAATCGCGTGTAAATGTGCCCAGCTTTCACTTTTGAATTTCGGCATGAAATCTATCGTTCGGCAGAACTGCTGATAAGACGGTCCGCACGCTGAGTTCTACCCATGGAGCGCTGATTACATTGTCTGTGGCAGAACAAAGGGAATTTATTCAGGGAACAAGGGGGGATCTGTTCTCTGAATACTGCTCTTGTCAGCTCACAGGCCACTAATTGGTACTAATATGCATTAGTACCAAGGTGTAGTTTATGCAAAATGATCGCTCAAAAGCCATCTTTTGAGCGATCATTTTTCTGTGTAAATGCACCTTTAGTCTCCATCAACCAAATGAAGTTAAAGAACAGCCTTTTCCCCTAATACATATAGGATTTCTAGGTTGTTTTTTAGAGATGAGTGGGTATACTCGCTAAAGGCAATTGCTCGAGCGAGCATTGCCTTTAGCGAGTATCTCCCCCGCTCGACACAGATGGTTCGGGTGCCGGCGCGGGGGAGCGGTGAGTAGCGGCTGTCAGCAGGAGGGAGAGAGAGATCTCCCCTCCGTTCCTCCCCGCAGCTCCCTGCCCGCTGCCGGCACCCGAACCTTCCGTCTCGAGCGGGGAGATACTCGCTAAAGGCAATGCTCGCTCGAGCAATTGCCTTTAGCGAGTATACTCGCTCATCTATATTGTTTTTAGTTCGTCAAATTGCAAATCCTGGGTTACTTACTGATGCCCTTAACTTTCTCAATCTAAATTGTTCATGCCAACTATATCCATACAATTGTATATTTTACTCTACCAATATGTAATGACTATGCCCATAACCCCCCATAAAAAAGAATAGACTAATAAGCAATAGCTGTATAATCTTTCATCTCCCACATTGTTCGTGAAGAGCTCTGTTCATTCACTGGACCAATTTAACTCAGGATTTATGCAGAAGGTTTTGGATGCTACCCCCTGTTTCTCTCTGAATAAATATTATATTTAATTTCCTCTTGGGAATGAAACAAAAATACATAAAATATGCAGACGGGTGGAAAGGAAGGTTTTAGGAGCGAAGTGACATTTATGTGAACATTGAAAGACATGAAGATTAAACGACTTGGCTTTTTACATTCAGATAGTTGGGAATGAGAGTAGGTGACTATTCTGTAAATGCCAATATAACTAGCCCAGTTATAGATAATGATGTTCTAAGAGCCGAAGTATACTTTAGGAAAGTATATTGCTGGGTAATTTAGCTAGCAGACATCCATGTAATGCTATTGGATATCAATTAGCAGTTCTGTAATAATAGACAATGAACTTCTCGTTTTCCATCATAAATCACCTTACTCCCACACAAGTACACTATTCCAGCATTGTTTAAATGCACTTAGAGATTACTTCCAGCCTTTTACTTAATTCAAAGAGATAAAAAATACTTATGAACTCCTAAAACACCACATTGGGACTACCTGGAACCTATCAGGAGCCCCAAACCTGATCGAAAAAACTAAATGGAAATTTAGAGGTCATCCACCAGATATTAGTATAACTGTTACTAAGACTGAATGTTAACCACACAGAATGAAATTTTGCTAGTTAGTTCATGTGATATATACTGTACTTTCGTTCTATAGCTCTCCATATATTTTGTGTATATATTTATCTTTACTTTTGTTTAATAGGATATTGCCCGGAGAAAGCTTTTAGGCGATATTCAAAAACCTGCCTAGTATCTTGTAGACAGCACATGAAGTCGCTATGGTTCTCTTCTACACAGCTAGGGGCATAGCTATGAGGGGTGTACAAGTGGAAGTCTGGGTCCTATTTCCTGAATGGGCCCAAACATGGCTGCATATACAGCCTACCCTGCCCTAGGCACTGAAACTCAGAGTCAATGGAGGTTATATTTTAATGGATTTCTGCTGTTATTCTGAAGTAACTGATTAAAATTTACCTTCAGAAATTTAGTAATCATTATGTTCAACATTATCCTAGAAGAGTGGTCAACTCCGGGTGTTCAGTAAGTGTGGGCTGCTGCACCTAAGAGCTGCATGTTGGGGAATGTAGGGCACACTATGCTGCAACAGGAGTTGGAATCTGAATCTATAGATGTCAATTACATTTCCAAATAATTTTCCTCATCACAAACAACATTTTAACAGTACTCTTAAAGGGGTTGTCCAAGACTTTTTTTTTTTTTTTCTATTGATGAGATGATCTGTGGGGGCCCACAACTCCAGATCCTTACCAATCAACTGATGTTCAATACCACTGTCCCTATGGTCGGCACATGAAGCAGATTGCATTGACCACAGCCTAGCAGCCCGGGTTGGTAGTGCAGGCACAGCATGTATTGAATTCAATGGGAGCTGCATTTGCCATACCAACTTGGGCTGCTGTACTACGGTCAATGCGATCTGCTTCTTGTACTATCCATAGTGACAGAGGCACGACTAATCAGCTGATGGGTGGGGATCCCAAGCGGTTGACCCCAGTCGATCATCTTAAGCTGTCCTCTCTCTGTTTCTTTATTATGCTTCTGATTCCCTGCTCCTCTCTTCCTCCTCCTTCCAACATTTCTGCACGTCACCCCACCTCAATGCACTGATGTGTAGTACCTACATTTTTCCTGACCCAACTCCTCTGCTCCTCTTGCTGTGGCCACATAAATAACCACGGAAGCATTGAAGGATGCAAAAGCAATCAGAGTCATTGCCAAAAAACCACCAGATTTGCAAGAAGTCTGGTAAATGCCAGAATAGGAGGAAAAAAGTACATTTTTTGACTGCTCCTTCATTCCCATCTTCCAACATCTCTCCGCAGAACACCCCAACTTCTTGGCTTGCACTGATTTGGAGTCCCTAGGATAATTTGTAGCTCTGATGATGTTTGGGTTAGTTTTAATTTGGTAACTGTGTTTTAACTTATTTATTGTCAGCTTTCTTTTTGGTAGCAGCAACCATTTCTGCAAAAATACCAACAGGAAGTGCAGCCATATTGGTTGTTACCAGTGTAATTTAAAACTACATACACAGTCTCAATGTATAATCTGTAACATAACCCCCACCAATCATGTGTTATTTGCAATACTGGGATCTTCCTGTTACATTCATGTAGAGGTTATTCACCTGGTGTGCACAAACAAAACCAACATGTCACACAGAGATACAATAATTGTCTTTAATGGACCAAATATAAATACATAACACTAAAACATTTTAAAATGTCCATAACGGACCACTACAGGAATGCAATCACTATCCCTAAAAACATGGGCATGATGGTCCCTGCCTAAAAGCAGGGCGATCGTCCTGATAAGCACAGCACAACGTCACATACCTAGGGGCCCTAGCCAGTCCCTAGATAGTATACAGGGAAGGATATATATAGTAGATGTGGGGATTGAACGTGCAACCTTCCGGTCGTAGGCAAGAGCTTACACTCTGCGCCACTCTGCAAATTTATCAACTGCTTTGTGCTAGTTTTTGGAAATGAAATAGTCATACCCTTTGACATGCAACATTTTTGCACAAGAATTAACAATATTTCTTGAGACTTTTGAAAAGTAGAGTGGGGAGTGGTCAACAATTTCTTGACATATGCATTAATTCTACAGTGAGAAGGAGGCGAAAATCTTTGAATGCTCACAACAGGACTAGAGTTCATTTTCTGAGTTTATTAAGGCGTACATGCCTATAATTAATTAAGCACAATTTACTTCAGTTAACTTTTTTGTTTAAGACTGAAGTATGAAACGCCAGTCTTAATAAGTGCAGGCCATTGCGTTAATCTGTTGCGACGACTGCAGTCACTGACTTTGGATACTCTACATCGGCATGTATCCAAAAATGTCATCTAAGTCTAACCTTTTCCTTGAGTTCTTGTTACATCTGTTTAATGCTGTACAGTGCTGATCCAAGCATTTGATATATGTCATAATTGTTCCTTGTTTAAAAAGGGACCTGTCACCACTCCTGCAATGTCTGCTTTAGTGAACACTTGCATTCCCCCACAAATAACAATTCTAGAGCATCTATTCTCATAACTCCGTGTTGTACTGTTCCTCTGTTTTTTCTTCCTGAATATTTATGAATAAATTGACAACAGGATGTTACCACTATCCTTGTCAAAGGCGTATGTCATTACACAGTGTGATACTGTCAGCACTGATTGGACAATGTCAGACAGTATAGAGATCCCACCCCCCAAGTGGCAACACCCAACTGTCAGTTTATAAATAAGTTTCTAGGATGAATAATAGATTAACGGCACAAATAGAACTCTAAGAAAAAATCACCCAGATTTGGTATTTCACAAATAATACAAATAAGGGAGATGGAACAATACCTCTGCAGCGCCACCTATTGGATGTCAGTATTCCTTCAAATCAAGCCCTGACCTTTTAGACAGGTCTTTAGAGCAACTAAAGACTTGTTTAAAGGGTCAGGCATTGATTCGAAGGAATCCTTCCATTCAGGAGGTGGCGCTGAAGAGGTAATGTTTCATCTCCCTTTTTTGCATATTACCCAGAGGAGCATGGGTGGCCTTAGAAGTCTACTCACTCACCCTCTTGGTGCTCTCCTTAAGGAGTGATGTTACCCCTCCCGACTCACGATAACTAAAAGCATTTGATAAAATACATACACTGAATGGTCATGTTATGAAAGACACTGGACCTTTCACAGTTGGATCTTCCCTATATGGAAATTAGCCTTGTGACCCTAGAGTACAGCATAAAATCAAGTGACAATCTTTCCACGATCCATTTCAGTGTGAATCCACATTAGATGGGCAAATCAAGCGATCTGAATGATTTCCAACGAGGCCTGGTCATCGGTGCTAGACTAACTGGACCAGGATTTAAAAAACTGCCGAGCTAGTGGGGTTTTGTCATGCAACGGTGTTCAGAGCATACTGAGAATGGTGTCATCGAGGAAAAACATCAAGTGAAAGGGGATCCTGGGGACAGAAACAACTTGCTGATGAAATAGGTCAGGGGAGGATGTCAAGAATCATAGTGATAAACAGGCCATGCACAGTCAAGCAAATTGCAGCTGAATATAACACTAGTGCGCCAACTAACATGTCCAAATGCACTACTTGTCATCCCTTAGCATAAATAGACTGTAACAGTAGACAACTAGTTCCAGTGCCATAACTATATAAGAGAAATAGAACGTCAAGTATCCAGTGTGCAAAAGAGTGTAAAAAATGAATCACTGAGCAGTGGAAACCATCAGGGCTCAGTCACACGGGGGTTTTGACACACACATAATTTTGTGCATAACTGATGCGTTCAAAAATTTGCATGACCGAAGCGGGCGTCATAGTGGATAAACCACACCTAGCAGCGTTTATCCGCTTAAAAAGCAGGCTGCCCGCTATCCCCTGCAGTGGCAGTGACAGCTGCACATTCAGGGGTTTCACCTGTGGTCAATGAGGCCGGTGGCAGCTGCGGCGGCTCTACTGACATACAGAGAACATTGCACTCTTCTGCTACAGCTGTGGCAGAGGATTTCTTCATCTCCGTGGGGAGTCCCTTTGTCACTGAACACTGTGACAGCATTGTCACGGGTATCCAATTACTTTTGATAGGATAGTGTACTTACACCTTTGAATGTTCGACAAAAAAATAAAGGACGGTCCAAAGAAAGGCAACCAAATTAATAAATGGAATGGGGGTACTAAAATACCCAGAGAGGCTATTAAAATTGGGATTATTTACTCTAGGAAAAAGACGGTTAAGGGGCGACCAAATAACTATGTATAAATACATGGGGGGACAATACAAGGATCTCTCCCGTGATCTGTTTATACCCAGGACTGCGACGGTAACAAGAGGAAAGAAGATTTCATCACAGAGAGACAAGTGCTTCTTTGTAAGAGCAGTGCTTTTTTGCTGTAAGAGCAGTGAGACTATGGAACTCTCTGCCTGAGGACGTGGTGATGGCAAAATGGATAGAGTAGTTTAAGAAGGGGCTAGACATCTTTTTAGAGCACTACGACATTACAGGATATAGACATTAAATAGTCAGAAGGGTTGTTAAGGGGATCTTCCGACTACCAGACCTGGAGTCAAGAAGGAACCTTCACTGAAGAGTGTTGATCTAGGGATTATTCTGACTACCATTATGGAGTCGGGAAGGAATTTTTTCCTTAGGGTAGAGTAAATTAGCTTCTGCCTCATTGGGTTTTTTTTTGTCTTCCTCTGGATCAACATGGGGAAGAGGGTTGGAAACAGGCTGGACTGGATGGACATTGTCTTTTTACAGCCTAGTATACTATGTTACTATGTTACTAAAGGCAGGCAGCATATTTGAATTCCCAGCTTGCATTTTGCAAATGCATATCTATTCATGGAGTTACCTTCATTGTGGTAAAAGAAAAATTCAGTATGGCTGAATCATTTTGCTTTCTCGAACAGTTCTGTAACTATCATTTTTTTGTACTGTAATATACTGTATTATCCATCTTTTAGGCATTTGAAGGGTTACACCTGCAATGGTAGAGGAAGCAGCCAACAGTTCCATGAGAGCTATATCAATAATGTTTCACGTCTACAGTAATGTTATTGTCTGTGGAGGGATCTTTGTCCCTTTGTTTAGAGCCCAGATTGAGCGCACATAACAAGGTCATTGCCATTGCCGTTTCAATAGTACTTCTTTTATTGTAGTGAACAGGAACACAATGGTTCTTTCTTCACAGCGGATCATTTTTTTAAGTATAAGCTGTAAAAGTAATGAAAACATGATTTTTGTATATTAAATATAATGGATGTTTTTTTTCTTGCACACAATAAGATAGTATGAAGCTATAACTCTTGATTGCCCTTATTGACAATGAGTCATTATTAGTACCAGTTTAGTTGAAGTAGTTGTGTGTGTACTGTCCTGACAGAAATGCAGCTGCTATTCTAAGCTGTGGAACTGGAACAAGTGTTCTACGGTATATGTGAATTTGTTCTAGATGTTTATTAAATAGATTGTCCGGGACTATTACTATTGATGACCTAACCTAAAGATAGGTATTACGTTTGTGTAGGGTACAAGTACGGCACCTCCTACGGACGTCACCAACATATCAGACCTAGACGTAACCAATGTCCACAATGGACAAATATAGATATGTATTATAGCAGCAGAATACGGGGAACAAAAACAGGGCAAACCAAAGAAATATGGGAATGGGAACACTATTCCTAATCACCTTTGGTGTAGCAGACCCTGGCTAGAAGCAGGGCATTTGTCCTGTTAAGGGCGGTCCCGTGTCAGGAACCCAGGGGGCCAAACGTCTTCCTGTTGGCCAATCAGTTCATATACCATAAGGGATGTTAAAGCAGGGAAGAGAAGAAGGGAACATTAAAAATTGAGGAATTTCTGATAAATTACACCTAAGGGACCTTCTTCAGTGACAGCAAAGAGGCGACCAGTGGTACCCAGCACCGAATGATAGGGGGCATGCGCCTAATGTGTGTAATCACATAGGCTTGGGTTGACATTGTGACCTCACCCCGGCCCCACTTTCTGATTTCAGCTGGCTGCAATAATAGGTCATCAACAGTTAATAAGTGGGGGTTTGCAACTTGGGATCCACACCAATCAGGTGTTTGCTGAACCTACGGTCAGTGCTGGCAGCACTGAAAGCAGACAACACTGTGCTTGCAGTACTGACTAGCGTGCTGCAATGTTAACCGTGCTATCTGCTGTCAGCGCTATCAATAGTGAACGTCCCAGACAATGCCTTTAATATTAATTATAACTTACATGTCAATAGTAATATTTTACCATTTATTAGGATATATTATATTCAGCACCTAAAGGGCATTTGCCCCTCATTTCTAAAAATCCAAGAAACGTCCCTGGGTTATGATCTTGTGAGAAGGCTTTTAATAGCTTATATTCCTAATAGTCAACTTATATGGTCAACCACTAAAGAAATCATTGAAATGCCCATAAGGGGTTTCAATTGGTTTTCCATAGATTTTTGACACATGCAAACAGTAACGGTGTAGCTACAGGGGGTGCCACAGACCCATGAGTATTATAAAACAATCCAATGTGGCGCAGAGTGCTAAGGCAGCAGAAGTACAGTCCTAAGCTCTTGCTCGTGACCCGAAGGTTGTGGGTTCAATCCTTGAATGGCTCAAGGTTGACTCATCTATCCTTCCAAGGTAGGTAAAATGAGTACCCAGTTTGGTGGGGGGTAGTAAATTACCTTAAAGCGCCGTGGAATAAGTTGTCGCTATACAAATAAAAGGATATTTTTTTTTAATTTAAAAGGTACATGGTAGGTAGAGCAGGGCTACAACTCAAAATATCTGAGCTCCATATATTCTAATGGTCAGGACCCCTCAAGCTCTACGTTACATGTTCTATACTCCACCCAATACCCACCCTGATGAAGTGTTTTAGCATGTGGAATTTTGGTATGCTTTTGCAGCTCCACCTACTAGAAGACAGCTTTCCTCCAAGTCAATGTCCAACCTTCTACCAGGCTTTGTAACATACCTGGGAATACAAGACAAAATCAGAATCTTCTCCAGAAGCAAATTATAACCATGTACAGGCAGACTGTTTTAGGGTTTTTGGCCCTCATCAATGTACAGGAGGTTTGTGGCTGGGTGAGAGTCTTATGATATGGGTTGGGAGGGTTACAGTTTTGTCCTTGTGGAGACCATCAACTAGGCCCAAGGAGACCCAACCACCACTTAAAGATATAGCCTATTTTGGCTATGAGGACACAATTGATTTCTGCTCATGTGCAGGAAAAGCGCTTTTCTATTGGGTGCTATGGGCGGTATTTGCTGTGGAATCCAGAGGCGAATGCCTGCCCCAGCTTCCGCAATGCAAATATACTCGTGTGCAACTGGCCTAAGGGCTTGTTTTTTGCATTGTGAACTATAGTTTTTATTGGTACCCTTTTTTTAAAATCAATACATTTTTATTGGTGTTTCAAGTATATTATTAAGAAGCATACAAAAGATTTTGCATATATAACAACATTTGTGTATATAACTTTTTTGACTTCGTAACAAATTCTTATTGAATGCATATACTGTATTGTAAACCTTTTTTTTTTAGAGCAGGGAGAGAAAACGCACCAATTCTGTTGTTTTTTTTTCTTTTTTTTTTACAGCGTCAATCATGCAGCATAAATGATGCAATACATTTTTTCCTGAGGGGCGGTACGATTACAACATTACCAAAAATATGATATTTTTGTTTTAGGTGAGATCTGCACCTGTAGCTGCTCATAGAGATGCATTAGCATCTGCAAGACAATTAAAAGCATGCAGATGTAATTTTTTTCCTGGCGTGCAAGTTTAACATGCGGGAAGAAATCGCAGCATACTCCATTTTTCTGCAGAAGCCGTCCGATATGCAGCAAAGCCACAGCTGTCACTGTGTACGTGCTGCCGATCTGTTGGAAAGCAGGAGGTTAAAAAAAAATAACAAAATTGCATGCACATCGCCGGGGCGTCCAGACGCATCCGCCATGCTGACGAAAGAAGATCCGTCCTGCATGGAGGAGACCCGTGCTTGAGCTGGACAGGTAAGAAAATGTAATTTTCTATCCATGTGCACGGGCATGGCTGGATTCCGCTGCAGGATGCAGCAGTGGAATTTGTGAGCGCAAGTGGACATTGGGCCTTAGAGTCTTTGTCCACCATTTACAATTCCTTTTCATATGTTCTGTTAGGACAAGAGAGGGGCCCCTTGCTTTGGATCCATATCTAATAATCAGAGTGGAAAACAGCTTCAAAGCTTCTACCACTCAGGAAGACCTAGCACACCTGTAATTAAATGGACAGCCCACTGACTACAATACGCACTGTGTGTAATACTTCATTTCTCCTGTGGAGGCACTGCAGAAAAACTGAACACTTGCAGCCAGATTCCTCCATAGATGACAGCTAAGGTTCCCAGCAACAGAAACCCTATAATTCAATCTCTAGCATTCTGCTATCACACAGCAGGGCTGGAGAACAGATTCTAGCTTAATATGGTCCATTCTTGACTACAGACATATATTTGTGTTTTCCAGCTGTAGATAAAACTACATAGCGGCAGGATGACACTGCATACATGGTTTGTTTGTAATTAGCGAGATTCAGTACATAGGCCTGCATGGGTGCTGTAGACACAAAATGGCAAAATATTTGTTAGCAAGACTAATTGAAAAGTTGCTTCATTAGTTTTCTTATTTAGATTAGTTGTGGAGGTGAACGATCTATAGCAGAACATGAATGGTTTCTCCTGATGCAGAAGAATTTATGTATATTATAAAATAGGATTTCCACATTATCAGATCTGCTATCCAGATATAAGACAGATTCTCACAAAACTTCCACTTTTTCTTGCTGAGACAACTGTCAGAATTTCCGTGGCTACAGGCATCGTAGTCCTCCTAGAGGCAAAGTCTGGGTGATATGGGACAACATGTCAACTGAATACAGAATTTACTTGATGACCATCTCATGTCCTAATGAAACAATAAATCGCAAACTCATCAGACCGAACAAATTATCCACCACTTGTCAGATGCATTATGTCTGGAAGTGCCCTCCAGCAGAGCCAAAGGGCAATGATAGCTGGCTGCTTCATCCTGATTCATGGTCTATCATAAAAACATTGTGTTTTTCTGCAATTTGTCATTTTTTTTTAATGATTCTTCCACCTGCTTGAAAGCTATAACACTGATAGAGAACTTTTTTTTCCCCCTAGTCTCGCAATATGTTTTCAAATAGCATGATCACAATCTTTTCACCCTACAACCATTGAAGGCAATGGTATTCACCAGATGGTAAGGATCAAAAAATTGATCTGATATGAGAGTAGTTTGATGATTAGGGCATGGGATGACTGACCCAGGAGCTTATGGGCCTGGTGCAAAAGTTCTTCTTCTAGCCACAACTTTTCCCTGCACACTCTCCCCAACCAGCTGTTACTTCCTCCTCTCAGTGCTCCCTACATATAGTAATAATTTTCCTCTGTGCCCCCACACATCGCAAAGTGGTCCCTCCGCAACCCCACAAACTCATAATGGGACCTCTGAAAAGCAGCCCTCAAGATCAAGGGTATATGTCATCTGCAGGTGGGATAGGTATGGGGGACGCCATCACATACCTCCAATATGCTGGGTCTGAGGTTGGCAGAGCAGACATGGGTCAAAATTTCAAGTGACTCGGGGTAGACCAAATGCTTGGAAGTCGCAATTTGCCAGCCAGATCAGCAGAGCACACTTCAATGTTGCACACAGTTGCTACAGATCCCTTGGTAGCTGTGGTTCGGGTTCCCAAAGAGGCAGAGAAACAGAATTTTTATCACAATAAAAACTGAAATATTCACTTTCAAAGTCCTGAACCCCTTGAAAAGTAGCCAAAAAAGATGCAACGATTTTTGGGGGATTTTCACCTCCACTTTTCAAAAAAAAAATATGATTTTTTTTTTTTTTCATCGACAGGGCTATATGGGGCTTGTTTTTTGCGTGTTAAACTTTTCGGATACATATAATGTGTTGTAAAACTTTTATTAATGTTTTTGGAGGGAGGGGAGAAAAAACATCAATTTTGGAATTGTTTTTTTTTTATTTACAGCATTAATCATGCAGCATAAATAACACAATACATTTATTTCTGCGGGCTCGTATGATTGCAATGCTACCAAAATTACTATTGTTTTTTTTTTTGTTTTTTTCCCTTTTGTACAATAAAAACTCTTTTTGGGGATATTAAATTTTTTTACATCATTGCATTCAAAGTCCCATAACTTTGTTAGTTTTCCATAAACGGAGCGCTGTCAGGACTTATTTTTCATATAGCAAGCTCTGCAAAGGTTATATTATGGAGGGTCGATGATGTCACAGTGGGAGGACACTCCCTCTGTGAACCCTTTGCATGCTGTAATGTACACTGATCGTGGAATGTAGAGGATTAGCAGTGGGGATCACTGTTCTTATCAATCCCTGCTGTTGCAGCCGGAGGCCAGCTATCAGTCACAGCCAGCTGCCACTGCAAGATGGTGTGTGCTCAGTTCTTAGTCTGCAACATTCGCAAGATCTAAGTTTACATCCTGTTGTGTTACGTACCCCCTAGGCAGAATGTGAACTTATGGGGTTAAATGGAACCTTTCAGCACGGGGAGTCTGGGAAACACGAAACAAGAAAAAGGCTACAAATACCATCCTGCCTTAGTATAATCCCATCCAGAGCTTCACCACTTCTCTTCGTGAAGTCTAATCACATCCAGAGCTTCACTAAACCTCCCCACCGCAGTGTAATTACATCCAGAGCTTTAGCACCCACTCCCCCAACACACACACATTCTATGGCGGTAATATAAGGGTAATTAATTAACATATCATGTTAGCATTGTATTGAAGACTTATTTAGCCTTGTAAGGCAGTGTATGGCACCATACTTTGCTTGTTGCCCAGGGTTCTACATAACAAGCCCAGATGCTATCACTGCATGACTTTGCTACTCAGGAAAAGCTAAATAATGAACTTAAGTGGGAGCTGTGCTGGTGGAGAAAATTAGATGTCCCCCAGCATTCTCAGTAACAAACATAACTAAGGAAAATCTAAACAGAATTTGATCATAGAGAGAAAACTCAAAGTCGTATATTTATTACACTTTTTTTTATTTTAGGGGAAAATGCTTCTTAAAGGGATTGTCAACCACTTTTTACAGTTTTATTTATTTAGTTACAGAATACGAAATCATACAACTTTCTGATATACATGGATTTAAAAGTCTGCTCATATAACTTTATTATATATGCACAGTAGCCACTATGTGCACATTAGAATATTATAGCCTATGGTCACAGTATGGGCACACAGATTGGTTTGGTTTCGACAAGGGCATCCGACAGGGCTCTCACCCTTCTTGTTTAACCTACATGCGGAAGTGATCATGCAGAAAATGGACCTAGATGACTCGGAAACAGGTGTGAGAATAGGTGGCAGAAACATCAACAATCTCCGTTTAGCAGATCACACAACTCTGCTTCCAGAACCAGAAGCCGGTCTGAAGCAGCTGATATGGAAGATTAAAACTGCAAGTGAAAAAATGGGCCTCTACCTGAATTTAAAGACAACTAAAATTATGACAACTGCAAAAAATGGCCAAATTTAAATCAAAATCAACAACGAGGCCATAGAAAGCATGCAAGACTTCACCTTCCTTAGTTCGAAAATTGACCAGGATGAAGAATTTATGCCAGAGATAAAACATAGGTTAGCATTGGGGCGAAGAGCAATGCTAACCATGGACAAAATCTGGAAAAGTAGGGATATCGGTATAGGAACTAAATGCAGGATAGTGCAAACCACCGTTGTCTCCAAAGCCATGTATGGATGAGAAAGCTGGACTGCGAAAAAAGCTGATAGAAGGAGGATTGATGCGTTGGAGCCGTGGTGCTGGCGAAAGCTGCTGCGTATGTCCTGGATGGCGAGAGTAACAAACAGAGAAGTCCTGAATCGTATAAGACGTGATCTATCACTGGAAGACCAGGCTCACGGATTTTGGTCATGTAACACGAGCAGGTCGCTAGAAAAATCTATAATGCTTCGACAGATTAGTCTAAAAGATGACCCGGCCGCCAAACTACCTGCTTCATCCCATCATATCTGCCAGTGTCTGTGGAGAAGCAGCTCTTGTATTCTTCTCCCTGTGTGATATTTTTTCAGTTGACTTCATAAACAACATGAAAACATCACCTGGAGACAGAAGTGTTTAATAGCAGATAATCTTATTAACAACAAGTGTTAGGCCTCATGTCTACGGCGTAAATTGATTTACCAAATCCGGCAGGTCTCCCGCACGTGCGATCAACGCCCACAGGGAATCATTGGGCACCTCCAGGTAATTAAATACCTGCAGATGTCAGTATGCTGCACAGAGGGCTCCCGCAGCTTCCATTGAAGCCAATGGAAGCTGCCCAATCCGCGACACAGCCGTGGATGACACTGTGGCTGTGTCGCGGATCCGCGGGAAACCACGAGTTTAAAATAATAAAAGGTACGGTGCGTCCTGAGCACATCCGCCCTGCAGAAGAAAGAAAATCCTCATGTCTGCGGGCCGGGTGGAAACCGATGCGGGCATCTGCATGGGGAAACCATGTGGGCCTGTGGACATGAGGACATATAGAAAACACACACAGAACCGTCTGCAGGTGATCTTCTCATTTTGTTGTTAATGAAGTCAACTGAAAAGGAAAAACACCACGGAGAGCAGATGATGGTAAATATAAGAGCTGCTTCTCCACAGACCCTGGTAGACATGATGATGATGATGATGCAGATAGTAATACCATGAGGTCTGCTAATTAATCGACTATTCACCTGTAAAATACCTGATCAGTGTGTATTAAACATCAGGGGTCATATGACGTTTGGTGGGTCACATGACTGATGACCATTACTATGGACAGCCCAGTGTATGGACCATACCAATCTACTATACAGATAGCGGCTACTGTGCTGGTATAAGAAAGGGATGTGAACAGAATTTTAAATACATGTATATTAGAAAGTTATATTAATTACTATTACCGTGTTTCCCCAAAAATAAGACAGTGTCTTATATTAATTTTTGTTCAAAAAGGTTTAACTTTTTTACATGTATAGCTGCCTGGACACTATTTAAATGGACTTTTTAAATTAACTGTTAGCAGGGCTTAATTTTGGAGTAGGGCTTATATTTCAAACATCCTCAAAAAGCCTGAAAAATCATTTTGCATCCTCAAAAATTCTGGAGAATCAGGCTATGTCTTATTTTCAGGGTATGTCTTATTTTCAGGGAAACAGGGTATATATCTACATAAAAAAAAAACTGTAAAAAGTAGTAAAAAGTGGACAACCCCTTTAATATTTACAAGAAAGAATTAAAGTTGAAGTCGGCTTCTCGTGACAAAAGAACACTCTTCATTTAGTGCTTAGTGCCAAAAAAAACCCCATCAGAGCAAAGGACGCATTTCAACCCGATGTGGGTCTTGATCACCTTTGAACAAAGTATCATACACATAGACATTTAAAAACGCGTGGTTGCAATTAAAGGGGTTGTCCCGCAGAAGCAAGTGCAGTTATGCACTTCTGTATGGCCATATTAATGCACTTTGTAATATACATCGTGCATTAAAAATTGGCCATACAGAAGTTACCCCCTCCGGTGCTGGCGTCCCCGTTTCCATGGCAACTACCAAACTTCTCCTCTGGTCGCCGCAACAGTCACGCTTGCGCAGAGAGAAATCCTCTTCTGGATGGTCCGGGCTCACGAGCTGCGTCCTGGCTCCTCCCCCTTCTCAGCGTCATCACATAGCTCTGCCCCCGTCACGTGGTGCCGATCAGCCAATGAGGTGGATGTAATCGGCAGTGGAGCTCAGACTGGAGAAGAACATCCACAGTGCACCATGGGAGAAGACCCGCAGTGCACCATGGGAGAAGACCAGCGGTGCACCTTGGGAAATGACGGCGGCCATCTTGGAAGAAGATTTTTTATAACTTCATGAAACAGCTTCATGATGAATAGAAACGCTCAAAAAAAAAACGATTTACATGGGTAGTTTGTAATGCTTGCTTAACATGGGGGACTGGGGTGTGAAAATTTTTTCGTTTTGGCCGCGGGACAATCCCTTTAAATAAATTAAAATTACCTGATGGTCAAAGTTTCTAGGAAACTCCTTCTGGATGTAACATATGTTGATGGGACAATCACAGAGCTTTGCTGGAGTATCAATATATTTATCACTAAGAACGTTGATGTTCATATCCAAATATTTGGGTTTGACGGTCCAGCCAAATATGTGAAGTAAAAGATTAAATGTTGGCTTAATATTTATAAGTATAGAGCAAAAGTAATGAAGGTATAACGACTCCTGCCATGTAAACCTCGGATGAGTCGTTGATAGGGAAGGACTCATTTTAATCAAATAGCGCTCCTTCAAGTCATTGTGCCAGACATGTGATCACAAAAGCGATGAGAAGAAATCGGCTTCTTGCCTGTTTATGCAACACTGTAGATGTAACAAGCTTATGTGCAGAAAACAGGCTTTACGTTCCTCCAGGCGTATACAATAAAAAAATAACATATATGTGCTTGTGCTGAAATATTTCAACTGGAAGAATAAAAAGCATTACAAGTTGGTGCTGGAATTTGTAAAAGTATTGGATAAGGATAGGAAAAGATTACAGAGAGCCTCGCAAAAGAAACTTCACAATGAAGAAGATTAGATAGGGCTGCAGAAGCCATACATAAGCCGGCTAGGGAACAAGATTTAGGAAAAATGGCTGCGGTCAATAGTAATAGTGTGCCTTGGAAACTCGCTCTGCCATTAATACTCTGAGGACTCATAAGAAACTACACAGCGAGCAGAATATTCCTACAAGAAGGACTTAGAATCTACTTCCAGATAAGTACTCAGTGGCAGGTATGTTCTAGATTGGAAGTTATTAAAATCCTCTGCAGGAAACAGCCTAATGCTCCAATTCACTACACAAGGAATACTCCAGGAATTACATATTAAAATACGCAGCTTGAGCTATACTTTGCCGACATTTGATTATACTACACGGCAGGGATAATATTTTTGAATGTAGTTCTTACAACTACATTAAAGGAACTTGCCTTCTAAGAAGCCTATATTAAAGAAAACTGAATGTACCCAGTTGTACTCTTTATATCGAGATTACAGAGTAAAAAAAAAAAATATATATATAACTGAGCGGAAACGTATTTGTCAGAGAGATGCATACAAATTGATGAGAGTAGAAAAGAGGAATGCAGAATTCTGGGAAATGTCTATGAACTAGAGTGACCATGACGCACTTTTCACAAAAGAAGTTGTTTCTTCAAGCCATTTTCACGCCCCGTCAGGTCCCTCTGCATGCTCGGGTTAAAAGGCCCCGGCTATTTCCCACTGCCTGTCTATTACAGCCGTCAAGTAAAGTGTTAGAGGAGAGCGGGCACTGCAGAACTGGCAGCCGTTCACAAACAGAATAGCCCTCCTCTTCATTCTGATGAGCTCTCCAAACTTTTCCAGTTGTCTATGCCACCCATGCAAATAATTAATAACTCCCGTACCAAAACTGAATGCCTGCCAATGCTTCTTGTCTGCATAACAGCGATTCCACGTGGGAAGCGCTGGGAAATAAAGCCAGCGAATTGTTGTTTTTTTTTTAATGTGCCGATACTTAAGTATTGCTTAGTGGGCCATTCTAGCTTATGATTATTAACGGCACAAAGGGATGTACAATGGTGCAAAGTTCAAATGCTAATGGTGCAATTATAGTTAAACGCATCGCTCTGTCGTTTTGTAATATTATTTACTGTAGTGTCGGTTTATACATTGATTTGTGCTTCACGATACAATTACATTATATAGTATGTGGTCGTCGTATACTGCTTCCTTCTGAAGGAGTGTCCTTCCAAGGAACAGGGTGGAATTTCTTAAGTGCTTGGCACTTTCGTACTGTACAAAAGAATAATCTATAATGCATGATCTGATTGCTGTATGATATGGTTTTATTATTTATAACATGGTTTTGTGATCTTCTAATGGAGAGACGTCAAGGTTTTCAAAGTATGACTGTCGTGGGTGGTGGTAAAGTGAAGGATACAATGCAGCCGAAGGAGTAAACAAAGTGTACAATCTTTATTTATAAACACAGGAGTGGAAAGGAATAATAATAATACCGCAATAATGGTTAAGCAATTAAATTTGTACCTTCGATACAGTGTCGCTAGCGAGAGGTATCTCAATCTTAGGATAGCAAGACGGTATGCACAAGAAAACAGTATTACTTTGTGGACAATGTCAACAGCAATTGATAATTACCAGTACTGTTTCAGAGACTACATAGCTTTCCCTTTAAGGTCAACACTCCAGTACAGTTTCTTAAAAAAAGAAGGTTACCATAGACATGTGCAATGTCCCTTTAAATAACAAAGTCCATGAACTAGAGTCTCAGAAACGTAGCAACTGTTCAGTTGTAATGTCCCCCAGCAACCAAGACACAAGGCCCACAATGAGGAGCTGGCGTGGTAGAGATGGCACTTGTCACGGTGGCTCTACCAGACTCCTCCCTGGAGGGACGCGTGTGACCTCAGCCAAGGTACTGCTAGGCCTCGTCCAGGCAACACTGCGACATCAGTTACCTGTATAGGGATGTGTAGTGGACCGTAGACGTTGTCACTTGTGAGGCCACCGTTCCTTCACACCGCTGATTCTCCAGCAGTAGTAATAATATCTTCCACAGCAGGCCTGCAGACTAACTAGCGCTTCACTCTTCACTTGAAGTGAACATCTAGTAATTTTTTATGAGGTCAGCCTCACTTACAACTAGTTATCAACAAACTCCTCAATATGCTCCTTGGTTTGATCCATTACTCTACAGTGCAATCCCACACTCTCTGGCCTACACACAATTTCTCTCCCTGGATCCCAGCATTCTCTCGGTGCCCTGGCAGCACCTACAACCTCAGCCACCTTGCTTCAATCCAAAGCACAGCTCACTCTGCAGGAGTCCCCGAATACACTGTTGCACAGGATAAATTGTCCCTTTTATATCCAGAAATCCTCCTTCTAGAAAGTTCCCAGTGAGCGTGCTCAGTCCTTGCTCTCTTCTTCATTGTTTTAGGACCTTCCAGCATGTGACTCCCTGACAGCCAATCAAAACACAGCAGATAGGAGGCAATATGTGAGTGCGGTTTTTAAATTGACCAATAGAGGTCACTATAACCCCAGATTTTCCATCTTTATAGCAACATAACTTTTTAGGGACATCCCTTACATGACATGAAATGCATGGGCACAGAAAGGCCTAAGTTAAAGAGTGGCACCATCCATTTGTACATGTAGCTTTAAGGTAGAGATTAGTATATTTATTTCCTTTTGCTAACTCTGAGGACGTAGCTGTGTGATGGTTGTGTTTTGCATGATGAGCTGATGTTTTTGTAATTCCGACTACTTTTTTTGGAGCGGCAAATGCCCCAAAAACAGCAATTTTAACATTGTTTTTTATTTCCATGTTTTTCAACGTTCTCTGTGTGAGTTAGTTAACATAATTATTTTATATTTCAGGTTGTTACGGATTGCAGTTACACCAGTTATGTGTGCCTTTTGCATATATATATATAAAATTACTTTTTTATTTGAAAAGGTTTTTTTGTGATTTTCTTTATATTTGTAAACATTTTATTTACCGCTTTTTTTTTTTTTTTACACTTTTTTAGTTCGACTCCAGTATTTAAATTGCTGATCCTCTGCAGGGCTGCCAACCGTCCAGAAATTTCTTGACAGTCTGTAAGAATAGTGGATTTTTTCTAGTGTCTGAGAAATAAAAATAGAAGCATCTGAGGCTGTTGATACTTGAGCAGGTTATTATGTGTAATTATAATCCTTTTACAAGTCACAGTAAATGCTGGTAATGAGTTTCTATCACTTCTGACCTATAGACATGTAATCTTTATCATTTTCCAATTTGTCAGTAAAAAATGTTGGCCAGCTGTGATTTTTGGATACGTTGTCCAGAATTTTAAAAAAAATCAGGTTGGCAAACATGATCTTCTGATGGGTCATATAATACACTGCAATACTTCTGCACTGCAGTGTATCATGCCTGGGAGCGTAATGCTGACAAACATTCTAATATGTGTACAAAGATGGTAGACCTGTGAACCTTCATTAGGTTCACAGGTCTACAGCTGGGACAGCTGTGGCAGAGGATTCCTTCATTCCCGCAGGGAGTCCCCTCCTCAGTGAACACTGTGACAGTGCTATCACAGTGTTCAGTGATGAGGGGACACCCCGTGGGGAAGCAGAAAATATGGTGACTCCATGTGAAACTGGGTTATTGACATGTCTGCTTCCGCCAGCACCTTTCCTGGACTGTTATAGTCAGAGGTGCCCCAAGCCTTTATGCTACCTGGGGTGAACTGCAAAATGGTGCCCCTACCACACCCAGCAAAAAAAACACCTAATTTTAGAGGCATTGAAAGCACAAATACAAAATCTACCCAATGCAAAATTAAAGTATTGACAGTTGTCCCAGAAGTAGTATTGATCCAGTTAGGGGTCCCAGAATTAATAGTGACCCACATAGTGGCCCCAGTATTAATAATATCCCCTATAGTGGCCCCCAGTATTAATAATATCCCCTATAGTGGCCCCAGTATTATTAGTGTCCCCCATATAGTAGCCCCAGTATTATTAGAAACTCCCATAATGGCCCCAGTATTATTAGTGACCCATATAGTGGCCCCAGTATTAATATCTTTTATAGTGGCCCCAGAGTATTAATAATGACCCTCATAGTGGCCCCAGTATTAATAATATCCTTTATAGTGCCCCCAGTGTTAATAATGACCCCCATAGTGTCCACAGTATTAACAGTGACCCTCTTAGTGGCCCCAGTAGTAATAATGAACTTTGGACCTCCAGCCAGGCAGCAACCCCACAAGCATTGCACTCACTGTAGCTGCAGCTCCAGTCAGGTGGCGTCTCGCTGTACTCAATCTGCAATCCCTGACCTCTCTGCCCAACATCTGCACTGCAAACAGGCTGGCATCTGAGTACAGGAATGCAGACACCAGGTGAAGAGGTAAGGGGTAGGGTGCAACGACTACCAGCCAGAGCTGTGGTCACGGTGAGTGCAATGCTTGTAGAGTTGCTGCCCAGCTGGCTTGCAGCAGACCATTATCCTTTATTGGTCATTAATATGGCCAGTAAAAAAAATACACCAGCCAGGTGGCAACCCTAGTGCTGCAGCTCTGAGCCCCAGCAGACTGTCACGGCAAGTTCAATTCATCCCATGGTATGGACATCCCTTATTACAGTAACTTGGGTGAACCTGCTTTGCTAGTAAGAAACTGTAATAGGGTTATGATAGTGAGAGAACAGACCTGCTGTTGGAGAAAAGTAAATCTTGCTTAGTAATACTTGTATCTTTCATCCTTTTTTCCCAATGGGTGGTGAGAACCTGTACATTACCAAATTAGCTGGAATTGGCTCAAGAGTCATGTACAGGTATTGGATGACCCTCTTGATCTGAGAAGGGGAGGGTGAAGGTGGCATGCCCCCTCCAACGCCAGAAAGGAGTGCAGTTAGATTTTTTCTGTGGCTCCTCTTAAAAGGAACCCATCACATCTTACGATCACCATAAACTAAGTTATGTTGCTCATAGGACATGGAATGTGGAGTATGGGAGTATATATTTTAAACTTACCCTTTTCCCTTGCTGTCACCCCTTGAAGTTGATGCTTTGTGAGTGTGACTCTTTTCTTCTTTCAGTGCCCTCCCATATACCCTGTTTCCCTGAAAATAAGACATACCCTGAAAATAAGACATAACATGATTTTCCAGAATTTTTGAGGATGCAAAATGATTTTTTCAGGCTTTTTGAGGATGCTTGAAATACAAGCTCTACTCCAAAATTAAGCCCTGCTAACAGTTAATTAAAAAAGTCAATTTAAATAGTGTCCAGGCAGCTATACATGTAAAAAAGTTAAACCTTTTTGAACAAAAATTAATATAAGACACTGTCTTATTTTCGGGGGAAACACGTTAGAAAAGTACTGTATCTATTCCCGTGTGTATTGAGTGAAGAAAAGAGTGCTTATAGGATGTGACAGGTTCCCTTTAAGTAAGCTATGTGGCTTTGATTTAAAAAAAAGTAACTTACGTATTTTTTTTCTGCTTATATTGTAGTACGATCCATGAATTCTAAATCCAGCCTGATTTAGACAATGATTACCGTTTATACTCCTTGCTTATTCAGAAAAAGGCCTATTTTTAACGTTCCATTTTCTTCAGAGTATATTGAGAAAGCCGACAGGGTGTGCGCTTTGGGTTTGTTTTTAATAGATGTGCCTTTGTATTTAGGTGGTTGAATTAGCAAAAAAAAAAACACTTGTAGACCAATATTGATCGAGAATTCAGTGTGCTGGTTCAGAGTATGCACAAGTGCTGGGCATGCAAATCTGTCTGCCCCATCCCTAACCACATCAGTGCCACGCTGAAACAATCCCTGCTGTGCACCTTACCTTTTATATAGAGATAATGTACGCAAACTGCTGGAGAACCAAAACCGCTATTAAATGATAATGCATTTGTTGTTACATTGATTCAATGTTTATTTGTGCGAGGTTCTTTAAAGCAACTCTCCAGTGTGAGAGTCAGTTTAGATATTATGTGACGGCTGAGTGGTTACATTTCATCCTGACATCTTTTCTTTTCTTTTGCACTAGTGGCTGTCGTGATCCTGTCTGTAGTCTTGGCATTGGCATTCCTTTCAGATTACTGCTTTCCTTGAGCGGCAATATGAGGGAAGTACAACCTAAATTCTAAAAAAGTTGGGACGCTGTATAAAATGTAAATAAATATGAACAAAAAAAGTATTCAATGATTTAGATATCTCATATAACCATATTTTACTTACAATAGAACACATATCAATGTGAAAGGGAGATGTTTTTTCATTAGATTTAACAAAATTAACTCATTTAGTAATTGATGGCAGCAACACATCTCACAAAAGTTGGGAGAGTAATAAAAGGCTGGAAAAGTATGTGATCCTAATAAAAAACAGCTGGGGGGTCACTTCACAAGTCACTGTGCCTGTAACTTATATGTGACTGTGTATAAAAAGAGCATGTTAGAGAGGTAGAGTCTCTCAGAAGCAAAGATGGTCAGAGGTTCACCAATCTGTGGAAAACTGCATCTAAAAGTTGTGGAACAAGTTTTGTCGTAAAATTGTGAAGACTTTGAATATCCCACCATCTACATAATATCCTCAAAAGAGTTAGACAATCTGGAGAAAATTATGTGCACATTGAAGGTACAAGGCTGATGATCTATATTGGATGCTCAAGATTTACGGGCCCTCGGGCGGCACTGCATTAAAAACAGGCATGATTTAATAATGCAAATCTCTGCATGGGCTCAGTAATACTTCTAGAAATCATTTTCTGTGGACACAGTTCACCCGGCAGTCAAAGCCAAAGTTGCAACATGCAAAGAAGAAACCATATATACCACAATCCAGAAACGGCAGCCTTTTCTCTGGGCCAAAGTTAATTGAAAATGGAGTGAGGCAAAATGGAAAACTGTTCTGTGGTCAGATGAATCAAAACTTGACATTCTTTTTGGAAACCACGGATGCCGTGTTCTGTGGACTCAAGAGGAGAGGGACCATCCAGCTTGTATTCAGAGCACAATTCAAAAGCCTGCATCTCTGATGATATGGGGTTGCATGGTGTCTAGGCCATGGGCAACTTACGTATTTTGAAAGGCACTATCAATGCTGAGCAGTATATAGAGGTTTTAGAACATATGCTCCCATCCAGGCAATGCCTCTTTCATGAAAGGCCTGGAATATTTCAGCAAGACAATGCTAAACCACATACAGCATCCATCACAACAGCATGGCTTCGCAGAAGAAGAGTCCGAGTGCTGAACCGTCCACTTGCAGTCCGGACCGTTCACCAATAGAAAACACTTGCCGCAATATGAACCAAATAAATCTGGCAAAGATGACCGAGGACTGTGGAACAGCTAGAACCCTACATAAGACAGAAATGGGACAACATTTATGTCCCAAAATTCCAGCAGTTGGTCTCCTCACTTCCAAGATGTTTACAGACTGTTGTAAAAAGAAGAGGGTTACACAATGTTAGACATGACCCTGTCCCAACTTTTTGAAGATGTGTTGCTGCCATCAATTTCTAAATGCTAATTTTTTTTAATGAAATGGAAGAATTTCTCACTTTCCACTTTTGATATGTGTTCTATGTTCTACTGTGAATATAATACGGTTATATGAGATTTCCAGATCATTACATTCTTTTTTTCTTTACATTTATTTACATTTTACACAGTGTCCCAACTTTTATGGAACTGGGGTTGTAGTAGTATGAGAAGTAGTCTGAGACTATAAGGAAGCTTGTAAATTAGATGGAGCAGGTGGGCACAGCTGGTGACATCCCTTACGGTGATTTCTTACTCACATCATTATGAAGCTGCATAGAGCTTTGGGAAACAGAGGCAATATATATTTATAAACATTTTTTAGATTGTAGACTCTTTTACTCTATTGTCTGTACAAACGTATGGAGGTGGTCATCTTGCCTTTGCTGCTGTTAACAGCATTCGGAAAATATACTTTACAGGATTCTTATGGGCCATAGACATGATGGACAGGAGGGGACCCATTGACAACTATGAGAGTGTTGTGGGCATGCTGTGTGATCTGTGCAGAGGTCATTATTGAGGGAGGGGGAGGAGGTGAGCTGTAACATCACCTATCCTAAATCCTGTATCCAGTGTTATCAATATATAGGTGTTAACTTTCATTGTACTCCTGCCTGTGATGATAAGAGTTGGCAACTAAAAAGTTTTCTGTACAGATCAGATCAAGTCAGACTATTATGAGGTTTATTGATCGGTGTGAAAATTGCAGGATTTTAGGATATTTTTTAAAACATGGATAGTGCCTTTGGAATTGAAAAAAAAAAGCTAAAATCTCTTTTAAATATGTGTTTAACATAAAAACTTGGTTTATATGATAGGTCATTTTCGGGTGACACATTCCCTTTAAAGAGGCCCTCCTGTTTGCAGTTACATATATAGCACCACTTAATGATCATATACATATTGGCAGGAATTTACTAAGATCTGCATTTCGAATATTAGTCTTACTATGATCCCCACTATTTCAATATGTAATGATCATCTTTGTAGGTTCAGCGCATCTTTGGCCATTTGTGCAGAAATCTACGCCAATCATGAGTTTGAGTAGATGTATGGTATATTTTACACCAGCTTCTGGTGTAAATTATACTTAAATGTGTTGAACTGGGAGGTTACATCCCCTCTGACAAGCCACGTCCAATTTTTGACCGTGGTCACAAAATTGTGATTTTTTTTTTTCTCAACATGATAAATTCCCTCCAATATATTTAAAAAAAATGTATTCACTATACTAATGAATTTCAAGTACTGTACACTCTGTTCTATGGGAGGCAACCACAGCACTGTTCAGCCTGGGCTGTCATCCCAATAGCACAGAACTGCAATGAAGAGTAAGGCTGAACAAAAGGATTGCCACTTGAATAACAGGGCAGATTAAATGCGATTTAATGCATATCCTACAATTCCGTCATAAATATTTCACTTCCTGATACCATAGTAGCACATCAGACTCCAAATCAAAAATTCATAAAAACACACCTCATATTGTAAATGCTTCTGTAGTTGATCAACTGGGGTGCTACATCTTTCTCAAAATTTCTCTGTACCACCAAATGATAGTGATTAGAGATGAGCGAGCGTACTCGCTAAGGCAAACTACTCGATGCGAGTACCTGCCCGCTCACCTCAAAAGATTCAGGTGCCGGTGAGAGAGCTCTTCCCCGTTCCTCCCCACTCTCCCCTGCTGCCCCCCGCCGGCACCTGAATCTTTAGAGACGAGCGGGCAGGTACTCGCATAAGGCACTACTCGCTCGAGTAGTTTGCCTTAGCGAGTACGCTCGCTCATCTCTAATAGTGAAGGCTAATGTGTATTTTCCATATAAAAGATAAACTGACTTTTAGTCCGAGTCCTAAGAGGCCTTGTTTGCTAGTAGCCCCCCTGATTATCCGTTTGTGGAGATTTTAACTCCCTCTGGACCAACTTTGGACATGTCAACTGGTAAATCCTCTTTGTCTTTTAGGGCTATCCGCAGACTTATCCATCACCTTACTTGATTGCTTCTAGTGGACTTGCATACTCGCATACTCAATCCTACAGACTGGGATTAATTTTTTTTTTCCCCCATAGTTCTCATTATTGCTTAAATTATAGTTTCTTTTCCCATCGCTTACTAGACCAGGTCACCTGGGGTGGGTATTGAACCCATACTTCTTCCTGATAATGCAGTGGTAGGGGGGAGTACTTTCCACACCCCTACTGGTGGAATTTAAATGACAATGTAACCCGGTCTGTCAGGTAGAGATATGCTCATCAGTTAGTGTTATCTTAGCTTCGCATGTTCATGACCCCATGGTTGCCCCCATTCAATGGAAAGCTCTTAAATGCATACTGCAGGTCATATGCTCCAACATTTATATTATGAGCTGGGGATCAAATGTGGTAGACTGCTTGTTCGCATCCTTCGCCCACAAGACAGAATTCCTCTTATATATTGTCCTTTCACTCTCCTCGTAAAAGGAAAATTCACTCTACTAGCAACATATTAGAGACATTTTGGGATTGCTCTGAATGCCTCTATAACATCTAAGGCAAACATGCTTCCCTATTGGATGAGAACTATGCATGAAAAATTAGGGAATATCTTAACCAACATATGGGCCCCTCCTTGGCTCATATTGCCAGTGAGGAGTTGGAGGCCGATTTTTCTGAGCCAGAATTTTTGGCAGCCATTAAAGACCTTGAAGTTGGCAAGTGCCATTGCCCAGATGAATACACTCCGCAATTTTATAAGTTGTTTTCCCAAAATTTAGTTGGCCCTCTGCTAAAAACGTTCAACTGTATTTCAGTGGGTGCTTCCTTTTCCCCTCAGGCTTTTACTGCTCACGTTTGTGTCATTACTAAACCCGGAAAGGACCCACTAGTCTATAGGAGCTGTGGCCCTATCTCACTCATAAAACTCTACTCCAAAATGATCACCAATTAGAAGCCATATTTTCCATCTTTGGTTCATACAGACCAAGTGGGTTTTGTACCTAAACAGGAAGCAAAAGGTTAGCACAATCAAAATGTTATCCTTAATCTCTCTAGCACAAAACTGAGGGATACCATTATGCCTTATGTCCATTGATGCAGAGAAGGCACTTGATCGAGGTCATTGGGACTTTCTGGGTATAACCTTGGAGCATGCTAAGGTATGGAAGATTACGTTTACTCAAATAATGTATTCATTCCCTAGGGCAAAGGTGAGGGTCAATGGAAATTTGCCTTCCCCATTCTGTATTAAGAATGGAACCAGACAGGGTTGCCTGCTGTCTTCCTTTTTATAAATCATAGTGATGGAATGTCTTTCCAGAGCTTTGAGAGTCAATGAGTCGATTCAGGAGGTGGCTGTTGACAACTACATATACAAACTGGCCATTTATGCGGACGACTTGATGATTTATACTTCCAATCCTGGCATTAGTTTTCCATGCATTCTCTCTTAATTTCTGTTCTTTGGGGGCTCTGAAATAACTCTCCAGCAATGGTCTACAGCCTGCAGAGTTCTTTCTCTTTTACATGGTCTGCTCGCTCTTTGTTCTATTTGGGTACTCAGATTTCCCCGGCCTTTGGCAATGGGCTTTCCTTAAAATGTATTCCTAAATTAACATTCTTGTGATTTCAGTGTATTCACACTTTAAAAATGAATGTCCTACCTCGAATATTTTACCTTCTCCAGAGTCTGCTATGCCTTATTCCAAGATCCTTTCTTAACACTTTGAAATCCTTATATATTAATTTTGAGTGGGGTACAAACACCTTATTAAACCTAAGTCATGGGGGTGGAGGGGGAGTGTGGGTCTCCCACGCATCATTCTGCATTGCAAAGCCTCTATGTTAATGTATATCTTGAACTGGTTTCACCACAGACAGGATAAACAAATAAACAACGAGTGTTGTTGGAGGGCTACGTTCTCCATCTTAATCTTACTTTACTTCTATGGCTAACTCCTACCCATTGGCCTTTTTGTCTTTCTACCATTGCAACCACCTCTACTGTACTGCGTTTTTGGGACAGGGATTTTAGGGTCTTGGGTCTTTCTTCCTACCCAGGCCCACTATTTGTGTTATCCACAATCCAGCTTTAAAAGACTGTACGCAGTAAGCCCATATCCTGGGATACTCAGAGGAGGAGGCCCCACAGTTGAGATATTATATGTCAATAGGGGCTCTCTGTCCTCAATTATCATTTCCGGGTGGCTTGTCTAGTGGGGCATAGTTTTTGTATGCCCAATTATTAAGTTTCTTCCCTTGCGATTTTCTTTTACAGGATCTAACCCCTTTTAAATGTCTATGTTTACAAACTTTTCCCCTATCTCTCTTGGTGACTTTACTCTGTGGACTGTTACTAGAGACTGGGAGGCTGCCTGGGAGATTGAACTTGGCTTACATTTTTCTATGGAGCAATGGACCAAGGCGTTTGCTCTAGAAATCACTGAAGGGAGTAGAAACCTCAAAATTAGCAGAAGATCACTGGAAAGGTCCCTAATAAAAAATAACTTTTATTAAAGAACAAATTGAGGAACGTTGCAAACAGCTCACGTCCATTCAAATAAGCTGTCTTCAGACTACAAGGCATTCTATTTCTTGTAAACAGCAGGAGAGGAGTCATAGACTCCTCTCCATATGGTGCAGGAATGCTGCTTTGCTCCATGACCTTTTCCTGAGTGCTCCCCCTCTTTGGCATTGCAGGTTGGTGAGAGGCACCCATATGCACATCTGGCTGGAGTGAGAAAAAATCACCCTCTTTTGGTCAGATATAAATGGCCTTTACAATAATTTCTGCCTTGCCTTGGTGGCTTGGTCTTTGGCAATGACCTAACTCTTTATAATTCCAGGGTCTCTATTCTCTCTGAAGAAGGTGTTGTTACATTTGTTCCATTTCTCAGGACCATGACAGATATGATAGTTGCCTACTAGAGATGAGCGAACATGTCCGTTACGGACACATCCGCACCCGGACACCGGCTTTGCCGAACACTGCAGTGTTCGCGCGTAAAGGTCCGGGTGCCGCCGGGGGGCGGGGAGATGCGCGGCGGCGCGGGCGGCAGTAGCGGGGAACAGGGGGGAGCCCTCTCTCTCTCCCTCTCCCCCCCACTCCCCGCCGCACCCCCCCGCGCTGCCACGGCGGCCCCCGAACTTTTTCGCCCGAACACTGAAGTGTTCGCAAAGTTCGGTGTTCGGGCGAAAAAGGGGCGGGGCCGAACGTGTTCGCTCATCTCTATTGCCTACGCAATTGGTCCCCTTAAATAATTTTTTTCAAGAAACCCATGAATTGCGCACCTGGCTCTGTAGCCTATAAGCTTTCACTGATATGGCTTTGCCTTCCAACTCCCTCTTTAACCCTTATCCCACCATTGTTTTCTTCTTCTCACTGTTAGCTGTCGATTTTTTGCTTGTTTTTACATTGAAAATGTTGCTCCAGTTATGAGCGCCTGAGATTTTTGGTAATGTTATATCTTGGACTGTTGTACTATTTCTTCATTTGGACTTGTATGAGCACATTATATACTGTGCTTCCAGCTATGTCATGTTCTTTACTGGATTGTTTAATAAAAGTGATTGAACAATAAATGCAATTTTGGTTAGCTGGGTGACAACATTAGGGGTACTATCATAGGTATATATATATGTATATAAAACATAAAGACAGAGCTTCAGGTAGGGTATTACAGTTGGACACTTCTGAAAGCAGGAATGTAATTTGTGGAGGATCTCACCTATCTATTATGCTGGTAGCCACAATGCCCGATTGTCTTGTAATTAATCCTGTATGATGTAGCTGCAGATGACTTTGCTGCTGTGGATTAACAGTACCTGAACTGCTCACTGATTTGCTGATGGGCTAAGTATAAAGGCAAGTCCTGAGAGCTGTCCCAGTGGCATCACGAGTGCTAGGGAGAGGTCTGCCATTCATCTAAGGAAACGTCAGCTGCAATTACTGACCACAAGCATCAATTCATAGTCGGGTGAGAGACCCCAGCAAGAGAGGATAGACCAACAGTAAATTTATGGATACCCAGGTTTTAGTGATGTGTAATCGGGGTACAATTACTGTTAAGAAAATTGTAGATCAATGTATCAGTTAATTGTTTTGCTATTAGATTGTAGACTAGAAAGATATAACATCCTGCTAGTATAAGTAGTGAAGGGGCTAAACAAAACCTTTTCTATATACCAGAGAATGGTATGGGATGGGACAGACAGAAGGTAAGATAGTCCCTCAGGCCCCCCCTTCCATTCCTTCTCACTAACATAGTAATGACTTATTTGTATGCTATAGTTACACCTTAAAAGGTGTAACTTATGTTAAACATTTTATTTGTATCCTATCATGTATTCTTATTAGTCTTAGAGGTATGTACTTTTCCTGTGATGTCATTTATGGTATATACACCACATGCACCTTTGAATACATTAGAAATCATTTGATACCGCAACAGTCTGGTGTGATTCTCCTTACAATCACCTAGCCTCTTTACCTGTAAAACAGATTGCTTTGACTTCATCATTATGCAATTCCCCCAAAGGTACTGTGCTAATAAATAGTTCAGGGGACAGTGACCATATATTTTAGTTTGTGAATTTAGTCATTTGGTTTAATAATGTTTCTTAAAGACTAAGTTACTTCAGAGGAAACTCTTATTTTTAAACAGCATCTTTGGAGCTATTTGACCCTGACTAGGGTAATAATTCTGTATTAAATTAAGGAAGATGAAACAATACCTCCACAGTGCCACCTATTGGAAGGCAGCAATACCTAAAGTCAATGTTAGACTATTGACAATGTCAATGTTATATAAGCCTTGCAGCAATGGCGAGGAATTGAAAGCAAAGTCAGAGCCCATGCACATACAGCTATTTCAGGGTTTTTGCCCTTCTTCAGTGTGAAGTAGTCTTGCCCTTCTTCAGTGTGCAAAAACCCTAAAACAGCTGTTTGTGCATGGGCTCTGACTTTGTTTTCAATTCCTGATCATTGTTGCAAGGCTTGTATAAAGAATCTAGCATTGACTTTAGGTATTGCTGCCTTCCAGTAGGTGGCACTGTACAGGTATTGTTTCATCTCCCTTATTTGCATATTACCCAGAGGAGCATAAATGGCTCACCGTCTAGGTGCTCTCTCTAAGGAGAAAAGATAGCGTTTCTGACCCAATTCTGTATTGCACGCACAATATTAGAAACAGCTTATTTGTAGGGTACAGACGGAGTTATAGCATTAATAGAACAATAGTAAAACATTTGTATCAAAAGAATACTATGGTATGTTATTCCCATGTTACTCTTTATTGTACATTCAATGAAACATTGGTTGCTCAACTGAACTACTCTAAAGCCTTTCCATAACCAGCGTCACATTCCAAAGTGCAACCTGTTTCAATGCTTCCCCTTCTTCAGATCCCACATAGAAGCTGATGCATGCAGACGAATGAAAAAAAATATTTTTAAATATTTTTCAAGGAAAACAATAAATAAACTGATAATTTCCCATATATGGCCGGCTTCACACGAGCGGGACGGGCTCCGCTGTGGAATATTCCGCAGTGAAGCCCGTCACGGCGCCCCCCAGAGACCCCATACTTACCAGCGGAAGATAGCGTGAAGACGCTTCCCCGCCCACCGCCGTCGCGTCATGTGACACGCCCACCGCGTCACATGACGTGGCCGGCCGTGTCACGTGACGCGCCGGCCGCGTCATATGACGCGGCAGCGGGGAAGCGTTTTCACGTTATCTTCCGCTGTGTTACAGTGGGAGATAGCGTGAACAGACGGCTTCCATTGACTGCAATGGAAGCCGTCAGCGCGTACACCGGCGGCAAATAGAGCATGCCGCGGGTGAGGATGGGAGATTTCACGGTGCGAAATTCCGCGGTGGAATTCCGCATCGTGAGCATTGTGCTATTAGGATCAATGGAACCTAATAGCAGGGGGCAACGCAGCGGATTTTTGCCGCGAATTTACGCGGCGTAAATCCGTTCGTGGGAAGGAGGCCTATAACCTACCTAAGAGGGTTGTGAGGTTAAATATCAATCCATACCCAACTAGAGATGAGCGCGCTACTCGATAAGGCAAACTAGTCGAGCGAGTAGTGCCTTATTCGAGTACCTGCCGACTCGTCTCTAAAGATTCGGCTGCCGGCGCGGTTGACAGGTGAGTTGCGGCGGTGAGCAGTGGGGAGCGGGGGAGGGGGGGGGGAGATGGGAGAGAGAGATCTCCCCTCCGTTCCTCCCCCGCTGCTCCCGGCCCCCTGCCGGCACCCGAATCTTTAGAGACGAGCATGCAGGTACTCGAATAAGGTACTACTCGCTCGAGTAGTTTGCCTTATCGAGTATGCTCGCTCATCTCTATACCCAACGCATTCATTTCTTTGGTGCCTTTTTTGGCTGAACAATTATATTATGTATCCTGAGGTATCTCTGTTATGTTAGTGCTAGTGGTCCTTTAAATAAGTGTTACTTCCCCTGTACAGTATGAATAAAATAACGCAGTTCTGTCCTGTCTTTTGGACTGGGGGCGGGGGTGATTTTGGTGTAATGATCCTCGCCACCCTTTATATTATTTTTTTTTTTACTAGTGATTGAACTTTCATGCTGGAAGAAAAAAAAGTTAAACAAAGCGGGGCATGGCAGTAAGACCTTTGGGAAAAGCACTAGTTAAAAGAAAGGAAAAGACAAATCAACGTGTCTGTATTTACTGGACCTATGGGACATTTTGATGAAACTGCAGAGCAGTAGAGCTCTTAAATCGAGTGCTTTGTGTTCTTTTGTACTTGCAAGAGAAATTGCAGAGGATAAAACAATTGCAACTTTCATTCCTCCCATACCAGAGAAAGCCTCCACTTACCTGAGCTGTCGCATAGAAGTTCTGGATAGAACACTTTGTAACTTTTTTAAAGCCTCTAGATTTGTCCAATAAACAAAAAATATATACTGCAAGTTTTATTTTCAAGACCACCTTCCTTTTTTTCCTCTAAGCACTAAAGTGAAAGGGGGCATGAGTTTAGGAATGAAAATCTCCTGCAGTAGTTAGGCCTTGTTCGCACGAGTGTGTTTACGTGTAAACAAAACTATTAGAACAATTGGTTCCCTATGGTGTGTTCAATGAATGGCTGAGCGCTGCCTGTGATTGGCTGAGCGCTGTGACCAATCACAGCCAGTGCTCAGCTGTCATTCAATGAATGGCTGAGCACTGCCTATGATTGGCTGAGCGCTCAGCCAATCAGAAACAGTCCTTTCAGCAGATGGGGATTTTAAATTCCTGCCTGCTGAAAGAACTTCAGATGAGTGCAGGTAGACAAGTGGCTAGGCGCGCCTGAGCCCCACCGCAGCGGAGAGGTGAGTATACATATTTTTTTTTGGTTTACAGATACCAGGGATGATTTTCAGGGAAGGGCTTATTTTAAAGCCCTTCCCCGAAAATCACTGCAGGGATTGCTGGCAGCCCATTGCTTTCAATGGGGCCGCCGAAGCAGTGGTGGCCCCATTGAAAGCAATGGTGCATGGAGCTTCATTCACACGTGTTTTTGCACGTACATGGATGCGTGGTTTTGTGCGCACCTATGTATGCACATACACACGCTCGTCTAAATGAGGCCTTACTTTGTACGTTTTTGCTTGAGTTTAAAGGGGCCCCTAGAAACGTATTTGAAACTTGCTCAGGGTGGTGGAAAAAAACATTAAAAAAAAGTCATACTCACCTTCTACCGATTCCTGATGCTTTTCACTTCCTGCTGCAGTAGCACTGATATCCTGATAGCAGGACCTGTGACTTCTGCAGGTAGTCACCAGCTGAAGTGAAACGGTGATTGACTTGGTCACATGTCCCTGGTATCGGTGATTTCACTATGACAGAAGAAGGTAGCAGGAGACTGGGCACCGGTGGAATGGGAGTGGTGAAAGATCAGGTGAGGCGAATATGACTTTTTTGTGTTTTTCCACTATCCTGAGCAGGTTTATTTTGGGGGGCACAATGTGAATAGAGAATAAAATCCAACACTGAACTGATCTAAAAGAAAACAACCAAAACCCTAGAGCTTTAATCAAATGGATACATAGAGACTGATGCGTTTCAAGCAACTAATGCTCCTAATCGATTACTTTAAGAGCCCTGGTTGCTCGTAGTGCATCAGCTATATTGCATGAGTTTTTTTGTATCCATTTTAATAAAGCTCTGTTTTTATTAGAATGGGGGCAGAGACGGATTTCCTTCTGTCTTTGTTTGGAATGTTTTTTAGCAAAGATGAAACAGAACCCGTGCCGGTCCTTCTGTATAGGGGAACATCTATAACATGGAGGTATAGTGCAATGACCTTTCAAGCAAAGCAGAGATGAACTCCACTTAACTGTAGCAGCTTGTTATTCAGTCACTGCGGTTTATGATAATAGCTTCCGTGCATCAAATACACCAGAATGAATCGGCACTGGTTTAGGGATGAAACAAAAACCACCTATAGTGAAGTGCAGTAGACAAAATAATATCCCACACGCATTCACTTGCAGTTGCAAGAAAGTAGAGGATATTGGCATACAGCACAGACACAGCAGCATCTCATGTGTTTGTCCGCCTGATGGAATGATTCTTGCATCTTCGTGCCGGCACCAAACTAGAGTAGCTGGGTGTAAGTGTGCTCCTTTGTATGAATTGGGAATAATATTAGAGATGAGTGAGTGTACTCTGTTCGGGCGTTTTTGCACTCGAGCACCGCTTTTTCTGAATAACTGACTACTCGGACGAAAGGATTCGGGGGGCGCCGGGGGGCGGTGTGGTGGAGCGGGGGGTAGCAGTGGGGAACAGGGGGGAGCTCTCTCTCTCCCCCCCTCCCCACTCCCCTCTGCAACCCCCTGCTCACCCTCGGCACCCCCCGAATCTTTTCGTCCGAATAGTCAGTTACTCGGAAAAAGCGGTATAGTATTGTTAACTGAGTAATGTATAGGCGTATTGATTATGCTTAGTATAGCATGAGTATTTTTAATGGGGAGGGGATTGAGTACTGTGTTGGGTTATTTAAGGGGCAGCATTGTAGCAATGATTGCATAGCAGTGTAACATGAGTTCAAAGGAGCAATATTTGCAGAAGGAATAAATTAGCATATGTTTTGTAGAGCCCAAGCATACTTTACCACTGTTGGCCAGGAAGGGAATCTGTTGTTAAAAACTTGGATCCTATTTCTGCCTGAGAGGTAAATGCTGCCATAATCTTTATAGAGAAGTTGAGCAAGATACACTAATCTACCAAAAGTAATTGGACAGCTGATTAAGAATCAAAAGTAGTATTTATTTACATATGTTAATACTTAATGGAGCTCCTTTGGCCCTAACAAATTGGATACTCTCTGCAGCATAATTTCTACTGTCTGATACACTTCAGCTGGTATTTCTGTCCATTCATCTTGCAAATGTCTGGCGAGTTCTCTTAAAGAGGATGCATTCACCTGTCTACAGTGGTGCAAGGAGCATTATCATTGGAGAGTTCAGCAATGGTAGAAGGTTCTATGGAGTGATGAAACACGTTACACCATCTTCAAATCAGACGGACGTACCCAAGTGTGTTAGATGCCTGAGTTGGTTGTGACAGCTGCTAAGTACGGTGGAGGTTCAGTTACGATCTGGGGGTATTTTATGTGTCATGTCTTGGTTTGTTGGTAGTAGTGGCAAGAACCAGGAAAATAGAGGTGTACCTGACATTCTAGACAATAATGATATTCCAGGTAATTCATCTGTATCAATAAAAAAGGAAATATTGAAAAAAAGTTGCATAACTCAATATGTTTTCAATGAAATGCTGCTTTAACCCTTTCCAATCCACTGTCTGACATCTAAAGACATTATGATTTAAGGCTGTACAGCTTCGATGTTGGAAGACATCCGTCGGGGTTCTCTTACTGTATATTGCCAGCCTCTCTGCTGTTGGAGCCTATCCAACATGTCACCTCATGCAGTACTGGCTTTAGCCAGCAGATAGCGCCGTTGTATAACAGCAGAAAGAGAGTAAGCCCCGTAGGAAAACCAGGATACAAATTGAATTGGAAAGGGTTAAAAAGATTTGAGAATTGGTTATACTTACTGATTGATTCCTGCTTGAATCACCCCAGGTGTTTCAGGTAATCCACCTGCAACAAACAAAGAAAAAAAAGTTAAAATAGCATTTTTTTTTTTTAATTTAAATAAAATCCATTTTTTACATTAAGAAGTAGTCTTCTACATGTCTGAAAATTGTCAGAGACACTCACAGACATTGCTCTGAACATGAACATATTATCACTTTAAATAAAAATGTTCACATTGACCAGTGCTGCCAACGATGTGGCGATACTCTGGGAATGGTCAGCAATACTTCCAACATTCTTTTACATTGGTTTGAGGATATGGATTTTTCACAATTGGACAGGCCTGCACAGAATCTCAACCCAAACCCTATTGAACGTCTCTGGGGCAAACTGAAAAGTTGGGTCAAAAATATAAACACTCTCCATCTTCTGTAAGAGAACTGACCAGATATTTGCAGGATGAATTGAGGGAAATACCAGCTGAAGTGTATCAGACATTAGTAGAAAGTATGCCATGGGGAGTATTCAATGTCATTAAGGTTAAAGGAGACCCCAATACGTATTAGCATATGTAAATCAATATTACTTTTGATTCTTGCTCAAGTGTCCAACTATCTTTGGTACGATACTATGTAATATGTATCAAATAGATATAAGAATTCACTGAAAATCAGTATTAACTCCTGATCATTTTTTTTTTAAACAAAAGGCATACTGTAGAAAAAAAAGAGTGAACCCAGCCATTGACTACACTAATTTTTATGGGGAGAGCCTCCATCTGTACTATACACCAGTGGTGTATCGGAAATTATCCGGGATTCGGTAGGTGTTGCGATTGTGTTGAATTCACTGCAAATCTCAAACTGGATACACATTTTCACTGAAAAATGTATGGTACTTAATAGAGATGAGCGAGTATACTCGCTAAGGCACTACTCGCTCGAGTAATGTGTCTTAGCCGAGTAATTTCCCGCTCGTCCCTAAAGATTCGGGGGCGGGCAGCAGCGGGGAGGAACGGAGGGGAGATCTCTCTCTCTCTCTCTCTCTCTCTCTCTCTCTCCCGCTCCCCCCTGCTCCCCGCCGCAACTCACCTGTCAGCCGCGACGGCCCCCGAATCTTTAGGGACGAGCGGGGAGATACTCGGCTAAGGCACATTACTCGAGCGAGTAGTGACTTAGCGAGTATACTCGCTCATCTCTAAGGCCTTAGGGCGCCCACCCACTGGCGATTTGCGTTTCTCTGCGTTTTGCGTTTTTTCTCTAGTGCAATTAGAATTGAATGTACTCCCACCCACTGGCGTTTTGCGTTGCGTTGCGTGGCGTTTTTTAACATAGGAACTGTCAGTTGCATATGTGTCCTTATTTTTCTCCTAATGCACCCATGAAAGTCAATGGAAATTAATGGAAACGCCGCGAAAACGCCGCGAAAACGCAGCAAAAAACGCGCGAAAAACGGAGGAAAAACGCCGCAAAAACGCGGCGTTTTTCACGCACGGAAATCGCAAACGCCAGTGGGTGGGCGCCATTAGTCAGACGGGCGATTTTTCGCGCGATTTGCGGATCGCATGACGGATGCGCATCCGCAAATCGCGTGACCGATGCACGCAAGTCGCCCGCAAATCGCCCAAAAATCTGCTCCTAGCCGCGTTTCATTAGAAATGGGCCGGAGCTGTCCAGCGCATTGCATTCCATGGAGACAGCAATACAGCCGTCTCCATTGAAAGCAATGCGCTGCGGGCGAGCCCGGGATGAATTGTCGGTAAGGGCTTAAATATATAAGCCCTTCCCTGCAATCCATCCTAAAATGTGTTAAAATAAAAAAAAATTGTATACTCACCTTCTCCCGGCAGCCGGAGCTCCGCGTGGCCGTCCTGCAGTGGGTGTGAAGGGGGTGTGAGTCAGACCTGCCCCCTGATTGGCTCAGCGCTGAGAGGCAGCAGTCACTCACCCATTCATGAATTCATGAATGGGTGTGTGAGTGTTTTCAGCCTCTGATTGGTCAGGGCTGTGACCAATCAGAGGCAGATCATTCAGCAGGCGGGGATTTTAAAGCCCCGCCGGCTGAACAGTGCCAAGAAGCAGTTCAGGAGAACTGACAGCGGCTGCGGCTGGACTCCGGCTGCAGCGGAAAGGTGAGTATACAATTTTTTTTTATTTTAACACATTTTAGGATGAATTGCAGGGAAGGGCTTATATATTTAACCCCTTCCCGACAATTCACCCCGCGCACGCTGGCAGCCCATTGCTTTCAATGGAGTGGCTGTATTGCCGCTCCATTGAATTCAATGGGCAAACATCGTTCTTCTCTGCCACAGCTGTTACAGCTGTGGCAGAGAAGAATGATTTGTCTTCTATATGTTCTCAATGGGGTCGGCGCTGCTGCCGCCGGCCCCATTGAGCGCATATACAGAAGAGAACAGGAATCGCAGATCGCAGATAGGTGCGATCTGCGATTTTTTGTTCTATAATTTATTGGACGAGCGCATAAAAAGCGCTCATGTGTCCGATACCATTGCAAAGCAATGGTTTTAAAAAATCGCCGGACGCATGCGCATGCGCAATTCGCGGCTAAAAACGCCCGTTTGACTAAGGCCTCACACCTAAGAAACAGCTCAATGGGACTGTCAAGAATTTACTAGATAATGAGGACTCGAGAACTTATTTGCTGGTGCCAATTTTGCAGTGCTGAATACTATAGTAATATTACTGATTACCATTTTCCAGGGGTTTATATAGGCTGCCAGTTTGTAATGACCCCCAGATGGTAACAACACATTTAAATAGAAAGTGATTTCTTCTTTTACCCCTCACTAATTATCAAATTACTGTATCTCATATACTTAACATGACTAGTACTCTGAGCAGCAAAGCACACATGTTGTGTAATTACAGGATGGTTGTAAAAATGGCATCAAATTTAACTGTAGCACATAAATTAAATGGTAGCTTTTGTTATAAGCACCACAAACCTAGAACACAAGTTCCAGGATAAATATCTCTAGCAAGAAACTAGGAAAAGGTTTAAAGGGGATTTTCTAGCCCCATAAAAAAAATTACTGAATATGGTTTAAAATTGTTTAAGTCATTCTACAAACCATTCTGATCCTACACTAAAGAGGATTCCCTGGGCTTTGTTTACTCTACCAGATCCATATTGTTGTTACAGATGAAGAACATAGAAGAAAGTTACCGGGCACAGTGGTGACATTGGTAAGGACAACATATCATAGCTGTGGCCAGTGGTTGGCAGAAACGTGTCAAATATCAAGAGCATCCAGGGCAATAACGCTTCTCCTTATGAAGACTAAGTTTATGTAGAGAGTCGTGTAGGCCATGTAAGGCTCCCTAAGAGAATAGTTATGCAAATGGAAGATTAAATATTACCCCTCTAGCCCGATCCTATTAGAAGCTAGCTTCCTTATAAATCAATGTCCAAGCTGTTAATAGACCTTGCAGCATGACTAAGGATATTAGCAAGCCAACCAGAGCTTTCTCCATAAGATGGGTGTGTTTTCCTTCTGTAGGTCAGCAAGTGTATAGTTTCTCCTTCAGGAGAGCACCAAGAAGATGTGAGGAGTCTTATAAGGAATGCATACTCAAATCTTAGTCACACGAAGAAGATGGCCGCACTTCAGGACGGACGTCTCTCCGCAGCGCCGGAAGAAAGAACACATGACCGGCAATGGAGCCGATCACATGTTCTTTCTTCCGGCAGTGCGGAGATTCGTCCGCATCTGCAGTGTGGCCGACTTTTTGTGCAGGAACACGGTCGCCAATGCGCCAGGTGACTAAGGGCTCAGTCAGACGGGCGTTTATTGCCGCGATTTGCGCATGCGCATGCGTCCGGCGATTTTTTAAAACCATTGCTTTGCAATGGTATCGGACACATGAGCGCTTTTTATGCGCTCGTCCGATAAATTATAGAACAAAAAATCGCAGATCGCACCTATCTGCGATCTGCGATTCCTGTTCTCTTCTGTATATGCGCTCAATGGGGCCGGCGGCAGCAGCGCCGACCCCATTGAGAACATATAGAAGACAAATCATTCTTCTCTGCCACAGCTGTAACAGCTGTGGCATAGAAGAACGATGTTTGCCCATTGAATTCAATGGAGCGGCAATACAGCCGCTCCATTGAAAGCAATGGGCTGCCGGCGTGCGCGGGGTGAATTGTCGGGAAGGGGTTAAATATATAAACCCTTCCCTGCAATTCATCCTAAAATGTGTTAAAATAAAAAAAAATTGTATACTCACCTTTCCGCTGCAGCCGGAGTCCAGCCGCGGCCGCTGTCAGTTCTCCTGAACTGCTTCTTGGCACTATTCAGCCGGCGGGGATTTAAAATCCCCGCCTGCTGAATGATCTGCCTCTGATTGGTGACAGCCTGACCAATCAGAGGCTGAAAACACTCATGAATGGGTGAGTGACTGCTGCCTCTCAGCGCTGAGCCAATCAGGGGCAGGTCTGACTCACATCCATTCATGAATTCATGAATGGGTGTGAGTGAGGCATGCCTCTGATTGGCTCAGCGCTGAGCCAATCAGGGGGCAGGTCTGACTCACACCCCCTTCACACCCACTGCAGGACGGCCGCTCGGAGCTCCGGCTGCAGGCAGGTGAGTATACAATTTTTTTTTTATTTTTACACATTTTAGGATGAATTGCAGGTAAGGGCTTATATATTTAAGCCCTTACCGATAATTCATCCCGGGCTCGCCCGCAGTGCATTGCTTTCAATGGAGACGGCTGTATTGCCGTCTCTATTGAATGCAATGCGCTGGACAGCTCCGGCCCGTTTCTAATGAAACGCGGCTAGGAGCAGATTTTCGGGCGATTTGCGGGCGACTTGCGCGCATCCGTCATGCGATCCGCAAATCGCGCGAAAAAACGCCCGTCTGACTAAGGCCTAAGGCCTCATATGGGAAATATGCAAATTGAACATGGAACAATGCCTCTACAGCACTTCCTGTTAGTAGGAACGCTTCACTACAAGTTTACATCAGACCTTTTAACAAGCCTCGTAACAATGACTGGGAATTTAACCCCCTAAAGCCTCCCAAGACCCTCTAGGAGCTCTTCCTTAGGATAAACTATACTTGTCCTGATCCTCATCTATGGACCACTCAACCAACAATCGATTCTACACTGATGAGGGGCAAATACCCCAAAACAATATTTTTATGTATGGTGGACTTTTCCTTCTGGAGAAGGCTCTGGCTTATATTCGCAGTCATTGTTACAAGGCATGTTAAAAGGTCAGACATTGATCTGTAGGAATGCTGTCATCTAATACGTGGTGCTGTAGAGGTATTGTTCCATGTTTTCATTTCCTTATGGAGAAGACTCTAGTTTGGCTAATATCCTTAGTCATGTTCCATGTCAGACATTGGTTTATAACTACTTTCCAAAAGGTTGGGCTACATAGGCATTTTTCGATTTACCGTTTGCATGCATATGAAGAATACACATCACTGCTGCCATGAAGCTTAAACCACAATCAGTTTATGTGAAAAATATCTTATCGAGCCAATAAAAGCTTTTCAGTTATGTAAGCTATTGAATTATTTGTCAATTATCCGAGTGAAGAACAATTTTGTCTTTATTTCCTTCTAAGAGGCCACGGTCATTTTCTGCATTTTCTACTTACTGCAGCAGGAAACCTCTTGTGTATACACGTTAGGCACGGAATATTTTGCATATTTTTGTTTGTTTCTGCTTTTCATGGTTAAACTTGATCTGCAGTCAACCAGTTAGGATCCAATTTTGACAGGAAATTCACCCCCTGAAATGCCTCACATTCCGACATTACTTACTGTTCAGCCCCCATCGCTTTTTTATATCTTTATTCCTTATACAATGAGACAGCAAGTGAGATTTCGCCTAACACATATAAGCTTAGATGATTTATTCAGTGGGTACTATATATATTACCCCCAAAACAGTAGTGTGCAAACATTTTAGGCAGGCATGGAAAACATTATGCAAAGTAAGAGTTTTTTCAAGAATCGAATGCATTTGATTGGCCCCAAATTTATTCTGTAGCAGGACAACAACCCCAAACATACAGCCAATGTGAAGAAGAACAAAGCCCTGATCTCAACATTATCAAATCTTGGTTCCCTATTCCCAATCATTGTTTTACAGACTTGTTAAAGAGTCGTACATAGATTTGAAGGAATGCTGCTACCAATAGGTGGCGCCGCAGAGGTGTTGTTCCATCTTCCTTATTTGCATAAATTACCCAGAGGAGCATGCATGGCCTTATAAGTCTCCTCACTCATCTCTCAGGTGTCTTCTCACACCCCATTTGGGTGCTCTCCTTGGGGAGAGATGATGCCTGCCACCCCCATCCCCCTTGACCCACTCACCCCCTAGGTTTCTGCACACACTTTTTGGGTGCTCTCCATAAGGAGAGACGATACCCCTCCTTTGACCCAAATTTGTCTGGGAATACATAAAGGGACAGAAGGATCTGACCAAGACTGTGTTTAGTTTGCCAAGATCTCTGGAGAGAGGTGAAACTTGAAGCTTCTGGGCCCCAATGCAAAATATATAATAGGGCCCCCAACCATAATGCTTTATTCATACTACTACGCTTACTTTATGGAGAAGATGGGCCTTATAGGCCCCCTAAGGGACCTGGGCCCATGAGCAACCTCAGCCCCTGCATCCTCTATAGTTACATCCCTGTGTCTGGAACAGCCTCTCCGCTGAAGTCCCTCAAAAACTGTGTGCAAGTGTATCTAGAGGAATTGATGCTGTTTTAAAGGTAAAGGGCGGTCACACCAAATATTGATTTGAATTAGATTTCTCTTTTGTTCGGTCATTTTGCATTTTGTTATTTGACCCAAAAATTATTAACATATCTGTTTTTAAAAGCATTCTTAGGGCTTAGTCACACGGGCGCATCGACGCCCGTGTTACTGCAGGAAGAAGACGACCGTACTTCAGGACGGACGTCTCTCTGCAGCGCCGGAAGAAAGAACACATGACCGGCTTCATTGCCAGTCATGTGTTCTTTCTTAAGCGCTGCAGGGAGTCGTCCGTCCTGAAGTGCAGCTGTCTTCTTCCTGCAGTAAGGGCTGTCACACGGGCACATCGGCGCTCGTGTACGGGTGCCGATGCGCCCGTGCGACTAAGCCTCCACTTTGCAGCACTTTTTCCACATTTACCTAAAACATCTGCACATTACTCTATGTCGAGATTTCACCTCTGTATCTTTTACCAGTTGTGGGCAGTGTTACAAAAGATGGACGAAATCACCCATTTCCCTCTAATATTTAGGGCACTGATCAGATCTTCTAAAGCACGTCTTGTAAGGTCTTAGAGGGGTATTATCTAGTATATACAAGATATAGAATTTGGAAATTGTGTTACAAAATTTAGTTCCCCATCGTACATCTGATAACGCGCTTATGTTTGTGTTCTATTTAGTTTTGTAGTTAGAAGTGTCTGTAGCGTTTTTCATAACCAAGATTAGATACAGTTTCAACATTAAACCTTGATTCTGCCAGCAAATTCGAATCTGTTAGCTTCACTGGAATTAACTACATGAACAATTTGGGTGTAGTAAAAAATAGTGCTGATTACTTAACCCAAATTCCTACTTAAGATTTACAAAAAGATTATGGACACCTTTGAGGGAATTATTTCACTTGAAGACATGTATTTGGGGCAGACAATCATTTTTGCAATAGGATTTAATTAAAAATGTTGCACCCTTTGTCTTCTGCAGCTTCTACATATTGCTGTATGTAGAAACTGCAGTCTGAGGCCTTAGTCAGACGGGCGATTTTTCGCACGATTTGCGGATCGCATGACGGATGCGCATCCGCAAATCGCGTGACCGGTGCGCGCAAGTCGCCCGCAAATCGCCCGAAAATCTGCTCCTAGCCGTGTTTCATTAGAAACGGGCCGGAGCTGTCCAGCGCATTGCATTCAATGGAGACGGCAATACAGCCGTCTCCATTGAAAGCAATGCGCTGCGGGCGAGCCGGGATGAATTGTCGGTAAGGGCTTAAATATATAAGCCCTTCCCTGCAATACATCCTAAAATGTGTTAAAATAAAAAAAAATTGTATACTCACCTTCTCCCGGCAGCCGGAGCTCCGCGTGGCCGTCCTGCAGTGGGTGTGAAGGGGGTGTGTCAGACCTGCCCCCTGATTGGCTCAGCGCTGAGCCAATCAGAGGCATGCCTCACTCACACCCATTCATGAATTCATGAATGGATGTGAGTCAGACCTGCCCCTGATTGGCTCAGCGCTGAGAGGCAGCAGTCACTCACCCATTCATGAATTCATGAATGGGTGTGTGAGTGTTTTCAGCCTCTGATTGGTCAGGGCTGTGACCAATCAGAGGCAGATCATTCAGCAGGCGGGGATTTTAAAGCCCCGCCGGCTGAATAGTGCCAAGAAGCAGTTCAGGAGAACTGACAGCGGCCGCGGCTGGACTCCGGCTGCAGCGGAAAGGTGAGTATACAATTGTTTTTTATTTTAACACATTTTAGGATGAATTGCAGGGAAGGGCTTATATATTTAACCCCTTCCAGACAATTCACCCCGCGCACGCCGGCAGCCCATTGCTTTCAATGGAGCGGCTGTATTGCCGCTCCATTGAATTCAATGGGCAAACATCGTTCTTCTCTGCCACAGCTGTTACAGCTGTGGCAGAGAAGAATGATTTGTCTACTATATGTTCTCAATGGGGTCGGCCGTGCTGCCGCCGGCCCCATTGAGCGCATATAGAGAAGAGAACAGGAATTGCAGATCGCAGATAGGTGCGATCTGCAATTTTTTGTTCTATAATTTATTGGACGAGCGCATAAAAAGCGCTCATGTGTCCGATACCATTGCAAAGCAATGGTTTTTAAAAATCGCCGGACGCATGCGCAAATCGCGGCTAAAAACGCCCGTCTGACTAAGGCCTAAGTCTTAGGCTGCATTCAGACGAACGTATATTGGCTCGGTTTTCACGCCGAGCCGATATACGTTATCCTCGTGTGCAAGGGGGAAGGACGAAAGAGCCAGGAGCAGGAACTGAGCTCCCGCCCCCTCTCTGCCTTCTCTCCACCCCTCTGCACTATTTGCAATGGGGAGAGGCGAGCCGGGGGTGGGGCTAAGTGGTGAGAATTAGCCCCGCCCCCGTTCCACCTTTCCCCATTGCAAATAGTGCAGAGGGGCGGAGAGGAGGCAGAGAGGGGGCGGGAGCTCAGTTCCTGCTCCTGGCTCTTCCATCCTCCCCCCCTGCACATGAGGACGACGTAAATCGGCTCGGCGTGAAAACCGAGCCAATATACGTTCGTGGAAATGCAGCCCACATAGGAGATCTGTCAGTGAGGCTCGACTGACAGCTTGGCTTCCTTCTGTTTTCTCTTCTCCTGCATTTTCTTATCAGCTAATTTACGACCACAACAAAGTTAATGTTGGTCATAAATTAGCTGATAAGAAGTGAGAAAAGATAACTGCTGAATACTAAAGGTACATTTACACACACAGATGATTGCTCAAAATTCATCAGAAACAGACAGTTTTGAGCGATCATTTTGCATTAGGTACTAATGGGCTAATCAGTCCATTAGGAGCTAACTAGCTTCATTTGCATGTGGTTAGAGAACAGCGGGTGGTCTATTCTCTAAAGACATCGCTATTGTTCTCCAGGGGGATAGCTGCTGAAAGAAAGGTATCAGCGCTGCTCTCGGAGAACTTAGCGTGCGTTCCGTCTTATCAGTCCCGATGGATTTTAAGCTAAGCTGAACTCAGCGATGGACAAAAAGTGCACGGTAAGTGCACGATGGGCACATATTTACAAGCAACGATTATCGCTAAAAAGATGGCTTTTGAGTGAGTTTTGAGCGATCATCGTTGTGTGTAAAAGGGCCTTAAGTTGACAGTCTAGCTTCACTAACGGATCTACTATTGAGACTTAAGGCCCTCTTACACACAAAGATGATCACTCAAAAGATGGCTTTTGAGCGATCATTTTGCATAAACTACTAATTGGTACTAATGCCAATTAGTAACCTATTATTTGCACGTCAGCCGCCGGGAGCTGTATTCAGAGAACAGCAGATGGTCTGTTCCCTGAATACATTCCCTTTGTTTTGCCACAGGGCTGACAGCTGAGACAATGTTATCAACACTACCCGTGGAGAACATAGCATGAAGTCCCTGCTATCAGCTCTTCTGCTGAACGATGGATTTTATGCCGAACATACAATCATCGTTCGGCAGAAAAGTGAAAGATGGACACATTTACAGGCAACAATTATCGCTCAAAAGACGGCTTTTTAAGTGAATTTCGAGCGATAATCGTTGTGTGTAAAAGGGCCTTTAGTCTGCAGTGTCTACATACTGTGATATGTAGAAGCTGCAGAAGATAAACGGTGCAAATTTTTAAACTAGACCCCACTGCAAAAATGATTGTCAGCCAAAATACCCCTCCAAGGTTTTCATAGCCTTTAACCCCTTGAGTGGCAAGTTTCCTACCACCCTGTCGTGCCCACCAGGACAGGTTTTTTAAAATGTTCTAATCATTGAATTTCAACTAGTTTTGCAGTTGCATGTCAAGAGCCATAACTTTTTCATTTTTCCATTGACATGGCCATATGAGGGCTTGTTTTTTGCGGGACAAGTTGTGATTTTTTAAACAGGGGGGAGGAAAAAAAGAAATGGGGAAAAAAGAAAAAAAGGGGCCATGTCATTAAGGGGTTAAATAATGTATTAACTTCCTTCTCTGGGTCATTACGACGCACACAAATACCACATGTGTGATTGTATTTTTTATTTTTTACAAAGTAAAGGGAGACTAGTGTTTTTTTAATTTTTTTAATAATTTTTTTACTTTTTTTTTTTTTTAATTTTTAAAAAAATGTTTTTTTTTGTCCCATTAGGGGACTTCCACAGGGACCCATCAGGACCCCTGATCACATTCCAGGGGTCCGATGGTGACAGCCCTTTACATGCTGCAGTGACAACCCTTTACATGCTGCAGTCACATAGACTGCAGCATGTAAAGGGTTAACACAGCAGAGGTCGGAGGTTTTCTCTTATCTCTGCTGTAAGAGCAGGTACCTAGCTGTCCTCTGACAGCTAACAACCAGCTCTCCCTGCCACAGAGACCATCGGCTTGCTTCTGACAAGCCGATGGTCTCTATGGCAACCTGTAAACAAAGCAGGACATTGCCGACATGTCGGCAATATCTTCTGCTGGTTTTTCAAAGCCCTTGCACTGCTCTGTGTGGGTCTGTGCAGGCAGAGCACACTGTCACAGCTTGTGGCATTGTGCTCTGCAGCTCCCATAGTGATACATAGCCCGGAAATCTTCCGAGGCTATGTTGCTATGAGCAGTGGAGCTCGTCCCCGGAAAATTTCCGGGCGTGCCACTCAAGGGGTTAAACCTCCCATTTCTATGAAATAAAACCGTTTCCTTATATTGAAAGGGTTGGTGCATTTCACAGAACTACTGTATGTTCAGTAAATTACAATACTGATTAGACTCTACCAGATGTCCTCTATGATTGACACTGAATGGTATAGGCAGAATAAAAAATATTAATGACTAATTTGAGAGCAGATGTATGTAACAGTCACACTTCCTTAAAAAAATGCAGTGATAATGTGTTCCCCTTGTCCAGTATTAGATTTCAGTGTCAGATAGTCGGTTGTATCTGGAAAGCAGTACATGTGCTTTCATTGCACAGTATTTTAATAGCATTGTCAATGAATGATGTCTAATCCAAATGTCTCAACCAAAATCTGAGCTGTCTGTATTTAGCTGGAGATTGACGGGTAGTAAAGGATGATAGTCACAATGTAATGTTGATTGTCATAGTTGGTCGATCTTTCCAATAATAGCACCATATCTTCCCATAGGCTGTTTTTGGTATTACAGTTTAGCTCCATTCACTTTAGACCTTATTCGCACAAGCGTTTTTACACGGCTATAAAACGTCATTCAAAAATCGCAACTACGCAAAGCATTGAATTCCAATACATTTATTCACATGAGCATTTTTCGGTCGCGTGAAAAAATTGCGCCCTCAAAACGAGAACATCGGCAACCGTTTTCGGTGGCCAATTTTTCAGGCTGCGTCAAAAGATAGGTCTTGACCTATCTTTTGACGATAAATCCTGGAGGCTCCCCTAGACTCCCATGGGAGCTGGAAAAAAGGGAGGGGGAGGGAGTTTACCTACCTCCGGCAATCAGAAAAGAAGACAGCTGGCTCTTTTTAAGCATTAGTCAGTCTGAGGATTTCTGCCAACCGAGGGAATTCCGATCTGCAGCGTATTTTTCACACGATATGCTTGTGTAAATGGACGAGAAAAAGCTAATTAATCTCGGGACTTGATCGCGCCCATTCTTTAGTGATGCAATTTTTGGCCAGTGTGAAAACGCATTGCAGGTGAATGAGGCCTCATGGGGATGGGCTGTAATACCAGAGATGGCCTATGGACAGCTATTGCACTGTTACTAGAAAAACAGCAGTTCCTTTTTTCTAGTTCTGAACAAACCCCTTTAAGTCAACACACAGAGTGGTAATGCCTCCCTACCAGGGGCGTACCTAAAGGCTAATGGGCCCGGGTGCAAAAGTTCAGCTGCCCCCCCCCCCCCCCCCTCCATCTGTACCCGTACCTATACCTAAACCGTGCTAATTTACATACATGACGTAGCCCCATGGCGTAAGCCTTCTCATCAGGACTCCTTTCCTTGACTATGTAAAAACCTGTTGGTAATGTCTTAGGCTGCTTTCACATGGCCGCAAAAATTGCGCTAGACTTGTGCGTTGCAAGACGTACAAATCGCACATGAATATGAACCCCATTCTTTTGAATGCGATCATTCACAGGAGCGATTTTTTTTCTTTTTTCTCTGCATCGCACGAGAATACGATGATGTGATGCGAGCTGGTTTTAACACAATAACCCCTCACATCCGTGGGCACAGCACACGTTTGCGAGTGTGATAGGGGGCATAGTTTCACGGCCTAATATCAGACTCACCCGTGGGAAATTAGCCTAAGGCCGGCTGCACATGGCTGGATCTGCATTCCGGAATATGGAGCGGGCATCCGCCTATGGATTCCGCAGCATGTACCGCCCATAGCATGCTATGGAAAAGTGTTTTTTCCTCTACACGAACGGAAAGCAATTGCGGTTTTCCACTCACGGAGGAAAAATCACGACATGCTGTATTTCAGTGCAGATTCTGCACCGACGGCCTCCATTGAACTCAATGTAAGCCGTGCGACTTGCTGCCCTGACATTGTGGAAAAGTCACAGGCACCCACATCATCAACTAGGGACGGCGCTGGAAAGTCAGTGATTAAAAGAAAAAAAAAACTGTACTGCGCGGGTCCGACGGCTCGCTTTGTGGACCATCCGCAGTACAGGAAAAAGAAAGAAATTACAGGTACATGCAGATGCCAGCGGGGCACAGGGTTGGATTCCGTCGCAGGCTCACGCATGCAGAATCCGACCCAGTTGTGTGCAGCCGGCCTAAGACTGTGTTCATGGATTTTGTTGCATTTTTGAACCATAATTAAAATCACATCCAAAAGGATGTATATCTCCCTGTATATAGTGGTATGTTCCATGCTGGTGTAACCTGTGTATCTCCTGTATATAATTATATATATACAGCTGGTATAACTTATACCAGCTATAAATATTGTGAAACGGTGACCGGCAAAGTGCTGGAGGGCTGATACATTTCGCCTAGGATTCTCTCCTATGCGGCTTTAGAGAGCACTTGGGCAGATACGTGCCACCGAGCAGCCTGGGCTCGGTGTAGGAAGCCGGCAGTTGTGTGTCCGTAACATTAAGTTACTGACACGTTGTAGTTGTGTAAGTGTCTCCAAGCCGCATAATCCGGGCCAGCTTTTCCTGGAGTGGTCAAAGCGAAGGGTGGGATGGCCACTCCCACGTACCAGGTGAGGCTGGTAGCAGGCCCTATAAAGCCTGGGCCTGCAGGTCCTGGGGGAGGTGAGCTGAGACCTCTGCAGGTCTAAGAGCCAGGCTGGTTGTGCGCAATAAGCATTTGTTTTGCAAGTGAGTGGACAGGGACGGTCTATGTCTAGTAAGTGCTCAGACGAGCAGGAGTTATTTTATGTTGGCCTCATGTTAAGGCCTGTTTTTGCTTTGTTTTTGTACTGAAATAAACCCAGGTGAAGCCTGGACTAAAGACTTTATCCCGTGTGTCACTGTCTCTGACTGCTTATGCCCAGGTTGCTACCGATCCTAACGCTAATCCCTCACAATATATAATTACAATTCCTTCTCTACTCACCTCTGCAGCAGTCTCTGCAGCCTGTAATAGAAAGTCCCCCATCCTTTGATCACATGACCAGAGCCTGGTCATGTGATCTGCAGCCATAGGTCCTCTCTCAGATCCTGTGCATCCAGTGCTCCGGAGGTGAGTAGAGCCGCACTAGCCCCTCCCCCTGGTAATCGCTGGTCGGCAGAGACTGATAGATTGCAGCTGTGTCCACTCACAGCTGCAGCCTATCAGTGGGAGGGCCGCGCCGTGGGAGTTTGCAACCTGTAATTGGCTGCTGACTCCACATGTAACAGTCTTCCCCTCTGCTCTTGCCAACCTGCCTCCCGTCTCTCTCCTCCCCTCTCCCTTCTCAGCCACCATGCAGCTGACAGCGCCGGTCCCCTGGGCCCCCTCAGCTCAAGGGCTGGGTTACCGTTGTGACCCCTGCTTCCCCTCACCGTACGCCAGTGCTCCCTACTAAAAATTTATAGGGATTAATGTGTTTTTATACAAGGTCCAAGTACTTTAATTTGCCGTTGGTACATGGGCCTTATGAGTTACAATTAGAGATGAGCGAACGCGTTCGTCCGAGCTTGATATTCGTGCGAATATTAGGGTGTTCGGGATGTTCGTTATTCGTAACGAACACCATGCGGTGTTCTGGTTACTTTCACTTACTTCCCTGAGACGTTTGCGCGCTTTTCTGGCCAATTGAAAGACAGGGAAGGCATTACAACTTCCCCCTGTGACGTTCAAGCCCTATACCACCCCCCTGCTGTGAGTGGCTGGGAAGATCAGGTGTTCGCCTAATATAAAAGTCGGCCCCTCCCGCGGCTCGCTTCAGATGCCTGGTGAGTTAGATGAGGGACAGTGCTGTTTGTACCGGAGCTGCTGTAGGGAAAGAATTGGTAGTTAGTGTAGGCTTCAAGACCCCCCAAAGGTCCTTATTAGGGCCACTGATAGCTGTGTGTTGGCTGCTGTTAGCAGTGGCATTTTTTTTTTTTCTCAAAATCGGCCTTGCAGAGCGTTGCACCTGGCATTGGAGTGTTAGGAGTGTTAGGAGTGAGTGTAGCCTTCAAGAACCTCAACGGTCCTTTCTAGGGCCATATTTATCCGTGTGCAGTTCTGTTCAGGCTGCTGTTAGCTGTGCTGCATTTTTTTTGGGCTTCTCAAAATCGCCTCTGCAGAGCATTCCACCCTCCATTGATACTGCAGGGAAAGAATTGTATAGGCAGGGCCACAACACAGTTATTATTCATAGAATATACGCAGTGCGGCCTTTTGCTTGTAAAACAAGTGAAAATAATTCTATTTGTCCTGCCTCTGTCCGTCCTAACGCCTGTGGACACGTGTGAGCTGCGTGAAAAACATTGCTAAATCATACGCACCCAGCTACGCTTTACTGCTGGCTTCGCCATTTGCTTTCCTTAATTGGGAAAAAAAATACCTGCTCTGCCAGAGTTATAATAACTCTGCTACCCTCACGTTCTGTGACACATAAGCAGGGACACAGCACAGTTATTAAACTTCTCATGTTCATTGAATATACGCAGTGCTGCCTTTTGGTGGGAAAAAACTGAAAACAAATCTATTTGTCCAGCCTCTGTCCGTCCTAACGCCTGTGGACACGTGTGAGCTGCGTGAAATACATTGCTAAATCATACGCACCCAGCTACGCTTTACTGCTGGCTTCGCCATTTGCTTTCCTTAATTGGGAACAAAAAAAACCTGCTCTGCCAGAGTTATAATAACTCTGCTACCCTCACGTTCTGTGACACATAAGCAGGGACACAGCACAGTTATTAAACTTCTCATGTTCATTGAATATACGCAGTGCTGCCTTTTGGTGGGAAAAAACTGAAAACAAATCTATTTGTCCAGCCTCTGTCCGTCCTAACGCCTGTGGACACGTGTGAGCTGCGTGAAAAACATTGCTAAATCATACGCACCCAGCTACGCTTTACTGCTGGCTTCGCCATTTGCTTTCCTTAATTGGGAAAAAAAATACCTGCTCTGCCAGAGTTATAATAACTCTGCTACCCTCACGTTCTGTGACACATAAGCAGGGACACAGCACAGTTATTAAACTTCTCATGTTCATTGAATATACGCAGTGCTGCCTTTTGGTGGGAAAAAACTGAAAACAAATCTATTTGTCCAGCCTCTGTCCGTCCTAACGCCTGTGGACACGTGTGAGCTGCGTGAAAAACATTGCTAAATCATACGCACCCAGCTACGCTTTACTGCTGGCTTCGCCATTTGCTTTCCTTAATTGGGAAAAAAAATACCTGCTCTGCCAGAGTTATAATAACTCTGCTACCCTCACGTTCTGTGACACATTAGCAGGGACACATCACAGTTATTAAACTTCGATTATTCATTCACTAAAGGCAGTGGGGCCGTTCGTTTTCCAAAAAGTGCAAAAATTATATTTGGCCTGCAGTCTTGCGCCAATTTATTTCCTGCCTGTGAAATCAAATCACTGGTAATACAGCATGCTGAGGGGTAGGGGTAGGCCTAGAGGACGTGGACGCGGCCGAGGACGCGGAGGGCCAAGTCAGGGTGTGGGCACAGGCCGAGCTCCTGATCCCGGTGTGTCGCAGCCGACTGCTGCGCGATTAGGAGAGAGGCACGTTTCTGGCGTCCCCACATTCATCGCCCAATTAATGGGTCCACGCGGGAGACGGTTATTAGAAAATGAGCAGTGTGAGCAGGTCCTGTCCTGGATGGCAGAAAGTGCTTCGAGCAACCTATCGTCAACACGCAGTTCTGCGCCGTCCACTGCTGCAAATCCGAATCCTCTGTCTGCTGCTCCTCCTTCCTCCCAGCCTCCTCACTCCACTACAATGACACCTGCTCAGGAGCGGGAACACTCCCAGGAACTGTTCTCGGGCCCCTGCTCAGATTGGGCAGCAGCGGTTCCTCTCCCACCAGAGGAGTTTATAGTCACTGATGCCCAACCATTCGAAAGTTCCCGGGGTCCGGGGGATGAGGCTGGGGACTTCCGCCAACTGTCTCAACAACTTTCTGTGGGTGAGGAGGACGATGACGATCAGACACAGTTGTCTTGCAGTGAGGTAGTAGTAAGGGCAGTAAGTCCGAGGGAGCAGCGCACAGAGGATTCGGAGGAAGAGCAGCAGGACGATGAGGTGACTGACCCCACCTGGTGTGCAACGCTTACTCAGGAGGACAGGTCTTCAGAGGGGGAGTCAAGGGCATCAGCAGGGCAGGTTGCAAGAGGCAGTGCGGTGGCCAGGGCCAGGGGTAGAGGCAGGGCCAGACCGAATAATCCACCAAGTGTTTCCCAAAGCGCCCCCTCGCGCCATGCCACCCTGCAGAGGCCGAGGTGCTCTAAGGTCTGGCAGTTTTTCACCGAGACGCCTGACGACCGACGAACAGTGGTGTGCAACCTTTGTTGCGCAAAGCTCAGCCGGGGAGCCAACACCAACAGCCTCACCACCACCACCATGCGCAGGCATATGATGGCCAAGCACCCCACAAGGTGGGACGAAGGCCGTTCAGCGCCTCCGGTTTGCACCCCTGCCTCTCCCCCTGTGCCCCAACCTGCCACTGAGATGCAACCCCCCTCTCAGGACACAGGCACTACCGCCTCATGGCCTGCACCCACACCCTCATCTCCGCTGTCCTCGGCCCCATCCAGCAGTGTAGTTCAGCGCACCGTCCAGCCGTCGCTTGCGCAAGTGTTCGAGCGCAAGCGCAAGTACGCCGCCACGCACCCGCACGCTCAAACGTTAACCGTCCGCATCGCAAAATTCATCAGCCTTGAGATGCTGCCGTATAGGGTTGTGGAAACGGAGTCCTTCAAAAGTATCATGGAGGCGGCGGCCCCGCGCTACTCAGTTCCCAGTCGCCACTACTTTTCCCGATGTGCCGTCCCAGCCCTGCACGACCACGTCTCCCGCAACATTGTACGCGCCCTCACCAACGCGGTTACTGCCACGGTCCACTTAACTACGGACACGTGGACAAGCACAGGCGGGCAGGGCCACTACATCTCCCTGACGGCACATTGGGTGAATTTAGTGGAGGCTGGGACCGAGTCAGAGCCTGGGACCGCTCACGTCCTACCCACCCCCAGAATTGCGGGCCCCAGCTCGGTGCTGGTATCTGCGGAGGTGTATGCTTCCTCCACTAAAGCACCCTCCTCCTCCTCCTCCTCCTCCTCTGTCTCGCAATCAAGATGTGTTAGCAGCAGCATGTCGCCAGCAGTCGGTGTCGCGCGGTGTGGCAGCACAGCGGTGGGCAAGCGTCAGCAGGCCGTGCTGAAACTACTCAGCTTAGGCGATAAGAGGCACACGGCCCACGAACTGCTGCAGGGTCTGACACAGCAGACTGACCGCTGGCTTGCGCCGCTAAGCCTCCAACCGGGCATGGTCGTGTGTGACAACGGCCGTAACCTGGTGGCGGCTCTGCAGCTCGGCAGCCTCACGCACGTGCCATGCCTGGCCCACGTCTTTAATTTGGTGGTTCAGCGCTTTCTGAAAAGCTACCCACGCTTGTCAGACCTGCTCGTAAAGGCGCGCCGGCTCTGCGCACATTTCCGCAAGTCCCACACGGACGCTGCCACCCTGCGCACCCTGCAACATCACTTTAAGCTGCCAGTGCACCGACTGCTGTGCGACGTGCCCACACGGTGGAACTCTACGCTCCACATGTTGGCCAGGCTCTATGAACAACGGAGAGCTATAGTCGAATACCAACTCCAACATGGGCGGCGCAGTGGGAGTCAGCCTCCTCAATTCCTTTCAGAAGAGTGGGCCTGGTTGGCAGACATCTGCCATGTCCTTGGTAATTTTGAGGAGTCTACCCAGGTGGTGAGCGGCGATGCTACAATCATTAGCGTCACCATTCCTCTGCTATGCTTCTTGAGAAATTCCCTGCAAACCATAAAGGCAGCTGCTTTGCGCTCGGAAACGGGGGCGGGGGAAGACAGTATGCCGCTGGATAGTCAGGGCACCCTCCTGTCTATTTCTCAGCGCGTACAGGAGGAGGAGGGGGAAGAGACAGCTTGGGCCGCTGCTGACGGTACACCGGCTGATTGCCTGTCATCCTTTCAGCGTGTATGGCCTGAGGAGGAGGAGGAGGAGGAGGAGGATCCTGAAAGTGATCTTCCTAGTGAGGACAGCCATGTGTTGCGTACTGGTACCCTGGCACACATGGCTGACTTCATGTTAGGATGCCTTTCTCGTGACCCTCGCGTTGCACGCATTCTGGCCACGACGGATTACTGGGTGTACACACTGCTCGATCCACGGTATAAGGAGAACCTGCCCACTCTGATTCCCGAAGAGGAAAGGGGTTCGAGAGTGTTGCTATACCACAGGACCCTTGCGGACAAGCTGATGGTAAAATTCCCAGCCGACAGCGCTAGTGGCAGAAGGCGCAGTACCGAGGGCAAGGTAGCAGGGGATGTGCGTAGATCGAGCAGCATGTACATCCCAGGCAGTGCAACAGTCTTTAAGGGCCTGGCCAGCTTTATGGCTCCCCACCAAGACTGTGTCACCGCTCCCCAGTCACGGCTGAGTCGGCGGGAGCACTGTAAAAGGATGGTGAGGGAGTACGTAGCGGATCGCACGACCATCCTTGGTGACGCCTCTGCCCCCTACAACTACTGGGTGTCGAAGCTGGACACGTGGCCTGAACTCGCGCTGTATGCCCTGGAGGTGCTTGCTTGTCCTGCGGCTAGCGTCTTGTCGGAAAGGGTGTTTAGTGCGGCTGGGGGAATCATCACAGATAAGCGTAGCCGCTTGTCAACCGACAGTGCCGACAGGCTAACACTCATCAAGATGAACAAAGGCTGGATTTCCCCAGACTTCAGTTCTCCACCAGCGGACAGCAGCGATACGTAAGCAATACGTAGGCTGCACCCGCGGATGGAAGCTACGTTCTCTCTCACCATCCAAAACGGGGACATTTCTGCTTCATCAATCTGTGTCTAATATTCCTCCTCCTCCTCCTCCTGCTCCTCCTCCTGAAACCTCACGTAATCACGCTGAACGGGCAATTTTTCTTAGGGCCACAAGGCTCAGTCAAATAATTTTTCAGAACAATTTTTAAAAGTTTCAATGCGCTTAAAAGCGTTGGAACTTTAACTTGAACCAATTTTTCGTTACACTGGGCTGCCTCCAGGCCTAGTTACCACTTAAGCCACATTAACCAAAGCGATTAATGTGTTTCACCTGCCCTCTTGGCTGGCCATGGCCAATTTTTGGGATGTACATTAGTACTGTTGATACAGCAATTTTTGTGGGCCCTCGCCTACAGTGTAATCAAATTAATTTTTAGCCCACCTGCATTACAGCTGACGTAACCTCAGCTGTGTTGGGCAATGCAATGGGATATTTTTATGTACCGCCGGTGGGTTCCAGGGAGCCACCCATGCTGTAGGTGCACACGGAGTTTTTAATACATCTGTACACTTCTAAAGAACCCCAGTCTGACTGGGGCATGCAGTGTGGGCCGAAGCCCACCTGTATTACGCACGACATTACTACCTCAGCTGTGTTGGGCAATGCAATGGGATATTTCTATGTACCGCCGGTGGCTTCCTGGCACCCACCCAGGCAGTGGGTCCACAGGGAGTTTAACCTACATGTGTCCACTTGTAAAGAACCCCAGTCTGACTGGGGCATGCAGTGTGGGCCGAAGCCCACCTGCATTAAGCACGACATTACTACCTCAGCTGTGTTGGGCAATGCAATGGGATATTTTTGTGTACCGCCGGTGGGTTCCAGGGAGCCACCCATGCTGTAGGTGCACACGGAGTTTTTAATACATCTGTACACTTCTAAAGAACCCCAGTCTGACTGGGGCATGCAGTGTGGGCCGAAGCCCACCTGCATTAAGCACGACATTACTACCTCAGCTGTGTTGGGCAATGCAATGGGATATTTCTGTGTACCACCGGTGGGTTCCAGGGAGCCACCCATGCTGTGGGTCGACAGGGACTTCACAATAGGGAGTTGTACCTGCCTGTGTCTATGAATTAAAAAGCCCGGTCTGACTGGGGCATGCAGACACCTTGACAGAATGAATAGTGTGTGGCACATAGGTTCCCCATTGCTATGCCCACGTGTGCAGCTCCTGATGGCGGTGGCACAGGATTATATTTCTCATTGCTTCTGTACAGCATTGTGGGCTATCGCTCCGCCACTTTTAAAGAGGGTCGCTGCCTAGCCGTGCCAACCTCTGCAGTGTGTGCCTGCGGTCCCTCGTCATGGCAGACGCAATTCTAAATAGACATGAGCGTGGTGTGGCATGAGGGCAGCTGAAGGCTGCCCAGGGACACTTTGGTGTGCGCTGTGGGGGGGAGGGGGGGCGGTTGGTCAGCATGTAACCCAGGAGAAGTGTCAGTGGAGTGTCATGCAGGCAGTGATTGTGCTTTGTTGGAGGTAGTGTGGTGCTTAGCAAAGGTATGCCATGCTAATGAGGGCTTTTCAGAAGTAAAAGTTGTTGGGAGGGGGGGGGGCCCACTCTTGCCGGTATTGTGGCTTAATAGTGGGACCTGTGAACTTGAGATGCAGCCCAACATGTAGCCCCTCGCCTGCCCTATCCGTCACTGTGTCATTCCCATCACTTTCTTGAATTGCCCAGATTTTCACACATGAAAACCTTAGCGAGCATCGGCGAAATACAAAAATGTTCTGGTCGCCCATTGACTTCAATGGGGTTCGTTGTTCGAAACGAACCCTCGAGCATCACGGGAAGTTCGTTCCGAATAACGAACACCCAAACATTTTGGTGTTCGCTCATCTCTAGTTACAATCCATCTGAACAGAATGGGGTGCAATTGTTTCCTGAGATCAGTAATTTCTACCAATGTAACTGTTAGGCTGGGGTCACATGGATCGTATTTTCGGCAGAAATCTTGTGTTTTTGTCACAGCGAAAAACCACGAAATTTCCGCCGGGAAAGAACAGCTTCAAAACTTCATGCTTTTCTTTTGTGGCTGGCTCTCCCATAAAGGAGAGTGCGGCCGCAACAACAACAAAAAAAAGAATGGACATGCTGCGTCCTGGGAATTTGCACTGCAGCGCCGGCTTCTGACGGCTTTGCCGCCTCGTGTGGACTGGATTTTCCTCGTGTGGACGGGATTTTTGACAAATTTTGTCCACATGGCTGGCTAATTTCCACGGCAAATCCACCCCGTGTGTACCCAGCCTTAAACGCCAAGTAACTTCAGTTAATTTTTGAATGAATCATTCGTAAGGGCTCAGTCACATGGGCGCTGATCCGCCCGTGTTTCTAGACGATAAGACGGCTGCACTGCAAGTGCGGACGACTCTTCGAGCCGGCCGGAAAAAAGAACATATGGCTGGCAATGGAGCCAGTCATGCGGAGATTCATCTGCACGGGGTGCGGGCCGTCTTATCGTCCAGAAACACGGGCGGATCGGCGCCCGTGTGACTGAGCCCTAAAGGGAACAATTCTAAAAGTCTAATATGTTGCATAAGATAAAAAAAATATCTGTTTAAAGGGAAGATATTTTGATTGCAGTTATCTCCTATTAAGAAAAAGAATGAGTCTGAAGGTAGCGTCTCATACTGCTCCTGTCTGCTGGAATAGTGCCACCAGCAAAATGTTGTCATGTCAGAACACAAAATAAACTGTTAGGAGGTAATGTACTGCAATGAAATCTCAGTGGTAGCATTTTCGTTTTTAAGCATCACTACATGTCTTATACACAATAAATATTTAATACAAGTGATACTTCATGGGAAGCCTGTGTTTGAACACTGCTACTTTGCTCCCCTAACCTTCTCCCGCTCCTTGTAAGAATTTCCATATAAACAATAAAATCCCCCTCGCCTCCTGTTGGGTAGAGCGAACTGCTGTGTCACATATTGTTGCATGTACTTCTGTCTTTATTTTGACATAGTTCATAATATTCTGGGTATCTATATATTAGATTGATGTGATACATTGTGGCTTATTTACTAATATTGTCTAAACGTTAGTCTATACTACACAGTCTTAAAATATGCCAGATTTATCATAGTAGCTTTGCTGAATGATATATCTGTTGAATTTTAAGACTGTCTAGACTAAGCTTAGACCATAATAATAATAATAATCTTTATTTGTATAGCGCCAACTTATTCTGCAGCGCTTTCAGGCATGGATAAATGCAAAACAATACAACAATTGCAACAATTACAATGTGAGATACATTGGGTTAGACACAAATGGGTTGAGGGTGGTACAGGAGGTGCAGGGGGTGGGGAACACAGGCAGTAGGAAATTTCATGTACAGATCATTTATTAGAAGGCAAACAGGGTGGGACACCATAGGAAGGGGCGAGGGACTAGGTCAGGGGATTTGGTATGCTTCCCTGAAGAGGTGCGTTTTTAAGGCACGTCTGAAATTTCGTGCATCGGGAATTGTCCGGATGCCTTGGGGTAGAGCGTTCCAGAGGATGGGTGCTGCTCTGGTGAAGTCCTGTAGGCGAGCATGTGAGGTTCGTATTACAGGGGTGTTTAGTCTGAGTGTGTTAGCCGATCGGAGTGAGCGGGCTGGGTGGTGTACTGACAGTAGGGAGGCGATGTATGGTGGCACAGCGCCATGCAGAGCTTTGTGAGTGAGGTAGAGGACTTTAAATTTAGTTCTGCAGTGGATGGGCAGCCAATGCAGCGACTGGCATAATGCAGAGGCGTCTGAATAATGACTAGATAGAAAAATTAGTCTAGCTGCTGCATTTAGTATGGATTGGAGTGGAATGAGTCTAGTGCAGGGGAGGCTGATGAGTAGTGAGTTGCAGTAGTCAAACCGGGAGTGGATGAGCGCAACCACGAGCGTCTTTAGCGTGTCCGTGGTTAGGAACGGACGTATTTTAGCAATATTTCTGAGGTGCATGTGGCATGTTTGGGCCAGAGATTGGATATGGGGGGCAAAGGAGAGGTCAGAGTCCAGTGTGACCCCAAGGCAGCGGGCGTACTGTCTGGGGGTTATGATGGTGCCAGACACTGGAATGGAGATGTTGAGGGGAGGTCGGTTAGAAGGTGGAAAAACAAGGAGGTCAGTTTTAGAGAGGTTTAGTTTGAGAAAAAGGCAGGACATAGTGTTAGAGACAGTGGACAGACAGTCGGTGATATTTTGGAGGAATGGTCCAGAGATCTCACGAGAGGAGTGTATAATTGGGTATCGTCAGCATAGAGATGGTATTGGAGGCCAAATTTGTGGATGGTTCGTCCAATTGGGGCAGTATAGATAGAGAAGAGAAGGGGACCAAGGATCGAGCCCTGGGGTACCCCACCATCTTTCAGTTGGCTTAGTTTATGACAAACATTTGCCAAATTTTGCACAATCTGCACACATTTGGAGCAATTTGGGCAGAAATTAGGTCACGTTCCTTTTTAGGCAAGTTAGAAAAACTGTCTAAGGGCTAATACCGACGGCTGAATTTCTGGCGCGTTATGCCGCAACTATTAGGTTCTATTGAACCTAATAGCTCAATGTTCCACAGCATGAAAGAAACCGTGGCATGCTCTAACTGCCGCGGAAAAACACGCAGCCGTCTTCTATTGTAGTCAATGGAAGCCGGCTGTCATGCTGTACTTCCGCTGTGAGCACAGCGGAAGTATCATGTGATTACGCATCCCCGCCCACTGCCGGCCACATCATTATGCACTGCCGGCGCGTCATCACTGTACTGCGCATGCGCATCAGCTCGCCGGGCTGGATGCGTACAGCGGATCTGGGAGGTGAGTATGGGGTCTTTTGGGGGGCGCTGTGATATTCTGCTGCCAGAGTCCGTCACAGCGCAAATATGGCGCTAAGAATGTAAGCCAGTTTTCTGATGTAATTTGTGCCAGAAACCTGTTGTATTTTGGATAGTACATAAACCCCATTGTGTTACAGTACAACACACTAAATCTCTCATTATAAACTGCTACCTAAATTATAACTCCTGACATAGATCTGTTGTCAGAAGTAAGAGTTGGACCAGTAGGTAAAGACATAGGGCCATCAAGGTGGGAAGTCATTTTAATGACCACCATGTAATACTATATTACTCCTGTTATGGTTGCTAACAGAAGTGAATTGGCTATAGCCTCTACAGAAAAAAAATGGTGGGTTGTTCAGGTCTTGGCCTAGTCTGGTCAAGCATGGCTGCCATCAGAACCTGGACAGGTGCCCAGGCCTGTTGTACTCCAGTGGGCTCACTTCAGTTGAATTAGGGTTGATGCAAGGTGGGGCACTTGCTACAGACCTCACTCTCCCACCAGCTCAAGGAACCCAGGGAGCAGTTGCAGGCTGGATGAGGTGGGCAACTTTTTATAACACAAGGCAATGTGGCCGCATAGTGTGGAAGTTGTGCTAGTGCATGTGGCATTATCAGGCAACCGTGGCATCTATTCTAATTTAAACATCCACTTCTGCTTACTTTTTGGCGACCTAAAGAGCTGAGCTGGCTCAATTGTGCACTGTGCTCAGCTCATTTAAGCCCAGAGAAACAATCAAAGACCAGATAACATCTCAAAACCACAGGTCCAGCATAAAGGAATACTTGTGTTGGCCCCCCTGTTAGTAGTTTGTATCCACCTACAACATCAGGCCACATTTAGATATATTTTTTTGCAGGGCCATTTTAGGATCCCAATCTGCCCCAAGATGATGAAGTGGAAATGTAATGTATGGCCAACTACGACTTTCTCAAGAGATATCAGCTGATAGCTAACGGTTAAACAAGAAGTTCTGCAGATGAGACAACGGTTGCTTTGAAAGGGTTGTCCAGCTTTTAACCCTTTCCAATCCACTGTCTGACGTCTGAAGACATTATGATTTAAGGCTATACAGCTCTGATATTGGAAGACGTCCGTCGGGGTTCTCTTACTGTATATTGCCAGCCTCTCTGCTGTCGGAGCCTTTCCAATGTGTCACCTCACGCAGTACTGGCTTTAGCCAGCATATAGCGCTGTTGTATAACGGCAGAAAAAGAGTAAGCTCCCTAGGAAAGCCAGGATACAAATTGGATTGGAAAGGGTTAACTAGCAATGTCTTATGCTCAAGATAAACCAGCAAAAGTTAAAAGCTGGACAACCCCTATAAAGAGTGACTCCACCAAAAAATAAAGTTTCTCTTTTGAAGACAACCAATATCTCCTACTCACTAACTCTTCCGATTGAATGCTTCTGGAACCTTGGGGTGTTCTAAAGTATCATTATATACTTTGCTACCTCTTTTTGACTTTGTGCCTTTGAATGAAAATGACCACAAAATGGTTCTCATCATGGTTGACACTTCCTTTCAATCACATAGAAGTCCATAGGAAGATGTATGAATATAGTTTGTGGCAGTGCAGTATAATGGTGTTAAAATTTGGGTCTTGTAGAAGCCATTTCATTACTTTTAATGCCACATGCGTATTGTATTCATGTATACTTTAGATGGAAACGTGGACTTATTTATTTATATTTTAAGCTCTCGCTCATGACCTGAAGGTTGCGAGTTCATTCCCCACAAGGTTCGGGTAGCCGGCTCAAGGTTGACTCAGCCTTCCATCCTTCCGAGGTCGGTAAAATGAGCTTGGTGGGGGGTAATAAATAAAAATTGCTTGAAAGCACTGCAGAATAAGGTGGCGCTATATAAATAACAAGATTTATTTTTTTAAACTACATAGCTTTAAAACTATGACCCGACTATAAGATGCCCCCAGGTTTAGACAATTGAAAATAGGGAAAAAATATTTCAAATTATTTAAAACTTCCATGGTGGTCTGGAGTGTTTAGGGTTTGGTTCCAAGTGAACGTAGATAGACACAGTGGCCCTAATAGTAATCATACCTCCTCTCAATAGCCCTTTAGTAATTGTGACCCCTCTCAGTACCCCCTCAAGTAGTAATAAAGACTCCCAGTTGTGATAACGGACCCAGTGGTAACAGTGCTCCCAGTAGTAATAGCTGCCCCCAGTAGTGACAGTGCCCCCAATAATCGTGCCCCTAGTACCTCCAATAAGACAGCAACCCCACCAAGAAATACTCATCAGCACCGGTCCGGCTGCTCATGAGTATTACAGCCTCAGGCGTCTGATACTTCCTCTTGCGTTGTTTCAGTAAAACATGAAGCCATATTGGGAAAATAATCAGCACAAAACATTGTCCGTATCTAGATCAAGAATAAAAATGATAATTGCACTTTAATGAGTTATGAGAGTAACAGCCAGTTTGGCCCATTTCATAAATATTTCCTTTGCCCTTTTTGGCTCTGTCATCTTCCTTGCACATGTTGCTGTTCTAAGGGCAAGACATACATAGCTGTATCACGTGGGTCACATAAAACAACATACACTTAATCCATTAATTGCAAGTCATAACAGTAATTCTCCAGGTCGCTAACAACAAATTACACAAAGTCTCCTGGCCCGGCCTTCAGGGTGAAAACTCCACAATAATCTATTTCAAATGTCAATTGCATCTATTTGAATTGAGCAGTCATTCAGAGATAATATAACAGAACATTATGCATTATGAGTCTCATGACATCGACCCCTCAATCCCGTTGCATTGTGTATTCTTCCCACTGCGTTCCATTAATTTATTTGTGTGCGTTTTTTGTTTTTTTTTTCTTTTCTCCTCGATAAATAATCAGTTTTGAAAGAAAATAAAGACAGGCAAACATAATTGCATAGCACAAAGGAGAATGCCAGGCTTAGGCTTTTTTACAAGAAGAGAATCAGTAGAAGAATGGAAGATAAAGGGAGTATAAGATGATAGAAAGTAGGGGGTGAAAGAGGAAAAGGAATAATGAGAGGAGGGAATAAGCCGGTGTGTGTGGGAGAGATAGATACAACAGACGCCGAACAATAGACTGTGCAGCAGGTGAACTTCTCTATGACTTGTATCATTACATTAAGTCGATGGGGTATTTCATTTGTTGCATGCAATGCCCTCTGTTATTTCAGGGGCACTATATAAAGTGGCGAACAATGCAGATGCATACAATACATTGCTAGCACTAATAAAATCTGATCTAAATACAATAAAATCTTTAATTTGTATAGCGCCAACTTATTCCACAGCGCTTTCGGGTAATTTGTTTATTACCGCGCACCAAGCTGGGTACTCATTTTACCGACCTCGGTAGGATGGAAGGCTGAGTCAACCTTGAGCCGACTACCGGAACTATCCGAGGATTAAACTTGCAACTAGAGTTGAGCGAACATACTCTGGCGAGCTTGATGCTCGTTCGAGTATTAGCGTACTCAATGGTGCTCATTACTCGAACGAGCATCAAATCACGTTCGACCCCGCCCCAGCTTTTGGCCCGAACCAAGGAGAAAAAAAAAAGCTTGGCACCTGGCGTTCCACATACAAAATTGCTCGAGTCTCCCATTGTAGTCAATGGGGTTTGTTACTCGAGTAGAGCTCTCGAATTTTACGAAAAACTCGACTCGAATAACGCGGACCCGAGCATTTGGGTGCTCGCTAGAGATGAGCGAGCGCACTCGTCCGAGCTTGATGCTCGTTCGAGCATTAGGGTGTTCGAGATGCTCGTTACTCGAGGCAAGCACCACACTCGACTCCATTACATTTCCTTCCCTGAGAAATCTGTGCGCTTTTCTGGCCAATAGAAACACAGGGAAGGCATTACAACTTCCTCCTGTGACGTTCCAGCCCTATCCCACCCCCTGCAGTAAGTGGCTGGCGAGATCAGGTGTCACCCGAGTATTTAAATCTGCCCCGCCCGCGGCTCGCCACAGACACACGCTAAGAGAGATCAGGGAAAGTGCTGCTGCTATAGGGACAGTGTTAGCGTCTTCAAGAACCACAACAGTCCTTCTTAGGGCCACAGCTCACCTAGTGCATTACTGTTGTGGCTACTGTGAGCAGTTTTGCACAATTTTTTTTTTTTTATGTATATCGGGCGTACAGGCTATAGCGTTCTCAGGCTGCAGTCTGTACTTGAGTATAGGGGCAGTATTGGTCAGGGAGGGACACTGGTAGTGTAGAATCCTGTCTACAAGTACCCCAATGGTTCTTCTTAGGGCAACCTGCGACCATGTGCATTTAATTCTGTGGTTGCTGGGAGTTGTAGTACCTGTAGTGGCTGCTGTGAGCACTTTTGCACATTTTTTTTTTTTTTAATGTATATCGGGCGTGCAGGCTGTAGCGTTCTCAGGCTGCAGTCTGTACTTGACTATAGGGGCAGTATTGGTCAGGTAGGGACAGTGGTAGTGTAGAATCCTGTCTACAAGAACCCCAACAGTTCTTCTTAGGGCAACCTGCGACCGTGTGCATTTAACTCCGTGGTTGCTGGGAGTTGTAGTACCTCTGTATTGCACAGCCTAGCCTGCGTGCAGCCTTCATTTAAACATTTTTCTGTCCGCACTTTGCGTCACCTCAGTTCAATCTGCCTCTAAGTGTACGCCAAGAAACCACACATTTTCTACAACGCTCTGTCATACATGTGCTGTCTCAGAAGTTCACGGTCTGCCCGACGCCCATAGATTGAAAGTGCAATACACACTGCCTAGCCTCAGCCTGCATTGCAGAGTAAAATAGGGTGATTTAAAAAAAAAATTCCTTTTTACGGCTAACGCTTACCCAGTGCATTTGCCTGCGTGGCCTGTGGGACTTCACGCCCATTCAAACTGCATAGTTCACAGCCTAGCCTGCGTGCAGCCTTCCTTTAAACATATTTCTGTCCGCACTTCACGTAGCCTCACTGCAGTCTGCCTCTAAGTGTACTCCAAGAAACCACATATTTTCTACAACGCTCTGTTATACGTGTGCTGTCTCAGAAGTTCACGTTCTGCCTGATGCCCATAGATTGAAAGTGCAATGCACACTGCCTAGCCTCAGCCTGCATTGCAGAGTAAAATAAGGAGATTTAAAAAAAAATTCCTTTTTACGGCTAACGGTTACCCAGTGCATTTGCCTGCGTGGCCTGTGGGACTTCACGCCCATCCCAACTGCATAGTTCACAGCCTAGCCTGCGTGCAGCCTTCCTTATAATTTATCTCTGGCTTCATTTAGCGTTATATTACCGCTGGCAGCCACCAACTGCGCGGCAATAATTCACAAACATTTTTACACCGCTCTGTCTCTGCTCGATTCTTAATCCAGCATGCTGAGGGTTAGGGGTAGGGGCAGAGGACGTGGACGCGGTCGCGGTCGAGGACGCAGAGTCCCAAGTGAGGGTGTGGGCATAGGACGAGTTCCTGGTTCAGGTGAATCGCAGCCGGCTGCTGCGGGAGTAGGAGAGAGAACAGTTTCTGGGGTCTCCAGCTTCATATCGCAATTTTTGGGTCCACGTCGTAGACCTTTATAAAAAAATGAGCAGTGTGAGCAGGTCCTGTCGTGGATGGCAGAAAGTGCATCCAGCAATCTATCGACCACCCAGTCTTCTACGCCGTCCACTGCTGCAACTCTGAATCCTCTGGCTGCTGCTCCTCCTTCCTCCCAGCCTCCTCACTCCATGAAAATGACACATTCTGAGGAGCAGGCAGACTCCCAGGAACTGTTCTCGGACCCCTGCCCAGATTGGGCAGCAATGGTTCCTCTCCCACCGGAGGAGTTTGTCGTGACCGATGCCCAACCTTTGGAAAGCTCACGGGGTCCGGGGGATGAGGCTGGGGACTTCCGGCAACTGTCTCAAGAGATTTCAGTGGGTGAGGAGGACGATAACGATGAGACACAGTTGTCTATCAGTGAGGTAGTAGTGAGGGCAGTAAGTCCGAGGGAGGAGCGCACAGAGGATTCAGAGGAAGGGCCGCTGGACGATGAGGTGACAGACCCCACCTGGTGTGATAAGCCAACTGAGGACAGGTCTTCAGAGGGGGAGGCAATTGCAGCTGCAGGACAGGTTGGAAGAGGCAGTGCGGTGGCCAGGGGTAGAGGCAGGGCAAGAGCGAATAATCCACCAGCTGTTTCCCAAAGCACCCCCTCGCGCCAAGCCACCGTGCAAAGGCCAAGGTGCTCTAACGTGTGGCAGTTTTTCACTGAGACTGCGGACAACCGACGAACAGTGGTGTGCAACCTTTGTCATGCCAAGATCAGCCGGGAGCCACCACCACCAGCCTCACCACCACCAGCATGCGCAGGCATATGATGGCCAAGCACCCCACAAGGTGGGACGAAGGCCGTTCACCGCCTCCAGCTTGTGCCACTGCCTCTTCCCCTGGGCCCCAACCTGCCACTGAGATCCAACCCCCCTCTCAGGACACAGGCACGACCGTCTCCTGGCCTGGACCCACACCCTCACCTCCGCTGTCCTCGACCACATCCAGTAATGTCTCTCAACGCAGCGTCCAGCTGTCGCTAAGAGAATCGTTGGAGCGAAAGCGCAAATATGCCGCCACGCACCCTCACCTCCGCTGTCCTCGGCCCCATCCAGCAATGTCTCTCAACGCAGCATCCAGCTGTTGCTAAGAGAATCGTTGGAGCAAAAGCGCAAATACGCCGCCACGCACCCTGCACGCTCAAGCTTTAAATGTCCACATAGCCAAATTGATCAGCCTGGAGATGCTCCCCTACAGCCTGGTGGAAACTGAGGCGTTCAAAAACATGATGGCGGCGGCAGCCCCGCGCTACTCAATCCCCAGTCGCCACTATTTTTCACGGTGTGCCGTCCCAGCCCTGCACGACCACGTCTCATGCAACATCGTACGCGCCCTCACCAACTCGGTTACTGCCAAGGTCCACTTAACAACGGACACGTGGACAAGCACAGGCGGGCAGGGCCACTATATCTCCCTGACGGCACATTGGGTGAATTAAGTGGAGGCTGGGACCGAGTCAGAGCCTGGGACCACTCATGTACTACCCACCCCCAGAATTGCGGGCCCCAGATTGGTGCTGGTATCTGCGGCGGTGTATGCCACCTCCACTAAACCTTCCTCCTCCTCCTCCTCCAACGCAACCTCTACCTCGCAATCAAGACTTGTCACCAGCAGCACGTCGCCAGCAGTTGGTGTCGCGCGGCAGCACAGCGGTGGGCAAGCGTCAGCAGGCCGTGCTGAAACTACTCAGCTTAGGAGAGAAGAGGCACACGGCCCACGAACTGTTGCACGGTCTGACAGAGCAGACCGACCGCTGGCTTTCGCCACTGAGCCTCCAACCGGGCATGGTCGTGTGTGACAACGGCCGTAACCTGGTGGCGGCTCTGCAGCTCGGCAGCCTCACGCATGTGCCATGCCTGGCCAACATCTTTAATTTGGTGGTTCAACGGTTTCTGAAAGGCTACCCACACTTGTCAGACCTCCTCGGCAAGGTGCGCCGGGTCAGCGCACATTTACGCAAGTCCAACACGGACACTGCCACCCTGCGCACCCTGCAACATCGGTTTAATTTGCCAGTGCACCGACTGCTTTGCGACATGCCCACACGGTGGAACTCTACACTTCACATGTTGTCCCGGCTGTATGAGCAGCGTAGAGCTATAGTGGAATACAAACTCCAACATGGGCGGCGTAGTGGGAGTCAGCCTCCTCAATTCTTTACAGAGGAGTGGGCCTGGATGGCAGATATCTGCCAGGTCCTTGGAAACTTTGAGGAGTCCACCCTGATGGTGAGCGGCAATGCTGCAATGATTAGCGTCACCATTCCCCTGCTATGCCTGTTGAGAAGTTCCCTGCAAAGCATAAAGGCTGATGCTTTGTGGGCGGAAACGGAGGCGGGGGAAGACAGTATGTCGCTGGATAGTCAGAGCACCCTCATGTCTATATCTCAGCACGTGGAGGAGGAGGGGGAGGAGGAGCCTGAGGAGGAAGAGACAGCTGGGCCCACTGCAGAGGGTGCCCATGCAGCTTGCCTCTCATCCTTTCAGCGTGTATGGCCTGAGGAGGAGGAGAAGGAGGAGGAGGAGGAGGACACTCAAAGTGATCTTCCTAGTGAGGATAGCCATATGTTGCGTACAGGTACCCTGGCACACATGGCTGACTTTATGTTAGCATGCTTTTCTCGTGACCCTCGTGTTACACGCATTCTTGCCACTACGGATTACTGGGTGTACAAACTGCTTGGCCAACGGTATAAGGAGAACCTTTCCACTCTCATTTCCGAAGAGGAAAGGGGTTTTAAGAGTGATGCAATACCACAGGGCCCTGGTGGACAAACTGATGGTAAACTTCCCATTTGACAGCGCTAGTGGCAGAAGGCGCAATTCCGAGGGCCACATAGATGGGGAGGTACGGAGATCAGGCAGCATGTTCAGCGCATGCAGGGGAACACTCTCCAAGGCCTTTGCCAGCTTTATGGCTCCCCAGCAAGACTGTCTCACACCTCCCCAGTCCAGGCTGAGTCGGAGGGAGCACTGTAAGAAGATGGTGAGGGAGTACGCAGCCGATCGTACCACTGTCCTCCGTGATGCCTCTGCTCCGTACAACTACTGGGTGTCAAAGCTGGACACGTGGCCCGAACTAGGGCTGTATGCCCAGGAGGTGTTAGTGTGCCCTGCGCCTAGTGTCTTGTCAGAGAGGGTATTTAGTGCAGCTGGGGAATCATCACGGACAAGCGTACCTGCCTGTCAACTGACAGCGCCGACAGGCTTAGGCCTTAGTCAGACGGGCGTTTTTTGCCGCGATTTGCGCATGCGCATGCGTCCGGCGATTTTTTAAAACCATTGCTTTGCAATGGTATCGGACACATGGGCGCTTTTTATGCGCTCGTCCGAAAAATTATAGAACAAAAAATCGCAGATCGCACCTATCTGCGATCTGCGATTCCTGTTCGCTTCTGTATATGCGCTCAATGGGGCCGGCGGCAGCAGCGCCGACCCCAATGAGAACATATAGAAGACAAATCATTCTTCTCTGCCACAGCTGTAACAGCTGTGGCAGAGAAGAACGATGTTTGCCCATTGAATTCAATGGAGCGGCAATACAGCCGCTCCATTGAAAGCAATGGGCTGCCGGCGTGCGCGGGGTTAATTGTCGGGAAGGGGTTAAATATATAAACCCTTCCCTGCAATTCATGCTAAAATGTGTTAAAATAAAAAAAAATTGTATACTCACCTTTCAGCTGCAGCCGGAGTCCAGCCGCGGCCGCTGTCAGTTCTCCTGAACTGCTTCTCGGCACTATTCAGCCGGCGGGGCTTTAAAATCCCCGCCTGCTGAATGATCTGCTCTGATTGGTCACAGCCTGACCAATCAGAGGCCGGTTTCACTCACACACCCATTCATGAATTCATGAATGGGTGAGTGACTGCTGCCTCTCAGCGCTGAGCCAATCAGGGGCAGGTCTGACTCACATCCATTCATGAATTCATGAATGGGTGTGAGTGAGGCATGCCTCTGATTGGCTCAGCGCTGAGCCAATCAGGGGGCAGGTCTGACTCACACCCCCTTCACACCCACTGCAGGACGGCTGCCCGGAGCTGCAGGCAGAAGGTGAGAATGCAATTTTTTTTTATTTTAACACATTTTAGGATGGATTGCAGGTAAGGGCTTATATATTTAAGCCCTTACCGACAATTCATCCCGGGCTCGCCCGCAGCGCATTGCTTTCAATGGAGACGGCTGTATTGCCGTCTCCATTGAATGCAATGCGCTGGACAGCTCCGGCCCGTTTCTAATGAAACGCGGCTAGGAGCAGATTTTCGGGCGATTTGCGGGCGACTTGCGCGCACCGGTCACGCGATTTGCGGATGCGCATCCGTCATGCGATCCGCAAATCGCGGCAAAAAACGCCCGTCTGACTAAGGCCTTACACTCATAAAGATAAACAAAGCCTGGATTTCCCCAGACTTCTCTTCTCCACCAGCGGACAGCAGCGCTACCTAAAGAACTTTATCAATCTGTGTATGATATTCGTCCTCCTCCTCCGGCTCCTCCTCCTGAAACCTCTCGTAATCACCGCGAATGGGCAATTTTTCTGTGGGCCAAAAGGCTCATATAACTTTTCTAAATAATATTTATCTGTTTCAATTCTCATTAAAGCATTGAAACTTCCACCTGAACCAATTGTTTTTTTTAGACTGGGCTGCCTCCAGGCCTAGTTAAAAATTAAGCCACAGTACGCTAAGCGATTAATGGGTTTCACCTGCCCTCTGGGTTGGGCATGGGCAATTTTTCTGGGGTACATTTGTACTGTCGGTACACCAATTTTTCGGGCCCTCGCCTACAATGTAATCTAAGAAAGTTTTATGGGCTTCGCCTGCACCCATGGTACACCACTGTGTCTGGGGTTGGCCTACACTTGTGCTACAGAAATGTAACTCTGTTCTGCCTACCTATACTTCTGCCACTGTAACGCTTGAGGAGTCTGATTAGACTTCTGCAACAGAAATGTTACTTCGGTCTGCCGATACTTCTGCTCCTGAAATGTTACCTTGGTTGGTATATACAGTTACTACTGTAATTCAACTAATACTGGGCTCTGCCCATAATGCTTCAACGGAAATGTTACTGGGGCATGTCTATACTGCTATAACAGAAATGTAACAAATAGTGGGCTCTGCCCATACTGCTTCTACGTAAATGTTACTGGGGCCTGTCTATACTGCTACTACTGAAATGTTACAAATGCTGTGCTCTCCCTACACTGCTGCCAGGGAAATGTGAATCTGCTGCTTTGCCCATACTGCTTCTACGTTAATGTTACTGGGGTCTGTCTGTACTGCTGCCAATGAAATGTTACTGGGGTCTGTCTATACTGTTGCTACTGAAATGTTACTGGGGTCTGTCTTCACTGCTGCCAATGAAATGTTACTGGGGTCTGTCTTCACTGCTGAAACTGAAATGTTACAGGGGTCTGTCTATACTGTTGCTACTGAAATATTACTGGGGCCTGTCTGTAATGCTGCCAATGAAATGTTACTGGGGTCTGTCTGCACTGCTGCCAATGAAATGTTACTAGGGTCTGTCTGCACCGCTGCCAATGAAATGTTACTGGGGTCTGTCTGCACTGCTGCCAATGAAATGTCACTGGGGTCTGTCTGCACTTCTGGAACGGAAATGTTACTGGGGTCTGTCTGCACTGCTGTTAATGAAATGTGACTGGGGTCTGTCTGCACTTCTGGAACTGAAATGTTACTGGGGTCTGACTATACAGTTGCTACCGAAATGTTACTGGGGCCTGTCCCTAATGCTACCGCTGAAATGTTACTAATTCTGGGCTCTGCCTATACCGCTGCTAATGCTATGTCACTGGGGTGTGGAAACGGAGGCTTCCCAAAGACATGATAGCAGCGAGGCCATTTCCCACCAACGCGGTTACTGTTAAGGTGCATTTAACCAGGGACACGTGGAGAGGACACGTAGTGCCTCAAAAACATCCCCCTCCTCCTCCTCCTCCAACAATGAAAACATTCTTGGCAAATGCCTTTGCATTGGTCCGTCTGGTGGCAGTCCAAGAATTTCACCTTTAACGACACAATAAGAGAGCCCCCCCCACCACCCCCACCCCCACGGCCCACTTAATCCTGGCCACATTCCGAAAACCAACTAAATAAAACCGCTCTGCTAGGTCCGCAGTCGTGACCACTTTCCCACCAACGCGGTTACTGTTAAGGTACATATTACCAGTCTGATTGGGGCATGCAGTGTGGGCCGAAGCCCACCTGCATTTAATCTGACGTTACCTCAGCTGTGCTGGGCAATGCAATGGGATTTATTTATGTACCGCCGGTGGCTTCCTGGGACCCACCCATGCTGTGGGTCCACAGGGACTTCACAATAGGCAGTTGTACCTGCCTGTGACTATTTATAAAAAAACCCAGTCTGACTGGGGCATGCAGTGTGGGCCGAAGCCTACCTGTATTTAATCTGACGTTAGCTCTACTGTCCGGGGCACTGCATTGGGACAAACTACAGGAGCAATACAGCGCTAATGAGACGTGCACAGCTACGCTAGCATTGGAGCCTGCTGTAGGCCCGCGATTGCTGAGGGTTTGTGCAGAGGCCTATGTCCTGGGTGCAGTGAAAGACCGCTCCCTGCCTAGGATTACTGAATCTGTGGGCCGAGACCTATGCCGTGGGCGCGGTGCAAATCTGCCATGTTTGGCCGCTCAGATCAATTTTTTGTTCATTTCTTGGGTTTCTTAGGACCCACCTATGCTGTTGGTGCCCACTTAGTTCCCATCGCGGTGCTTGACCTGTCTGGCACAAAGACACTGACTGACTTGGGTAGGGGGCAGAGCGCAGACGGCTTTCCCCTTGCAGTGTCGATTGAGCTATGCGACACTTTGACAGAATGAATACTGTGTGGCACATGGATTCCCCATTGCTTTGCCCACGTTTGCAGCTCCTGACGGAGGTGGCACAGGTTTGGATTTCTCATTGCTTCTGTACAGCATTGTGGGCTATCGCCCGCCCCTTTTAAGGAGGGTCGCTGCCTGGCCCTGCCAACCCTCTGCAGTGTGTGCCTCCGGTTCCTCCTCATGGCAGACGCACTTATAAATAGACATGAGGGTGGTGTGGCTATGAGGCCAGCGTGTGGCATGAGGGCAGCTGAAGGCTGCGCAGGGACACTTTGGTGTGCGCTGTGGACACTAGGTCGTGCGGGGGGGGGGGGGGCAGCATGTAACCCAGGAGAAGTGGCAGTAGTGTGTCATGCAGGCAGTGCTTGTGCTTAGTTGGAGGTAGTGTGGTGCTTAGCTAAGGTGTGGCTTACTAATGAGGGTTTGTCCGAAGTAAAAATTGTTAGGGGGGGGGCCCTCTCTTGCCGCTATTGTGGCTTAATAGTTGGACCTGGGAACCTGAAATGCAGCCCAGCATGTTGCCCCTCGCCTGCCCTATCCGTTTCTGTGTCATTTCCATCACTTTCTTGGGTTTTGCAGATTTTCACCAATGAAAACCTTAGAGAGCATCGGCGATATATGAAAATGCTCGAGTCGCCCATTGACTTCAATGGGGTTCGTTACTCGAAACGAACCCTTGAGTATCGCGGAAAGTTCGACTCGAGCAACGAGCACCCGAGCATTTTGGTGCTCGCTCATCTCTAGTGCTCGCTCATCTCTACTTGCAACCTTCAGGTCATGAGTAAGAACTTAGGACTGCATTTTTGCTGCCTTAACACTCTGCACCACATGAGGCCCTTATGTGTATGTGTATGTATATATATATATATATATATATATATATATAATGTGTCATCGGACATAAGTAGCTGATATTTAAAGGGGTTGTCCAAGGGTGGATTGGGATCCCAAAGTTGCCCTCAAAGCCTGAAAGAAAAATTACAGATTGGCCCCATATTGCAGGTGAACTCTACCAGTAGCCAGACCACTAAAGCAAAGGTCATAAGGGATATTAGTCTTATATATCAGGCAAATATACTTTATGGGCCATGTTATAGTGGTGATGATCAGATCGCCTGACTCCCGTGGGATTCAATATGTGAATTTTTCCTTGATTCACAACCAGTAGGAAGTGGGGCAAGTGCAAGTACGCAGGGGTCAGAAACTGCCAACCACAGCCACGTTGCCTGTTAGAGGGGAAAAGTTTAAGTGGCATGCATAGCTTTCTGCAGTAGATTTTTTTTTTTGAAGCACAAAACATTATAGAATTAGAGGTGTATATTAAGGTATCACCTATTTTTAACCCGATAAGCCTGACATAAAAGACCATCATAGACTAACTATTGTTAAGCAACCATGATATAAGGATATACATAAGGATTAGAGATGAGCGAGCATACTTGCTAAGGACAATTGCTTGATCGAGCATTGTCCTTAGCGAGTACCTGCCCGCTCGGAAGAAAAGGTTCAGCTGCCGACGCGGTTGAGAGGTGAGTTGCGGCAGAGAGCGGGAAGGGGGAGAGAGGGAGAGAGAGATCTCCCCTCTGTTCCTCCCCGCTCCCCGCCCGCCGCCGGCAGCCAAATCTTTTCTTCCGAGCAGGCAGGTACTCGCTAAGGACAATGCTCGATCGAGCAATTGTCCTTAGCAAGTATGCTCGCTCATCTCTAATAAGGATATATAAGGGTCCTGTGCCCACATGATTACTGTGAAGGTTGTGTTGACCGGCAACAAGGCTCTTGCTGTAATGGCCAAGATCAGAGAAAACTCTGGTCATTTTACTCTCTGGAAACCACGGTCAATAGCAACAATGGCATCTAGGTGGTTAGACAGAGGGAGGAGGCTCCTTCTTTTTCCATCAGCCCCCCACAAATGCAATCACGGGATGCCGATGGGTAACCATGGCAGCCGGAGGGCTAGGCATGTCATAGCTGTTTGACTCTCATGCAATAATATTGCCTGGTAGATAGCTTTGCAGTTTTAGACAATAATTGGCCAATTATATTGGTGAGGTCATGGACTGGAAGTCAGCATGGGACCGATGCCATGAGAACTGCAGAGGCCGGAAGTCGGGAGGATCAACAATGGTGAGTAAATGTGCCTTTTATTTTATATATCTGCCCCAACTCTGGCCCGTTGGGATTTTTCTCTCTCTCTCTCTCTCTCCCCCCCCCCCCCCCCGCTCCCCCCTGCTGACTGCCGCAACTCACCTGTCACCCATGCCGGCGGCCAAACCTTCTCTGCCGAGTGGGGAGATACTCGCTAAGGACAATGCTCGATCGAGCAATTGCCCTTAGCGAGTATGCTAGCTCATCTCTGATTTGGACCTTATTAGGCTAAATACCCTTTTAAATCAGGGAAGGAGGTGTTGTGGGCACATATGAACAGAACATGTGTGTGCAAAAAAGTACAGTTCAATGTACAGACATGCATGCAAATCAACCTTGTTCATAGCGAAATACATCGCGCTGAGGGCCATAGGGTGGCTTGATAGACTATCTCCCCGATAGCAGTATGATGTAATGCTGTGGCAGTACATCATACTGCAGGAGCGATCGAAGCATCGCAAGTTGTTGTGCCCTCTGGGGACTAAAAAAAAGTAAAAATAAGATCAATAAAGTTTTACTAAATATAGAAAAAAAGTAATAAAAGTTTAACCCCCCTCCCCCCCTTTGGCCATATTTAGGGCTGATAAAAGAATCTAATTAATGAAACAAAAATACATATTTGGTATTACTGCGTTTGTAAAAGTCTGATCTATCAGAGTAATGCATTATTTACCCTGCATGATGAACGTTGTCAGAAAAAAAATAAAGAACGCCAAAAATGCCCTTTTTTGGGAACCCTGTCTCGTATGTATTCCAAAATGGTACCCACGTAAACTACGGGATGTCCCCCAATAAATGAACCCTTGCACAGCTATATTGACGGAAAAACAGAAAAGTTATTGTATAATAATAATCTTTATTTGTATAACGCCAACTTATTCCGCAGCGCTTGTATACACAAGATGGCGGCAGAAAATTATTTTAAAAAATGTAATATCTTTGAAGAAAAATACAAGTAGTACAGCAAAAAAAACTATACAAGTTTGGTATCGCAGTAATCGAACTGACCAAAGAATAAAGTTATCATGTCATTTTTGTTGCAGTTTTTGCGCCGTAGAAACAAGACGCACTGAAAGATGGCGGAACATAATTTTTTTTCCATTTCTCTCCACTTATAATTTTTCAACAGTTTTTCAGTACATTATATGGAACATTACATAGCACCATTGAAAAATATAACTCGTCCCACAAAAAACAAGCCCTCGTACAGTGAGGCGATGGATAAATAAAGGAGTTACGATTTTTTTAAAAGGGGGGAGGAAAAAACGAAAATGAAAAAAAGCTTTGTCCCTAATGAATTAAAGTGATAATCAGTTAGGGCTGATTCACACAGGTGTAAGTGCATTTCGGTCGCGTAAAAATGTGGTGCATTTGCCATGTTTTTGGGTGCGCAAATACACTGAGCATTTGCGCTCGCAAAAAAAAAATGCCCAAAATTGCACTGATTTTGTGTGTAAATATCCAGCGAATACGCATTTTTTTGCAAGATTGCACATCGCATGAGAAAATACGCTTCTGTGAATGAACCTATTGAAATCAATGAGGTTTAGAGATGAGCGAGCGTACTCGCTAAGGCAAACTACTCGAGCGAGTAGTGACTTATTCGAATACCTGCCCACTCGTCTCTAAAGATTCGGTTGCCAGCGCCGCGGGTGAGAGGTGAGTTGCGGCGGTGAGCAGGGTGGAGCGGGGGGGAGAGAGTGAGAGAGAGATCTCCCCTCTGTTCCTCCCCGCTCTCCGCCCCCTGCCGTCAACCGAATCTTTAGAGACGAGCGGGCAGGTACTCGAATAAGGCACTACTCGCTTGAGTAGTTTGCCTTAGCGAGTATGCTCACTCATCTCTAATGAGGTTCTGTTCAGCACTTATTACGCTCGCAAATATTGCACGTGTAATAAGCAGCATAAATATACTCATGTGAACGAGCCCTTATATATCATACCGAAGGTGAGATTTTACATAGATTATATATAGATTTGTAAAATTGTGTTCCTGGAGGGATGAAATTGTGTAAACTTTACAATGGGAGACTTAATAAGAAATCAATTAACTTCCTCACTTGAACCTTTATTCATTTGATATTATTTTGCTGCACTTTATGAGAATATCGATAGTTTATTGTGCAATCTCTAAATCTGTTCATTTTACCCAAAAAACTGAACAAAATTCAATTCCTCTAAAATAATAGAAACTTTTCAACTGAAGTAACTCTCTGGTTGGCAGAACTTGTATTTTAGCAGTCATTTTTCATGTTTCCTGCACATTAATGCTGTTATGTGAATGTGTAATATAACAAAATAATTAAATTTATTAAATTGAGGTTAATTCGTCTTTCATATGCATTTTCATCTGTATGCCACAAGAATTAACTATTGCAAAATTAATTATGAAATCATGTAATTAAGGTAATTGATGAGAATTCACAGGTTGCTGAACAGAAACCATTATACAGTACATAAAGTAACATATTAATGAGAAGCCACATGAAACAGATAATCTCCATATTGCATTATGACCAACTTTAAAGGGCCCCTCCAGTAAAAAAAAAAAACACATTTTTTCTATCTCTCCATCCCTCGTCTGATTGCCTGCCATGGTCCAGACGTCTCCTATGTATATTGCACTTCCTTCCATGCAGTGTAGCCTCTTCTTTGATACATATCAGACACCATCTTGATTTTTAGATTTCTCCTTGGCTGCTTTTCTTTCTCTGTACTGAGGTAGCAATTCTATGATCTATCAGCACAGCATCACATGACCAGCTAGAGTGAATACCAACTCTGTCTGCTGGGAGGATAGTGTTATTATCATTACAGAGTGAGGGAACATAAAGTGTTATCTCCTCAATTATATCTGTGTGACAGGAGCCTCTGATCATCAGTTCTCCTTCAATGGAAGTCTTCAAACAGAGGCTAGTTAGACATCTGTCTGGAATGATTTAATGCTCCTGCATTGAGGAGGGGGTTGGACTAGATGACCCTGGAGGTCCCTTCCAACTTTATCATTCTATGATTCTTCCAGGGTATGGATGTCCTGATTCTGGCAGCAACAACAGCATTCTGCGGTCTCAACGTTGTCTCTAACACAATCTGTCAAGGTGAGTGTAATAAGAAAGGTGCTGCTGTTGTTGTGGGGACCGGAAGAGCCATGCCCCTAAGGACCTGACTTGTTCCCCTGGCACATGAGTGCTATGATGCCAGGAGTTCAGGAACATGATGCTGCAGTCTCTCATTGGCTTACAGCAGTCACTTGATTTCCAGTGACAATCATTGGGACAACCTGGTCTACAAATTTGTTGCAAATTAATAGCTTCATGTGGCGCAGAAATGCAGTCCTAAGCCTTTGCTCATAACATGAAGGTTGTGAGTTCAATCCCCACTTGGCTCAGGTAGCCGGCTCAAGGTTGACTCAGCCTTCCATCCTTCCAAGGTCAGTAAAATGAGTACCCAGCTTGGTGGGGCATAATAAATAAATTACCTAAAAGCACTGCGGAATAAGTTGGCGCTAAACAAATAACAAGATTATTATTAGATTGGACCAATTGTTTGGCTGTTTAGTTTCTATTCCAATTTTTTGCAAATATGTCAAGAACAGTAGAGAGCTGAATCCTGGTCTAAAACCTTTTGAAGTTCCTGATTTACCTATATGGCAAATTTGGTGCATACTCGTCCGGTAGTTTGGCCATGCATAAAGAACAGATAAATGCAGGCGAATGCAGGACCAATCAGAGACAGATAGATGGCATGTCTTAAGTCCTAGGAGACAGTCTGTCTCCTTGCCATTCCAACTAAAATAATTTTCTCAGATTGCTGGTGCTGAATAGAAATTTCTTGAATGAAACTTGATCTGCTCCAGTTTGTGTTCTACAAATCTTTTGAGATCGGATGAGGTAAATTGAGTATAACTGTGGAAACACTGCGCAATTAACTGCAGAAGAATCTCAGCCTTTGATTCTTTAAAATCTATTAATGTTACTTCTCATTGTCTAAAATATGACTGTCTTCTTACAGTAGAGTAAGACAAACTGAAATGCGGATGCGCGATGCTTCATCTTATTCTTGTCTCTTTGCTGTTTCAGATTCCTTTATCCATTCACAATCCATGCCTACACTATACTTTACTTTATGAGAATGTGTGACCCATGCAAAGTTCAAAGAGTATAAATGTTTTCCATAACTACAATAAAACCTTATTGACAGTACATCTTCAAACATAAATACCACATGTCTTTAGATAACCTCTTAAAGGGCCTTTCCGAGATCATATAAATACAGGAAAGTACCTAAATGTGTCTAAACAATAACCAGATAATGCCCCCATAGCCACAAGTAGTTATTTTCCATTTCAATCATTTTGCCCAGTTTTATGCAGCAGTGTTGTTTTCATGCATCAGTGCTTACTATGGGTGGGATTACACATGTAAAGTACTGCAGATCCCATGATTCCTATGTCCTCACAAAGACGTTGCTTCTAATTACAGTTGGCTGCGTACTACTCTACTATAAGATGTAAGGCAGTGCTTTAATTAATCTTCACAGGCAACATAGATCTGTTGTCTACTGCCCAGCATGTGAAACAATCCTGGCAGGAAAGAGGAAGGGAAGAATAGTGGTCCGGAGAGGATTGATGATAGCTGGCAGAGAAGAAGACAGGATGTGTGATGTCGCGTAGTTCAGGGAAGGGGTGTAGAGAAAAGAATGCAAAGCATTGCACAAAACAAGAGACCCACTTTCATCAGCCTCTCACTCTGACCCATGTCTATAAGTCTCTCACTAGCCAAGCCAGCACCTCATCCATGTCTATAGACCTCTCACTAGCCAAGCCAGTACCTTATCCATGTCTATAGGCCTCCCACTAGCCAAGCCAGCACCTTATCCATGTCTATAGGCCTCTCACTAGCCATGCCAGCACCTGATCCATGTCTATAGTCCTTTCACTATCCAAACCAGCACCTGACCCCTGTTTATAGGCCTCTCACTAGCCAAGCCAGCACCTCATCCATGTCTATAGTCCTCTCACTAGCCAAGCCAGCACCTCATCCATGTCTATAGTCCTCTCACTAGCCATGCCAGCACCTGACACATGTCTATAGGCCTCTCACTAGCCAAGCCAGCACCTGATCCATGTCTATAGTCCTTTCACTAGCCAAGGCAGCACGTGACCCATGTCTATAGGCCTCTCACTAGCCAGAGATAGCAAGAGATAAACACCAGAAACATGTGAGACCGATAGAGGCATTTCTGGTACAGAGAATACAGATAGCCCCCGACTTGCGAACGGGTTCCGTTCCAGGAGCCTGTTCGCAAGTCGATTTGTTCGCAATTCCGAACAAATGGTTGTATGGAGCGGGATCGCGGGTGGATCCCGCTCCATACAACGTCTGGTGCCGGCTATTCTTACAGCGGGCACCCGGCAGCAGTTCCGACAAGCCGCACCGCTTGTCAGAATTGTTAACACTTTAAATACCGCTCTGACAGCGGTATTTAGAGTGTTAACAGTTCTGACGAGCGGCACGGCTTGTCGGAACTGCTGCCGCCGGGTGCCGCTGTAAGAAACAGCCTGCACCTGACGTTCAGGGGGCCCGTACAGCGTCCCATGATGAGATCGCGGGACGCTGTGTGGTTGCTAGGCAGCCGGGGACCTCCTGAAAGGCCCCAGGGCTGCCTATGCAGAGTGCCCATCAAGCGCACGGCTTGATGGGCGCTCTGCATAGACAGCCCTAGGGCCTTTCAGAAGGCCCCCGGCTGCCTAGTAACCGCAGTGTCCCGCGATCTGACTGGACCGGCTTCTTTCAGGCTTGATAGAAGCCTGCCCGGTCCCTGCACAGCATGATGTAATGCCATAGCATTACATCATACTGTGCAGGACAGATTGTTCGCATATTGCGAAATTCGTAAGTCGAATGTTCGCAAGTAGGGGACTATCTGTACATTAGTAAATGATAAATCATAGTGTATTCAAATGATTTGTACACAATTATTAAAGGGCACCTGTCATCACTTATAATCACCATAAACTAAGTTTATGGACTTATAGGACATGGGCCAAGGGGTGTACATTTTATACTTATTGATAAAAAAATAAAGTTGTCATGTTATTTGAACCACATGCCAAATGCTGGAAAAGCAAAATCTGAATACAAAGTCAGGGCTTAGTCACACGGGCGTTTATTGCCGCGATTTGCGCATGCGCATGCGTCCGGCGATTTTTTAAAACCATTGCTTTGCAATGGTATCGGACACATGAGCGCTTTTTATGCGCTCGTCCGATAAATTAGAGAACAGAAATCGCAGATCGCACCTATCTGCGATCTGCGATTCCTGTTCTCTTCTCTATATGCGCTCAACGGGGCCGGCGGCAGCAGCGCCGGCCCCATTGAGAACATACAGAAGACAAATCATTCTTCTCTGCCACAGCTGTAACAGCTGTGGCAGAGAAGAACAATGTTTGCCCATTAAATTCAATGGAGCGGCAATACAGCCGACTCCATTGAAAGCAATGGGCTGCCGGCGTGCGCGGGATGAATTGTCGGGAAGGGGTTAAATATATAACCCCTCCCCTGCAATGCATCCTTAAATGTGAAAAAATAAAAAAAAAGGATGTACTCACCTGCTCCCGGCAGCTGGAGATCCCGGCGGCCGGCCTGCAGTGGGTGTGAAGGAGGTGTGACTCAGGCTTGCCCCTGATTGGCTCAGCCTGAGCCAATCAGAGGCTGATCTCAGTCACACCCATTCATGAATTCATGAATGGGTGTGACTGAGACTTGCTTCTGATTGGCTCAGCGCTGAGCCAATCAGGGGCAAGTCTGAGTCACACCTCCTTCACACCCACTGCAGGCCGGCCGCCGGGATCTCCAGCTGCCGGGAGCAGGTGAGTACATCCTTTTTTTAAATTTTTTCACATTTAAGGATCCATTGCAGGAAAGGGGTTATATATTTAACTCCTTCCCGACAATTCATCCCACACTCGCCCGCAGCGCTTGCATTCAATGGAGCCGCTGTATTGCCGGCTCCATTGAATGCAATGCGCTGGACAGCTCCGGCCCGTTTCTAATGAAACGCGGCTAGGAGCAGATTTTCGGGCGATTTTTGGGCCGATTTTTCGGCGCCGGTCACGCGATTTGCGCATGCGCATCCGTCATGCGATGCGCAAATCGCGTGAAAAAACGCCCGTGTGACTAAGGCCTCAGAATCCCCCACCAAAAAAAATAAAAATAAATAGTAAAAGTCATACAGTACATTGTATGTACCCCAAAAGGGTGCTATTAACAACGTATCCCACAAAAAAAGCTCATAAAATGATGTTGATGGAAAAATAAGCTCCTGCAATATAATGATGAAAACATTAGAAATTGCTTAGCCACTAAGACCTATAATAGGGTAGTCAGTAAGGGATTAAAATGTTTTATAATCTGGGATCTGTTGAATGTACATATTTTATATGATCATACATCCTGTTCAGTTAGCTCTGTATGTTGAGACACTTGTGGTTATCAAGGGAACACATCAACAGCATTGAGCTACGTAATTTACATTATGGGTCTCAAAGATGAGCGAGTCTGTGAAGCTGTATTTCATACTCACCTGATTCCCTGTTCCTGTGCTGATTTCCCCCATTCCCTCACCTTAACCCTTTCCAATCCACTGTCTGACCTCTGAAGACTTTATGATTTAAGGCTGTACAGCTCCGATGTTGTAAGACATCCGTCGGGGTTCTCTTACTGTATATTGCCAGCCTCTCTGCTATCGAAGCCTATCCAAGGTGTCACCTCATGCAGTACTGGCCTTAGCCAGCAGATAGCGCAGAAAAAGAGTAAGCTCCATAGGAAAACCAAGATTCAAATTGGATCAGAAAGGGTTAAACCCCATAATGTAGTTTATGGGACTCAAAGGTGATGATAGGTTCACTTTAAGAAATATTAACATATTATGCTAGGTTGAAGAAAGTCAATTGTCCATACAGTTCAGCCTGTCCCCCTGCCCCATGTTGATCCTGAGGAAGGAAAAAATCCCCCAATGAGGCAGAAGCCAATTTACCCCATATTGGGGGGGGGGGGGGAATTCCTTCTCGACTCCATAATGGCAGCCAGAATAATTCCTGGATTAACATTTGAAAAGTTCCTACCTGACCCAAGTCCGGCAGTCGGAAGATCCCCGGGTCAACAACCCTTCTAGTTATTTAATGTCTATATCCTGTAAGGTCATAGTGCTCAAAATGCTATGAAGAGTCTTAGAATCAAGTATATAGTTTAATTTGGCAGTAGTTATTTGTTTTCCATTAGCACACACAGAAATCCACCACAGCAGCCATCATGCTTATAGAGTCTGTGAAAGCTTCTTTCGAAGGTAAACACATGACCACAGATAATCAAAGCTTTAAAAACTCTATTCTCCATTGATTCTTCGAAATAGCATTCTGGCAAATCGATTTGACCGTCAAACCATTTTCACTTGAGCAGGTCCATCTTTTGCACCAGGTATATTTCATACACTTTTGGAAACGGTTTAGTTTTGTGAAAGTCTGTATTTTCCACAGTTACAGTTTTTTTAATTGCTAGAAATCTCCTGCCTACCAATGAAATAAAAGTTCAGGAGTAGCTTTTACTAAAACTCTACATTGTGCCATTCCCTAATTATTCCTCCTAGAAATGTATGAATAAATTAACAACTAGGTGTTACCATGCCCATTGCCATAGGGGTGTGCCCCCATATACACTCAGTCCTGATTGGACAGTATCAGCCTGCCAACCCCAACTGGTAACATAAGTTGTCAATTTCCTTATACATTTCCAGGAGGGTGAGCACAACCCAAAGTTCTAAGTAAAGATGCTCCAGAGTTCTTATTTCATGGGGAATACAAGTATTTACTAAAGCAAACATGTCTGAAGAGCAAACAGGTCTTTAAGTTTACAGTTGTAGACTTCATTATTAGAGCACTTACTGAAATGTCAACCAAGCGTATCAGGTCACATAAGTGGGCACTCATGAGCTCGCGTCCTTCTTCAATGTGCTAAATTAAAAGTTGGAACGTCAATGAATGTCTCTCTATTAAAAGTAATGAAGGTTACAGCAACCTAGAGAGAGGGCACTGCTTAAGTACTTACGTTTGTACTCCCAAAATGAGTATCAGGATTAGTTGTGGCATCAATTGAGGTCCCTTCCTTCCTCTCACTTGGGTCTTTTAGGATGTTTGAGTGGTGCTTCAGAAATATAGTCGAAAAACCCGTTGAAGAAGAGGCCTTTTACACCACCCAATACTCGATTTACGATCAGCCAATGAACAAACAAAAGTTTGGTGATCGCATCTTTCTTGCAGCACAAAAAAGTCATTGTTATAGAATGCACACCTCCCCATCTAAATGGGGGGGGGGGGTGCTGCTGACAGCAATGGTACAGTGTGGTGGGTGAATGATTGTATGAATGATTTTTCATACCCATTAGGTCTCATTAACACAGCCATGTGTGAGCTTGGGTACAAGTCACATGAGACAGTACACAAACACGCATACTGGGGGGCAGTAGACATTGCATGTCTGATTCTGGTCTAATTTTGGTCTGTGCTATGGACTATAATAGGTTGTGCCATGATTTCTTTTAGACAGACCACTGATCCATGTGAAAACCAGGACATGTGAATACCCTCATAGACTATAATGTGTCCATGTGCTGTCAGTTAAGTACACGGACAGCGTACAGTTAGTACATATCCCTATGTGAATGGGCCCTAAATATTTGAATCAGCCTGTGTGAAAGTCAGGTAAACAAGCACCAGTCTGATTCATTGGCACTTATTACATGACTCAGATTGAGCTCTGCAAAAGGACCCTTAGGGTACTTTTATATGGGGCAATTTGCTTCGGTAGATGAGCGCTAATCAATTAAATCAGTGTAGCAGACTAGAGTTGGGCACTACAATAATAATGTATTTTTATTTATTTAAATGTGTGTATATGCCTTTAAGATGTTCATTGCATGTTTGTTTCTCACTACATAATCTGCCTGACAACCTGCAGTGTTCCTGATCGGCTGCTCATTCTCTGATTCCCATTGGCTTGAGTAACACCCAGTAACAGCGTATTGATTAGAGGACAGGATAGTCAGGAGATAGCAAGCCTGTGATCGGTGTGTTGGATGCTTAGCAGCACCAGATCTCACATCGGAGGATAATTTAAAGTGTGCATAAGAGGCAGTGGGCAGTTAGAGAAAGACCAGAGAGAGACCGGAGAAGAGAGAGGAAGCAAGGACCAGAGCAGAAGAGAAAGACATCCAGTGCAGAAAGGAGGCAGAAGTGTGAGGACTAAGCAAAGGAGGAGAGAGAACAAAGAATAAGAAGAGATAGAAAGAGACATATAGAAAAAAAGAGAAATTGACAGTAAGAGAAAGAAATAGCCTAAAAGAGGAGATTCAAAGCCCAGAAAGAGGAAAACGGAAAGAAAAGTGTAGTGTACAGATTTGGTTCCTATACTCGTACAGATGTGGTTCCTGTACTTATATAACAGATGATTTGCCTCAGGAAATGAAATGAAATTACTATATTGAAGACTGCTATAAAAAAACATTGTTATTTGGTTTACCGTTTTGTCTCCTTGAGTCCCTTTTTGCCACCGTAAAACCAGCACTGAAGAGCACCAAACCAACACCATCCTCCAGGGAAAAAGGACCATTCAACGACTTTTATTTTTTTTCCTTTTTATCTATTTTTGCTGGTTTGGGCAAGAACAAGGGCTGGTGTCACAAACAAATTAATAATTTCTACCACCATACCCTGCCCGACCAACTGGTATCACTAAAGAATCTGCAAACTAGAGACTTTGTATACTGTTGGTCACTGCCATGTCTGTGTGGTGGGAGAACAGCAGAGGCACCGCTGCCCCATTGCCCATGACTAACACCCCTCACGTTCATGCGCACCACATCGGTGCTCATCTTCCTGACTTTTACGCAGACAGATTTAGACTAGATTGTTTGAACGATTTTTTGTCCACTAAAGGTTATGTTGCGTCCAACCAGACATACAATATCCAAAACAAACGAAAAGGCACAAGTGTGCAAAGGAAACATAAAACTACGGGAAATCCTCTCCCTATAAACCCCTAACCCGGGAGGGGGCCCTGCCTACTCGGCGGGCCGATCGCTCCGATAGGTGCGGACCCGCACGCGTGCCTGGGCCACTGACAAGTCCCTATCACGGAGCCCTAGAACAAAAGAAAGGGAAACAGAAAACCAAACAAAGCAGAAATAGGAACTTAGCTAGCATGGAGGGGCTTCAGCCAGGATGTGTTCCTCAGCAGCTGTCCAGCGGCAACTGAAGCATTGACCAGCCCAGGAATCAATACTAGCACTGCTTAAATGGGAGCAGAGCTACTCAGCACCAGGTGAGGACTGGCATTACTCTTGCAACCACCACACCCCTCAGCTCCAGGAGAGGTAGGAATACTGCTAAACCCTGGTCTGGCCAGAAAGCCAGGTGGGAACCTCCGAACGGCTGCAACAGGTTAGTTCTCATAGAGTTTCATTATTCTGGGCAGCGCATCCTGCGACGACGAAGGTTTTTGTGCCGCATAAAAGAAGTTATCACCTGATAAAGAAGCATTTTCATTCCGACAAGCCGAATATTGCTCAACTGAACATTCAGGCCAATGTTTGTCCCCATTCCCCAATAATTGTCCCTTGTTAAAGGTTCTTAATAACTGCGCCCCCCCAATGTATATTACTTGTACTACAAGCCTTGCCAGATACTTTGCAGCATTACAGCTAAAGATAGTGGAAAGATAAGATTGTGCTAAGAAATAGTGTCCACATTTGCTTTGTCCTTATTACCGTGTTCCTGTAAAATTGCTGCTTCACATATTCAGAGGACCAACCGTGCCAGACTCACAGTATATACAATTACAGATAAAAACTCAATATAAGCATACACTATGGAGGGTAATAAAGGAAAAAATGAAACAAATAAGTAACAAAGAAATCTCCAAGAGGAATTATTCTGTCAAGGCAAGAGTTTGTGTCCTAAAGGCCTAATTACAAGTAGACATGAACCATTCCAAGCAAGATCAACAATTCCTGGCAGCCGTAAATTAAATACCGGTAAACTCAATGCCATAGAAGAGCCTTGGGGCAAAAAAGTAATCAGGGGTAGTTAGTGGATAAACAAGAAGAGACACGCATGTTAGCTAGTTTATTAGTTGTCTCTCTAGATAGCTGATTTCTCACATCCCGGCCTCATCTACCATTAGTCATGTCTACCTCACTTTGGTAAGTCAAGACTTCCATTAACTTTGATAACTTTTCCGACAAATCATTGACAAGATCTTAGTGCAACGAAAACAACACACAAATGAGAGATGCCAGGGAAGGAAATATCTTGCAGATGATAGGACCCTGGTAATTAATAAAACACATGGAACAAGCAAGATTTTAGATACCAGATAATTGTCCATGAAAATGCAAACACCGCATTCGAGAGCGAGCAGACAGCAGATCCAGCAATTCTGTCTTTACAAAGGCACCCTGATTACTTCATTATTGGGGAGGTAGGTGTAGAAAATCTCCTGGGTATATGTATCAAAGTGTTCTCTGACATATCAAAATTAAAAAGGGAAAGGAAAAAAAAGTACAGTAGATTTTTTTTTGCTTGCAGCTGCATCAATTGTAAGCGGCTAATGAAGCACGTTTTCGGTATCTTATGCAGAACGTCAGCGGGGAAGGCGAGAGACAGGATTTGAAAGTTTATATTTTAATAATTGCATTGGTTCATGCCTTATAACTCGACCAATTAATCAAACACCACGGTGACACATGGGGGCAGATTCCCAATCTCTTTAACTGCTGATTCCCTTTGATGCACTAGGAACGATTCATAAAAATGCAACTACAAGACTATTTTAATGGCGCTGTCACCTATGTGGAGTTTGCTATGTTTAAAAGGGATGAAATGTTTCTATAATCCTATTTACCGTTTAGCGCTGCTTTAAGTAGTCGGCTGTAATTTCCTCTTTCATATGTGTGCTGTTTTGCAAATCGTTTGCAGCTTTCAGTTATTGGATTCAACTTCTCTGTACTTCAGAGCGAAGGAGGGCAATTGCCTGGAGGCACATTCTCGGCAGGGCTCTCCTGGCCCACAATTCCCTATTTTGTTATGTCATCTATTTTAGAGTATTTTAACTTTTATCTACATAATATGTTATTATACCTGAGATTGTATGCTACCATACTGCAATTATGCTCTATTTACTACAGGAAGACGTTAAGCATAGAGCACAGCAGGGTGCGCAGAATCGTGTAGAGGCTGACAGAGTCATGTAGCTCAGTACCAAGGAGCCGTAAGCTCTATGTTTCCTGACCTATGTTATTGCATTCTTTCTTTGGAGCAGTGCTACAGATGGTGAATACCGCCATTAATATGGAGTCTGATAGAACATGCCATTTTTTTTTTTCCTATTGAGTTAAAAGAAATTGAATTTTTTTTATCTAATCTGTATTTTGCTGTATGTTGGTATGGGCAACACAGATTTTCTTTAAAATCCCAATCCATGTTAATGTGTCTTTCGTTCAAGTTGTAAGGCAAAATCTGTCTGTTTGTGTCGTACAGCCAGCTTTCATTTCTTATACTGCTCAGGTAATGCAACATCCCATAGGGAGACCCCGGACACCACATATGTGGGGAGCTGGGAGGGTATAGTGCTGACTTGCCACGGTGGCACTTACCATGCTCCATCCCGGAGGGACACACACAGCCAAGGACAGAGTAGCGCTGCAGACTCCCCAGACACCCCTAGGATAGGCATGCCCAAGAATGGGTTTAACAGGGATAACCGAAGTCACGCGTGACGCCAAAGTTCCAAAACTCACACTGGTATGACCCTCATCGGATAAGTAATTCAACCACAGACTGTTCTTGAGTACCACTGGTCTCCGGGAATGGTCAGATCCTGGCATAAACTTTACTTGAATAAGGAACAAGCAATGCAAGGCAGTTCAATTATATATTTCACGGTGCAGGCAAATGAATAGACTTCAGAGATTAGTACCTCCACACAGATCTTATAAACTTGCAGACGTGCGTGTATGTAGACAGAGTCCATTGACTTTTAGTACATCCACCCAGCCTTGGAGACGCATGGGTGTGACAAATAAAGGGTGTACCTCTACTCAGTGACACAGACTTCAGACGGCCACATAGGAAAATAACAGTATTAATAGTACCTCTGAACTGGCCTTGAATAAACACAGAGTAGACCTCACAGATGCTCTCTCTCCTGGGGCTCACTCTCCTTAGATTCAGCTCACAAGCAACCCGGGAAATCTCTCCTCCTCTTCCATCTTCACCACATGAAGGCTGAAGGTTGCCGTCATGTGGCTCTGTACTTTTGACTCTCTCCACTTCAGAAGATGGAACTAGACCCTTTCACGCTCTCACGCACTCACTTTTATAACCTCTCTCATAGCGCATGACATGACATAACTGACACATGTACATGCAGTCTCCAAACTATGCAAACACTTAACCCCTCCATTGCTGCAGCTGTGCAACACACATAACATTATGACAAGACAATTTTGCACAGAGCATCTACATAAGACATACATGTATGATATTTATGGAGGGGACCAGGATGATGTACTGGGTCATTACAGTAAAATAAAAGCAGTGCTGTGATTGGTTGCTATGGGCAACACAGATTTTCTTTAAAATGTCAATCCATGTTAATGTGTCTTTCGTTCAAGTTTTAATCCTGGGCAATGCTGGGTATCCCTGCTAGCTTAATAATCGCATACGTGTGGCAACAACATCTACCCTTATGTGTCTGCCCGTTTGGGAAGGCCTAGCTTATGATGTGCACCCCTTCCCCTCAGCTCCGCCAGACTTAATAATTGCATACATGTGGAAAAAACGTCTACCCTCACATGTCTGCCTGTTCGGTTAGGCCTAACTTATGATGTGCACCCCCTTCCTCTCCACCGCACTTTATAACCGCATACATGCGGCAACGACATCTGCTCTTACATGTCTGCACATTTGTATAGGCATAGTTTATGATGTGTACTCCCTTTCCCTCCGCCTCACCACACAGCATGGCGCTGACGGCGGAGCGGAGGTGTGATTGTGCATCACCAAAAAAATCTGTCTTGTCACTCTCCCTAGAGAACTCTATACATTTTCAGCTTAAAATGTAGCCTATGTCCTTCTTCAAGATGCAAGCTATCTCCCTGCCAAATTTCATCAAAATTGCTTCAGCGGATTAGCTGTGAAAAGGTAACAAACAGACAGACAGACAGAGTTACTTTCGCATTTACAATATTAATATGGCTATATCCATGTACGAATGTGGAATTGTAAGGGGTTAAATATCTATGCATATATGTCTATGTATATTATTACTGAACATTATATAGGTTATTTTTGACTCTTCAGAGAGGTCACATGACAGTTGTTTTGCTCTAACATGGATGAAGCGTGTTGCATTTGAGATACTAGCATGCAACTTGCATCATACAGCAGATAGACACTCCGCCTGTGTGCTGTTCAATGTCCGGGACACTGACCATTACATGTCCTATACCTGTGCAAGACTCACACAAGAATAGGACATGCAACAAGTTTTCAAACTCAAACCACTGTTTTGAATGGGTTATTTTCCTGTGCGAATTCCATGTTACAATCAGACAAGACTCACATGTGTATATTGCCTATGTGAATAAGCCCTAACTTTGCTGTTGTGGGTTAACAGGACCTAAGCTGCCCGTTAATTGGCTGATGGACTGGGTCTAAAAGGCAGATCGTGTTCCTTTGGTTTGCTTTGCCATGACTCAACATGTTTTGCAGTGAGCAGAGAGCCTTGTGAGGAATGATCTGTCTCAGTGCTGTTGGAGAGATGAATTTGCCTATATCAGAGAGAGAGCACAACCTGGACTCCAGGAGTAGTGCTACCCAGCTGTTGCATGTGGGTGCCAGAGGGAGGCCTGATGAACATCCAAGGAAACAGCAGTTTGAATTACCAACCACAAGCGCTGAAGAGAGAGAAACCACTAGCGAGGGCAGAAAATTCAAGTTTCAGTGGTGAATAATTGTGAGTAACATCAGCCAGGCTCATCACTTGTAGAATGGATTATTTTGACTTCTTCACTGTATAGCCTCCCCAAAGGTACCGTGCTAATTATGTGTTATGGGGACAGAGACTGGATATTTCAGTTTGCGGATTTCGTCATTTAGTTACCCAAACTTCCTGCAAGACTAAGTTACTTCAGAGAAGACTCCTATTTTCAAACAACATTTATGGAGTTATTTGGCCCCGGCCAGGATAAACCATTTCTTGACAGTGATAATTTTATATTAAGCGCACAATATTAAGTATTTTAAGATTTGGTGCCTTGTCAAACACCAGTGACGCGGGCGCGAACTGGCAAACTCAGCACTGACAGAGAGATCCTGAATTATAATGTACATGTGACACGGGGTGAAAAGGCACTGTGATGGTCCTGACTACAACGCCTGCCCAAGCATTAGGACAGGTATTCTACAGGTCGGAGCCATGGGAGATCTAAGGATAAACATGGGGGTATGAGGGCTTCGATGGAAATATGCATTTAGAGCAAAATACCAGCACATCTTATGCATGTTGTACATCACAAACTTGAATCGGGAAAATAATGACCATTTTTGAGTACCGGAATATTCCGTTAAGTACTTCCTAATTGTTTTGAGCAGTAGTGCATATGTCAATAGGCCCTCCTACAGATAAGTAGTCGTCCCTGTATTAAAAACTGCACATATGCAGAAGGGATGGAGGTGGATGGAAATAAGAAGTATGTGAAAGGATCAACAGAGGGAAATTAAATGTAAATGTAATCCAGCCATCAGCTATCTCTCAGAGATTGTGGGTGGCAGGGTACATTGTTATACCCCTGCTTTTAGCACTGAGACACCTTTTCCCACTCCTGCACTATGCATCATTTTTGTAGGGAATTAAAGTTCATGTTCACCTTCATCTATCTTTGGACATGTCAGCGAGACATGACAGAACATAGTATTGATCAAGGTACATGAGCCGAGACCCCCAAGTAATCTCTGGAATGAAAGCAGCATTGTTGTACCGGCTGTGTCGACCTTTCAGCTTCCTTAGAGATTTTCATATCTCTGAGTTAAGGTGATGGCCCATCCGTTTATATCAATTAGACATTAATGCATATTACAGCCACTCCGACATCAATAAAAAGTGCAGTTATCATACTTCAGCTTGTAGATATGGGAATCTCTGTATTAAAGCACATGGCCATAATAATCAGTACAGTAATAGAAACCGATCATTCCAGTGATCAGCAAAGATTTCAGAGTAGAAATAGCTTTAGGAAGGGAATGTGTCTGACTGCTAGCGCCCCTGTCGATTACAAGAATGGGGGAAGCCATATCCCCCACTTGAATGGAGGTATAGTCAAGCATGTCTATAGGACTGCCGAAGATAGCCAAGTACTGCACTCCACAACATTCAGCAGTTCCATAGAGAGTAAATGGAGTGGCAGGGGTCATGTGTAACTACCACTGGATTCAACAGCAGGGCATAGATCCCCCATTTATTGATGGGGGTCCCAGCGGTCAGACCTTTAGAAAACACTTATCCTCTATCCTGTGATTAGGGATAACTTTTGTTCATGAGAAAACGCCTTCAAATTGTTTTTTTAATTCCAAATATGAATACCTGAAAGCAGAGGCATAACTTGAAGCTCCTGGGCCCCAATGCAAAACCTGTATGAGGGCCCCCAACTATAATGCTTTATTCATAGTACTGGGCTCCCTAAATGGAGAAGAGAGGCCTTATTGGGCCCCCTAAGGCTCCTGGGCCCGGGAGCAACCGTATCCCCTGCATCGTCTATAGTTACGCCAGTGCCTGAAAGACCAGATTCTATTCGGGTTCTTCATTTACATTGTTTTCATCTTGTTTTCCAAGAGTTATACTTTTTTTAAATTAAAAAAGGTTTTTTTGGGGGGAAATAAATGTTTAAAAAAATGTAAAAAAAAGTGATATCTTGGTATTTTAGACTTTTACGTAAATAGCATTATGAATTAGCCTTGATGGTTTTTTTTTTATAGTTTTGATTATTTTTTATTTGGAAATTCGAAAAAGGTTTTCATAATTGTAAATATTTTAAATTTTCTCCAATGTTTAATATCATTTATTAATTTTTTTTTATTTTTTCAGTCCCCATAGGATGCTTAAAGTTTGCGGTAGTCTGATCACTTATACTACATACTGCAATATGTCTGTACTTTTACCAGCAACCTATTAAGTCCTGCCATAGCCAGGGCTTAATAGGCTGTAATCCATGGCAGACTTCATAAGGCCTCAGCAAGCCATGGCAACCCATCTGCACCCTCTAATCACATCACAGGATGCCGATGGGATGCCAGTGGAATGCCATCCCTCTCTGGCAAGCAGCTTAGACGCCATGGTCAGTATTAACTTCTGCATTTAATCAGTTAAATGGCCACGATCTGAGCTAGACCCAACTGCGGATGTTGGTGGTGTCTGTCAGCTGTTAAAAAACAACTGAAAGTGGCTGGGTATGAAGCAAGCTCATACAACTCCTTGTGACTCATGACAGATATATCGGTCATAGATCTTTAAGGGGTTACTTGCCTATTCCTAGAATAGGCTATCAATATTAAATTGGTGGGTCCAACCCCTAGTTCAATTAGCAAATCAGCTCACTGGTTGTATCAACTGGCCATTCATGTCCTTTTAGTTGTCTGTTACTCTAGCTAACTCACCTACTACAGAAGATACTGCAGTAATGGTTCACAGCACTTGAGTAAATATTAATCCACACTGCGGACAGGCATAGGCTCTTTTGAGGAGAAGGTTCATGACTTGGGCCTCCCTTACGCAGTTACCTGGCAGTAATATGCTAGGATCCTCCCGGGGTCCAGATCAGCGAAAGGTACTTTGCAGTGGGACACCTTTGGCCAGAGCAGCTCTTTCCTTTTCAGTCTAGGACCACATACTTGCTGGCAACAATAAAAGTTTTTATTTTAAACTTTTCCGGGTTTGTTCACCATGGTAGATTCAGCTTAGAAAGAACACATTGCAGTCAAGTACATAAGCGTTCTGGATCAGCGTGCCAGAACAGTTATAATCATAGAGTATCTTAGCAGCAGTCACAGAGTCTCTTACTTCAATCTCTTTTGGAGATGGAATATTGTAGCCGTGAAGCTGTTGAATGGCTGACACTGATCCGGTGTTACACTTTGACAAATTGAGTAGGGAGGATCACTTGGGTGCTGTCAATAGACAGAAAATCAGCAAAACCACTCTGTAGCATCATATCTTCAATTTGTCACCTGACTCTGCATTGGATAAAGTCTCCACCAGTGCATCCTGGGCTAGCAGGTATCGCCAGGAGATTTCCTGCCACCCCAGTTTCAGATAGGTTTCCAGCTTGATAAGGGGTTCCTCATACTCTGACTCCAAAATGGCGACGGCTTTCTGTTCTAGATCGCACCCTCCTGGGTGCCCTCCACCTCTTATAGGCACATTGCTAACATATCAGTATACAGCCTGGAAGAAATATATACAGTATGTGAGGGAATTATACCAAGGAAGAAAATATTTGTTATGTAAGGGAAGACCAGATTGTTGGCTTATCATAAGGACAGACCTTCAATGTTAATACCAGGAAAACCCATTTTTCCTCCGTAAATATCCTGTAAAACCTCAGTTTGTATTGCCAAGAGGAAATTAAAAATATGGAATAAAGATGAAAGCTACAAAGCATAGATCATATGTAGGGCTTAAAGGGGTTGTGCTAAGATTTCAAGTTATACCCTACCTGCGGATAGGGGATAACTTGCTGTTTGTTGGGGGTTTCACTGCTGAGTCTGCCTCCGAACTTGAGAAAGGAGGACCTGTGTTCACTGTCCTCTTCACTGCGGGGTTACTGCACCCCCTACGGAGAGAAGACTAAATGGAGTGCTGGTCACACAAGTGAGCTGGCAACCCATTCATTTTTAATGGGACTGCTGAGATACATGAGCAAGCACTCAGGTTTTTTTGTCAGTCGCATTGAAATGAATGGAGAACCAACAGTGCATGCTAAGGCAGCGCTCCATTCATTCTGACATCACTGTGGGGGGAAAAGCGAATCCTGCAGTGGCAGGTAGAAGGGGACACGGGACCTCCATTCTTGAGATTGGCAGGAGTCTCCGTGGTTAGATCCCCACAATCAGCAAGTTATTCCCTATCCCAGGCCCAGCAGTCTACAGGCTTTCCTCAGGTCATCACTCACCTCCGGATCTAGCAGTTACATTCCCAGCTAAGCACATGACCACTGTGGTCAATCCATGGCTGCAATGGGTACTGAGACCGATGACTGTCCACAGCACTCACATGTTTCAATAATCACAGGACTGCTGGACATGGAAATAAGTTGAGAATAGAGCTATGGGTAGACATGCAATAGGAGAGTAAAGCTTTTCATTATTTTTTAACCTCCTCAACACTTTTCAAATGCATCCAATACCTGAAGACAAGGACACAGTTGAAATTAGAGCCGAATCAAGTAGGCATTGTTCTACCAGAAGACCCAATGCAGATACATCTTTTGCCCTACCCTTTAAGAGGCCCTGATAATAGGAAACTTTAGTTTGGAGACAACTAATTTACTTCTATAGAAAAATTCTGTGGGCATGCTCTATTGACCAGTGCAGAGGTCATTGTGAAGGAGACGGGGAGGAGGTAAGCTGTGACCATCACCTATTGTGAATCATGTATCCTGTGTTTTTTATATACAGATATTTTTTATATATAAATGAGTGAAAAATGCAAGATTTTGGAATCTTTTTAATATACACAAGTCACCCAAATTTTTTACTAAATATGTGTAACTTAAAAACTGAATTCGAATCATAAGTCATTTTCCGACTCTACATTTCCTTTAACATGATAGCTTTTTGTTTTGAAGCCAGGGATCCTTGCCTATTTTAATTCAGAATGCTTTAATAAGGAACATGGGAAATGCTTGTCTAAACCAGAAAAATCCTTTAAGCAGTAAATTTTTGGACACATATATGGTTTTTTCCCAGTTTGCCTGATAGCATCTAATTCTCTGTTCCTATTATGCTACAATAATTACTCTCTGTCACCTTATCTTCCAGAAGTAGACCAATTTATCAGGTGTTTTATGAAATATTGGTTATGAGAGAGAATGAAAAAGGGAAAAAAATAAGAGAGACACTTGGAACACTCACTGCTTTTCTTGTATGTCCTATTCCCTATAATAAATAAGAGATACAAAAGCCTCTCGGCTGGGCACCAACAGTCAAGTTCACACTAATCAAACGTTTATGGCATATCCAATCAATATGTCATAAATGGGAAAACCCCTTTAATAACCTGCATTGTCATCCAAGACACAAGATTGATGGCAAATGAACCACACAGTATGATCCTGAGCAGCACAGTGGCTAATGAAATGTCTTTATTATCATGCCAAACTGGGGTCCTGAGTTTAAAGCCAACCTGATAAAATCTGCTAAGTGTTAGCATTTTTTTTTACTTTTGTACATAAGGTCTTTCCATGTGTATTTACTAATCAGGTTTACTTTCACATTCCAGAAACCTGCTAAGATTAAAGCAGTTGTCTCATCAAGATGTCCTCGCTGATCGAGCTTTTGCAGGATAATCAAAAATTCACATCCATCCCCAAATGGTACCAATAGAAGCTGCAGGTCGTCCCACAAAAAACAAGCCTTCACACAACCCTATCGATGGAAAAATGAAAAGGTTATGGTGGTCAGAATATGGCGAAAAAAGTAACTTTTTTATTACAAAAAAAACCCATATTTTAATTTTTACAAGTAGTACACCAAAAAAAAGTCTTACATTTGCTATCACTGTTAGGCCCAATGTCCACAGGCGGATCTGATTTGGGGAATCCACATGGGTCACCTGCGCGGAAGATCTGCAAATTAAACCACCCATAGGGATACATGGGCATCTGCAAATTAAATAAATCATACCGATTTGATTTGAGGACCTTTTGGTCCGGAAAAAAAACACAGTATGCTCCATTTTAGTATGGATCAGCACAGACGGCTTCCATTGAAGTCAATGGAAGCCATCGGGTCTGCGGGAAAGCATGAGTTTAAAAAAAGACTCTGCTGCGTATGTGCGGTGGCAAGCTGACTGGCATTTCCGTACACATTCACAGCAGAGAAAAAAAGAAGACCCGGACGGGTAAGCAAGGTGCTCAGCCGCAGGCAGGGTCAGATTCTGCTGTGGGCTCCCACATGCGAAATCTGACCTGCTTGTGGACATGAGCCCTTATCGTACTCACTCACAGGATAAAGGTAACATGTCATTTTTGCTGCACCTTGCATGCCGTAAAAACAAGTTCTCCTGCGAAAGAAAGGCGTAATTCAGTTTTTTTCCTATTTACCCCATTTAGAAATATTTTGAAGTTGAAATGATACCACTGTAAAAATATAACTTGGGCCCAGGGTCTTACTGGGTTGCCAAGGGTCCCCCAGCAATTCATGCTGGGGGCCACTGCGCAGCTACCTGCAAATATTACCTGTTTCCAAATTCCTCTCTGCTCATTCTCCGTAAAGATTAATAGAAAGGCGTCCGCCTACGTTTGCGACACTGTTTCCCCTGAAGTGCTACAAACTTGTAAGGAGAGTGCAGCAGGTGGGAATAGGTAGACTCCCATTAATGCAGCAGGTGGGAATGGTAGTCTCCCATTTACCCAATATGGGCAGTTCTTATGTGCAGCTGGTGGATGGGGGTCCGCCTTAGCTCAGAGCCCACCGTGGATTTGACTGTTCCCTGTGGGCCAGTCCCAGTTTGCTTGTGCTTCAAAGAATAAGTCTTCAGATTGTTTTTGGAAGTGAAGAGGAGAAAACAAAAATTGAACAAACAAAAAATGGCCATGTACTCAAGGGGTTGAAGTGTACCGCACCTTCATATCCTATATGGGGTGAAATATGGTAATACATACAGTAAAGTTGTTGTGCTGCAAAGAATTTGAAATGTGCCTCTGCCTGGCATCATATTGTACTATCCTGTACTTTACAAGCTTTGACTAATAGAAGGGGATCTAGGATAGGGAACCCAAGCAATGATGTCCAAATGTACTAATATAGCTATGGCTTTGCCTTGTCACATAAAATACTATCCAAGGTAAAAGGGGGTGTGGTTATGGGTGTGGCTTATTATGATGTATGACTTTACCTCAGTTATTTTAGAGGCCCCAACTAGTACTTGTACCCCCAGTAGTGCCCCTAATAGTAATAATGACCCAGTTGTGGCCTCAATAGTAATAGCACCCTTGTTAGTGGCGCCAATGGTAATAGTGCCCCCAGTAGTGACCCCAATAGTAATTATACAACCTTTAGCAGCCTGAATAGTAATAGTGCCAGCAGCAGTAATAGTGCCCCAGTTATGGCCCCAATAGTAATAGTGACTCTGTTAGTAACCTCAATAGTATTAGGTCCCCCTCTATGCCCTCAATGCCCTGAACCTGCAGTTGTGCAGCAACCCCATAGTATCTAGTATTTCACTCACCATCTCTCTCTTAGCTCCTGCCGTAATCAGAGCTGTGATCGCTGACCTCTCCTCCCTGTGTCAGCGATGCATGTAGGTTGTATAGGGTGCAGACACCAGGAGGAGGGGTCACAGTTCTGATTACGGCAGCCGGATGAGATCTAAAAAGAGAGAGAGAGGGCGAGTGACATACTTGATGCTGTCAGGTTGCTGACTGGTCCTGCTCTCAGCTGACAATTATTTTTTACTGGCCATTAGTATGGCTGGTAAAAAATAAATACTGGCACCGGCCTTTGGACATAATTACCAGCTGGGTCAGTGAGTAAGCGACCGAGAGGCAACCCTAAATACTGCACATGGAAAGGAGTTGTCTTGTTGAGATAACCCTTTCAATTGTCTTCATTTGACATTTGATATATTGTAAGTGTCTGCGCTTGCAAATGAAAATGAGTTTGGAAGCTGTTCTATGTATAGGGATTCATTTTTGTACAGAGCTATGGTATACGTTGGTGCTACAAGGGTAAAAGGAGTACAATATTGCACACCTGCCACTAAAGCTATGACTCTACCTGAAATATATGCCTATATAGAGTCACTATGTTAGGGGTTAGTACAAAGTCTGCACATAAGATTTGGAAGTAGAATTGCGGCAGCTGAGCCATGGACCAAGCCATTGCGGGTGAGGCCATGGGGTGGTTAAAATGGTTGTCACCGGTGGCTCTGTGATCTCTCCCCAGCAATATCGGAAACATGGCCAGCTCAGCGGCATACAATGTGAAAAAGTACAGACAAATGGTAAACGATGATAATAAGTCCCAAACGGTGTTCTCACGTGACGCCAGTACCTCTATTCCAACAAATGAATACTCGTCATTAAATGAAAGAGTCCACAAGCCAAAAAGACAGCTTTCAAACCGGAGGTACATGGTTAATCTTTACTCACTAAATCCGACTTTTGATTCTTTCAGGAACAACACAAGTTAACAGTCTTAGACACGACACTTCTGACAAACTTCTTCTTCTACTTCATTTGGTTACTCACACACGCACACTCTTAGGAGGCACTTTCCTTCCCATAGTCTACACGTCCTCAGTCTCATTTATCTGAGATATGATGCCCGGGAGTCCTCTTCTCACACGGTGGGGCAACACACAACACTTGCATCCTTTCCTTGCATGTGACTCGTGGGGTCGTTACTCTGTGCTTCAGTTCCTGGAGGGAAGAACATCTCACAGCAAATTAGATAGACCCATTGCTCTGCGTAGGCAGAAGCAAAGGTGAGATTCAGCCTCCCGCTAACACGTCCTCCTCCACCGCCTACATCTCTGCACACTCCTCCTCTCTCCCTCTGACTCCGCCTACTTCTGCTACCAGTTAAGGGAGACAGGAGAGGCACAGCAAAGCTTGTTAGCACTGCACAGACCACAAAATAACACGGATACACACAAACTCATAAAAGACAGCTTACACATAACAAACATACAACTACCCCAAAGACACCCCAACTCTGGGCCACTACAGCATTACACTTGTTTCCTCTGAATGAGCAAAATTGTAATGTCTAACTTGAAACTTAGTAACAGGAATTCTGAAATTCCAGGTATAATATGCAATAAAGCAAACACCTTTCCAAAGCAGCTGCTTCTTCCCTCACCTTTAGACCCCGCACTCAGCAATTTCAGACAGAGGTATATGAGGTATAATAGTGAATCTGTCTCCAGAGAGAATCCCGCGACTAAGATAAGCACGGACTCATCTGTAATTTGTTAATTTCTCTATGCATGAATTAGACGGCCAGAGATTATTTGCATGCGCTAATGGGTTCAAAATCAATTTGTGCTTGTGTGGCACCAATTTCGAATTTACCAGCACTACAAATAAAATGAGAAAAGCTTTAAAGCGATTTTCTGTTTTGCTACATTGGTAATTTAGTTAGCAATGCCATCATGTGTAAAATCTAAACTGAGATCTAAAAGCAAACTAACTATGGGGAGTATGAAATAATGGAAGTGCAGCAGGAGGGACAAGCCTGATTTGTCAATTCTTGTATTTTGCATGCAATAACAATTTTGGAGCATCTTTTTTTAGACCTCTGCTGTGCCGTTCCTCTGTTATTCCTCCTGGAAATGTATGAATAAACTGACATCTGGGTGCTACAATTCCTCTTGTTAATAGTGCTGAGAGTATTAGAGGGTAAAGGGGGACAGTCTATTGACACTGAGAATAATAAGACCCAGCTGTCTGTTTATCCACATGTTTCCAGGAGAAATAACAGGAGAATGGAGCGATGATTGGTCTTCTTTAACCCATTAAGGACCAAGCACTGTGAAAATATGTCGCTTGATCCAGGGCTATAATCCCGGCCAATAGCAAATATATGGCATGGGATTAAAGCTTCTGCTGTTTCCCCGAAAATAAAACAGGGTCTTATATTCATTTTTGCTTCAAAATATTTTTTTACATGTATATCTGCCTGGATATCATTTAAAAATCATGCTAGGTCTTATTTTCAGGGTATATTTTATTTTCGGGGAAACAGGGTAGCAGGAACAGATCGGGCTTTCGGCTGTCAGACAGCTGAGGACTCAAAGGAGAAGACAGAACCAGTTTTTAACTGCTTCTGCCCTTTCCATTTACAGGCTGCATAGGGCTCAGTGAGCACTATGTAGAGAATGCAGGAAGCGGCAGTTCCATTTCCTGCATGGGCCCTGGCAATCATGCAATGAATGATGAGCCCCCCACACTGGCATATCAGAGCTGCAGGGTCTTAGCAGACCACTGACTAGCTCTTATAGTGACTACTATCATACTAGGGGGATGTTTTCTCTTGTAATTGGGGCTGAAGTGAAAAAGTGTGAAATAAAAAAGTAATGAAAAACGTTTGGTACCGTGTTAATGAGTAGAGCCAAATGTGATTGTTCCCAGCAAGAGAAACCAAGTAATCTTGTAGATATGATACCTTTTAATGGCTAACAAAAATATGTGATGTTAATGCGAGCTTTTGAACTTCCTCAGAGTTCTGCTTCAGGCTTAAATGAAATAGATCCGAAGAGGCATGCATATATATATACACACATACTTACTACAAGGCACAGACGTGGATGTTTTACGCGGCGGAAATCCACGGCGTTGCCCTGCAACTATTAGATTCTATGGAATTCTGCAGCGTGAAATTACCCGCCGCATGTCCTATTTGCCGCTGGTATACACGCGGACGGCTTCCATTGCAGTCAATGGAAGCCGTCCGTTACGCTATACTTCTGCTGTAGCACAGCGGAAGATAGCGTGAAAATGCTTCCCCGCCCAACGCCGATGTATCATATGACACTATCGGCGCGTTATGTGCTGTACTGCGCATACGTGCCGATGCATCATGTGGGACTTCATCCGGAGGTTAGTAAGGGGTCTTTGGGGGCGCCATGGCGGACTCCGCTGGGGTATTCCACTTGCAGAGCCCTTCACAGCCATGTGCATTAGGCCTTAGTGTTAGGGGGTCATCAGGTCAGCAGTATTATCTGTGCTATAGATGTCTCATTCACGCATCAATCCTTTTGAGCAATTTAACGCTCTGTTGAAAGTGTCAACAGTTGTTATAAATTTATATTCCCAGATTCTTCTGTGCCGCTGTGATTTGAAATTGCCTTTCAGTATATTAGCTGTCATATCTTCTATGTTGTGTCCGTGACTAGAAAAGTGCTCCGCCACCGGTAATTTTGTCTTTCTCTGTTTAATTGTGTGACGATGTGATCTCATCCTTACTCTAAGTTTTTGTCCTGTTTCTCCAACTTAAAGCCCCCAACAGAACATTTACTGCACAGGATCAGGTACACAACATTGGACGTGGGACATGTGAATGTCCCTGGGATCTTATAGCCCTACTGTGTGTTGGGGATTTGTATCCTGTCTGCGGTCAGTACTTGTGAGCAGGTCTAACAGCTCCTTTAATTACAGGAATAAGTTTCTCTTTGTGTGTCAGAGGGCAATGCACTCTTGTCTATAAAGTTCCTCAAATTTGGGGGTTGTCTGTGCCACAGAAGGGCAGGGCTTTCTGTGTATTTTATTCTAAGTAAATTTCACTTTCTTTAAAGGTGTTGTCTTAATAAGGAAACCCCTGTCCTCTGGTCTGCCATGCTTTAAAATAACAAATCAGCAGACACTCACCTCTCGCTGCATCCCCCTTGTCCCCCCAATGCTAGCTTAGGTCTCCCTATGATGCCACTTTACAGGTTGCAGTCAGCCTGAGCCCAATCATAAATCATGGATGAGCGCTGTCATTAGCTGCTTCAGCACACTTACGGGACCTTACAGCAGCCTGTGCGTGGGGAGGAGTGAACAACCACTGATTTGTTATTTTAAAGCAGGGAGTACCCAGTGACAGGGGTTTCCTTAATTGAACAACTCATTAAAAATATACTATGAGACCAGATTACTTTGACGCCTCCCATATCACTAGAGGCAGATTTCCCTTTGAAAAAGTGGACAGCAAATTAAAAGGAAAGAAGACCCTAATGGTAGACTCCTAAGTACTCTATTATGATTTTTTAGCACAAAAATGTCATTTTAGGTAAATAAAGGGATTTTCACTTCTGTTAGTTATGCTGCCAGCTTAAGGCAAGTTGTCTTACAATGCCGTGACCATTTAATTACTCTAAAGATACAAACAATTTGACCATTTCGAATCTCTACTTCATAAATACTAATTAATGTATCCAACACCTCCTCCCAATATCTCCACAATTTAGAACAGGTCCAAAGGAGACATACAAACTTATCAAAATACTAACGACCACCTATTCATGAGGGACTGTGTGAGTTACATATGATAACGTCACCGTCATGTCACTGGGCCTCTGACCTCTGCTCCTGATTGCATGACGGTGACATCATCACAGTTCCTTCATCCCTGTGCACTGAAGGATGGATTTCATGTCACCAGCCACGGCTGCTGTTTGGCTCTGATGGTTTAGAACCTGTGATGTTGTCACCGTCATGTAATCAGGGGCGGAGCTTAGAGCCCCAAGTGACTCATCACATGATAGTGACATCATCACAGGTCCCTTTAATCACATTGCTACTGTCCGGCTCTACTGGTTTAGGACTTGTTACCAACTCCAATCCCTTTCACTATATTATATCAGTAAGTGGCACCACCCAAAAAAAAAGCACTGTTATTATAATTTCCTAATAATTACTAGTTTTACCCTATTACACACTTAGGACAATGTTCTACATTTTTAATTCCCACTTTGCATAGCCTAAAGGGATTATACTTGCCCTATGTACCATATAAAATTCAGAGGTTCTTTCAGAAGAATGTAGGGGGTTCTTCATAATCTCTCCTAATATTTTAGTCCATAATTTCTTCTTCTTACCACTTTTTTTTCTATATTCTCATGTATATTTTCAGGACAAAACCTCATAAAATGATACAAATTAGTAGTCCCTTTCCTGACATAACTATCATTCTATATAATGTCTAACTGCTCAATAATCCAGAATTTGACTTCTCTAAAAAGCCCCTGAGATCTAATCACCAAGCTCAGTTGCAGATTTGTAAACCACGCTAGCCTCCAATTTAAATTTCTGTACAAAAGTATAACAGGATTTGAGCTTGCCTTGAATAAATATATCTTTGAGGTACCTAATCCCCTTATTCATCCAATTCTCAAGACCTTTTTATTTAAAATATTCATGTAATCTTATATTATCCCACATTGGAGACCATTGCGTATTTGGACCAATTCTTAACCAATGTCTCATAGAATTCCATATTTTCTATATCATAACATATGTGAGAATGCCAGAATGTAACATTCATTCTATCTCTACTGCAGTTACTGTAAGAAGTCCTATTCAAGGGTCATAGATTTCAAAAGCAGAATTTCTATATTTAAAACAAGTTGAACTCCCCAACCTTTCCAAAGGTGAAATCTGGATAGAAAAATAATAAAGGTGCAGATCAGATACCACCAATTCTCCTTTACCTGTATCGTCTTGCACTTTTTTAATATTAATCCTTGTTTTTTTCCCATTCCCAATTATTTCCTCAAATATTAAATCTTTTACCTTTACACATGATGACTATGAACTGAATATTCGATCAATTGAATTAATGCAAATGATAATCCTTCCCTGTCAACACGACCAAACAGAGTGAAAAGCATTACATTTGTTCAATCACTATGTGATTGTGCAGCGTCCGAGGAGTGAGCCCACAGCCAAGGAGATGGTGGGGTAGATAAGGATTTTGTCACAGGTGGCTCTACCATCTGCTCCCCTGGGCGTAGCACAAGTTACTGCTGGGAAGACCACAAGGGAAAAGTAACCAGGAGTTACCTTAAAGTTCTTTATCACTCGTGATGCCACGTTCCATCCTCTGTTGGGAATCTTGATGGGTAAATAATAGAGATGAGTGAGCACCAAAATGTTCGGGTGCTCGTTACTCGAGTCGAACTTTCAGTGATGCTCGAGAGTTCGTTTCTAGTAACGAACCCCATTGAAGTCAATGGGCGACTCAAGCATTTTTGTATATCGCCGATGCTCGCTAAGGTTTCCATTTGTGAAAACCTGGGAAATTCAAGAAAGTGATGGTAACGACACAGAAACGGATAGGGGAGGCGAGGGGCTACATGTTGGGCTGCATCTCAAGTTCCCAGGTCCCACTATTAAGCCACAATAGTGGCAAGAGTGAGACCCCCCCCCCCACTGTCAGCATAAAGATCGTTCTCCTCTGCCACAGCTGTAACAGCTGTGGCAGAGAAGAACGATGTTAGCCCATTGAATTCAATGGAGCCGGCAATACAGCTGGCTCCTTTGAAAGCAATGGGCTGCCGGCGATCGCGGGATGAATTGTCGGGAAGGGCTTAAATATATAAGCCCTTCCCTGCAATTCATCCAGAAATGTGTAAAAATAAAAAAATATATATATACTCACCTGGTCCCGGCAGACGGAGTTCAGCGCGGCCGGCGGCAGTCCTCCTGAACTGCTCTGAACAGCTGTGAGTAGTATTCAGCAGCCGGGGATTTAAAATCCCCGCCTGCTGAATGAGCTACCTCTGATTGGTCACAGCCTGACCAATCAGAGGCAGATCTCACTCACACACCCATTCATGAATTTATGAATGGGTGAGTGACTGCTGCCTCTCATTGGCTCAGCGGGACCAATCAGATTGGTCCCGCTGAGCCAATGAGAGGCAGCAGTCACTCACCCATTCATGAATTCATGAATGGGTGTGTGAGTGAGATCTGCCTCTGATTGGTCAGGCTGCCTGTGACCAATTAGAGGCAGCTCATTCAGCAGGCGGGGATTTTAAATCCCCGGCTGCTGAATACTACTCACAGCTGTTCAGAGCAGTTCAGGAGGACTGCCGCCGGCCGCGCTGAACTCCGTCTGCCAGGACCAGGTGAGTATATATATTTTTTTTATTTTTACACATTTCTGGATGAATTGCAGGGAAGGGCTTATATATTTAAGCCCTTCCCGACAATTCATCCCGCGCTCGCCGGCAGCCCATTGCTTTCAATGGAGCCGGCTGTATTGCCGGCTCCATTGAATTCAATGGTCAGTGCTCGTTTAATCGAGACGAGTACCGCGTGGTGCTCGTCTCGAGTAACGAGCATCTCGAGCACCCTAATACTCGAACAAGCATCAAGCTCGGACGAGTATGCTCGCTCATCTCTATTAAATAACTTAGTCCACACAGGGAAGCTTTCTGGACAAACTGGGAACAGTCGATGGTGTCTTTTAACTATAACTTCAGTAAATTCCAACTTACAACAGTAGTTTGGCACGGGTACAACAAGTTAAGGTGGTGTGATAGGGAGGACTCTCGGGGCAATACGGATGATTCACAGTCTCAGTTATCTGTGTGATCCTGCTTCCGGCGACTTTCTCCCTTATACACTCTACCGGTCTACACTCATGCTTCTTGTGCCTTTCTCCTAGCCAAGCATGGTCTTCATGTCACTCAGCACTTAGTAGTAGTACCGGCATATCCCAGGTAGACAGGTCCCAGGCCAAGCAAAAAGGAATCACTCAGCTTCCTCCATTCTCCACACACAGACTGATTACTTGTCTGCAAGATTCACTCACTTGCAGACTGATTAGTTGTTTCTTGCAAGCAAAATAGCAGACTACTCAATAGACTGTCACAGACTGTTCTCCTTTCACAAGCATCCTTGCAAACACATATATCCAACACGGTCACTTGACATACAACATGATACATTTCTCAGACATAACCCAGACATTAACCTATTTAGTGCTGCAGAGGTGCAATACACATAGCAAATGCACACTACACATAAGACACTGACAAGACAAATGGCAAGAGACAGACATATAACATAAAGGAGGGGCCCCACTAACTCTCGGCCACTACGATTGTTCTCAGTAAGAGAAACCAAGTAATCTTATAGATATGATACCTTTGAAAGGCTAACAAAAATACATGGGGTTATTGCGAGCTTTCGAACCAACTCAGGGTTCTTCCTCAGGCTTAATGGAATAGATCTGAAAAGACATGTTCACACACATACATATAAAAAAGGCAGAGACACAGTGTGATTAATTTGCACTTAAAACAATACCAGAACAGGATGAGTAGAGAAGTAAATACTTAATTAGTCCACTGATAAGGAATGTGAAAGTTTTATGGTCTCTAAATTGGTGTTAAGCGGTCACCAGGCCTGCGTATTATCTCTGCTCCAGATTTCTCATATTCTCCACTGATGCAAAAAGTCCCCTCTGAGGCTCATTCTGTTTTTTGAGAGTATCAAGGATGGTTATAAACGTCTGTGATGCTGAGATATGAAATTCATATGTTGTATGTTGTGTCCATGACTAGAAAAATGCTCCGCCACAGGTAATTCTGTCTTTCTTTCTTTAGTTGTGTGGCAATGAGATCGTATCCTCGCTTTCAGTTTTTGTCCTGTTTCTCCAACATAAAGACCCCCAACAGGAGATTTATTGCACAGGATCAGGTACACAACATCAGGCGTGGAACATGTGAATGTCCCCGGGATCTTATAGTCCTGCTGTGGGTTAGGGATTTGTGTCCTGTCCGCAGTCTGTACATGGTAGCAGGTCTTACAGCTCCTTACATTACAGGGATAAATTCCTTTTTGTGTGTCTGAGGGCAATGCACTCCTGATTATAAAGATCCTCAAATTTGGAGGTTTCCTGTAAGACAGAAGCAGAGGGTCCAGGAATATGGTGTTCGGACAGTCATGCTTGTGTAGGGTGTGATGGAGCTTCTTGGTGGTTTTCCTTAGTATCTCTAGTTGTGAATTGTAGATCATTACTAAAGGTACACGACCATTCTCTTCCCTCTCTGTGTATTAGAGTAGTTCATTTCTGAGTATCCTGGTGGCTCTGGTGATTTGGTCATCAATTGAGGTGGCATGGTAGCCATGATTTAAAAACTAGTCATTTTAGTTTACCAAAACATAGTTGTTGGTTGATCAAAAGTAATTGGGTGTGTAAAGTTGCAGTCATTCGTGTTTGAACGACTTGTGAACAAATTCGTATGGAGATCCTCCATGCAAACAATATGTCAGCAAACAACTTATGAACAGCGATCGCTCTAAAAATAAACAAGCATTTGTCAATCATACACTTCAGCAAATTTCCGAGCAACTATCTGTATAGAAGTTCCCTTGGGGTCAATCCACACTTGGCATCATAACATAACTGCTTCTGAGGTATTCAGGCAATGGAACCTTTTTTCAGTTTTCAGCCATCCACTGGATGGGGGGAAAATAATACATTACAGGCGGTCCAACTGCTGGAACCCCCTCAATCCTAAGAATGGGGGATCTGTGCCCGCCTTATTTCACAGTTCAACATACATTGTCCAATTTCTGTAGTGTAGTGGTGAATATGCACAGCAGTGACTCCATTTCTCTCAATGGCACAGGTAGATAGCATTTAGAGTTTTGCTTGGCTTGGCTATCTGTCTGCCCCTTTGAAATGAATAGAGACATGCCACTACATTAATTTCAATGGGGCAGACAGAAATAGGCAAGTGCTGAGCTTGACTATCTCTGGACACTCCATTCATTGCCATGGGTCAGACAGGTAGCCAAGCTGAATGTGTATGTGCAACCAGCAGCTTCAATCCACACTACATTACAGAAATGGCACAATTTATCTTAAACTGTGAAATTTGGAGGACACAGGTCATCCATTCTCAGGATTGGTGAGGTTCCCAGCAGTCAGACCCCCACTGATCTATCAAATTTTACCCATCCAGTGAATGGCTAAAAATTGAAAAAAAAACATTCCATCTCCAGAATATCCCTTTAAGGCAAATCACCCACTCAAATGCAAGGGAAGTTATCTCCAGACCTGTGCCTTTACTTCACTCTAAATTAGTAGCAGTACTAGTACCCTGTTTCCCTGAAAATAAGACCCACCCTGATTTTTTCAGGATTTTCGGGGAGGTTTGAAACATAAGCCCTACCCCCAAATAAGCCCTAGTTGTAGTACCTTAAAATAAAGGGAATACATTACCTAGCACGTACGGTCCAGGTCCCATCCGATGCTCTCTGGAGCTCCAACGCGCTTCTTGCAGTCCTGGACCACATCACTTATTGGCTCTGATGCTTAGCCAATCAATGCAGTGCTTAATGAACCAATGTGATGGCTGTGATTGGTTCATTAAGCTCTGTATTGATTGTCTGAGCAGCACTCAGAACCAATCACAGCTATCGTGTTGCAGAGGTGGGATTTATGAATTGTCCAATCAATGCCAAGACTCAGCGTGTCGGAGCTCCAGACAGCAGTGGGAGGAACCTGGACCAAGCCTGCTAGGTAAGTATAATAAGACATCCCCGAAAATAAGACTTAGCGCCTCTATTGGGGCAAAAATTAATATAAGACAGAGTCTTATTTTCTGGGAAACAAAATATCAATAGTTTATGTAGCAGCAACTCCCCACCTGCTAGTAGTTTAAAATACAAAGAAAATCATTATGAAATGACATAAATATGATATGAGATACACATAAATAAGGGTTTCTGTCTTGCAGTCGTAGTATGTACATTTAGTAGTGTTACGTCAGCAACTAGAAATCTTAAATTCATTTCACCCAATGTTGGTCAGGAGTTATTTTAGGCCCACCAAATGAAATTATTTCAAGGGACCACCTTTCACCTACAATATCTAGAGCATTATGATATTTGCTGTTATCATTGATCACACGGGTTGCACCATCAATAAGGTCTAATACATTATTTGTAAATTAACTCTAGAAGCAAATGATTTGTTCTAAATTTAGTTTATTCCTGATGGAACATTGAAGCTCATTTCCGTGCCAGAGTCTTGGCCCACTGAAGGATCCCTTGGTAAACCAGTGGGCCTGTCTGACCTTGAGATCATTGATTATCCAAATGTCCTCCTAAGTTCAACTCAGTGGTAGAAAAAGTTTACTCAACCCTTAAGAGTAACACAATGATGTTTTCCTCAATAATGTTCATGTCATCTTGATGGCTCAATGCAGATGGCTTAAGGAAACACCAGGGTATAGCTGGAAAACCTGCTCCTACCATTTAAGTGAAATTGAAGAAATCAGATAGATATCCTATGAAACATCTGCACAATTTCAGTAAATTGGTTCATTTTGGCATCTCTGCTAGATATAGACATAAAAAAGTTTGTAGTTTATCACTTCATGTTCATCAATTTTAATTAGTAGACAGAAAATCTGTCAAAGCCAAATGTAGAGCCGTGTGATTTCTTTCCAAGTGATGTTTTTTTCCCCTATTGTAAAGATAGTTTTTTTTTTTGTATGACTCAGATAAGTGTACATAGGTGCTATGATTTGCTTGATGGACAGATGAAAATACAAAATTATTGTAATCAAATTATTGTAATTGAATAAATAGCTTGCTGTTCTAAACTTTTTAAACTGTTCTTTGATTTGTAAAGATGACTCATTACACTATGTAAAATGGATTAAAATGTTTGTCTCTTCCATACCTTCAATGATATAATTATTCGCACAATATAACTGGAAATCAGATGCATAGCTATAGGTAAAGCAAAAATAACTTTCATATTTGGATCTTGGTACCTAGGGGACCAAAAGGACCATTCTTGACATACAAGAATACCATATGGCAGGTGGGGGCTTTGTGGGAGATTTTAAGTCTTAATAAGGTACAAGTAGTAGATGGCCTAATGCTTGTTGCTTAATGGTGCGAAATAGAAATAAGCAAAGCTTCAAAAATTTGCATTGCTGGTGGATTGGCGAAAGGCAAATTATGTGTTAGGTTGTGTTTTGGGGCCTTGTAGTACTTTGGGTTCCAGGAGCATATCTGCATAGGTGAGGGTTAATTGAGCTGGCTAGGGGTGGTGGTTCTGCTCAGCCAGTCCCCTGGGTTTGGGGCTAGATATATACTCCAGCCCCTCTACAAGAGGAAGCGTTATCTCCTCAGTTTTGTCTGTCTATGTTTGTGTCACGTCAGCTTGCAGCTTGCAGCTTGCTGGGTGTTTTGTGTCCTGTTCTGCCTGTTTTGTGTCTTGCTAGAGTAGGGACTGCAAGACACGAGGAGCCTTGATCGCGGCCTTGCAGCTTAAATTCATTGGCCATTGTACGAACTAATCCCTTATATTTATATTCAGCTTTACCATCTGCTTTAGTGTGCAAGGTTGTGTGGTAAGTGTATTTATCTGTCAGTTTGTGCATTGGGTTTGTCTGTACTTGTCCTGGTTCTGTGTACCACTTATTCTGGGAGAGCCAGGGCAGAAGTTCCAGCGTGGGGCTGCCTTTATTGAGGCGATCGCTCTGCTTGTTAGGTAGGGTCTCGCCATCTTCCCTTGAGCACAGGGTTAGTTTGCCCTTCCGTGTTTTGTATGCCTGTGCTGTCGTTTTCCTCGGTCTGTCGGTATGTCAGTTTTTCCAAATCCCTGTCCTTTGGTCACGTTTGTGTGGGCCGGGTGCTTATTTGCCCACACAAACATTAAGAAACATAATGAAGACGTTTATGAAGCATAATGAAAATGGAGGTATAAATTTGAAATTGGAATCCATAAGTCAGCCTTTACTGTCTTATAAGGGGAAAATGCAGTTCTGTGATAGGAAATTTGCCCATTGGCCAATATACTGATGAGATAAACATTTTTTGCTGTGCTTTGGGTCCTGATAAAAAGTTTGAGAGCCACTTAATTCTAGATATCTCTAAGGGACCACAGGCAATGGGTTTGGGGCTTTCCCGTTTTTTTGGGTCAAAGTCAGCCTGACGAACATAGGGCACAGGAGTTGCCATTGCTGAACAAACTACATTTTATTAACTGTAAAAGAGGAAGCTGGTAACTTGTGACCCAGTGATCTGGGATATTCCAGTCTATCAATAAAGTTCTAGAGTCCGTATTAACCATTCTTAACCAAAATCATAACCCGGTTGACCATATTCACTAATAAATGATAATTGTCTCATAGAATAGTCTTTAGGTCTCTTTACCCAGTTGAGCAGGAATGACTCTTTTAGACCTGCTAGCGCAGGTTCAGCATCATTGAAGAATAGGGAATAGAGGAACTACTTGGCACTAGCTTCACTATTCAGCTCTTCTTTGCTTTTTCACCAGCAGAAAACTGCCTGTCAGACAATTGCTACAGTCCTGCAGCACGAACTAGAAGGGATTCCTTTCTTCCTTTGCCCACAGATTAGATGCTCTTTGCGCATTCTGTAAGCTTGTTAATGGCTGCATTTCTTTCTCTCAGAAGGAACCATCCTTAGGACTCTATCTGCAACACTACAGTACACCAGGAGAGACTCCTGCTTCAACCTCTGTCCTGAACCAAGTCTTCTTGAAACTCCTTCCTGTCTTTTCTTCCTGCTGTACCTCTACTTCTGCCCCCCTCTTAAAGAGACATTACCATTACACAGTGAAAATTAAAAACTTCACATAAAACTGTTACACTAACTGCACCCCTATTACCGTAACTACCATATTTCCTAGTGTGAAATGACTACTCCTAGGGATAGTTTCTACAGTTTCTCTCTAGTGATAGGTATTATGCAATATAATACTATCTGACTGCCTTACATAATGCATAAATATAAAGGCATCTTCTAAATTATCTGAAAGTTGGGCAGAAGGTAGGGAATGGTTAAAAATTACAAATAAATGTATAATCGCTACGCTAATGCTCCGCTGGTAGAGATGAGCGAACATGCTCGCTTAGGGCAATTACTCGATCGAGCATCACTTTTTTCGAGTAACTGCCTAATCGGGCGAAAAGATTCGGGGGTTGCGGGAGTGAGTGAGGAAAAAAGAAAGAGAGGGCTCCTCCCTGTCCCCCCCCCCCCCGAATCTTTTTGCCCAAGTCGGCAGTTACTTGAAAAAAGCGATGCTCGATCGAGTAATTCTCCTAAACGAGCATGTTCGCTCATCTCTAATAAGTATCTACAGTGGGGATATCCTATCAAATTATCCATAAACAAATTCACAATATTGCCGATACCACAAAAACATATTGCATTTGTCTATACCAACGTTCTTTCACTCATATCATTACCATACTGTTAAACGATGATGGTCACGACTCATAAAAACATATCCATCAGTGCTGGAATTTACCCAAATTCCATTAGTTTTTCATAAAAGACTACCTAATCTACATGATTGTCTTATTAGGGTTTAAACCCCTACTAATGTTGTACGCCAGGTGAGTTATCCATTATAGGTCTACATCCTATTAGTTCAAGGGACAAGTCGAAGTGAGCGGTGGGTTGCGGTGGGGGAGTGGGGGGGAAAGAGATAGAGAGCTCCCCCCTGCTACCCCCCACTCCACCCCACCGCTCCCCGGCGCCCCCCGAATCTTTTCGCCCGAGTGGGCAGTTACTCAAAAAAAGCGATGCTCGATCGAATAATTGTCCTAAACGAGCACGTTCGCTCATCTCTATCCGCTGGTCATACACATAGAATTATAGATCATAGAATGGTAGAGTTGGAAGGGACCTTCAGGGTCATCAGGTCCAACCCCCTGCTCAGTGCAGGATTTACTAAATCATCCCAGCAGATATTTGTCCAGCCTTTGTTTGAACACTTCCATTGAAGGAGAGCTCACCACCTCCTGTGGTAACCTGTTCCACTCATTGATCACCCTCACCGTCAGAAAGTTTTTTCTATCTAATTTGTGTCTTCTTCCTTGCAGTTTCATCCCATTGCTTTTAGTCTTTCCTTGTGCAAATGAGAATAGGGCTGATCCCTCTGCACTGTGACAGCCCTTCAGATATTTGTAGACCGCTATTAAGTCTCCTCTCAGCCTTCTTTTTTGCAAGCTAAATATTCCCAGATCCTTTAATCGTTCTTCATAGGACATTATTTGCAGACCGCTTATCATCTTGGTAACTCTTCTATGAACTTGCTCCAGTTTATCTATGTCTTTTTTAAAGTGGGGTGCCCAGAACTGGACATAGTATTCTAGATGAGGTCTGACTAAGGAAGAGTAGAAGGGGATAATGCCTCATGTGATCTAGACTCTATGCTTCTCTTAATACATCTCAGAATTGTGTTTGCTTTTTTGGCTGGTGCATCACATTATTGACTCAAGTTCAGTTTATGATCTATTAGTATACCCAAGTCTTTTTCACATGTGCTGCTACTTAGCTCAATTCACCATTACTTCCATTGTCACTAGCAGGCTTAATTTGCATTAGCTACAGCAATGATATTCCATATACAAATATGACTTCTACAGCCAATCCCTGATCGATCATGAGCAATTACAAGAGGGGACCTGAAAGAGAGTCATCCCTGCTCAACTGGGTAAACAGACCTAAAGACTGTTCTGCAAGAAAATTATCATTTATTACTGATCATGGTCAAACGAGCTACGATTTTGGTTAAGAATAGAGATGAGCGAGCATACTTGTTAAGGGACAGTACTCAAGAGAATATTGTCCTTTTCGAGTACCTGCCTGCTCATCAGAAAAGATTCAGGCGCCAGCAGTGGGTGGCGGGGGAGAGCAGGGGGAACGGGGGAGATCTCTCTCTCCCCCCACCGCTACCCCCTGCTCACTGCTCACTCCCGTGACCCACCGCTCACCCCCGCCGGCACCCGAATCCTTTCTGACAAGCAGGCAGGTACTCTAAAAGGACGATACTCGCTTGAGTATGTGCCCTTAATGAGTATGCACGCTCATCTCTAGTTAAAAATGGTTCATATGGACTATGAACTTTATTTTTCAAGCTTTGTTTACCTCTGTTTCGCACCATTAAGCAACAGTCATTAGACTATCTACAACTTGTACCTCATTGAGACTTAAAATCTTCAACACTGCTCACACCTACTATATGACATCGATAATAGTGGTATTCTTGTGTGTCAAGAATCGTCCTTTGGTCCCCTAAGTACCAAGGTCCAAATGTAAATGTTATTTCTGCTGTACCTGTAGCGACGCTCCTGATTTCCAGTCATATTGTGTAAATATTGATGTCATTGAAGGTCCAGAGATTGGCTTTAGTGGTCACATATGAAATGCCATTGTTTCAGCCAATGTAAACAAAGATTCTCAGTGATGGTGATGGCAGAAGATCATCAGGGCATTGAAGTGGGGAGTATTCATTTGTTTGTTATGTTAAGCATTCCCTGCCCTTTGCCTAATTTTCAAATGTAATGGAAAACCCATTTAGCATTCACATTTATGTTCATAGTTCCATCAAGTACATGTTGCTTTTTACTGATAGAACATCAAATCATGCTACCATAATCTATCTATTACAAAAAAACACAGAAACCTGACAGATCTCACTTTCAGTCAACAGGATTGATTTGAACCCATTACACAGTGAATTAAAATGGATCCATCATATCCATCAGATTCATCATTTATCCTTTAAATTCGGAAGGCATAGTGCCAGTGTGATCAAAGTTTAGTTCCTAGAACATTTTTTAACTTACTGAATATTGGCCAAAACGGGTATTGGTTTATTTTCCAAAATAAACAGTCTTACAACTTTCCAATTAAATTGGATATTAAAGCTCTATTTCCAGTAATGTTCCTTATCACTATATAAAAGTTTTTACTTCTTCACAAAGTTGGCCAACATCCCACGTCGAATTGTTTTCTTCATGTAACTGGAGAGGTTAATCACTGTTCTCCTCTTTGGCTTTTACCTTCTGAAAGGGCCATAAAGAAGCACTTTAGGGATGAGGATTTTACAATGGATGTTATCTGTCGGTCCCCATAAAAATAAATAGGGACCATTTATGAAATGTTAATGCATCTTACTTCAGCACTTTTGTTGCACATCTCACTTAAAATTTAGTTTACACAAAAGTAACGGCAGTAAATTATGTTATGCAACCGCGGGTTTTAAATGCATTTCAATTCCGTTGGCTTTGAGGTAAAAAAAAAAATCTGTGGAGACAAAAACTTATCAAACACCACCCAAACAACAGACACACTCCTTCTAATCAAGTAAAATAAATGCTTTAACAGTCTGATAACCCATTCACTTCAATGGGACTGCTGAGATACCCAAGCAGCACCCATTCGGGTGTTTCCAGCACTCCAATTGACATGAATGGAGCACAGATTACACATATTTAGCCAATGTTCCATTCAGAGTGACCTCACTGCGGGGGGGGGGGGGGGGGGGAGGGGGAAAGGGGGGTGGAGCAACCCCTGTAGTGACAGAAAAGCAGGACATAGTAGTCCCATTCTCCAGATCGGTAGGGGTCTCAGCAGTGAAACCACCACCAATCAGTATGTTAACTCCTATCCTGGGATAACTTGCTATTTTGGTGCACTCCCTTTAGAGGCTTATAGGCGTATGCAATTTTGCTGTGGGAAAATTGCACCGTTTTCACCGTGTGTGTATGTGCGTATTTAGTGCCTTTTCAGTGTACGTTTTTTTTACGCACGTGTTACATTTGTATTCACTATGTTTTTCACCCATACAAAAAATGATAAGAAGGCCCAATTGATGTCACTGTTTTTTTTACCCACGTCTCTTGGTACACATGTATAAAGATGCAGTGAATACCCATGCGACTGTGTATTGGCTGTATTTTTATGCAATTCCATAGACTTGGATAGGCAGTTTTGGCCCGTGATTATGGATCAAAATCTGACCTGTTGCGATTTTTTTTCACACAGATGGTGCATGAAAAAAAGGGCTTATCTGAACACTCCAATGCCAATGAATGGCGTTTATACTGTCCGTATTACGTCCCTAAAGACACTGACATAATACGGACACCCGTGTACGTGAACCCTTAGGCTGCCACGCTCACTTTTTTCCTAACACCTGGCAAGCTGGGGAACCTGTTACTTTGAATATGCTATCAAAATTGTAAGCAACACGCTATGAAGAAGGAGGGGCTGAAAAGATTTTGTGAAAAATATTCTATATAAATGTATTTAAAGTCTGCTCTTTCTGGATTTAGAGGTGCAGTAGATGATCTTATCAGTGATTTACAGCTATTTCTCTATGAATAGTCATACACAAATGGCAGCTAATCACAGGCAGCTCTCGCCTGTCATTCATTCAGTGAGAGCTGGCTGTGATTGGCTGAGGTGCTCAGCCAATCAGAAGCAGCTGTCTGTGATTGGTGAGCACCTCAGCCAATTACAGGAAGCTCTTACTGAATGACTGACAGATGAGAGCTGCCTGTGATTGCCTGAGCACCTCAGCCAATCAGAAGCAGCTCTTTCAGCAGGCGGGGATTTAAAATCCCCGCCTGCTGAAAGAACTGTATTACTGAGCCAGGGAAAGTGCAGAGAAGATGCAGCTGAGCCCCGGCAGCTGAAGGAAGGTCAGTATGATTTTTTTTTTATATTTTAAACACCACTTTTCCTTGTTTTTCAGGAAAGGGCTTATATTTAAACCCCTTCCTGAAAAAGAATTAGAGCATGCCGGCAGCTGGATCCTCTACCGCAGCTGTCATCTGTGACAGCTGTGGTAGGGAATTTTTAATTCCCTGCAGGAATGAAGAATTCCTTTGCTGCATATGTCACAGATGTGGCAGGTGCAGCAGGGAATTCTTTTTCCTCGCGGGGATGAAGGAAACATTTGCCGCATGTGGCAGATGTATTCTTTATCCCCGCGGCGACACGGCAGCAGCGGACAGGTAAGTATTTTTTTTTACACTAAAATGGTTCTTTTTCAGGGAAGAGCTTATATTTAAAGCTCTTCCCTGAAAAACAATCACGGGATGGTGGCAGACCATTGAAGACAATGCGTGCATTCCCAATGGCGCACGCATGTCCTATCTTTTCGGGTGCACTCCTGTAAAGCACAGACATGTGCACACACCATAGGGAATGCATTGGTTCTAATAGAAGCGTGTTTTTGTGCGCGCGTATGCACACACAGAAAACAGCCGCATGTGAAGCCACCTTCTTTGGCCTTCAAAACTGCAGCACTTTGTCATGGCCTAGATTCTACTAGGTATCATAACTGTTCTGCCGGAATATTGGCCTATGTAGAAAGGAAAGTTTCTTGTAGTTTCCGCTGATTAGATGGAGGTACTGATGTACTCTGTACAGCTGACAAGAAGGGTTCATCGATTCCTGTTGCTTGTACCAAATTCTGACCTCTCATCAGCATGGTGCCACATGAATCTGTTTCCATCTGACCAGGATCTACTCAGTGATCCAATTACATTTTTATGCTCTTTTGGCCACTGGAGTCTTTCTTTTTCTCTTAGACAACAATGGCACTAAAATTGGTCATCTGCTGTTATAGTCCATCTATGCTGATGTGCAACAAGTTACAGGTTAGTTAAGCAACAGCATTGTATTCAGCTACAAATTACTTGACGGTGCACTGCCTGTTCATCAGAACAATTCTTGACATCTTCCTCTGACGTCTTTCATCGACACATTGTATACGTCTGAAGGATCACCTTTTACTGGATGTTTTTTCTCAACCATCCCATTCTTGATATACACTCCACATTGTCACATGAGAGAATCCAATAATGTTGGCAGTGTATGAAATCCTGGACCCGGCTAGTCTAGCACCGATGACCAGGTCTCGTTGGAAGTCTCTCAGATTGCTTAATTTTCCAATTATAATGTGAATTCACACTGAAACTGAGCCACAGAAAACTTGCTCACTTGATTTTATGCTTGGTGTCACAAGTCTAATTTCCATACAGGGAAGCACCAATCATGAAAGGACAGGCTCTCTAATAAAGTGACCATTCAGTGTATAGTAGGGTATGTAGAAGAGTATGATTACCTGAAAGAAATCACAAGTGGGGAGATGGTTTGTTGGTTGGCAATTGTATTGCTCAGGGTATGAGAACAGAATGTGAAAGCCTGTTATATAAAAGAGAGGAGGACTAGAATGTACCCTAGGAGGACCAGAATGATGGGACTTGGGTATGAAGAAACTCTGCATGTGTCAAGACGATGCATACATTCTCCAGCATGTAGGTCGGTAAGGATGCCAGAACCTGAAGAAACAAAAAAAAATACGGGTGCTGATGTAGCACATGGGAAGTAACCAAAAGGCTTCCCTTTTCTACAAATTTGCCCTCTAGTCCTCAGCTCTTTTTGGTTCATGTACACATTCCATACACTAAAAAGTGCAATCCATCCACACTGCCTATGTGATTCTCAGTAGAGTTCTTTGCTGCACCAGAAGCACTGTTTGATTTTTTTTCTCGATGTCTGCAATATGTTCAGCTTTTCTGATCTTTGACTTTCTAATCGTGCCTCTCACATACATCTGGTGGAACACATTGCAGACAATAATGTAAACTACATATATGTCACAGTTAAAGGTGTAATTATTGTGCAAACCAGCTTCATGATTACTGAAGGAAACCCTCTTTACAGAGAATGTGCACATTTTGTACTTCCACACCTACGTGAGCATTTTAGTGACAACCAAAGTCTCTATTTAAACGCTACGTATAAGCTTGATGATTTGCCAATTGTACAGTTTCTCTTCACATGCCTCAATATTTATTCTGAAATGTGATCTTGATTTGATGATTAAAATGATTTTTCTCACTTCATTAAACTGTAAGCTATAAGACTTGGTACATAGCGCTATTCAATATTGGAATTCTTTTAAATGAAACAGAAGGGAACTGTTTTCTTACAGAACCAAGTACTCTACCTAGCATTTTCTGTTTGTAGCCCTATTAAGCAACCTGTTACTAACTTCCACACACTGTGCATAAAAGATACATCATCTATATAATCCCCAAAGGAGATTGATTCAATAGAACGTTACAGTTTTGTTACAAATGGTAAAATGGAACAATACCTCTATAGCATTATTTATAAGAAGGCAGCATTCCTGCAAGTCAATGTCAGACCTTTTAACAAGCCTTGTAACAATGACTGGGAATATAAGCCAAAGACAGAGTCTTCTCCAGAAGAAAAAGAGAACTCTGTGCAGACAGAGTGTTTTGGGGTGGTGTTCAATCTTTCCATTTGCATAAATTTCTCAGAAGGGCATGCATGGTCTTATAAGTCTCCTCACATCTTTTAGGTGCTCTCCCTAAGGAGAAATAGTACCCTTCCTGACCATTGTGTAACAATTCATGGCTTGCAACATCTTTCCTCACCTTTCTCCGCTGTTTGCCGTGATGTGTATTCTCCTCCTGTCCGTGGAAAGCATTATGCTCTGGCCTTCTGTCAATCTCTCTCTGCTACTGAAAGGATGCATGTGCACACACTTCAGTCTTAAAGGGGCAGTGCATGCTCTGTATTTCTGCCCCCCCCCCCCCCCAATCCCATAAGCACCTCTGATTATATTAAGCACCCTCCTCCTAAGGAAGGTACCTAAGCTTTTGGTCTTCCTGTCCAGCTAAAAGTGCTATTATTTTGTGCTGATTTTCTGGTTACTGATTCTGGCTGTACCCTGACTATTGACCATGCTCCTGCCTGCTGCCTGCCCCAAATCCTGGGGTATTTCTACCATGCTGAATCTATTCTGATCTCTGGACTGTCCCCTGTGTTGAAGTTTATGCTTCCTGTCTCAAATCCAGACTCCTCTGGCTACATCTCTGTGAATATGTTCACCACATTACTGGGACCAGTGTAACAGCCTGGGAACCCTGCAGCAAAGGCCAGATCCCAACTGGTGGGGTGAAAGGGTGAAGACTTGGGTTTCTCAAATTTTGTTTCTAGAATTGATCCAAAGTCAATCCCTTGTGTGGCACAGTGGATCCACATTCACTGATTCTGACACATTGACAGCTATAGATGTCCAAAAATACTATTCTGTGATAATGGCTTCCAATCAATCAAAGTCTGTACCTTCTTTAGCTGGCAATTCCCAAACAAAACTGAATACAGCAAATTAAGAGAGCACCACACCTGTAGATTTCAAATTAAGGTAAATAGTATATTGTGGAAAGGACACCATATTGTAATACCACATCAATAACAGGTCAACAATGTGACATCTATGCCATGGAATGGCATCAAGAAGGTGATCAAAAGAGTTGTCCAGTTGTAAACTATTGATGACCTTTAAGTAATTAATAGTAGATCAGTAGGGATCTGTCACCAAGAACCTCCACTTTTCAGCTCTTTTCTAGGTCACTGTGTTTGCGCAATGAGCTGCTTTCTGTAGGAAGCAGACAGCTCTGTTACCCTTACAATTGCCCAGCTTGATATTATAGGCAATGTCCCTACTGATTTAAATTAGAATCTGTCCTGCAATGCCAAGTCTGGCCACTGCAGTTGGAAAGGAGCTGTCTGCTTTCTGCAAAAATCAGGTCAATGCATGAGAGCATCAGTCAAGAGAAAAGCTGATCAGAAGGGATCCCTGGCGACACCCCCCCCCCCCCTGAACAACTATTGATGACCTATCCTAAGAATAGGCAATTAATAGTTTACAAGTGGATAACCCCTTAAAACCATGCCATAAACAAATTTGCGAAAGAAGGAGAACAATTTTGACCTTATGGAGGTTCCTATCAATAACTAAATAAATATAATTCAAACCAAAAGTTAAAAATTGTGATAGCAAATTAAATTATATTATTTAATAAAATCAATGTATTAAATAAAATCTTTATACATCTTAATTAAAGGAACACTATGTTCTCAGTTGAAATTCCACGGCTATTAAAGCCAAACCATGTGATATACAAGAGTAAAGGCTGGCATTGTTACACACAATCCAACAAGAATAGAAAGAAATCAGAAAATCATAAAGAAAGCCTTCAAAAACCTCATTACTGTCTTTCAAATGCCCTAGAATTCTGTGTATGGGTGAATGGACTGTAAGTGATGAGCAACCCGGGCACTTAGACTCAATGCCTGAGATAATGGAGCACAAGAAATTTGGAAAATATTCCTTGCGTACCGTTGGTAAATTATAAAAGACGGGAATGGGAAAATCTACTTAGAAATAATTGAATTCTTCATTACTCGGTACTTCCAAACTCTCTCCCTCTTTTAAAAGAGTCTCTAAATATAATTTTAAAAAAAGGTTAGGTCTCCTGACAATTTTCGGTAAGAATTTCTGTCATCTAAGATGCCACATACTTGTTCGAAGTACAGTTCTAGTCGGCTTATCTGATAATACTTAAAATCTTTTTTTTTTTTTTTTTTACAAAAGTCCGAAATTCATTCATAGCTATTATCCTGGATAAAATACGGGGTTTTAAACCCTACTGCCATGGCTTGGCAGATGATGTCACTGCATAAGCCCAGGCCCTGGTCATCCAAACACGAGTGCATACTAAGTGTCATCCCTGTGTTGAACACCAAGAAAAAAACTTCTCTTCTGGTGTGTGGATTGGTTAATTGGCTGGGAGGCGTGTGTCCCAACGAGCCAATCAGCACTTGTCTGTACACATTTATTCCAGCTCCTCCTCATGGAGGACGCTGGTTATACTTCTAGTCTGAAGGTGTTTCTGATGAAGTCAGTGGCTGCTGTCCTATTCTACTGCCAGATAAGTCTGTTTGGTTTAAGTATATATGGGGTGTTGTCACATCTAACTACAGATTCATTTCTATTCATGAATTGGTATTTCATTTTATTCATTGCATGTTGGTTAACATAAAAAAAACCCCAATATATATACCATATATATTGTTTTTTTTATTTTAGCAAATATTATCCCTGTCTTTCCAACTTAAGAGAGTTAGGGTCACCCCAGGCTCCTGAAATGGGGTCACCACTATAATGGTGAGTGCTCTGCTTTTAAGTAGGGTATCATTGCATTAGTACGTTAGGGTCACATTTCCCATTCTCCCTTGTTTTGGTTTTGTTATAAATATTTTGTATTCTCCGTCTTAGTATATTGTGTGTATATCTGTCCTCTTAGGACACTAAATTACTTCCAATCTGAAAGTGTTTTGCATTCAGCTTTGACGTAACACCTACCGTATATACTCGAGTATTAGCCGACCCAGTATTAGACTGGTAAAACTTATTGACTCGAGTATAAGCCTAGCTATACTCGAGTATATACTAGGTAAAAAAAAACAAAAAACGCAATACTCACCTCTCAGCCGGCATCTGTGTCCCCGGCATGACGCTCTCCCTGGCAGTGCGGCAAGCTGCTACAGACTTTTCCCCACTGTCATCTCCCTGGCTCGGTTTTCTATTCCCCCGCTGCAGCGCTGTGTATCTAAGCGCTGTGATTGGATCGAGAGCAAGCCGGCTGAGAGGTGAGTATTGAGGGTTTTTTTTTTGTTTTTTTCAACCTCACTCGAGTATAATCTGAGGGGGGCTTTTTCAGCATTTTTTTCGTGCTGAAAAACTTGGCTTATACTCAAGTATATACAGTATATTACTTATCCCAGGATGCACTACATTCCCATTTTCTACATACAAGTTCCATAAACCAATGATAGATAATAGGAGATGCGCCACAAGGTCTGTTTCCAGATTCTTAACCACCAATATCCAATCCCTTGGGATGAGGGAGAGCTGCAGGATGTACAGAGGGTTTCTCTTGCATAGAGAGCCCCCCAAGAGAAAAAACAATATACTGTTAGAAAAAAAGTCCTGCGCTACCGCGTGATACGACACATGCTTGTAATGACGCAGCAGCACGTGACCGCAACCACGGCACATGACCGCTATGACGCGGAGACACGTGACCGCAATGACGCAGCGGTGGAAGGTCACATGACCCCCGTAATGATGTAGGTACGTCTCTAGGGGAATATGATTTACCAGCACATTTGGCTCCACCTATGTGAGGGCGCGGCATACCAGCGTCAGTAGCCCCGCCCCCAAAGATGGCGCTGCACATGAAATTGAATGGATTATTGATTCTATATATATATGTAAGTGTCTGCAGATGTTTTATACTATTGGCTTGAGAAAGGTGCTATCATTTGGGCACCGAAACGCGTTTGCCTTTTCCATTAAAGTGCTGAAATTTACTTTCCGTGGATTTGAGCATACTTTCCTTGAAAAAATTTGGAGTCATCACTTTAAGGAGGGGGATTCTGGACACCATACCCCCCTACTACTATGTAAGTGTCTGTTTACTGTTGATCTTGCATCCACGGGACAGATTGCTTCCTATATCATAATATCTGGTAGCGCAGGACTTTTTTTCTATAAACCAATGATGGAATTTGCTCCACAAAAATAAGATCTACAGATTTATTACATGTACAGTCAGATCAGTTTAAGAACATTCCCATCCCCCAAATTGCCCCTTTCCACCAGAGTATCACCAGTTATCCAGGACAAAAATTCTCTTTGCTGTCAATAATGGTGCAAATCTGTTCATGCTTAAAATGGTTTGGAGGAAATAAAAAATTGTATGTTTTTGCAAAATGTAAGCCCTTAGCCAATGTTTCAAACTGCAGATATAACAATTACATTGTCCATCAATCCTGTATGGCCATTATTATTACTTTTTCCTATAGCTCAGATATCTTCTTCTTTCTGTCTCTAAAACCCCCTCTGCATTTGCTTTTTGAGTGATCACAATAGGGAACATCATTATTTTCCTTCGCTGACGACACACTATAGAATAGCTTTCTATATCCAAGAGATCTGTGGTTGAATCCAATGTCTCCAGTTCAGATGATCTGAAACTTCATGTTGATCCTGTCATGACTGATTGCCTTGTTTTTTTTGTTTTTCTGCCCTTAAGAATATGTTTGGATGATTTGTTGAAAAGTTGTTTTTATCCACTCTATTGCCCCTCATATACTGTAATCCTTCATGTTTCTTTGCTGTTTGGTCTTCTTAGTTTGCATAATGAACGATTATAATTATTTATTATCTGACTTTAGAAATTAAGTCTGGTAAAGTGAAACAATGCTACTTCGACTTGTCCCTTGAACTAATAGGATGTAGACTTATAATGGATAACTCACCTGGCGTCCAACATTAGTAGGGGTTTAAACCCTAATAAGACAATCATGTAGATTAGGTAGTCTTTTATGAAAAACTAATGGAATTTGGGTAAATTCCAGCATTGATGGATACGTCTTTATGAGTAGTGACCATCATCGTTTAACAGTATGGTAATGATATGAGTGAAAGAACGTTGGTATAGACAAATGCAATATGTTTTTGTGGTATCGGCAATATTGTGAATTTGTTTATGGATAATTTCATAGGATATCCCCACTGTAGATACTTATTAGAGATGAGCGAACGTGCTCGTTTAGAGCAATTACTCGATCGAGCATCACTTTTTTCGAGTAACTGCCTACTCGGGCGAAAAGATTCGGGGGGGGTGGGAGGCGGCAGGGGGGAGCAGGGGGGAACAGGGGGGAGCTCTCTCTTTTCCTTCACTCCCTCGCGCAACCCCCCGCTCACCCCCGGCGCCCTCCAAATCGTTTCGCCCGATTAGGCAGTTACTCGAAAAAAGCGATGCTCGATCGAGTAATTGCTCTAAACAAGCAGGTTCGCTCATCTCTAATACATATCCATCGTCTCCTGTTATCTCTGAGCTTTTATATTCTAATCAGACACAATTCTGTTGACTCTGTGAAGTTGGGATCAAGGTAGAGAATTCTTTACATTGTGGGGATGGTTACTGGAATAGTGAAGAAGGCAGTTTTGATCTTTTGCCTTAAGGAACCTTTACAAGGGATGATTATTGCCCATATCATCACTGGATACAGTGTCTATATGACCGCTGACTGCGCTCTGAGCAAGAAATCACTCACCTGTTGGAGTCACTTGGAATTTAGCTGAACTAAAAACCAAACGACTATCTACCTATGTAAACAGGCAGTCATTAAAGGGGTTGTCCCGCGCCGAAACGGGTTTTTTTTTTTCAACCCCCCCCCCCCCCCCCGTTCGGCGCGAGACAACCCCGATGCAGGGAAGTAAAGAAAGTTTACCGGAGCGCTTACCTTAATCCCCGCGCTCCGGTGACTTCAATACTTACCGCTGAGGATGGCCGCCGGGATCCTCTGTCTTCGTGGACCGCAGCTCTTCTGTGCGGTCCACTGCCGATTCCAGCCTCCTGATTGGCTGGAATCGGCACGTGACGGGGCGGAGCTACACGGAGCCGCTCTCTGGCACGAGCGGCTCCATAGAAGACTGCTGAAGACCCGGACTGCGCAAGCGCGGCTAATTTGGCCATCGGAGGCCAAAAATTAGTCGGCACCATGGAGACGAGGACGCCAGCAACGGAGCAGGTAAGTAAAAAACTTTTTATAACTTCTGTATGGCTCATAATTAATGCACAATGTACATTACAAAGTGCATTATTATGGCCATACAGAAGTGTATAGACCCACTTGCTGCCTCGGGACAACCCCTTTAATCTATAAACAACTGCCTGTTTGCAGTGAATTGAGGTGTATGGTTGGAATAGTGAAGAAGGGCATTCTTTATTGTAATAGCAGTGAGACTATGACACTCTTTGCCTAAGGTTGTGGTGTTGGTGAACTCACTAAAAGAGTTCAAGAGGGGCCTGGACACCTTTATTGAATGTAACAATATTACATATTATAGTTACTGATAACTTCAGAAGGGTTGTTGATCCAAGGATTTTTTCTAATTACCAGATTTGGAGTCGGGAAAGAATTTTCTCCCCTAAAATAAGCAAAAATTGGTTTCTACTTTATGGGTTTTTTTTAGCCTTCCACTGGATCAACATTGGGGGAAATAGCATGAATAGAATGGGAATATGTCTTTTTTCACCCTACATACTATGTTACTAGGACTATAGCTCCTGTTGCAGAGCACAGGAGCAATGGTCAGTGGGACAGCTATCATACGCTAATGTGCCTGATAGTTGTCCCATGAAAAGGTGCCATCGGTGTAAAAATATGTTAATAAATAAAATTTCCTTTACTCAGGCCCATTATCACATCGACAATTAGCCAAAGAACAACCGAACACTCATTCGTTGGCTGATCATTCAATTTGCTCGCTGACTGAGCTAGCAGTTAGTGGCTCCCATGGACAGCGTGGTGTCCACTGTTCCTTACTCCGGACAGCTCTGCGTGATGCGGCTTATTCCACTAAAGCTAAGTGCTGTGTTTTATTTTGTTTTGTCCTTTATCCGTTTGGTCAAGTAGGGTTACTTAGGTCCCAGGAACGAGTGCAGGCCCGCATCTATCGATGCAATCAGTCTGCCGTATTAGGCAGGGCCCTCTCCCTCGTTCATTACGTATTTAGGGAAAGACTTCCCATTTATTATTTGTTAGTTTGTTTTGGCCGCCACACTGTGAGCAATTATTGTGTATGTCTGCAGTTACTGGCCCAGCATGTCCTTTGCAGACATAACAGAATGCAGCTCCTATGGATCCCCCATTACAGTGGAAAAGTGTGAAATAAGCAAACAAATTACATTGCTACCGTCCCCAGAGGCATCATATGATGTCATGGAGGACAAAGATATTTAAAAATACTTATAAAATTAGCTTAAAAACAACAGAGAGAGGGAGAGAGAGAGAGAGAGAGACAGAAAAAAAAAGAAAACAACCCACCGCCTATAAACTACTTTTTGTATATATTACCCCAAATAAAACAAAAAATTCAGTGAAAAAATGTATTAAAAAGTAGCCCTATATGTCACAAAAAAAGGTAAAAAAAATGCAACAAAAGTAATTTTGCAGCCATAAAAAAATGGGGTCACAAAACCACCACATCTGTAAACTGGTTAAAATGAGTCTGTTCCTTTAGGACTGAAACATTCCAGTCCTTAAGGGGATAAGAATGTTGCCCACTACCTTTCTATTAAAACGGTGCCCTGAGGATTAGCTAATCAAACAGTACCCTACTGTTCATCCCCTCCGTTGAAAACTGTGCAGAAAACTGACATAAAGCATTCAATTCTCCTGCAGCGCCTCTACAGGAGAAAATAAGCATTGCATAGATTCAACTGAAATACTCCTTGTAGTTGCTTTATGCTCTTGCTAATAGATAAGAGTCTTAAATAGAAGATCTCCACTCCCTTGCAATAAGAATCTTCTAAGAGGGCACAAATGTTCCAAACCAGACAAACTCTTTAAGCCTCTCAATGGTGTATTCATGATTTCATTATTAAGTCCATGGAGTTAACCACAGGTAGTCTTCCACCTCTTTACTCTTCCCTTCTACCAAATATAATTGTTTTTCCCAGTGAGCTGGTCTTTTTTTTTAATATGCCCGAAATAAGATAAAACCACAGTCTGATCGTTGCATGTAGACGTTCAGGTCATACTGGGTATAAATTCTAGCATTAGATAGCCAGCTTGATAATTATGGTAGCTATTGCCTTGTCTCCTCTTTCCTCAAGCTACGGCTTCATGACTATTTTGTGAGCTCTAAGTTATCGGATGCAGCTGGTTAATGGTAGCACGTAGTGATGTTATTGACATTGCCCACTGCAAACACACTATTGAATAAGAAAACTGCATTCGGCATTAATAAACACCATCTGAAATGAAGCGAGATACAAGGCACCCGGTATATTAAAGCCGAAATCCTGCCTACACTCCATCGGTTAGGAAAGTTTTTGTTGTGTGACACCGCTATTCAATTTAAAGTACAAAGAAATCTAGGCTGCACATAGACTACACATCTGATGGATTTCTCTGAACTTAAAACAACTTTATTACTTTTCTATTTTTTTTTTTTGCATTAAAACATGTTGTGTTGAAAACTAGCAATTATCTTGTCCGAGGTTTGAAGTAAATAACAGAGAACGGTATCCTGCTAATCCCATGCTGGTGGGATATCTTTAACTGGTTTAATATTACATTTTGCAGTTACAGAAAGATCATTGCTTTCATTTTTGAGTGATGCATCCACCGTGGTAGAGGTATAAAGGAAATTATATACAGTCTCACTGTAATGGGCAAATCTAACATCATTTTATTCTTCAGCTCCAACGTCTAGGGCTTAAAAATGACCCACTTGGAAGATCATCTATTTCCGAAAGTCTCTCTTCTGACTTAACCTGAATGTTTATCCTTCCTCTAGTTGCTCATTTTTCATATACTGCACCTCTGTCACTGTACAAAAAGAAAATCTATCTCCGCATGTAAATTGCCGATGTGAGGTGAGATGCTGAGAGGTTCGGGAAGGATGTATTTAACCTGTAGCTCTCGGTTGGTTATTAAACCGCAACTCTAAACATTCTTCTTGAAATGTTGTTAATGCATGTGTAGTGACTATTACAATAATGAATATGTTATCCTACCTGATGCTTTAAAGCAACCTGTCCGCTCTCTTGACAAGTGTATTTTAATACTAAAAAGTCATAGGATGGAGAGAAATGATATTTATTAACCCTTTAGCACAATTAGATACATATTGCAATATGACAATTTTTTGATGGCTGTGGGCACTAGTAGATTTCTTGGCACCCTTTATTCTGCTCCCACACTGAAAAGTTACAGTTGGAGGTGTAGTGATACAAGATTCAGGGTATGATGCAGCAGATGGAGTAAATAAAGTATACAGAAAGAAAAGCGAAGAATAGAATATAATGGGTAAGCAATTGAACCTTTCCTTTTGGCTTTCTAGACACAATGTACAGGGTTATTCAAAAAGAAGGAGCAGATTTGGGGATTTAATTACAAACAACTTACAAAAGAGAGGTACACAATCCACACATCACTGAAAAGAGGAAGGTGCAAAGTTTTTTATGACATACCAGTAAGTTCTATTTTCTACGCTGTTTCTTGTTGTTTACAGTTTACAGGAGAAATAGTTTTGTGTGCTTGAGTTTGGTAAGTGTGAATCCATTGTTCAAGCGCAACATGAGTTCCGACACCAATTTCAAAAACAACTGCCACATCACTAGCAAATTTGCCGTGCGACACATAGTGCCTATGTTGAACGCTTACCACCCCACAGACCTCAGGAACCATAAAACTGTAAATGAGACACCCAGTACTGCAGAGTGGCATAAAATGGAACTTACTGGTCGGTCATAAAAAACTTAGAGCTTTCCTCTTTTCACTTATGTTCAAATTGTGTACCTGTCTTTCGATGTTTACTTGTATTTAAATCCCCAAATATGCAACTTCTTTTTGAATAACCTCGTACTATAAATGTAGTAATATTGTCAAAGCAATATCGTTAACAGTTTTCGAAAATTAAAAGCGCAAGACACTATAGTGGGTCTGCTGAATAATCAGTTCCTATCATTATGCAAATCTGTGATACTGGTTAAGGCCAGCCTCACTTACAAAACAATGTACAGGAGTCGCAGTTTTCACTTACCCCGCTGATCACACAGCATTGAATGGAGTTTGAGAGCACTACTCTATGCTCCTCACTCTCTTTTTCACCCGGGGCTGATCTGTTTCTCCCACAATTTGGGCAGTAGTGTTCCTGCTCATCCTTTTTCATAGCCAGCAGCTTCCTTGTTCTTTTCTCTAGCACCAACTTACATTAATACACAGCTAAAATTATCCCTTTTTATATCAGGGCATAATCCAATCAGTCAGAGTCCAGTGAGCATGCCCAGCTCTGTTCCACCAAACTTTTGCTCAGATTTTGGCACATGTTGCAATTCTGGCACAATTTTTGGCACATCTGTCAACTCTATCTCTATGGTAATGATAACCCCCTTATGGTGAGTCCCTCACAAAATGCTCTATATAAAATATGGAATAAAGTCGAAAACATTAATGAAAGTAATGGGTTATTCAGCCTATTCAATGATTTGGGAAAATGTGATGTACTCAGAGTCCAGAAAGCTGAAAGTTCTTGAGCTGTGGCAGAGAAATGCAGTGGAGGGGATTATCCATGAGTTTCTTAAGAATTTTAAATCCAATGAAATGCTCCAGCAGAAATGTAATTTGCCACATAAGAGATTCTTTAAGTACCTATAGTTGGGGAACACATACAAAATACTGTGCAAAATAATGTCTCACCTTTGAAACCCTCAACTCAGATATCGTTTATTGAATTAGTGGCTCAAGAAGGTACTACTAGTGGAGGCAATTCTAAATCAACTTCCTTGTGGGCTAAAAGTTCGGTGGGAGAAGGATGTAAGTCAACTGAGTAATGATTGATGGGGGGATATATTATGGGTCATAGGAAGGGTGTCCCTTGGTGAGTGATTTCGGGGAACTTACAAAACCCCACTTTTACTTTTTAAATGGGCTTTAAATAAGATTAAATGTGTACTGTGTGAAACACTAGAGACTGACTTCATCCATGTTATGTGGAGTGGTCCTAAACTAAGACATTTCTTTGTTTTTAACTTCATTTAATTTAACAAGTTACATATCAGGTACATTGTTAAGTACATTAAAAGATCATTGAGCCATAATTCGGTGTTAGTCAACATCAGAATCTAATGTTAATAGACCAACATGTCTGTCAATATAAAATATACCAGAACGACTATTAAATTGTTTTAACAAACTAAGCTGTATCAGCGTCTTAGGTGATAGAAGGGGAAACGGGAGGAAAGGAGAGGAAAAATTAATTAATTGATATGCAATGTGAATCTAGAGATGAAACCAATTTATTTTTTATTTGTCTGGCCAGCCCCTATGTTGGTATATTACTTTTTTTTAGGGGATTATCATATTGAGCAGTCTCTTCCAACCAGATACAGAGGGTGATTTTGCAGGAATCCATTTTAAGGGAATTGTTTTCTGGGCTAAAAACATAACACTTCTTAGAAAATCTGTGAATAACATGTACAGAATTCCTCATCTAGTAAACTAAACAGTGCAATTTTGGGATCCAAAATCAGGGTTAGAGGAGAAGACAAAAATATGGATATAAAAGTAATAATATCCTACCAAAACATTTCTTGATACCATGTGTCCCCAAAAATAGGACCTACCCTGATAATAAGACCTACCCCGGTTTTCAGGGGAGGCTTGAAATATAAGGCTTCCCCCCAAAATAAGACTTAGCTAACCTGCGTTAAAAAGAAATTTATACTCACCTTGTCTGCGACGTCAAGATGCCTCCCAATGGTCTCTGGCGGTGCTGTGGCAAACTGCATCCTTCCTGTCTGACAGCTGAGCTTTTTCCTGATGACGGGGCTTTGAATACCCCGCCTCCAGCAAAGCGCGCACTGTGATTGGCTAATTGAGCCCCAGCCAGCCTATCACAGCCGGCGCTCGATGAGCCAATCACAGCCACTCAGTGATGTCATTCAATGAGTGGCTTAAAATCCCCACCTGCTGAAAGAGCTGTGTCTGATTGGCTGAGGGCTCAGCTAATCACAATCAGCGCTCAGCCATTCATTGAATGCGCCTGAGTCCTGGCAGTGGCAGACAGGTGAGTATATATCTTTTTTAGTTTTTACTACAGCTAGGGATGATTTTCAGGGAAGGGCTTATATTTAAAGCCCTTCCCTGAAAATCCCTGGGGGGGGGGGGGGGGGGTCCAGCATCCTATTGCTTTCAATGGGGCCACCGGCAGTGGCATCCCCATTGAAATCAATGGGAGAGCTTCGCAATCCTCTGCCACAGCTGTCGCAGCTGTGGCAGGGGATTCCTTTCTCCCTGTTGGGAGTCCCGTTGTCACTTTACACTGTGACAGCTATGGCAGAGAATTTCTTTATCTCCACAGAAATCCTCTGCCACGGCTGTCACAGTGTTCAGTGACAAGGGGACTCCCCGTGGGGAATATTGACGCGCAGCATGGACCTATGGTGTACGCATGTTCAATGTTTTGCAGGTACGTGTATTTGCCTTCCTGTAAAACACGAACATGTGAACACACCATAGGAAACCAATTGTTCTAACAGACACGCGGTTTTGTGCAGACATATGCACGCACATAAACACGCTTGTCTGAGCGAGGCCTAAAATTTAGCATTCAATTGATGATCTCTGTGATAGGCCGATGTCAGGACTTTACCATTTTATGCAAAGGAACAGGAGTGAGATAAGATTGGTGTATAATATAAAGTTGTATTATTTTATTATGGCAGGGAAAACATTTAAATGAGATTCCAACACATCTGATCATTCTGCAAACGTCAATGAGGGCTGAAGGGATTGCCGTCTACTTTGGGTGGAAAGTGGGTTGTGAATAATCTTGGCTGAGAGTAGATGTGTTTATAGTATTGATATTAGGCCTTTGGATCATTGGGATACAAGTATCTCTATTATAGCGTTTTTCGAAATTTGAGTTGAGGCAAAAGGGAACTGAGTACTTAAAGCATCGCATATCTGGAAATATCCAAACCATTGGAGTTAAGGTGTCTGTAAAGCTTCTCATAATTGACTAAATGTGGCAAATATATATTCTCCATAGACATCGTTCAGTGTAACAACTGCTAGTTTGATAATCTGGAATCGATTGCAGAGAGGGTAGGTTGAGGATGTTCCATAAGGCAAGATCCGACATAGTATTTGAAAAATGTTGGACATTCTTGGTGGCACGCCATACAGATAAAGCTAGTTTATGTAAGGGTAGTATATCTGGGGGTTTGGTGTATTCCTGGTGTTCAAAAAACTTTGTAAATTATTGCCAGCCACCATTCCTGCCAAGTAATGATCTGCAGGAGTTAAGTCTTCACCTAGGAACCATGGTCATATAGTTCTCAATTAGCCTACCATGTAATAAAGTGTAAGATCAGATAGAGCCATTCCAGCCTAATCTTTAGGTCTTCGTAAAGACGAAAGCTTTAACCCCTTCCCGCTCCAGGACGTGCCGGTACGTCCTGGGAGCCTGGTACTTCCCGCAACAGGACGTACCGGTACTTCCTGGGGATAGCGCGAGATCACATATGATCCCGTGCTATCCCACAGCGGGAGACGGCTGTCAGTCACAGCCGGCGTCCCGCTGCAACAGCGGGGGGACATCGGAGATGCGCCCCCCGCTGTTAACCCCTTCCCTGGCGCGATCTAAGTAGATCGCGACAGAGAAAGAGTTCACAGAGGGAGCGGAGAGTTATCGCGAGAGCCCGGCCTGTCACCATGGCAACAGGACGCCAGACACTGGCGTCCTTTTTTGCCTATGCCTATGCTCGCTGTATAAGCGATAAGACATGGCAGAGCAGTAGCTCTGCCATGCCTTATGACAGCGATCATAGGCACAGTGCTGCAAGTCCCTCAGAGGGACTCAAATAGTGTAAAAAAAAAGAAAAGAAAAATGTAAAAAAAAATGTTAAAAAAACCTTTTTTATGCTTTTTCTAATATTAGCATAAAAAAGGATAAAAATATTAAAACCCCACATATTGGATATTGACGCATCCGTAACGACGTGTACAAAAAGTTGAACCCTTTTTTTTACTTTGTACGGCAAAAATCGTAACAAAAAATGCTAAAAAACAGGCAAAATAATTAAAAAAGTTACAGGACTTTGAATGCAGCTATAGAGAAAAAAAAAAGATTTCCAAAAAAAAAGGGTTTTTATTGCAAAAAAAGTGTAAAAACCTAAAAAAAATATAAGAATTTTGGTGTCGTTGTAACCGTACCGACCCGCAGAAAAAATTAGTGTGTCATTTATGCTGCATGATTAACACTGTAAAACAAAACAAAAAAATCTATGGCAGAATTGATGTGTTTTCTCTCCCTGCTATCATAAAAAAAATAATTAAAGTTTTACGATATAGCCTATGTACCCAAAAGTGGCACCGATAAAAACTACAGGTCGCCACGCAAAAAACAAGCCCTTATATGGCCGCGTCGACGCAAAAATAAAAAAGTTATGGCTTTTGAAAAATGGAGATGGAAAAATACCAAAAATCGCTTGGTCCTCAACGCCAAAATAGGCCGTGTCATTAAGGGGTTAATTTAGGTCGTGAATAGAGATGAGCGAACGTGTTCGTCCGAGCTTGATATTCGTGCGAATATTAGGGTGTTCGGGATGTTCGTTATTCGTAACGAACACCATGCGGTGTTCGGGTTACTTTCACTTCCTTCCCTGAGACGTTAGCGCGCTTTTCTGGCCAATTGAAAGACAGGGAAGGCATTACAACTTCCCCCTGTGTTGTTCCAGCCCTATACCACCCCCCTGCTGTGAGTGGCTGGGGTGATCAGGTGTCCGCCGAATATAAAAGTCGGCCCCTCCCGCGGCTCGCCTCAGATGCCGTGTGAGTTAGATGAGGGACAGTGCTGTTTGTACCGGAGCTGCTGTAGGGAAAGAATTGGTAGTTAGTGTAGGCTTCAAGACCCCCCAAAGGTCCTTATTAGGGCCACTGATAGCTGTGTGTTGGCTGCTGTTAGCAGTGGCAATTATTTTTTTTCTCAAAATCGCCTCTGCAGAGCGTTGCACCCGGCATTAGGGACAGAAGTGCTGCATAGGCAGGGAGAGTGTTAGGAGTGAGTGTAGCCTTCAAGAACCTCAACGGTCCTTTCTAGGGCCATATTTAACCGTGTGCAGTACTGTGCTGGCTGCTGTTAGCTGTGCTGCATTTTTTTTTCTTCTCAAAATCGCCTCTGCAGAGCATTGCACCCTCCATTGATACTGCAGGGAAAGAATTGTGTAGGCAGGGCCACAACACAGTTATTATTCATTGAATATACGCAGTGCTGCCTTTTGGTGGAAAAAAACTGAAAATAATTCTATTTGTCCTGCCTCTGTCCGTCCTAAGGGCGGTGGACACGTGTCGGCTGCGTGTGCAACGTTTAAAAATCAGACGCACCCAGATACGTTTTACTCCTGGCTTCGCCATTTGCTTTCCTTAATTGGGAAAAAAAATACCTGCTCTGCCAGAGTTAATAACTCTGCTACCCTCACGTTCTGTGACACATTAGCAGGGACACAGCACAGTTATTAAACTTAGATTATTCATTCACTAGAGGCAGTGGGGCCTTTCGTTTTCAAAAAAGGGAAAAAATTATATTTGGCCTGCAGTCTTGCGCCAATTTATTTCCTGCCTGTGAAATCAAATCACTGGTAATACAGCATTCTGAGGGGTAGGGGTAGGCATAGAGGACGTGGACGCGGCCGAGGACGCGGAGAGCCAAGTCAGGGTGTGGGCACAGGCCGAGCTCCTGATCCAGGTGTGTCGCAGCCGACTGCTGCGCGATTAGGAGAGAGGCACGTTTCTGGCGTCCCCACATTCATCGCCCAATTAATGGGTCCACGCGGGAGACGGTTATTAGAAAATGAGCAGTGTGAGCAGGTCCTGTCCTGGATGGCAGAAAGTGCTTCGAGCAACCTATCGTCAACACGCAGTTCTGCGCCGTCCACTGCTGCAAATCCGAATCCTCTGTCTGCTGCTCCTCCTTCCTCCCAGCCTCCTCACTCCACTACAATGACACCTGCTCAGGAGCGGGAACACTCCCAGGAACTGTTCTCGGGCCCCTGCTTAGATTGGGCAGCAGCGGTTCCTCTCCCACCAGAGGAGTTTATCGTCACTGATGCCCAACCATTCGAAAGTTCCCGGGGTCCGGGGGAAGAGGCTGGGGACTTCCGCCAACTGTCTCAACAACTTTCTGTGGGTGAGGAGGACGATGACGATCAGACACAGTTGTCTTGCAGTGAGGTAGTAGTAAGGGCAGTAAGTCCGAGGGAGCAGCGCACAGAGGATTCGGAGGAAGAGCAGCAGGACGATGAGGTGACTGACCCCACCTGGTGTGCAACGCTTACTCAGGAGGACAGGTCTTCAGAGGGGGAGTCAAGGGCATCAGCAGGGCAGGTTGCAAGAGGCAGTGCGGTGGCCAGGGGTAGAGGCAGGGCCAGACCGAATAATCCACCAACTGTTTCCCAAAGCGCCCCCTCGCGCCATGCCACCCTGCAGAGGCCGAGGTGCTCTAAGGTCTGGCAGTTTTTCACAGAGACGCCTGACGACCGACGAACAGTGGGACCTGTGAACTTGAGATGCAGCCCAACATGTAGCCCCTCGCCTGCCCTATCCGTTTCTGTGTCATTCCCATCACTTTCTTGAATTGCCCAGATTTTCACACATGAAAACCTTAGCGAGCATCGGCGAAATACAAAAATGCTCTGGTCACCCTTCAATGGGGTTCGTTGTTCGAAACGAACCCTCGAACATCGCGGGAAGTTCGTTCCGAATAACGAACACCCGAGCATTTTGGTGTTCGCTCATCTCTAGTCGTGAATAAGCCCCAAATAAATGTGGTAGGAAGAGAGTTCAGGGAATGAAAGAAATTTGTTGGGACCTTTACTGGCATATGTTGCAAAGTATATAAACATTTAGGTTGTATTACCATTTTAATTAGATTTATACGTCCCTCTACTGAAATAGGTAATTTAGCCCAAAGTTTAAGTTTCATTTTAATAAGTTCTTGTAATAGGTTAATAGTTTCTGTAAGTATGTTTTTAGAATCACACACCACATTTACTCTGAGATATTTAAACTTGGAAACCACAGACAGGCCACAGCTAGCGATGAAAGGGTCAATGATCTGATTACGGGCTGTGTGCATAATAGCAGATGTCTGCCAATTAATGTATAATCCAGCGAATTGTGAAGAGGAATCTATGTGTTTTATGACTTAAGGAAATGATTTTTCTGGATTTTGGAGGAAGAAGTTCATGTCATCTATATAAAGCCCTATCATACTTTCTTCATTAAGTAAAAAATACTTTCCTGCGCTCACAGAACTTTTTAGTTGCACAGTGTGAATATTCCTTTAAGTGAAGGAGACTTACTTTGGAGGAGGGGGTTATGATTTCCAATATTCCCCCTCCTAGTTCCCACAGGTCTTAATGACTGCCAAAGATGAAGCTTCCAGTCCAGGATTTTCTCCTTTAAGATTTATTAAAATACAGCCAAACAACGGTGCAACAAGCCAACCCATACACGATATGGCAAGTTCACCAAACGATCATAACAACGCGTTTCGGTACGAACTGTACCCTTATCAAGTTATCATACTTTCTTGTCCTCCCCAGCTAACACCTGTAATAGTAGGAGTAATGTGTAATCGAATAGCTAAAGCCTCTATAGCTATGGAAAATAAAGCAGGGGATAAAGGGCAACCCTGACGAGTGCAACAGAAAAGAGATAAGCAATCTGAGGGGACACCATTTATTAGCATGTAAAGATTTATATATATAATTTTAATCCATTTTAAGAACTGGGGGGTCAACCCCAAATATAAGGAGGAAAGCCAATGGGAAATTCCACACGAGTGAATCAAAGGCTTTCATTGTGTCCAATGAAGCCAAGGCCCAGGGCATGTCATGTAATCTGCCAAATTGAATAGTCACCTGGACTTGACAAATATTTAAAGTTGTGGCTTTACCAGGCATAATGGCTGCCTGGTCTGGATGGATAATAGATAGAATAACTTGATTAAGTCTGGTGGCTAGAACCTTTGTAAGAATTTATAGTCAACATTAACTAATGAAATAGGGCGATAGGACCCATAATTAGATTATAATCAGAGGTGTCTATACTGGGTTTCAGAAGTTTTATAATAGTAAGAAGGCAACCTGCTTAGTCCAAAGTGTCAGAGATATAAGAACTGTTAGGTATGTAAGAACGTGTGATAGAGATTTATTACCTTTGGAATTATATAAGTTGATGTAGTGTTCCTTAAAACGGGTAGTAATAGATTTTCTGCAGTCATTGCACCCTGGTAATCTCTTACTGTAAGGACGGAATCAGATTGATTATTATCTTGCTTAATTAAATTGGCTTGTAGATGACTGGATTTATTACCCATTTCAAAGTAATATTGTTTAGTAAAGAATAGTTTACGTTTGGTTTTTGCATGAATTTGCTGTTTATAAAAGCCGGAAAGGCCCAACCAGTTCGGCCAATAAGTGTCCGTAGGGCTAGATATATATAAGTTCTCAGCTTTGATGACTAATATAGAGGTGCATTTTTAAATATAGGAGATGGTGGATCTGAAACCTCATCTGATGTAGGCTTTAGGAAAGTCCCATTTTAGAGCATATGGGATATTGTCATTAGAGATGAGCGAGTGTACTGGCTAAGGTAAACAACTCGAGCGAGTAGTGCCTTATGCGAGTACCTGCCCGCTTGTCTCTAAAGATTCGGGTGCCGGCGGGTGACAGTGTTGAGTTGCAGGAGTGAGCAAGGGGGAGCGGGGGGGGGGGGGGGGGGAGTGAGAGAGAGAGAGATCCCCCCCCGTTCCTCCCCGTTTGCCTCAGCGAGTACGCTCGCTCATCTCTAATTGTAATCATGAATCTGTAGGAATAGGGAGATCTGGTCAGGAAAATGGTCATTTAGGCCTATCAATATAATCCAAAAGAGATGGCGTTTCCAATTTATGAGTATAGCTCGCCCTGGAAATGATAAATGTAGGACTTGATGGTCAGATATACCTCTAGGGCAATGTGTTATAGAGGACATATTAATGGCAAGCGTTGAGGAGCTAAATATGTAATCAATTTGTTATAGGGACCCCTGTCCCAGAGAGTGACAAATGTATTTAAAAATATCTGGGTGGGCAAGTCTCCATAAATCGATCCTGCCCATACTATCAATTAACTGTTGCATGGGGGAGTCAACCTCACCTGTAAGATGTAACAGTTGTAGAGATACTTGACATAGGGTAGGTTTGGGCTCTAGGTTAGATTCTATATCATCATCTTTGTTTTTGACCCGGGCAGCTCATGTAGAGCATGGTGTAAGATCAGGCGTATCCATGCAGGCAAACTCCCACGACTTCCCTGTGGCAGATTAATTTTTGTGCGCTCATAGTAGCTGGAGTACAGAAGAGCATGCAGCTTTCAGCGTGTGTGCATATATATATATAAAAATAGAGAGAGAGAGAGAGAGAGAGAGAGAGAGAGAGAGAGAGAGAGAGAGAGAAATGAATAGGTTGCACCAAAAGCCACGTTGTGACTGGAAATCAGCGTCTCATCATCTGGAAAATCCTTGTCCAGCTGAAGTGACTTCATTGCTGGAAAGAGGTGTAAGTTCGATGGTGCGTGGTCGGATGAATAAGGGGGATGTGATAGAATTTCATACCCGCAGCAGCGTGCTTCCATCTGGGCAATATATGAGTTGTGAACTGGTGTATTGTCTTGCAGAAGACGGACACTTTTGGTGAGCATGACCTTTGCCAGGAAATCCATTAAGACTACTCCATGCTGGAAAGACTATGACCTTGCCTGCCGAGAGTTGGGCACGAACCTTCTTTGGAAGCAGTGAGTCTGGATGCTTCCATTGCATCGACTGGACTTTTGTCTCCTATCATAGTGATGATCCCAGCTTTCATCCTGTGTGATCAGACTGTTGAAAAGTCCCCCTGGTTTCTATGGCATATCATCAACATCCTGGGAGCATTTACATTCAACTCGTTCCTGCTTCTGGAAAGGTGTGAGCAGCAGGGAAACCCAGCGAGCGGATACCTTATGCATATGAAGATGGTCTTGGATGATTTTTTTCCACGGACCCGTCACTAATCCTGACATTTTTTTTTTTTTTTCCAAAATGGCAACCTCCACTTGTGGAGTGGGGTCGCCCTGGAATTGGAGCCATTTTCACCGAAGTCCAATTACATTTGAATTGATGATGCCAGTTCTTGACTACATCATATGATGGGGAATCCTCCCCATAAACCTATTTCCTCTCATCGAACGTCTCCCTTGGTGTGCGGCCTTTCAAGTGAAGGAACTTGATGACTGCTCTGTATTCCACTGGGTCCATTAAGAGACCTCGCACCCCTTCAGCACCTTTAAAAGAAAGACTGTTATCAGTTCAGAGTTGCAAATTGGCACATAACCTATAGAGACTTATATCATTACACATGTGCAGTTTCAGCATCCTGTGATAAATAGAAGTGGGTCAGGGGAAATATTTAATGAACGCCCCTCGTATATAGCAAGCACATGATTTATTACTGTGGATAGGGAGAAAAACAACTGCCATCAGTCCCAGTTATTTACAAGTCCTCACAGGTAAAAGAAGCCTCAGAGGATTTTTCCTTTTGTAATGGTGTTATCACTCGGGTGTCTCACAGTTAATAAGATGTTCTCCTCTTAACACAGCTAATTTACTTATAGTTGCAGGTCTAACATTGAGGAGGCCCCCCAGACTCTTTAGCCCTCCACATGTAGCATCCAACAAGCAGCTCCCTACTGGGAGGAATATCTAAAAGGCTGCAGGCCTAAGGCAAGAGGATGCCATTTAGGCTTATGGGAATTCGCCACGTTGAATAAAATCAATTGGGATCACGACCACAAATAACCTGTCTCAGACCCATCATGGCAATTCCCAGAGCACTTTTACATAGCCCATAGCAGCCCGCTCCTCATCTGGCAGGCTTTCCATGGAATCACAGGCTAACGCCAAACTCTCACCGTTGGGGCTCCAGAGACACTCAAGCAGAGCGCAGTGTACACTTGAGGATCAGCCCGCAGGGCTATAGGCATGACAAGGCAGTTGCCCTGCTCAGCAATGTGTGTATCTCCTGAGAGGTGCAGGCCAGAGGAACCAGGAGTCTTATCACAGGTCTGGTCGGGAGCAGATTCCATCTGGGGCTGCACTGGTGAGTACCAGATTATGTGGGGGCAACAAGATCACCAGGGTGGGCCTACCCACTGGCAATATTTTTTCTAGCAATGCAAGATCGAGTGCCTCGCAGCACAGAGAAACAATGCAATATCACTGCAATAATGCTCAGTGCTTGCTATGGGGCTGGGGCAGCAGCGCCAACCCCATTGAAAACATAGGGAGTACAGCTGTGGCAGAAGTCCATGATGCTATTCCATTGCTTTCATGGGGCTAGCACTGCTGCGGCCCCATTGAAAGCAGTGGATTACAGGCAACCACCGCATCGATTATTTTCAGGGAAGGGCTTGCAATATAAGCCCTTCCCTAAAAATCAGCCATAGCTGTAAAAAAAATGTTTTAAAAAAATTATACTCACCTAGAAGAGCTGTTCGGCTCTTCTCTCTAACAGGGCCATCTTCTTCTGTGTTCTGGAGGTCGGGGATTGAAAAATCCACACCCCCAGAAAGTGCTGGTCTCATTGGCTGAGCACTTCAATGATGAATGGCTGAGCAGTGCCTGTGATTGCTGAGCGCTGTGACCAATCACAGGCAGCTCTTCTAAGTGAGTATAATTTTTTTTTTTACTTTACAGCTAGGGATGATTTTCAGGGAAGGGCTTCTATTTCAAGCCCTTCCCCAAAAATCAATGCTGCTGGGGGTTGCCTGCAATCCACTGCTTTCAATAGGACCGCAGTAGTGCCGGCCCCATTGAAAGCAATGGGATAGCATCACAGACTTCTACCACAGCTGTGACAGCTGTGGCAAAAGGTTCCTTCAACCCTGCGGTCCCCGCAGGGATGAAGGAATCCTCTGCCATAGCTGTCACAGCTGTGGCAGAAGTCCGCAATGTACTCCTTATGTTTTCAATGGGGCCGCTGTTGCCCCATGGAAAAAACTGAACGATATCACAGATTTTTTCTATGCACTGCGAGACTTAAGGAAAAAATCGCAAATGAGTATGACACCATCAAAAATCATTGGTTTCATAATCATCGCTCTCGCATCGCAAGATAATATATCATTAAAGGCAAGAATATTGATATCCCCAGGGAGCTCCACTCAAAGATGTCTGGTCATACTGGTGGTTCAAGACATTTCTAGAATGAAGTCATCTTTCTTATTCCATCTCTATTTGCTACATGTCTTTAACCCTGTTATTTGCTTGCTTAATTACACTTCCAACCTTGCCGTAATGAAAAATCATGAGCTGGCTATCCTGAGAATATTATATCTAGCCTCAAAGCTCATCACATTCAATTGGAAGGTCTTAGAAACTTCAAGGCTGTCGGAATGTATATTAAATCTGAGGGGGTTATATTTCTTCTTTTGTAGAGCACTACAAAGGTGTCAGGAGTGTTACATAGGACATGCAATACCCCTGGGAAAAAGCCATGAAAATGAGTGATGGAATAATCCTCCACAGCACCACCTACTGGAATGGTAGCTACCCTATGAGACAATATCCAACCTTTTAGAAGGTCTTTGTTCATCTATGAATGACAGCCTGTCTGCAGTGAGTGGGGTTGGGCAACCCCGGAAAGAGACCTCCTGCCCACTTCACCTCCATTCTCTAGATGATTATCACTCCTGCGTGAAAGTACAGAAAGTACTCCTGTCTGTGGGACAGCTGTTGGGCACTTATGCACCCATCAGTCGTTCCATTTAACGATACCTTAAGTGTTTTTTTTGGTAGGAGCCCTTATGTCTATCAGGTCTGTACATTTTACGCAATAAGAGCTCATTTACTTCTGATTCTGTTTTTTCCCCATTAATTTCAATTGGTTTAAAAAAAAAAACAAAAAAAAACAGAATGCCTTCTTTTTGATTCCATTCTGTTCTGTTTCAGTTTTTTTTAATGGAACAAATAGTGCAATTTGCAGCACTAGTTATTCTGTTAAAAAAAAATGGAAGCATAATGGAATAGAAGCAAACTGAAGGCATTCTGCTGTTTTTGAAAACCCATTAAAATCAATGGAGAAAAAATGGAGACATTTAATTCCTCTTTAATTCTGTCTTTCAGCTTCAAAAATGGAACAGACATAACAGAACTCAGACGAAAAGCCCTAACACAGATGTGAACGAGCGCTAACCAACTTTTGTTTTATTGTGTAGCATAATACTTAAAGCTTTATAACTTGTGGTTTGTGCTTGCTTTATCCAGCCATTAGTCACAAATGACGCGCATGAATGTATGTTTCAATTAATGCTAAGTTTCCTTGGCAGCTTAACTCCTGATGATGCTGGTAAGCTATCTGGAAGAAATATGGGCTTTGAGGAAACACCATTATTAGAAGCAATAATTTTTAATATCAATATTTTATACAGATTTATACAATTCTAGTAATTTAATGAATTGAGATAAATATATTAAACATTAAAGAATTACCACTCAGTAGAACTTAGATAATATCTAATAAACTATTTATTTTATAGTTTTTGAGAAGATGTCTTATGTTTTGGAAATTTGATTCTTTAACACTTGGAGAAAAAGTTGATGTAGGAGTGCAAATTTTATGTAAAGAGTTTCACTATCTAAACTAAAACAACACTTTTAGGGGCCTCATGTGGCACAGAGTGTTAAAGGGGTTGTCTCGCGAAAGCAAGTGGGGTTAAGTACTTCTGTATGGCCATATTAATGCACTTTGTAATATACATCGTGCATTAAATATGAGCCATACAGAAGTTATTCACTTACCTGCTCCGTTGCTGGTGTCCCCGTCTCCATGGCTCTGTCTAGTTTCGGTGTCTTCTTGCTTTTTTAGACGCGCTTGCGCAGATGGGTATTCTCCCTTCGGCTCGGCTCAGCAGCAGCGGAGTGTTGGCTCCGCCCCTTGTACGCGTTATCGTGTAGCTCCGCCCCCGTCACATGTGCCGACTCCAGCCAATCAGGAGGCTGGAATCGGCACATGTGATGGGGGCGGAGCTACGCGATACCGCGAACAAGGGGGCGGAGCCAAAACGCCGCTGCTGCCGAGCCGAAGGGAGAATACCCATCTGCGCAAGCGCGTCTAAAAAAGCAAGAAGACACCGAAATTAGACGGAGCCATGGAGACGGGGATGCCAGCAACGGAGCAGGTAAGTGAATAACTTCTGTATGGCTCATATTTAATGCACGATGTATATTACAAAGTGCATTAATATGGCCCTACAGAAGTACTTAACCCCACTTGCTTTTGCGAGACAACCCCTTTAAGGCAGCAATATGTAGTCTGAGTTCTGTATGTCTGAGTTCGCCTGAGTTCTGTTATGTCTCACTCATGACCTGAAGGTTACAGGTTCAGTCCTCTCATGGCTCAGGTAGGCGGCTCAAGGTTGACTCAGCCTTCCATCCTTCCGAGGTTGGTAAAATGAGTACCCAGGTAATCAATGAAAAAATTGAAAGCGTGAAGGAATAAGTTTACAAATAACAAGTCCCTTTCACCCCCTAACACTTGACTTTAAGGAATGTTCCCATCTTGGCCAAACATTTCACCCTCAAAGGTTCATTGGGGGACCTAGGATCAATGTGTTTTCCCAGCAAGATCTCATCAGGGGAACAATATCCAATCACATAATGAACATTTAGGGAAAAGTGACAATGGTACTTACCAGCTACTGTTAGTGGTAACCAAGTCTCCTAGTCAGTCAGGGTGCCCAAAGATTTCTTTCCTGCCATGCTCTGTTTTGCATTCCCCTTATTCATGTTGACTAAGGTACAATACCTCCGCTCCTTGGAGTGCTTTTAACTTGTGCACAAATGCCGCAAGAGGAATTTCCTTTGAGGAGCCACCTTTAGCATAGAATAGACAAGTAAATTTCAGAAGCAGTCACAATGACCAGGATGAACATATGCAAAAAATCTGCTTCACGAGACCTATGTGCCATGGTAACCCCGCCATACAAGATATGGGCCAGTATAACGTATACTGATGCACTATCCTGCATTGTCAAGGTTTAAGGGGGTTGTATCAGAATGAACTTTTATCACTTATCCACAGGATAGGTGATAGAAGTCTGATTGGTAGGGATATAACTGCTGAGATCCCCACTGATCCAATGAATGGGGGTACAATGCCCACCTTTCCTGCTCAATGCAGACTCACTGAACCCTTCAACAGTGAGGAGGAGATATAATAAAGCAATGGCCGTGCATGTGTGGTGCTGCTCCATTCATTTTCAATTGGACTGCCAATGATCGTCGTGTGGAAGCACTTGCCTGTTTCCATCAGAGCCATTGAAATTAATAGAGCAGTGGCCACATATACATAGTCATTGCTCCATTCAATGTGACGTCACTGTGGGTGGAAGAAGCATCCCACAGTGACGAGCAGAAGGAGGCCCTGTTCTTAACAGTGAGACCCCCACAGATAGGTCATAAAAGTTAATTCTGATACAACCCTTTTATCAGCTAGAGGTCCTTAGTTGGAAAAGGCACATCCTTAACCATGCAAGTAAGATTGAATTAACTTCTGGTTGATCAGGCTAGAATCTTATAACCATAGAAAGACAAATTGGGTCAAAACAGGTAAGACCAATTCATAGGCTCAACTAAGTACTACAATATTATTCATATATTCTCTAATGTGACGATGAAACTCATGATACACTTTACCAATGTAGTCAACAGGACAACTATTACCAAAAAAATAGCAACCATGTATAAGGTAAAGACAGAGTAACAAATTATGCCTTTTGACCAACAGGCTTTAAATAGGCTCTTATAAAAAAGAAGGTTTTGCCTGTAACCAAATTAACATTTTTCCAATACAATTTATAAACAGACCAACAGGCATCCACTAAACGAAGCCAAAAATCTAGTAGATGAGGTCTACTGTAATGACTTTTGGAAGTCAGTCTTGAATACTCTATATTATCTAGATAATTAGTGGATAGTGACAGATTATATGTAGAACATCTTGATCTTCTAGCAAGATATTCCATTGTTCCTTAAAGGGGTTGTCACATTATAAAAAATACTGACAATACTGACCACGTTTCAGCCCCCCAGGGAAGCAGCTGAGCAGCTCCAGCTCCTGGTATGTACATCTGGCAGAAGTCAAACGACCGCTGCAGCCAATCAATGGTTGCAGCATCACCATCTCGAACTCCTGGCATCAGAGTTGACTTCCTGCATGCCATGATTGCCTTTTTTTTTTGTTATTTTAAGTAATGTCCAGATATTATCATTTTTTTATAGTAGGACAATACCTTTAAGTATCCTGAATATCTCGGACGAGGCATTGTCATATTTACCTCGAATTTCAAGTAATCTTTTGTGCATGACAACTCTGTGGTTTTCCCTGTTCAAGGACTTGCTCCATGAACAGGAAGCCCATCATAGGAATTTCCTCGAATGGAGTGGAGGTCAAGTAGGAAAATTATTGTGCTGAAGCCCAGATTGGGACCAGGAAATGCATAACCAATCGTGGCAGGAAGGAAGCCTATTGGCACTATGGGTAACTAGGAGATTTGGTCACATCAACAGTAGATTCTAAGCATCAGTGACACTTTTTCCTATATGTTTATGTACAGTTAGGGCCAGAAATACTTGGACAGTGACACAAGTTTTGTTATTTTAGCTGTTTACAAAAACATGTTCAGAAATACAATTATATATATAATATGGGCTGAAAGTGCACACTCCCAGCTGCAATATGAGAGTTTCCACATCCAAATCGGAGAAAGGGTTTAGGAATCATAGCTCTGTAATGCATAGCCTCCTCTTTTTCAAGGGACCAAAAGTAATTGGACAATGGACTCTAAGGGCTGCAATTAACTCAGAAGGCGTCTCCCTCGTTAACCTGTAATCAATTAAGTAGTTAAAAGGTCTGGGGTTGATTCCAGGTGTGTGGTTTTGGATTTGGAAGCTGTTGCTGTGACCAGACAACATGCGGTCAAAGGAACTCTCAATTGAGGTGAAGCAGAACATCCTGAGGCTGAAAAAAAAGAAAAAATCCATCAGAGAGATAGCAGACATGCTTGGAGTAGCAAAATCAACAGTCGGGTACATTCTGAGAAAAAAGGAATTCACTGGTGAGCTTGGGAACTCAAAAAGGCCTGGGCGTCCACGGAAGACAACGGTGGTGGATGATCGCCGCATACTTTCTTTGGTGAAGAAGAACCCGTTCACAACATCAACTGAAGTCCAGAACACTCTCAGGGAAGTAGGTGTATTTGTCACTAAGTCAACAGTAAAGAGAAGACTCCATGAAAGTAAATACAAAGGGTTCACATCTAGATGCAAACCATTCATCAATTCCAAAAATAGACAGGCCAGAGTTAAATTTGCCGAAAAACACCTCAAGAAGCCAGCCCAGTTCTGGAAAAGTATTCTATGGACAGATGAGACAAAGATCAACCTGTACCAGAATGATGGGAAGAAAAAAGTTTGGAGAAGAAAGGGAACGGCACATGATCCAAGGCACACCACATCCTCTGTAAAACATGGTGGAGGCAACGTGATGGCATGGGCATGCATGGCTTTCAATGGCACTGGGTCACTTGTGTTTATTGATGACATAACAGCAGACAAGAGTAGCCGGATGAATTCTGAAGTGTACCGGGATATACTTTCAGCCCAGATTCAGCCAAATGCTGCAAAGTTGATTGGACGGCGCTTCACAGTACAGAAGGACAATGACCCCAAACATACAGCCAAAGCTACCCAGGAGTTCATGAGTGCAAAAAAGTGGAACATTCTGCAATGGCCAAGTCAATCACCAGATCTTAACCCAATTGAGCATGCATTTCACTTGCTCAAATCCAGACTTCAGACAGAAAGACCCACAAACAAGCAAGACCTGAAGGCTGCGGCTGTAAAGGCCTGGCAAAGCATTAAGAAGGAGGAAACCCAGCGTTTGGTGATGTCCATGGGTTCCAGACTTAAGGCAGTGATTGCCTCCAAAGGATTCGCAACAAAATATTGAAAAAAAAATATTTTGTTTGGGTTATGTTTATTTGTCCAATTACTTTTGAGCTCCTAAAATGTGGAGTGTTTGTAAAGAAATGTGTACAATTCCTACATTTTCTATCAGATATTTTTGTTCAACCCTTTAAATTAAACGTTACAATCTGCACTTGAATTATGTTGTAGAGGCTTCATTTCAAATCCAATGCGGTGGCATGCAGAGCCCAACTCGCGAAAATTGTGTTACTGTCCAAATATTTCTGGCCCTAACTGTATATTATTTGTTATTGGTCCTATGGTGAACCCTTGCAGGGTGAATACCTTGGGGTCTGATGACTATTTGGAAATTGATGACTGGGACATGTAGGTTTCGCTAATTTTAAATGATGTGTCAGTCCTTTAAGCCATCATATTTGTTTTTGTGTGGCAGAAGATAATCTCTCTAGCTACTATATATAGATTCTTGCTGGAACATTTTTGTATGTTGTACTTGTTTGAGACAAGAATTTTGTACACAAGATTCTACGGAGGTGGTATAAATATAGATAGTGATTTAGGTAAGACACGTTCAGTATAACTGACACCATTTGGATGACTGAGTACATTGGATATATCATTACTCGTTAGAGTGACAACTTTGTTTTGAAACTACTGTGGAGATGCATTCACTATTGTCACGTATTATTGGTTGCTTACAGATATGGGGCTTTATAGTATCTACAAGGGATAGGTTTCTGTTTGTGGCCACCCTTGTCAGGGTGAATTCTCCGTTTAGGCTCCGGTTTGATTGTAGGGGTCAGTTATGGTCAGTAATTCTTATTATATAGGTGGCAATATAAAGCTTTCTGTGTTACAAACTGGTATCCCCCCTCTAATGATCGTAACAGGTAGAGTTTATATTTTGAATTTATGACCACAATGTGGTACATTTAAACATGGTTTTGCTTTTGCACTTGTTTATTACTTGGTTTTTACCTTATACAGGGTTTAAATAATGTAGATAAAGTTTATATTTTAAATTTGTGTTTTCAGTCATATGAGGACAGTGCATTTGATGAATCAGTGAGCAGGGGTCACAGGAGCTATTAAAGTGGCTCTCTAGTTTCAGGACAAAATCTTGTAGTGGGGCCGAAGGAAGCAGTTATACTACTTGCTGTTGATCTTCTGTAACGATGCCCCTCCAATCTAACAGTAGGTCCTGTTTTCAGTCCTCCAAAGTGGCTGAAGCAATCTTCAAACTACCTAATTCCAACAGTGCATTGGAAATGTTAGACTCCCAATTTACTATACCTGCTTTCTGATTGGCCATTGCTGCTCACATGATCGATGTTAGCCAATCAGAGATCAGTGCACAGTGTCCATTAGGTAGCTAGAAAATTGCAGCAGTAATCTTGGATGGCTAAATCAGAATCCTGAACCAGTGAATCGAAAGGACATTGGCAAAGAAGAACAGCAGCAGATAATACATCCAGCCCTCAGGTCCCGGAACATAATTTTGTCTCTAAAACAGGAGGGTCACTATAGAAGGAACCTGTCACATCCCCAAAGCATGGTTAACTAAGCTATGGTGCTATTTGGGGACATGACATGGAAACAGGTGCTGTATTTTTTTTATACTTCCCCGCTTCCGCAATTCAGAGATGTGTCCTTCTAAATTTGGCATGTGGCACAGAAATCTGACTTTTTTTTAGAGTCCAGTGCTCATTTTGTAATACAAGTCTGTGGAAGAGTGTGGGCGCAGGACTCTGAAAAGAGTCAGATATTCAACCATCAACTTTAGAGGGGGGAAACGCTGGAATATGGGAGCGAGTAAGTATAAAAAGATCATCACCTGGATGCCTGACACAATCCCTAACAGCACTATCACTTAGTTCATGGTGATGTGGGGACATGAGAGGTTCCCTTTAAGCATTTACGGCATATCCTGTGGATATATGTATGACATTTAGGACATGTGCACATTCACTGCTTCTACAGTCTTCAACAGAGGGTTGATTAGGAGGCACAGCAAGCTCATCAGATGTGTGAACAGAATAGGTTTTCAGTAATATTATTATTACCAAGGCTTTGGTGGAAATGCATAATATATACACTGAAAAATAAATTATACATTTATTGGAAGCCAATAAGGAAATCTGAGAAAATGAAGAGACCTCAGGGCAGTGAACGCCAAGTGACCTCTAAGACAATGTGTTAATAACGTCAACTAATGTTATTTGCTATAATGCATGGGTTTTCATATTCTTCTTAGGAATTAAAATCACTTAAAATAGATTTAAAGTAAGTTATAGTATCAAAATTCAATCTATTTGTCTTCAATGAGACCTTCTCGGGACAATGAAGGTTGAATACAATCACTGCGAAAGGTATAATTATAAACGTAAAAATAGAAACTCACCTGACAATTGTTTATATCGTCTCAGTATTATCTGACAGTTAAAGGAAAATTACTGGAAAATGATAGCTGCAGAGTAGATATGTACAGAATCAGCGCCTGGTCCCATTCACAGGGTCCAGGGTGATGCAGGCAAGGGTTGATGGTAGAGGCTAGAGATGAGCGAGTATACTCGCTAAGGGCAATTGCTCGAGCGAGCATTGCCCTTAGCGAGTACCTGCCCGCTCGAGAGAAAAGGTTCGGGCGCCGGCGCAGTCAGCAGGGGGGAGCGGGGGGGGGGGGGGGAGAGGGGGAGAGAGAGATCTCCCCTCCGTCCCTCCCCATTCTCCCCCACAGCTTACTGCCCGTCACCGGCACCCGAACTTTTTCTCTCGAGCGGGCAGGTACTCACTAAGGGCAATGCTCGCTCGAGCAATTGCCCTTGACGAGTATGCCCGCTCATCACTAGTAGAGGCCCATCGAAGGAAAACTCAACTCTACAGAGAATTCAGATAAGCTTGGTGGTTACAAATGTATATACAGTTCAATACAATTTCTAAGATAAGGATACACACTACAGAAGCAAGCTGGTGGCATATGATGGCAATTACTTACAGGCAATATATACTTATAACCAAAATGACATGTCTAGCATGCAAGTGATGGCTAAAATTCCAAACTTTCTTCAATCCATTAAAATAACAGCTAATGCGTTTTGAACATGCTGCCCCTAATCATAGCCTAGACATAGACAATACATCCGAAACGCGTCACATGTTACTTGGCCTCTCTACATTTGATGGAGCTAATATTTTAAAGGATTGAATAAAGATAGGACTTTTACCCATCACGTGCACACTAGAAATGTAACTTTGGTTGGTTGAGTTTACGGTTGTTGGAGCAGTGTCCCTGTGGAATTATCTACCGATGTTTCCGACTTGGTGGTGAATCTGGTTTCCTCCCTCTCAGTCTATACTTCTGCAGTCTGTTACTCACTGCTGCTCTGGAGTTTCCCTCTTAGTTCCTTCCAGGAAATTATTTCTCCAACCATCGGATGCTTCTAGGCTTCCCTCACGCTACGCTGGAACTTAGCTTCTTTCCTGTTGAAGGGATGAAGCGCTAATTAGGATGTACACTTTGCTTCAGCACCCTTCACTAAAACAGTATACTTGTATATTCTCTTGAGGACTTGAAGAGAAAATGGCCATATGTTCTGTAGCACTATAGCTCCTTACACAATATACAGTGCATTCAAGTCTATGGACACCATGGGGGCATTTTGTTTCTCACACAAATACATATATTTGTTATTGAAAATATTTTTTTGCAATAGGGTTTTACCAACTTCTAGGCTAATTTATGGCCAAATCAAAGTTCTTTGGTTATAAATAGGCTTAGAAGTTTGTTAAGGCAAGGAGAGAAAGTGACTGGAGGCTGAGTTGTCAGACAAGCTCACTGATGGATTTGCTAGTGAGCAGCAGTCTACAGTAGTGATGAGCGAGCATACTCGCTAAGGGCAATTGCTTGTACGAGCATTGCCCTTAGCGAATACCTGCCCGCTCAGGAGCAAAGATTCAGCTGCCGGCGGCGGGCAGGGAGCTGCGGGGGAGAGCGGGGAGGAACTGAGGGGAGATCTGTCTCTCCCTCCCCCCCCTCACGCTCTCTCCTGCTCACTGCCGCAACTCACCTGTCACCCGTGCCGGCAGCCGAACCTTTTCTCCCGAGCGGGGAGATACTCGCTAAGGACAATGCTCGGTCGAGCAATTGTCCTTAGTGAGTATGCTCGCTCATCTCTAGTCTACAGTTTACCATATAGTTTGACATATAGAAGCTGGAAAAGCCAAACAATGCACAAATGCTAATAAAACCCTGCAATACAAATACATGCATGCATTTAAGTTTAAAAAAATGCCCCCACCCCCCAAAGGTGTCTGTAATCTTTAAATGAGGTATACTGTAACTTTATAGCACTCTATTACACTTCCAATTAAACTGGAATTTTGCAAAAAGATAATCTGACTTTTGTACTGTAACTACATAAGAATGTTAATATTTTGGGGGGCTGTGGGTGTATGTATTTACATGTAATGCATACTTTATTACAGTCTTGCCTTAAAGGTGGTGTCTTAAGCAGAGTACAATACAGAGAGGGGCAAAACAGCCCAATGGCTCACCTTCCCCCAGTTACAGCTAATTATCATCAAACAGTAAGGGGAGCAAAAGTTATAAAAGTTCCTTTAGTTATGTAGAAGTTTCAGTATATAGAAGAGCAGTATAGTGTAAACAGGTAAGTTGGCTTATGGATCAGTGAAACACTGCTTATTTTAAGCTTTAGGCCATTGAAGGATACATGGCTTATAGAAAAAGGTGCAGATTCCAGGGCTGAAGTGAAAATCGACAACAGGCAGTACGGAGCAGTAAGGCTGCAGGAACTAAAGCCACCATCCTCAGGACTGGACTTTAAATTGAAGTTTTGTGCTACTCTGGATGTTAAACCATTACACGTCCGGTACAAGTGAAGGTGAGTTGCATTGTTTTCCCCATCCTGAGGTTAACTTCACACGGGCAAGTGCAATATCGGGCTGTGAACAACAGCCCAATATTACGCTTGCCAAAAAGCGATTTCTCCACAGATGCAATGCATTTTATATCAAGACCGCCTCACATCACTTCGGGGAAGTTGCAATGCCTCCGCCTGCCCAGTTGAAAACAATGGGCGATGTGAGGGCACACCCAAAGATAGGACATGGGAAGAGCTATCTACTAGTTGTTCATATAAGCCATTTCTATCCTGCAAAAGAACAATTATAAAGCCATTAAAGGACATCACATTGTCATTAGACTTGTCTTGGGTCTTATAGAAGAAAAATATAGCAATGCAATATAAATACAGTATATGTAAAAAACACATGTATATTTTACAAAGTCAGGGTTTAGTCACACGGGTGCATCGGCGCCCGTGTTACTGCACTAAAAGACGGCCGCGCTGCAGATGTGGACGAATCTCTGCACCGCTGAAAGAAACAACATGTGACTGGCTCCATTGCCGGTCATGTGTTCTTTCTTCGGCGCTGCGGGGAGTCGTCTGTCCTGTAGTGCGTCCGTCTTCTTCGTGCAGTAAGGGCTCAGTCACACGGGCGCATCGGCGCCCATGTGACTAAGCCCTCATCATAAAATCAATATTTCAAAAGGAGGCTGATTCCACACCTTGCAATACATCTATGATGGAAAAAATGATATTATGCTACTGTATGTTCCCATTCAAAAAAGTTGAGTATATGACAGGGTAACACTGAATGATAATGATGCTTTAACATTTTCTGGTTCACAGCCTTTTGTATTACAGTATGTCACAATCAGCACCAATAAGTGACACAAATAAAATGAATATTATAATGCATATATACAGCATATGTATGTACAGTACTGTGTAAAAGTTTTAGGCAGGTGTGGAAAAATGCTGCAAAGAATGTTTTTGCAAAAATAGAAGGAGTCTGATTGACTCCAAATGTATTCTGCAGCAGGACAACGACCCCAAATATCCCGCAAATGTCATTAAGAACTATCTTCAGCGTATAGAAGGGCAGCGAGTCCTGGAAGTGATGATTTGGCCCCCACAGAGTCCTGATCTCATCATTATCGCATCAGTCTGGGATTACATGAAGAGACAAAAGGATTTGAGCAAGCTGCATCTACAGAAGACCCGTGGTTAGTTCTCCAATACGTCTGGAACAACCTCCCTGCCGAGTTCCTTCAAAAACTGTTTGCAAGTGTCCCTTGGAGAATTGATGCTGTTCTGAAGGCAAAGGTCGGCCACACCAAATATTGATTTGATTTAGAATTCTCTTATGTTTGTACATTTTGCATTTTGTTAATTGACCAAAAAATTATTTACACTTCTATTTTTGAAAGTATTCTTACTTTGCAGCATTTCTTCACATTTGCCTAAATCGTTTGTGCAATACTATACATTTTTTATAAAACTTAAGGGAGATCTATCAGAAAAAAGGTATAAAAAGTATTTTACTGTCTTACTTCTTTACAGAGATGTAGTCACCTTAATTTACAGGTCCAAAGCATGAACCAATAATGACAAAGTCTAATGACAACGGGGGAGATTTTTTTAATAGTACCCCACTGTGCAAGTGGAGCTCTACTGTCTTTCCCCCATGAAGCGAACATCACATTGTCAACAGGTTGCACATCCTGTTCAAAAATGTATCACAGGCTAAAACCAAAAAGGAATTGGACTGGGCATTTTTTCTACTATTTTTCTAATAAGATTCCCAGTAAATAAGTTTCATTCTGTACGACTCTATGTTAGCAGAGTGAAATCAGAAGGAGACACACATGAATATCTTTAGGCATATGCAAAGTATGGGTGTTTATCCAGATGTGACCTTCCTTACCTTCCGTCATGGCTTAGACATATTCCCAGATGTGAGGCATCAAATGACCTGCTCTGAAAAAAAACAACATAATTTAGTGATACTCTGTCGGGGGATCTGTATGCTAGTATATGAGTTTACATGTGGTCACCTAGTGGTTGTGATGGAAATTGCGGCCTGTTGAGGGTTTTGTTAGCATGTTGAGGATTGTATTGAATTTGTATCTTGAGAAATTGAAGTAATACAGTGAATGGCTACTTTATTACAGACATCGTCCCTTTCATAATTGAAGATTCCCTTCATGGGGGTTAGACGTGTGACACTGGAGTGCAGCAGTTTTTTGTGTACCAGTTTCAATGTGAATCCACACTGAAATGAGAAAATCGAGTGATCTGAGCAATGTCCAACAAGTCCTGGTCATCGGTTCAAGAGTATTCAGGCCCAAGATTTCATACAATTCCAACCTTGTGGAGTTTATTCATGCAGCGGTGTGTAGCGTATATTGAAAATGGTGTGATCGAAAAGAAAAACATCCAGTGAAAGGAGATCTATCCACAAGAACAACTCAACTGCAAACAGGGTTAGTAAAGGATGTCAAGAATTGTTCGGATGAACATGTTGTGAAGTCAAGGAAACTGGGGCTAAATACAAAGCCGGTGCTCCAACTTAAATGTCCAAATGCACAACTTGTTGTTCCTTAGCATAATGGACTATAACAGCAGAAGACCAATTTAAGTGCTATTGTTGACCAAGAGAAACAGAAAGTCGAGCCTTCAGTGGGGACAAGAGTGCAAAAATTGGATCCCTGAGCAGTGGAAACACATCACCAGGTCAGACGAACCCAAGTTCAGGTTGCTCCATCTTGATGGAGGGGTTAGAATTTGGTGCAAGCAGCATGAATCAATGACCCTTCCTCTCAGCTGTTCAGAGCATGTCAGTACCTCCATCTCATTTGTGGCATCTACAAGAAGCTTCCTGTCCACATGGACCAATATTCAACGATTTAAGCACCTTGTGGAATCTACACCATGACAAACTGCTGCAATCTGAAAGCCAGAGAGGTTCCAACATGCTACCAGATGGCCATTTAGTGGATATTATATATGCAGTATATGTGTAGAATATTGAATTCATTGGGTTTAGGAATTTCCTGAATGTAAATTCTTTTTAAATACCAATACATTGCTTTTATCATGTGATGCCAGGGCAAATGGCACAGCCTTACAAATAAATACGCTCTAATAGCCACACTAAAAGATGACAAACACACTTTATATAATTGTGAATATTCCTCTTTATTCGGCTAAAATGAAGAAGCTGATCCATTTCATTGCCATATTGGATAAAATAGAATTGTATAAAGACGACATTTATGCATCGAACGCTCAATAATAAAAACAAGTCCTTGTAGGGCTTTAGCAAACAATAAAGCTTTTACTACAGCTCTAAAATATAGGCAAGAAAACCTACAACCACAGGACTGTAGAGAGACATTCATGCAAACCGCTCACGTTTGTAGACAATTCAGTATTACATAATTTGCATCATATTAGTCATCCGTATTAGCTCTTCTCTAATTAACGATCACATTTTCGCAGAGGTCCATAAAGGTTCACTTCTTTAACACTCTCATATCTATTTTTTTTCCTGTTAAGAAATAATTAGTCTGTAGTATTCCTCCCCGTCCCTGTTCCCCTCGTATCTTGGTGTTTTTCACATTGCACTGTTCTTTTGAAGCAGATCAAGATAATTAGAACACAAACGAACGGAGATGGAAAAACAGAGCATTTAAGACTGATCCTGTGGGTTGTAATTGAATGCTTCGAAAGTACTGTATTTACTTATTTGCTCAAATATTCTTTCGTTGCGTGCCTTGGGGAGAATGTTAACAATCTTTACTTTGTGTTTAAAGACTGTGTATCATACAATTACTTATTATTTGAAACAACTGTCTGCTGGACTGTACATCAATTTTTTTCTCCACTGTACTGAATGGAAACCCTTAGGCTGGATGCACGCGGTTGTGTTGCATCCGGGAACTTGAAAACGGATGAGAATAGGACATTCACTGTGGGAAAAACCACTCATGGATATAAAAACTCTACACACCCCTGTTAAAATGCTGTGTTTTTGTCATGGTAAGAATCCCACAAAGATGAATCATTTCACATTAATTTCCACCTTATAAAGCTCAGTTCTTCTAGGAGGATTTTCCTGATATTTTTGCATTTTTAAGCAAAAGTCGTAAAGAGCTTAGAGAAAATCAAAGGGTTCTGATTGTTGAAAGGTATCAGTCAGGAGAAGGGTGCCAAAACATTTTCAAGGCATTACATATACTATGGAACACCGTGAAGACGGTCAGCGAGAAGTGAAATTTGGCAAACAGTGACTTTACCAAGAACTGGATGTCCCTCAAAAATTGCTGATAGACACCGACCCAAAAAGACTGAATGCTGTCATAAAGTCAAAGGATGCATCAACAAAGCATTTGTTACGGTATACTACCCTTGATACGCCAGCCCGTGTGCCCTAGATCTCACCCATAACCCCTGTCCCTGCCTGCTTGGCTCGACTCCTGGCTAACCCCAAGCAGGCAACTGGGCAGCGGTCACTACTCTCGCTAGGGACCAAAAAGGGACGCTGGCATACTTGGATGGAAAGGGTAGAATACCGACAGAAAAGGCAGATGTAAATAACCAACATGAACAATACTAAGCTGAACAGAGGCAGATGGAAAAACCTGGCGGATAATAGCAAAGTATAGCAGACAAGATGACAGAGGCAGGAGACCAACAGAGGCAGACTAGCTAGCACACTGAGGGAAACCAATAACTGGCAGTGATTGCAAGTCTCTGCCTGACCTTTAAACAAAAGCCTCCGCCCAGGAGACAGCCAACTCCCAACAGAACATAATAAAAGGGAGCTCGTGCACGGCAGCTGCACTCACAGGTGCATGCGCGCACGGTGCCGCACGCCACCAGTACTACACCGCCCACGCCGGCCAGGCGCTCCGACCGCTGGACGCCTAACACCTCTGCCCCGGGAGGACCAGCAACCACCGCATGGTAACAGCATTAGTTTTAGGGTGTGCATATTTATGCAACCCAAGGTTTGGGGGTTTTTTCACCCTAAAAGATTTCAGCTTGTTTTTTAGTGAAATTATATAGATAATGGCTCTCGCTAAAGATGGAAATAAATCTCAAATTATTCCTCTTTGTTGAATTTTTTAACATGACAAGAACATGACATTTTAACGGGAGTGTGTAGGGTTTTTTATATGCAGTTTATGTATAACATCATGGACAGCACACAGCCCAAAATTGAGGCCCTAAAAGGAATTATTTGCCTTGCTAACTCTTACTATGGACATTTTTACTTTGTCTTGTAGGCACAATGGCATTAGCATAGGATAAAGATACACAAGATGAACAAATACTTCTATGCAGCTTCTTTGACTTGGTGACGAAGCACATCCATAACTTCCAAAATGGCTGACTAACATGTCTGAAATTTGTAGTAAAAAGACTTTAAAGGACTTCAAAGGAGTGTTCACCTCTGCCCCAAAGTGTGTAACAAGTAGCCGCTGTGAAAAAGCCCCCTACGGGTGCACGAAGAGCCATTGGTTAACAGCTTGAATGTAGCATCAGATCAAAGAGATTCCAGCAGTCCATCGTGAATAGATTTTAAGATTATCATTTATTATTCTGTCATCTAAAACATTAAAAGTATGCAGGCATGTCCTGAAGTAACCTACACTCTGCTGATGGATCTCTGGTCCTTAGTCATGGCTGAAAAGGTGCACATCTGACGCACACTGAAACCAAGACATGGACCAATAGCTGCATGCAGAAACATTACATCTTGATGAACCAAATATCAGCATTCAATGTCAAATTAATGCAGAAAAATGTATAAAAAGTCAAACAGGTAAGCATCAAATCATCTTTATAATTCATTTCTACGAGATAACGAGAATTAAGTTTGAAAATCAAGGCAGTGTTACATTTAAATTGTGAAGACTTCCAGTTACCACCCATGATCGGTCTCTGAACCTTTCCAATGCCATAGGGCAATGTATAACAATGAAGTGTTTTGCTGTTCCTGATGAGTTAATTTGTTTCTTGTCTGTGTAAGGGCGATTTAATCTCTATGCCATGGGTCCCGCTTCCTTGCACCCTTCGGGGAGCAGAAAAGGGGAATCCCCACAGCTGAGCAGGAAAGTGGAATCCCCACAGCTGAGCGGTTCCGTCTTAGGATGGAATTGAACAATACTGAACGAACCCTATTGACTATAATGGGGTCAGTTTGGTTTCCACTCGGCTTTTAGATAGAAGAAGCGCTGCACACATTGCTTTTAATTCTGGTATTTGGGGTTGGATCTACAGTAGAACCTCCAACCGGAGGTTGCAATTCAGATGTGAAACCGGCTTAATTGTTAGATATTCATTACTTCTAGTTTCGAATGGTACATGTCACATATCGGATATTACATTCTACACATTCTATGATATAAAGAGAACATGATTTTAACTGCAGTTCAGAAATCCCTTCATTCGATGGGTATTATTGTCTGGCAATAGACCGTCTTTAGTTTTGAGTGCAAATTTACAAGCGGAGCATCAGGCAATACCATGTTTATAAAAACTGCATTGTGTGAACCACACCTTAGATGGATTTTTGCAGCAGGATAGACTTGAAGATAGTAAATTTCCCAAGCATGTGACGCATCTAGAAACGCAGCGACAACCCAATGCAGTAATATTTTTAAAGATCGGACCTTGATTTAGTCTGGGAAGATATTTGAAAATGATGTCATTAATCATTAGGCGGAAAGGAGAAGAACAACAACACTATTTGATCCTGAAACCGTTTTTGGAATCTTATGTAAAGGGGCATTTCATCTAACATTGTCAGTATGGTTATATGCCTTCTTCAACATGTATTTTTTGCATCCTCTTGCATTCAACTTATTTTCAGTGTTACCATATTCCTTAATACATGATTTGTCGGGGCTGCAAATCTCTACTGCAATGGATGAATTCATCTTTTGGAGTGGATTTGATGGTATGCCAGGGATAGCCATTCAAAATGGTATTCCCTGCATGAGGTTTGCGATAAAGAAAAGTAATAACTTTGTTGGTGTCCCCATGTACTTGCAGAAAGATATCAAGGAAATTTACAGAGACCCGATGACTGGAATAAATGAACTTTATGGCTGCAATTTGGCCTATAGAGTATGAAGAGCAGCCTAGGAGCATAAATTGCTGTTCTGTGCAGACCAAGAGAAATAGAGTATTCAATATACATGGTGTCTGAAAAGTATGGAAACACCCATTTAGAATGAAAATGGTTTGGCAGATGGTGATCCAATTTTGCATACAAGCTGCAGGGGAAGGGGTAAACCTGTCACCAACATGATAGCCATTTTGATTGCCACCATCTTGCTTTAAATTCTAATTTTTCCACTGGGGATGTAGCTGTGTGATATATAAAAGTGGTAGAGAATTTCACAAGAAAAACAATGGAGTTGTTGTGGTGGTTCTTGGGTTGCTTCCTTCTAAGTTATCTGGTTCAAGTTTAGTATGTGATTCTCTATCTCCTGGCTTTAGTGGTAGTGCTGATAGGTGAGACGTGTTTGACCTCACCTCTGGGTAATTTGTCAGGACTATATAACCTGGCCTGGTGCTTGTCTTGAGTGTTGTTTAATTTTCAGTCTTTCTCTGGCCTTGGAAGACTGACAAATGGAAGACGCAGGCCTCTTGCTTGAGTCTTCTCAAATCTAAGTACAGCGGTTTATCTTTTACATCTAGTTTGCTGTGGTTTTCTCCTATCCCATGTAGGGTCAGCAAGTGGCCCAGGCACATGGTCAGGTTCGCCCTTATCAGGGCGGCTTACCTGCATATAGGCAGGTCCCTTTCATGGTTTAGGTTATTTAGGGACAGCGTTTCCCTTGTTGTCGTTATCTGTATTGTTTACCACTGTTTGATGTGCATTTACATGAGTATTTCAGGTTACGGATCCAGCGCATCATGGTTGGACTTGACAGAAGTGCTTCATACTCATGTTAAAACAGTGATTTTTCTTCATTACAGGTAACGTGAATGATGGTGATATCTCAAGCAGGACATGTTAAGATCATCCTTATGGCAAGTAAATGAAGCACACGCGTCATCACTGCGGATTTCAATCAATGTCACCAAACCAAAACTCCCATTATCCACAGTCCAGTTGCCAAACTTCTTTCCAAATTCCGGTTCTGTCGCTGATAAACCAGAATATGGACGACCATAAACCGTTATTGATGAAGCATAGGTAACCACAGTTCTGCCCTCTTTCAGCAGATTTTGATTCCTCAGCAACAGAATTTGGGGAAGGAAAACCCACCTGTCTATGTGAATCGTAGGTGTGACTCCCCCAAGGTCAATGTGATTTCTGCTGTAACCTGTAGGAAAGTGTAGGACTCCTTCTTCTTCCACAAGGAAACAATCACAGGGATTTTGTACCTGGACGCTACAGGTATGGCTTCTACCGCAGCTAGAACAGGAAATTCCTGATTCTATCTTCCAACAGGACAAGCCTCCACGCCCCATTTTCACAATGCAGTCAGAAGTGAGCTCAATAGACGACTACCAAACAGATGAATTGGCCATGTAGGTGGTGATAATAGTGGACGTCTACCTTGGCCTCCATGTTCCCTGGACCTTATGCTCTGTGATTTTTTTTTCCTCTGGGAGAGTGTTAAATATAGAGTTTGTAGAAGACATTGCATCAGTCAATCGTGATACACCACAACGTGTATGGCAGGAACCTGACTACAGGTTCAATGTCTGTTGAGTGACAAAGGGGGCTCACATTGATAACCTCTGATATACGAAATATTTTTGATGTTGTGCAACAAAACATTTTGAGTTTCTGTTTCCATTAATATCAAATTTATGTATCCGAGTGTCATTAAACGTGAGTTATGAGGGTTACAAATCGGGAAGATCATTTGTAATAATCTTGTACAACTTGCTTTATTAGTACCTGTATGGTATAGTGATGGTGCAGGCTCTGGAAGTGTGTATATGCTATATCCCATGGGAATCAGCTATGACTGACAGCTGACCTCCCATAGAGATAAGTCTGATCCTGGCCATTTAATCCTTTAAATGATCAATAGCAACCAATCAATAGTAATTAAAGGTATACAATGAGGACAAGCCTGCAGGAATGAATATTCCTAGATATTTAATGTTAGAACTGTGCCATTTAAACGGAAACTATTTTGCTAACTGGGAGACCTCTTCACCTGGTAAGGAAATATTTAAGGCTTCTGTCTTAGAGAGGTTAACCTTAGGGATTAGTTGGACGAGCAGATATACGCGCGTTTTTCCGCGCGGGAAAAAATACGCATGACCACATCCATTGCCATTATACAGTTTAGATCCAACATGAAGACCGTGCATACTGGGACTCCATCACAGGGCCATCGCCAAGTGCTCCATCTCCACAGCAAACAGTAATAAAGAAAGGGGACAGCCCTGTCTCGTCCCATTGCCATAGAGAATGAGGTCAATGTAATCCCGTTAGTCCGGACCTGGGCAGTAGGTATACTATTTGAGACCGAATTTTCCCGGGGCTAAGTCCAATTTGCTCAAGTGAAACATAGGCAAACACAGTGGAGCAGAGATCATTAGCAGATACTGTTTCAATTATGCTTTGCAATGTAGTATTATTGCGACGACCTCTGGTCTTCCATTTGTAACTGCAGAGATCTATTGAAAGCATGTTGTATAGACAGCATTTCTTCCAATTTAATTTGGCGCTGATCCATGGCTGAAGCTACCTGTTCTTGTGTAGATATTTGTTGAGACATAGAATGCAGCTCTGCCTTCAGTTTTGCGATAGCCTTTTCCTGATGTAATTTGGTATGTTGAATCATAGGTTCCAAGTCGCCTTTTGTAGGTAACTCATAAGGTAGAGCCCAAAGGTCATTGAACTGTGTGTGATTTATATAGTCCCTCAAAGTGGGGGAATCAGCAATGGAAAAGGAGCTAGACGGGGAACTGAATGATAAGGGTCTGACAGTATGCTGCATATGCTGTGCAGCATTTTCATCATGACAAGGTTGGTCCTCAACATATTACTCCTGGAGTGCTTCCCCTTCCCCATACTCAGCAACACTAGCCATTCCTATACCAAAGGAGAGAGAGATGAACAAGGACTGGAGGGCAGGAGAAGCCTGAAGCACCCCATCGGTTTGCAGGAGAGAAGGAAACTGTGGTTCAGGAGAGGAGGGAACATCCTGGAAGGCACCTGGAGTAGCCTTATGTGCCAGTGGGTCCTCCTGAGTAGGCAGCTGAGAGCAACACACGGTGCCAACCAGGTCCCGACACTATGAATCCTGTGGAGAGCATATAACTCTGGAGATATCAGTCTCTGTAGCTGCTGGAGTAAGGAAGTGTTGCATCCTGAACACTTCTCCATCTTCTCCATAGGATGTGAGTTGCAGGCAGCTCATGTCAGGTGAAAGATAGGCAGCTCATGTCAGGTGAAAGAAAGGCTAGATAGTGATGTCCATGTTAAGAGATCAGCAGGGATGCATCTTCACAGCACCATGTTAAAGCCCTTCCCCCCTCATAATAGTTTTTTTAACAATAGAGCAAAGAGAATTTTTAAGTGTGGTACCCATCAGGAGTTCTACAGGTCTGTGTTACGGCACTCTGCCCCCCGAGCGCCAGGTGGGGTGCCCTGAACTTCCCGCACCCCACTGTCCCTGCCTACTTGCCTCGGCCCTGGCTAACCCCAGTCGGACAACTGGGCGGCGATCCCTGCTCTGGCTAGGGACCTGGCGACTACCTAGATGGAACTTAACTAACGGGGGGCAGAGTGCCGACAGAAGAGGCAGGTGGAACAGACCAACAGAACTTACAAGGCAGAGAAGGCTGGAGATGGAGCTCACAAGCAAACAGGAAGGACACTGACTAGCAACTAGAGCAGACTGAGACAGACCTGACTAGAGGCTAACAGAACCAATAACTGACAGTGAGCTCAGGTCACTGCCAGCCTTTTACCTTCAAGCCTCCGCCCAGGGGCGGAGAGTGGGAGACGCCGACTGTCCCACTGTTGCATATGGAAGGTGGAGGAGAGCGGGCGGCACCCTACGGGTGGACTTGCCCATGCCGCTGCACGCTGGCTGCTCCACGCTGCCGGGAGAGCCCCGACAGCAGAGCTCTGGGACGCCGGAGCTGACATCGGAGCGGCGCGCGCCGCCCTGCATGGTAACAGTCTGGCTTCATGCATCTTGTATTTTTGATTAGATACGTTTTTTTCTAAAGGAAGCCACTTTCTTCCTTCTTACAGAAAATCCTCTCCTTCTTTCTTGAAATCTGTTGTTTGATCTAAATATCAGAGATCTTCTCCTCTGGTCATGAAAGGACTTGGGTGCTGATTTTTTTTTTTTTTCAGGGAAATTTTGTTCTTTGGTTTCTTTTGAGGCCTTGAGAATTTTTTCTTGTTGGGGCCCAAAAATGGATTCTGACCTTAGACTCTTAGAGCCCTGGCTACTGGAACTGAAGACATAGCTACTTTTACTGCTGCAAAGGAGGAGTTATATACTTTTTTTTTAAAAATATGACTCTGGATCTTTTAGAAGAACTGATTATTCTGATAGGAAAAATGGCCCTATGGATTGCTTATCTACCACTAGATCGACTTTTCCGAGTCGTTTGATGATTTTTTTATCTTATCTGAAGATTGTTTTGAAGCCAAATCAAATTCGACTTGTGGCCACAACTGTCACAGGAGCCCCCTATGGCCATGGGATGGTGGCCACTGATACAGCTAGCCGAATCTCCATTACATACACAGGACTGCTTTCTCCACTGTGAAGGCACAGTATAATCTCCCTCATTCCACCTCAGTGTACTGTGATGTCTGGAGCCAAGGGCGGTAAGTGAGGTTATGCAACCGAGCGTGCACCATCACAGTGGAGATGGCAGTTCTGTGTATGTAATGAGGATTCAGTTAGCTGTATCAGTGCCAGAGCAGAGGTCTTTTGAGAGCGGGTTTGCATGTGATGGGAATGACCTTTGCTGGAAGAAAATAACAGCAGTGGAGGCGGACACATATGCGACCACACATGCGCAGTCAACATGGCTTGAAGGGAGGATCGTGCATGTGCGTTCACTGCAAGTCAGACACGGGCCCTATACAATACAATGAACAGTGATGTCCTGTAAACATGGACAGGACTACATTGTCCTACCCCATGTGACAGATTTATGGGACGTCAATGTCCGGTACTAATTAATTACGTCATGTAACACGTGATCCGTGATATGATCTTGAAACGGGCACATTTGGGGGACAGGAAATATCAAGCAGGCTGGAAGATCTTTTAGACACATAATAAAATAACTTGAACAACCCCTTTAATTACTGCCTGTTAACCTGTCTCTCCTGATTGTACCTAGTGGACTTCTATCCATCAGTGATTGTGCTGCCGTAGGACAATCAAGAATCATGCCTATTTCTTCTATTATGGCAGGGGTGCTAGGTTATATGTGAAAGAAAGATCTCACAAAACCTTTTAGGGCGCCTGTCCACCGGCGATGATTCGCCGGCGGTAAATCACCGGTGAATCACTCTGTCTGAAGCTTTACATTAAAAAATTGCATGCCGCGTTTTGACGCGATTGAACCTATCTGTTAGATAGGCTTGGCGCGAAGAGCTGTCAGCTTTGACCTGCTCCCAGGCGGCGGCTCCCGCGGTGAAGAATTGCTATGGGATATTGCTACGCCTGTGGACAGGCAGCCTGAAGGTGAAAATTGCTTGCAACTTTAACAGATTAAGGGTACATGCACAGGGCCTTTTTTTCTGCCCAATTTTTGAACCGAAAAATCAGTCCAAAAATCGTCCGGAAATAACACAATTTATTTGCTTACTCAAGCGAGTAGTGCCTTAAGCAAGTACCTGCCTGCTCGTCTCAAAAGACTCGGGTGCCGGCGGAGGAGAGCAGTGAGTAGCGGGAGTGAGCGGGAGGGAGAGAGTGAGAGAGATCTCCCACCTCCGTTCCTCCCCGCTCTCCCCCGCCGCTCCCCGCCCCCCGCCCCCCGCCGGCACTCAAATCTTTTGAGACGAGCGGGCAGGTACTCGCATAAGGCACTACTCGCTCGAGTAGTTTGCCTTAGTGAGTACGCTTGCTCATCTCTAATACACACATATTTTTTTTACTTGGATATAAAGTCTGATGTGATATCTGAGTGATGTTTGATGCAAGAATTTTGAGTGCAACTTTTCAATCTCGCGTATGAATGTACCCTTAACTTGTATAAATATAAATTTAAATTAAAAAGTGTTCAGAAAAGAACAAATTAAACTTTCACAGCTTTGTAGTTTTCAGTTACTTGGCACCTCTTTTATACATATATAGTTTAGAACTCATGCTGTTGCTGGGCAATCTCTTCAGTTAGATGTGAAAGCGACTGCAAAGATCTGGCATCGATGCTTAACACCACCCACGAACAATGGATCGTATTCCAATTACCCAAAAGAATATTGAATCAAGTCTATAGCAAGGATAAGTATTCCTTTGAGTTTAGATGACTTCTTTTATTGGTGATATATTCTGTTCATGACTCCACAAGACTGGACTCATAGGGTGATATTTTATGAACACCAATAAAATACTGTGTGATACTGCGTGGCATTGGAAATCATTGGTGGCTTTCAAGACTCTAGTTTACTCCTTGACCATTGCTGTAATCTGCCACTGGAGAACACTTTGGGTCTGAGAAGCTTGCAATGATTTCTAATATAATGAGCTCCCACAAGGATCAATAGAAAAAGTATTTTTGTTTGAACTGCTAATTCATCTATCTTATTTGTCATTTTAATGTTCAATTTTCTATGTATATGACAACTACCTAAAACCTCATTAAGGTCCTTACGTGGTGATCAAATCATTACGTTTTGCTATAAAACAAAAGCAAACACATTTACTAATAGGATTGATCGCTGCTAGAGATGAGCGAGCACCAAAATGTTCGGGTGCTCGTTGCTCGAGTCGAACTTTCCGCGATGCTCGAGGGTTCGTTTCGAGTAACGAACCCCATTGAAGTCAATGGGCGACTCGAGCATTTTTGTATATTGCCGATGCTCGCTAAGGTTTTCATTTGTGAAAATCTGGGAAATTCAAGAGAGTGATGGGAACAACACAGAAATGGATAGGGCAGGCGAGGGGCTACATGTTGGGATGCATCTCAAGTTCCCAGGTCCCACTATTAAGCCACAATAGCGGCAAGAGTGCCCCCCCCCCCCAACAATTTTTACTTCTGAAAAACCCTCATTAGCAATGCATACCTTAACTAAGCACCACACTACCTCCAACAAAGCACAATCACTACCTGCATGACACTCCGCTGCCACTTCTCCTGGGTTACATGCTGCCCAACCCCCCCCCCCCCCCCCCCCCGCGCGACCCAGTGTCCACAGCGCACACCAAAGTGTCCCTGCGCAGCCTTCAGCTGCCCTCATAGCCACACCACCTTCATGTCTATTTATAAGTGCGTCTGCCATGAGGAGGAACCGGAGGCACACACTGCAGAGGGTTGGCAGGGCCAGGCAGCGACCCTCTTTAAAAGGGGTGGGGCGATAGCCCACAATGCTGTACAGAAGCAATGAGAACTCCAATCCTGTGCCACCTCCGTCAGGAGCTGCAAACGTGGGCATAGCAATGGGGAATCCATGTGCCACACAGTATTCATTCTGTCAAGGTGTCGCATAGCTCAATCCATACTGCAAGGGGAAAGCCGTCAGCGCTCTGCCCTCTACCCAAGTCAGTCAGTGTCTCTGTGCCAGGCAGGTCAAACACCGCGATGGGAACTAAGTTTGCACCAACAGCATAGGTGAGTCCTAGGAAGCCCAAGACATGAAAAAAATTGATCTGAGCGGCCAAACATGGCAGACTTGCACCGCGCCGACGACATAGGCCTCGGCCCACAGCTTCAGCAATCCTAGGCAGGAAGCGGGCTTTCACTACACCCAGGACATAGGCCTCTGCACAAACCCTCAGCAATCGCATGCCTACAGCGGACTCCAATGCTAGCATAGCTGTGCATGTCTCATTAGCGCTGTATTGCTCCTGTAGTTTGTCCCAATGCAGTGCCCCGGATAGTAGAGCTAACATCAGATTAAATACAGGTGGGCTTCGGGCCACACTGCATGCCCCAGTCAGACTGGGGTTCTTTATAAGTAGACACAGGCAGGTACAACTCCGTGTGGACCGACAGCATGGGTGGGTCCAAGGAAGCCACCGGCATTACATAAATAAATCCCATTGCATTGCCCAGCACAGCTGAGGTAACGTCAGATTAAATGCAGGTGGGCTTCGGCCCACACTGCATGCCCCCGTCAGACTGGGTTTTTTTTATAAGCAGACACAGGCAGGTACAACTCCCTAATGTGAAGTCCGTGTGGACCCAAAGCATGGGTGGCTCCCTGGAACCCACCGGCGGTATATAAACAAATCCCATTGCAGAGCTAACGGCAGATACAATACAGGTGGGCTTCGGCCCACACTGCATGCCCCAGTCAGACTGGGGTTCTTTATAAGTAGACACAGGCAGGTACAACTCCGTGTGGACCGACAGCATGGGTGGGTCCCAGGAAGCCACCGGCATTACTTAAATAAATCCCATTGCATTGCCCAGCACAGCTGAGGTAACGTCAGATTAAATGCAGGTGGGCTTCGGCCCACACTGAATGCCCCAGTCAGACTGGGTTTTTTTTATAAGTAGACACAGGCAGGTACAAATCCCTAATGTGAAGTCCGTGTGGACCCAAAGCATGGGTGGCTCACTGGAACCCACCGGCGGTACATAAACAAATCTCATTGCAGTGCCCTGGACAGCAGAGCTAACGTCAGATTAAATGCAGGTGGGCTTCGGCCCACACTGCATGCCCCAGTCAGACTGGGGTTCTTTATAAGTAGACACAGGCAGGTACAACTCCGTGTGGACCGACAGCATGGGTGGGTCCCAGGAAGCCACCGGCGTTACATAAATAAATCCCATTGCATTGCCCAGCACAGCTGAGGTAACGTCAGATTAAATGCAGGTGGGCTTCGGCCCACACTGCATGCCCCAGTCTGACCGGGGTTTTTAATATATAGACACTGGAAGGTACAAATCCGTAATGTGAAGTCCCTGTGGACCCAAAGCATGGGTGGCTCCCTGGAACCCACCGGCGGTACATAAATGTATCCCATTGCAGTGCCCTGCTCAGCAGAGCTAACGTCAGATACAATACAGGTGGGCTTCGGCCCACAGTGCATGCCCAAGTCAGACTGGTAATATGTACCTTAACAGTAACCGCGTTGGTGGGAATGTGGTGGCTACTGCGGACCTAGTTTTATTTAGTTGGTTTTCAGAATGTGGCCAGGATTAAGTGGGCCGTGGCGGGGGATGGTTGGGGGGCTCTCTTGTTGTGTCGTTAAAGGTGAAATTCTTGGACTGCCACCAGACGGACCGATGCAAAGGTATTTGCCAGGAATGTTTTCATTGTTGGAGGAGGAGGGGGATGTTTTTGAGACACTACGTGTCCTCTCCACGTGTCCGTGGTTATATGCACCTTAACAGTTACCGCGTTGGTGGGAAATGGCCTCGCTGCCATCATGTCTTTGGGAAGCCTCCGTTTCCACACCCCAGTGACATAGCATTAGCAGCGGTATAGGCAGAGCCCAGAATTAGTAAAATTTCAGTGGTAGCATTAGGGACAGGCCCCAGTAAGATATCACTAGCAGCAGTATAGGGGGAGCACAGTATTAGCTCCATTACAGTAGTAGTAGCAGTCAAGACAGGCCCCAGTAACAATTCCGAAGCAGCAGTATAGGGGGAGCACAGTCTTAGTTCTATTTCAGTAATAGTAGCAGTCAAGACAGGCCCCAGTAACAATTCCGAAGCAGCAGTATAGCAGGAGCACAGTCTTAGTTCCATTTCAGTAGTAGTAGCAGTCAAGACAGGCCACAGTAACATTCCCATTGCAGCAGTTTAGGGAGATAACAGTCTCTTTCACATTTCAGTAGTTGCAGTATAGACAAGGCCCCAGTTACATTTATGTAGCAAAAGTGTAGGCCAACCCCACACACTTTCCTGTACCATGAGTGCAGGTGAAGCCCATAAAAATTACTAGGATTACACTGTAGGCGAGGGCCCCAAAAAATTGGTGTACCAACAGTACTAATGTACCTCAGAAAAATTGCCCATGCCCAACCAAGAGGGCAGGTGAAACCCATTAATCGATTTGGTTACTGTGGCTTAATTTGTAACTAGGCCTGTAGGTAGCCCAGTTAAAATAAAAATTGGTTCAGGTGCAAGTTTCAACGCTTTAATGAGAATTGAAACGTATAAACATTGTTTACAAAAGTAATATGACTGAGCCTTGTGGGCCTTAGAAAAATTGCCCGTTCGACGTGATTACGTGAGGTTTCAGGAGGAGGAGCAGGAGTAGGAGGATGAATATAATACACAGATTGATGAAGCTAAAAGTTCCCCATTTTTTATGGTGATAGAGAACGATGCTTCCATCCGCGGGTGCAGCCTACGTATTGTTTAGGTATCGCTGCTGTCCACTGCTGGAGAAGAGAAGTCTGGGGAAACCCAGGCTTTGTTCATCTTGATGAGTGTAAGCCTGTCGGTTGACAGGCGGGTACGCTTATCTGTGATGATTCCCCCAGCCGCACTAAACACCCTCTCTGACAAGACGCTAGCCGCAGGACAAGCAAGCACCTCCAGGGCATACAGCGCGAGTTCAGGCCACGTGTCCAGCTTCGACACCCAGTAGTTGTAGGGAGCAGAGGCGTCACGGAGGACGGGCGTGCGATCGGCTACGTACTCCCTCACCATCCTTTTACAGTGCTCCCGCCAACTCAGCCTTTACTGGGGAGTGGTGACACAGTCTTGCTGGGGAGCCATAAAGCTGTAAAAGGCCTTGGAGAGTGTTCCCCTGCCTGCGCTGTACATGCTGCCTGATCTCCGCGCCTCCCCTGCTACCTGGCCCTCGGAACTGTGCCTTCTGCCACTAGCGCTGTCGGAGGGGAAGTTTACCATCAGTTTGTCCGCCAGGGTCCTGTAGTATAGCATCACTCTCGAACCCCTTTCCTCTTCGGGTATGAGAGTGGAAAGGTTCTCCTTACACCGTGGGTCGAGCAGTGTGTACACCCAGTAATCCGTAGTGGCCAGAATGCGTGTAACGCGAGGGTCACGAGAAAGGCATCCTAACATGAAGTCAGCCATGTGTGCCAGGGTACCTGTACGCAACACATGGCTGTCCTCACTAGGAAGATCACTTGCAGGATCCTCCTCCTCCTCCTCAGGCCATACACGCTGAAAGGATGACAGGCAAGCAGCATGGGTACCCTCAGCAGTGGGCCAAGCTGTCTCTTCCCCCTCCTCCTCATGCTCCTCCCCCTCCTCCTCCTCCTTCTCCTCCTCCTCAACACGCTGAGCTATAGACAGGAGGGTGCTCTGACTATCCAGCGACATACTGTCTTCCCCCGCCTCCGTTTCTGAGCGCAAAGCATCTGCCTTTATGCTTTGCAGGGAACTTCTCAAGAGCTATAGCAGAGAAATGGTGACGCTAATGATTGCAGCATCGCCGCTCACCATCTGGGTAGACTCCTCAAAGTTTCCAAGGACCTGGCAGATGTCTGCCAACCAGGCCCACTCTTCTGTAAAGAATTGAGGAGGCTGACTCCCACTACGCCGCCCATGTTGGAGTTGGTATTCCACTATAGCTCTACGCTGCTCATAGAGCCTGGCCAACATGTGGAGCATAGAGTTCCACCGTGTGGGCTCGTCGCACAGCAGTCGGTGCACTGGCAGATTAAACCGATGTTGCAGGGTCCGCAGGGTGGCAGCGTCCGTCTTGGAGTTGCGGAAATGTGCGCTGACCCGGCGCACCTTTCCAAGCAGGTCTGACAAGCGTGGGTAGCTTTTCACAAACCGCTTAACCACCAAATTAAAGACGTGGGCCAGGCATGGCACGTGCGTGAGGCTGCTGAGCTGCAGAGCCGCCACCAGGTTACGGCCGTTGTCACACACGACCATGCCCGGTTGGTGGAGGCGGTGAACAGGGGCGGTGAACGGGCTTCATCCCACCTTGTAGGGTGCTTGGCCATCATATGCCTGCGCATGCTGGTGGTGGTGAGGCTGGTGGTGGTGGCTCCCCAGCTGATCTTGGCGCGACAAACCTTGCACACCACTGTTCGTCGGTCGTCTGCACTCTCAGTGAAAAACTGCCAGACCTTTGAGCACCTCGGCTTCTGCAGGGTGGCATGGCGCGAGGGGGCGCTTTGGGAAACAGTTGGTGGATTATTCGGTCTGGCCCTGCCTCTACCCCTGGCCACCGCACTGGCTCTTCCAACCTGCCCTGCTGCTGCACTTGCCTCCCCCTCTGAAGACCTGTCCTCAGTAGGCTTAGCAAACCAGGTGTGGTCAGTCACCTCATCGTCCAGCTGCTCTTCCTCCGAATCCTCTGTGCGCTCCTCCCTCGGACTTACTGCCCTTACTACTACCTCACTGATCATCGTCATCGTCCTCCTCACCCACTGAAAGCTCTTGAGACAGTTGCCGGAAGTCCCCAGCCTGATCCCCCGGACCCCGGGAACTTTCCAAAGGTTGGGCATCGGTCACGACAAACTCCTCCGGTGGGAGAGGAACCTTTGCTGCCCAATCTGGGCAGGGGCCCGAGAACGGTTCCTGGGAGTCTGCCTGCTCCTCAGAATGTGTCATTTTCATGGTGTGAGGAGGCTAGGAGGAAGGAGGAACAGCAGCCAGAGGATTCAGAGTTGCAGCTATGGATGGCGTAGAAGACTGGGTGGTCGATAGTTTGCTGGATGCACTTTCTGCCATACACGACAGGGCCTGCTCACACTGCTCATTTTCTAATAAAGGTCTACCACGTGGACCCATTAATTGTGAGATGAATGTGGGGACCCCAGAAACTTGCCTCTCTCCTAATCCCGCAGCAGTCGGCTGCGATACACCTGGATCAGGAGCTCGGCCTGTGCCCACACCCTGACTTGGGTCTCCGCGTCCTCGCCCGCATCCACGTCCTCTAGGCCTACCCCTACCCCTCAGCATGGTGTATTACCAGTAGTGCAGAAACAGAACGCTGTAATTAAATGTGCCGCTTATTGGCCTGTGGTTGGAGGCTGACTTCGCTTACGGAACGCACAGCAGAGCCAGGAAACAATTATGCGCAAGCCTGTAGTGAGACCTAGGTGCATATGACTGAGCTACTGGAATTCACAGGGCAGAACCAGTCAAGTGGCCAAAGGCCAGTGGTAGGCCTTAAGTATTTTGCTTCTATTTTTTTAAATTGTGAGGTGAAAAACCAGACAGACCAGACCGTATATTATGTATACTGTTTCCCTCTGGCGGGATGACGGCGGCCATGTAACAGGCACAGCAGAGCCAGGAAACAATTATGCGCAAGCCTGCTGTAACGCTTAGCTGGGTATTAATTAGCGACTACTACCCCCAGCAGACACGCAGTAAACTGAAGACGGTCACAGGCAGCCCAAATATAGTATTTTCCCCATTTTTTTTGAAAAAGCCCACTGCCTATATAGCCAGTATACCTCTTTCCCTGTACCACTGTCCCTGCCTCACCAGTACTGCCCCTATACTGAGTAAAATGACTGCTCACTGAGGACGCTATGGTCTGCACGCCCGATATACAAAAAAAAAAACAATTTGTGCAACAGTGCTAAAAGCAGCCTCAACAGTACTGCACACGGTCAGATGTGGCCCTAAGAAGGACCGTTGGGGTTCTTGAAGACTGAAATAACACCTAACACTCTCCCTATAGCAGCAACAGCATCAGCAGCACCTTCCCTGATCTCTGTCAGCATGCATCTGTGGCGAGCCGCGGGCGGGGAAGATTTAAATACTGGGGTGTCATCTGATCTCCCCAGCCACTCACTGCAGGGGGGTGGTTTAGGGCTGGAATGTCACGGGAGGAAGTTGTAATGCCTTCCCTGTGCTTCTATTGGCCAGAAAAGCGCGCACATTTCTCAGGGAAGGAAATGTAATGCAGTCGAGCACCGCGTGGTACTCGTCTCGAGTAACGAGCATCTCGAACACCCTAATACTCGAACGAGCATCAAGCTCGGACGAGTACGCTCGCTCATCTCTAATCACTATACGAAGAAAGGGAGATACACTGACAGACAAAAATAATGGAACTGCCTGGTACACCAATCCACAGATTGAAATCAAGCAGAGAGGCAGACCCTGCATAAGATGTATGTCTAGTAGAGACAAGCAAATCTTAAGAAGAACACTGTATGTCTTCTACATGGATTCTAAAATGCAACTAACTTTCATTTGCTACAAATCTTTTTAAGTCTAGAGGCTAAAATACTTGCCGTTAAAATTAGAAAAGAAAGCTCTGATACTTAAAGGGGTTGTCTGGTTCAGAAAACCAATTGATATATATTGTATTCAGAGGTGTAACTTGAAGCTCCTGGGCCCCAATGCAAAACCTGTAATGGGGCCCCCAACTATAATGCTTTATTCATAGTACTGGGCTCTCTATATGGAGAAGAGGGGCCTTATGGGCCCCCTAAGGCTCCTGGGCCCGGGTGCAACCGCATCCCCTGCATCCTCTACAGTTACGCCCCTGATCGTATTAGAGCAATCTGGATTCATTTGGCCTTGAGGCATGAACAAATATATCTGACTTTGGAGGACACAGCAAGTTTATGCATGTGCGTGGATGGTGAGTGTGACACAGGTTACATGGATATGATGTGTGGTGGGCACGACCGCGAGGGAGTCTGTGCCATTTCTAAACATCGGCAGTGGCTCCACTGTTTCCCTCACGAATGGCGTCAACCCCAATGGGGTAAAAATGGAGGCAAAAATGGGGGCTTAAGTAAGATGTTTGGCGCTACCCAACAGTTGGGCAGGATACAGTGGTAAATGTGTTTGCCGTGACACCAGTCTGTATACAGCCCAGAGCCTGTTCCAGACAAAATAATAATGAAAAATAAAATGAGAAATTATCCTTTCTACCTGAGTGTGGTGTGGTACCTCAGTGTTGATGGTTCCGTGGTGGGAAGGGAATTTAGGAGACAGGATTAGCGATGAAAACAGTATAACAGTTTTATTTCTGGGAGAATTTCTTATTAAAGGCATTGCATTGCATTTCTCTTCTTTATGATGCAGATTATAGTTACATGCAGAGATCATATTCGTACTCTTCAATGACATAAATACTTGAACCCTCCTAATTTTAATACCTTTAAAGTGTTTTTAGTAAAAATAAAAAGTTATTTGTACTCACGTTCAATGTTGCTATCTGGCTACTGATAGTTGGCACTGTTCTGTCCCCTCTGATTTCTGCTTTGGTTGATCATGTCACACACTCATGATGGCTGTGAAGTCTGTGGACATTCTCCGGCCTCAGTGTTTGCAAGGCTGGGATTGACTGTTGCAATTATATATGTGTCACGTGATCGCCAAATATGGAAGTCAGAGGGGACAGTGCGGTGCAGCCGGGGAATGACAGAGGAGTTGAGTATATTCTGTTTTTAGTTTATCATATAATTAAGGAGAAAAGCAAAAGGAGGTAGTATACATAAGGGGGGCAGAAGGTGGCATAAAATCTGAAAGGTGGCTGAAGGTGCTGTTAAATCTAAATATGGCATTATATCTAAAAGGGGGCTAAATGTGGCATATATATGTTTAAACAGGGCAAAAGGGGATATTATTTCTAAAGGGGTGCAAGTGGATACATTATGACTAGAGATGAGCGAACGTACTCGTCCGAGCTTGATACTCGTTCGAGTATTAGCGTGTTCGAGATGCTAGTTACTAGAGGCGAGCACCACGCGATGTTCGAGTTACTTTCACTTTCATCTCTGAGACGTTAGCACGCTTTTCTGGCCAATAGAAAGACAGGAAAGGCATTACAACTTCCCCCTGCGACGTTCAAGCCCTATACCACCACCCTGCAGTGAGTGGCTGGCGAGATCAGGTGTCACCCGAGTATATAAATCGGCCCCTCCCACGGCTCGCCACAGATGCATTCTGACAGAGATCAGGGAAAGTGCTGCTGGTGCCGGAGCTGCTATAGGGAGAGCGTTAGGAGTGATTTTAGGCTTCAAGAACCCCAACGGTCCTTCTTAGGGCCACATCTGACCGTGTGCAGTACTGTTGAGGCTGCTTTTAGCAGTGTTGCACAATTTTTTTTTTTGTATATCGGCCGTGCAGAGCATTGCGTCCTCAGTCTGCAGTCATTGTACAGAGTATAGGGCCAGTACTGGTGAGGCAGGGAAAGAGATATTCAGGCTATATAGGCAGTGGGCTTTTTCCAAAAAATTGGGGAAAAATACTATATTTGGGCTGCCTGTGACCGTCTTCAGTTTACTGCGTGTCTGCTGGGGGTAGTAGTCCTAATTAATACGCAGCTAAGCGTTACAGCAGGCTTGCGCAAAATTGTTTCCTGGATCTGCTGTCTCTGTTACATCAGCACCGTCATCCCGCCAGAGGGAAACAGTATACATAATAATATACGCTGCCTACAGTATCTATCTTCTGGGGGTAGTAGTCCTAATTAATACGCAGCTAAGCGTTACAGCAGGCTTGCGCAAAATTGTTTTCTGGATCTGCTGTCTCTGTTACATGATCGCTGTCATCCCGCCAGAGGGAAACAGTATACATGATATTATACGCTGCTTACAGTATCTATCTGCTGGGGGTAGTAGTCCTAATTAATACGCAGCTAAGCGTTACAGCAGGCTGGCGCAAAATTGTTTCCTGGATCTGCTGTCTCTGTTACATCAGTGCCGTCATCCCGCCAGAGGGAAACAGTATACATAACATTATACGCTGCCTACAGTATTTATCTGCTGGGGGTAGTAGTCCTAATTAATACGCAGCTAAGCGTTACAGCAGGCTTGCGCAAAATTGTTTCCTGGATCTGCTGTCACTGTTACATCAGCGCCGTCATCCCGCCAGAGGGAAACAGTATACATAATATTATACGCTGCCTACAGTATCTATCTGCTGGGGGTAGTAGTCCTAATTAATACGCAGCTAAGCGTTACAGCAGGCTTGCGCAAAATTGTTTCCTGGATCTGCTGTCTCTGTTACATCAGCGCCGTCATCCCGCCAGAGGGAAACAGTATGCATAATATTATACGCTGCCTACAGTATCTATCTGCTGGGGGTAGTAGTCCTAATTAATACGCAGCTAAGCGTTACAGCAGGCTGGCGAAAAATTTTTCCTGGATCTGCTGTGCGTTCCGTAAGGGAAGTCAGCCTCCAAACACAGGCCAATAAGCGGCACATTTAATTACAGCGTTGTGTTTCTGAACTACTGGTAATACAGCATGGGGTAGGCCTAGAGGACGTGGACGCGGGCGAGGATGAGATGGCCCAAGTCAGGGTGTGGGCACAGGCCGAGCTCCTGATCCAGGTGTATCGCAGCCGACTGCTGCGGGATTAGGAGAAAGGCACGTTTCTGGCGTCCCCACATTCATCTCACAATTAATGGGTCCACACGGTAGACCTATATTAGAAAATGAGCAGTGTGAGCAGGTCCTGTCGTGGATGGCAGAAAGTGCATCCAGCAATCTATCGACCACCGAGAATTCTGCGCCGTCCACTGCTGCAACTCTGAATCCTCTGGCTGCTGCTCCTCCTTCCTCCCAGCCTCCTCACTCCATTACAATGACACATTCTGAGGAGCAGGCAGACTCCCAGGAACTGTTCTCGGGCCCCTGCCCAGAATGGGCAGCAATGGTTCCAAATCCTCTCCCTGTGGAGGAGATTGTCGTGACCGATGCCCAACCTTTGGAAAGTTCCCGGGGTCCGGGGGATGAGGCTGGGGACTTCCGACAACTGTCTCAAGAGCTTTCAGTGGGTGAGGAGGACGATGACGATGAGACACAGTTGTCTATCACTCAGGTAGTAGTAATTGGAGTAAGTCCGAGGGAGGAGCACACAGAGGATTCGGAGGAAGAGCAGCAGGACGATGAGGTGACTGACCCCACCTGGTTTGCTACGCCAACTGAGGACAGGTCTTCAGAGGGGGAGGCAAGTGCAGCAGCAGGGCAGGTTGGAAGAGGCAGTGCGGTGGCCAGGGGTAGAGGCAGGGCCAGACCGAATAATCCACCAACTGTTTCCCAAAGCGCCCCCTCGCGCCATGCCACCCTGCAGAGGCCGAGGTGCTCAAAGGTCTGGCAGTTTTTCACTGAGAGTGCAGACGACCGACGAACAGTGGTGTGCAACCTTTGTCGCGCCAAGATCAGCCGGGGAGCCACCACCACCAGCCTCACAACCACCAACATGCGCAGACATATGATGGCCAAGCACCCCACAAGGTGGGACGAAGGCTGTTCACCGCCTCCAGTTTGCACCGCTGCCTCTCCCCCTGTGCCCCAACCAGCCACTGAGATTCAACCCCCCTCTCAGGACACAGGCACTACCGTCTCCTGGCCTGCACCCACACCCTCACCTCCACTGTGCTCGGCCCCATCCACCAATGTCTCTCAGCGCACCGTCCAGCCGTCGCTAGCGCAAGTGTTGGAGCGCAAGTACGCCGCCACGCACCCGCACGCTCAAGCGTTAAACGTGCACATAGCCAAATTTATCAGCCTGGAGATGCTGCCGTATAGGGTTGTGGAAACAGAGGCTTTCGAAGGTATGATGGTGGCCGTGGCCCCGCGCTACTTGGTTCCCAGTCGCCACTACTTTTCCCAATGTGCCGTCCCAGCCCTGCACGGCCACGTCTGCCGCAACATTGTACGCGCCCTCACCAACGCGGTTACTGCCAAGATCCACTTAACAACAGACAAGTGGACAAGCACAGGCGGGCAGGGCCACTATATCTCCCTGACGGCACATTGGGTGAATTTAGTGGAGGCTGGGACAGAGTCAGAGCCTGGGACCGCTCACGTCCTACCCACCCCCAGAATTGCGGACCTCAGCTCGGTGGTGGTATCTGTGGCGGTGTATGCTTCCTCCACTAAACCACCCTCCTCCTCCTCCTACGCAACCTCTGTCTCGCAATCAAGCTGTGTCAGCAGCAGCACGTCGCCAGCAGTCGGTGTCGCGCGGCGTGGCAGCACAGCGGTGGGCAAGCGTCAGCAGGCCGTGCTGAAACTACTCAGCTTAGGAGAGAAGAGGCACACGGCCCACGAACTGCTGCAGGGTCTGACAGAGCAGACCGACCGCTGGCTTGCGTCGCTGAGCCTCCAACCGGGCATGGTCGTGTGTGACAACGACAATAACCTGGTGGCGGCTCTGCAGCTCGGCAGCCTCACGCACGTGCCATGCCTGGCCCATGTCTTTAATTTGGTGGTTCAGCGCTTCCTGGAAAGCTACCCATGCTTGTCAGACCTGCTCGGAAAGGTGCGCCGGCTCTGCGCACATTTCCGCAAGTCCCACACAGACGCTGCCACCCTGCGCACCCTGCAACATCGGTTTCATCTGCCAGTGCACCAACTGCTGTGCGACGTGCCCACACGGTGGAACTCTACGCTCCACATGTTGGCCAGGCTCTTTGAGCAGCGTAGAGCTATAGTGGAATACCAACTCCAACATGGGCGGCGCAGTGGGAGTCAGCCTCCTCAATTATTTACAGAAGAGTGGGCCTGGTTGGCAGACATCTGCCAGGTCATTGGAAACTTTGAGGAGTCTACCCAGATGGTGAGCGGCGATGCTGCAATCATTAGCATCACCATTCCTCTGCTATGCCTCTTGAGAAGTTCCCTGCAAAGCATAAAGGCAGGCGCTTTGCGCTCCGAAACAGAGGCGGGGGAAGACAGTATGTCGCTGGATAGTCAGAGCACCCTCCTGTCTATATCTCAGCGCGTTGAGGAGGAGGAGGAGGAGCATGAGAAGGATGAGGAGGAGGGGGAAGAGACAGCTTGGCCCACTGCTGAGGGTACCCATGCTGCTTGCCTGTCATCCTTTCAGCGTGTATGGCCTGAGGAGGAGGAGGATCCTGAAAGTGATCTTCCTAGTGAGGACAGCCATGTGTTGCGTACAGGTACCCTGGCACACATGGCTGACTTCATGTTAGGATGCCTTTCTCGTGACCCTCGCGTTACACGCATTCTGGCCACTACGGATTACTGGGTGTACACACAGCTCGACCCACGGTATAAGGAGAACCTTTCCACTCTCATACCCGAAGAGGAAAGGGGTTCGAGAGTGATGCTATACCACAGGACCCTGGCGGACAAACTGATGGTAAAATTCCCATCCGACAGCGCTAGTGGCCGAAGGCGCAGTTCCGAGGGCCAGGTAGCAGGGGAGGTGCAGAGATGAGGCAGCATGTACAGCACAGGCAGGGGAACACTCTCTAATGCCTTTGACAGCTTTCTGGCTCCCCAGCAAGACTGTGTCACCGCTCCCCAGTCAAGGCTGAGTTGGCGGGAGCACTGTAAAAGGATGGTGAGGGAGTACGTAGCCGATTGCACAACCATCCTCCGTGACGCCTCTGCCCCCTACAACTACTGGGTGTCGAAGCTGGACACGTGGCCTGAACTCGCGCTATATGCCCTGGAGGTGCTTGCTTGTCCTGCGGCTAGCGTCTTGTCAGAGAGGGTGTTTAGTGCGGCTGGGGGAATCATCACGGATAAGCGTACCCGCCTGTCAACCGACAGTGCCGACAGGCTTACACTCATCAAGATGAACAAAGCCTGGATTTCCCCAGACTTCTCTTCTCCACCAGCGGACAGCAGCGATACCTAAACAATACGTAGGCTGCACCCGCGGATGGAAGCCTTGTTCTCTATCACCATCAAAAATGTGGACCTTTTAGCTTCATCAATCTGTGTATAATATTCATCCTCCTCCTCCTGCTCCTCCTCCTGAAATCTGACGTAATCACGCCGAACGGGCAATTTTTCTTAGGCCCACAAGGCTCAGTCATATAATTTTTGTAAACAATTTTTATACGTTTCAATGCTCATTAAAGCGTTGAAACTTGCACCTGAACCAATTTTTATTTTAACTGGGCTGCCTCCAGGCCTAGTTACAAATTAAGCAACATTAACCAAAGCGATTAATGGGTTTCACCTGCCCTCTTGGTTGGGCATGGGCAATTTTTCTGATGTACATTAGTACTGTTGCTACACCAATTTTTTGGGGCCCTCGCCTACAGTGTAATCCAATTAATTTTTTGCCCACTTGCATTAAAGCTGACGTTACATCAGCTGTGATGGGCACTGCAATGGGATACATTTATGTACAGCCAGTGGGTTCCAGGGAGCCACCCATGCTGTCGGTCCACATGGAGTTGTAACTGCATGTGTCCACTTCTAAAGAACCCCAGTCTGATGGGACATGCAGTGTGGGCCAAAGCCCACCTGCATTAAACATGACATTACCTCAGCTGTGATGGGCACTGCAATGGGATACATTTATGTACAGCCGGTGGGTTCCAGGAAGCCACCCATGCTGTCAGTCCACATGGAGTTGTAACTGCATGTGTCCACTTCTAAAGAACCCCAGTCTGACTGGGGCATGCAGTGTGGGCCGAAGCCCACCTGCATTTAATCGGACGTTACCTCAGCTGTGATGGGTACTGCAATGGGATACATTTATGTACAGCCGGTGGGTTCCAGGGAGCCACCCATGCTGTGGGTGCACACGGAATTCCAATTGCAGAGTTGTACCTGCCTGTGACTATTTATAAAAAAAACGCGGTCTGACTGGGGCATGCAGACACCTTGACAGAATGAATAGTGTGGGGCACATAGGTTCCCCATTGCTATGCCCACGTATGCAGCTCCTGATGGCTATGGCACAGGATTATATTTCTCATTGCTTCTGTACAGCATTGTGGGCTATCGCCCCGCCCCTGTTAAAGAGGGTCGCTGCCTAGCCATGCCAACCCTCTGCAGTGTGTGCCTGCGGTTCCTCCTCATGGCAGACACACTTATAAATAGACATGAGGGTGGTGTGGCTATGAGGCCAGCATGTGGCATGAGTGCAGCTGAAGGCTGCGCAGGGACAGTTGGGTGTGCGCTGTGGACACTGGGTCGTGCGGGGGGGGGGGGGGGGGTTGGGCAGCATGTAACCCAGGAGAAGTGGCAGCAGAGTGTCATGCAGGCAGTGATTGTGCTTTGTTGGAGGTAGTGTGGTGCTTAGCTAAGGTATGCATTGCTAATGAGGGCTTTTCAGAAGTAAAAGTTGTTGGGGGGGCCCACTCTTGCCGCTATTGTGGCTTAATAGTGGGACCTGGGAACTTGAGATGCAGCCCAACATGTAGCCCCTCGCCTTCCCTATCCGTTGCTGTGTCGTTCCCATCACTTTCTTGAATTTCCCAGATTTTTACAAATGGAAACCTTAGCGAGCATCGGCGATATACAAAAATGCTCGGGTCGCCCATTGACTTCAATGGGGTTCGTTACTCCAAACGAACCCTCGAGCATCGCGAAAATTTCGTCCCGAGTAACGAGCACCCGAGCATTTTGGTGCTCGCTCATCTCTAATTATGACTGATTAGGAAGAAACAGGGCATCACTACTTTCTGGGGGTATAAGGTGCATTAAGGAGCATTAATTATTGGCTGGAAGCAAAATAGGGTATTAGTGAATTGGGACAAAAAGAGGTATTATTACTGAGTCTGAACATAAAGAAGGCATTATTGTTAGTGGGGGTACTTTTATAGTGGGAGGGTCACTATAAACAGCACTTACTGTGTGGTATCTGCAATGGGCACATAAATGTGGATACTAATATTGTATGGGCACTACAAGTGGCGTTATTATTATCTGGGGCCCTATGAAATGGGGGATTTTGTAGAGGTATGGATAACATGGCAAGGGTTCTGAAAAAGTGAGTAGCTAAAGATATTTGACTTTCCAAACATAGGAGAAGCAGCAGTATTACAGATAAGAGCTATATAAAGCAAACAAAAGTGAGTGTGCGAGCTGAGTTCTAAAGTCTGCGGTTTCTTAAGTGTGCATTGTGGAGAAAGATGAATACTAATCCTTCACCAGGAGGTTTATGAAAGTGAAGAGTGCATGTAAACTGTGCCAGGGTGAAGGAAGAAGAGAGTGGCTAATGTGGGTGGAATGTACTGGGCAGGGAATATCACACATAAGAACTATACAAAGCAAACAAAAGTGAGTGTGCATGCTGTATGCTAAGTGTGCTGTTTGTTAAGTGAATGACTTCAGATTCAGGAACTTTAAACTTATATTTATTTACTAGAGATGAGCGAACGTACTCGTCCGAGCTTGATACTCGTTCGAGTATTAGCGTGTTCGAGATGCTCGTTACTCGAGGCGAGCACCACGCGATGTTCGAGTTACTTTCACTTTCATCTCTGAGACGTTAGCGCGCTTTTCTGGCCAATAGAAAGACAGGGAAGGCATTACAACTTCCCCCTGCGACGTTCAAGCCCTATACCACCCCCCTGCAGTGAGTGGCTGGCGAGATCAGGTGTCACCCGAGTATATAAATCGGCCCCTCCCGCAGCTCGCCACAGATGCATTCTGACATAGCTCAGGGAAAGTGCTGCTGATGCTGGAGCTGCTATAGGGAGAGTGTTAGGAGTGATTTTAGGCTTCAAGAACCCCAACGGTCCTTGTTAGGGCCACATCTGACCGTGTGCAGTACTGTTGAGGCTCCTTTTGCAGTGTTGCACTTTTTTTTTTTTTTTTGTATATCGGCCGTGCAGAGCATTGCGTCCTCAGTCTGCAGTAATTTTACATAGTATAGGGCCAGTAGTGCTGAGGCAGGGACAGTGAAAAACGTGAAAGACATATACTGTCTATTTAGGCAGTGGGCTTTTCCAAAAAAATTTGGGACAAAAAAATATATTTGGGCTGCCTGTGACCGTCCTGACTGTACTGCGTCTCTGCTGGGCGTAGTAGTCCTAATTAATACGCAGCCAGCTAAGTGTTACAGCGGGCTTGCGCAAAATTCTTTCCTGGCTCTGCGTTGCCCGTTACATCATTGCTGTCATCCTGTCCAGAGGGAAACAGTCTGCAGTAATTTTACATAGTATAGGGCCAGTAGTGCTGAGGCAGGGACAGTGAAAACGTGAAAAACATATACTGTCTATATAGGCAGTGGGCTTTTCCAAAAAAATTTGGGACAAAAAAATATATTTGGGCTGCCTGTGACCGTCCTGACTGTACTGCGTCTCTGCTGGGGGTAGTAGTCCTAATTAATACGCAGCCAGCTAAGTGTTACAGCGGGCTTGCACAAAATTCTTTCCTGGCTCTGCGTTGCCCGTTACATCATTGCTGTCATCCTGTCCAGAGGGAAACAGTCTGCAGTAATTTTACATAGTATAGGGCCAGTAGTGCTGAGGCAGGGACAGTGAAAAACGTGAAAGACATATACTGTCTATATAGGCAGTGGGCTTTTCCAAAAAAATTTGGGACAAAAGAATATATTTGGGCTGCCTGTGACCGTCCTGACTGTACTGCGTCTCTGCTGGGGGTAGTAGTCCTAATTAATACGCAGCCAGCTAATTCTTTCCTGGCTCTGCTGTGCGTTCTGTAAGCGAAGTCAGCCTCCAACAACAGGCCAATAAGCGGCACATTTAATTACAGCGTTCTGTTTCTGCACTACTGGTAATACACCATGCTGAGGGGTAGGGGTAGGCCTAGAGGACGTGGATGCGGGCGAGGACGCGGAGGCCCAAGTCAGGGTGTGGGCACAGGCCAAGCTCCTGATCCAGGTGTATCGCAGCCGACTGCTGCGGGATTAGGAGAAAGGCACGTTTCTGGTGTCCCCATATTCATCTCACAATTAATGGGTCCACGCGGTAGACCTTTATTAGAAAATGAGCAGCGTGAGCAGGTCCTGTCGTGTATGGCAGAAAGTGCATCCAGCAATCTATCGACCACCCAGAGTTCTGCGCCGTCCACTGCTGCAACTCTGAATCCTCTGGCTGCTGCTCCTCCTTCCTCCCAGCCTCCTCACTCCATTACAATGACACATTCTGAGGAGCAGGCAGACTCCCAGGAACTGTTCTCAGGCCCCTGCCCAGAATGGGCAGCAATGGTTCCTCTCCCACCGGAGGAGTTTGTCGTGACCGATGCCCAACCTTTGGAAAGTTCCCGGGGTCCGGGGGATGAGGCTGGGGACTTCCGGCAACTGTCTCAAGAGCTTTCAGTGAGTAAGGAGGACGATGACGATGATTCACAGTTGTCTATCACTCAGGTAGTAGTAATTGGTGTAAGTCCGAGGGAGGAGCACACAGAGGATTCGGAGGAAGAGCAGCAGGACGATGAGGTGACTGACCCCACCTGGTTTGCTAAGCCTACTGAGGACAGGTCTTCAGAGGGGGAGGCAAGTGCAGCAGCAGGGCAGGTTGGAAGAGCCAGTGCGGTGGCCAGGGGTAGAGGCAGGGCCAGACCGAATAATCCACCAACTGTTTCCCAAAGCGCCCCCTCGCATCATGCCACCCTGCAGAGGCCGAGGTGCTCAAAGGTTTGGCAGTTTTTCACTGAGAGTGCAGACGACCGACGAACAGTGGTGTGCAACCTTTGTCGTGCCAAGATCAGCCGGGGAGCCACCACCACCAGCCTCACCAGCATGCGCAGACATATGATGGCCAAGCACCCCACAAGGTGGGACGAAGGCCGTTCACCGCCTCCGGTTTGCACCACTGCCTCTCCACCTGTGCCCCAACCTGCCACTGAGATCCAACCCCCCTCTCAGGACACAGGCACTACCGTCTCCTGGCCTGCACCCACACCCTCACCTCCGCTGTCCTCGGCCCATCCACCAATGTCTCTCAGCGCACCGTCCAGCCGTCGCTAGCGCAAGTGTTTGAGCGCAAGCGCAAGTACGCCGCCACGCACCCGCACGCTCAAGCGTTAAACGTGCACATAGCCAAATTAATCAGCCTGGAGATGCTGCCGTATAGGGTTGTGGAAACGGAGGCGGCGGCCCCGCGCTACTCGGTTCCCAGTTGCCACTACTTTTCCAGATGTGCCGTCCCAGCCCTGCACGACCACGTCTCCCGCAACATTGTACGCGCCCTCACCAACGCGGTTACTGCCAAGGTCCACTTAGCAACGGACACGTGGACAAGCACAGGCGGGCAGGGCCACTATATCTCCCTGACGGCACATTGGGTAAATTTAGTGGAGGCTGGGACACACGGTGGAACTCTACGCTCCACATGTTGGCCAGGCTCTATGAGCAGCGTAGAGCTATAGTGGAATACCAACTCCAACATGGGCGGCGCAGTGGGAGTCAGCCTCCTCAATTCTTTACAGAAGAGTGGGCCTGGTTGGCAGACATCTGCCAGGTCCTTGGAAACTTTGAGGAATCTACCCAGATGGTGAGCGGCGATGCTGCAATTATTAGCGTCACCATTCCTCTGCTATGCCTCTTGAGAAGTTCCCTGCAAAGCGTAAAGGCAGACGCTTTGCGCTGGGAAACAGAGGTGGGGGAAGACAGTATGTCGCTGGATAGTCAGAGCACCCTCCTGTCTATATCTCAGTGCGTTGAGGAAGAGGAGGTGGTGGAGCATGAGGAGGAGGGGGAAGAGACAGCTTGGCCCACTGCTGAGGGTACCCATGCTGCTTGCCTGTCATCCTTTCAGCGTGTATGGCCTGAGGAGGAGGAGGAGGATCCTGAAAGTGATCTTCCTAGTGAGGACAGCCATGTGTGGCTGACTTCATGTTAGGATGCCTTTCTCGTGACCCTCGCGTTACACGCATTCTGGCCACTACGGATTACTGGGTGTACACACTGCTTGACCCACGGTATAAGGAGAACCTTTACACTCTCATACCCGAAGAGGAAAGGGGTTCGAGAGTAATGCTATACCACAGGACCCTGGCGGACAAGCTGATGGTAAAATTCCCATCCGACAGCGCTAGTGGCAGAAGGCGCAGTTCTGAGGGCAAGGTAGCAGGGGAGGCGTGGAGATCAGGCAGCATGTACAGCACAGGCAGGGGAACACTCTCTAAGGCCTTTGACAGCTTTCTTGCTCCCCAGCAAGACTGTGTCACCGCTCCCCAGTCAAGGCTGAGTCGGCGGGAGCACTGTAAAAGGATGGTGAGGGAGTACGTAGCTGATCGCACGACCGTCCTCCGTGACGCCTCTGCCCCCTACAACTACTGGGTATCGAAGCTGGACACGTGGCCTGAACTCGCGCTGTATGCCCTGGAGGTGCTTGCTTGTCCTGCGGCTAGCGTCTTGTCAGAGAGGGTGTTTAGTGCGGCTGGGGGAATCATCACGGATAAGCGTACCCGCCTGTCAACCGACAGTGCCGACAGGCTTACACTCATGAAGATGAACAAAGCCTGGATTTCCCCAGACTTTTCTTCTCCACCAGCGGACAGCAGCGATACCTAAACAATACGTAGGCTGCACCTGCGAATGGAAGCATCGTTCTCTATCACCATCAAAAACGGGGACCTTTTAGCTTCATCAATCTGTGTATTATATTCATCCTCCTCCTGCTCCTCCTCCTGAAACCTCACGTAATCACGCCGAACGGGCAATTTTTCTTAGGCCCACAAGGCTCAGTCATATAATTTTTGTCAACAATTTTTATACGTTTCAATGCTCATTAAAGCGTTGAAACTTGCACCTGAACCAATTTTTATTTTAACTGGGCTGCCTCCAGGCCTAGTTACAAATTAAAGGGGTTGTCCCACGCCGAAACGGGTTTTTTTTTTTTTCAATAGCCCCCCAGTTCGGCGCGAGACAAACCCGATGCAGGGCTTTAAAAAAAAAAACGGATAGTACTTACCCGAATCCCCGCGCTCCGGTGACTTCTTACTTACCTTGCGAAGATGGCCGCCGGGATCTTCACCCACGGTGGACCGCAGGTCTTCTCCCATGGCGCACCGTGGGCTCTGTGCATTCCATTGCTGATTCCAGCCTCCTGATTGGCTGGAATCGGAACACGTGACGGGGCGGAGCTACGAGGAGCAGCTCTCCGGCACGAGCGGCCCCATTTAGAAGGGAGAAGACCGGACTGCGCAAGCGCGTCTAATCGGGAGATTAGACGCTGAAATTAGACGGCACCATGGAGACGAGGACGCTAGCAACGGAGCAGGTAAGTGAATAACTTCTGTTTGGCTCATATTTAATGCACGATGTATATTACAAAGTGCATTAATATGGCCATACAGAAGTGTATACCTCCACTTGCTTTCGCGGGACAACCCCTTTAAGCCACATTAACCAAAGCGATTAATGGGTTTCACCTGCCCTCTTGGTTAGGCATGGGCAATTTTTCTGAGGTACATTAGTACTGTTGGTACACCAATTTTTTGGGGCCCTCGCCTACAGTGTAATCCAATTAATTTTTTGCCCACCTGCATTAAAGCTGACGTTACATCAGCTGTGCTGGGCACTGCAATGGGATATATTTATGTACCGCCGGTGGGTTCCAGGGAGCCACCCATGCTGTGGGTCCACAGGGAGTTGTAACTGCATGTGTCTACTTCTAAAGAACCCCAGTCCGACTGGGGCATGCAGTGTGGGCCGAAGCCCACCTGCATTTAACATGACATTACCTCAGCTGTGATGGGCACTGCAATGGGATATATTTATATACCGCCGGTGGCTTCCTGGCACCCACCCATGCTGTCGGTCCACAGGGAGTTGTAACTGCATGTGTCCACTTCTAAAGAACTGAAGTCTGACTGGGGCATGCAGTGTGGGCCGAAGCCCACCTGCCTTTAACATGACATTACATCAGCTGTGCTGGGCACTGCAATGGGATATATTTATGTACCGCTGGTGGGTTCCAGGGAGCCACCCATGCTGTGGGTCCACAGGGAGTTGTAACTGCATGTGTCTACTTCTAAAGAACCCCAGTCCGACTGGGGCATGCAGTGTGGGCCGAAGCCCACCTGCATTTAACATGACATTACCTCAGCTGTGATGGGCACTGCAATGGGATATATTTATATACCGCCGGTGGCTTCCTGGCACCCACCCATGCTGTCGGTCCACAGGGAGTTGTAACTGCATGTGTCCACTTCTAAAGAACTGAAGTCTGACTGGGGCATGCAGTGTGGGCCGAAGCCCACCTGCATTTAACATGACATTACCTCAGCTGTGATGGGCAATGCAATGGGATATATTAATGTACCGCCTGTGGGTTCCAGGGAGCCACCCATGCTGTGGGTGCACACGGAATTCCCATTGCGGAGTTGTACCTGCCTGTGACTATTTATAAAAAAACGCGGTCTGACTGGGGCATGCAGACACCTTGACAGAATGAATAGTGTGTGGCACATAGGTTCCCCATTGCTATGCCCACGTGTGCAGCTCCAGATGGAGGTGGCACAGAATTGGATTTCTCATTGCTTCTGTACAGCATTGTGGGCTATCGCCCCGCCCCTTTTAAAGAGGGTCGCTGCCTAGCCGTGCCAACCCTCTGCAGTGTGTGCCTGCGGTTCCTCCTCATGGCAGACGCACTTATAAATAGACATGAGGGTGGTGTGGCATGAGGGCAGCTGAAGGCTGCGCAGGGACAATTTATTGTGCGCTGTGGACACTGGGTCGTGCAGGGGGGGTTGGGCAGCATGTAACCCAGGAGAAGTGGCAACAGAGTGTCATGCAGGCAGTGATTGTGCTTTGTTGGAGGTAGTGTGGTGCTTAGCTAAGGTATGCATTGCTAATGAGGGCTTTTCAGAAGTAAAAATTGTTGGGAGGGGGGCGTGGCCCACTCTTGCCGCTATTGTGGCTTAATAGTGGGACCTGGGAACTTGAGATGCAGCCCAACATGTAGCCCCTCGCCTGCCCTATCCGTTTCTGTGTCGTTCCCATCACTTTCTTGAATTGCCCAGATTTTCACAAATGGAAACCTTAGCGAGCATCGGCGATATACAAAAATTCTCGAGTCGCCCATTGACTTCTATGGGGTTCGTTATTCGAAACGAACCCTCGAGCATCGCGAAAATTTCGTCCCGAGTAACGAGCACCCGAGCATTTTGGTGCTCGCTCATCTCTATTATTTACAGTTATCTATTTTAATTTTCATTTGCATCATATACTTTTATGTAATCCATCTGTATGATACCCATTTAGAATGTGTGTCATGATTGAAAATGCGATCTAGTGTACATCTTGTGCTGTGTATGCAGTCCTTGAACAGCTGTCCAAGGGTGCATACTTCTGTATGAGATTTGAGGCTGCACTGCAGAACATCTCTCATCATAATACCATGCTGCTCAAAGGGCTACTGGGATTTCCACAAATGTATGGAATTGTGTCAGTCCCAGGTCTCCAATTATCTGTATGTTCTAATCCAGCAGAACTGATGAAGGGGTCATACACCAGGTACTGGTGCATCTTATCTCTACCAGAAGTATGGGTGGATATCTGGGATCATCGGGGTGGAGCTATATTGAATGCCCACAGCTTGTGATTGGCTAAATGGATGTAGCCACCAGGGAACGGGGAGAGAGAGTGTGTTCTGACAGCCGCCGGGAACCAGGGAGATCTGACAGCGGGGCCAGCCAGGTAACAGCACGACCACCTTGACTGATGGATAGGGAGATCTGACAGCCGTTGGGGACCAGGGAGATCTGACAGCCGTTGGGGACCAGGGAGATCTGACAGTGTCACCAGCCAGGAGACAGTGCGGCCACCTTGATTGGCAGCACACATTGCAGGTGAAATGGGCTGCCACCATGGACCACAGAGAGACACAGTGGTGACGGGCAGATGACAGCAGGGCCACCTTGAGTGATGGCAGCATGCATTACAGTTGATGTGGGAGGCCATGGGGGTGACTGTCAGTGCACAAGCCATGAGGGGAGAAGGGAGAGCGGGCGCGAGAGTGATGGGAGCTGGGAAGGGGAGATTATGATACAGCAAGGGCAAATTTAACAGTCGGGTCTGGAGATAACATGGCAGGGCCATAGCCACAGACTGACAGCAGCGCCAAGGGCAGAAATGAGCAAGACCGGGACTACTACTGTCAGCTTCAATCTGTGGAGGAAGTCAGGCGGCCAATCGGCAGCTGTGGGCATTCCCTAGAACTCCACCAGCACAATCCCAGGTCTCCACCCATAGTTACGGTGGAGCCAAGATACATCAGTACCCATAATAATAATAATAATAATAATCTTTATTTGTATAGCGCCATCATATTCCGCAGCGCTTACATAGACGGGGGATACAGAAAGACAAAAGTACAAACATTACAGAACCATGGTTACATAGTAATCAATTGATGGAAACAATAGGGGTGCGGGTCCTGCTCCAACGAACTTACATACTACAAGTCATGGGGTGATACAGAAGGTAAAGGGGCTGGAGATGTGCACGGTATGGCGAGGTGGAGAGTGAGCGATGTTATACACATAGACAATGGTCAGACATTTAGCCGTGTGACGGCAGAAACAGTATGACTGCAGGAGTGGTTTATGATGGCTAGCAGGGATTGCAGTCAGTAGGTCAGGGAGCATGTTATCAGGCGGAGTACAGAGGGGTTTGTTTAGGAAATTCGGTATGCCTCCCTGAAGAGGTGCGTTTTTAGAGCACGCCTGAAGTTCTGCGAGTCCTGGATTGCTCGGGTAGCGGTAGCCTTTGGTAGTGCGTTCCAGAGGACTGGTGCTGCTCTGGAGAAGTCTTGGAGGCGGGAATGAGAAGTTCAAATTAAAGGGGCGCTCAGTCTGGTTTCGTTAGCAGAGCGGAGAGCCCGGGCTGGTTGATGGATTGAGATGAGGGAGGCGATATAGGGGGGCGCTGCACTGTGGAGGGCTTTGTGGATGAAGGTGGCGAGTTTAAATTGAATTCTGTATTTAACGGGCAGCCAGTGCAGTGACTGGCACAGGGCAGAGGCATCCGAGTAGCGGCTGGACAGGAAGATGAGCCTGGCTGCCGCATTCAGGATGGATTGGAGAGGGTAGAGTCTGGTGAAGGGGAGGCCGATCAGCAACGAGTTGCAATAATCGAGCCGGGAGTGGATGAGGGCAACAGTAAGCGTTTTTAGTGTGTCCACAGTGAGAAAAGAGCGGATTCTTGCGATGTTCTTGAGGTGCAGCAAACATGTTCGGGCCAGAGATTGGATGTAGGGGGTAAAAGAGAGATCAGAGTCAAATATGACCCCAAGGCAGCGGGCATGTTGTCTAGGAGTTATGGTGGCGCCACACACCCATACCCCAAAATATGTTTTCACTTGCTCGCTTTTCACATTATCCAATACAAGAGAAGTTCTACACTACCATATCAATGACCTCACATTGAACAGTCAAGTTCAACACATTGCAGATCAGGTTGACAAATTACTGGGGGCGACTGGTGAGGACCCAGTGGTCATGGTGCACATTGGCACCAATGACAAAGTTAGAGGCTAATGGAAGGTCCTTAAAAATTATTTCAGGGAACAGGGCCACAATATTTACTGAAATACCACACAATAAAGGTAGAGGGAGCTTAGGGAGGTAAATAAGTGGCTCAAGAGTTGGTGTAGGAAGAAAGGATTTAAATTCCTGAAGAACATGGCTGACTTTGCTATTGGCTACAGGTTCTACTTTATGGACAGGCTATATCTCAATGGGGAGAATGCAGCTCGGGGCGAAGATGGCTAGAAGGTTGGAGTTTTTAAACTAATGACTGGAGGTTGGGCAACCAGAGAGATAGAGGGGAAGATAGTGTAGACAGGGTTCTGGAACTAAGTTATGGATATGGGGGTGGAGCAGTGTTAGCGGTCAGTGTAGATATAACTGACAGAACAGTTAGTAGAGATACAATTAATATATTTAAAAAAGAAACCTTTAAAATATATATGGTGACTAATGCTAAAAGTCTTACCAGTTAGGTTGACTAACTGGAAGTAATAATGTCGGAAGATAACTATAACATAGTTGGAATAACTGATACCCGGTTGGATGAAAGCTGTGACTGGACAGTTAACTTAGAAGGTTACAGTCTGTTCAGAAAGGGGTCATAGAAACCGGAAAGGAGTGGGGCTTGTCTTTATGTCAAATCCGGTAAAAAGCCCAAACTATGAGAAGATATATGAGAGGAAGATGAACATGTGGAGTCTCTATGGATAGAAATACATGGAGGGAAAAAAAAGCAATAAAATCCTCGTAAGGGTTTTCTATAGACCACCAGATATAACAGAAGCCACTGAAAATCTATTACTGGAGCAAATAGATGAAGCAGAAAATCACAATGAGGTAATTATTATGGGAGACTTTAACTAACTCGATATAAACTGGGAAACTGAAAGCTGCAGATCTCAAAAAGGCAACAACTTTCTGTCAATAACTAAAGATAATTACCTTTGCCAACTTGTATAGGACCCAGCTAGAGGGACAAAAATAAATTTCCATTTGTCTTTTAATAGGGAGTTTTATCAGAGAACTACAAAAATACTAAACTTTAGGAAGGTAAAGTTTAAATAGCTTAGAGATGCCCTTAACTTTACAGACTGGAACAATGTACTCAAAAATAGAGTGCAGACAGTAAATGAGAAATTTTTAAAACCATCTTAAATACTCAATACTAAATACTGTGAGCAGTTCATGCCTTATCGGAATAAAAGGGTTAGAAATAGAAGAGAACCAATGTGGCTCAATAAAGATGTAAATAGGGCACCAAACAGCAAAAAGAAAGCACTGGTATTCAAGAAAGACATATTAAAGCTTGAGCGGGTTCAAAGGCGAGCAACTACAGTAACCATTAAATGGGTGGACTACAATAACCAGAGAGGTTATAGAATTGGGTTCTTTAGTTTAGAAAAAAGGTGACTGAAGGGCAACCTAATTACTATGTATAAATATATCAGGGTCAATACAGAGATCTCTCCTGCGCTCTATTTGTACCCTGGACTGCGACTCTACATCTAGAGGAAAGAAGATTTCTACACCAACACAGAAGGGGGTTCTTTACTGTAAGAGTAGTGAGATTATGAAACTCTAGTTCCCACTCTTCAGTCTTCTCAGAATGCACTGGAGATATGCAAATTATAGACCATACCTTAAAGGGATTAAATCTTTTGGAAACTCACCATAGCAACCAATAAACTCTTCAAGGAAGCCCCTTACAGTTGTTTAGCTGCAATGGTAACACTTCCAGGACTTCATCTCTGCTGCAGGAGACTAAACCCCAGTGGAACAAGAGCACCCAGGGATCAGGTATGTTAGATATTACTTAATACTTTTCTCTATTCTGGCAATTGTTCTCTGAGCAGCTAGACCCAGCTAAACCCATCAATCTTTCTGCTCACAGTGACTCTTCACTCTTCCCAGAATGTATCAGGAGTATGCAAATTATCTTCCTGGAGTTCCAATCTCTCCAATAACTGATCTCCAGTTATTTCATTCGATTACACATAGGTTCCTGGGCTCAAAATGTGCAGCAATTATCCTTCCTGCAGTCTGTAATCCCTCACTGAGCAATATCTGCAATGTGCTTTTTGCAGCTCCCCAGTGTTTCTCCTTCGCAGTTATTGCAAGTCCTAGTCTCCTTATACTGCACCCCATGGCATTGGTCCTCCGGTGGTGGTTTCCATTCTGCAGGCTTGAACATTCTTTATGTTATCTGCTCACCAGCTCTTCATCTGCCCAGTGACTCTTTCTGCACTGCCACACTTACTGAGACATAGCTACAGTCACTTCCTTATATCTTGCAGAGCCCTAGTAACATTTTAGGACCTTTGGAGGAGCAAGATTACCCCTATATACTATTCCCTATGCTTAGGGGATGATTTTAGACTAATGACATTATAGAGGCTGTGTTAACCCCTTGTGGGCAGCCCCTTTTCACATGCAAAGACTGATGCACTGATTCTATGCACACTGTGTAATGCTCATTTTCTCCTCTGGTGGTGCAGCAGGGACATTGAACTCTTGCTTCCACATTACTCTGCATATTGCATTTCCTCACTGGGGGTCCCTTCTTGAAAAATGGATTATCCAAAACTGATAACGCCTTTAAAAAGGTCAGATATGTTCAGGACAGGTTTTGTTACGTCCAAGCCAGACACCAAGCACAATGTCCAGATTGGACACAAACCTATGACCTTACAGAATGAAAATAGATACAAGGCACAAAAGCGGAAAACACAAAATAGTATATATGGAAACCAAAAAGTGGGGAAATGAGTAACCTGTCTCTAACCTACTAATGTAAGAAGACCCTATCTAAAAGCAGAGTACTTGCCCTAATGAGGGCGACCCCATGCTAGGAATCTGGGGCTAAGCCTGACTCTCCACAGATGACAATACGTAATGTGGCAGAAGATACAAGAAATATGCAGGTAACAAGATGCAACAACAACACCCAAGCTAAAGTGAATAACCTGACAGACGTTCTCTGAGTGGAGACCCAAGATTGGACCATAAGACACCAACTTGACCATGAAACATCTTCAGACTGAGAATATAACTGGCATCCTCTATTAGGAGGAACTGAAATAAATGTGTAGATACTAATACCGATTGGTCAGCTGGGATACATACCTCCCAAACAATCAATCAAGCCACATACTAACAGAGATGTGTCCCTATTGGCATCCATCACCAAAAAGAGCTGAGAATTCGCCAGTGTGAGAATCACGTGGGTCAGAGCTGAAGTTGTCACGTTATCCCGGTCCCAATCTTCTGACATGGCCAGTTAGCCGTGACAGGTTTTCGGTATCTGAATATAAACAATGAATGCTTCCATTCACAAGGAACACACAGAAATCTTAAAAATGCTAAGGAATTTAAACTCAGACTACATTGCAAAGTTTTATAACTTTATATTATACACATCCAACCAGAAAATCCTTTAAAGGTGTTATCCAGCCTCAAAAATGTCTTGGCAAGATAGCTCAGTGGAGTAGAAAAATATAAAGTAATCTCTAACATACCTGATCCCCCGATGCTCTTGTTCCACTGGGGTCTGGTCTCCTGCAGCAGAGATGAAGACCTGGGAATGTGACCATTGCAGCTAAACACCTGTAGGGAGCTTCCTTGAGGGGTAATATGGTTATTATGGTGAGTTTCCAAAAGATTTTGGACTATACAATCCCTTTAAGGTATGGTCTATATTATGCTTGACCTTTGTAATGTTTGCCTGCAGGGAAAAATCGCAGCATGTCCTTTCTTTTTGCGATATCGCCCATTGTTCTCAATGGGGCCAGTGCTGTTGGAAAGCAATAGAAGAATATTGCAATTCCCTGCCGCCATTGGGAGAGCTGCATCGGGGGATTCCTTCCGCCCCACAGGGATGTGAGATTGTTTCCATGTGAAAACACCTTGCATCCAGGGGTTTCCACATGGATTGCGAGGGCGATATCGGGCTGTGAATCACCTGTGTGAAGAAGCCCTGACCCTACCTAGCAGCCCTGTTGGCTGAAGCACAACAGCACCGCTAGACTTAACATAGCAACTTTGTCCTTGCCTGACAGGTCGCTCAATGTATCAAACTCAAATTTTATGGTTATACGGATGTGGTAAGGATGTCATAAATCTAATGCCACCAAAATCATCCACCAATGGTCACGCAATGGGGTCAAAGTGTGGTGCAAGAAAATGTGTGTAGATTTAGTAATAGTACAATTCAATTGTCTTTAGGTTTCAGTGGAAATGATCTATCATCGTGATATACATATAAGTCAACGCATTCCAACAGAATAAGATATTGTTAGTCATTACATCATGTCATATTGTAGCCCAAGCTTCAAAGAAAACTTAACGGGCTAGTTCTAAATGTCTTCCTTCACTCTCTTATTATACCATAGAAGGTATAAAAGTGCTTATCTCCTGCCAGAGCCCTGAATACCTTTTATTGAAATTCGTCATTGGAATTCGTACAGACACATCAGATGTGCTTTTTTTTGTCCCGCATGTGGTAGGTTGCCCTTTATAATGCCTCATATGGAGTTTTAGATCTCATGATAGGTCAACCACTGCACTTAAAAGCGCACCAGGAAATTCAGATTTCACATCAAAGAGATTTTGTTCAGCTTGAATTAAATAATATCTATTAAAAAATACTAAATATAACTGACACAGAGATTCATTCCTAACACGAGGACACTGGGTTGCTTACTCATCCTGCCTGGCAGTAGTCAAAAGTATTTCCTACTTTAATTGACCCTTCATAGTCATGAATGTACTTTCTTTTTTCATGAAGAGTATATGCAGATGTGTATGTAAATACTAGCTATGAACAGCTATGCCAGAGGCACATGGGCATAGCTATACGGGGTGCAGTAATAGCCATTCCATCCATGCCCTAATTTCGGACAGAATGCAAAAGCCCATTTCACACATAGGAAGACACCAGTCTTAGAAATAGCATATGGTAGGTGGAGGGTCTTTTTAAAGATTTTGTATTGGGGTCTAGGAGCTTTAAGTTATGCTTCTGCTTCTTAATAAATGTGTTCAGAAATGGTGCAAGTACCAGCTGAACTTTTTCCACAATTGATTTAACAATAAGGTAACCTCATGAAACGTTTTAAGTTCTGTCCCATCATATTTCATGAAATTTACCTACTTCATTTCACATCATGATTATTAGGTACTCCTGTTTTTTTTTTAGCCTATTATTAGTGTTCAATGAACCGAACCAGTAGAACCATGTTTCGGAGCAAACTTTGTTAAAAGTTCTACCCAAAATAGGGTTTTAGTGATTCGCGTCACTCAACACTAGTCCGAAACGCTGGTATGAACACTGTATACGAGCAATAAAAGCCCTCTAAGTGCTAACTGCTTTCAATGGGGCAGCAGCAGCATGTCCTACCTTTTTGCGTTTTGCAATTTTTTTAATCTCCCACGTTTCTCTGTGGAGCCTCCTTTTTATCACATCGCAACGGACGAACTTGCGATTTTCAAAAATCGCAGGAACAAAGACACAATTTTGCCGCGATATTCTCTCGCGGCAAAATTGCGATTGCCAGTGTGAAGGAGCCCTTACAGTAGATGGTAATGGGGCCAGGTATCCTCACCCCTGTATCCATTAGGCATCACCAGCCAGAAAGCTCGCTCTTGTTCTTTGTCCTGTGGGTCCTCCTCTAATCTGAGACCCTTCTAATGTTAATAATGGTAATAAATTGAATGCTTATGATGGCTTCATCTCTGTAGCTTTAGAAGAATTCAAATGACTAAACATTCTCAACTGCGTTTCATGAATTAATTTGCAGCTTAATTCATTTGTTTGAAATATAAAAAATAATATTTTTCCGCCTCAGAAAGTCTTGCGGTTGAATCCTAGAAAATACTTATTACTTTTAACAGAATGATTTTAAATTTGATTAAAAAGATTGGGTGTTCCAGTGTAAAAATCCTTCCTGACTAACAATGTTATTATTTGCTAAGAAAACTGGTGCTTAACACTAATTTATTACATTCTTGACTATAAATGTATGAGAGCTTTGTTGAGAGTCGCGTGTTGATTGGAAATTATGGTGTTATCTTAGAGTACACATTCTTGCTGACATATAAATAAGTAGGTGAAATATTTTAATATGATTATAATTAATGTGTCCTGATGATTTGGAGGAAAACCATTCTTTTCATTCAATTGTATTTTAAGTTTCAATTTTCTTTATTCTCTGGAGAGTTAAAGTGATACTCCAGTTAGGAGCTCAAATAGATATGTATGTCAGTACCTAGAAAAGATGATTAGAGTTTTGGCACACCGGCTGCTTTTTAGTTCAGCTCTATTAGGACACGATTGGGATCTGTGAGTGCAGTTTAGCTGCATTGCCTAATCTGAAGTAGTCTGGGACACACCCCTGTCTCATCACTGGTTCAGATTGCAGGGGAGGCAGAAAGGGAGTGTGTCCCAGACTACTTCAGATTATGCAAATTTTCAGACTCCTTACAGTCATAACTATTCTCGATCTCTTCCTCCTTTTGTTCCTATATGGCTGCTGAGCACTACAATAAAAATCTTAAAACTGTACTGAATGAAGCAATATCTCCTAGCTATGACACTCCCAATGCGACATCGGTAACCCTGGTGTCGGGACTTGAACTCTTGAGCTCCTGTACTCCAGGTGGTAGCTTTACCTGCTGAGCTATTCAGCTCCCTGGACAGCTCCCCTGATAAACCTTGTCCTTGCTCCTAGTTCCATGCCCCTGTGTTTCCCTGACTGGCTTCACCCTGTGTTTTCCTAATTAGTCTCTTTATATAACTTGTCCCTCCCTCTTTGTGTGTCTATCGAGTCTTCAGCCTTTAAACCAGCTCCTCCATATACCTGCTCTCTCTAAAGAAGATTGCTCACCATGTACTGACCGTTGGCTTGTTTCCTGATGACATATCTGCTTAAATCATCTGTACTGCATCGCCCTCTCCGTGTCCTCACCACTGTCTTGTTTTCTGACTATATCTCTGCTTAAATCCTCTGTACTGCACTGCCATCTCCATGTACCAACCCCCGATGGCTTGACCATGTTGCCCGCCCTTGCTAGCTACGACCCGAGACTCCAATCTAGAGCCAGAAAGCGACACCTGGCTTACACCTCAAACGTGCTTTTGATGTGCCAAACGCATGTGGAGAAATTCATGCTTAGAGCATACAACTTTAGCCTTCACCAGTCCAAACAAGCCTACTTGACCTCTCTCATCTCCTCACTATCCGATCACTTAAAAATACTCTTTGACACTTTTCAGTCCCCGCTTAGCCCTAAAATACAGCCCCCTATGATGGATCACAGTGCTGAAGATCTGGTTGCTTATTTCAAGGAGAAAATTGACAACATCTGGCAGGAAATAACTTCTCAATCCCTGATTAGCTTTGATACCCTTTTCTCCTGTACCTCCTCTAATTCACTCTCAGCATTTGACCCAACAAGAGAAGAAGAGGTCTCTAGGCTCCTCTCTTCTTTTCAACCTGTGTTAGTGACCCTATTCTTCCTCCCTCCTCAACTGTCTCTCCCGAGTGTTATCAGGCATCTCACAAAAATATTCAATCTGCCTCTTTCTCCTGGTTTCTTTCCTTCTTCTTTTAAACATGCTGTCATATCCCCATTCTTAGATAATTTATCTCTTCTTGTATGGCTAACTATTGACCTGTCTCTAATCTCCCCTTCCTCTCAGATAACTCTCTTCTTGACCCATTACAGCCTGTTTTTCGCTCTCTACATTCTACAGAAACTGTTCTTACTAAAGTGTTAAATGATCTTCTGATGGCCAAATAGAATGGCGGACACTCTTTACTGATCCTCCTGATTCTATCTGTGAAGGTCGATACTATAAATCCCCAAATTGTCCTCAATATGGTCCACTGTATGGCCTGAAGGATACTGTGCTCTCCTGTTTTTCCTCCTATCTCTCTGACCGCTTGTTCAGTGTATTGTTTTCCGGGTCTACTTCTTCTCCTCTTCCCTTTGCTGTTGGGTTGCATCAGAGTACAGTCCTTGGTTCTTTCCTCTTTTTCATCTACACAGCCCCACTCTCGGCTTGATTACTGCAACTCGCTATAGATCGGTCTTTTGCTCACCAAACTTTTCCCTCTCTAGTCCATCCTGAATGCAGCAGGCAGGCTCATTTGTCAAGTCAATACACTGATGCCTCCACCCCGTGCCAGTCACTGCCTACCTATGCTCTCCGCTCTTCTAATGACCTGAGACTAAATTCCTTTCTAATCCAAACTTCCCACTCCTGCCTCCAAGATTTTTCCCCAAGCCTCACCAGTTCTCTGGAATGCACTATCCCAGACAATCAGGTTAATTCTCAACACCCACAGCATTAAATGAGCCCTAAAAACACATATTTTTAGGGAGGCCTACCATATTGCCTAATATAACCTCTTCTTCATCTATCCTGCATCTACAGTCTCTCTTGGACACCTGTCTACCTTCGTTCCCTATACTATATATTGCACCTTTTACCCAGAGGCATAACTTGAAACTTCTGGGCCCTAATGCAAAATCTGTAACAGGGCCCCCAAATTATAATACTGTATTTAAAGTACTGGGCTCCCTGCATGGAGAAGAGAGACCTTATAGGCTCCCTTTGTAAACTTAGTTGTTATTAGTGTATACGCTGCACATATCAATGTAGTGTTATAGGTTATTTGTGAATCAACCCATGAGAAATAGACCCTAATGAAAAGTGCTTTCTTCCAGAGTCAGCTTAAAATAGGGTTTTCTTCTGCTGGACCTTTGAAACCCATTATATTGTCAGACCATGAATACAACAAAGGATATCCAGGTTCTCCAATCTTGGTTCCCAGTGTCCCCAAAGCTAGGCTTCAAGACAACAGGGCTGGCAACAAAAGTAACAAAGAATGACACCATTACTAAAGAAATTTTTCTAGGGTAATGCCATGCAATTATTGTTTGAGAAATGCTTATTTCGAAGAGGTAATTTAGCATTACAAAAGCAGAGTAAACCAGGCCTGTAGAGTCAGCAAGCCAACATTTTCACGCTAACTCTATCTTTTCACACTCTGACTCCTTCATCAACAGCTCAGGTATAATAATAATTTCACTGCAGTAACAACAATATCAAGACTAAGATATTACAAGTTGATCAGTGAGGAGCAAACTTTTGAAAAGTTCAGTTCAGCCAGTTTGCTTAACTTTTTGCAAAAGTTTGGTTGGGTCTGAATTAGTTGGAACTTATGCATAAGCCCTAAAACTGGTGTGTAACACTAAGAGCTATAAAAGCCCTGTATACTCGGAGAGTGTTATAACAATACACCAGTGTTCAGGACTAGTGTTGAGTGAACCAAACCAGTAGAACCCTGTTTTGGTTAGAACTTTGCAAGCAGCTTGGTTTGAGTTCTTTCTGAACTGAGCTTTAAGCAAAGTTTAGCTCGAAACAGAGTTTTACTGGTTCAGTTCACTCAACATTAATGTTAATATGACATTTATTTGGAAGTTGGAGTTGGTACATTCCTACTGACTCAGACTCCACCCGAAACTAACTCAAACTCCACAAATCCAAATTTGATTCCATAGCTCTGGAATAAACACCAATATTCTAGATCCAAATAAGAATGGGCAAATGCAAATTCAACCTGAATGAAATGTTAAAGGGGTTTTCCAGGCACAAATTTTACTGATGACCTGTCCTCAGGATAGGTTCTCAATAGTTGATCGTCCGGGGTCTGCCGCTCGATAACCCGACCGATCAGCTGAGCAGGCTCATGCTTTAGCACCCCTATACACAGGAATCAGAGCAGAAGCTGCTGCACCAACCCCTGTATAGTGGCCTATGTAATTGCAGGAGCAGCTCCCATTGATTTCAATGAAACCTGCGTCTGCAGTTATAAGTGCTGGCCAGTACACAGGAGTTTGAGCAATGGCTTCTGCTCCGACCTCTGTGTATTTGCGGCTCTGCAACATGCGCTTACTCAACTGATTGGCCAGGTTCTGGAGCAGCGAAACCCGGTGATCAACTATTGAAGACCTATCCTGAGGATATGTCACCAGTAGTATTTGTGCCTGGAAAACTATTTTGACATAATGATGTAGAATAGCTGAGCAAGTCATATGCAGAAAAATCTGATGATTTTAACTCAAAACAGAGGAAACAGTTAAATGACAAATTCAACTTTACTACCCAACTTTTATCCTTAAGAGTCAAATGTTGCCACTATAGCTAATATGTGATGTTATAATAGGGAAAAAACACAAATCATGCAGACCATTGGAACAAAAAAAACAGCCTTTTTGTCATTTGCACTTTATAATTAATTCTTTCCATTTCCTTTCCCATCACAAAAACCTTCTGTTTGAGACAGCTGCCTCCATTTGCTTCATTATGAGCGCACAGCGGAGCCTATTTTCCGTCCTGATCAAGGTCTTTTTACATACTGTCCTTTCCAAAGGTGTTTTTACATCAAGTCATTCATTCAGCAGACAATGCCGCAAATGAAATGTATGTGTGGAAAACAGGAGAAGACTACAACGTCCTGGGTGATGAGGAGGATAATGGAAAACCTTGAATGATGTGCTTAAAATCAACTCTTTTTTCATACTTGTCCTTTATTATCTTTATTATTGTGCCACACTTGCTCATGTACTGAGACTATGCAATCACATTGCCATCCAATATTGATTCAGGTATTTGTGACTTATAGACTCAATAGGAAACATCAGTAAACTTCTGGTGCTACGAGCAACGAGATATGATAATATTATAAATCCTTAGAAACCAAAAATTTATAACATACTCTTTAATAAAAAAAAAAAATTAAAAATCCCTCCCTAGAAGAAGTTGTCATTTTGCGGCAAAACTCGTCATACAGTTGCATCTCAGGCAGATATACAAATGATTAGTGTTGTGGTGTTATTAGATGAACAGTCTTATCACCCTATGCCCTAAAAATGGTTCCACTCTTGGCCTATTAAAAGACTCACACATGAATTTCCTGCCGGATGAGCTCTTCTGACCAGACGTTTAGGAGGTGTTAGGATCAGTGGATGTGTGAGGGCATGCACACGAGATGAAGGGACCCAGGACACTCTCGACAGACCACCAGTAGAGCGCATCCATCCAACAAGCACAAGCAACTCCAACTGTTTCATTGTTTGTCATCCAGAGACAGGGGGCACCATCGTTACAGGGGGCACCATAGATATCTTTATTTGTCAGAACCATTTCCAGGTGCTTGGCTGAAGGATATTTGGTCTCACGGAGCCCATTATGTGTGCTGATCTTGACAACCACCCACCATTGCCTCGGTTTGCAGTAGTGTCAGGAACAACAAAACTGGACTGCTAGGGAGTGGAATTGAGTTGTCTTCAGCAACAAATCCAAGTTTAGTTTGGGCACAGACAGCATTCGTGTTCATGTTTGGAGACCTTGGGGCGAGCGCCTCAATCCTGCCTTTACTGTGGAGCGGCACACTGCCCCCTGCTGGTGTGATGGCCTGGGGGCCCATCGCATACAACAGTCGGTCACCCCTAGTAGTGATATGAGGGACAATGACAGCTCAGCGATATGTTCAGGACATCCTGCAGGCACGTGTCTTGCCAGGGCTTCCAAGAGACATTTTCCAGCAGGATAATGCTTGGCTGCACACACAAGGGGGTCACAGGAATACCTCTACAACATTGCCATACATCTGTGGTCTGCCCAGTCATCAGATTTATCACCAATAAAACATGTATGGTCTTTCCAACCAGTTCTAAGTTTTATTGGTTCAAAAACCAAAAACCAAACATCTTGTGCCTTGTACAATGTCCAAAAGTATTCTTTTCTTTTAGAAGGCAGTTTGTCAGGATTTAGTGGTTATAAGCTGTAGAATTGTCTAATCGTGGCCATATACCTTCAATAGATATTGGCTGAATGATGTTCCTTCTGACTCCTCATGTGTTCTCAATAGGGAGAGGGAAGTTAGCCAATGTCAGATACCTCTAGCAGAGGCTTACCTTTCATGAGAACAAAGGATAGGGCATGTTGAAATCCAACATGCCCGATCCTTCTCTACCACAATATTATTTTTCAGGGGACAGTTATGGGGCATTTATATGGGACGATTATCGTTCAAAATTCTTTCAAACGAACGAATTTGAGCGATAATCCTGCATCTCGTTCTATGTAAATACTCCCTATAGAAGGTGAAGATCTGAGCGAGAAGATCCAGTGTTGAACTCTGTTTGTGTAAATGCTCTACACGAACTCTAACGACCTCAGCAGTAACTTCAGGGCTCATGCAGTCATCCCATGTAAAAGTGGCATTAGCCCATACACATAAAAAAATTGAGTACGTTTGGGGGACCTTGCTGTTATGTGTATGGGCACGTTAAGATGACAACACACAGCTAGATCTTTCCCAGACACCCATTGTTCCGCTCTAAGGCTCCAAGGAGAAGAATGATAATTTAGGTAATCACAAGAGATTTTTCAGTATTCTTTGTGCATATTATACATTTTGGTTTTCTGAATCATAATAGATCCTATATATAAACTGAGTCTCTGATTGATTGTCAGATAAGTCAAAACATTGCACTGTAATATAAGGAAGATCTGAGCTCCTGCATAATGTATATTAATGTATATGCAATTGGAGACATGCCAGAGTATAAAGCCTTTCCTGTGGTTGACTGTTGATGGTGCGAGGGAATTACAATTCATTGAGAGGAGATCTCATGTCCATTCGATTTTGCCGGTTTACTAGAGCCGTTTCTAAGCCAAGTACCTCTTGCTCAAATAAATTATATCAAAGTACCCCCAAGGCTATGAACATACACCGTGCTCCACTTATATAAAGCACAACATGAGGATAGTGCGAGCACCCCGAGGGGCACAGATACCACGGGTTGAGACCCCTAGTACTAAAATATATTGATAGATCTTTTTTGTTGTTTTTAACTTGTCACACCAAAAACAATTGAAACGACTTTATATTATTTATAACAACACTTGGGGCTAACATCTATTAAGTTCCTCCATAAGCACATTTTCTTTGTACCTTTTATTTTTTCTTCATGTAAGATTAATGTCAAGCAGTAAATAGCAGTAAATCACTTATATTGTTTTGTCGTGTACCGCATGTGTGCTTACAAAGCACCTAAAAGACATGCAATTCTTTACGCCGTGTTACAATAAAACAATGGAGTAAAAACGGTCACTATATAATAATATCTGATAAACCGGGACTTTGCCTCAAGGAGTTTGCAGCCTTGCCCATATCATGGGAAACTAAGATAAACTATAAAAATACTGGTACATTGATTAAAAGGTCTTATCTGTGGAGGTGAAGTCCGTTACATGGGTGTAAATTGTATAATCAAACTTTTTTACGCTTTTGCCTGCTTCTGAAACTAATAAATGTTGGTGCTGCAATCTGTCTATTCAACATTTTTCGAAATCCATTTATAGTAGATAGTAATGAAAATTTGAGAAAAGGGCTAAAGAGAAAAGAAATCCATGAGTAGATTAGAAAGAGAGATTCTGATAATACAGATATTTACATAAATAGAGGCGGCCCATTATTGGTAAGTTAAAGATTAAAGGGGTTGTCCCGAGGCAGCAAGTGGGTCTATACACTTCTGTATGGCCATAATAATGCACTTTGTAATATACATTGTGCATTAATTATGAGCCATACAGAAGTTATAAAAAGTTTTATACTTACCTGCTCCGTTGCTAGCGTCCTCGTCTCCATGGTGCCGACTAATTTTCGGCCTCCGATGGCCAAATTAGCCGCGCTTGCGCAGTCCGGGTCTTCTGTAGTCTTCTATGGAGCCGCTCGTGCCAGAGAGCGGCTCCGTGTAGCTCCGCCCCGTCACGTGCCGATTCCAGCCAATCAGGAGGCTGGAATCGGCAGTGGACCGCACAGAAGAGCTGCGGTCCACGAAGACAGAGGATCCCGGCGGCCATCTTCAGCGGTAAGTATTGAAGTCACCGGAGCGCGGGGATTAAGGTAAGCGCTCCGGTAAGCTTCCTTTACTTCCCTGCATCGGGGTTGTCTCGCGCCGAACGGGGGGGGGGGGGTTGAAAAAAAAAAAAACCCGTTTCGGCGCGGGACATCTCCTTTAAGTATCATTATCTATAATAAAACTAATACATAGAATGAGGTTTTCTGATGGGTGGAAAAAGACATTAATGAATTCTTCAATTTACGTGATGCTCAATATTTGAATTGCACGGACAGTGAATTGTCTAAGATTTACTGTGTAGAACATTCAGTTGTAACCATGGTTTTGAAATTGCACATGGCAGCTAGCTAGATTGCTATTTTGGACTTTCATCCATACATATTAGAAGAAGAAACATTTTTACACAATGCTGCAAATCCTAGGGCAGATACAGGAGGACGTCATCAAACCATACCCAAAACCCTATTCTGGAATAATGAAATAGTACTTGTGTGATGGGAAGGGCTGCAGACTTAAAAAAATTACCTAGGAGCTGTTGGCTCCTAAGATGGAAAATTTAGGAGCCCCCCAAAAAATTTTGGTTGCCAAATTTACTTCTTAAAATTATTGGAGGGAGGTGGGGGGAGAACACTCTGTGTTGGCATCACTTTCAACAAAGGTTGAAACCTGTGATAATTCCACAGCAAAATTCACACCATTTGCAGATTTGGACATTGTGGATTTGCTGTGCATCTGCTGCCGATTTTCTGCCCTGGAAATTCAGCATTGAATATGGAGCGTGCGAAGGTGGCCTAGTGAAGTTGATGCCCGGTGGTTCTCCAAAAGGCTTAAGGACTTTTACATGGCCCGTTTATTGGGCACAAATGTTCCTCTGAGCACTCATTTTCCTGATTTCGTGGCATATAGAAAGGACCAACGAACATACAAACGCTTGTTCATTGGCTGATGAACAAAAGACTGTCAACAAGCATATAAAATGCTTGCAGACTGGTAGCACAGTGTGAAAAGGGAGATGCACAGCTGGCCTATAAGAACGAACAATCGTACTAGCGGTCATTCATCCCCATAAACTAATTAGTCCATGTAGAAGAACGCAAAAAAAGGCGCCAATCTTGAACAATGTGTGTCGATTTGCATTTTCTAACACTTAGGCCACTCTCAGGCCTCAGTCACACGGGCGCATCAGCGCCCGTGTTACTGCAGCCAGCAGACGGCCGTACCTGAAGATGGCCGTCTCTCTGCAGCGCCGGTAGTAAGAACATATGACCGGCTCCATTGCCGGTCATGTGTTCTATGATCAGCACTGGAGAGAGACGGCCGTCTTCAGGTACAGCCGTCTTCTGTCAGTCACAGGGGCGCATCGGCGCCGGTGTACGGGTGCCGATGCGCCTGTGTGACTGAGCCCTCACATGTGTTCACAATCGAGGTAATTTAGCACAATTTTGAGCTGCATTTTTGAACGCATTGTACACCGTTTGACAGCGTTTTTAACGCACCCCATCATTGTGACGGTTGATGATGTGTGTTAAAAAGCGCTAAAATGCGCAAAAATAGAGCAGGCAACATTCGAGAATGGCAGCATTAAAACGTCATTCATCTGTGAAGCCTAATTGAAATGCCGCACTAATCGTGGTAAAAAGCAGGCTGTGTGAGAGCTATCTTAGGAATCCTGCACTGAGCAGTCTAATCATTCTGGCCTGCAGGAGTCAGCAGCTCCATTGAGCAGGAAGAAATTGAAAGCTGGAGATGCAGGTGGATCCGGCAGAGCGCTCCGTTCTACAGACAGTTAGCGTGGGGGGCAGATGGTACAATAAAGAACCTGCCCTGAATGCAAAACTTTGTTAGGGAGTGTGCCAAGTACGACCAGCAGCCCTATCCAGTCTAGGTCATGTCAGATGCAAAAGGTAAAATAATTTCTTTCCCTTAATGTTGCTGCATTGCTGCGGGGCTAGTCACAAATGGGGACCAGACTGTAAAAACTTGCAAACTCTTGGTCGCATTGGTGACCATTTTGGGTGCCATCTGGAGATCTGGTGATGGGTTGTATCACCGCTCTTTTTCTTCTGCACTGGTTGAACACCAATTGCTTGGCCACTAACTGGGCGCAAAGTAGTTTTGATTGTCGTAAGAGACAAAACATTGTCCCTACATAAAATGGATTGCTGCAAAAAGAAAAACTAATTGATTCAAGTGCTGTTGGAATTTATTTGTGAAGTTTATGGAATCTTGTGAGAATTCAATTAGTATTAATGTGGCATCAGATCCAAAGCATTGGTGCAGCTCTAATCTCATTTGTAGAATTGAGTGGACCAAAACAGTAGAACTGACTAAAAGAAGAATAAATTGAAGGAGGAGAAGGAAAAAGAAGAGAAAAGAAGAAGGAAAAAGAAGGAAGAAGAAGAAAGAGAAGGAGGATGAGGAGTAAAAAGAAGGGAAAAAAAGAGAAAAGAATGTAAAAGTAGAAAAAATGGAAAAAGTCAAAGGAAAAAAAGGAAGACTAAGAAAATAATATCTTTTCTTCTCTTTCCTTCTCCATCTTTTTCATTGTTCTTTGCCTTGTTCTTATTTTTCCTTTTTCCCCTTCTTTTTGTTTATTAACTTTGCCTTAATAACAGCACAAAAGTACTTAATACCCTCCTAGGTAACCTAAGACAGCTATACAGGGCTTTTAAGGCTCTTAGACATTGCTATACACTAGTTTTAGAGGTATTAGTGAAGTTCAATTCAGTTCAAACTAATTTGGACCCAAAACATTTTTTGCTGAAATTCAGCATAACCAAACTTTTCAAAAGTTTGCTTATCACTTCCCATTTATTTTACCGGTTTAGAAAGTGCTGTCATGATGTAGCACTGGAGGGGGACAAGGGTTGCCAACTATTCAGAAATTTCTGGACAGTCCATGAAAATAGTAGATTTTTTTCGAACGTCCATGAAAAAAAATAGATAAATCTGTGATTTTTTTGTGGTTGATGGTACTTGAGCAGTTCATAATAATTGCAACTTTCATCCTTTCACAGCTTACAGTAAAGACTGATTATGAGTTCATATCAATATCTAACCTATAGACATGCATGGTATAATTTATAATCTTTATCATTCATAATGGTTTTGCAGTTTGTCAGTAAAAAAATGTTGTCTGTCCATGATTTTTGGATATGTTGTCCAGAAAAACAAAAATTCAAGTTGGAAACCCTGGGCAGGACTTCTCACTGAAGCGCTCTCCTCTTTGTCTATTGAGCTGCTCCATGGCTAAGATTGACAGCTGTAGCGGTCTCCTGGATGGCCAGTGGAGCTTTAAATCAGAGCCATGGAGCAACTCAAAATACAGAGAAGAGAGCTGTAACATTTATGCGGGGCACAACTACGTTGCCTTCCACAAATGTCACAAACACGTTAAACCATGATGCGATAATGTCCATAATGGACTAACATCACTAAAACTAAGAACACACAAAAAAACAGGAATGGGAATGCTGTCCCTAACCAACATTGGTTTGGAGGTCCCTTCCTAAAAGCAGGTTGATCATGCCAATATGGATAGCCCCACGTCTTGTACCTATGAAATCTAGCCTGTCGCTAGATGGAGGATAGGGAAGGATGTGCAGCAGATAGAAATGCCGACGCGGCTAAGAAAAGGTGCATAAAAAACAGGAGTCCACAGCTGCATCAGATATAACTAACAGTACATGGTTCAGACGACCAACACAGACAGAAGGGATTTAGATGTCCACACACCAATGGACAAAGGGGATTCAGGTGTCTGCTCACCAATGGACAGAGGGGATTCAGACAGGACACATACCTCAGACATCCAACCATCATCAAATAGAGGGAACAGACAAGGCTAGACTCAAACATCTAACTACCATTGGACAAGTGGAATAAAGAAGACCAAACATAGACAACAACAGACAAACATCTGAACAGCATGCATGCACACAGCAAATAACCACCACCCATGCTGGGGTGGGGCAGTAATAAATTTCAATGTCCAATCCTTTTATTCCTTCAGAAATACCATAGGCTGCTGCCAGAGCTGTCTGGCGGCTGCCTAACTCCCTAAACAGAGAAGTGTTCACTCGAGCTGGCCATTCATGTGTATGGGGGAGTCGGGGAAGCAGCTGTCCAACAGCTGTTGTAGTTTATGGGCACCAAGAACCCTTAAATACATTTACTGCACTACTGTATCTCCTAACAAAAATGTGAGACAAATCCAATTTGTAGGCCCCATGTATACTAAGAAAGAAGCCACCATAGTCTATAATTACACAGGGTCAAACCAGAAACTTCTGATCCAGTACATTTTGATTTAAGTGAATTTTCACTTTTGGAAGCTCTTAAAATTGTGCTATAAATAGTTTACAAATGAGTAATGGACACACACGGCACATCGCTCAGTGGGAGCCGTTCTCTCACCCACACCAGCCATACACAACAGAAAAATGAAAAATTAAGAGTTCCAGCAAGACGTCGGCTTTATCTGCTCAATATATCAGCATTGCAGTTCAAGCATAGTGACGTGCATTATACTTACCAGCATGCAGGCACAATACATGGTGGAGGGATCAGCTAATGAAGTGCATAGTACATGAAAAAGATGCCATATTGAGAGAAATGTAGAAATTAATCAAAAGTACAGTAAATGCAAAATGTTACATGCTGCCATTGAACAGTGTATATGTTTGATATTTTGTCACCTATTCAATATATTCCATCATAGATGTCAATATTTGTACCCGTAAAGCGGATATGTCACCTAATTATGCTACCCTACGTAAGAACAACATATTACAGTAACAGGTGCGTCCTTCTATTAGCCAAAATGGCTCCTGCTGCCTTTCCTCATAGTGATTGATGTATACGGATACCCAACAGCTGGTCGTCAGTCACTGCTGAAAGGAGGTAGGGAGCGCTTTCTTGATGAATAGTATGGACTCGATGCTAAGAGTCCATCGTATTCTTGATTTCTGTGCCGCCTTGGCTAATAGGAAAACAGACCTGCCCTTGTAATATCCTAAATGCTTTATATAGGACAGTAGTGTTGAGCGAAGTAAATCAGTAGAACCCTGTATCGGGTTGAGCCTTACTAAAATTTTTAGTTCAACCTGAACCTGAACCAAACTTTTAGCAAAGTCTTAACCGAAACAGGGTTCTACTGGTTTGTTCTTAGTTTGCTCAACATTAGTCCTGAACATTGGTGTATAACACTTTCTAAAAGCCATAAAAGTCCTTTAGAACTCCCTCAGTGTTATACAGGGCCTTTGTGGCTCTTAAAAAGTATTATACACCAGTTTTATGAGTTTTGGTGAACTTTCAGATCGGTTCGAAATAATGTGGATCGAACCAAACTTTTCAAAAGTTCACTCATCACTATAGAACACTATAATTAGATCCACTTGCACACAAACCATATTAGCTGCAGATATTCTGCTGCAGAGCTGCGCCACAATTTGCAGCCAAATCCCCATATGTTACATGCAATTTCATTTTACGTATTGCAAAGGCTGAAATCTGCATTAAAAAAATTGCTGAAAGATTTGACATGCTGCAGTTTTCAAAATCTAGGTCAATTTGAACGATGACAAACTAATTTAGGTAAACTAAGGTTCTTGCAAAAACATTCGTACTCGATCATTGGCCTGTGGAAATGACCTTAACTCAGAGTTTTGTAGTACCATAATTGAAACAGTTTTTTTTTTCTAAACCAAACAATCTCTTTATGAAATGAGAAATTACTGTCATCACTTCAGCTTTTCCATAATAACAAGTGCAACTGTTTAACAATAGACAGCAAAGGCAAAAATCCATTTCCATATTTAAGCGCATTCCTAATTGTCTATTCTTTGTTAAGCAGACACTTATTATCAGACCGCAGCAATAGATAATGCAATTCACATTTACCAAATACTATATATAGATAAGAAAAATTATAGCATCCTCTTCCATGCCACTTAGGGTTAAAGGCAAAGTGACATTTAAATTAAAGGGGATGTTTATCAGAAAATGAGCTCTTGTGTAAACAATTTTTTGTGTTTAATATAGTTTTATTTATAGTGATTTTTTTACTTTTTAGCTTTCTGGATCTATATTTTTAAAAAATCCTTAAAGTTTTTACTCTGTCGACTAAACCTAATAATAGTCTGACTAATAGTTTGATACTATGACACTTCCTGTTCTGTAAAGAAAACATTTCAGTAGTCATCTGATTATCATCACAGGCAGGATTACAATGAAATTACAATGTATATATGTTTAATGTGTGTGTCTTACCTTTCATTGTAATCCAGCTTGTGATGATAATGAGACAACTACTGAAAAGTTTTCTCTACAGAACAGGAAGTGTCAGAGTGTCAGACTATTATAAATATTTAATTTCCATATAATTCGAAAAAATTGTGTGTGTGTGTGTATATATATATATATATATATATATATATATATATTTCATAAAAAGTTGGTAAGCTGTGTAAAATACAAAAATATATTATGAAAAAAAAAATGCAATGATGTGGAACTCTCATATAACCATATTTTATTGACACTAGAGGAGAGAACACACATCGGAAGGTGAAAGTGAGACATTTTTGCATTTCATTTAAAAAAGCAACCCAATAAGAAATTGATGGCACAACACATCTCAAATAGTTGGGACATGGGTAACAGAAAGTTAGAAAAGTGGTACTGCTAAAGAACAGCTGTAAGGTAAATTTTCTACTAAGTCATAGACTGTGTATAAAAAAGAGCATGTTAGAGAGGCAGAGTATCTCAGAAGCAATCTGTGAAAAACTACATACAAAAATTAAGTAATTTCAGAAAAAAATATTTCTCAACTTAAAATTGCCAAGACTTTGAATATCCCACCTTCTACAGTACATAATATTATCAGAGAGTCTAGAGAAATTCATGTGTACAGGGGACAAGGCCGATGGTCAATATGTGATGCTCAAGATCTACAAACCCTCAGATGGCGCTGCATTAAAAACAGGCATGATTCTGTAATGCAAATCACTGCATGAGCTTAGGAATACTTCCAGGAATTACTGCCTGTGAATATAGCTTGCCATGCAAAATCCACAAATGCAAGTTAAAGCTGTATCATGCAAAGAAGAAGCCATATATCAACACAATCCAGAAATGCCAGCATCTTCTCTGGGTCAAAGCTCATTTAAAACAGATTGAAGCAATATGGAAAAGTGTTTTGTGGTCAGATGAATGAAAATTTGATTTTTCTTTTCAAAACCACAAACACTGTGCCCTATGGATTCTAGCTTGTTATTAGTGCACAGTTCAAATGCCTGCCTCTGTGATAGTATAAGGTTGCATTAGTGCCTATAGCATGGGCACTATTAATGTTGAACAGTATACAGAAGTTTTAGAACAACATATGCTCCCATCCAAATAACGTCTCTTTTAAGGAAAGCCTTGCATATGTCAGCAAGACAATGGTAAACCACATATAGTATCACCCACAACAGTATGGCTTCGCGGAAGAAGAGTCTGGGTGCTGAATTGGCCGCCTGCAGTCCAGACATTTCACCAATAGGAAGCATTTGGAGCATTACAAAATGAAAATCCAGAACTATTGAGCAGCTAGAATCCTACATTAGACAAGAATGGGACAATATTCCTCTGCCCAAAGTCCAACAATTGGTCTCCTCACTTCCCAGGTGTTTACAAACAGTTGAAAAAGAAGAGAGGATGCTACACAACAGTAGACAAGGCCCTGGCAAACTTTTATGAGATGTGCTGCTGTCATCAATTTCAAAATGAGTTAATTTTTTTAAAATGAAATGGAAAAATGCCTCCCTTTCACCTTCTGATATAGATGCTCTATGTTCTTCTGTGAATAAAATATGGTTAGACGAAATTTCCAAATCATTGCTTTTTTTCTTTAGATTTATTAACATTTTACACAAAGTCCCAACTTTTTTAGAATTGGGGATTTACAAGGTCCAGCAGAAGTAACACCCTTTTCTAAGTGGTATAATATAAACAGACATGTTGGCCTAATAACCTTAGCAACATTTGTGTTCCAGGTTCTCTAAAGTAAAAGGGGGGCTATTTATACCAGACTAGATAGATAGATAGATAGATAGATAGATAGATAGATAGATAGATAGATAGATAGATAGATAGATAGATCAAGATCACATCACTCACAATAGGTGATAAATTGAGATGAGCGAACTTTTCAAAAGCCTGGTTCAGCCAGTTGGCCGAATTTCATCAAAAAGTTTGGTTCTGTCCACATTAGTTTGAACTGAACTGGAAGCCTATAAAAATCCCTAAAACTAGTACTTCAATGGATGTAGATCAGTGGTTAGCACTGTTGGGGTCCTAGGTTCAAATCTGACCATGGAGTTTTTAAAACTCCATGTAGATTTTGTCTTTGGTCAGATTTGAACTTAGGATTCCAGTGCTGCAAGGCAACAGTGCTAACCACTGAGCTACATCCATTGTAGAGCCATCAGATTGCCTTTCAATACTAGTTTTAGGGGTTTTCATGAACTTACAGTTCAGCCGAAACAAATTACCTAATATTCGGATTCCCACCAAACTTTTAGTAGAGCTCGACCTAAATTCATGTTCTACAGGTTTGGTTCTCTCATCTTTTTTGATGAACACAGCTTATCTACTTGCCCTTCCTGCACAATGACTTTTACACAGGTCAAAGAAAGTTTAAAATTATTATCAGGCTTATTAACCTGAGTAAAAACTGCAATATATTAGGATTTTTAAAAATATAGAAAGTGACATGGAAATGTTACAAAATAAATCACCAAAAAAATAAAGAAATATGCTTAAGATAAAAACTTGATTTAAATAATAGGTCATTTTTTAAAATCACATATTCCCTTTAAGCGTTTTGTCCAAAGATGTCCCTAGATTGGAGCATTGCATATGTGGTTTGCCTGTGGGGTACCTGGGAATAGATTAGTAAACAATAGAAAACAAAAAATTACCAGCACTCCAATGTAAAATGATGACTGAAATGAGAAGAGCAAAATCCAAAAAAAGACTTACTTCACAGGGGTGCCTAGTGTGTGGCACCCCCAATCCCAGACAGCATATAGAATCGCAGATGTATTGAAAAACGTCCAAGGAATGTATATATCCGTTTTTATTATCCAATATGCAACGCGTTTCGGCTAGAGATGAGCGAGCATACTCGCAAAGGACAATTACTCGATCGAGCATTGTCCTTAGCGAGTATCTCCCCACTCGGAAGAAAAGGTTCGGCTGCCAGCGCGGGTGAGAGGTGAGTTGCGGCAGTGAGCAGGGGGGAGCGGGGGGGAGAGAGGGAGATAGAGATCTCCCCTCCGTTCCTCCCCGCTCTCCCCTGCCGCTCCCCGCCCACCACCAGTAGCCGAACCTTTTCTTCCGAGCGGGCAGGTACTCGCTAAGGGCAATGCTCGATCGAGTAATTGCCCTTAGCGAGTATGCTCGCTCATCTCTAGTTTCGGCCTTACAATCTGATGTCTTTCTAAAGCATAGATTAGATTACTTTACTATGGGTCTCTCTTAGTAAAGTATGGGTGTCACGTTCAACCTGGGTGCAATGCACACCTCGCCCAGGATAGGCACAAGACTGTGTTAACACCAGGAAAATTGAAAATGCGATGCTGCAGTAAACCCCTATTCAACAAAGGAAAACACAAAATAAGAGGGAAAACTGACCCTGCTTTTAACTGGGAAAGGTTCCTACCTAAAGCAGGTTGACCGCTCTGACAAGTGTGAACCTACTGAACGTCTCTCGGCCTTATACCATACCCAAATACTGAACCATAGTGTGAATAACCACAGCTCTAACCACCACAACCAACTGAACTGCAATACACAGCAATGAGCTAAGGGAATGGTAGGAATATAAAGCTCTCCCTATCTGCTGATAGGTAGACCAGAGAAGAAACTACGCCTAAAAAAACCTCTCTCAGAGGTGGGGGACTCTGATGTAAACACCAACTTCCAATATATAGATACAGACAGTAGCAGGCAACCCCCACACAAGATGTGTCAACCAGCAACCTGTATAGGAGAATGACTGTTCCATATCGTGGTTAACGAGCCATGACACCGTTGTGACCGAAACCCGCGACAATGGGTCTATCTTCTCAATGTATCCTACAGCTATGTGAAATGTACAAAAATTGTTGATGAAAACGCATTAACCTTGCTATGGTATTATAAAAAAAATCTCAAAGTGCTTACCTTGTACACGCATTTATGTACCTCTCAACCTTGAGTTAGCCTAATAGAAAAAAATAAAATCCAGCTGAATGTTTTCTTCTTGGCCTAAAAGAGCATTTGAAATAAATAACATCCATATCATCGAATGAGTCTATTCCTCAACAAGTAAGCAACTAGCCCTCCATTTGTTATCTCTGATTACATTTAATCCACCGGCCTTATTCTATAAAAGGGATTGCACACCTCTAGAAAATATTGAGGGTTTTCTTTTGTTATTATTTGTTCCCTAATCCTTTATCATTGCACTTTTTTTTTTTTACCACCTCTTTTAGGAGTCTGCTCGGTAATTCCTTCACCCTTTCTTTAGACTTGCGGCTTCTTTTACAATCCCTGGAGCCTTATGCCACCTCCGGAACATAATATCTTGTTCTAACATTTTCTTTCTCCCAGATATGCTTTTGTGTGTGTGTTATGTGTGTATGTGTTTAATCCCTTCATGTATTTGAAAAGTTTCAATCACAGTTTTCATTCTATAAATACAGAGGTGCCAGTGAAAGTACAACCTTGAGGGAGAGGAGGGGAATTTTGCAGCTTATGCAGAGATTAATAGGAATCCAGCGGAGAGAGTTTAGGAGGTCAGAAATACATACTAGTCAAGAAAGGCAGGAGATTTAATACAGCTATAATTTATTTATTAGACGCCAACATATTCTCCGGCATGGTACAGTGACGGTAGAATAATTACAAATATAGGTTATACAACTAACAATAATGATTTTTTTTTTATATATATACAGAACTTGCCTTGTAGGAATTGATGCTGCAACAAAAGGAATACTTAAGAAAATGTCTATATATGAAAAACTCCTATACCTGCCGTCAATTGTGTTCTGAGTGTGCAATGAATTCTAAGCGGCCTATATTTTAACACCATGGAATCCATTTCGCAGCGACTGTGGTGCTAAAAGTCAATACAAGTTCAGACTCCGCTGAAGCCTGAAGCTTTCGGTAACACAGCGATTGAAAAAACAGACGTACTGAGAAATACACAAACAGGAACATTTACTCCTCAAACACTCAATGTTAGATTTATACGGTAATTGGTTGAATCAACAGTACACATCACGGGGCCAAAGAGTGGATGATGGAGGGTTTTAGAGTCTCTGCAAGTCTCCAAGATTAATAAGCCTACAAGCAAGGCTTGTTTTTACACAAGGTGTGGCTATGGGTAAAATTATAAATTTATAATTATAAATCTATACAAATAAAGATTGTCATTATTATTATCAAATAATACCACCATTCAGCAATGTAATATTACCTCTATACTGTTACATTGTGACTAGAGATGAGCGAGCACCCAAATGCTCGAGTCCGCGTTATTCGAGTTGAGCTTTTCGTAAAATTCGAGAGCTCTACTCGAGTAACGAACCCCATTGACTACAATGGGAGACTCGAGCATTTTTGTATGTGGCCGCCGTGTCACGAGCTTTTCTTTTCTTCAGCAGGGAGGAGCCAAAAACTGGGGTGGGGTCGAACTCGACTTGATGCTTGTTCGAGTAACAAACACCATCGAGTATGCTAATACTTGAACGAGCATAAGCTCGGCAGAGTATGTTCGCTCAACTCTAATCGTGACGTTTTCCTGGCAGACTGTTTTTGTGGGTTGGTTGGCCAATGCCTTCTTGGTCAACTTTTACCCCCAGCAAGCTGGGTACTCATTTTACCAACTTTGGAAGGATGGAAGGCCGAGTCAACCTTAAGCCGACTACCTGAACCATGCAGGGATTGAACCCACAACCTTCAGGTCATGAGTGACTGCAAACTCTAATTATAAGGCCACACAATAACCATGGACTCTACGACCAACTCAGTTGAAAATATGGAAGAAATTAAAGTTGAAATAAATTGATCTTGTCTCACATTGACATTAACTATCCCATCCGGCTGTGGATGAACACAGAAAAGGTTCTGTTCACATCACATTGAGAGCCTTCTGTTGGAGATCTATGTCAGGAGCACCTCTTGTTGTATAACTCTGAAGGAAGGCTGTGATGTATTCCACTGCAAAGTCATACAGTGCCATATGTAATCCATAGGCTCTCATTGTATAAAAAAAAACATAGCACATGGTGTACATTTGTATGCTGTATGCCTTTGTAGTTCACTATGATAACTGCTTATTGCAAAATAAAATGTATACTCATATACATGAGACAGATGGAGGGCAAAAGGGCATGTGCCATGGATGCTCAGTGCAAGAGAACCAAGAAAGGAGCCTCTTGGGGTGGGGGCCCAATATGTTAGATGAAGACCACTTTGGTCTATGTGTCACATAGTTATTGTCCTTGTTGGTATTTTACACTCGATAGAAAAGCACTGAGCATGACACTTTTCTATACATTATAAAAGACCAACAAGGACAGAGACTAAAGTGGTCTCTGTCTCACATATTCACCTCTATTCTTCCATCCTGGTTTACATCTCCATGTAGTTTTCTGTATGGAGGACAGATCTAGCGCTGTTTTCACAAAACGTAAAGTGAAACCAGCCTTAAACTTTTAAGGACATGGTTTTTTGTTTTATTTTTGTTTTTGGTTCTTCCTCTCCACTTTCAAAAAAATCATAACTCTTTTATTTATCCATTGATGTAGCTGTCTAAAGTCTTGTTCTTTGCGTACCATATAAGGTAATGAAAAAATGTAACATTTTCTAAGTGGAGTAAAATGAAAAAAAAAACAAATTAATGTCATCTTTTAGGGGGGGAAAAAATGTAGAAAACAGATGGAGCAAACCCGGTGCATATGAGAGTCTGGAGCCCGGTGGTCCCGAAGCCTCAAGAAACTGAAGAGAAAAAGACAGGTGTCTGTGAAACTAATTTCACTAAGAGGTGCTGCTGACCAGGTGGATCTTCCGGATGAAGAAACAGAGACAGTAAATCGGTGCTGATCTCTAATAGATTCCAACAGATAGTGGTATAGTATGCGTACAACTTCTCCTAGTGCTCCCTGCATAGGCTCACAATGCCATTAGATAACACCAGCGCTTTCGGGTATTCCTACAGCCCCAAGAGTTTGTCTTACCCAGCCTGACTGAGGAAGGGACCTATCCCAAAATGTGTATCTGCTGGTTTTATTTAATTAATAAAAAGATAAGTTGGTAAAATCTATTCTACTAACTGTCGGAATTCATTGGAGGGCAGCTCCGATTTACCAGTTCTGTTTCTTCGCTTGCTCCATCTTTTGGGGAGGGGGTCTTGATTTTATGGTGTACACACGACAGCAAAAATGACATGATAACTTTATTCAATGTGTCAGTACGATTACTACGATACCAAATGTATATAGTTTTTTTTGCTGTACTAGTTTTAAAAAAATTTAACTTTTCTCATCTTCCACTGCACAATGCTCCACCATACATTATGTGCTGTTCTGTAGTGAGGTTACTTGAGACTACATCATTTTAAGGTAACCTGTCATATCCCCACAGCAGCATGCAAATATGTCAAGGGGTCAGGTGATGCATTATTTATACTCACCTATTCCCTTGTTCCTGCAGTGAACCCCTTTGAAGATTGACACAATGGTGAGTATTTTAATATTTGAATAAATGAAATGAGGTATCGGTGTATATTTCTGACCAAATGTGCTCCTGCTTTTCAAATATGTCAATTACTGGTTTAAGTATTCAATATTTCAATTTAAAAAAAAGTTGAATAATTGGGCACAAATAAGTAAGCTTGCAACCCACATCAAGGGTCCTCATTCTTTTGCGAATCCCTATCTAAAAAAAATAAAAACACAAAAACCAGCTGGTTCCATCTGCCATGGAACTACTCATAGAGGGGTCAAAAAGTAATCCACCAAGATGTCTTTGATTAAAAGACCAGATAAAGAAAACCTACCCTGTAGAGTTGGATAAACTGCAACTTCTGTTCAGATAGTTGCAGCTTGATCTTCATCCGCAGTCCAACTCGCGTTGTTGGCCTGGCAAAAATTATGCAAAACCACACAAGCTTTGATCACTGCACACACATTCTGGGAAATCATCTCCAGTGAGCTATGGAATACTCTCCATTTGTTGGTAAGTATGCCAAAAGCACACTCAACAAATTGCATGGCCTGTGTGAGACGATAATTAAAGATGCGCCTCTGTGAGCAAGGGGACACAGAACGCGGATGGTCAGGCCAACACCCTTATCCACCACAATGATGAAATAGGCAGGTGGACCTGAAGAGCCAGGTAGGCTGCATACTCTGGCAAGGAAAGCTGGTTTGCCTAAAGCCACTGACCCATTCTGGAAGCCTGAAGATGCAAGCATCCACAGAGCTTCCACAGACCCCAATATCCACAATTATAAAGAGATAGTTACTATCGGCGAAAGCCAACAGTACTACCAAAAAATACTGGGACGCTTTTTCACACTAATGTCTTTGCTATCTCGTGCCTCGATGCAGTTTGGAAACTGTACAGCAGTGTAGAATCCCTCGGCGATGGTCACCCAATCTTCCTGAAAAGGTGGAGACATCACCAAGGTTTTCAATTGCTGCCAAATAGTCTCGTAAGTCTTTCTTACAATGACCATGATTGTGGAGATGCGAGGTGGAAATTTAAATTGGAGGGATGCATATGGATTCCCAGTGGCAAGGAGTCTGAAAAAACAAAGGACAACAAAAGAAAATGTAAGAAAAATAAGTTGGAAACAGCAAAAGGCCTGTTGTGAGGAAAAAATCTGCTCTGCAAGAAAGAAAAATAGGCAAAGATGGTGACAGACTTGTAACGCACATACTTGCTGCAAGGTGACCAGCCAATGCTCCTCAGGAGATATGCAAACCCGCATATTTTTATTGGTAAATGTCTTGGGATACCAACACAACTCTTCATAAAGGCATTTAAAATTGCACTTACGCATCCATTGAGACAACAGAGATGCATCCAATACCTCCTCCTCTTTCCTTAGGGCCGCCCTCAGGACTCTCACAACTCTCATCAAATTGGCGAGAGATGAGCCAGGAAATCCAGAAACCACAAAATATACACTCAGAGAAGACGGATCGCCACAAACTGTCGCCCATGTGACCTTCTGGTTGTGTTCTATGAATCTGCAGTCTTCTGACACCATTTCTGCTTTTAGCAATTTTTTTATGTGCAGAAGTACACAGCATATTGAAGTGCACAAAACACACGCAAAGAGATCGAAATGTGCTGAAAATAGCTGCAGTTTCATGCATTTGTACACAGTGTATTTGTGAACTGAAATACATATATGCTTGTGTGAATTAGTCCTTAAGAGAAGCATAGAGTCTAGATCACATGAGGCAATTACGCCATCTCCTCTTCCTTAGTCAGACCTCATCTGGAATACTGTGTTCAGTTCTGGGCACCCCACTTTACAAAAGACATAGACAAACTGGAACAAGTTCAGAGAAAAGCTACCAGGATGGTGAGCGGTCTGCAAATCATGTCCTATGAGGAACGGTTAAAGGATCAGGGAATGTTTAGCTTACAAAAAAGAAGGCTGAGAGGAGACTTAATAGCGGTCTACAAATATCTGAAGGGCTGTCACAGTGCAGAGGCATCAGCCCTATTCTCATCTGTACAAGGAAAGACTAGAAGTAATGGGATGAAACTGAAAGAGAGGAGACACAGATTGGATATTAGAAAAAGCGTTCTGACAGTGAGGGTGATCAATGAGTGGAACAAGTTACCACAGGAGGTGTTGAGTTCTCCTTCAATGGAAGTCTTCAAACAAATGCTGGACAAATACGTCTGGGATGTTTTAGTGATTCTGCATTAAGCAGGGGGTTGCATCTGATGACCCTGGAGGTCCCTTCCAACTCTACCATTCTATGATTCTATGACCCTTGCCAATTAGCTCATCACCGATGCTATTGCTTTGAATTTCACCTCTCCTCTTTAACTCTATTATAATTGCTTTTATTATTATGAGTTTTACCAGCCCGGGGCACCTTTGCATGCTCTTATGCTACTGTGAGACTGTTATAATAGATACTTATGCATATTGAATGTGGCATTTATTACATTCTCCTAAGTCTTGGACTAGCACTGTTACTGTTGATTACTACTCGCTTCTTTCACCTATTTGCGCACTGAATTGCTTTGTAATAGATTCCTTTGAGTTATCATAATGTGCTTGTTATGTTAATGATTGCTACATCTGAATGCTGACTTCACTTTCCTCCCATCCAGTTACTGTATGTCACACCCTATGGTTCTCAAATGTAACTATAGTCTGTCCTACGAAGAGAATGCAGCCAATACGGATGACATTGAGTGAATCACTCCAACGTTTATGGTTGGGGATTGGTCACCTATGACAAATATCACCGGTGCCAATCCCGTAACCGTCTCTGTTGAACAGAGGAGAGGAAAGGTGACCAACCCCTAACCACAAATGATGGAGGGACACACTCAATGCTGCCACTGTCAGCTTCGTGAGACAGACTATAACTCTTCACGGACACCATCAAAGGGAAAATATGGAAGATCGACCCCAGCTATGAAAAGTAGGTCATTCCAAAAAAAAGGTCATTTTTAATTTAGTATACATTTTTACATTGTTAATGGCTCCTTATCACTATTGTACTACTAACAATTTTTTGCAACTTATGCAAGCCTAGCCTCGCGGTTGTTAGTGACTTAATAAATTTAGCATCCCATCCCTGTTAATCCAGCTATTAATTACTTATGGATGGCAGTGAATACAATGCACCAATTAATAAATTAATAGTGCAGAATATTCACCAGATGTTAAAATGGGTATATGACACAGCCAGACATTGGTTGAAGAGTAAATGCATGGAGAGCTGGTGCTGCATCTTCGAACCATTGCAGTGGTCTCTAATATTAGCGTGACCCTGAGATGTGGAAATAGTATATCTTTAGGAGAATCACTCTGTAGAAGATAAAAAAAAGCTATTTTAGATCCGAGCTTTGCAACATGCTCATATTAAAGGACGCTCGCTGTCATATTATACAGGAGCGTATCTGATGATGAGATCAAGCGAGCCATGTGCAATGTATTAAGAGTCAATATCAATATTAGAGTTAAACCTCAAGTGTGACGAGTTGACGACACTATAAGGAGTGTCAGCCAAGGTCTCTAGGAGTGAGAAGTGAGCTTATATCTGTGCCTACCATTTTGTAAAATAAAATCACACTTGTCAGCTGCACTCTCCAGGGCTCTTAGGGCTCATTCAGATGACCGTTTTTGCATACACAAAATTTGCCCACACAATACACAAAGAATAGAAGCCATTGATTTCAATTGGTTTATTCCCATTTCTGTATTTTCGGGAAAAAAATAGGACCAGCTTTATTTTCCTGCGCATTTGCGCACCAAAGACCCCATAGTAGTCTATGAGAAGCGCAAATTTGCACTCAATGCCATATACAATTTCGTGTAAAAAGAACATATCTGGATCTCCTTAGGCTAAATAGCCTTTTAAATCATGGTAGGGGTGTTCCACACACACACGTGTAAACAGGCCCTGCATGAGCAAAATGTGCAATACTATGCACTTATACGCATGCAAATCTGCCTCGTTCACAGTGCAAATGTGTTGCGCTGAAGCACGCGCAATTGCGCATATGCTCATCTGAAGCCACTCTAAATCGACAGGTCTATTTAGTCCAGTGTCACACAGACGTTAGCACGTTTATGTACGCAATTGCGCTGCTTATTTGCGCAATGGGCGTTGCGTGTTTTTCTGTACTTTCTATACTCGCAAAAAAACATTGAAATGGACAAATAAGTTAATTAGTTCAATTTGTGCTATACACAGGAAAATAGAGCATGCTGTGTATTTTCTTTGCACAAAGAAAATGTGCGTTCAATGGACCTATTGAAATAAATGGCTTATATTCGCTGCGTAAGGCATGCACAAAACGCTGCTCAAATATGTTTGTTTGACACAGACCTACGAGCGGCTTCAGATGAGCCTAACTGTAATAATTGCACTGTAGTGGCCCAGAGTTAGTGGGGCCCCTTCAGAATGCAAGGGGGAGTTGAGTGAAGAAGTCTTGCAGATAGTGAGTGAGCCACATGGACACTAGACAGATTGGTCTGTCTGTGGAGCATGGAGGAGGCCGAGTGACTTCCTTGTCAATCCAGGAATCCTTGGTACTTCTGAGTGCCGATAGGTAGAGAGAAAGGCCACTTGATAGCGAAAATAAGAGAGTATGTGAGTGGTTTCTGGTGGAGAGACAGAAAGTGAGTACTGGGAGTAATGGAACCTGCAGATAACTCGGACTGTTGATTGTACAATTGCCCCGTGAGCCCCACCAAGATGTCATACTTGTGAAGTGTGATTTCTACAACTGTTCAGGAACTCTTCTGCAACAGTAAGTGACTTTATGCAAACGTTTAAGTAAATGGAGAAAATTGACCGTTCACAGTTTTGGTGCAAAATATACTCTTCTGGTATTGAACTACTTTATTCATTTCACCTAGTAGTGCTGTCGGGGCTCTGGCGTGTCTTCTCCCCGTCTCCGGGACAGTTCTGCATCATTTTCTTCTGGACGGGGATTTAAAAATCCCTGGCTCCTAGAAGTGCTGCCGTTGATTGGCTGAGTGCAGGGACCAATCACAGCCATTCAATCATTGAATGGCTGTGATTGGTCCCTGTGCTCAGCCAATCAGAGGCAGTGCACAGCCATTCATTGAATTCAATTAAATAGACAAAACCGTTTCCGATTTTGTTGCAAAATATACTCTTTTGGTATTGGACTACTTTATTCATTTGCAAGATCCAGCCCTGGAGAAGGAATGGTGGTGTCACGTGTGACAACTGGACTTAAGGTAATTCCCGGTTACCACCCCTTTGATCTCCCCCAGCCGTAACGTGATCAGGTCCCGAGCTACCCACAGTGGGAGGAGGTGGTACAGCCCCGTAACAAGGCCTTTCTCTACCCAGCTTTCTCCTCGGTTGTGGGCCCGATCCTCGAATGCTGCAGTACATGATAAGGCAACTTTTGTTCAGTGAAGGTTCCACTATTGCACGCAAATCTACACATTTTACTGTACTTTTTGTGTTGTCAAGGACCGTTCATATGCGTGTGTAAAAATGTACACAAATACGTCTGTTTGAATCCGCTTTTATGCTGTGGATTTTCATGGCAAATTTTATACCTTCAACGCTCGCACAAAAAAATGCTTCTATTTGTAAGAATGTCTTCCCTATGGTGTGTTCACATGTCCATGCTTTACAGGCGTGTGCCTCTAAAGAAAGGACATGCGTGCACCGTAAGGAATGCACGCATTGTCTTCAACGAAGCCACGGCTGCTGCCGGCGAACAATTAAAAACAATGGTCTGCTGTCATCCCTACATTCTTTTTCAGGGAAGGCTTTACATATAAGCCCTTCCCTGAAAATGAAAAATTTTAGTGTAAAAAACAAAATATATATATATATATATACTTACCTGTCTGCCGGTGCCGTGACCCCTGCGGGGATGAAGAACACATCTGCTGCATGCGGCAGATATTTCCTTAATCTCCGCTAGTTAAGAGAATTCCCTGCTGCTACATCTGCCACATCTGTGATAGATGCAGCAGAGGAATTCTTCAATTCTCTACCGCAGCTGTCATACATATCAGCTGTGGTAGAGGATTCTGCTGACGGCAACCCCTTCAATTGATTTCAGGGAAGGGCTTTAAATATAAGCCCTTCGCTGAAAATCCAGAAAAAGTGGTTTAAAAAAGAAAAAACAATGCATACTTACCTCCCTTCGGCTGCCGGGGCTCAGTCACGTCTGCTCCTGGCTGTCCCCGGCTCTCTAGTGCTGATCTATCAGCAGGTGGGGATTTAAAATCCCCGCCTGCTGGAAGAGCTGTTTGTGATTGGCTGACGTGCTCAGCCAATCACAGGCAGCTCTCGCCGAATGAATGTGTGACAGCTGCGGTTGAGAATTGAAGAATTCCTTTGCTGCATCTGTCACAGATGTGGCAGATGTAGCAGCAGGGAATTCTTTTAACTAGCGGGGATAAAGGAAACATCTGCCGCATGCGGTAGATTTGTTCTGCATGCCCGCGGGGGTCACGGAAGTGGCGGACAGGTAAGTATATATATTTTTTTTTTTTACACAAAAACTTTTCTTTTTCAGGGAAGGGCTTGAAAAGGGCTTGAAAAATATGTAAAGCCCTTCCCGGAAAAGCAATGCAGGGGTGCCAGTAGACCATTGTTTTCAATGGAGACGCTGGCAGCAGCCACGGCTCAATTGAAAACAATGCATGGACCTGCTTTCACACGTGTTTTTGCATGTACATGGGTGCGCATTTATGTACGCATCTATGTACACACAAAAACACGCTCGTGTGGAGCCATCCTGAGGCCTTAGTCAGACGGGCGTTTTTTCGCGCGATTTGCGGATCGCATGACGGATGCGCATCCGCAAATTGCGTGACCGGTGCGCGCAAGTCGCCGCAAATCGCCCGAAAATCTGCTCCTAGCCGCGTTTCATTAGAAATGGGCCGGAGCTGTCCAGCGCATTGCATTCAATGGAGACGGCAATAGAGCCGGCTCCATTTAAAGCAATGCGCTGCGGGCGAGCCCGGGATGAATTGTCGGGAAGGGCTTAAATATATAAGCCCTTCCCTGCAATTCATCCTAATATGTGTAAAAATAAAAAATATATATATACTCACCTTCTCCCGGCAGCCGGAGCTCCGCGCGGCCGTCCTGCAGTGGGTGTGAAGGGGGTGTGAGTGAGACCTGCCCCCTGATTGGCTCAGCGCTGAGCCAATCAGAGGCATGTCTCACTCACACCCATTCATGAATTCATGAATGGATGTGAGTCAGACCTGCCCCTGATTGGCTCAGCGCTGAGAGGCAGCAGTCACTCACCCATTCATGAATTCATGAATGGGTGTGTGAGTGAAACCTGCCTCTGATTGGTCAGGGCTGTGACCAATCAGAGGCAGATCATTCAGCAGGTGGGGATTTTAAAGCCCCGCCAGCTGAATAGTGCCGAGAAGCAGTTCAGGAGAACTGACAGCGGCCGCGGCTGGACTCCGGCTGCAGCGGAAAGGTGAGTATACAATTTTTTTTTATTTTAACACATTTTAGCATGAATTGCAGGGAAGGGCTTATATATTTAAGCCCTTCCCGACAATTCACCCCGCGCACGCCGGCAGCCCATTGCTTTCAATGGAGCGTCTGTATTGCTGGCTCCATTGAATTCAATGGGCAAACATCGTTCTTCTCTGTCACAGCTGTTACAGCTGTGGCAGAGAAGAATGATTTGTCTTCTATATGTTCTCAATGGGGTCGGCGCTGCTGCCGCCGGCCCCATTGAGCGCATATAGAGAAGAGAACAGGAATCGCAGATCGCAGATAGGTGCGATCTGCGATTTCTGTTCTATAATTTATCGGACGAGCGCATAAAAAGCGCTCATGTGTCTGATACCATTGCAAAGCAATGGTTTTATAAAATCGCCGGACGCATGCGCATGCGCAAATCGCGGCTAAAAACGCCCATCTGACTAAGGCCTAAGAGTAAAATCCGCAACAAATTTGAAGATTTGGTGTAACTTTTCAGTTGCAGATTCACTGTGGATTTGAAGCTCATTGTAGCAAATCTGCAATGTGTGATCATATTAGCAAAAAACACAGGAGAAAAAAAATTACATGCTTTTTAGGGGTGAAAAAGAAAAGTATGCGTAAAGGAAGTCTTTTGCAGGAATTTCCCAATGGTAGCATTGCTTCTCAGGGGAACATATTTCTGCAATACAGTGCCATATGGAGGCACCATATGGCGGCACATGTAGAGACAGGGACTCCCTTTCTGAATGTCCCATATACACATCTCTAATATAATATGCGTGAAAATATTAAACCAGTTGGAATTCTGAGTCTGTAATGTCAGAAGGCTGAAGAAATTTTCTGACTGTGATATTTAAAAAAAAACAGTTTTTTTGGAACATTTGGTATGACCATTTGTTAAGCCACGGAAAATCTAACCAATCTTGTCAATCTTAAAAATAAAGAAAACAAATTCTGTTTCTGAGACGTATTACAGCAGCTGCGTTCACCGGCCACATGTGACTTTCTAAGAGTCTGTCATTATTGTGTCTGTCACCACCGCTAACTACTTGCATGGACTGCTATATGGCAGATAATTCTAGCAGTACAGAGCCCAACAACATATGCTAGGAGCGGGTACTGGATTTGGATAGTTTACATCCTGGAGAGGACATTTCTAGCGCACAACAGAATTACAATCTTGAAATCAATTCAAGCTCAGCGCCGAAAGCATTTTTGAGTCTACAATGGATCACAACAGAGCAAGTAGTATTTTATTAGCTAGCACCGAAAATAAACATATGATGTCAATTGTTAAACAATTTCATGATATGCTTATTCATACGGCCGGAGGATGGATGGATGGATAGATAGATAGATAGATATTACATGAATATGATATAGATAGATATTAGATAGATATGAAACAGATAAAACAATAGATAGACAGATATGAGAAAGAAAGATAGATACATAGATAGATATGAGATAGATAAATAGTCAGATAGATAGATTATTAGATAGATATAAGGGCTCTTTCAGACGGGCGTATATTTCATCAGTATTTTGTGAGCCAAAACCAGGAGTGGGTCTAAAATACAGAAGGAATGCAAATCTTTCCATTCTACTTTCTCTCTGTAAGTTCTGCTCCTGGTTTTGGCTCACAAAATACTGATGAAAAATACGCCCATGAGAAAGAGCCCTAAAACAGATAAAACAATTGACAGATATGAGATAGATAGATAGATAATTAGATATTAGATAGATATGAGATATATAGAGAGATAGCTGTCACGCCCGTTGGGCGCTAAAGCAGCACGGACGCAGGGCAACGTCCTAACAAAACTGCAACAACACTCACTGTATTCACTTGGACAGATTACACCAGAACACCAAGAGAAAGTAAACTGTAAACTGGATTCACAGGCAGACATGACACAGGAACCATCACTATTCACACCAATACACACTGAACAGGACTAGCCACTTGCACAGACAGACAGAACAGGACACTGTTCACACCAATACACACTGAACAGGACTAGCCACCTGCACAGACAGACAGAACAGGACACTGTTCACACCAATACACACTGAACAGGACTAGCCACCTGCACAGACAGACAGAACAGGACACTGTTCACACCAATACACACTGAACAGGACTAGCCACCTGCACAGACAGACAGAACAGGACACTGTTCACACCAATACACACTGAACAGGACTAGCCACCTGCACAGACACACAGAACAGGACACTGTTCACACCAATACACACTGAACAGGACTAGCCACCTGCACAGGCACACAGAACAGGACACTGTTCACACCAATACACACTGAACAGGACTAGCCACCTGCACAGGCACACAGAACAGGACACTGTTCACACCAATACACACTGAACAGGACTAGCCACCTGCACAGACACACAGAACAGGACACTGTTCACACCAATACACACTGAACAGGACTAGCCACCTGCACAGACACACAGAACAGGACACTGTTCACACCAATACACACTGAACAGGACCAGCCACCTGCACAGACACACAGAACAGGACACTGTTCACACCAATACACACTGAACAGGACTAGCCACCTGCACAGACACACAGAACAGGACACTGTTCACACCAATACACACTGAACAGGACTAGCCACCTGCACAGACACACAGAACAGGACACTGTTCACACCAATACACACTGAACAGGACTAGCCACCTGCACAGACACACAGAACAGGACACTGTTCACACCAATACACACTGAACAGGACTAGCCACCTGCACAGACACACAGAACAGGACACTGTTCACACCAATACACACTGAACAGGACCAGCCACCTGCACAGACACACAGAACAGGACACTGTTCACACCAATACACACTGAACAGGACTAGCCACCTGCACAGACACACAGAACAGGACACTGTTCACACCAATACACACTGAACAGGACTAGCCACCTGCACAGACACACAGAACAGGACACTGTTCACACCAATACACACTGAACAGGACTAGCCACCTGCACAGACACACAGAACAGGACACTGTTCACACCAATACACACTGAACAGGACTAGCCACCTGCACAGACACACAGAACAGGACACTGTTCACACCAATACACACTGAACAGGACTAGCCACCTGCACAGACACACAGAACAGGACACTGTTCACACCAATACACACTGAACAGGACTAGCCACCTGCACAGACACACAGAACAGGACACTGTTCACACCAATACACACTGAACAGGACCAGCCACCTGCACAGACACACAGAACAGGACACTGTTCACACCAATACACACTGAACAGGACTAGCCACCTGCACAGACACACAGAACAGGACACTGTTCACACCAATACACACTGAACAGGACTAGCCACCTGCACAGACACACAGAACAGGACACTGTTCACACCAATACACACTGAACAGGACTAGCCACCTGCACAGACACACAGAACAGGACACTGTTCACACCAATACACACTGAACAGGACTAGCCACCTGCACAGACACACAGAACAGGACACTGTTCACACCAATACACACTGAACAGGACTAGCCACCTGCACAGGCACACAGAACAGGACACTGTTCACACCAATACACACTGAACAGGACTAGCCACCTGCACAGACACACAGAACAGGACACTGTTCACACCAATACACACTGAACAGGACTAGCCACCTGCACAGGCACACAGAACAGGACACTGTTCACACCAATACACACAAACAACATACATTAAAGCAAACACCAGAGTGTTGGGAAAGCAGCTTCCTCTAGCCAGAGGGGCTGGTAATCATATACAGCAGGCCAGTGGAGATTGGATGCCTGGAGAACTCCACACCCAGCCAGCTCAATTATCCCACACCTGTGGCAGTGTGCTCCTAGAACATTATAGAACTACAGGTCCCAGCAGCACAACCTAACTATAGATAGATATGAGATAGATAGATAGATATGAGATGGAAAGATAGATGTGAGATAGATAGATAGATAGATAGATAGATAGATAGATATGAGATAGATAGATAGATAGATAGATAGATGCGTTGCGATGTGATGTGATTTTTTAGCATTAGAAACTCCCATTGACTTTTGCGATAAAAAATCGCTTGCAGCAGCGATGCGATGCAAAATTATTCTCTAAAAAAGGCATCACTGACGCTCAAATATCACAGTGAACAAATGCGCGATTTTGCCGTGATTTTCTCGCAGCAAAATCGTGATCGCCCATGTGAAACTAGCCTAAGGCCTCATTCAGACGAGCATGTTTTTTTGCCTACCTATGTGCGTAAAAAAAACTAAACGCTGTTTGCATGAGTGGAAAACACGTGAACGAGCAAAGTTTACGTATGAAACTTTACCCGTTCACTGGAGCAGCTGCTCCACGAAGGTCTCCTCATCGCTGAACACTGTAACAGCACTGCCGCAATTTTCAGTGATGAAGGGACTGCAGCGGGGAGGAAATAATCCCCTGCCACAGGTGTCACAGCTGTGGTAGAGGACCACAATGCTATCATACTGCTTTCAATGGGCCAGCGCTCAGCCTGGGCCCATTCAACCAAGGAATCCTTGGTACTTCTGCTAAGTGCTGAGAGAGAAAGGCCACTTGATAGCGAAAAGAAGAGAGAATAGGAGTGGTTTCCAGTTGAAAGTAATGGAACCTACAGATAACTTGGACTGTGGATTGTACAATTGCCCCATGAGCCCCACCGAGATGTCATACTTGTGAACTGTGATTTCTACAACTGTTCAGCAACTGTTCTGCAATTGCTAGTGACTTTATGCAAATGTTTAAGTAAAAGGAAAAAAATCATCCGTTTCTGGTTTTATTGCAAAATATACTCTTTTGGTATTGGACTACTTTATTAATTTCACCTAGCAGCGCTGTTGGGGCTCCAGCGCATCTTCTCCCCAGATCGCTGGCACTGTTCTGCATCATTTTCTTCTGGCCAGGGATTAAAAACCCCTGCCTCCTGGAAGCGCTGACTCTGATTGGCTGAGTGCAGGGACAAATTACAGCCATTCAATCATTGAAAGGCTGTGATTGGTCCCTGCGCTCAGCCAATCAGAGGCAGCACGCAGCCATTCATTGAATTCAATGAATGGTTGAGCGCTGCCACTTATTGGTCACTGCGCTCAGCCAATCAGAGCCAGTGCTTTCAGGAGGCAGGGATTTTTCAATCTCCAGCCACCAGAAACAAGAAGACTGCCGGGGACTGGGAAGAAGAGCTGGACAGCGCTTGTAGGTCAATTAAAATGTTTTTTTTTTCCTCTACAGCTGGGGATGATTTTCGGGGTTGAGTTGAGTGTATGCGCAGATATGCTTGCCTCAGCGCAACTTGCAGCGCAGTGAACAAAATATGTTGAGGTAGATTTGCGCGCGTCTGCACATAGTGATTTTTGCACATTCACATCCGACACACCCTTTCCATGGATTATATAACTATTTAGCCTAATGAGGTCCAGATGTGTCCTTTTTTTCAAACAATTGTGCAGCATATTGAGGTCTTTATGTACCTCTCATGGACTTTTATGGGACCCTTGGTGTTCAAATATGCTGGAAGATAGAGCAGCACCTCACACGAAATGCACACATAAAACATGTGAACAAACCCATGGTCAACAATGGGTTCTATTATTATCTGTGCATTGCACGCGTATACAAAAACATGCCACAAAAACGGTTTCCAGCCCCTTTAATCAGTGGAGGTATCGAAACTCCCACTGATCTGATATTGATGGCCACATTATTGTTAGTGAAATACTCTAAATGAATCTTCACGTTCGTTAGTTCCATGTCTGTATAGTTTCAGGAGACCGCCTGTTGCGTCTTTTCATACAAGGTGGCACTTTGACCTCTCTTATCCTCATTATCTTCCCTAGTGAGTACGTTACAATACACGAGCTGTAACACCGATCTTAATACCAAATTAATCCTTTTATTGAAGAGCAAAGATTATAAGTGATTTGAACAGTAGAAATCTTCTGTACGTTGTATTGGTAACATGAATCATTGCTGCCGCCTGTCATTTTCATATCTGGGTTTACATTGCTGGCAGGTTGAATTCTTGGTTCATTGCAATACTCAGTGTATTTGGTATTGCTGCAGTGGTTAAATGACAAGACAACATGTGACTTATGAACCAGATATGATATGTCTCCTTCTGCTCCACATGACAAGCTCTTGAGTGCATCTTCTAGTCAAATGACATTACTACCCGTCTCAGTGACCACAGAGTCTTATATCCTAAAGACCTGGAGAGAACAAGGCAGAAAAGCTTCACCCATGAAACCAAATGCAGTTATTAAAAGGGTATGCTGGAGACCGAATGGTTTTTTTTTTGCTTTCACCCATCCAAATGATAGATCAACAGGGTCCAACTCCTGAGGGTCCCACCAATCTCAAGAATGGGGACCCATGTGCCACCTCCTCTGCACTGCAGGGTTGCCTCACCCACTTGTACTGATGTTAGGTGCAATTGAGATAAATGGGGTTGCTACATTTATTTCAATAGGGCGGATGTAAGTAGCCAACCACTTAGTATTCAGCTGTCTCCAGCAGTCTCTTAAAAATGAATGGAGCTGCACAACGCAGTCACGACCACTGCTCCATTCAATATGACATTACTGCAGGTGGTAAAGTAACTTCACAATGAGGAGGAGGGAAGACATGGGTCCTCATTCTCAGGATCAATGGGGGTCCAGGTGGTTAGACCCTCAGGAGTTGGACCCAATGATAGATCAACAGGGTCCAACTTCTGAGGGTCCCACCAATCTCAAGAATGGGGACCCATGTGCCACCTCCTCTGCACTGCAGGGTTGCCTCTCCCACTTGTACTGATGTTAGGTGCAATTGAGATAAATGGGGTTGCTCCATTTATTTCAATAGGGCGGATGGAAGCAGCCAAGGACTTAGTATTCAGCTGTCTCCAGCAGTCTCTTGAAAATGAATGGAGCTGAACAACGCATTCACGACCACTGTTCCATTCAATATGACATTACTGCAGGTGGTAAAGTAACTTCACAATGAGGAGGAGGGAAGACATGGGTCCTAATTCTCGGGATCAATGGGGGTCCAGGTGGTCAGACCCTCACTGATCTATCAGTTTTCAACTATCCAGTTGTTGGAATAGCCCTTTAAATATGGCTTTCAGTCCTGGAATAAATTGTAGTTGGCGTTTTCCAGAACCGGCTTCACACTATGCTTGGTTTTTTGATTTTTAAAGCTGTTAGATATATGATGTTCAATTGTGATATTTCTATACAAGAAACGCCAAGATGTTTATATTGCGTTAATAATTTTTACATATCTCTTTTTCCGGTAGAACTCGTTAAAAAAAAAAAAACTTCAATCAATAGTGATCACAGCATCTTAGCAGATTGATACAGGGATGCAGCATTGCGGGGTGCCAATTGCTTGACAAAAGGAACCCCTTCCCCTCAAACTACTTAAATGCTGCGATCACTACTGACAACTGCATCTAAGGGGTGGAATGGCTGCTGCAGCATAATGTTGGTTGCATAATACAGCCAGCTCTCATTACTGATGGCATGGAAAGAATTCTAGGGTCTGTGCCATCCATTGGATGTACCATTCCATCTATTCGCAATAAAAACACCACAATTTGTATGTAATGGTACATCCATCTGCAAGAAGGAGTAAAGGAGGACAACATCTAATTTCTTACATTTTACCTACTAGTCTATTGCCAAAATCCAGTTTAATTTATAGTTGCTTATAATCTGACTCTGATGAAGAGACCATCTAAGAGCACATAACAATGCTGTGTGAATAATTCTACACTAATGGTCTGTAATATAGGTTTGCAGGTTCTACAAGTGCCACCATATGTTGCTTTTAAGAGACTCCAGTAATACGACATGAAATGGAATATGCCACCATTTATATGCATGACAGCTAGGGGCTTTACAAAGGCCTCCAGGTCTGCAAGAGATATCTACCTATTAGGCCTAGAGGCATTTGTTTTATGCTTACAGGTAATTATGCTTTGGAATGTGATATTATGCATTCTAGGGCATTATGTAAGTGATCAAAGGATTGCAGCTTCTAGTCTACGAGGGGACAAAAGTAAGTTTAATTTAGTTTATTATGATGTAGTAAAATAAAAAAGCTTCCTACCACCCAAAAAAAGAAATACATTTTAAATATTTTTTTTTAATTTAGTTAAAAAAAGCTATATGATATTGCAATAATTCTAACAATTTGTAGAAAAAGGATAACGTTATTTAACCCCTTAGTGACGAAGCCTGTTTGCGCCTTAGTGACGGAGCCAAATTTTGGAAATCTGACATGCGTCGTTCAACGTGGCATAACTCCGTAAAGGCTTTACATATCCAAGTAATTCTGACATTGTTTTTTCGCCACATGTTGTACTTCATTTTGGTTGTAAAAAGAGACCGGTATAATTTGTGTATATTTATTGAAAGTACCAATATTGGAAAAATTTTGACAAAATTGTCATTTTTTCACATTTTCAACTGTAATATCTCAAATATGTCCAAACATACTGTACAAATTTTTGATAAGATATATATTTCCATCTGTTTACTTTATTCTGAATGCACACTTAAAAAACTTTTGTGTTTTTTTTAACCATTTAGAGGACGTACAAATTTAACATCACTTTTCAGCATTTTGAGGAACACTTTGTTTTCCTGCACCAAGCCAAGTTTGCAAAGGCTCATGAGTGTCAGAATAATAGATCCCCCCAAATGACCCCATTTTAAAAACTACACCCCTTAATGTATTCACTGAGGGGTGGCATGAGTATTTTGACCCCACCAGTTTTTTTCAGGAATTAATTCAATTTAGAGGAGAAAAAATAAAATTTCATATTTTTGCAAATATTTCATTTTAAAGACATATTTTTTTCCTATAGTGCCTATGAAAACGAGGATTTACAACCCAAAATGGATACCCCAGTTTCTCCCGTGTTCAGAAACATACCCATTGTGGCCCTAATCTTATGTCTGGATGCACAACGGGACCCAAAATGAAAGGAGTAATCGGTGTCTTTCAGAATATACATTTTGCTTGAAGGCGTTTTAGGCCCCATAGCACTTTTGTAGAGCTCTTGAGCGGCCAAAACCAAAAAGAACCCCCACAAATGACCCCATTTTAAAAACTAGACCCCGTAACGATTTTATCTAGGGGTGTACTGCCCATTTTGACCCCACAGTTTTTGAATGAATTCAAGCAAAGCAAAAGGAAAAAAAATGTGATTTTCGTTTTTTGGCAATTCTGTCATTTTAAAAACTGCTTTTTTTGTACAGCACACACATGAATGAAGACTTGCACCCCAAAATAGATACCCCTGTTTGTCCCGTGTTCAGAGACATACCCATTGTGGCCCTAATCTTTTGTCTGGATGCACAACGGGGCCCAAAATGAAAGGAATAGTCGGTGGCTTTCAGAACAGAAATTTAGCATGAAGGTGATTTAGGCCCCATTGCCCACTTGTAGAGCCCTTGAGCGGCCAAAACGACAGAGAACCCCCACAAATGACCCCATTTTGAAAACTAGACCCCTTAACGGGGTGTACTGTGTATTTTTACCCTACAATTTTTGAATAAATCTAAGCAAAGCAGTAGGAAAAAAATTTCAATTTTCATTTTTTTGGCAGTTGTATCAATTTAAAAACAGTTTTTTTTGTACAGCACACATGGGAATGAAGACTTTCACCCCAAAATGGATACCCCTGTTTCTCCCGTGTTCAGAACCATACCCGTTGTGGCCCTAATCTACTTAAAAGACACATGGCTAGGCCTATAATGGAAGGAGCACCCGTTGGATTTCAGGGTACAACGGAATAAATTCCAGGCCTCATTGCCCACTTTTAGAGCCATTGAGCATCCAAAACGATAAATAACACCCACAAATGACCCCATTTTAAAAACTAGACCCCTTAATGAATCAACTAGGGGTGTATTGCGTATTTTGACCCCACAGTATTTGAATAAATCTAAGCAAAGCAGAAGGAAAAAATTACAATTTTCATTTTTTGGCAATTTTGTCAATTTAAAAACTGTTTTTTTTTGTACAGTGTACATAGGAATGAAGACCTTCACCCCAAAATGGATACCCCCATTTGTCCTGTATTCAAAAACATACCACTTGTGGCCCTAATCTACTTAAAGGACACATGGCAAGGCCTATAATGGAGGGAACACCCGTTGGATTGCAGGGCACAAATGAATAAATTCCAGGCCCCATTGCCCACTTGTACGGAATAAAAATTTACACCTTAAAAAAAGACCCCCCCCCCCCTCCGTGCCCTTTTCAGCGTTCCCCAAATCTTAGATAAAAGTAATAATGTGAACTGTGTAGGTTGCTGTGTAGGTTGCTGTGTAGATTGCTGTATGATATTATGCGACATTTTTTTCACTAACTTGATATTGGATTACGAGAATTACATCCTTTTTTGGCGAAAAAACATTTAGTTTTCTAGCCAAGGGGAACCTCTCGCTGGGACTTTTCTTTAAGCTACACAACTAAGGAATACCCTACTGAATATAGCTTGAGGCAAAGTATATTAAGATTCACGAACGGTACTGATCTTGAACTGTGATTGGTGGCACATTCACATATCCCCTATCGTCTATTGAAATTTGTGTTTGTCTGTTTGTTTGTACATAAGGTTTTTAGATAATTTAATAAAGGTTAATTTTTATTATCTCTAGACTTTGGGTCCAAGTGATAAACAGTCCTAATTACTTTGGGACCTTTTTCTGCCTCTGTGAAGTAGCCCTTAAATAGTCAGAATGGGCTGTTGATAGGGGGATCTTTCGACTGCCGGACTTGGAGTCAGGAAGGAACCTTCTCTGAAGGGTGTTAAACCAGGGATTATTCTGCCTGCTCTTATCGAGTCGGGAAGGATTTTTTCCCTCCCAGGGTGGGGTAAATTGGCTTCTGCCTCACTGTTTTTTTGTTTTTCTTTTTTGCCTTCCTCTGGATTAACATGAAGGAGGGTGGAATGAAAACAAGCTGAACTGGATGGACATTTGTCTTTTTTCAGCCTAGCATACTATATTACACTATCCTATTGTAATAAATATGTGAACCTGAAAATGGTACAAAAATTACAATTTGGCCCACAAAAAACTCAGAATGACAGAAAAATAAAAAGGTGATGTGTCTGGGAATGTGGCAACACAAAAAGTAGAAAACAAGAAAATTCTATAGATTTTTCAGAACAAAGGTAACTTGTTATTTATTCTGCACAGTCTATAGCATAAAGGAAAAAAAAACAATGGCAGAATTGTATTTTTTCTTTTCAAAGTTCTTTTTATTAGTTTTGAAATGAAATAACTTGCTACCATGGTAATAAACACGGTTACAAAGAACACAACAGAGGTGAGAGTATACAAAGGTATGAAACAAGATCAGAATCTCTTATTAACAATAGAACAGCAAATAAGTTCAAACTTTTTGGCTATACAGTGAGTCTTTGCCTCTAAATATGGTCACATGAGAGGGACAAGCAGGCCCATCGGACATTTAGTTTGAAACCCTTTATCGTAAATCAAACCATTGAAGCCCTGGGTCATGAACAGGACTAGTAACCTTTATGCCAGGCCCCAAATAGGTGTAAAAGGCCGGGGGGGGGGGGGGGGTATGAAAAGGGTAGGCTTGGGATTGATTCACAGCACGATGCTAAGAAAGGATAGGTTGGGTTGAAGTCAATTCATGAGTTGGGTTGAAGTCACTGGCACGTGGTCTGCTACTGGCTATTAAAAACTGCAGAGATGCAGAATTTCCGCAAATTGTATTTTTTACCATGCACCTCAAAAAAAAAAGAAGAAAAGTTAATGAATAACTTAAATGTATCTCAAAATAGTGCCTAAAAAATTCCAACTTGTCTTGCAGAAAACAAGACCTTTTACAGCTTTGTCAATGCAAAGTAAAAAAGTTATAGCTCCTTGAATGTGTCAATGAAAAAATTAAACAGATCACTCAGTTCTTATGGGCCAAAATAAGAGTATTGTACTATACTGTAATATTAAAAGGACACAAACTTTTCACACAAGTCATTCTCATCTAACAGCCTATGTGTGTATTATCAATCTTGATATAGATTTGCATCACACATACAGATTTAACAATCCTTAACATGACTGGCACATCGTGAAAACTCAATTTACAGCACTGTAGTATATTGTAGGTGAATGTAATTAAATGGCAAGGTAATGATTGTTACATCTGTACTTTTGTTTTACACCTGAAAATCAAGTTTGAAGTGGCTACCTCCAAGGGTTTCTCTTCCAGCACCTTTGCAGTCCACTGCTTGTTTTTAGACATTTAGCTTCTATAGTAACAGGGACATGGAGACATTGCTAGTTGCTACATGCAACATAAGATGCTGCCTGACAGCTGACTGAAGCAGGGTTATGCAAGGCAACATTGGTAAAGGAAGTCCCAGCCAGTACAGTACAGGCAGAATGGCTACTTAGGATATGTCCCCCTCCTGTAAGTAGATTTCAAACAGCAGGGCAGCAGAAAAATAGGAAAATCTACATGAAAACCTGCAGGAAATGAAGACCTGTGCTACTTTAGGATTTTTTGTTTTAAAGTATGCTGTGATTTGCCCTGATAGATTAAAATTTAGTAATTCTGATTTTAAATACAGCATACAGTATAAAATTTCCTATTATACAGACTGTCATCTATACATTAAGGCCGCGGTCAGACGAGCGTTTTTTTGCGTGTGCAAAAAAATTGTGTTTATTAGCACCATTGTTTTCCTATGAAGTGTTCACATGTCTGTTTTTTAGAGGTACAAAATACTCGCACCTGCAAAGAATAGGACATGTGTGCCTATAATACGCGCCAGTAAAGTCTGTGCTGCGCGTAAAGACAGAGGTGACAGGGGACTCCCAGAGGATTCTGTTAATCCCCGCAGGAAGTCCCATGATCACTGAACACTGTGACAGCACTGTCACAGTGTTCAGTGATGAGGGGTCTGCAGCGGGGATGAAAGAATCCTCTGTTTCAGCTGTCACAGAGGACCATGATGCCATCCCATTGCTTTCAATGGGGCCAGCACTGCTGCCAGCCCATTGAAAGCAATAGGATGAAGGCAACACCCACAGCAATGATTTCCGGAGGGGGGGGGGACCTAAAATATAAGGAAAAAAAATGTATCTCACCTAGAAACTCTGTCTGGCTCTTCTCCCTGTTCCCATCATTCTTCATCTGTATTCTGATGGCAGTTGTGACAGGGGATTCTTTCGTGCCCGCGGGGAGTCCCATCATCACTGAAAACTGTGACAGCTGTGGCAGAGGACTCTTTTGTGCCCGCAGGGAGTCCCATCATCACTGAACACTGTGACAGCTATGGCAGAGGATTCTTTTGCGCCTGCAGGGAGTCCCATCATCACTGAACACTGTGACAGCTGTGGCAGAGGATCCTTTCGTGCCCGCAGGGAGTCCCGTCATCACTGAACACTGTGATAGCTGTGGTAGAGGGTCCTTTCGCGCCCGCAGGGAGTCCCCTCATCACTGAACACTGTGATAGCTGTGGTAGGGGATTCTTTCGTGCCTGCGGGGAGTCACATCATCACTGAACAGTGTGACAGCTGTGGTAGAGGATTCTTTCGTGCCTGCGGGGAGTCACATCATCACTGAACACTGTAACAGCTGTGGCATGGGATTCTTTCATGCCTGCGGGGAGTCTCATCATCACTGAACACTGCGACAGTGCTGTCACAGTGTTCAGTGATGAGGGGATGTTTGTGGAGTTCTACAAGCACAGTTGCTCCACACATATGTACAAAACAGCATGGAGCTTCAGTCATGAGCATTTTGCACATCCGTGGCATGCATTTTTTTTGCACATATAGGTGCGCAAAAAAGAAAACGCTCGTCTGACCAAAGCCTTACATACTTTTGTTCAGATTTGTGCAGCAAAAATGAAACAAAACTTCCATGTAGAATGAAGCTATAAATGATAAAAAAAAAATCCTCACTGTGTCACTGTAGCTTGTCTACTTTCACGCCTGCACTTGGGCTCAGTTCAGGGTTTCTGTTTGTTTGCTCCATTTGTGGAGGATAGAAACTTGCTTTCAATGGGGTTTCAAAAACGACGGAGAAGCTTCCGGTTACTCCCATTCCGTTAGGCTTCCAATTTTTTGTAATGGAAAAATAATGCTGCAGACTGCGCTATTTTTCCATTTTAAAAAAAAAAACCGAAACTTAACAGAACTGAAGCCCTTCCATTCGCTTGCCTTTTTTACGAAACCCTATTGAAATCAATAAGGAAAAAGACGAATAAGTTATTTTCCATCTTACTTCAGTTTCTCTTCTCCTCCAAAATTTGGAAGCCGTTGGGATTCCAGCCAATCAGCTAATCGGTTGCAGGCTGTCAGCACCACAACCCGGACTGAGCCTAAACACAGGTATGAAAACAACCTTAATTTTTTTTTCAATACATTTTTAGCCATTGCTGGTTGAATTTGACAGCCCAGGTTTCCAAGGTGATGCATTTCAGAGCATTTTCTGCATAATGCAGGCACAGGAAACAAATTGATTGATTGGCTGTTAATTAGATAGATTCTACAGCACTACGAGGCCACTGACCCTGAATGGCCGTTCGCCGTCCCCGGTTTATAGGTTGCTATGGTCATACAAAATAATAGCCTCCTTTAGAGAATTTCCAACATGATTTCTAGTTATTGTCTGCATCTCAGTTCCAGGTCCCCGGTGTTAAAATGTATTTGATTTTATTTTTTCTGTGTTTGTGACTTTCTTGATTGCTACTTTGTATCTTTCTGGCCGGTCTCAGCTCTGCAGTTAATTTGTTAAAACAATCTAGCAACTCTACTTTAATTTCTATTCCACTGAATCTCTTTCTCCACAGCCCGGCTTTTTGTATCCTTTCTGAAGTTTACGTTTCTCTCTTTGGTTTCCTCTTTATTAATTTGTTCATTTCCACCGCTCGGAGTTCTACTTGTATCATCTGTTAAAGTTTTAGGTCTTTTACAAAAAAAAGTGTACGTCTATTATTATATTTTTATATTTTCCTTTGGCAGTTTTTACAATATATCATTTTCTTCTGGAAATTTTAAATATTTATGCTTGTGCTACACTGTGTGATGCCCAAACACAAGATACATTGTGTACTTGACGGTGCATAATGTGACTGTTACACAGTTTGACTATTCTTAGGAATCAATGGAAATGGATGGATTTTCTGTGCTTTAAAAAGCTTTGCATATAGGGTCAAAATTGAAAATTCCAGTATTCTTACTTTTAAAGGAGATATCCGGTTAGAAATTAATTAAATTTAGAGCCAATTCCTACTCAGTCCTGGAGATCCAGTATTGCAGCCCCACAATTTACCTGGTCTCTATTGATAGCAGACATCAGGTGACTGACACCTGCCAATCGGAGGTCATAGCATCACTATTCTGAGCTCCTGACATCATAAAGATATCATGTAAGCACTGAGGCTAGGAGAACGAGCCGTGATGCTTGGACTTCTGACTGTATGGTGACTTCCGCTGTCAACAAAGACCTGTTAAATCGTGGGCTGTGTAGTGATCCTGCAGGTGACCGAGGCACAACACTGAGGAGATGGCGTGGGTAGAGATGGCACTTGTTACGGTGGCTCTACCAAACTCCTCCCTAGAGGGACACGTGCGGCCTGAGCCAGGGCATCGCTAGGCCTCTTCCAGGCAATGCTGGGACAGCGGTTACCTGTATAGTGGTGTAGTGGACTTGAGAAGTTGTCACTCATGACGCCACTGTTCCTTCACACCGTTGGTTGTCCAGCAGGAAAAATAATAGAGTGTACACACAGTTGTAGTTGAATACCTCAATCACTGTAAACGGGCAGTGACTGGGACTTTACTTCTTTACAGCAACTTTCACACACCAGTGCAGGAGGAACAGTTAAGCAAGATCAGGCAGGAGAACATAGGATGACACCGGGTCTACAGTCCTAGTTATCTGTATGACTTCACTCCTGGACAGACACGCACACTCCAGGACACAGGATGAAACCGGGCCTACGGGCTGAGTTATCTGTACAACTCTGCTCCTGGACAGACACATCGGAAGTGGGCAAAACACTCCATAGACACTCACTTGCGCTTAGTAGCTTGAACACTGCATGGCGGGCTCCTTTTTCCATTCACTCTTTTGGTAGGGATCCTGGGATAGGGACATCAGGATACCTCTCCTCAGCTTCCATTCTTCACCACATGAGAGTTGAAGGTACTCCCATGTGGTCAGCACTCTCCCCCTACACTCTACCGTTGAAGCAATGGAACTCTCTCTCTGATTTCTTGTAGACAAATATATATTATACAACATCATGTGACAAGACAGTTTGATACTATTTCCAGGCATATCCCAGACATTTACAGACATTAACCTCTTACATGCTGCAGTTGTGCAATACATATAACTAAAGACAAGACAATGACATGAATGACTATTATGGAGGGGCCAGATATATTGACTTCGGGCCACTACAGCTGCAGTCCTGGATCGCCAGGGCTGAGGAGGGTAAGTACCCCTTTTTTTATGTGATTTGGCTTTAAATTTTAAAACTTACCGGTAATTTCTCTGGACAACACTTTTAACAACAGCATTTTTGGCTTGAAGAAAAGGCCATGAAATGAAAGGGGTTTTTCAGGCAGGAACACTATTGCTAACCTATCTTCAGGATAGGTAATCAATAGCTGATTAGCCAGAGTTTGCTGCTCAGGATTCTAGCAAATCAGCTGATCAGGTACAGTTTGTCAGTGCCACAAATATACAGGGGTCGAAGTGGAAGCCATTGCTCCGACCTCTGTACAGTGGCCGGCACTTGTAATTACAGGTATGGCTCCCAGTGATTTCAATGAAAGCTGGGCCTGCAACTACAAGCGTAGGCCACCACACAGGGTTCAGAGCAGCGGCTTCTGCTCTAACCCCTGTATATTTGCATAGCTGGCAGCCAGCTCCCAATCAGCTGGTTGGCTGAGATTTTGAGCAGCAGACCCCAGGTGATCAATTATTGACGACCTATCCTGAAGACAGGTTATCAATAGTATTTCTGCCTGGAAAACCCCTTTAATGCTGTTTTAATTTGTGGGGTTTTTTGTCACAGATTTTTTGCTAGTACTTTTTTCAGGTGTATTTTTTTTCCATGGAGATGACCATCGGAAAATGCCTGAAGAAAAACGCCATACCCAGAGCATGCTACGTTTTGAAATATTGACATAGATCCCAAAAATGAACTAAAAATGAGGTAATATGCCAACACACACACAAATGCACTATGTGTAGTATTTGTAGTGTACTTCATGACAAGCTATGGACATACAGTTCACATCTGGACGTCGTGGTTTTTTTTTTGCAGAAATAAGAAATGTGGTAAAAATGACAGGAAACACACTGCAAAAAAGTGTTGTTTTTCCTTTTTCCTAAAAACATCATCATTGTTGATTATGTATCAGTTCCCTAACACAACCTTACCTTCTGTGCATGCTGAAATGTTGTCCATAATGACAATTTGTCAAGCGACTAGTGCCACCAATCAGTAGCTACAGCAGTGATGCTCCATCTTTAGTGGCATCACTACTGCAGTTATAGGTAGGCCATGATGGTCACCTGAAGTGTTGTCATAATGGACACACAGGAAGAAATGGAACGATGGGGATAATTAAAGGTGTTCAAACTCCAAACATTACTGCAATAGGAATACCTCTTGAAATGAGTTGGCCGAGTGGCCAGAAGAATGGAAAGAAATAAGAGCGGCAGGGTGATACTGTTTTCATAACTCCATAGAAGTTATTGGGATTTATGCAGACAGCATAACACAGCAAGCTATGCTGTTTTCATAGCTACCGAATTAAGGAAACTGTGTAGCTCATTGTGCTTTGCTTTTGCATACTATAACTCCCATTGACTTCTATAAGGGTTATGGCAAAAGTGTTTTGAAGCCTGCTCAGCTGTTTCCATCATCCCAACCACACCAGGCTAGCAGTTACAGCTGGCTGGAGGGTGGTGGGGGCCCCGACTCAAGATAGGTACACATCCCACTTCTCGGATTCCACACTTATTGGAAATTTGTGGCATGCCCCATATATATGCCATAAAAGTCAGAGATGGAATGCCCTTTAAGATCAGTGACAAGAGATGGGATCAAATTGGGTAAGGCAATTGTATAATTTTCAATTTTGGGCACAGGCAACCCCTTTAAAGGAATACTTAGCATTTAGTCAGCAGCTAATATAAAACATATTCACACATAGGTGTGTAAAAAGGGGTGTATCCATAGTAGGTGCAGAGAATGCAGAATCGGTAACAATAATGGCTGTAGAGGGTGTGAGTGTACCCAGGTTCTAGAGCCTTAAAGGGCCAAAAGATCTCTCTTCTCCATATAAGGAGATTAGTGCTATAAATGAAGTATCATAGCTGGGACTTGTGATAAATTCTGCATTGGGCCCAGCAGTTTCAAGTTATGTTTCAGTGTAGAAATTTTCTAGAGGTTTTTGGAACTGGAGGATATGTAAGATGAGACAGCCATATATTATTTTTATGTACTTCCGGTCACTAATGTGTAACTTTACAGTTGGTCTTTCTTCAGTTGCAAATGGTTTCTCTTAGGGGGCCAAAAGAAAAGTTCAACTGTACGATAAATGGAAATCGAATGGAGGTCTATTGACCTCTACGAAGACAAAGTCACTTGCCATTAAGTGGCATCATGGTGCAGTTGCATACACATACACAATGCAGGTCACTGCCTCCATAAATCATTTTAAGTGCCACATCAGTATTTTCCAGGATTTGTGTTTATCCCAGGTCTTTCCCCAGACAGGAATAAGAGCGACCAGTTCTACTATATACAATACCGTTGGGATTATGTATCAAAGTGTTGCTGTAATACATGGCACTAAAAATGTATGCCTTACTTATCAGCAGCAGGGAAATTTTTGGTGCTTTTACAACGAGAAATAAAGTCATATAACTACTTGATACATGACTTTTAATGTTTATATATAGAACTACTGCGTGTTGTGGGGAGGTGGGGTGTTATATATATGTTAATACTCTTAAATTGCTGTAGAAATGATATATAATCTCAATATATACAATACAAGGAAATGCTGAATATGGACGGCAAACTTGTTCCCATGGCAATATAGTCTCGAAGCTGGTTATTTTAGAATGTTCTACAATGATAACATATACTGAAGCCTGGGGTCAGACATTTATCAATCAGAACCCCAAATATCCCATTGAAAGCAGAATAGCTACTGTAGTTTAAAAAAGTCCAAAAATAGTTTAAGGGACATGTTAAATATTTTGTGGTATTAAAATAATTACAACTGACAGTCAATACTTGGCACTAAGCATCATAAAGGAGGAACCAAGGAAAATTAGGAAGAGCTTAGTATTCTAAATAGCTTTAAAGTGAATATTTTAGGATTTACGGTACTTTTGTGTTAGGTAAGGAACTGACACAATGTCAATCCTCATGTCAATCCGCGTGTTCCCCATGTCATTCCCGTTAATTTTCTTTACCAAAACTAAATCTCTGATGTATAATCATATATGGAATAATAAACTTTTGAAAATAAGCTCATCCACCTTAACCTTATTCCAAAATCCCTGGTTACATGGGTACACTTAATTTACAAGCATACATGGTGAACGGTTTTCTTACTTCAGTTATAGCAGCAGTTACATGGGACTTAGGCCTCATTCACATGAGCATTTGGAAATGTCGGCTGAAAATTGCGACCATGTGAAGTATTGGATTCCAATGGATTCTTTCACATGGACGATTTTTGGGCGAGTGAGAAAATTACGCCATCAAAACGTCAAATCGACAATTGTTTATGGTGGCCAATTTTTCTTGCTGCGTCAAAAGATAGCTTTCTGGGCACCCTATTTTAAAAAAGACATCGACAAACTGGAGCAAGTTCAGAGAAGAGTTACCAAGATGGTGAGCGGTCTGCAAATCATGTCCTATGAGAAACAGTTAAAGGATCTGGGAATGTTTAGCTTGCCTAAAACAAGGCTGAGAGGAGACTTAATAGCAGTCTACAAATATCTGAAGGGCTGTCACAATGCAGAGGGATCAGCCCTATTCTCATCTGCACAAGGAAAGACTAGAATCAATGGGATGAAACTGAAAGGGAGGAGACACAAATTAGATATTAGACAGTGAGGGTGATCAATGAGTGGGACAGGTTACCACGGGAGGTGGTGAGTTTTCCTTCAATGGAAGTGTTCAAACAAAGGCTGGACAAATATCTGTCTGGGATGATTTAGTGAATCCTGCACTGAGCAGGGGGTTGGACCCGATGAACCTGGAGGTCCCTTGCAACTTTACCATTCTATGATTCTTTCTGCGTTTTTCGTCAAAAAATACGTCTTGACCTATCTTTTGACAAAAAATGCAGGAAGCTCCCATAGACCCCTATGGGAGCTGAAAAAAAATAGAAGGGGAGGGAGTTTACCTGCATCCCGTATTTGAAAAAAAAGACAGCTGGCTCTATTTAAGCTAATAGAAATATTTCTGCCAACCAACGACAGCGTATTTTTCACACGATACACCCTTGTGAATGGATGTGAAAACGCTTATTAATCTCAGTCCTAGATCGTGGCCATTCTTCATTATTGTGAACGCAATGCCCGTGTGAATGAAGCCTTAGAAAGACGCAAAAAGCTGATTCTTGCTTCTCAGATGCTAGTCTTCAACAATTGGGTTTTACTCTCTACCTTGTACAGGGGCCGCTATACAAAATTGAAATCCATATTCTGGGGCTTCCAGCGTCTCGTGCACCATACTATGCTTTCCTATTCAGGTATACTATAGTTATCTCAATAGAGGACACCAGTATGCTGTTAATCTGTTAATAAGAAATATTGACTGGGTTTGCAAACCAGATAATAAGCCTTGGGTTGCTCTGGAATATCATATATCTCACTTTACATTAAGGGAAATCCTACAAATCATCCTGTTTCAAATGAATTAACCAAAACTACCCTAAACACTTGGGCTAAAATCCATTATGCCCACCTCCTACCCCATTAACATATTTATCCAATCTAATTCATTCACCTATATCAGACTTCTCCATCCAATTTCTCCATGAATACTCACCCAATTTCCATATTACTCTTGGTACTGTTCTCTTTGAAACCTGGCAATCCAAAACGTCTTTACCTAAAATTAATTTTCTGCAATACCTAGTAATACAGAGGGCAGTCCTCTCATACATCGCCAAGGGTCTACTCAACAGAGATTTAACTCAATTCGAAGAAATGTTCTCTCAAGCAAAACACCTTTCTAATCTTCTGTCCACTATATACAATATTATCTTATGCAAAGATGCACCACTGAAACGTTCTTTCATCTTACTCTGTGAAATGGATCTTAAGACAAAACTCTCAGATACCCTTATCCAAAAGATATATCAACTGCCTCTTGGTCCTTCGAAATGCATTAGAGTTCATGAAAACTCATACAAAATAATTTCTAGGAGGTATACTACTCCAGTTCAGATGCATCCGCATTACCCATCAATCTTGGACACTTGGTGGAGATGAAATCAAGACTCGGACATATATTTGTACTCTAGTGTCACCACCCTTCAGTTAGACAATTCTGAGACAAGGTCTTTCAAATTGTGAGTTACATCTGCCAAATTACAGGTTTTATCCTGCTACAAACTATATTTCTTAACCTGCTGTTGAAAGGTTATAGTAAGTGAACCAATAGACTTTTATCCTTGTATTGTCTGGAATCGAAATACTAATCCCCTACTTTGGGAGCCTACACAATGCCCATCTACAAAGGGCTGGTTGATTAAGGCAGATCAATTATACCTCATTGAGGAGATGGCAGCCCAAGCAGCTCATTCACTTGATCATTTCCACCAGATATAAAAACCATGACCTAAATTTTACACCTCTCCTAACTAGACCCTTTTGTGGCACAGAGTGCTAAGTAAGCAGAAATGCAGTCCTAAGCTCTTGCTCACGACCTGAAGGTTGCAAGTTCAATCCCCACATGGTTCAAGTAGCCAGCTCAAGGTAGACTCAGCCTTCCATGAGTACGGTAAAATGAATATCCAGCTTGGTGGGGGCGGGGGGTTAGAAATGACCTGAAAGCGCTGCAGAATAAGTTGGTGCTATACAAATAATTATTTATTACTTTATTAATACCTCACTTTGACCTCCTAGTCTTCCCAATCCCAAGTCTGAAGTCTCAATTCCATATAATTGAGTCTCTTAGATAAGCCATGCACAAACTCCCCTTTTCCCTGTCCTCCCATCTTTTACCCATTTTGTTATTTTTTTGCCCTAGATCCTTCTGTTATTGACGGTTCCAACTTTGTTCATCTTTTCAAACCTAAGCACTCATTGTCCCTGAGACTATTTTTATATGATAATTTGTCAGGCACAGTTCCTACTAGTTTTCAATTGTTTGACAAAAGGTAGAAAATGTGCTATGATATTGTCTTATTTGGCAGTCCGTGTTTCAAGCACTACTCGCTATTGTTATTTGGAGTCCAGCAGCTTCTCTTCTGATGCTTTTTCCATGAGTGTTTTATTGTATTTCCTAAAACCTTGTTATTGCTTGAATGAAAACAACCTGTTTGTTATAATAAATACTAATAAAAAAGATCTTTGAAAAGAAAAGAAGAGAGTTTGCATGCATGTAGGACACTGATGTCATGAGATGAGGTCACGGGATCACAGTCAACGGTGCTTCTACAGATGACCATGAAGAGCACTAGAGCTATGAAACAAGGTCATGTAGGCTACAGTCCTAGGCCTCTTTCACACTGCCGTCGTCTTATCACTCATTAACGTTATCTAAGCGTTAACCCTTTCCAATCCAATTTGTATCCTGGTTTTCCTAGGGGGCTTACTCTTTTTCTGCCGTTATTCAACGGCGCTATATGCTGGCTAAAGCCAGTACTGCATGAGGTGACACGTTGGATAGGCTCTAACAGCAGAGAGGCTGGCAATATACAGTAAGAGAACCCCGACGGATGTCTCCCAACATCGGAGCTGTACAGCCTTAAATCATAATGTCTTCAGATGTCAGACAGTGGATTGGAAAGGGTTAAATCGCGTGAACGAATAGTAGCCATAAGCATAAGCCATAAGATTGTACAACTCTTATCTTTTGATGGAGAGAAATCTCAGGGTTAAAAATAATCACGCCTATTGTGCGATGTTTCAGGCACGTCAAAAAGTTGATCATCTAGAAGAACCCATAAGAAACCATAGGTTCTTTTAGACACAATTTTTTTGACATGCCTACTATGCGTCAAAATGACGCTCGTGTGAAAGAGACCTTAATAAGACGGTTACTTCCCAGAAAATTGCTCCTTCTTCCAGTCCATGACCTTAAAGGGGTTGTCCCGCGGCAGCAAGTGGGTCTATACACTTCTGTATGGCCATATTAATGCACTTTGTAATATACATTGTGCATTAATTATGAGCCATACAGAAGTTATCAAAAGTTATTCACTTACCTGCTCCGTTGCTGGCGTCCTCGTCTCCATGGTTGCCGTCTAATTTTCGCCGTCTAATGGCCAAATTAGACGCGCTTGCGCAGTCCGGGTCTTCTTCTCTTCTCAATGGGGCTCCGTGTAGCTCCGTGTAGCTCCGCCCCGTCACGTGCCGATTCCAGCCAATCAGGAGGCTGGAATCGGCAATGGACCGCACAGAAGCCCTGCGGTCCACCGAGGGAGAAGATGCCGGCGGCCATCTTCACCGGGTAAGTAAGAAGTCACCGGAGCGTGGGGATTCAGGTAAGCGCTGTCCGGTGTTCTTTTTTAACCCCTGCATCGGGGTTGTCTCGCGCCGAACGGGGGGGGGGGGTTGAAAAAAATAAAAACCCGTTTTGGCGCAGGACAACCCCTTTAAGCTGAAGCGACCTTGGGTGACGCAAAAAGACAAAGACCCAAAGCACATAATTAATTGAATTAGGGCTCCTGCAACGAGCCTCTGCGTAAATACACTCCCGATAGTGTGACATAATAGCAATGTGAAGGAAGCGTGATCACCGGCTATCGTGTGCGAATCTGTGCATTCTACCGTACTTTTCTACGCTGCCAGCCCCAATGACATCGGCGCAGGTGTAATTGAACTGTCTGGGCACCCTAATTAGTCCCTGGTGTTATCGATTAACACTGCGCTCCCCCATTGACTCCTACGGCGCCTTGAGGCCTTAGTCAGACGGGCGTTTTTTCCCGCGATTTGCGGATCTCATGACGGATGCGCATGCGCAAATCGCGTGACTGGGGGCGAAAAATCGCGGGAAAAATCAGCACATAGCCGCGTTTATGGTTGCAGCAAAACGCCCGTCTGACCGGAGTAAAATCGCCGTGCGCATCAAAATGCGCATGAAACTTAGAATGGCCGGAACGTTCTTTTGCGGGACTTTTTCGCACCTTTTTCGCCGTGCACATCAAAATGCGCGTGAAACTTAGCATCCATATTACGAGCACCTTGTCAGCCTCTGCCATTTCATTCAAGTTCTCACATCCTACAAGACTATGCACTCGCCAGATGACGGTAGTACAGTGCGGTGTGCTCGCCAGCGAAAAAACGCAGCTAGCTGCAGTAAATTATTTTGGTGCGCGCATAAAACGCCGAACGCAGATAGGCGCGATCTGCGAATCGTCGTGTCCTATAATTTATCGCATATCCGCATAAAAAGAGGACATGTGACCGATACCATAGCGAACCATTGGTTCTATATATGCGCGAATCGCATGCGCATGCACAAATCGCGCGAAAAAACGCCCGTCTGACTAAAGCCTAAGTGCGCAAATAGGCACAAAAATAGAGCAGATCGCGTATATTTTGGCGCCCGTCAAAATTGAGCGCAAACACGCAGAATGTGAGGGAACTTATTGAAATCAGTGGGTTCTATTCGGCAAGCACAAAAACACGCGTAAAATTGCCCGTCTGCTGAAGCCCTTAAAGAATGGTTGAGAAATAAGATTTGTGTTTTGGAGTGACCAAGTTAAAGTTCTGACCACAATCCTTTCTAAATGCCGTGGCATGACCTGAAGAGGGCTGTGCAGAGAAGACATCCCAGAAATATTAATGAACTAAAGCACATTTGCAGGGAAGAATATTACAAGATTCCTCCTCAGTGCTTTGTGAACACTGGAAAAATCTAAAGCTTTCAAACAAATGTTCCAGCAGTTAACAGAGGAAGATTTTCTTCACACAGACACACTGCAACAAAAAACTTCTAATCTGCATATTTTCTGCATAATAAATCAAATGTCACAATTTTCATTGCCGGCATACAAGACTTCACCCTTCAATACAACCTTTCGCTAATGTACAATAATTTAGACCTGTTGACAGCTTGCCGCAATGTTTGTTTCATGTGCTTTAAAGTAAATCGTCGCCTTTTAACACTTTGTCATTTTTAGATGCAATATTCTGTGCTGATTAATTTCTTAATATATCTTTATAGCAGTAAGAGCTCCGTATGTCTGATATAGAACAGCATAACTCTTATGAAGACATAGAGTTGAATGGTAAAATTGTGGCTGTGAGGGAGCTTACTTAGTTTAGTTATTGAGTTCAATGTCTACATGGTATTCAATAAGCTCCCTCTAGTGGTGGCTGATGTTAGTGAGAATTTTATAATGCATCTCTCTCTAAACAGCAGATTTGGAGCTCTATGTTAGAATAACACAGCTCAAACCCCTATATATTAAGAAATATATATTAACCCCTAGATATTAGGAAATATATATTAACCCCTGTATATTAAGAAACAAATAATCACATCATTTTGCACCTATAACTTTAAAATGCACCTGTAGTTCCATGTGACTTTTCAGAATAAACTTTCATGTGTTTACATTAGGGATAACACTATTTCTGGCCATCACATACAGATGTAGCACTGCTATCCTTGAAGGATAATGCACTACATGTGCAGCGCAGGCCACCCAACGCTTGAAAAACCTTACTATGCTACCGGTAATTGTGTAGCGTGACCATTGCTATTCACTTTGAACAGCAGCTGCGCTATGCAATTAGTATACCCATCCCAAGTTGCACTGTGTCGTGACTCATTAACACAGTAGCATCATGCATTAACGCCGCTACATCCGTAACTTATATATTGTATAGGTCACCAGTTTTTGCCTCTGCAGGTTCCATCTCTATTTTTCTGTTTTTGCTGAGCTGGTGGGTGAAGATTAGTTGCTATGATGTATTCCATATAAACCACACAGAGATAAGAAGTATCTCTCTGTAGCACACACTCAAAAGGAGCAACAGCACGGAGGACATTATACTGCAGTACTGAACCCAGCACTGAGGTGACATAAAACATACCAGAAGCTACAGCAGTATCTCTGTATGTCTCTCTATCGTTATCTCACTCAGCAACTGCTCCCACCTCTGATTCTCCTCTCCACAGACTTCTATAGGCAACACGTAACTTGATCTCTCAATGAATTGGTCCATCTGGAGATGACTTCAGCCATTTGAACGATCAGTGCATGATAAAGGGGAGGAGAGAAGAAGTGGCGGAGAAGTGGAGATTGGAAATTTTTTCTCCAACACGATATATTGCAAAGTTTTTTTTTTATTTGCTTCTACCGCTGGATTTATGCAAAGTTTGTTGACATGACAGTAGTTTTTTTAGGCCTTGTTTGGAAGGGGGAGTTGTGCTTGAGGATCTTTGGTGCAACTTGCATTAGATGGCACATGGACACCCGTTTATATGCTCTTCAATTTGCTAGGACAGTAAACATTGCATGTCCTGTTCTCATATGGATGGATTCTCACATGGATTCTGGCTTGGCTTTCAATTCCCAGTCATTGTTACAAGGCTTGTATAAAGAGTCTAACATTGACTTGCAGTAATGCTGCCTACCAATATGTGGTGCTGCAGAAGTATTGTTCCATCTCCCTCATGTGCATATTACCCAGAGGAGTATGAATGGCCTTATAATTCTCCTCACTCACCTTCTAGGTGCTCTCCCTAAGGAGGAAAGATCTAATTCCTGACCCACATCACAGGCCTCTCGCTAGCCAAGTCAGAAACCTACTGCACACAGATGAGGGGCAAACACACCAAAACAGCTGTCTGTGTATGTATTCTGGCTTGTCTTTCAATTCACAGTCATTGTTACAAGGCTTGTATAAAGAGTCTAACATTGACTTGCATTAATGCTGCCTTCCAACAGGTGGCGCTGCAGAGATATTGTTCCATCTTCCTTATTTGCCTATTCTCATCTGTGATACAGACCAGAATAGGACATGCAGCATTTTTTAAAGTCCATGTGAAAAAGCGCTCATGTGTATAGCCTCTAACGCTATTATGCCTTATGTGATGCACATGAAATACACGGACAAAACACAGGCAGAAGATATGCCCATGGGAATAAGCCCTGAAGGATACATCAATATAGAGGAACTTTATCACTTCTACTCGAAAATATTTGTTGTACCATTTTTAAATTTCTTGCCTTTGTTAAGTATGTCATATTATAGTCACATTTGTAACCATAAAGCAACAGAACCTCTGTGAGCCTCGGAATAAATCTCTTGCTAGACAGATGCTAGACAGATGCTTGACTGGTAAGATGTACTTTTAACGAATTGCTACAATGTGCCCTAGTTTTACAAGTGCAGAGAGTACAGCTTTGTATTTGAAGATATGCGCTGTATCTCAGACTATGTCTATATAGGTCTAATTGCCTTTTCAATATGTGATACATTCTACCAATTAGCATCCTGGAAAATATTCTGCGTTCTTTCCTCCTGCACTTAAATGTACTGTGAGGTTTGATTTGATTGAATTTGACATATATTTGTAGCTGGACAGACTGATGGATGTGCATTCCAGGATTATTGGGGCTGTTTGCATGTGTGTTAACTATTGGAAAGTGTCAAACTTAATTGCCTACAGTGAAATAGATTGTAATATTCAACATTATTCACAGATAAAGCCAAAAATACAATACCTGAAGGTCTGCAAAGCAGACACGGTCGCCATAGGCACGATCGCCATAAGGCAGGCACAATCGCCATCAGCACAATCGCCGTAGGGCAGGCGCAATGGCCGTAAGCCCTGGAGATATGCAGTCAGCCAGACAATAATGTGGAGGAGCAGCTTGTTCCTGGCAGGCTAATATGCAGTCACACACTCAACCCAGCCCAGATTGGGGAGGAGTGACTGCATATACTAATAGCCTGCACATGTGAACGATACCAAAGATGCCAGCCATAGATGGATGGTGACCCACCATACAGGATATCAACCCTGGCTGATATAACAGCGGGTTGCCCTGTATCTCTAAAGTGGGCCACACTGGCTGACATCTTGGGCTCCCTCACCAACTAGCAAACTACATACAAAAGTACTAATGCATACTAATAAAATGCGGGTGTTGGTACTGCATTTTGGCCAAAACGCATAGGCTGACGGACCGCGTCGAGGTCACACCGCTTCCGTCAGTACCTACGCTAACTCACGATAAATTAAATAAAATCACAGAGGTGAGGGGAAAAAACAAAGACATTATTCACAGAAAAAGCCAAAAATACAATACCTGAAGGTCTGCAACCCAGTCCAGATTGGGGAGGAGTGACTGCATATACTAATAGCCTGCACATGTGAACGATACCAAAGATGCCAGCCATAGATGGGTGGTGACCCACCATACAGGATATCAACCCTGGCTGCTCCTCCACTTTATTGTCTGGCTGACTGCATATTTCCAGGGCTTACGGCCATTGCGCCTGCCCTACGGCGATTGTGTCGATGGCGATTGTGCCTGCCTTATGGCGATCGTGCCTATGGCGACCGTGTCTGCTTTGCAGACCTTCAGGTATTGTATTTTTGGCTTTTTCTGTGAATAATGTTTTTGTTTTTTCCCTCACCTCTGTGATTTTATGTAATATTCAACATGTTTTATGACATTCACTTTAATTAGTGGAGGTTGAGGTAGTAGTGTAGGCTGTACAATGAAGGGGACAACAGACTTTACATAAAATTGAGGACATTATGCGTTTATTGGTTCCTTATGGAATATAGTTTGATTCATAGGTGCAATAATTGCAGTCTCATCAACCATGAATCAATGTTTTTTATATAGTAAGATTTCTCAATTGTTCTTAGAAGAGAGATAATTTTTTAGACTTTTAACTTTTTTTCAATTTTGATATAATTTGATTGAAACATACAAGTTAATTTTTAAAGGAACTAACTAAAGTCAGGTATCAGGGAATTACATCAGTAAGGTTTGAGACCCCATCCATACTGCTGCACTATAGATATAGGTCTGGACCTCCTCAGCCCCAGCTAGCACCTATTGCTTTGGTGTCAAGGTGCCACTGGCGCCAGCTTCTCCTGTGCCTCCGGATCGGGGCCAGGCTGACGTCACTATGTCACCTCTGGATCATGTTACGCGCTTGCCAGCATACATATGTTTCATTCAGTCCTGGTCAGCAAGGGTTAAATATCTCCCTACTGCTGTTTAGCTGAAGAACTGTTGGGTGTTTGACAGTCCAGACAGCTAATCAGTAACCTTAGAGTTGTTTAGCTGATGGGCTGTGATGATGTACAACTTGGTCAACCAGTCTGCTACTTTCTTAAGATAGATAAACCAGCTCCTCGTTGCTGAGGGCGCCAGTTATACTCCTTGTATTCAAGTCCTTTCTGGACTCTCACTATACATGTCTGTTGTCTGGACTCTGCATTCTTTACTGTCATCTGTTTTGTACTCTCAGAATATCTGTGTGTTGACAGATTGTCAGTAGTCGATGTTTTAGGTCCATTCTTCTGTAGTCTCTGGTCTGGTTCCTCATTTCCTCTCTGGCTTCGGACCTTGCCTCATGAAAGCAGCGGGGTCCTCCTTTTCTGAGTGTGCTCCACTTCAAGACGGGTCCAGTCGGGAGGTTCAGGGTGATCTGTACAGATCTTTACCTCTGAGTTCTATCCAGTCCTGTTTCTAGCTACTATTAGTCTCCTGTATCCATGCTTGTCCAGACTGGTCTAGTATCCTGCTTGTCCTAGTTTTGTGAGCAATCCCAGACAGACAGGACCTCTGGTTTGTCCATAGTAGGAAATAGATATGGATTCGCGGACATCCATGTAGTCTGGCTTAGAACAATAGAAATTCTTGACTTGATGAGGTGACATCAGACAATGATAAAATAAGCTATAAGTCATTTTGCCCAAATACAAAAAAAGATAAAATAGGTCAGCACTACCCAATGGAAATATATCTCAATAGAAATATATAGGTGCATGTTAAACCATGGCGGCAACATACAGTAGAAGCAGAAACCAAAAATGGCAACAGCACGCAAAATAAATTTACTATCAGAGATGTACATACCTGTAATCAATACTCTAACCACATTAAATAATGCAAGGTTCTTGGTATATCATTCGATCGAATTACATTGGCCCATCTACCAACGTCCAGGTGACCAAGCTCAGATGGGTCCTAACTAGAGATGAGCGAACGCGTTCGTCCGAGCTTGATATTCGTGCGAATATTAGGGTGTTCGGGATGTTCGTTATTCGTGACGAACACCATGCGGTGTTCTGGTTACTTTCACTTCCTTCCCTGAGACGTTAGCGCGCTTTTCTGGCCAATTGAAAGACAGGGAAGGCATTACAACTTCCCCCTGCAACGTTTAAGCCCTATACCACCCCCCTGCTGTGAGTGGCTGGCGAGATCAGGTGTTCGCCTAATATAAAAGTCGGCCCCTCCCGCGGCTCGCCTCAGATGCGGTGTGAGTTAGATGAGGGACAGTGCTGTTTATACCGGAGCTGCTGTAGGGAAAGAATTGGTAGTTAGTGTAGGCTTCAAGACCCCCCAAAGGTCCTTATTAGGGCCACTGATAGCTGTGTGTTGGCTGCTGTTAGCAGTGGGATTTTTTTTTCTTTCTCAAAATCGCCTCTGCAGACCGTTGCACCTGGCATTAGGGACAGAAGTGCTGCATAGGCAGGGAGAGTGTTAGGAGTGAGTGTAGCCTTCAAGAACCTCAACGGTCCTTTCTAGGGCCATATTTATCCGTGTGCAGTACTGTCCAGGCTGCTGTTGGCTGTGCTGCATTTTTTTTGGGCTTCTCAAAATCGCCTCTGCAGAGCATTGCACCCTCCATTGATACTGCAGGGAAAGAATTGTATAGGCAGGGCCACAACACAGTTATTATTCATAGAATATACGCAGTGCTGCCTGTTGGTGGGAAAAAACTGAAAAGAAATCTATTTGTCCAGCCTGTGTCCGTCCTTACGCCTGTGGAGACGTGTGAGCTGCGTGAAAAACATTGCTAAATCATACGCAGCCAGCTACGCTTTACTGCTGGGTTCGCCATTTGCTTTCCTTAATTGGGGAAAAAAATACCTGCTCTCCAAGAGTTATAATAACTCTGCTACCCTCACGTTCTGTGACACATAAGCAGGGACACAGCGCAGTTATTAAACTTCGCAGGTTCATTGAATATACGCAGTGCTGCCTGTTGGTGGGAAAAAACTGAAAACAAATCTATTTGTCCAGCCTGTGTCCGTCCTTACGCCTGTGTAGACGTGTGAGCTGCGTGAAAAACATTGCTAAATCATACGCAGCCAGCTACGCTTTACTGCTGGGTTCGCCATTTGCTTTCCTTAATTGGGAAAAAAAATACCTGCTCTCCAAGAGTTATAATAACTCTGCTACCCTCACGTTCTGTGACACATAAGCAGGGACACAGCGCAGTTATTAAACTTCGCAGGTTCATTGAATATACGCAGTGCTGCCTGTTGGTGGGAAAAAACTGAAAAGAAATCTATTTGTCCAGCCTGTGTCCGTCCTTACGCCTGTGGAGACGTGTGAGCTGCGTGAAAAACATTGCTAAATCATACGCAGCCAGCTACGCTTTACTGCTGGGTTCGCCATTTGCTTTCCTTAATTGGGAAAAAAAATACCTGCTCTCCAAGAGTTATAATAACTCTGCTACCCTCACGTTCTGTGACACATAAGCAGGGACACAGCGCAGTTATTAAACTTCGCAGGTTCATTGAATATACGCAGTGCTGCCTGTTGGTGGGAAAAAACTGAAAAGAAATCTATTTGTCCAGCCTGTGTCCGTCCTTACGCCTGTGTAGACGTGTGAGCTGCGTGAAAAACATTGCTAAATCATACGCAGCCAGCTACGCTTTACTGCTGGGTTCGCCATTTGCTTTCCTTAATTGGGGAAAAAAATACCTGCTCTCCAAGAGTTATAATAACTCTGCTACCCTCACGTTCTGTGACACATAAGCAGGGACACAGCGCAGTTATTAAACTTCGCAGGTTCATTGAATATACGCAGTGCTGCCTGTTGGTGGGAAAAAACTGAAAACAAATCTATTTGTCCAGCCTCTGTCCGTCCTTACGCCTGTGGAGACGTGTGAGCTGCGTGAAAAACATTGCTAAATCATACGCAGCCAGCTACGCTTTACTGCTGGGTTCGCCATTTGCTTTCCTTAATTGGGAAAAAAAATACCTGCTCTCCAAGAGTTATAATAACTCTGCTACCCTCACGTTCTGTGACACATAAGCAGGGACACAGCGCAGTTATTAAACTTCGCAGGTTCATTGAATATACGCAGTGCTGCCTGTTGGTGGGAAAAAACTGAAAAGAAATCTATTTGTCCAGCCTGTGTCCGTCCTTACGCCTGTGTAGACGTGTGAGCTGCGTGAAAAACATTGCTAAATCATACGCAGCCAGCTACGCTTTACTGCTGGGTTCGCCATTTGCTTTCCTTAATTGGGAAAAAAAATACCTGCTCTCCAAGAGTTATAATAACTCTGCTACCCTCACGTTCTGTGACACATAAGCAGGGACACAGCGCAGTTATTAAACTTCGCAGGTTCATTGAATATACGCAGTGCTGCCTGTTGGTGGGAAAAAACTGAAAAGAAATCTATTTGTCCAGCCTGTGTCCGTCCTTACGCCTGTGTAGACGTGTGAGCTGCGTGAAAAACATTGCTAAATCATACGCAGCCAGCTACGCTTTACTGCTGGGTTCGCCATTTGCTTTCCTTAATTGGGAAAAAAAATACCTGCTCTCCAAGAGTTATAATAACTCTGCTACCCTCACGTTCTGTGACACATAAGCAGGGACACAGCGCAGTTATTAAACTTCGCAGGTTCATTGAATATACGCAGTGCTGCCTGTTGGTGGGAAAAAACTGAAAAGAAATCTATTTGTCCAGCCTGTGTCCGTCCTTACGCCTGTGGAGACGTGTGAGCTGCGTGAAAAACATTGCTAAATCATACGCAGCCAGCTACGCTTTACTGCTGGGTTCGCCATTTGCTTTCCTTAATTGGGAAAAAAAATACCTGCTCTCCAAGAGTTATAATAACTCTGCTACCCTCACGTTCTGTGACACATAAGCAGGGACACAGCGCAGTTATTAAACTTCGCAGGTTCATTGAATATACGCAGTGCTGCCTGTTGGTGGGAAAAAACTGAAAAGAAATCTATTTGTCCAGCCTGTGTCCGTCCTTACGCCTGTGTAGACGTGTGAGCTGCGTGAAAAACATTGCTAAATCATACGCAGCCAGCTACGCTTTACTGCTGGGTTCGCCATTTGCTTTCCTTAATTGGGAAAAAAAATACCTGCTCTCCAAGAGTTATAATAACTCTGCTACCCTCACGTTCTGTGACACATAAGCAGGGACACAGCGCAGTTATTAAACTTCGCAGGTTCATTGAATATACGCAGTGCTGCCTGTTGGTGGGAAAAAACTGAAAAGAAATCTATTTGTCCAGCCTGTGTCCGTCCTTACGCCTGTGTAGACGTGTGAGCTGCGTGAAAAACATTGCTAAATCATACGCAGCCAGCTACGCTTTACTGCTGGGTTCGCCATTTGCTTTCCTTAATTGGGGAAAAAAATACCTGCTCTCCAAGAGTTATAATAACTCTGCTACCCTCACGTTCTGTGACACATAAGCAGGGACACAGCGCAGTTATTAAACTTCGCAGGTTCATTGAATATACGCAGTGCTGCCTGTTGGTGGGAAAAAACTGAAAAGAAATCTATTTGTCCAGCCTGTGTCCGTCCTTACGCCTGTGTAGACGTGTGAGCTGCGTGAAAAACATTGCTAAATCATACGCAGCCAGCTACGCTTTACTGCTGGGTTCGCCATTTGCTTTCCTTAATTGGGGAAAAAAATACCTGCTCTCCAAGAGTTATAATAACTCTGCTACCCTCACGTTCTGTGACACATAAGCAGGGACACAGCGCAGTTATTAAACTTCGCAGGTTCATTGAATATACGCAGTGCTGCCTGTTGGTGGGAAAAAACTGAAAAGAAATCTATTTGTCCAGCCTGTGTCCGTCCTTACGCCTGTGGAGACGTGTGAGCTGCGTGAAAAACATTGCTAAATCATACGCAGCCAGCTACGCTTTACTGCTGGGTTCGCCATTTGCTTTCCTTAATTGGGAAAAAAAATACCTGCTCTGCCACAGTTAATAACTCTGCTACCCTCACGTTCTGTGACACATAAGCAGGGACACAGCACAGTTATTAAACTTAGATAATTCATTCACTAGAGGCAGTGGGGCCTTTCGTTTTCCAAAAAGGGCAAAAATTATATTTGGCCTGCAGTCTTGCGCCAATTTATTTCCTGCCTGGGAAATCTAATCACTGGTAATACAGCATGCTGAGGGGTAGGGGTAAGCCTAGAGGACGTGGACGTGGACGTGGCCGAGGACGCGGAGGGCCAAGTCAGGGTGTGGGCACAGGCCAAGCTCCTGATCCAGGTGTGTCGCAGCCGACTGCTGCGCGATTAGGAGAGAGGCACGTTTCTGGCGTCCCCACATTCATCGCCCAATTAATGGGTCCACGCGGGAGACGGTTATTAGAAAATGAGCAGTGTGAGCAGGTCCTGTCCTGGATGGCAGAAAGTGCTTCGAGCAACCTATCGTCTACCCGCAGTTCTGCGCCGTCCACTGCTGCCAATCCGAATCCTCTGTCTGCTGCTCCTCCTTCCTCCCAGCCTCCTCACTCCACTACAATAACACCTGCTCAGGAGCGGGAGCACTCCCAGGAACTGTTCTCGGGCCCCTGCTTAGATTGGGCAGCAGCGGTTCCTCTCCCACCAGAGGAGTTTATCGTCACTGATGCCCAACCATTCGAAAGTTCCCGGGGTCCGGGGGAAGAGGCTGGGGACTTCCGCCAACTGTCTCAACAACTTTCTGTGGGTGAGGAGGACGATGACGATCAGACACAGTTGTCTTGCAGTGAGGTAGTAGTAAGGGCAGTAAGTCCCAGGGAGCAGCGCACAGAGGATTCGGAGGAAGAGCAGCAGGACGATGAGGTGACTGACCCCACCTGGTGTGCAACGCTTACTCAGGAGGACAGGTCTTCAGAGGGGGAGTCAAGGGCATCAGCAGGGCAGGTTGCAAGAGGCAGTGCAGTGGCCAGGGGTAGAGGCAGGGCCAGACCGAATAATCCACCAAGTGTTTCCCAAAGCGCCCCCTCGCGCCATGCCACCCTGCGGAGGCCGAGGTGCTCTAAGGTCTGGCAGTTTTTCACAGAGACGCCTGACGACCGACGAACAGTGGTGTGCAACCTTTGTCGCGCAAAGCTCAGCCGGGGAGCCAACACCAACAGCCTCACCACCACCAGCATGCGCAGACATATGATGGCCAAGCACCCCACAAGGTGGGACGAAGGCCGTTCACCGCCTCCGGTTTGCACCCCTGCCTCTCCCCCTGTGCCCCAACCTGCCACTGAGATGCAACCCCCCTCTCAGGACACAGGCACTACCGCCTCATGGCCTGCACCCACACCCTCATCTCCGCTGTCCTCGGCCCCATCCAGCAGTGTAGTTCAGCGCACCGTTCAGCCGTCGCTTGCGCAAGTGTTCGAGCGCAAGCGCAAGTACGCCGCCACGCACCCGCACGCTCAAACGTTAACCGTCCGCATCGCAAAATTCATCAGCCTTGAGATGCTGCCGTATAGGGTTGTGGAAACGGAGTCCTTCAAAAGTATCATGGAGGCGGCGGCCCCGCGCTACTCAGTTCCCAGTCGCCACTACTTTTCCCGATGTGCCGTCCCAGCCCTGCACGACCACGTCTCCCGCAACATTGTGCGCGCCCTCACCAACGCGGTTACTGCCACGGTCCACTTAACTACGGACACGTGGACAAGCACAGGCGGGCAGGGCCACTACATCTCCCTGACGGCACATTGGGTGAATTTAGTGGAGGCTGGGACAGAGTCAGAGCCTGGGACCGCTCACGTCCTACCCACCCCCAGAATTGCGGGCCCCAGCTCGGTGCTGGTATCTGCGGAGGTCTATGCTTCCTCCACTAAAGCACCCTCCTCCTCCTCCTCCTCCTCTGTCTCACAATCAAGATGTGTTAGCAGCAGCATGTCGCCAGCAGTCGGTGTCGCGCGGTGTGGCAGCACAGCGGTGGGCAAGCGTCAGCAGGCCGTGCTGAAACTACTCAGCTTAGGCGATAAGAGGCACACGGCCCACGAACTGCTGCAGGGTCTGACACAGCAGACGGACCGCTGGCTTGCGCCGCTGAGCCTCCAACCGGGCATGGTCGTGTGTGACAACGGCCGTAACCTGGTGGCGGCTCTGCAGCTCGGCAGCCTCACGCACGTGCCATGCCTGGCCCACGTATTTAATTTGGTGGTTCAGCGCTTTCTGAAAAGCTACCCACGCTTGTCAGACCTGCTCGTAAAGGCGCGCCGGCTCTGCGCACATTTCCGCAAGTCCCACACGGACGCTGCCACCCTGCGCACCCTGCAACATCACTTTAAGCTGCCAGTGCACCGACTGCTGTGCGACGTGCCCACACGGTGGAACTCTACGCTCCACATGTTGGCCAGGCTCTATGAACAGCGTAGAGCTATAGTCGAATACCAACTCCAACATGGGCGGCGCAGTGGGAGTCAGCCTCCTCAATTCCTTTCAGAAGAGTGGGCCTGGTTGGCAGACATCTGCCATGTCCTTGGTAATTTTGAGGAGTCTACCCAGGTGGTGAGCGGCGATGCTACAATCATTAGCGTCACCATTCCTCTGCTATGCATCTTGAGAAATTCCCTGCAAACCATAAAGGCAGCTGCTTTGCGCTCGGAAACGGGGGCGGGGGAAGACAGTATGCCGCTGGATAGTCAGGGCACCCTCCTGTCTATTTCTCAGCGCGTACAGGAGGAGGAGGAGGAGCATGAGGAGGATGAGGAGGAGGGGGAAGAGACAGCTTGGCCCGCTGCTGACGGTACACCGGCTGATTGCCTGTCATCCTTTCAGCGTGTATGGCCTGAGGAGGAGGAGGAGGAGGAGGAGGATCCTGAAAGTGATCTTCCTAGTGAAGACAGCCATGTGTTGCGTACAGGTACCCTGGCACACATGGCTGACTTCATGTTAGGATGCCTTTCTCGTGACCCTCGCGTTGCACGCATTCTGGCCACTACGGATTACTGGGTGTACACACTGCTCGATCCACGGTATAAGGAGAACCTGCCCACTCTGATTCCCGAAGAGGAAAGGGGTTCGAGAGTGTTGCTATACCACAGGACCCTTGCGGACAAGCTGATGGTAAAATTCCCAGCCGACAGCGCTAGTGGCAGAAGGCGCAGTTCCGAGGGCCATGTTGCAGGGGATGTGCGTAGATCGAGCAGCATGTACATCCCAGGCAGTGCAACAGTCTTTAAGGGCCTGGCCAGCTTTATGGCTCCCCACCAAGACTGTGTCACCGCTCCCCAGTCACGGCTGAGTCGGCGGGAGCACTGCAAAAGGATGGTGAGGGAGTACGTAGCGGATCGCACGACCATCCTTGGTGACGCCTCTGCCCCCTACAACTACTGGGTGTCGAAGCTGGACACGTGGCCTGAACTAGCCCTGTATGCCCTTGAGGTGCTTGCTTGTCCTGCGGCTAGCGTCTTGTCGGAGAGGGTGTTTAGTGCGGCTGGGGGAATCATCACCGATAAGCGTAGCCGCTTGTCAACCGACAGTGCCGACAGGCTAACACTCATCAAGATGAACAAAGGCTGGATTTCCCCAGACTTCTGTTCTCCACCAGCGGACAGCAGCGATACGTAAGCAATACGTAGGCTGCACCCGCGGATGGAAGCTACGTTCTCTCTCACCATCCAAAACGGGGACATTTCTGCTTCATCAATCTGTGTCTAATATTCCTCCTCCTCCTCCTCCTGCTCCTCCTCCTGAAACCTCACGTAATCACGCTGAACGGGCAATTTTTCTTAGGGCCACAAGGCTCACTCAAATAATTTTTCTGAACAATTTTTCTAAGTTTCAATTAGCTTAAAAGCGTTGGAACTTTAACTTGAACCAATTTTTCGTTACACTGGGCTGCCTCCAGGCCTAGTTACCACTTAAGCCACATTAACCAAAGCGATTCACCTGCCATCTTGATTGGGCATGGCCAATTTTTACTGAGGTACATTAGTACTGTTGGTACACCAATTTTTTGGGGCCCTCACCTACAGTGTAATCATAGTAATTTCTATGTTCTTCGCCTGCACTCATGGTACAGAAAGGTGTGTGGGGTTGGCCTACAGTTTAGCTACATAAATGTCACTTGTGCCTTGGCTATACTAAGGCTACTGAAATGGAACGAAGACTGCGCTCCCGCTATACTGCTGCTTCAGAATTGTTACTGGGGCCTGTCTTGAGTGCTACTATTGCTTACATGGAACGAAGACTGCGCTCCCGCTATACTGCTGCTTCAGAATTGTTACTGGGGCCTGTCTTGAGTGCTACTATTGCTTACATGGAACGAAGACTGCGCTCCCGCTATACTGCTGCTTCAGAATTGTTACTGGGGCCTGTCTTGAGTGCTACTATTGCTTACATGGAACGAAGACTGCGCTCCCGCTATACTGCTGCTTCAGAATTGTTACTGGGGCCTGTCTTGAGTGCTACTATTGCTTACATGGAACGAAGACTGCGCTCCCGCTATACTGCTGCTTCAGAATTGTTACTGGGGCCTGTCTTGAGTGCTACTATTGCTTACATGGAACGGACACGTGGAGAGGACACGTAGTGCCTCAAAAACATCCCCCTCCTCCTCCAACAGGGAAAACATTGTTGGCAAATGCCTTTGCATTGGTTCGTCTGGCGGCAGTCCAAGAATTTCACCTTTACCGACACTACTAGAGAGCCCCCCCACCATCCCCCCGCCACGGCCCACTTAATCCTGGCCACATTCCGAAAACCAACAAAATACAACCGTGGTACTAGGTCCGCAGTCACCACCACATTACCACCAACGCGGTTACTGTTAAGGTGCATATAACCACGGACACGTGGAGAGGACACGTAGTGCCTCAAAAACATCCCCCTCCTCCTCCAACAGGGAAAACATTGTTGGCAAATGCCTTTGCATTGGTTCGTCTGGCGGCAGTCCAAGAATTTCACCTTTACCGACACTACTAGAGAGCCCCCCCACCATCCCCCCACCACGGCCCACTTAATCCTGGCCACATTCCGAAAACCAACAAAATACAACCGTGGTACTAGGTCCGCAGTCACCACCACATTACCACCAACGCGGTTACTGTTAAGGTGCATATAACCACGGACACGTGGAGAGGACACGTAGTGCCTCAAAAACATCCCCCTCCTCCTCCAACAGGGAAAACATTCTTGGCAAATGTCTTTGCATTGCTTCGTCTGGTGGCAGTCCAAGAATTTCACCTTTACCGACACAACGAGAGCCCCCACACCATCCCCCCGCCACGGCCCACTTAATCCTGGCCGCATTCCGAAAACCAACAAAATACAACCGTGGTACTAGGTCCGCAGTCACCACCACATTACCACCAACGCGGTTACTGTTAAGGTGCATATAACCAGTCTGACTGGGGCATGCAGACACCTTGACAGAATGAATAGTGTGTGGCACATAGGTTCCCCATTGCTATGCCCACGTGTGCAGCTCCTGATGGCGGTGGCACAGGATTGTATTTCTCATTGCTTCTGTACAGCATTGTGGGCTATCGCCCCGCCCCTATTAAAGAGGGTCGCTACCTAGCCGTGCCAACCCTGTGCAGTGTGTGCCTGCGGTCCCTCGTCGTGGCAGACGCACTTCTAAATAGACGTGAGGGTGGTGTGGCATGAGGGCAGCTGAAGGCTGCGCAGGGACAGTTTGGTGTGCGCTGTGGGGGGGAGGGGGTGCGGTTGGGCAGCATGTAACTCAGGAGAAGTGGCAGTGGAGTGTCATGCAGGCAGTGATTGTGCTTTGTTGGAGGTAGTGTGGTGCTTAGCAAAGGTATGCCATGCTAATGAGCGCTTTTCAGAAGTAAAAGTTGTTGGGAGGGGGGGGGGGCCCACTCTTGCCGCTATTGTGGCTTAATAGTGGGACCTGTGAACTTAGGATGCAGCCCAACATGTAGCCCCTCGCCTGCCCTATCCGTCACTGTGTCATTCCCATCACTTTCCTGAATTGCCCAGATTTTCACACATGAAAACCTTAGCGAGCATCGGCGAAATACAAAAATGTTCCGGTCGCCCATTGACTTCAATGGGGTTCGTTGTTCGAAACGAACCCTCGAGCATCACGGGAAGTTCGTTACGAATAACGAACACCCGAACATTTTGGTGTTCGCTCATCTCTAGTCCTAACGCTAATACCAGGTGGTATATCTCAACCTGGGAAAGTTGGGTTCCTACCTCTCAGAATGCTCCTCTCTTGGGACTAAGCCTACAAATAAAACCAGGGAAGGTAGAATACCACTCATATGCTCCAGTAGGAGGGACAGAAGGCAAATGGGCAGCAGGTGTTTATGCCCAAGTAGGCTGAACCAGCGAATTATAAACATACCTGATGGCATATATTGCAATTGATTCACTAGATCAATGCATTTAAACAGTGCTAGGTGCTCTTCACACTGAGTTTTTCTAAAGTGTTTTTGAGGCTTGTAAATGGGAAGATGGAACAATATCTCCACAGAACATTGGAAGGCATGGTTGGCTTTGGTTTATGATTCCCAGTCATTGTTACAATGCTTTGGAAAAGGTCTGATATTGATTTGTAGGAATGCTTCCTTCCAACAAGTAGTGAAATAGAGACATTGTTCCATTTTACCATTTGCATATTTCCCAGAGTACCATGGTTGGCCGTATTAGTCTCCTCACACCTTGTAGGAGCTCTCCCTAAGGAGAAAGCATTGTTACAGTGTCCAGTGACAAGGCGACTCCCCGCGGAAATGAAGAAATCCTCTGCCACAGCTGTGGCACAGGAACGCATTGCTATCCCATTGACTTGGAGCCGGCGCTACAGCTGGCTCCATTGAAAGCAATGGGCTGATGGCAAGCACTGCAGTGATTTTCGGGGAAGGGTTTAAATATAAGCCCTTCCCTGAAAATCATCAAAAAATGTGTAAAAAATTTATATACTCACTTCTCTGCAGCTGCCGGAGCTCAGGCGCATCCAGCCGGGTCTTCTCCCTGCACTGCTCTGAAGTGCTTTCAGCAGGCTGGGATTTTTAATCCCTGCCTGCTGAAAGGGCTGCCTCTGATTGGCTGAGCACTGTGACGAATCAGAGGCAGCTCTCAGCTATCATTCAATAGCACAATGTGAAACCCCTGGATGTGACAACGTCCAGGGGTTTCACATCCAAAAAAGACGGATGCTGCAGTTACCTGCGTTTTTACATTTTTTGCTGCCCTATATTTACCGCTGCGCATTTTTGTGGGCAGGTAAATATCGGGCATATGACCGCTGCCATTGAAAAGCATTGGTTCTTAATAGATGCGGACCGCAAACGCAAGTCACATGCGCACATAAAAACGCCCGTCTGATGGAGCCCTAAAGATGCTATATATGAAGCTATCCTTGCGCTGCTTTCAGACAAGCGTATTCTAGCTCCGTATATGGTCAATGTTTTGGGTTGGTAATACGGAGCTAATGTAACTCTGTCTGGCTATTCACATGGCCTTATTTTTCACAGCCAGTTATTAAAAGCAGCATGAGCTATTTTTTTGTGTATTTGCCTTTGTATTGCTATTATTTTCTATTTGACAAATATATATATATATATATATATATATATATATATATATATATATATATATATATATATATATATGTATATCAGTATTTGCCCAGTAGAAAGTAAAATATATGGAGGCAAATGCTGAAAAAATGCTGATGACATACTGAAGATATACGGTCGTAATGTCAACCTGAAACTAGAGATGAGTGAGCGTACTCGGAAAAGCACTTCTCGCTTGAGTAATTTGCTTTATCCGAGTATCGCTGTGCTCGTCCATGAAGATTCGGCTGCCGGCACGGAGCGGGGAGCTGCAGCGGAGAGCGGGGAGGAACGGAGGGGAGATCTTTCTCTCCCTCTCTCCCCTGCTCCCAGCTGCGACTCACCTGTCAGCCGCAGCGGCACCCGAATCTTCAGGGACGAGCACAGCGATACTCGGATAAAGCAAATTACTCGAGCGAGTAGTGCTTTTCCGAGTACGCTCGCTCATCTCCACCTAAAACACATCCGGAATGAGTATTCATATTACACATGTGTTACAATATGCTCGACTGAAACCAGCCTTAGGTCTGTATCACACAAGCGTTTGTGTGTTTGCATCTGCATTTGCACTATGGCTTTGTGTTGAGTATTTGTGTGCACAACAGCATTTTTCACTGAACTTGTTGTGCCCCAAAGTTGTGGCCAATTAGTTTAATGAGTTCAAGATGTGTTCTTTTTCTGCGCAAATACACAGGAAAATAGGGCATGCTGCGACTTTTTTTTTGTGCAACCCAAAGCAAAATACACGCTTGTAAGCAATTCCATTAAAATCAATGGGTTGCATTCTTTGCGTATTGCGCAAGCAACATTTTCGGATGGCACAGGTCTTAGACCGGATTCACATGACCGTAATTGTGTGTTCAATTCACGGTGAACAAATCCCACTGATTTCCATGGGTTCGCTCACAACTGTCTTTTCTGTGAACACCACCGCAAAAAAATATGCAGCATGCTCTATTATCCTGTGCATTTGCGCAGTGAAATAGCATATCCTAAACTCATTAACTACCGTGTTTCCCCGAAAATAAGACAGTGTCTTATATTATTTTTTGTTCAAAAAGGTTTAACTTTTTTACATGTATAACTGCCTGGACACTATTTAAATTGACTTTTTTTAATTAACTGTTAGCAGGGCTTAATTTTGGAGTAGGGCTTATATTTCAAGCATCCTCAAAAAGCCTGAAAAATCATTTTGCATCCTCAAAAATTCTGGAAAATCATGCCATGTCTTATTTTCAGGGGATGTCTTATTTTCAGGGAAACAGGGTAATAAGCCATTCCAATGGCTGAGAGCATCGATGTGTGGTTCGTTTTTTGCGTGCGCGGTTGCCCATGACTTGTGTGTGAAAAAAAAACTGTAAAAATATGCAACTCCCAATGCACAAAAACATGTAGCACAAATGTGCGGGCAAATATGCATACGCCCCTGCGACACATGCCTAAGGCCAGTTTCAAATGGGCATAAAAGTATTTGCACGTGCCTGAGCACTGCGTGTTTGTGAAGCGAACTACCAGTATGCTTTATTGCGCACACATCAGCGCACCCGACGCACCGATTGAAATGGCTAATGCTTTCCAGATATGTTCTTTTCCCAGCGGAATAACGCAGTGTTTTACGCATCTCCTTGTGTATTGCGCAAATTTTGCATGCCCAAATATGCTCATGTGAAGCAAGTTTTTGAGTGCCTACCCACGAGTGTTTTTCTTTTGCTGTGAATTCGCTGCACTTTTTTTTTCCCAAATGTCAATGGGACTTTCTAATGTTAAATTCCCAACGCACAAAAAAAATCACAATTTAGCGAATTCGAATAAAAGAAAAAGGCCAGTGGGTAGGCACTAGGCACCCTTAACTCTAACTTTACACAAGGTTTTTTAGATGTTTTATTGCCTGCGCCACTGAGAGGCATGGAGCCACTGCAGCCCCATTCCCCGATCCACTACAGAATTGGAACAATGTATCTTGAATTGTAAAATATGGGGGGCACAGGTCCCCTATTCTTGGAATCAATTGGGGGTCTCAGTGGTCAGACCCCACTGATTTATCAGTTTTCACCCATCCAATGAAAACTGAAAAAAGTCCAATCGCCAAAATTAATTTAATTCATGGATATATTATCATAGAATGGTAGAGTTGGAAGGCACCTCCAGGGTCATCGGGTCCAACCCCCTGCTCAGTGCAGGATTCACTAAATCATCCCAGACAGATATTTGTCCAGCCTCTGTTTGAACACTTCCATTGAAGGAGAACTCCCCACCTCCCATGGCAACCTGTTCCACTCATTATTGGTCCATTGTGGTCAATAATCGTGTCAAGGTTTGACATTTTGGTGATGCCGTGAGCATTAATATATTTGCCATATTTGCACCCTGCGCGAACGTAACATGCGTTTTCTGTACCTTTCTATGACAATCCAGAACATCTGATAATCCAGCAGCTACCCAGTCCCATAAGTTAAAAAATAGAGTATATTACTACACAACAAAGGCGTGCAAGAACATAGGAATTGCTTCTTACCTTCTCTCCTCCATGTAGCATCTGAAAAGCCGCAGTATTCTGCGCACGTGAACTTTGGAGCGTGTTTCTGTGAGAGCGGCATCATATAATTCTGTAAATGCTGTTTAACAGCTGTGAAATTTATGGAAATCTAGGAGCGCACATTATAGCTGAAAGATAGATGGACAAAATGTATCCGGTTTGACCCTTCCTGGAGTGGAGGGGTTTATTAAATTTCTAGACACATATCGTTTATTCATCAATGCAGTATAACAAGGACTAACACTATGTAAATGCCGGGAATAAATCACATGTTTATTATGGAAAATAGCAGCTTTATAAAAGGGGATGAGGCGCAAAATACACGATCGGCATATCGTCTATTCATCCTTCAGCAAGAACACATTCAATTATTGCCATCTGCATGTATAGAAATAGATTAGAATGAACTGGAATGCATTATACAGTAATAATCTGTACATTTGGTAATTATGGAAATGTTTTAAGCCTGTGGTTATATATATGGATTTATCTGGATTTATCTGGACAAACTGTCAATTGCCTCGGCTAAGGAGGAATTAGTGAAGAAACCTCTTTTTGAAAGTATTGGGGGTCATGTACAGTGCATGTAACTGTAAGATAGTATATACTAGCATGGTGCTTTTAGGCCTCGGTCAGACGAACATTTTTTTTAACGCAAAAAAGGCGCTCTAGGGATGTGCTAAATGCGCATCACCGAAGCTCTGTGCTTTTATTTTTACATGTGCGCAAAATAAAACATGTGAACGGGAAACGTTTCACATGCCCGTTTATGGGAGCAGCTGTGCTTGTAGAAGCGTAGCTGCAGGAAGGTCCCCTCATTACTGAACACTGTGACAGCACCGTCGCAGTGTTCAGTGATGATGAGACTCCCCGCAGGGATTAAAGAATCCCCTGCCACAGTTGTCACAGCTGTGGCAGAGGACTGCAATGCTGTCCCATTGCTTTCAATGGCGCTGGCGCTACTGCCGCCCAATTGAATACTATGGGAGTGGATCACTATCCGCTGCTGCTGTGTCAGCTGCAGCACTGGATTCCTTGGATATGAAGCCCCTGGATGCTGTCACATCCAGGTGATTCACCTTGTTGTCAATGGGGCCAGTGGCAGCATCGCCGGCCCCATTTAAGACATATAGGGAAGATCGCTATCCTCTACCACAGCTGTCACAGTGTTCAGCGATGATGGGGCTCCCTGTGGGGATGAAGGAATTCCCTGCCACAGCTGTCACAGCTGTGGCAGAGGAACGCAATGCCACCATATTGCTTTCAATATGGCCAGCGCTGCTGCCAACCCATTGAAAATAATGGGATGAAAGCAACCCCAGCAGCCATGATTTCTGGGGAAGGGATTTAAATATAAGGCCTTCCCTGAAAATCATCCCTAGCTGTAGAAAAAAAGAACTCACCAAGAAGTGCTGTTCGTCTCTTCTTCCCATTCCCAGCCGTGTTTTTCTGTATTCTGGTGGCCGGGATCCCCGCCTCAAGAAAGCGCTGCCTCTGATTGGCTGAGCGCTGTGACCAATCAGAGACAGCGCTTAGCCATTGAATGGCAGCTTGAATATCCTGCTTCCAGCAAGAGATTGCTGTGATTGGTTCAGGAACACCACCTCAGCCAATCAGAGTTGGTGCTCGATGAACCAATCACAGCCATTCATTGAATGACATCACTTTATACCAATCAAGAAGCCACTGTGAGAACACAGTATGGGGACACAGATTGGCCTGGGATCAGCAAAGGCGTTCCGACAGAACAGCATCCTCTCATCCTTCTTGTTTAACCTATATGCGGAAGTGATCATGCGGAAAATGGACCGAATTGGAAATCGGGGTGAAAATAGGTAGAAGAAACATCAACAATCTCTGTTATGCGGATGACACAACTCTGCTTGCAGAAACAGAAGATGGTCTGAAGCAGCTGATATATAAGAAAAAATAGTCCTCTACCTAAATTTAAAGAAGACTGAAATTATGACAACTGGAAAAAATGGCCAAATTCAAATCAAAATCGACAATGAGGTCATAGAATGTGTGTGAGACTTCATCTTCCTTAGCTCAAAAATTAACCAGGCTGGAGAATCTATGCCAGAGATAAAACATAGATTAGCAGTGGGGTGAAGCGCAATGCTAAACATGGACAAAATCTGGAAAAGTAGGGATATCGGTATAGCCACTAAACACAGGATAGTGCAAACCATCATTGTCCCCATAGCCATGTATGGATGTGAAAGCTGGACTGTGAAAAAAGCTGATAGAAGGAGGATTGATGCATTGGAGCTGTGGTGCTGGCGAAAGCTGCTGCGTATGCCCTAGATGGCGAGAGAACAGAGAAGTCCTGAATCAGATAAGACCTGATATATCACTGGAGGGGAAGATGACCGGGCTCAGACACACGGAGGAAAGATGACTGGGCTCAGACTCATGGAGGACAAGATGACCAGATTAAGGCTCACGTATTTTGGCCATGTAATGTGAGCAAAGTCGCTAGAAAAATCTATAATACTTGGACAGATTAGTGGCAAAAGAAGACCCGGACAGCAAAGAACACGATGGCTGATACTGTCAGAGCTGATACTGGCATGGATATCACACAACTGAAAACAGTGCAAAACCGAAAAACATGGAAGGTGCTCGAGGGTCGTGAATGACTAAACGGCTAACAACAATAACATAATAATGTGAATTGACTCTGAATATATTGGTATAATTTGTTTTTTCATTATGTAAGGAATGATCATTTTATAGTGGAGAGTAAAGTGACTTTGGAACATGCATTATATCTGCTCCTTCTGGTGATTTCATTATTTGGGTCCTATGTGAATAAATGTTCTTTTCCATACAAAATGTATCCTGAGAGTGAATATGCCCTTCTTTTACAAGTGTAGACTGACAACTGATTTCCCTTGTATATGAAATGTAAAAATTCGACTGGCTTTACTGACGGAAAAGAAATGTTGATTTTAGACTCCAAGGTATGTCTGAGAGTACATACAGTACGGATCCTGTGGTGCGACTGGATTTTTTTTCCTTGGATGAGACCATGTATAGCATGTGTTATTTCTACATCAACTCTAGAAGCACGAACATCAAATTGTTTCATCTATGCACAAAAAAAGTCTCACAATGTATGGGGACACTTGTGACAGATTTATTTTATATCGCTTATAAGGTGTCAGCGCATTAGGCACAGTTGTACAAAAATTGTCAACATTTATATCAGTTACTGTTAAAAATCTATACTGAATGGCCCCTTAAATCGAAGCACTCATCTAGTAGCGCGTTGGACCTCCTTTGGCCTTCAAAACTTCAGATATTGTAGATGGACAGTGTGAACCCGGTCAGGGCTTACACTTTTTACCACACAGCAATCTAAGCGCACAAGAATGGGCAGGGCCAACAAAATTCACCAAATCTAGTCATCCACTTAATGTTCATTTTTTTAGAGACCGCCCATCTAGTAACGTGTTGGACCTCCTTTGGCCTTCAGAACCATAGCAATTTGTTGTGGCATAGATTCCACTAGGTGTTAAAAATCGTCCTTCGGTAATATTGACCTATGTGGACAAGATAACGTCTTGCAGTTGCTGCAGATTAGATGGAGGTGCTGACATGTTCTGAACAGTTGACAACAAGGGGTCATCGATTCATGCTGCTTGCACCAAATTTTGACTCTCCCATCGGCATGGAGCAACAGAAGTCTTGATCCATCTGACCAGGCGGTATTTTTCTACTGCTCAGTGATCCAATTTCTGCACTTTTTTGCCTTCTAGAGTCCTGATATTTTGTTTTTTCTGAGGGCTCCTTCACATGGCGATTTTTGCGCCCATTTTTGCACACGCAAAATTGCTTGCACAAACCACATCCAGAAGAGCCCATTGGTTTCAATGGGTTCCCTTAGATAGAGCGTTTTTGCGCCCGCATTTCCATCGGGTGCATAAATACCTGACGTGCTCTATTTTTGTGCACATTTGTGTACCAAAGGTTCAAATGCTCCCCCATCTGAATGAAATTGTGCGCATAACTGTGATAACTGTGTGATTTTGCAGTGCTGGCAGTTGATTTCGGGGACTAATTAGGATGTTTAGCCAGTTGAAAACCTGCCTGACAGCACAACAATGTCCAGAAAATGTGCGGGCACGCACGTAAAAGGACGTTATCACGCTCCATTCAGAGTGCACTGACGTCATCCTCTCTGGAGCGTATCTACACATACGCTCGTGTGCGGGAGCACATAGGCCTACTTCAGAGGAGTGTATTAGTAATGAACAGAGCATAGCACCCATGGATGTCAGTGGGTTCGTTCTCATGAAGCATGATTTTCGGGGAAGGGCTTAAAACATAAGGCGGGTCAGTCTAATAAGTAGGCGAGCCAGCATAATTACTCGCCGGTGTTAGTAATTAATACCACACAATCGTACAGGTACGAGCACAATTTCGTGCACACGAAAACACATTAGCGCACCCCTTGGACTTCTATTCAGCCTCTTGTATGCAAATGCGTACAAAAATAGAGCATGCAGAAAAGCGACCAATGTGAGTGAACCCATTGAAACCTATCCTCGTAGCTGATTTTCTGCATGCAGAAACATGTGCCAAAGTGTTTGCTTGAAAAAGCCCTCAATTCAAAATGGCTGACCACTAAACCGCCATGCTTCCCATACATTTGTTGCCCATACATTTTCTATGACCTAGTCACCTAGGAAAATCCAACCTGCATGGATGCTATGCACAGGAATATGTACTAGAAAACCAACAGCACTGAAAGTACTTTGGAAGTCAACAAGGCCATCTAAGAGAACAGCACCCAACCCTCAATAAGCGAATACAGCAAAGTGTATTATAATACATTGTGCTCCAGATTTGGAAGCTAAGGTATGCTGATACTAATAGTTCCCCACCATCAGAAGACCTACATATGGTACATATTGTCTACCTCTGATTTATATTCCGCTAAGTATGTGGAGACCGTGTTCTTTGAATAATTATGAGGAGGGAAGCGTTTCCTTCGAGCAGGTCGTGTAACGCAAGCTGCATCTGCCAGGTGTTTCTGCTGTAAACTGTAATAATAAACTTTACATGACAAGTAGTGGTACGTTAACTATATTTTTATGGGTTACGTTCACGCTAAGTAGCAATATTCATTATTTACTCACATGCTTTATATAGGTTAAACTAAGAATAGCGCAAATCTTCGTTTCTAAGCTGTAGCTATGGGGCTCTGGTGACATTTTGTTTTGCTCTGGTACTTAGATAATATCCATCTTGCAATTGCTGGAACATAAACGGTGATAAGAGGCGAGTATACGTTTCACTTGGAATTTCATTTTGTGACCTCAAAGCAGAAAGTTGAGAACTGAGCTGCTGGAATAGTGCATTACATTAGTGCTTTATTAAAGCGAGTCTGGCGGACTACCACTAATTAGTGGTCTACCTACTATGGGTCCGGCTCTGCTTTGCTCATTAGCATGTCCTTGTAATATGCTTGGGAAAGTCAGCATGATGGTAAAATGCATTTAGGCCCCTAGTGGATAAAAGCTGTAATTGTGCAATGTCCATGTAAAAAGTGCACAAAGCAAACTGACTAGATGTTTTCTTACAGATAGTGAATTTTTCTGCTAACTCAACATTCACACCACTTTAAAGGGGTTTTCTGGGACTCTTAATATCAGTGGGGTCCACCTCTCCGGTCTGCAATCAGTAGTGCTGTCCGTATTGCAGCAGCATAGTTTGGTACTGAAGGCACAGTTCCCATTAAATTCAATGGGGGCTGTGCCTACTGTACAAACGTAGCCAATGTACGGGCGGCTTCAGACGACTGCCTTTGTGCACAGTTTTGCGCAAACAAATTTGGGGGAGCATAGAACCCATTGTTGTCAATGGGTTTAGTTGCACCATTCTTTTTTGTGTATGCATTTCGCTCTAAGGCACACCTGAGTCTATGGGGGTGTGCAAATGTGCAACTGATCCATGCAAAAGTGGGCAGTAAACTGCACAATTATGCGTAGAAGTTGCTAACACCAGGGACTAATTAGGCTGCACAGTCTTTTCAATCACAGCGCGGGTGTGTCCTGCGGCGATCTAAATGGTCCCTGGCAGCGCGGAAAGTGCAATAAAATGTGATAAACCACACACAATAGCACAACCTTCACAGCGCATAAAGCCGTGCTACAGTGAGTATTTTTGTGCTTACAGTCGTCTGAAGCCGCCCTTACACTAAAGCATTTTCTGCACTGTCTTTACATACCCCGCAAATCAACTATCGAAGACCTACCTATTTACTGCTCCCTGCATTGAGCAGGGGGTTGGACCCAATAACCTTGAAGGTCCCTTCCAACTCTAGCATTCAGTATTCTATGATTCTACCCCGAGGATAGGTCAGTAAAAGTCTTGGACAACCACTTTAAGGCTTCCTTCCCACTCATGTTTGCTGGCAGTTTCGTACAGTGTATTTTTTTAGCAGTGTTTTTGAGTTACGTTTTTTTTATTAACACATTTTTTACATACATATGTTCAGGCTTTTCAATTTTCTAAAGAAAGGCTTCAACAAAAACTCCAGAAAAAGCAGCAAACCTACTTCCTGCTGTGTTTGCAATAAAAGCATTGACCCAAAAAACACACATGTGAAAAAGGAGAACCGCCAAAAGAAACAATCTGTTTGTAGTGCATTTCATAATTCCCTACAGCTATTCAACAGGCTGTAGCATTTTTTAACATTAAAAAATAGCAAAACACCAGGAAATATACTACTGAAAATGAGGTGTTTTTCTCAAATTTGCTGTATGTGAAACAGTCCTTAGTCAGTTTTACTTATGCTTCCTTCACATATGCATTTTTGGAGTGTTTTTTTTTGCAGAGGGTTTGCATAAAATGATTTTCATGCTCCTTTTGTACATGTCTAGAGGTTTGACTGTATATTCCTTTGGAAGTAGCCCTTGTAGTTTTGCATGACCATGGCTCAGTAGGGAGAGATAGAGTAGTAGAGGCAAGTTCAACTGAGGGATTATAAGCAGAGATGAGCGAGCGTACTCGGTTCGGGTGTTTTTGCAATCGAGCACCGCTTTTTCCGAGTAACTGACTACTCGGACGAAAAGATTCGGGGGGCGCCGGGGTGAGCGGGGGGTTGCAGAGGGGAGTGGGTGGGGGAAGAGAGCTCCCCCCTGTTCCCCACTGCTACCCTCCGCTCCACCACGCCGCCCCCCGGCGTCCCCCGAATCTTTTCATCCAAGTAGTCAGTTACTCGGAAAAAGCGGTGTTCGATTGCAAAAACACCCGAACCGAGTACGCTTGCTCATCTCTAATTATAAACAGAGATTTAATTGAAAAGAGAGACACTAAATAATTTGCTGTGTACCCAATGTTTCTGAGTTTCAGACCTCCACCATGAGGCTAATTGGATATCTGGAAAGACCAATCCTCCTACCCATCTGTCTTTTGCAAGGATTTCATAAGTCAGTCAAGGCTTTTGATGCGGCCAAATAAATTATGACATCCGTTGATTTGTTGCTACAAAAAAGGGTTTTGGCAGGCCAATGGGAAGAGTGCAGAACTCATATAGTAGTTTTGGTAGTAAAAGCATTTTAAAACTAGCCATCATTCCTAACCATGATATCTCAAATTTAGCTAGTCTTTGAGATTCTTCTTGTAATACCTTTAGCATGAGCTTAAAGTTATAGCGGTATACGTTCTTATGTAAAGAGCTGATTGTTGTACCCTAATATTTGATACCCTCATATTGCCAGTCAAAAGAATACTTATATTGAAGATAATGTAGTGTATCTTCAGAAATATTTATCTGCAAAATCTGGGATTTTTGTGAATTTTTGTGTACTAAGAGATCTTGCAAAATATTTGATAAACTCCATCCAGTGCAGTATCTAGGGAGTGTACAAGGTCTATTAACATTAATATAATATCGTCCGCACACAGTGATATTAAGTGTGTGCGGTCTCCAATTTGGACCCCTTTGAGTGAAGAGTTCTCTAAAGGCTTAGGCTAGTGGTTCTAGTAATAATAAAATTATCAATGGGGACAATGGGCAGGCCTGTCTAGGGCTATTAAAATCTATTGATAGGGCCGTATTTGTAAAGACTCTAGAGAGAGGGATTAGAATACAATGCAGATACTGCTTGAGGGAAAGACCCCCCCCCCCCCCAAAGCCCATTGTGCTCAAGGCTGCAAATGCATACAACCAATTTATGATCTTTTCAGTGACTAGAGACTGCAGAGACTCTCCTAGATTCTGTACAGTGTGTTATTTAGTTCTCTCCTTGTGTTATCCAGTGCTTGGCGACCTTTCACAAATCCTACTTGGTCTTCCTCATTCAATGTTGGAAAAATTGGTGACAATCTAGAGGCCAATATTTTTGCGGAGTTTTCGATATCTGTATTTAATAATGAGATAGGTCATAAATTTGGGGGAGCATCTGGGTTTTTTCACGGTTTAGGAAGGGTGACTGTTAAAGCTTGTTGAATTTCATTTGGAAAGGAACCCTCTGTAACTGAAAACCTTTACACATGTGGGGAGACAGAATTACCCAGAAAGTTTTGTAGTTTGTAAGTCCATCTTGGCCTGGTGAACTACTCAATGGTAAGGAATTGATATGTTCAAGCACTTCTGCTACTGTGATTGGAGAGCCAAAAGATTCTTTCTGAGCTACGGAAAGTGTAGGCAAATTAATATTTTGTAAAAACTTTTGACATAATTGGCCGCACATGAAAATGTGAAAGGGTCGTCTTTTAGACTATATAAAGCTGTGTAGTAGTCTTTAAACTATTCTCTATGGCTATGGAGTCCGTTAATTTCCCTGTGTTCTTCGAGCTTAATAGGTACGGGACCTTAGATTTAAGATGTTTGGCCTTAATAGGAGACGTCAATCGTTTCCCAGATTTCTTATTTTGTGAGTACTATTCGGCTTTGATTCTTTTTAGTTTCCTCTCATAACTCTGAGGCAGAATGCTTCGGAGTGTCTGTCCGCATTAAAATAGTTCTTCTGCTAGTTATCCAGTTAGTGTTAATTTATTTTGTGTTTCAAGGATCTTAATTTTATCGAATAGCTCCTCTAGGCATTTGGTTCTTTCTTTTTTTTACATAGTATCCTAGTCTTATGAACAAGCCTCTTATATACGCTTTGTGTGCGTTCCATATAAAATAAGGATTTACTTAAGAGTATGCATTAATATTGAAATATTCCCTTAGGTCTCTTTGAAGAGCGTCCTCGTGTCCTGGCTGAGATAGGAAGAACTTGTTTCTTCGCCACAAGTATGTTGGTATTTGATGACATTATTCCTCAATGGTTAAGGATATCGCTGCATGATCGGACCAAGTAATTGTCTTGATCGTCAATTTCTGAGATAGCAATAATACATTTTTATCAATTATAAAGATGTCAATCCGCGAGTAACTGTTGTAAACATGTGAGTAAAAGGAATCTTTTTCAAAGCTGTGCATAAATTGACAAACATCAAAAAGTTGTTCTTTCCCCCATATAGCACCTAGGGACTGGACATGTCTACACAGTTTAGAGGTTGTGTCTGTACTAATATCTACAAATAAGGAAGATGGGACAATATCTCTGCAGCGCCATCTAATGGTTGGCAGCAGAGGCGTAACTTGAAGCTTCTGGGCCCCAATGCAAAACCTGTAATGGGGCCCCCAACTATAATGCTTTATTCATAGTACTGGGCTCTCTATATGGAGAAGAGAGGCCTTATGGGCCCCCCAAGGCTCCTGGGTCTGGGTGCAACGGTATCCCCTGCATCCTCTATAGTTACGTCCATGGTTGGCAGCATTCCTGCAAATCAATGTCCGACCCTTTATACAGGTCTTTATAACAATGATTAGTAATTGACCAAGAGCCAGACAGTAGTTTCAGTGGGTTTGCCCCTCATCAGTGTGCAGAAGGTTTCTGGCTTGGCTAGTGAGAGGCCTATGATGTGAGTCGAGAGGGGTATCATTAGTCCTTAAGGGGAGCACCTAGAAGGTGAGTAAGGAAATTTATAAGGCCATCTTTGTGTCTCTGGGAAATATATGCAAATCAGGAAGATGTCTGAAACTGCATTGAAGTCACCACCAATCAGAAGTCTGCCTTGTTTTAGTTTGGAAAGAATACGTAACATTTTGTAAGAAAAGCTCCTCTGTTTTTTTATGGAACAGTCTAGTATAACACATCTTCCCTGAATGTCTATTTCCTCTTTAATAAGCTGAAATGATGCAGAATTTTTTATCCCAATCAACACTCCTCTAAACTTGGAATCGTAATGGTATTGAAATATGTTATGGCATCTGGGATGTTTTATGTGAAAGGCGTCTTTTGAAAGTATGTGCGTCTCCTGTGCAAAAAAACTATCTGGAGATAATGGCTGTACATTGTCCCAAATATATTCCCCTTTTTAGGGAATATTCAGCCCTTTAACATATAATGATACAATCTTAATCACCATAATTAACAGTAGATAAAAAAGGCATAGTTACATAACGATTCATACCATCAGAGTTGTAGAGAGTTGGCTACGTGGGAGCGTCCGCCATGCGCCATATACCTGGTATTTAATAGGAAAAGAATAAAAATATGCAACATTAACATCAAACAGTTTCTCACTGTGCCGTGAGTGAAGAAAGAAATGCAACAGCTCTCCCAAAGCTGCCAAGCTTGTGCAACCTGCAACAAGCGGGAAGAGTCCGGCACTCTCAGAGCGGTTTCTAAAGGGTGGCTAAGAAGTCGTGTCACGGTGTTGATGAGTGCAGTTTACTCTATACAATCTTGGACACAGGAGAAGGAATACAACAGGATTTGGTCATGTAGTGAAATTAGGAAGTCATGACACCAGTGCCTGAGTTAAAGAAATTTTGTTAAGAAATAAAACTAACACGTGCCTTTAAATAAACTACAGGTACACAATTTACTGTTAAATGTGGCCGTCTGAAACAATCTTGAACAGTGGAATATGCATTTACACAGTTTAACACTTGATATCCTGACACATTAGCCCTGGGAAGGCAGCGCCTGAGATAAGGGAAAGCTATAGAGAGACTGACTAGAACTGAAACCCCTTATTACCCAATTAACAGTAGATTGCCAGCCTGAAACACAAGCTAATATTCTCCAGTACTCGCTCAGCAGGTCCGTAGGAAGGTTCTCTGGACTTGACAGTGTGTGGAGCTGTGTCTTTTCAGGCTGTTCGGTGAAGCATGGAGGGAATACATGTCTTGGAAGGATTTCTGGCTTTAAGGACAAACGCAGGCTTCCCTCAGTGTAGAGGGTGAACGATTAACTGAATAAGTGGATTCCTGAAGGGATCAGTCTGCTTCTCTAGCATCAGGGTAGGGAGGAGGCCTGCAGAAAAGATCTCTTCTTTTCCACAGCTCTGGCTGCAGGCCTTCTCCTCCTCCTTCTGACGCTCTCTCCTCTTAGTCTACTACTCACTTTCTCGCCTTTCAGCACTTTTATATTTCTATGTGGCGACACAGATCAGGAAAGAAGGGAATTTCCCCAGTCTTCTCCAATCAGGACTTTCATTTCATATCAGCTTAGCTCCACTCCTCAAGCAATTCGAGAGCCTCTTTCTTCTGCTGGGTCATGTGCACCACTGGCAGTGGAAAGTCCTCTTTGCTGCATTCTGAGGGTTTTCACAGGTCCTTAAACAAGTGTTCTAAAGTAAAATGACTAAGTTAAATTAACCCATTAATTCCCTATTCTAGCCCTATCTTCTATCAAATGAAAACCTGCATCACTACTCTTGCTAAAGTAGTTAGGACAGAGATTCTGGACTTGAGATTCAGCATTTCACTGTAGTTACACAGTTCAGGTCACTAGTAGGGATGAGCGAGCGTACTCGGAAAAGCACTACTCGCTCGAGTAATTTGCTTTATCCGAGTATCGCTGTGCTCGTCCCTGAAGATTCGGGTGCCGGCACGGAGCGGGGAGCTGCAGGGGAGAGCGGGGAGGAACGGAGGGGAGATCTTTCTCTCCCTCTCTCCCGCCCGCTCTCCCCTGCTCCCCGCTGCGACTCACCTGTCAGCCGCAACGGCACCCGAATCTTCAGGGACGAGCACAGCGATACTCGGATAAAGCAAATTACTCGAGCGAGTAGTGCTTTTCCGAGTACGCTCGCTCATCTCTAGTCACTACCCTTGTTTGGAGGTATATGTTCTCAGGTGTTTCCTGGTTTACTCATCCATAGTAACACACCAACATGGCGTGCTAAACAGTTAATGATGTGATTGCTTGCAAGATTTCACAGTGTGCCAATTTCCAAAAGAGGGGACTTATATTAGGGTCTTTGGGAGGTAATGAAACATTTAAGTTCTATTGTCTTAGAAGGCTAATTCCATCTTCCAAGGATTGGACAACAAAGTTTGTGTTGTCTTTGCTAATCAGAAGACATATAGGAAATCCACATTTGATGGGAATTTTTTGATTGTTGATTGTTGTTGTAACAGAAAGTAATTGTCACCTTGTTCACAAGGTTAAACATTGACAGCATAGGGGGGCAAGGCTTGACTTCTGGATTGAATGGCTGCCTAGTGCAGAGCTCCTAAAAGATCACGGCCCAAATATGACATACAGTGGCAAAACAAACAGCTACACGGGCCTCACCTCTTGCTTACAGGTCACACAGCAACAACGTTAAAATTCGAGCAATTCTTGAAAATGCGTTTGCCTCGGAGCTGATGTAATATCTACAGAGCCTTATAGAAGCTTTGCTATGCTATGGACACTTTTGGGGGCAAATTATTTTTACACTGAAATGCATGTATTTTGGGCTGACAATCATTTTTGGAATGGAGTTTAAGTAAAAATGTTACACCATTTCTCTGCAGAAGAGAAATCTTCTGCAGCTTCTACATTTCACTGTATATAGAAACTGCAGTCTAAGTCTCAATAGGAGATCCATCAATGTGCAGGACTGACAGCTAAAGGCCCTTTTACACAGAATGATTATCATTCAGATTCTTACTGGATCATGAGAATCTGAACAATAATTGTTCAGTGTAAATGCTGCCAGCAACTGAACAATGAACAATAATTTGCTTGCTTACCTCTCATCATTTAGTTTGTGCAAGCGTAAAAATGAAATAGCGATCGGCCTGTGTAAACTGTGAATGGAGATGGGCGGCATGAATGGTCCCTGGCCTACTCTGCCTCCATTCACCTAGTGATTATGACTGGGACAACTATTGGCTGCTTTAGCGCCCTACAATCATGACATGTAAAAGGTCCCTTAATTTTCATCCCTTACCTCTCCTCATCTGCACTTTGTATCAATTAATTTATCACCACAACAAAGATTAACTTCACTATGGTCATAAATTAGCTGTCAGTCCACCTTCACTAATGGATTTCCTATTGAGACTCAGACTGCAGTTTCTATAAACAGTGATATGTAGAAGCTGCAGAAGACAAACGGCGCAAAATTTTTAACTGAACCCCATTTAAAAAATCATTGTCAGGCCAAAATATGTGCATTTAAGTACAACCCCCAAGGGATCTATAGCCATTCAACAGCACCAGAATAGGGTTCCATTTAATTTTTTTTGCTATGGGACTACCTCAACTCATGTTTGCACCTATTTTTTGTCGAGATAGCGTTTCTCCTTGTACTAAAACAAATATTATATTTTTTTATTTCGGAAAGTGGCTGGAAATTATTTTAATTCTTTGAAATGTGTGACTGAACCCAAACGGCACATTAATCATTCATATTTTAATAACCTATAAATAAAACAGTTGAAGATGTTTCTGCTCATGGAGGGACGTGTAATCTTAGTTTATCCGAGTCTTTAAAGCTTGCCAGCTACCTGCTACTATGTACAAAGTCACTGCTGCGATACAGGAGGTGGGGGGGGGGGGGAGGATGGCGGCGCTGGTAATATAATATCTAAAAAATAACTTATTCAATGTTAATGTTTAACTCATCTGCTGATATCTTTCTTCAGAACGTTTCTCTTTCTGTGATGTGTTTCCGTTAACAAATCATGTACAGATAGTGTCTGCGAACATTCAAATGAAGTATTTGTGCTAGTGGCTTATCTCCTAAATTGCAATCACATCACACTCTCTTCTCTTTGAAATTGTACATGTGGAAATCTCTATATCTTTTCCCACAGAGCTTTTAATTACAAAGATTTTTTTTTTTTGCAATAGTTGATGATTTTCACCAGAGTAATTATAATTAATGAAGTGTCATTTTACCTCTAATACCATGGCTTTCTTCCTCGTATTTATGATCGCTTCTCCTGTGTAACAGTTGATTTATAGAAGCAAGCTGAAGGCGTAGCTTTACGGCAAGACATTGGCTCACAATGCTTGTATTCCGCTGTCACTTCTTAAGCTGACATTGGCAAGGTCGTCTTGGTTTAGAATACAGTACATCATGTCTTCCTGGAACCTACATAGAACCTACCGCTAAATGTTATCCATGTGCTTCAACCCAATAGAATTGTGCAAGATCATGACTTTTTTTATATCTGAAATAGCTAAAAAAAGAAAAAAAGCTCTGCAATGTGCAGAGAGGCATATTACAACCAGAATATATGCAGCTGCAAATACGAAAGTACCTTGAGGGGTTGTGCAGAGGCAAAACACCCAAACCTGTAACGCAGCAGCAGCCTTCCCACAATAAATCAAAAGGAGCTTCTGTCTAAGGATATGAAAATGTAGAGGAACCATGGGGAACATGGCGCACTATACAGGATCAAGAAGGGTGACTGGTGTGAGGGATCTTTTTTAAAATCAAGGCAATGTGTTTCTGCTTCGGACTGGGGCCTTCATCTGGCACTTCATCCGTGTAAAAGAGACAGATGAAGGCTCTAGTCCAGAGCAGAAAAACATTGCTTCAATGTTAATATAGATACCTCACATCAGTTACCCTTCTTGATCCTGTATAGTGTGCCGTGTTCCCCATGGTTCCTCAAAAAAAAAGGAGGTTTGGTACGGTTTTAGCCAGTAGAGCAAAGTTTGTAGAGATGAGCGACGTACTCGTTTAGGGCGATTTCGCAATCGAGCATCGCTTTTTTCGAGTAACTGACTACTCGGGCGAAAAGATTCGGGGGGTGTCAGGGGTGAGCGGGGGATTGCAGAGGGGATGGGGGGGGGAGAGAAAGAGCTCCCCCCTGTTCCCCACTGCTACCCCCGCTCGACCACGCCACCCCACGAATCTTTTCGCCCGAGTAGTCAGTTACTCGAAAAAAGCGATGCTCGATTGCAAAATCGCCCTAAACAAGTACGTCGCTCATCTCTAAAAGTTTGATTGTTCTCAGTAAGAGAAACCAAGTAATCTTGTAGATATGATACCTTTAAATGGCTAACAAAAATATGTGATGTTTCCTTTTTGGCCTGATAAAGGATTGATAGAAAACCTGAAAGCTTGCTATAACATCATGTATTTTTGTTAGCCATTAAAAGGTCTCATATCTACAAGATTACTTGGTTTCTCTCACTGAGAGCAATCACACCATGGTTCCTCTGCATCTTCATTCTTTATATTCAGTATGATGGATATCAAATTGCTTGTTGTAGAGGAATTTTGCATAAGAGGATCAAGTTAAAGAGGTATTCTAGGATTCCTGCAACTGCACACCATTGGATACACTATAGCCCAATAAAGCAAATACTAGTATACCTATTTTGCATCTATCCCATTTGTGAGTTCTGGGCGACTGTTACACGAGCCTGGGAAAAGACATTTCTAAGACTTTCGCCAATGTTGTGTTCATTCTGTTTCTCTTAGCCTCTCTTCGGCTCGTGTTCATTTCTTCTGACATTCAGAATGCTTATTGCATGGACAGATGGATAGAACAAGACATTCCAGAGCATGTGCAAAGTGTGATTGTTCTCAGTAAGAGAAACCAAGTAGTCTTGTAAATATGATACCTTTTAATGGTTAACAAAAATACATGATGTTAACTCAAGCTTTCAAACCTACTCAGGGTTCTTCCTCAGGCATAATGGAACAAATCTAAAGACATATTTAATATATACACACATGTTCACATGGGAGGGTACACACATGGTGTACTTAATTTGCACTAAATAAATACCAGAGACAGGATAAGGGGGCACAGATATGTGATTAATAGCACTTAGTTAAATACCAGAAAGGGGTGAGCATAACAGTAAATAATTTGTCCAGTGACATGAAATGTGAAAGTTTATAGTCTCTAAATTGATGTTAGGCGGTCAACACCAGGCCAATGTGTTACCTCTGCTCTGGGTTTCTTATATCTCGTAATCTACACTGATGTAGTAACCCCCCTCTGAGATTCATACTGTTTCTGATCGTACCAAAGGTGGTTATAAACTTATATTCCCAAATTCTTCTGTGACGTTGGGACTTAAAAATTGCCTTTAAGTATGATAATTCTCATGTTGTATGTTGTGTCCATGACTAAAAAAATGCTTTACTACAAGTAATTCTGTCTTTCTCTCTTTAATCGTGTAGCGATGCGATCTCATCCTCGCTTTCAGTTCCTGTTTCCCCAACATAAAGCCCCCCAACAGGACATTTACTACACAGGATCAGGTACACAACATCGGACATGGAACATGTGAATGTACATAGGATCTTATAGTCCTGCTGTGTGTTAGGGGTCTGTGTCCTGTCCACAGTGAGCAGGTCTTGCAGCTCAACTTGCAAGAGCCCCGTTTTCATGATAAGTAGCAGTCCCAGTGGTCAAACCTGACAATCAGACACAAAACCCCTTTATACAATAATCATTGAAGAGATACAGTATCCAACTGAAAGTAATGTTTACAAAAATCTGATTACTAAGGCAGTGATAGAAAAAGGGTTGATTAACTATAGCCAACACTCACCACAATGCTATTTCAGCTTTGTGTAATCTGAAGACGACTAGTTGTTAGGGTTATGCTGCCTCATAAACACCTTTAAAATTCCGAAAGGCAATGTATCCATAGCAACCATATTATTGCCAACTCAGCATGATTTATTAATCAGATTTTTCCAAGTACGAATGCAGGTGGAGAACATTTTCAATGTTCAAATATTTGAAGTAGAGCCCTTGAATATTATGCATAACCACCAGGTTTTAGTAACATGCAAGAGTCCAGAAATGAGAACAATCATGTTGTTTAATGGACTGATAAATGCAATGTGGTAACTGCAGTTCGTCTGAAGTTATCAAGACTAAATTTGCTATAAAACCTGCAGATTGTTCTAAGATGAGCACTTTGGTAAAAGTCATTTGGCCACTCACATCTTTCTATGATCTGTCATGATATAACACAATCAACAAAGCCCTGCTGCTTTTGGGGGTGTAAATGGGGTAGAGGTTTCAGATTTCACCAACAAAGAACATGAACAGAAAGGAGGATTCCAAAAACAGGGCTTTGAAGTTGGAATTGAAGTCAGTTTTGGGTAGAGTTAAGGCCCTTTTACACGCAATGATTATCACTCAAAATTGATTCAAATGGCCGAAGGTAAGTGATAATCGATACATGTAAATGCGGGCAGTCGTGCACTATTCATTCAATTGTTCTTTAGCTCTGGTCTTTAGCTGGCACTAATGGAATTCGTCAGTCTTTTGAGTGGTTGCAGACTTAACAATGTACTCATTGTGTTTGCCTGGCATACATAATGAGCACACTGTTTACTCTGCCAGGAGGAGACAGTGGACTCCTGTTGGCCAGATAACCCTTGCATAAACACATGTCCAGCTAACTGAGCCAACTCGAACTGAGTTTACTTTAGCTAATGGAGAAAATGCAGATGATGAAAAGTCATTATCTGTACATGTAATTTTATTCAAAAATGTTGTCAGTTCATTCAGTTGTGCAGTTGTTTTAGCAATAATCAATGCATGTAAAAGGTCCTTTAGAGTCAATACAAATGTACTGACTCCAACTCCAGCTTCAAAGTGTGTGGCACAGGCAAAAGTGTAGATGCGTCCTTATCAGGGCGAGCCATCCACTAGTAGGCAGGGGTTGTCATTGGCAGAGGGGAAGATTAGGGCTTTGCATCAGGGTTCCATTGTTTAAGTCTTCCTTGTACTGCAGGAGGTTCCTAGTAGTGTGGTGTGAACATTGCTAAGAAAGAATATATTTTGGTCTGCAGTTATTGCATGTGTTTTAGCAATAATATATGTATTCTATGGTGTACATATGTTTCTTACATCAGCCTAGGAAAACACGAGTGAATATATATATATATATATATATATATATATATATATATATATATATATGTGTATATCTACCTTCATAGTGAATAACTAGCATCTTAATAGTTAACTCATGTTGTACACTGGTATGTAGATGCAGGCTCATACTCCCCCATATCCTTTCCTGGCTTAGGATTATCCTATATATAGCGGGTTCTGAGCCCCTCCCTTTGGAGAGGCGCAGTTAGAATAACAAATATAGAATGAGCCTATTCACCTTTCTAAGTTTCTGTTTCCTAGAAATTACGTATTTAGTAGTAACACACCTCAAGGCATTAACATATGTTAAACCATTAGCACCTAGAGCCAATTATAAGTCTTTATGATTAGAGGGGGCATGTATGTCTCATGATATGTTTTCTAGGGTATCTTTGTACCATGAGGATGTTAATCAAGACAGAAGAGCATCATTGTCGGATGATACTGGCTGCATCAGCTTCAGTGATATGTGTACACAACTTCTCATATAATTCAGACCAGACAATTAAACACACTAAGAAATGTCTGATGATTTCCCTAACACATGCACAAAGCAGACATGACCACTCTGGTCAAAATGATCTATCACACCAAGTATTAAATATGCATCTTAAGATTCTTGCACACAAGTGTATTATAGCTCAGTGCAATTTATGAGTTTGCAACACATAGAGACCCAGCTACATCTAAATTAGGCATACTTGTTTCCCACAGGAGAGGGTACCATAGTCCTGGTCATGATGGGTGAGAAAGGACTTTCAGCTCAGACAGGAAGAGAAAGTGAAGTGTAGTAGTAGTGTCCAAATGTGAAAACTACAGTTACTGATAGCTTGCTGTGCGTGGCGGAGTAGTTCAACTACCAACTTTTGCCTGAAGTACACCAGTAATAGTAGCAGAGTTGTGTTGAGAAGTGGAAATCGGTAACTTACTGAAGTGGTGACACAAGTAGCAACAACTGCAGGACAGAGCAGTAACTGAAGAGAGAGGCTGAGATTATACTGGTGGTGAGATAAAAGGCAACATTAATCTAACAAAATAAGGGCACCTGGTGTAAGAAGTGACTGAAACTGGGATTACTATTATACAGCTATACCAGACATTACTAGAGACTATTGCCATATTTGCAGTTTCTTGCAGTACACAGAGAGTTTTAAACTCTATCTGCATTTAATATAAGTATACATTACTGTGCATCATGTGCTGCTATACTTGTTGTGGCATAGACTAAGTTAAAGAAATAGTGGATTGGAACTATTGCCCAGGGATTTGTTTTCACCTGTCCTCCTGTGCCCATTACAAGTTGAACAGAAACAATTTATAGCACCTATAGACTTTTAAAGGGCATTATTGTACATCAGTATGTCTTGAGCTTCATACAGAGGTTTTTCCACTTGCTCCCATATAAATCTGACAGTAAAACAGAATAATGGCATGGATGTTCCACCAGTCGCTAAATTACAGAGTAATTCTCCATGATATGATGCCATACGGAATATCATTGCGTGCCTACAACGCAGTTGTACAGAGCTCCAGGGACTCCATGTGCTTCTTCCATGAACATGAAACGTGATAAGACCAATAGCTTCTTGTAAAGCAACAATAATCCAAAATAAAAATAATTACAGATAAACTGCACAAACGTTTTAGATATAATTTGAAAGGCGATATTTTACTTGCTTTCATGCCATTATTTTTGTCTGAGTTCATTGTATGTTCTACAAATTCATAGTCAAGCTTCCATGATGCCAATTAACGCCGTTAATTAGCATCTTAAATATGTTGAGGTTTACTGTTTGTACAAGCGTTTACTCAGAGCACATAGATATCATTATCAGTGATTGCTTTAAATCTGGTATTGTGGTAATAATAAGATAATCTCCGTACAACAGTCATAGCACTTTAGCTTTTGTGCATTTAATGTTATAAGGCAATCTCTAAAAAATGAATTTATACAGGTAATAATGACCTGAAATATCTCCTTTATTTCTTCCAACTAATTCACTAGATCGAAAATTACAATTATGTAGCAATATAGGAGTGGAGGATATGTTATTATTACATATAGAGTAGGGCTGCGGAGAAGTATGTCATGTGTCGACCAGTCAACTCTCCCAGTTATCGTGGAAGATACTCAGTGTTGGCTGCCCTCACCCATAGGCTACTTTCAGATTGCCATACCGTAAGTGCATTTCGGCATCTATATTATGGCCACAATTCTCAGATGTGCCGCGGTTCCAATAATCCAAGCATGAAACATCTTAAGATCCTGTGGTCCCAGTTCTTACAGTTATTTGCATATGTAATTACAATGAGGAGCAGGAGGTTTACTACAGAACGTTTTCATGAAGCTGGACACACTAATCATTGGGCCAGTTTAATATGAAAAGGACTTGTCTTTTTGGAAAAAACACTTTAATGATGCTGTGCCAACCAAAAAGTTAGAGTAAACCACTGGTCCTGGATAAAAAACAAAGATGGCCACACCACTTCTGTGGTAGCCCTGAAGTGTCTAACGAAAGGGCTGGGGACTGTCAGGAAGAGAAGGTTCTAGGATATAGGTAGCCCTGGAGAAGGAGAAGGTTTTGGGCACTTTAAAAGATGGTTGAGAGAAGGAGTCCTAAGGGATCAAAAGGGACGTCACGTGCTTGGAGCTTACTTTCTGCAGTTCGCACCTCCAGAAGGTGATTTGGGAGAAGATGACCTAGAATGGGGATGGCTGGCTAGAGGACATGTTACAGCCCTTCAGGACGGAAGGGGACACCCTGGCTACCTTCAACATGACAACTGGTGATGAACGAGGTAGGCCAATCCACAGCAACTAGCTGTCCGCACGCTTAAGCCTTAGCCTTCCAAAACATGGCAGCAGCAAAAACGTACCTTCAATGGGGATAGACAGTTCCATCATAACCGGTCACCAGTGAGCTCCCAGTTTTAATTAAGCTGGTTCCTGAGGCCTGCCTTCTGGTGTGGGAGCTGGCTTTTCAGGATTGCGCAGCCTACACGCGTATTTCTCAAGGTTCAGCGGTGGCAGGACCAGCGGGCGTTATAGGACGGACACAACAAGCTACATCAACAGAGGCCGTGTTACAAGCATGCAGGCTTTCTGCCCTTTTGGCCTCCCTTTGCAGCAGCCTGGGTCATCTGGTACGAGGTAGTGGTGACTGCAGCAGTTGTGGTGGGAGGAATGAGAATGTTGAAGCTATGCATCATGCTTTGCTGCAAACCTAGGGCCAGCAAGGCCTGCAGTACCCTCTTGAAGTATCAGCTCTGGGGGGTTCTCAGCTGCTGCCTGCTGTGCGCAGTGAGAGGCCTGACCATAGGGTAATGTACCAGAGGTTCACTAGTGTGACACCAATGTCGGGGGCTGAGAGTACTCAATCTGCATTCGAGCTACCCCTTGACTGTCCTTCACAAGGGGCATTCAGAAAGGCAGGAGAGAATTTACCACCTTTAGGGCACCAACAGCATTCAAAGAGGTCTGCTACTTTCTCGCACATATCATCGTCGTGTGCTTCTGTCTGGGGGAGGCATTCCCGGAGATCTGCTAGATGAGCTTTCAGTTATGGGTCATTACAGCGCTCTGACTAAAGAGTCTGTGATTTTCATCCTCTAAAGTAATGTTTTTGCAAATGGAAAAATACATGAATTCAGTGAACCCATCTAGACAACCAGAAGGGACTGATTACCTGAGGGTGGGGCAGACCACCCCGTTTCATTTAGGTTATTATCTCTGGATTCTGTTTTTTGTGAGATAGTTCCCTTAGGTATGTACATTGCCGTTGATGTGCAAGATAGGATAGATAGCTAAAGGGGAATATATTGACATCCGATCTTTTTTGTCTGTCGATCATTCTACAGAAGACAGAATGTCACTAAGATCTTTAGTAATGGGCTTCTGGTCTTTCTGATTCTGGCACACATAATATGTCAAAATCAGCCTTCTACATTATTGCTTTACATTGATACAATTTTTAGGGCCCACAAGCTGCACAGTGGTGCGACTTGGTGACACTATGACAAGGATTTCTGTCAACATATGGTCCTTAATCTAAACTGGTATACCAAAGCTATGGACGTGTGGATGCAGTTGATTCTTTCACAGCATCTCACTCGGTCCTTTTCAAGGGGTGCCACGGGGGCCAGACAGCTGTTCGGCACTGTGGCCATTAAGCCAACATGTGCTTGCTGGTTCTAAAATGAGGCCCACTGCTATTTCGTCACAACATATAAGTTTAGGCGGGAGTGTTCCATCTGCGGTGTTCCATCCGCTGTTTCTGGCGGGCTAAACCACCTCTGAAGTTGGGTTATGATAGAGACCCAGAGAAGCCATGTGAACATTTGCAGAATGCGTCAGTGGCTCACCTTATATCCCAGGATGCAGGAGGCAAACTTTCTCAGTGAAGGTTTTGAGCACAGATTTTTCATACCACATGAAACCAACACAACTTTGTTTTTCTGTGGGAACTTGAAGTCAGTTAGAGAAAACCCATCATTGGCAAGGGAGAAATTGCTGAAGGAGGTTCTTTGGGATGCATGGCTGGTCTTTTTGGTGAACCGCCACTTCCAAATTTGCGGGCATGGTTCCCAAAAATGAGGCTGGTAAGTTTTGCCTGATGCATCCCCTTTCCTTCCCAAAAGAGTCTCAGTCAATGACAGTATCTTAAAAGAGGAGGCGGTGGTTTTGTGCACCTCTTTTGACAGGTTGCTAGTTTTATTTTGGAGTACTGTTGGCAAAATCGGATGTATTGTAAGCTTTTAGTGTGTTGCCTGTCCATCCCTCTTGTTTTCATTTGCTGGATTGCTTTTTGGAAAACCAGTATTTTGTGGCTATGTGTCTTCCGATGGGGTGTTGCATATCTTTGTATTCCATATCTTGGTATTTTTTCAAGGTTTTCAGTTCAATTTTGGAATGGATGGTATGCTTTAAGACTACCTCCACTTTGATGTTGCATTATCTCGATAACTTTTTGTTCGTAGGTCCTGCCAACTTGTCCAAGTTGTAGTTTCTTGTTAGCCTCTTTTCAAGGTTTGATGAGTTATATTGGAATCCCTTCGTCGGCAGAGAAAACAGAAGGCCCATGCACAAAGTTGTCCTTTTCGGGTATTGAAATTGATTATTGTGCTATGGTTTCCCTGAGAACAAATTTGCTCATTTGGTGTCTGTCGTTGACCATTTTGTGGTGGCGAGAAAAATGACCCTTCATCAGATGAGGCGATGTTGTGGTTGTTGATATTTGCCTGTAAAATCATGCCTATAGGGAGAGTTGTTTCATGTAGATTATCCTTGGCTACTCGGGGAGGTCTTTTGCTTGTATAATTTTATTAGGATCATTCCTGCGGCAGAACCTTTTAGTGTGGCAAATGTTTTTGCAATCCTTTAATGGTAGGGCTTTTTTGTCAGGAGAATGAAGTTAGTAGCACTCACCTAAGCCTTTCCACTGATGACTTTGGCCAGTTCATGGTTTAAAGCAAAATATGTACCAGGCTGCCAGAATGTGATTGCTGATGTGTTATCTCACTCACAGATTAAGTTTTTCAGAGACCTATATATGATGGGGATGGCAGACAGCATGCTCTGCTTGGAGTCCTTATAAAACCTGGTAGAGAAGAACTTGGAAATTTAGTCCAGCAGTCTATGACAGAAGCCACGTGGAGGAGCCATGGTAATTCTTGGTCATCTTGGTTTGGTGTTGCGAGTGGGACTGTGCCAATGCTGCTACAAGTTTCTTTATATTCTCAATATAATTGGTATATGTTACCAATATACACTTAATGGGGTACTGCTAGGGAAAAGTGATATGGAAAAAGACCTGGGGGTACTAGTGGATTGTAGACTAAACTGGAGTAACCAATGCCAATCAGCTGCTGCAAAGGCAAATAAAGTTTTGGGATGCATTAAAAGAGGTATAGGGGTGAAGGACGAGAACATTATCCTTCCATTATATAAGGCACTAGTCAGGCCCCACATGGAATACTATGTACAGTTCTGGTCACCGGTGCTCAGGAAGGATGTTACAGTATTGGAGGGTGTTCAAAGAAGAGCGACTAAGCTAGTACATGGAATGACAGGACTGGAATACCCAGAGAGGCTATCAAAAGTGGGACTATTTACTCTAGAAAAAAGACAGCTAAGGGGTGATCAAATAACTATGTATAAATACATGAGGGGAAAATACAAGGATCTCTCCCAGGATCTGTTTATACCCAGGACTGCAACGGTAACAAGAGGCCATCCGCTACGTCTAGAGGAAAGCAGGTTTCATCACCAACATAGAAAAGGGTTATTTACTGTTAGAGCAGTTAGACTGTGAAACTCTCTGCCTGAGGATGTGGTGATGGCAAAATCCATAGAGGAGTTTAAAAGGGGACTTGATGTCTTTCTGGAGAGGGAGGATATTATAGGTTATAAATCTAAGGTTATTTGTTAATCCGGGTATACAGGCAGGTAGGAACTATTAGGGGTTGATCCAGGGAACAGTCTGATTGCCATTAGGGAGTCGGGAAGGAATTTTTTCCCCAAAAGGGCTAATTGGCTGCTGCCTCTTGTTTTTTTTTGCCTTCCTCTGGATCAACAAAACAGGAGGATAAACAGGCTGGACTAGATGGACATTGTCTTCATTCAGCCTTACGAACTATGTTGCTATGTTGCTATGTTACTATATTTCTTTTAGTGCAGTGCGCTTATCACCTTTTTTGTTATAATTGGATGGTCCATAGAATGTCACCAAACATTTCGTTGTGTTGCAGATTTTAAAAGGTTGGACAAAGAAGATGGGTCTGGATCATAGCATTCAGTCTCTGTTTGTTGTCGCAATTCACATCCATCCTTTATGTTATTTGCAGTGACGGTAACAAAGTTCTCCTTTTCCATGTGGCTCTTACTGCTGCCTTTTTCTGCACCCTGCATGTAAGCGAATTAATCCCAGTCAGGTGGAAGGATACAAGGTTTCTGTTAAAATCTTATGTGATGGTTTTACATGGAAGTCAAAAACAGGTCAGCTAAACAAGGGTTTCTATTTTGCCCTTGGAGACCGAGTATTGCCCTGTCCGCCTCATTGGAGTATTTGCAGCCGTGCCATGCAACACTGCTCAATATTTGTCAGACTCTGCTGGTTTGCCCTTAACTAGATATCAATTTGATGCAGTTTTTATGTTTAAACGTTTTTTTATTTACGTTAGACAGCGTAATCATACAACAAATGGTGCACAGTTTTATCTTGCCAACCATGACAAATGACAATGCAGGCATAATGCTCACAGCACATCAGATGCACTTGAGATGGTTGAATAATTGGGAGCTACTTTGCGCTGCAGTCTAGGGCTCAGTCAGATGAGCATTTTTTTTCACACATTTTGGTGCGGGAAACGCATTCACAAAACACATGTATAAAATTTGCGTGACCAAAGCGGCAGATGTGTTTTTAAATCCACACTTGTTGTGTAGTCATATGATGGCAAAATTTGCACATAATAGTGCAGTCCCATTGTTATACCCTGCTGCGGCTGTGACAGCTGCAGCAGGGGATTCCTTGGATATGAAACCCCTGGATGTGAGAGCATTCAGGGGTTGCACTTTGTTGTCAATGGGGATTTCTTCATACCTGTGGGGAGTCCCCTCATCACAGGGTTCAGTGTTCTTGTCATAGTCCCCTTGTCACAGTGTTCATTGAATGGCTGAGCGCTGCCTCTGATTGGCTGAGCACTGTGACCAATCAGAGGCAGCCATCAGCCATTGAATGGCTGAGCACTGACTCTGATTGGGGATAGCGCTCAGCCAATCAGAAGCAGCGCTCACCTATTCAATAAATGGCTGAGTGCTGCCTCTGATTGGTCACAGCGCTCAGCCAGATTGGCTGTGATTGGTCAAAGCCAATCAGAGGCAGCGCTTCCAGGAGGTGGAGTTTTTTAATTCCCTGGCCAGAAGAAATTGAAAAAGAACAGTGCTGCTGACCCAAGGAGAAGATGCTGGGCATGGCTTCTAGGTGATGTATTAATTTTTTTTCCAGCATCTAGGGCTTATTTAAGGGCTTTGACAGTAGAATTTCATACTGTCATAGTTGCATCGATTCGCACAAAAAACAGTTGTTGTGCGAATCGCAAAATGCTGTCCTATTTTTTGCAGGCGCGAATTTTAATCGCTTGTAAAAAAATGGACATGTGACCGCTTTCATTGGAAAGCATTGGTTCTAATAGATGTGAATCGCAAATGCACTTAACATGCGTGAAAAAAAATGCTTGTCTGACTGAGCCCTTAGAAGGAAAACCCTTAAGGTTCACTCAGTTGCTCATATAACAATGCAAACATCATATTCATTTCGACTGTAGTCTTATATCTTCAAACACTTGCAGAAAGGTTTCAGGATAAAGGAATAAGGAAAGGGGGATGGAGGGGTACCAGGTGTCCAATCAGGAGGCACTCAGTCACCTCAAGATTCGAGACTGATTTAATCAACCTACCCTAGTAACTCCTGGAATCCTAATGTCTCCAGGAAGAGGGACCATGCCAACCATTTTCCCAGGCCGTCCCAGCATTCCTCCATTAGTTCATCCATGTATTGCAGGTGCCACAATTCCTGAGCAAATTTGATTATTATAGAGGGACGGGTGCTCCGCCAGTGCCTTGGGTTCACAGCTTTCGCCACTGTGAAAAAAAGTGACACAAGAGGCCCTTTTTATCACTGACATACTCCCTTGGACTGGCTGATGCGGAATTCCACTGGAAAGGAGTCTGCGGGCTCTAGTGGGCACGGGTTTTCCTGAAATTTAGGCTATTTGTCATATGACCCAAGGAAAAGTCATTATAGCGGTTCACACAGGAGGAAATAATATAGAAAGAGTAAAGCTGGCAGAATTGATTGCTTTTATGCATCAGGATTCTGACTATTGTAAAGGGTTTTTCCATTTGTGGTTTTTATTTGGTCAGATATGATATCCTGGAGGTACTGCAGGGTTGCCAGCAATTCCAGGGCCATTGAGAAGGGGAGAAAGCAGTTGAATGCATGCTGAAAGCATGTTCAGTCACTTGGTGGGGAGACAGTTCACCAACAGAAGTTAGGAGGGAACAATATAGATTAGCGGGATGGTGTCCACTTTAATTCCATTGGCCTGCACATTTTCTTAGAGGGTCTATTGGATGGTTTAGGACAGACCTGGGCAAAGCACGGCCCGCGGGCCACATCCGGCCCGCTGAATAGCTCGGACCGGCCCGCAAAGAGTGTCCTGGTGACTCACCAATGAGTCCGGTGTCAGCAACGGGAAGCAGCGAAACTATGCACTCCGAAGCCTTGTCCATTTTGTTCACTTCTGTGCTGTGCTAATAGTTATTCAGGCCTTACTTATTCAAGCACCTCTACCAATGACGTAGGCTTGAATAACTTTATTAAACAGCACATAAGTTAACAAAATGGACAAGGCTTCGGAGTTTGTCGTTTCACTGCTTCCCGATGCTGAGTAAGTGATGCCACTGTAACTTCTGAGTGCCAGGATGCTCGTTGCGGACCTTGGGGAGTGCCAGGACAATCGTTCCACGCTCATCATTGGTAAGTGTCAGGACTTTTCCCTTTGCATTGTAATTAGAATAATAATACTAATAATATTCACTTTTTAATCTCTCTTCTTGGGGCAGCTCTCTGTGCCCTCTCCTAGGAGCATACTACTGTGTATTAAAAAAATCTATTTTCCGAGGTTAGCTGTTAACCCTTAAATATGGCGGCTAACATTAAAAAAAGAAAAATTGATGCAGAATGCCGAGTTTTTAACAAAGAATGGCCTTATAAATATCTATTTACTGAAACCAAAGGTAAAGCTGTGTGTTTAGTTTGTGGAGAGCAGATAGCTGTATTTAAAGATTACAATTTGCATCGCCATTATGAGACTAAACACGGAGAGAAATACAAGAACTGGACGGAGGCAGAGCGGGCACGGGTATCTGAAGATTTGCTAGATATTACAGCGCCATTCATTTTCAATGGCGGCCGTATTCTGGCCGCAAATCGGGCGGCTGGAATACGGCCCCATTAAGGCAATGTGCATGGAGCCTTCGTATGTTGGTCTGGCCCTCTAAAACCATTCCAATTTCTCATGTGGCCCCATGGGAAAATTAATTGCCCACCCCTGGTTTAGGATATAGGTAGCCCTGGAGAGGGAGACGTTTTTTGAGACTTTAAGAGAATGTGAAGAGGAGGAGTCATAAGAGATCAAAAGGGACGTCACGTGGTTAAAGCTTACCTTCTGCAGTCAGCGAGAGGAACACCCACCTACCGTACCCCTTTTGTCCCACCTTGGTTAACTTGTTGTGTTTGGTAGGCTTAATGCTTCAGTTGTGTCAACTGGTAGGTCCATGCCAGGGGTGGAAAAGGCTGTAGTTTGTCTGGAAGCATGCTGTATACCAGTGGGATGCTCATACAGATGGTTAACAATAAGAGAAAAAGAAGTTATGTGCTGGCACAGTTTATTTGTTAAGGTTTAGGCCTCATGTCCACGGGGAAAATCGGGCCCGCTACGGATTCTACATGTAGAATCTGCAGCGGGTCCCTCCTGCCCCGCGGACATGAGAGCTGAAAATGCAAATAAATGAGAATAAACTTACCTCCGATCCGCTCCGTTTCTTCTCTTCGCGGCGGCGTCATCTTCTCTCGTCGCGGCCGGATCTTCATTCTTCGGCTCGGCGGATGTGCACGATGACGTCGGTGACGTGCCCCGCGCATGCGCCGGGCCGAAGCAAAATGATCCGGCCGCGGCTGAGAGAGGATGGCGCGGCGCCGAAGAGAAAAACCGGAGCGGGTAAGTAAAATGTGATTTTTGTGTCCCGCAGATCCGGACGGCTTCCATAGGCTTCAATAGAAGCCCGCGGGAGCCGTCCCCGCGGGAGACCCGCATGAAAATGGAGCATGGTCCGGATTTTTTCATGCTCCATTTTTTTTTAAATCACTTTTATTGACGATCCGCGGGTATTTATCTACCCGCGGGTGGTCAATGCATCCCTATGGGGTGCGGATCCGCGCGCGGGAGAAGAGTTAAAATCCGCTGCGGATTTTAATTCTTCTTTTCCCCGTGGACATGAGCCCTTAAAGTTTGTAAATGTTATTAATTCATTAATGCTGTGGCCAACCCCCACTAATCCAATATTTCTGTGTGGCTGCACCTTATTTGAGATTTATGGTTGCATCAGTTCATGATGTCATAGTTGATTTCCCTTGAAGGGGCAAAAGAGGGTACCTCTCCCAGCAGTCCTGACTACCTGATACATACTGTGCACTTGTATGCAACATAATCCAATCGTAAGCATGCATTGTCTTAAGTTGGCTTTACATGGAACAACTATCTACCAAAAAAATTGCTCAAACAATTAATTTTCAGTGCTACTGCCTGTACACGGTGAATGGAGGTGAAGGGCCAGAAGAGAACCCTTCGCTCACCACCTCCATTCACTGAACGACTATTGCTCTTGTGTCCTGAGTGAAAGCACAGAAGTGATATTCATTGGGACTGGCAACTGTATCTAAGGCATTGCCCCACTCTTACTTTTACAGAAAGCAGAGGCCCAGTGGCCAAATTCAGCCTCTCTGGCCATGTGACTCAGCCAGGGGGAAACAGGAAGAGGAGTCTGTAAACAGCTGATGGGAGGAGGTTCCGCCCAGGGGCGTAACTATAGAGGGTGCAGGGGATGCCGTTGCACCCGGGCCCAGGATCCCTAGGGGGCCCATAAGCCCTCTCTTCTCCATATGGGGAGCCCAGTACTATGAATAAAGCATTATAGTTGGGGGCCCTGTTACAGGTTTTGCATTGGGGCCCAGAAGCTTCATGTCTCTGTGCAGCATGGTTTAGGTATGGGTACTGTTACAGATATAGATAGAGGGGAGGCCCCAGCTCACATTTTGCATCAGGGCCCCTGAGCCTTTAGTTACGCCCCTGGTTCCGCCCCTTCAGTGACAAAACCATTGCGTCGTCACTCATCATCCTCCTGCTTCATACCTATAATACACAGTATATAATTTATGAAAAGCGATGGTAATAATATAAAATAGTAATAAAAGAGATTAATCAAATATCAATATGCCTTTCTCCTGGAATGTGTCTATAACATGACATTATTCTAACTCTTTGTGTTATAAAAGACCCATCAAAAAACACACCTACGTATTTGGCACCATAGACATCTATAAATATACATGTGCATCAAGAAGCACCAGCACTGAGCAGCCATCCCGAAGAGTTTTACAAGTTACAAAAAGGCAAAGGCAATGTACAGTATTAAAATACTCAGCTGACATAAGGTCAGTAATGGATTTGGCAGCCAAAGAAATATCAGTGGATTTTATAGATAATAATAATTGGAGGGCCGGAGTGATCAGCCAGTTAATTAAGCCTTGACTAAAGCAGCCACCTTGTCCTCAGACCTGGCAATATAGATGCTGCTGCTGAGGCTGCAAGTTTGTTTGCAAAAGGCTTCATTGTTGGCCTGGGAAGCTTAAACCTCTAAAGACATGATATGAACAGAATTATTGGAATGGATCAGATAAGATAATCCCGGAGCCGCTATGGAAATAATGGAGTTTTCATAAACTAGTTAGGGCATTGCACAGAATTCACACAAGGGGTAGAGCCATGCTGAGAGTCTTCATGCAGAACATCAAGGCTGAGCTCTCTGAACAGTGAGGGCTTCACAGTATTAACCCTTTTAGTTACATTCGAAAGCACTTTAGATACATTTTCGTTACTTTCAGTTATATTTAGGTCGGAATAAATTTTTCATGTGCAGCAATGTGCAGATGTAGCAATCAATAATATGATTGGCACATCGTGATAACTCAGTTTAAAGCAGTCCAGTACGATGTAGTTAACCCCTTAGTGATGGAGCTTTTTTGTTTTTTTTCTATTTTCGTTTTTTCCTCCCCCCCTTTTAAAAAAATCTTAACTCCTTTATTTATCCATCAACGTCGCTGTATGAATTTTATTAATTTTTTTTTTTTGCGTGACGAGTTTTTTTCAATGGTGCTATTTAATGGACCATATAACGTACTGAAAAACTTTTTAAAAATTCTAAGTGGAGAAAAATGAGAAAAAAGTGGAATTCCACCATCTTTCAGTGCGTTGTGAGACAGTGACCGGCAAAGTGCTGGAGGGCCATTACATTTCGCCTAGGATGCTCTCCTATGTGGCTTTAGGGAGCACTTGGGCAGATACGTGCCACCGAGCAGCCTGGGCTCGGTTGAGGAAGCCGGCAGTATGGTGTCAGTAATATTAAGTTACTGACACGTTGTAGTGTGTAAGTGGCTCCAAGCCACATAATCCGGGCCGGTTTTTCCTGGAGTGGTCAAAGCGAAGGGTGGGATGGCCACTCCCACGTACCAGGTGAGGCTGGTACCAGGCCTTATAAAGCCTGGGCCTACAGGGCCTGGAGAAGGAGAGCTGAGACCTTTGCAGGTCTGAGAGTCCTGACTAGCTGTGCGCAGGAACCATTTGTTTACAAGGGTGTAGACAAAGACGCTCCATGTTTAGTAAGTGCTCAGACGAGCAGGATTTACTTTATGCTGGCCTGAAGTTAAGGCCTGTATTTTGCTTTGTTTGCACTGAAATAAACTCAGGCAAAGCCTGGACTAAAGACTTTATCCCATGTGTCACAGTCTCTGACTGCTTATGCCCAGGTTGCTACCGATCCTAAACGCTAACCCCTCACAGCTCCTTGTTTCTACGGCGCGCGAACTGCAACAAAAACGACATGATCATTTTATTCTATGGGTCAGTACGATTACTATGATACCAAACTATATAGTTTTTATTTGCTGTACTTCTCGTATTTTTTTCAAGATAATTAATTTTTAAAAATGATTTTCTGCCGCCATCTTCTGCGCGCAATAGCTTTTTTATTTTTCTTTCAAAATTTTTTGCGGTATGTCGTGTAGTTTGAGTTGTCATAATTTTGGAATACATACAATTTTTGATTGCTTCTTATTGCATTTTTTCTTGCAAACAGGGTGACCAAAAAAGCGCATTTCTGTCGGGTTCTTCTTGCCGATGACGTTCATCGTGCAGGGTAAATAATGCGTTACTTACAGATCAAACTTTTACAGATGCAGCGATACAAATATGTATTTTTGTTTTTTTGTTTTTTTTAATTCTTTTATTATAAACATCTGCTGTGACACCCCCATGGCTCCCTGCGATCTTAAAGGGTTAAAACATTTGCCGGCGAGTAAGCAGATTTTTGGATATACAATCTGTTTACGTTTTGCAGTCTATGCATGCCTTTTGAAGCACATAAACTGAGGGGTAGAAATCTGTAATATGATTGGTTGATGATTTCAAGACCTTGATTGGTTAATTACTGGATTGGGGGGACATTGAAATAGTCATTCTAAGTTTCTATGAGTGCCATGACTTTTTGCGGATGACTGATACACACACCTTGTATCTACTGATGAACCATAATGGCGATGTAATATCATTCACATTTTAGGGCTTGTAGCAGACATTGTAAGGTGATTCATTAAGAAGTAGGATCGCCTCTTTCAGGGCAGGTGCTCTAACTGTAGGCAGAGACAAGTAGAGTATTGACAAGGAAGAGTGCACTTTTCCTTCTGATCGCCGCTAAAGACCCTTGTTCTGTTGGCAGGATGGAAGCATATCTGAATCATGAGTAGAGGCAAAATCCTCCTGATTTTGGTATCTTATGTCCAGAGTTTTTAGTTCTGCATATATGTATAGAATTTTTAATTAATGTATTAAAAGTTGTTTTAATTTAGAGATTTATGATTTTGCTGTTGTGATAGTTATTTAAAGTAATCCTTGTTTCCTTGTCATTGATATAATATTTCAGTAATATATAAGTCTGCCATTTATGGTGTATTATAATAATAATCTTTATTTGTATAGTGTCAACTTATTCCGCAACGCTTTCAAGCATGGGAGAACACAGACAATACAACAATTACATGCGATATACAATCAATGTGAAACAAGCGGGGTGTGGGTGATACAGGAGGGATGGGGGGGGGGGAGATAAGGCATGGGGGAACACAGGGAGTACAGGAATTACATGTTGAAATTGATTATTAAGGAGCAAACGGAATGGGGGCGGTAAGGAGGTGCAGAGGTAGAGGTCATATGCAAAAGCAGGGTGTAGGGAGCCATAGGGAGGGGCAAGGTAACTAGGTCAGGAGATTTGGTGTGCCTCACCAAAGAGGTGCATCAGGAATTGTCCGGATGCCTTGGGGTAGAGCGTTCCAGAGGATGGGTGCTGCTCTGGTGATGTCCTGTAGGTGAGCATGTGAGGTTTGTATTAAAGGGGTGTTTAGTCTGAGTGTGTTAGAGGATCAGAGTGTGTGGGCTGGGGGCTGAATGGATAGGAGGGAAGCGATGTATGGCGGCGCAGCACCATGGAGAGCTTTGTGGATGAGGGTGAGAAGTTTAAATTTAGTTCTGCAGTGGATGGGCAGCCAATGCAATGACTGACATAGTGCCGAGACGTCTTAGAAATGGCTGGATAGAAAAATGAGCCTAGCTGTCGCATTTAGTATGGATTCGAGGGGGATAGTCTGGTGTAGGGAAGGCCAATGAATAACAAGTTACTGTAGTTGAGTCAGGAATGGATGAGGGTGACCACGAGTGTCTTTAGTGTGTCTGTGCTGAGGAACGGCAGGATTTCAGCAATATTTCTGAGATGCAGCTGACATGTTTGGGCCAGAGATTGGATGTGGGGGGTAAAGAAGAGGTCAGAGTCCAGTGTGGCCCCAAGGCAGCAGGCATGCTGTCTGGGGGTTATGATGGTGCCAGACACTGGAATGGAGATGTTGGGGGGAGGTCGGCTGGTTCAGTGTGGAAAGACGAGAAGTTCAGTTTTAGAAAGGTTAAGTTTGAGGAAAAGGGAGGACATAGCATTAGAGACAGCAGACAGATATTCAGTGATATTTTGGAGGAATGGTTCAGAGATCTCATGGGAGGAGGTGTATAGTTGGTTGTCATCAGCGTAGAGATGGTATTGGAGGCCGAATTTGCGGATGGTTTGTCAAATTGGGGCTGTGTAGATAGAAAAGAGAAGGGGACCAAGGTGAGCCCTGGTGGACCCCCTACAGCGAAAGGGAGTGGAGAGGAGGTAGAGCCAGCAAAGGAGATGCTGAAAAAATGGTCAGAGAGGTAGGAGGAGAACCAGGAGAGAGCAGTGTCCTTTAGGCAAATAAAGCGGAGCTAGTGAGAAGGAGGTCATGGTCGACAGTGTCAAATGCAGCAGAGAGGTCAAGGAGGACTAGTAGGGAGTAGTCGCTTCTAGACTTTGCCGTCATCAGATCATTTGATACTTTTGTGAGGGCGGTTTTGGTCAAGTGTAGAAGGCGGAAACCTGATTGGAGGGGGTCGATAAGAGAGTTGTCAGAGAGAAAGTGTGTGAGGCGGGAGTAGTCCAGGCATTCTAGCAATTTGCAGATGAAGGGGAGGTTTGAAACGGGTCAGTAGTTGGCAGCTTTGGTTGAGTCAAGTGTTGTTTTTTTTTAGCAGAGTGGATATGATGGAGTGTTTGAATGAGGAGGGGAAAGTGCTAGAGGTTAAAGAGAGGTTGCAGATGGTGGTGAGGAGGGTAATGACAGCTGGGGAAAGGGACGGAGAAGGTGCGAGGGTCGCTAGCGCAGATGGTGGGGGGAGCAGCAGAAAGCAGCCTGGAGACTTCTTCCTCTGTCGTTGGTTCTAACATAGAAAGTGAATGGGCGATAGATGCAGTACTGAGGAGACCGGGATTAGGTCTAGCCATGCAGCTTTTGGTGATTTCTTTTCATATCTTGTCGATTTGTTACCTTTAAAATAGGCGGCTAGTTCTCCAGCACTCAGATACGTCATGGGGACCTGTTCCTGTCATATGGGGTTGTTGGAGGAGACAAGGGAGATGAAATAAACTTATATATATATATCCCATAATGCCAGCTCTCTCTGCCTCTCTGATGTGAATGACAGATGGGGGGCGTAGATTGGGAACCGAGCTGAATGGCTGCATTGCAAATCACCTCCTTCCAAAATCATACGGATCAACCAAAAACTACAAAGAGTTTCCTTGCCAAGCACTACCAATGTACCCCTGCCTATCAGAATGCTCAAAAGGGCAAAGAAAGAGAGGCACTGGTGAAGAGAGATCATCACTAGAGATGAGCGAACGTACTCGTCCGAGCTTGATATTCGTGAAATATTAGGGTGTTCGGGATGCTCGTTACTCGTAATGAGTACCACGCGGTGTTCCGGTTACTTTCAGTTTCCTCTCTGAGACGTTAGCGCGCTTTTCTGGCCAATTGAAAGACAGGGAAGGCATTACAACTTCCCCCTGTGACGTTCAAGCCCTATACCACCCCCCTGCTGTGAGTGGCTGGGGCGATCAGATGTCACCCGAGTATAAAAATCGGCCCCTCCCGCGGCTCGCCTCAGATGTCTTGTGAGTTAGCTGAGGGACAGTGGTATCGTGCTGGAGCTGCTGTAGGGAGAGCGTTAGGAGTGAGTGTAGGCTTCAAGAACCCCAACGGTCCTTCTCAGGGCCACATCTAATAGTGTGCAGTACTGTGTTAGCACTGTATATTTTTTTTTTTTTCAAAATTATATCTGCAGAGCATTGCGCCCTGCAATAGGGACAGAAGTGGTGGTTAGGCAGGGAGAGTGTTAGCAGTGAGTGTAGGCTTCAAGAACCCCAACGGTCCTTTCTAGGGCCACATCTATCCGTGTGCAGTACTGTCCAGGCTGCTGTTAGCAGTGTTGCATTTTTTTTTCTTTCTCAAAACCGGCTGTGCAGACCATTGCACCCGGCATTAATACTACAGGGATAGAATTGTGTAGGCAGGGCCAGAAGACATACATTATTCATTGAATAGACGCAGTGTGGCTTTTCCTTTGAAAAACAAGGGAAAAAATTCTATTTCGCCTGCCTCTGACAGTCCTCAGGGCTCTGGGTACGTGTGTGCTGCGTGCAGAACGTTAAAAAAAATCAGACGCAGCCAGCTACGTTTTACTGCAGGCTTGCGCCAATTTTTTTCCTGCATGGGAAATCCCTGATCTGCTGGAGCCAATAACTTTGCATCACTGCAGTTCTCTGACACATTTGCAGGGCCACAACACAGTTATTAAACTTAGTAGTATTCATTGAATACACGCAGTGTGGCTTGTCCTTTGAAAAACTAGGGAAAAAATTCTATTTTGGCTGCAGGCTTGCGCCAATTTTTTTCCTGCATGGGAAATCCCTGATCTGCTGGAGCCAATAACTTTGCATCACTGCAGTTCTGTGACACATTTGCAGGGCCACAACACAGTTATTAAACTTAGTAGTATTCATTGAATACACGCAGTGTGGCTTGTCCTTTGAAAAACAAGGGAAAAAATTCTATTTCGCCTGCCTCTGACAGTCCTCAGGGCTCTGGGTACGTGTGTGCTGCGTGCAGAACGTTAAAAAAAATCAGATGCAGCCAGCTACGTTTTACTGCAGGCTTGCGCCAATTTTTTTCCTGCATGGGAAATCCCTGATCTGCTGGAGTCAATAACTTTGCATCACTGCAGTTCTCTGACACATTTGCAGGGCCACAACACAGTTATTAAACTTAGTAGTATTCATTGAATACACGCAGTGTGGCTTGTCCTTTGAAAAACTAGGGAAAAAATTCTATTTTGGCTGCAGGCTTGCGCCAATTTCTTTCCTGGCTTGGAAATCACTGGTAATACAGCATGCTGAGGGGTAGGGGTAGGCCGAGAGGACGTGGACGCGGCCGAGGACGCGTAGGCCCAAGTGAGGGTGTGGGCACAGGCCGAGCTCCTGATCCAGGTGTGTCGCAGCCGACTGCTGCGCGATTAGGAGAGAGGCACGTTTCTGGCGTCCCCACATTCATCGCCCAATTAATGGGTCCACGCGGGAGACCTTTATTAGAAAATGAGCAGTGTGAGCAGGTCCTGTCGTGGATGGCAGAAAGTGCTTCGAGCAAGCTATCATCCACCCAGAGTTCTGCGCCGTCCAGTGCTGCAAATCCGAATCCTCTGTCTGCTGCTCCTCCTTCCTCCCAGCCTCCTCACTCCACTACAATGACACATGCTCAGGAGCGGGAAGACTCCCAGGAACTGTTCTCGGGCCCCTGCTCAGATTGGGCAGCAGTGGTTCCTCTCCCACCAGATGAGTTTATCGTCACTGTTGCACAACCATTGGAAAGTTCCCCGGGTCCGGGGGATGAGGCTGGGGACTTCCGGCAACTGTCTCAAGACCTTTCAGTGGGTGAGGAGGGCAATGACGATGAGACACAGTTGTCTTGCAGTGAGGTAGTAGTAAGGGCAGTAAGTCCGAGGGAGCAGCGCACAGAGGATTTGGAGGAAGAGCAGCAGGACGATGAGGTGACTGACACCACCTGGTGTGCAACGCCTACACAGGACAGGTCTTCAGAGGGGGAGGCACGGGCAGCAGCAGGGCAGGTTGCAAGAGGCAGTGCGGTGGCCAGGGGTAGAGGCAGGGCCAGACCAAATAATCCACCAACTGTTTCCCAAAGCACACCCTCGCGCCATGCACCCGCACGCTCAATCGTTAACCGTCCACATAGCCAAATTTATCAGCCTTGAGATGCTGCCGTATAGGGTTGTGGAAACGGAGGCTTTCAAAGCTATGATGGCGGCGGCGGCCCCGCGCTACTCAGTTCCCAGTCGCCACTACTTTTCCCGATGTGCCGTCCCAGCCCTGCACGACCACGTCTCCCGCAACATTGTACGTGCCCTCACCAATGCGGTTAGTGGCAAGGTCCACTTAACTACGGACACGTGGACAAGCACAGGCGTGCAGGGCCACTACATCTCCCTGACGGCACATTGGGTGAATTTAGTGGAGGCTGGGACAGAGTCAGAGCCTGTGACCGCTCACGTCCTACCCACCCCCAGAATTGCGGGCCCCAGCTCGGTGGTGGTATGTTCGGCGGTGTATGCTTCTTCCACTAAAGCACCCTCCTCCTCCTCCTCCTCAACCTCTGTCTCGCAATCTAGATGTGTCAGCAGCAGCAGGACGTTGCCAGCAGTCAGTGTCGCGCGGCGTGGCAGCACAGCGGTGGGCAAGCGTCAGCAGGCCGTGCTGAAACTACTCAGCTTAGGAGATAGGAGGCACACGGCCCACGAACTGCTGCAGGGTCTGACAGAGCAGACCGACCGTTGGCTTGCGCCGCTGAGCCTCCAATCGGGCATGGTCGTGTGTGACAACGGCCGTAACCTGGTGGCGGCTCTGCAGCTCGGCAGCCTCACGCACGTGCCATGCCTGGCCCACGTCTTTAATTTGGTGGTTCAGCGCTTTCTGAAAAGCTACCCACGCTTGTCAGACCTGCTCGTAAAGGTGCGCCGGCTCTGCGCACATTTCCGCAAGTCCCACACGGACGCTGCCACCCTGCGCACCCTGCAACATCGCTTTAATCTGCCAGTGCACCGACTGCTGTGCGACGTGCCCACACAGTGGAACTCTACGCTCCACATGTTGGCTAGGCTCTATGAGCAGCGTAGAGCTATAGTGCAATACCAACTCCAACATGGGCGGCGCAGTGGGAGTCAGCCTCCTCAATTCTTTTCAGAAGAGTGGGCCTGGTTGGCAGACATCTGCCAGGTCCTTCGAAACTTTGAGCAGTCTACCCAGGTGGTGAGCGGCGATGCTGCAATCATTAGCGTCACCATTCCTCTGCTATGCATCTTGAGAAGTTCCCTGCAAAGCATAAAGACAGCCGCTTTGCGCTCGGAAACAGAGCCGGGGGAAGACAGTATGTCACTGGATAGTCAGAGCACCCTCCTGTCTATATCTCAGCGCGTTCAGGAGGAGGAGGAGGAGCATGAGGAGGATGAGGAGGAGGGGGAAGAGACAGCTTGGCCCACTGCTGACGGTACCCATGCTGCTTGCCTGTCATCATTTCAGCGTGTATGGCCTGAGGAGGAGGAGGAGGAGGATCCTGAAAGTGATCTTCCTAGTGCGGACAGCCATGTGTTGCGTACAGGTACCCTGGCACACATGGCTGACTTCATGTTAGGATGCCTTTCTCGTGACCCTCGCGTTACACGCATTCTGGCCACTACGGATTACTGGGTGTACACACTGCTCGACCCACGCTATAAGGAGAACCTTCCCACTCTCATTCCCGAAGAGGAAAGGGGTTCGAGAGTGTTGCTATACCACAGGACCCTGGCGGACAAGCTGATGGTAAAATTCCCATCCGACAGCGCTAGTGGCAGAAGGCGCAGTTCCGAGGGCCAGGTAGCAGGGGAGGTGCGTAGATCGAGCAGCATGTACAGCCCAGGCAGTGCAACAGTCTTTAAGGGCCTGGACAGCTTTATGGCTCCCCAGCAAGACTGTGTCACCGCTCCCCAGTCAAGGCTGAGTCGGCGGGAGCACTGTAAAAGGATGGTGAGGGAGTACGTAGCCGATCGCACGACCGTCCTCCGTGACGCCTCTGCCACCTACAACTACTGGGTGTCGAAGCTGGACACGTGGCCTGAACTAGCGCTGTATGCCCTGGAGGTGCTTGCTTGTCCTGCGGCTAGCGTCTTGTCGGAAAGGGTGTTTAGTGCGGCTGGGGGAATCATCACAGATAAGAGTACCCGCCTGTCAACCGACAGTGCCGACAGGCTAACACTCATCAAGATGAACAAAGCCTGGATTTCCCTAGACTTCTCTTCTCCACCAGCGGACAGCAGCGATACGTAAGCAATACGTAGGCTGCACCCGCGGATGGAAGCTACATTCTCTCTCACCATCCAAAACGGGGACATTTCTGCTTCATCAATATGTGTCTAATATTCCTCCTCCTGCTCCTCCTCCTGAAACCTCACGTAATCACGCTGAACGGGCAATTTTTCTTAGGGCCACAAGGCTCACTCATATAATTTTTCTAAAAAATTTTTATACGTTTCAATGCTCTTAAAAGTGTTGGAACTTTAACTTGAACCAATTTTTCGTTAAACTGGACTGCCTCCAGGCCTAGTTACCACTTAAGCCACATTAACCAAAGCGATTAATGGGTTTCACCTGCCATCTTGGTTGGGCATGGCCAATTTTTACTGAGGTACATTAGTACTGTTGGTACACCAATGTTTTGGGGCCCTCACCTACAGTGTAATCATAGCAATTTGTATGTTCTTCGCCTGCACTCATGGTACAGAAGTGTGTGTGGGGTTGGCCTACACTTTAGCTACATAAATGTAACTTGGGCCTTGGCTATACTGCAGCTACTGAAATGGAACTAAGACTGCGCTCCCACTATACTGCTGCTTCGGAATTGTTCCTGGTGCCTGTGTAGGCTGCTACTATTACTGAAATGGAACGAAGACTGCGCTCCCACTATACTGCTGCTTCGGAATTGTTACTGGGACCTGTGTAGGCTGCTACTATTACTGAAATGGAACTAAGACTGTGCTCCCCCTATAATGCTGCTAGTGATATGTTAGTGGGGCCTGTCGCTAATGCTACGGCTGAAATGTTACTAATTCTGGGCTCTGCCTATACCGCTGCTAATGGTATGTCTCTGGGGTGTGGAAACAGAGGCTTCCCAAAGACATGATGGCGGCGAGGCCATTTCCCACCAACGCTGTTACTGTTAAGGTGCATATAACCACGGACACATGGAGAGGACACGTAGTGCCTCCAAAACATCCCCCGCCACGGCCCACTTAATCCTGGCCACATTCCGAAAACCAACAAATAAAACCGCGCTACTAGGTCCGCAGTCACCACCACATTACCACCAACGCGGTTACTGTTAAGGTACATATTACCAGTCTGACTGGGGCATGCAGTGTTGGCCGGAGCCCACCTGCATTAAGCACGACATTACTACCTCAGCTGTGTTGGGCAATGCAATGGGATATTTCTATGTACCGCCGGTGGCTTCCTGGCACCCACCCATGCTGTGGGTCCACAGGGAATTATAAATGCATCTGTTTCCACTTGTAAAGAACCCCAGTCAGACTGGGGCATGCAGTGTGGGCCGAAGCCCACCTGCATTAAGCACGACATTACTACCTCAGCTGTGTTGGGCAATGCAATGGGATATTTTTGTGTATCGCCGGTGGGTTCCAGGGAGCCACCCATGCTGTAGGTGCACACGGAGTTTAACCTACATGTGTCCACTTGTAAAGAACCCCAGTCTGACTGGGGCATGCAGTGTGGGCCGAAGCCCACCTGCATTAAGCACGACATTACTACCTCAGCTGTGTTGGGCAATGCAATGAGATATTTCTATGTACCGCCGGTGGCTTCCTGGCACCCACCCATGCTGTGGGTCCACAGGGAATTATAAATGCATCTGTTTCCACTTGTAAAGAACCCCAGTCAGACTGGGGCATGCAGTGTGGGCCGAAGCCCACCTGCATTAAGCACGACATTACTACCTCAGCTGTGTTGGGCAATGCAATGGGATATTTTTGTGTATCGCCGGTGGGTTCCAGGGAGCCACCCATGCTGTCGGTCGACAGGGACTTCACAATAGGGAGTTGTACCTGCCTGTGTCTATGAATTAAAAAGCCCGGTCTGACTGGGGCATGCAGAGACACCTTGACAGAATGAATAGTGTGTGGCACATAGGTTCCCCATTGCTATGCCCACGTGTGCAGCTCCTGATGGCGGTGGCACAGGATTATATTTCTCATTGCTTCTGTACAGCCTTGTGGGCTATCGCCCCGCCCCTTTTAAAGAGGGTCGCTGCCTAGCCGTGCCAACCCTCTGCAGTGTGTTCCTGCGGTTCCTCCTCATGGCAGACGCACTTCTAAATAGACATGAGGGTGGTTCGTCTCGAGTAACGAGCACCCGAGCATTTTGGTGCTCGCTCATCTCTAATCATCACCAGCAGCATGTGTCACAGAAAGTGTGGAGGTGGAGTGGCCCCTCTACAGAAACAGAGAAAGACTCTACCTTCTTCTCTTCTCTCTCCAGTTACCAACCAGAGAGAGGAAATGTGATGAATGAAGTCCCTGCAACCCCCATCTCAGCAGCTGCCAGCATGAGACAATCCAGGATGGCGCCGGCCATGAGGTCTACTGCCCCAGTTCCAGAGGGATGCACAGGGATTCCAGGCTCAGATCCTCCTGCCACTGAAACTCCAATCAAAGAACAGCCAGTGGTGAGTCTGTGCTGCACCCACACACCTCATACTTCACTATGCCTGCAACAAACAAAAGAAGCCTTCAGCCTGACTGTCCAGTATGGCTTGCTCCGGCCATCACAACACTCTCACAGTATACATAATCCTCGCCATCTACTTCTAGTAGCCCACTGAAGCAGAAAGCACCAAGACACTTCACCTCACCAACACTTAAAGGGAACTAAAGCAGACACCTTGTTCTCAGACCTGGCAATATAGATGCAATCTAGTGATGTCCCATTGAAAAACTTAAAAGTGACAATAGTTACAATTCCTAAAGAGGGCAAATTGCTGGACTTCCTTGCCAACTTCCAATCTGATCTCCCTATTAAACTCAGGGATTAAATTATACGCCAAGGTAATTGTTAACAAACTCTTCCCTATACGTCCTTAAATAATCAAAAATGACCAGGTGGTAGTCACGAGAAGACGACAGGCCCCTAATGGAATGAGGCGACTAATTGAATTGGTGGAGAGTGTGGAAGCAAACGGAACGCCTTCTTTGCTCCTTGCCCTGGTAGCAGAGAAGGCATTCAAAAGAATGGGGTTATATGCATCAGACTCTGAGAAAGTTCGGCCTGGAGGGACAGATATTGGCTGCCATCTTGGCTTTATATTGCTCCCTGTTAGCCTCTGTACTAGTCAACAGAGTCTTATTGCAGTCATTCCAAATATCAAATGGCATGCGGCAGGGTTACCCTCTCTCCCCATTAATTTTCTCCATGATGATGGAACCCCAAGCGGAGTCTATTAGGACTACCCACTAATAACGGGAATTGAACAAGGAACGACAGAACACAAAATTGATCTATTCCCTGATGAAGTCATTCTGTCACTTACCGACCCTAAGCTATCTCTTCAGCAGGTGGCTTCTACCCTTAAGCAATTCAGTTCAGTGTCTTACTACAAAGTTAATACAAAGTCACAGATGATGGACATCCATATACAAGACAGGGTCAAGAATTTCCTGATTAACCCATTGCAATCCAATTTTGGATTCAGGGTTTCCTAGGGGGCTTTCTCTTTTTGCCATTATACAATGCCGCTATCTGCTGGCTAGAGCCAGTACTGCGGTATGTGACATGCTGGAGAGGCCCCGACAACCGAGCAGCCAGTAATATACAGTAAGAATACCCTGCTGGACGTCTTTCGACATCGGAGCTGTGTACAGCCTTCAGTCAGAATGTCTTTAGACGTCAGAGAGTGGATTGGAAAGGGTTAATAAATATGGGTTTCAGTGGTGCTCCCCCGCGCTCCTGTACCTAGGCATCCAACTTACTCCTTCGCTAGATTTCAAAGTCACAGCCAACTTCTCCCGACTACTGTCCTCGCTGCAAAAAGAACTTGACAAAGCCAAGGAGTGCATTCTCCATAATGTCCAGACGTATACGCTTTGATGGCATGGGGGTGCCCAACCATCATCACTACCATAATGCCTTCTTACTAGACCAAATTAAACACCGGTGCTGTGCGGATGCAAATTAATCTTGGCGCAGCCTAGAATCCCTTCTCTAGCATGCTAAAAACTAGCTGACTGTCCTTTTAATACTAGTAGTTAGTCCCTGCTCCATGCCTAGTGGCTCTGGGACAGTGGCTGCCATGGTCTGGGCGTGGATTATGGTTTGTAACTCACCAATTGCATCTGCATCTGTGAGGACCCATGTCTCACTCTCCCTATACAGACTGACCTTGCTGATCCCCAACCTCTCTCTGAAAAGGTGACCCAGAGGAGATGAGATGACACTAAAAGAGATACATCAGGGGAATTGTATCCTCCCCTTTTACCAGGTGAAGGATTATTTCAATGTTCCAGACTCAGAAATATACACATACATTCGAATTAGCAACTACCTAAAAACCAATGATAAAACCTCTACAGCCATATCGTGGCTGCTGGGTGAGCGTCTGCAACCTAAATCCCGCATAAAAAACTTACGAACTCCCTCTCTTGCCTTCTCCCAGAAGATGGGCATACAGATCAACTGCCTCAGCCGCCCAATGAGAACAGTACCAGAAGTTTTTGAATAGGTAGTACTACACACCCATGCATCTTTCTCGGATGGGGAAAAATTCTTCCCCTGAATGTGGAAGAGGATGTGGGGATGTAAGCTCCCTCCTCCATTTATTTTGATCATGCCCTATGGTGTCTGGTTTCTGGAATCAGTTTCACCTTCTGTTCTCCAGACTCTGCATAGTCAATGCTCAGCTTACCCCTGAAATGGCACTACTCTTGCTAAATATACAAAAGCCTACCACACGCCTACCGTGCCATATATTTCATGTTGTGAGACATACTCTGGGCAATAGAGACGGTCTGGCCCATTCGTTAGTCCAGTTTTGCAAGCATTAACATGTGGAGCAGGAAATCTTAAAACCCTATTTCTAGAGATATGCTTTCTTCAGGAAGCATAACCAAACAAGTTTAGCAATTAGCTCTACATCGGTGTTGAATTGCTGTGAGCACTTTTATATGCCCAGAAGTGCTAACAGGTTCTTATTAAGTTATTATAATACATTACATTTTAAGTTAACATTTGCTACATCTCTACGCAGAAGAGAGGAGAACCCCAAAATAAAAGTAAACACCCCATTATACTGCACAGTTCTGCCACCAAAGATAGAAGGCACTTGTTCTGTTTGACATCCCCTTTCCTTTGACGCCCTTTTAATGACTATTTCCAGTAATTCCCCACCTTTATATTTCCTACCAATTAAATTTCTCTGGAAAGGAAAATCCTGGGCATGTTTTTGCTATATAGTGGCAAAGGAGATTGGCTAAGCCAAGACTTCTCCGAGGGCCTGTATCAGCAGCATGGTCTGCCGCTCTGGTATTTATGCCCTTGTTCATTTGATGCCTGTGATTGCAGGAAACTAGAAGTAATATTCTGACATTCTTCTCAGATTGCTCTATTTACATGTGTCAAATGCATTGAGCTACAGCCAAAATGATTGTTTTTACTCTGACACAAAATGTTCCGCCTTGTACCTCACTTGTTACAAAATCACACACGATCCTTGATATTCTGGGCATATGCAAATTAAGACAAACAATTTTTGGACAGGAATGAAGAAGCAATTGAAACAAGATAAAAAAAAATGTAGGTCTTGTGTTCTGATTAGACAAGGAAATGTTAGACAAAACATCGGGGCGGATTTATTAATCCTGTCTAGCAATTAGACAGTGCAAACTTAGACTGACAGTATGAAAATGTGCCAGATTTATCAAAGTGACTCATGCTGGATGATAAATCCGGTGCAGCTTCAGGCACTTGTCATGTTTGTGCTCCTGGGACCTGTGGTTCTGTTGGATTTCCAGGACCACATTGCTGCAGGTATGGTTGATTTGGCTGGCTGATGGTGTGGAGTTCTCCAGCGGCTCAGCTAATCACCGCCGGTCTGCTGCATTAAGTACCAACCCCTGTTACTAGAGGGTGCTGGTCCTTTATTCACCCTATCTCATTCCCATGCAGAACTGGGTGTTATGCATGTTAGTCTGTACAGTTGCCTGTTATGCATGTAGGTGTGAACAGTTGCCTGTTCAAGGTGTATGTCTCTTGTCTGTTGGTGTGTGTGAATGGTCTTCTATCTCTTACCATCTAGGATGAGCTAGGCCCCTAGATTCCAGTGTGGGGCTGTCCCTATTGGGACAATTGCCCCACATGTACAGTGGACTCCTGGGGTTAAGTTGTCTTGTTAGAGTAGGGACACACGAGACAGCGAGGACCCTTGTCGTGGGCTCGTGAGCTTATGTACTTTGGCCAAAGTGCTAACTAATATACTTGCATTTATTAGCACTTCAATCTGCTTAGGTGTGTTGGTATTTGGTAAGTGTATTGGAATTCGACTGTTGTTGTTTGGTTGTTTGTATGCACGTCTATCTGTTTAGTGTTAGAGTACAGATTGTTGTTGATGCCTGTTGTCTGTGTTGTTGTGTACGCAAGTTCTATCCCACTGTGTGATTACAACCTTGCTTTGTACTCGGCGTGGTGCATCCTTGGCGCAGGGTGAACCAGCCCCGGTTTGGATTGAATCTATGTGGGTTGTTGTCCCCATGGCCTGCATGGACATAACATAATGACCAGCCCTTGTTTGGGTTGCCCATGTGTGGGTCATTATCCCCATGGCCTGCAAACACGTGACAACACCTTTTATCTAACTTTATATCACCTATTTAATTGCCTGAGTTTACACCAGTTTTTGTGCTAAAATTCTGGCTAAATGTTTGCTGCATGTCATTCAGACCACACATCTTTTCCCATGAAGCCATGCTTATCTTCTGCCCCTTTTTTAGTCACAGCAGAAAACGTGTCTACAAATGTCTAAAACTTATCATAAATGAATTACAAAGCATATAAGAAGGTTTTCTGGCACAACGTATGCTAGAAAACCGGTGCATTTTCCCGACCTAGTCTAGTACTATGAGAAATTGGAGTGCTTAGCAAAATTTGCAGTATGCTAAGAATCAACACATATCAGTAGTTACTAACAATGTTGACTAAACATACTGTAGGATTAACCTTAAAGTGTTCCTATCCATTAGGTATAGATTGGCCAAACTCACCAATTTAAATGGGACAGGTGCAGGGGCATAACTATAGGGGGTGCAGGGGATGTGGTTGCACCCGGGCCCAGGAGCCTTAGGGGGCCCATAAGACCTCTCTTCTCCATATTGGGAGCCCAGTACTATGAAAAAAGCATTATAGTTGGGGGCCCTGTTACAGATTTTGCATCGGGGCCCAGAAGCTTCAAGTTACGCCTCTGGACAGGTGGGTCATCTAATGTTTATGGGGCCTCCCAACTCTCTCATGATGGGAGATGTCATAGGAGATAAGGATTAGGCAATTGGATTTCAACTGCCCAATACTTTTGATCTTGGAGTTCGGCCACTGCCAGACATTTCTCCTATCTGCGCATTCAGGAATTGGCTGAGCTGAGTGTGTATAGGACGTTAAATAAAATACTGCCAAGTAGCTGTTTGTTGAACGAGCCGTCAGCTACCTGAAATGTATCAACAGCCTAAAGAAGCCTTTACAGTGGCGATAGAATCGCACGATTTTCATGCGATGCAAGAGTGAGTGAAAACGCAGAATTATGAAACCAATGATTTTTAATGGTTTCCTTTACATTAGCGATGTTTTCACTCGTGATGCTGCAATAAAAAGAAATTGTAGCATGCCCTATGTCTCTGCGTTTTGCGTTTTATCTCCCATGTTTCTCTATGGAGCCTGCTTTTTATCGCATCGCAAAGCACAAACTTTTGGGGGTTGCGTTTTTAATATTAGAAAGTCCTATTGACTTTTGAGTTAAAAAAATGCAGCAAAAACGCAGCAAAAACGCATGAGAAAATCGCAAGTGGCAGTGATGATTATCTGAGAAAAAGCAGAGCTGATTCTCAAAAATCACGGGAAAAAAGTTGTGATTTTGCCGCGCTTTTTACACGGCGATATCGTGATCGCCAGTGTGAAGAGTTCCTTAGGGTGGTTCCACATTGGTGATTAAATCGCGTGATTTTGCATGATGCGAGAGTCAGTAAAAAGGCAGATTATGGAACCAATTATTTACAACGGTTTGCTTCCCATCTGCGATGTTGGAAGAACAAACAATCGCACCATGCTCTATCCTTCTGTGACGTTCGATTTTTTTCGTTATCTCACGTTTCCCTATGCAGTCTCCTTTTTATCGCATCACAATGCAACAAACTTGCGCTGCGATGCGATTTTAACATCAGAAAGCCCTATTGACATTCCCTAAAACACTGCGACAAAATCACGCAATAAAAACACCCTCAAAAATCGCAATGATTTTGCGAGAAAAAGCAGCGCTGATCCTCTCCTTCATAAAAAAGTATACTGCAAATGAGGTGTTTGCATTCACTTTATACTTTTGTGATGTAAACGTTTTTATACTTTTAAGGACTCCTTCACACAAGCATATTTGCACACATTTTTGCCTGCACAAAAATTTGCGCACACAATACGCAGAGAGTAGAACATATTGATTTTTAATGGGTTAATTGATAATCCCTTTTTTTGTGCGCACAGGAAAAAAAGCGGCATGCCCTACTTCTGTGCACCAAAGTCATCATAGAACTCAATGCGGGATGCACAAATGTGCATGCAATACGCAACCGGATGAGCAATACGCTGCGCAATTCTGCATCAAAAAAGAATTTATTGGGCTAAATTGCCATTTGAATCGGGATTTGGCTGTGCCCAGTATGCAAGAAACCGGTGGCAGTAAAATACTGAGATATGGGCTAAAAAACCCGTCCGATATCGCGCTTGTCAACGCGTGTTTCACCCACGGATGCGAGGAAAGTTCATGCAAAAATGCCTCGCATCACTTCTGTGAAATTGCAAACCTCCAGCGCTTGTTTCATGCGTGTCGGAGGATCGGTAAGTGTTTTCCATTGATGTCACTGGGCAATACCACATCGCACTCGCATGCACATCAGTCGGCATTCGATGTGTTTGACTATCCCATTGAAAACAATAGTTGATGCGTTCCGAGGGACACAAAAAAATAGGACATTCAGGGATTTTTTTACCTCGCAGCATCGCTCATGTGTATGACTCCATTCCAACAGATGGAGTTCATATTTGCGAAGGTTTTGTACGTCTCGCAGCGCAGAGAACTCGTATGAATGGAGCCTAACGTATACAAAAAACACGGTATAAACACTTCCTTACTGACCTCTTTAATCAATGCAGATATAAGATGAGGACCCTTCAACATGGCCAACGCTCCATACATTCCAGTAAAAAAGGGCACTTTTTCCGGTGTCCGTGAAACATATTTGATGCGTCCGTAATTTTTTTTCTTAACTGAAGAAGCAAATTGAGCAGCAACAATAGTTGTATGTAGGAAATCCATAGAAAAATTAGGCCTATAACTGAAACGCTGCCCTTTTGTTCACCAATTGATCAAAACAGGAGGATTAAACGGAAAGCTAAATTACGGCAATTGAGTAAAATTGCTTCAATAAGAGAGGTGAAAGGTCAAATGGATATACGCTTGAAGTGCTTAGTTGCAACTTTTGCATCAGTAAGTGGCTCACACGTAGGTCGGTTACCTAAATGAATTAGTTTAAGTCTAAACGCTTCTGTCGTTAACCTACTGTACGTTTGTTGGGATCACTGGTAGGATTCTATACAAAGTTAACTCGTTAAAGACCAAGTGCCCTAAATATACAGCGTTTGGTGCTGGGCTTTAAACCCGCACCGCTGTAAATATATGGCGCTGGTTGGAAGATCCCACTCTTGCAATCTAAGAAGACAGCCAGGGACCCTGGGAAGACAGAAGTGGTTCATCATCGCCCTGCCTTCTCTTCTCAATGAGTGGTGAATAGAAGTAGTGGCAGTGCCGTTTTCTCTATTGGACTCAATCATGTGACTATTGGCACCCCCAGCATGGCAGAGCTACTGGGTCCTAGCAGACCCCAGCACAGCTCTTCTAATGACTACTGTCACTATGCAGAGATGTTTTCACCTGTTAACTGGGGCTGCCGTAGATGCCGCTCCTGTAGATGCCCCAGTAAGGCCGCGTATCTGCACGTGCAAATGATAAACCCATTGATTTCAATGCATGCATTCACATGTGTTTATTGTTCTGCATATTTCGGTCATGCAAATGAAAATGCAGCATGCTCTATTTTCCTTCACATTTGTGCACCCAAAGTCCCCATAGAAGCCAACGGGGATGTACAAATGTGTGGAAAATATGCTAGGAAATGCATGAAACACTGCGTGATTGCGCAGGAAAAAGAATACATTAGACTAAATTAGCTATTTCCATCTGTCTGTATTTTTTGCCACATGCAAATGAACATGTCTTACGCGCAGCACCATCACATACGCCAACGTGCACTCAAAAAACATAGCCTTTTCTGCAAAAACGCTACGCTCATGTGTGCACAAATACGCATACGCTCGTATAAAAGGGACCTTAAAGTGGAAAACTGCGAAATAAGGAAGAAATAAATGACATTGTAAATGTCCCTTGGAGGTCTTATATGAGGTCATGAGGCACATATAGCTTAAAAAGTATATACAAAAATATGTACAAAAACATCTAGAATAAAATACAACTATATTAAGAAAAGGAAAAAAAATCTCCAAGACTACGGAAATTATATAAAATGTCCAAAACAAAATGGAGAACCCATTTCTATACTTTATGTTGTGCTAATTTTAAATTAAAGAACTATAAGTTTTAGTTTTCTAACTTTTTATACATATAAAACCCTATAAATACCCTTAACAAAACAAGCAAAAAAAGGGGGGGGGGGAATCATCCAAAAAATGTATTAAAAATAGCTTTACATCTCATGAAAAAATGCAATAAAAATAATTTTGGTAGCTGAAGAAATAAAAATATGACCATAATGATTATTATTTATTATCCTTGCACTGTGACATCACTGTGTGCGATAACGCTTATCCTATTACTTCATAATGTTTGTTATCCATGTACTGTGATGTCAGTGCAATGTTTATTTCTGTCTTCTGACATCACTTTGTGTATCCTCTCTGTATTGTGTTATACAATGGAGCTGATGTCTGTACTGTGACATCACTTTGTGTATCCTCTCTGTATTGTGATATACAATGGAGCTGATGACTGTACTGTGACATCACTTTGTGTTTCCTCTCTGTATTGTGATATACAATGGAGCTGATGACTGTACTGTGACATCACTTTGTGTTTCCTCTCTGTATTGTGATATACAGTGGAGCTGATGACTCTACTGTGACATCACTTTGTGCAGTAGCCATTTCTATGAGTCACACTTAGAGATGAGCGAGCATCAAAATGCTCAGGTGCTCGCTCCGCTAAGGTTTTCATTTGTGAAAATCTGGGAAATTCAAGAAAGTGATGGGAACGACACAGAAACGGATAGGGCAGGCGAGGGGCTACATGTTGGGCTGCATCTCAAGTTCCCAGGTCCCACTATTAAGCCACAATTGCGGCAAGAGTGGCCCCCCCCAACAATTTTTACTTCTGAAAAACCCTCATTAGCAAGGCATACCTTAGCTAAGCACCACACTACCTCCAACAAAGCACAATCACTGCCTGCATGACACTCCGCTGCCACTTCTCCTGGGTAACATGCTGCCCAACCGCCCATTTCAGTAATAGTAGCAGTCAGGCCCTGGTAACAATTCCGAAGCAGCAGTATAGGGGGAGCACAGTATTAGTTCCATTTCAGTAGTCGTAGCAGTCTAGACAGGCCCCACTAACATATCACTAGCAGCAGTATAGGGGGAGCACAGTATTAGTTCCATTTCAGTAGTAGTAGCAGTCTAGACAGGCCCCAGTAACATATCACTAGCAGCAGTATAGGGGGAGCACAGTATAGGGGGATCATGTAACGGGCACAGCAGAGCCAGGAAACAATTATGCACAAGCCTGTAGTCAGACCTAGGTGCGTATGACTGAGCTACTGGAATTCACAGGGCAGAACCAGTCAAGTGGCCAAAGGCCAGTGGTAGGCCTTAAGTATTTTGCTTCAATTTTTTAAAATGGTGAGGTGAAAAACCAGACAGACACCGTATGCAGCGTATATATGTATACTCTTTCCGTCTGGCGGGATGACGGCGATCATGTAACGGACACAGCAGAGCCAGGAAACAATTATGTGCAAGCCTGCTGTAACGCTTAGCTGGGTAATAATGAGCTACTACTACCCCCAGCAGACACGCAGTAAACAGTACACGGTCACAGGCTTGGCTGGGTAATAATGAGTGACTACTACCCCCAGCAGACACGCAGTAAACTGAAGACGGTCACAGGCAGCCCAAATATAGTATTTTTTTTCCAATTTTTGAGAAAAAACCCACTGCCTATATAGCCTGTATATTGATTTCCCTGTTGGAGGATGACTGTGATTATTGAAAGCACAGTGCAGCCAGAAAAAATTATGCGCAAGGCTGGGTATTAATGAGCGACTACTACCCCCAGCAGACACGCAGTAAACTGTAGACTGTCACAGGCTTAGCTGGGTAATAATGAGCGACTACTACCCCCAGCACACACGCAGTAAACTGAAGAAGGTCACAGGCAGCCCAAATATAGTATTTTTTTCCCATTTTTGGGAAAAAGCCTATTGCCTATATAGCCTGTATATGGATTTCCCTGTTGGAGAATGACTGTGGTTATTGAAAGCACAGTGCAGCCAGAAAAAATTATGTGCAAGGCTGCAGTAACACCTAGCTGCGTAATAGTGAGCGACTACTACCCCCAGCAGACACGCAGTAAACTGAACACGGTCACAGGCAGCCCCAAGATTTTTTTTTCCAATTTTTTTGAAAAAGCCCACTGCCTATATAGCCAGTATATCTCTTTCCCTGTACCACTGTCCCTGCCTCACCAGTACTGCCCCTATACTCTGTACAATGACTGCAGACTGAGGGCGCTATGGTCTGCACGCCCGATATACAAAAAAAAAAAAAATTAGCAAAACTGCTAAAAGCAGCCTCAACAGTACTGCACACTGTCAGATGTGGCCCTAAGAAGGACCGTTGGGGTTCTTGAAGACAAAGATAACAGCCTAACACTCTCGCTATAGCAGCTACAGCAGGACGGCACTTTCCCTAATGTCTCTCAGTGTGCATCTGTGGTGAGCCGCGGGAGGGGCCGATTTATATACTCGGTGTCACCTGATCTCGCCAGCCACTCACTGCAGGGGGGTGGGATAGGGCTGGAACTTCACAGGAGGAAGTTGTAATGCCTTCCCTGTGTTTCTATTGGCCAGAAAACGGTGCAAACTTTTTGGGGAAGAAAATGGAAGTGACTCAAACACCGCGTGGTGCTCGTCTCGAGTAACGAGCATCTTGAGTACCCTAATACTCGAAGGAGCATCAAGCTCGGACGAGTATGCTCGCTCATCTCTAGTCACACTGCATATTATTTGTTATCCATATACTGTGACATTGCTGTGTCTATTTATTCTTGTTTTCTAACCACCTTGTGCATTAATGTGATTTACTCTGCAACATACTGTTTTTATTTTTGTGCTATTACTTCCGTGTACTGTAACATCACTGTGTTTATTATCCCTTTACTGTGATATCTTAATTGTGTGCATTATTCATGTTCCATAGTAAGTGACTCTAAGAAAATATTATACTTGCACATTTGTATGAGGGCGTACGGTTGCAGATAATTGTTTTAATGTTTATAGAATTTGCTGCTGTTTTCGAGAGTTGTGGTGTACTGTGGCTTTAAGAGGGGGCGGGAACAGGGAGCAGCTCTCTAAGCGGGAAAAGCCACTAAAAGCAGCAGGAATGGGCAACTTTACTATTAGGAGAGGACTAGGAGGGACTCTCTTGTTCAATACTGCTGTGAAGCAGAAATTACCTTACAAGCCTAGACTTCTTGATAAAGTAGAAGGATTGAGTTTTAGCCAATCTTCGAGAGATGTCTGTCCCCCCCCACCCCCACCCCACTTGTCCGACAACATTGGCATGCTATGTGGAGACGAGAGACTTATATTTCCAGTTACTGAGTATGCAAGACTGTTGATCCTGCTGAATGGACATAAATATCTTGTAGAGCGGGAAGAAACTTCTGTGTTGCCTTCTAGAGTGAATTCTCCGGACTCGATTGTCAACACAAAAATGTATTTCTCCCGGGAATGGTTTTAGACTTTCTTCTTGTTTAATAGTTAATTAAAGTTCGCATTGCAAGTTAATATGTCAGCTCCAGAACCGTATTCCAGCTTCTCATGAAAACTGTGTTCAATGTCCAGTAATCAGGCCTGTTTCTTCACCAGGCCTTCTCCCAAAATGCATAGATCTTTGTTAGTGCCATTGCCCACATATGAGCAGATATGGTCACTATAATGGTCCTCAAGGAGTTGGGCCTGATCCTGCCGGTTGTGGAGCCTCACCTGGTGGGTCTCCAGATTGTTGAGTTGACCTTGTCTCGGATCACAGGGAAAACCCCAAGCTCGGGCCCCGTCAAACATTGACACCACTGTGAGCATTTTGAGGGGCATTAATATTTGATGTGTAGAAGTTGCGTTTACACTTGGGAGCTGGTGCCGATAAATTAATACCAGTAACACAAACTACACGTAGATTTGGGGACTGAGCGCATTTCACTGGTTTTGCTGTTGCTGACTTTAGCTATACTTAAAGTTTTTTATTTTATTGAGATTTGTCAAACATAACATTGGTGGGGGTTGGGAGGTTGAAATTCAATATTAAGGGACAAACCATTAGCTTTTCCATTTCTACATTGTGTTGAGGATTCCAAGCTCCATAGATCTCTGACAAGCATTGAAGTCATTTGGCCGCATGGCCATGCTCCGCAGCCAATTCTATCTAGATATAAGTGGCAGTCGGCTCATGTTGCCCTTACATTATATTTGTAAATGACATGTCATAAGATTTTTCAATGTGGAAAACCCTTTAGGGACAATTTATTTCTACTTTCTGCTGTCTTCTATTTTATAGACATTTTTACCACTGTGCTCTACATTTTAGCCCGTGAAAAATGACTTTAAACATGTCTGTACATCAAATTTAGTTTATAAGGCATCACAATTTTTCAAAGATTTTTATGTTAACCATTGAGTGCTAATCTTGTTGCCATAAATCTAGTCTGGTTTTCCGACTTTTCACCATCCATCATTTTACATCTATCCGTATTTTCTTTATCTCCTTTGAAAATGACACTTGGACATGTGGTGAAGGTTGTAAAAGCATCAGCCATGTAAGTAGAATTAAAAACCTTCAATAGCACTCAACTAGCAGAACCCAACCTTGGTGATCACAGAAAATAATGTGCACAGAAAAAAAGTGGTCTGATCCTGAGATCCCATGCCCCCCTCTCCTCATCACTGGGGGTTCGCTTTGTCCACCAGCAGGGACATCAGAATGAATGGAGCTGTGGCCACCCATGTGCAGCTGCTACTCCATTTGTTTTAATGAGACTGATGGAAATATCCAAGCGTTTGTACTTGGCTATTGTTACATTTGCAAATCACATGCTGGACCAGCAACTGCAGACGTGCACAATAATTGCTCACAGTGCTGGGGCCAAAACAAACTGACAAATAATGAATAGGAAGTCTTTCCCTAAATAAGTAATGAACGAGGGAGAGGGCCCTGCCTGACATGGCAGACTGATTGCGTCGATAGATGCGGGCCTGCACTCGGTCCTGGGACCTAAGTAACCCCACTTGGCCAAACTGATAAAGGACAAAACAATATGAAACTCAGCACTTAGCTTTAGTAGAATAAGCCGCATCACACAGAGCCGTCCAGAGTAAGGAGCAGTGGTCACCACGCTGTCCACGGGAGCCACTAACTGACAGCTCAGACAGCGAGCAAATGACAATTTACAGCCCGTTAGCTTCCTACCCATCCCAGCTAAATACCCACCTAATCATCCACAGATGTGAGCACATTGCGTCACACCTACTAAGCTAGAAGGTGCAGGACCATGTCTAAAACCCGCACGGGACTCAGTCAACCCGACAGCGATCCCAGCACTGCTGCAACAGCTATCTCTGGCAGTCCCACAGGAGATGAAGGGAGCGGAACCGTGCAAGCAGGGCCATAGCTCCATTCCAGCTCCTCTTTAGGGCTTATTCAGATGAGTGCATGCGTTAATATGTTCACCAGCACGGAACGTATATTCACATGAATGAATTTAGGAGATGGCAAGAAGCCGGCTGATACATCCGTGCCAGCTGATCGATCGTTATTTTTGTGATTGAAAATGCCAGTTCACACACTTGTGTGTTGCACCTTTCCCATGGAAAAGAATGGCAATTCAATGTCTAATTATGGCGAGCTGTCTTCTTTTCCCTCCATTGTACGCAGAGTCACTCCCTCCCCCTCCCTTTCTTTTTAGGCTGCTATAGAAGTCTATGGCAACTTTCTTTGTAACACGGACAAAGATAGGGCAAGACGAAGATTTTGCATTGGAAAAAACACATTTGTTTCATCTGAATGAATCTTTTGAATTCGAAGTTTTGAAGTCGGTTTGTCGCATTGTAGTGGCGAGATTATTACGTGTGGAAATGCCTCTGCAAATACATTTGTGTGAAATTAACTGTGTAGGGTGTAGCAAGCCCACAGTGAGAAGGATGGGAGAAATGGGATCCATGTTCTCAAGATTAGTGGGGGTTTTAGCAGTGAGACCCTCACTGATAAGAGTTTTATCACTTATCCTGTGGATAGGTGATAAAAGTAAATCTCTGCACTGTGGTGGTGCTGCAATACAGGATTAAGGAACTGATGCAGCAGGCGGAGTAACCAAAGTTTACAAAATGTATTGATAAACAAATAGTAATAAACAATAATAGTATAGCAATAGTAGTTATGCAATTAAACCTTTCTACTTAGAATCCTCTTAGGAGTTAACCATAACCTGGGCTCGACCCTCAGAGACTTGTACGATATTAGTGTCTGCAGTATGAACCCTATTTCCTATAGCAGGTGTGCTAACACACTGTCATTATTCCTTTCTTCAGTGTGCACACCTATTGTCAGATTGAGGCTAGCCTCACTTACAATATGTTATTTGGGAATACTTATAGGGTAGTCCAGGGTCAGGAATGCTTCTCCACCACGATTTCTGTAGATCCTCATCACTGTCTAGGTGCCCTGCTAATCTGGAGACACAATGCTGGCACTCTCCTGAATCCATACACTAGACAGTATCCAATCACTGTCCTTTCTCAGTATATCCAGCAACGTCCCTTTAAAGGCATAAGCCCCTAATCTCTCTTGGACCAAGCTTCAGCAGCACCTCCAGATCATTCTGCTCAGCACTGTCCACTGACTCAACACAAAAAGTCTCCAGTTTCTAAAAGGTTCCTATTGACTTAAAATGTGCCAAAATTTGGTGCAATTTTTGGCACCAATTATAGTACATCTCCATAGCATTATTTTAAGCCTTTATGGTAACCCCTTACAATAAAACCCTTTAATGGAATTCATTTAAGATGGAGGTGGACTGATTGGACTGGAAGTGTGGCACAGACAGATTCCAGCAGCATCAAATACACAAAAGTTTCAAGCAGGTAAAACGCGCATGTAATACAGGTGTGAGCATCCCAATAGAATTCAATAGGCTTTTACAACAGCATGTAAATATCCGTAAAACATCCGTGTGCAATAGGTGGGCTACATGCGCCTGTGCGAGTGAGCCGCTAGGGCAGAGACACATGAGCGTTAGCACAAATACGTATGCTGCAGTGTATTTGTGCTTGAACACGTTTTAACCCTTTCCAATCCACTGTCTGACCTCTGAAGACATTCTGATTGAAGGCTGTACAGCTCCGATGTCGGAAGACGTCCGGCAGGGTACTCTTACTGTATATTACTGGCCGCTCTGTTGTCGGGGGCCTCTCCAGCATGTCCCATACTGCAGTACTGGCTCTAGCCAGCAGATGGCGCCATTGTGAAATGGCAGTAAGAGAAAGCCCCCTAGGAAACCCTAAATTCAAAATTGGATTGCAAAGGGTTAAAGAGCAAGGTAAACAGCCCGTTGCATGCGTGTCTTCACATACTTCTATATTTTTTGCGAAAACAGGTCCAGTGCAAAACACCCTTTCTGTGGAATGCATGGCTTATTTACCTAGTATAAACCTAGTAAAGTCAAGCTGTCTTATTTTCCTGGCATACCCTCCCTCTTGTGTATTTTCGCACTTACCATAGACTTCTATGGCAGTTTTGCTACACAAAATGCAGGAAAACAGAGCAGGATCTAATTGTTTGCGCGTGCGAAATGAACACGTAAAACGCACTTATGAGAACAAATCCATTGAAATCAATTTTCTGTGTTTAGTGTGCACAGATTTTGTGTTCGCAAACATGGAGGCCCTTAGGCCTCCTTCACATGACCGAAAGTGTTTTTATGTTCACCCGTATAATAGCATGAATTAAGACATGCAGCGATTGACTCCTGAGCTTTATTCACGTATTTTCAGCCATTCACATGGACCACTGCTGCGTATCGGCAAAAAAATATGCAGAAGCGATGAAAACCATTGATCGCTGTAAAATGCTTGGAATGACCAATAATGCTTAATTAGGGCGAGCTGTCTTCTTTTACCAGCGTTGTACATCGGGTAACTCTCTCCCCTCCCTTTTTTCCAGCTTCCATAGAAGTCTATGGGAGCTTGCAGTGTATCACGGCAAAAGATGGGGCAAGAGCTAAGGGGATGAAAACACCATTTGAATATAGCCTTAAAGGGGTTGTCCCGCGCCGAAACGGGTTTTTTATTTTTTTACCCCCCCCCCCCCCCCCCCCGTTCGGCGCGAGACAACCCCCGATGCAGGGGTTAAAAAAACAAACCGGGTAGTACTTACCCGAATCCCGGCGGTCCGGCGTCTTCATACTCACCTGCTGAAGATGGCCGCCGGGATCCTCTCTCTCTGTGGACCGCAGGGCTTCTGTGCGGTCCATTGCCGATTCCAGCCTCCTGATTGGCTGGAATCGGCACGTGACGGGGCGGAGCTATACGGAGCCGGCATTCTGCACGAGCGGCCCCATTGAAGACAGCAGAAGACCCGGACTGCGCAAGCGCGGCTAATTTGGCCATTAGAGGCCGAAAATTAGTCGGCACCATGGAGACGAGGACGCTAGCAACGGAGCAGGTAAGTATAAAACTTTTGATAACTTCTGTATGGCTCATAATTAATGCACGATGTACATTACAAAGTGCATTAATATGGCCATACAGAAGTGTATAGACCCACTTGCTGCCGCGGGACAACCCCTTTAAATTCTAAGAAAATAAACTTGAGACACTCGGAGAAATTTATTAAGACAGAGTTGAGATGGAGAAATGTATTAAAACCAGCATCATTTCAAACACTACTCTTGATATTATTTCCACCGGAGGACGATACATCTTATACTGCTGAGGTAAAATGAAAGCTGCTCTGTGATTGGTTGCTATGGGCATCAATGACTTTCTTTTAGACAGTTTTCATAAATCTGCCCCCTGATCTGGTGTGTATTTCTGGTATCTACCTCAAACCTTGATTTACTGAGCTGCCATTGGCTGCAGCAGTAGATTTACACGGCATCACAGGCTGACAAACAGCAGGGCAGAGACTCGACCCCCTGGTGGGGAACAAGTGGTGAGCTGGGAGAGGTGAGCATCAACGGCTTGATTTTACACCACGGGGGACCCAGTGAGATGCCTTTACATAACTCTTATAACCCTTTAAACTGAGATTGTCCTATGCACAATGCATGACTCTGCCTAAAATTTGTGAAAGTGCCGCCAGAATAACAAAGTCCCATAACTAAGGGCTCCTTCACACGTAAAAATGTACACGCGCAATACGCAGAGGATAGAACAGATTGATATAAATCGGTTCAATCTCATTTCACGACTTTGCGCACATATTTGTCACTTGCGCCAAACAAATAGGACCTGCTGTATTTTTGTCAATTTGCACACCAATGGTCCTCATAGAAGTCTACGGGGGGTGCGCAAATTTGCGCACATGTGCGAAATACACTGCACGTGAAGAAAAGAACACATCTGGAACTCATTAGGCTAAACAGTAATTTAAATCTGAGCGTGTTAATCCGTCGTGCTCTAATGAAAGACGGAGCGCTACTGAACAATTCTCATTGAACGAGCCAATGATGAATCAGCCTGTCTAAACAGGCTGCACGAGAGCAAGCTAACGATGACGTCACCAGCTTGTTTGCTCAGGCTAACGAGAATCATCTGGTCTAAAAATCAGCCTAAGGCCTTAGTCAGACGGGCGTTTTTAGCCGCGATTTGCGCATGCGCATGCGTCCGGCGATTTTATAAAACCATTGCTTTGCAATGGTATCGGACACATGAGCGCTTTTTATGCGCTCGTCCGATAAATTATAGAACAAAAAATCGCAGATCGCACCTATCTGCGATCTGCGATTCCTGTTCTCTTCTTTATATGCACTCAATGGGGCCGGCGGCAGCAGCGCCGACCCCATTGAGAACATATAGAAGACAAATCATTCTTCTCTGCCACAGCTGTAACAGCTGTGGCAGAGAAGAACGATGTTTGCCCATTGAATTCAATGGAGCGGCAATACAGCCGCTCCATTGAAAGCAATGGGCTGCCGGCGTGCGCGGGGTGAATTGTCGGGAAGGGGTTAAATATATAAGCCCTTCCCTGCAATTCATCCTAAAATGTGTTAAAATAAAAAAAAATTGTATACTCACCTTTCCGCTGCAGCCGGAGTCCAGCCGCGGCCGCTGTCAGTTCTCCTGAACTACTTCTCGACACTATTCAGCCGGCGGGGCTTTAAAATCCCCGCCTGCTGAATGATCTGCCTCTGATTGGTCACAGCCCTGACCAATCAGAGGCCAGTTTCACTCACACACCCATTCATGAATTCATGAATGGGTGAGTGACTGCTGCCTCTCAGCGCTGAGCCAATCAGGGGCAGGTCTGACTCACATCCATTCATGAATTCATGAATGGGTGTGAGTGAGGCATGCCTCTGATTGGCTCAGCGCTGAGCCAATCAGGGGGCAGGTCTGACTCACACCCCCTTCACACCCACTGCAGGACGGCCGCGCGGAACTCCGGCTGCCGGGAGAAGGTGAGTATACAATTTTTTTTTATTTTAACACATTTTAGGATGAATTGCAGGGAAGGGCTTATATATTTAAGCCCTTACCGACAATTCATCCCGGGCTCGCCCGCAGCGCATTGCTTTAAATGGAGGCGACTCTATTGCCGTCTCCATTGAATGCAATGCGCTGGACAGCTCCGGCCCGTTTCTAATGAAACGCGGCTAGGAACAGATTTTCGGGCGATTTGCGGGCGACTTGCGCGCACCGGTCACGCGATTTGCGGATGCGCATCCGTCATGCGATCCGCAAATCGCGCGAAAAAACGCCCGTCTAAGGCCTAACACTCCTAACACCTCAGCAAAAGTCAAAACAGGATTGGCACCATGCAAATACCAATTGGGTGGTGCTGCCAATCTGTGCTTGAAGCACATTAGAGCAGATTAGAGCAATGACATTCATCTGCCCTCATTTCTATGGCACCCTTCTCAAATGTAGCGCTTCAGCGCATGGCTATTATAAATACCTACTGTCTGTGATCCGAGGTTTGGAATGTACTCAGCACCTCTTCTACTATTTGTTGACTTCCAAACTATCCTTGATATTTGCAGACTGTCTTTCTCATTTCCCCGTATGTGACTTTGCATGATGATTCTGCAATGAGCCTCCGACTTCTTTATTAACTCATTGTCTATCTTTGTGTTCACCTTGCTTAGAAATTCTAGATACATTGTAAACCTTCGGGTGACATGGATACAGATACTGTAGACCTTGGGTTTCTCTATGAGAAGATTGAAACTAGCTGAATAACAATCATTTACATGATAAGCCACAATCCAGTTGACCATAGAGAAGGACCTGTATGTTCAATGTGGTGTGAAGCATTCTTATGTAGCATCATATACTCTCCTACAGAAGCAAGCCCACGTTTTTTTTAGGTTTGTACAAAATCCTACAGAAATAAGTTGTTGTATGCTTCCTTATAAAATGGTATTCATGTGGTTCTGCACAATATGGTTGTGTCCATAAGGCCAACTACTCCATGGTTCTGGGAATCAGTGGATTATTCTTCAAAGCCCTAATCCTTTGCATATAACCTACGCAACAAAACTTCTTCCTCCTAGGACATTAGTCCATCGATTATCAATGACAGACCCCACAGAAATCCCAAGTATCAATGGCAAGTGCCACTTGAAGATTAAAAATTGTGGTTAAACTCGGTAGCCATTATCTCAGTGTCCCACTGTTCACCCTTAGGCCATAGATCACTTGGGTCTATGGCCAGCAATAGGGCATGACTCTAATGCAGATAGGCACAATCATGTCTGCCTGTGTGACCTCGCTCAGACTACAGATTGGAAGAGGCCTATAGCCCGTACCACTGTGTGCGCCATGAGAACAGGGTTAGGACTCCTTCACACATGCGTTTGCAGTTTCCTTTTGAACTCTGTTTTTTTCCGTTTTGGGGGCAAAAAAACAGCATTCAAATGAAAATAAGTTTTCCGTTTTTTTCCATACTGATCTCAATGGATTTTGAAAAAATAGAATGCTTTCCATTTGATTCCATTCCATTAAGGTTGCGCTTTTCGAGCTTAACAAATAGCGCAATCTGTAGCGCCATTTGTTACGTTTAAAAAAACAGAACGATAATGGAATGGAAACAAAAAAAAAAGCATTGAGTTTTTTTGTTTTTTTTTAACCCATTGAAATTAATAGAGAAAACCAGAAACGCTTATTTTCATTTGATTCCCATTTTTCTGCTCCTAAAACAGAACAGTCAGACATTATAAAAAAAAAAGTAAACACAAGTGTGAATGAGCCCATAGGTGAGTATTTTTACTTTTTTGGTACACAAAATTAGGAACTGTGTTTCAATTACTTTGAGAAACACATGGCAGCCATATTAATGTTGAGGGCCCTATGACAGACTTTTGCATTGGCACAATTATTTAGTGTGTCATTGGCAATTATTACTGTTGGTTGGGGGGTGCACTGCTTTGCAATCTGATTGACACATTAATTTTGGGGAGTATTATTATTGATTGAGTGCTATGTCTCCTGAGTACAATTATTTTTGTTGGCTCTTTGTGGCACTATTACCGTCACTAACTGGTACGGTTATGTTAGGAGTACTAATGCTGCTGATGACTATCTGCTTGCACAATTATTGTTGTATACAGAGTTTTTTGGGCATTATGTATTTGGCACTGAGAGAACTTTTGAAAAGTTCAATTCAGTCGGTTTTGCCGATTTTGGGTGAAAAGTTGGGTTTGATCTGAGTTAGAACTGAACCTCAACGTCACCAATACCCATAAAAGTGTTGTATAACACTGTCTAGTCTTAGAAGCATTGCATAGTAGTTTTAAGTCCCCTCGGAATGTATCTAAGTACTTTTGACCAGTGTTAAAAAGATGAAAAAAGAATAATAAGCAGGAAAAAGAAGAAGCAAAGGAAGTAGAATTTTAGTGGGTTTGCCTAAGAAGAACTGCCCATGGTTCAGGTTCACATCAAGCAGAACTTTTAGCAAAATTTGACCCAAACCAGGGTTTTATTCTTTGAGTTCGCCCAACACTATTTGGCACTATTATACTATCCATATGGCTATATTATTTTTAGGGGGATTATAATGTTGTCGCTGTTATCGGACCACACCCGTACCGATCTGATGACCTCGTTGCCAGGTGCCAAATTGGTAGATTTGGAAGCCCGTGATGAGGAGATTTGCTAGCAATTATCTATCAATAGCATGAAATCACTCCATGTTATGTCAAGACTAGAGATTAGCGAGCACCAAAATGCTCAGGTGCTCGTTACTCGAGTCGAACTTCCCGCGATGCTCGAGGGTTTGTTTCGAGTAACGAACCCCATTGAAGTCAATGGGCGACTGGAGCATTTTTGTATGGGACCTATGCTCCGCTAAAGTTTTCATTTGTGAAAATCTGGGAAATTCAAGAAAGTGATGGGAGCGACACAGAAACGGATAGGGCAGGCGAGGGGCTACATGTTGGGCTGCATCTCAAGTTCCCAGGTCCCACTATTAAGCCACAATAGCGGCAAGAGTGGGCCCCCCCAACAATTTTTACTTCTGAAAAACCCTCATTAGCAAGGCATACCTTAGCTAAGCACCACACTACCTCCAACAAAGCACAATCACTGCCTGCATGACACTCCACTGCCACTTCTCCTGGGTAACATGCTGCCCAACCGCCCATTTCAGTAATAGTAGCAGTCAAGACAGGCCCCAGTAACAATTCCGAATGCAGCCGTATAGGGGGAGCACAGTATTAGTTCCATTTCTGTAATTGTAGCAGTCTAGACAGGCCCCAGTAACATATCACTAGCAGCAGTATAGGGGGAGCACAGTATTAGTTCCATTTCAGTAGTAGTAGCAGTCTAGACAGGCCCAAGTAACATATCACTAACAGCAGTATAGGGGGAGCACAGTATAGGGGGATCATGTAACGGACACAGCAGAGCCAGGAAACAATTATGCGCAAGCCTGTAGTCAGACCTAGGTGCATATGACTGAGCTACTGGAATTCACAGGGCAGAACCAGTCAAGAGGCCAAAGGCCAGTGGTAGGCCTTAAGTATTTTGCTTCAATTTTTTAAAATGGTGAGGTGAAAAACCAGACAGACACCGTATGCAGCGTATATATGTATACTCTTTCCCTCTGGCGGGATGACAGCGATCATGTAACGGACACAGCAGAGCCAGGAAACAATTATGCGCAAGCCTGCTGTAACGCTTAGCTGGGTAATAATGAGCAACTACTACCCCCAGCAGACACGCAGTAAACTGTACACGGTCACAGGCTTAGCTGGGTAATAATGAGCGACTACTACCCCCAGCAGACACGCAGTAAACTGAAGACTTTCACAGGCAGCCCAAATATAGTATTTTTTTCAAATTCTGGGGAAAAAGCCCACTGCCTATATAGCCTGTATATGGATTTCCCTGTTGGAGGATGACTGTGGTTATTGAAAGCACAGTGCAGCCAGAAAAAATTATGAGCAAGGCTGGGTATTAATGAGCGACTACTACCCCCAGGCAGCCCAAAGATTTTTTTTTCCAATTTTTTTAAAAAAGCCCACTGCCTATATAGCCAGTATATCTCTTTCCCTGTACCACTGTCCCTGCCTCACCAGTACTGCCCCTATACTCAGTAAAATGACTGCAGACTGAGGACGCTATGGTCTGCATGCCCGATATACAAAAAAAAAAAAATGTGCAAAACTGCTAAAAGCAGCCTCAACAGTACTGCACACAGTCAGATGTGGCCCTAAGAAGGACCGTTGGGGTTCTTGAAGATGAAGATAACAGCCTAGCACTCTCCCTATAGCAGCTACAGCAGGACGGCACTTTCCCTAATGTCTCTCAGCATGCATCTGTGGCGAGCCGCGGCCGGCCCCAGTTTAGATACTCGGGTGTCACCTGATCTCCCCAGCCACTCACTGCAGGGGGGTGGGATAGGGCTGGAACTTCACAGGAGGAAGTTGTAATGCCTTCCCTGTGTTTCTATTGGCCAGAAAACGGCGCAAACTTTTCTGGGAACAAAATGGAAGTGACTCAAACACCGCGTGGTGCTCGTCTCGAGTAACGAGCATCTCAAGTACCCTAATACTCGAATGAGCATCAAGCTCGGACGAGTACGCTCGCTCATCTCTAGTCAAGACACTTCTCCAGTGAGAATCTCAATGAATTCTACTTTATTATCAACATTGCCAACTCTTATACAGGAAGAAGAGGGCGTATCGAAATGTTGCTTGGTACAAAGATTAGTGTTACGTAGTTTACTGTTACAAAGGTGAAAATACTTATTGATCATAAGACTTATTGACATCTACCAAATATTCTCAAAGCTCTTAAGGCCCGTCTCAGACATAGAAATTACCTAAGTCAGGATATTGCTGTTGCATTAGACAATATTTCTGCAATAGTTGTGTGTCCTCTCTGTTAACATAGCTTAGCCTTATTTAATTTGTCTGTTGACTTCTTATCTTAAAATCCTAGTTCCCGGCACTACAAAGCATAGGTTTTAGTCTTCTATTTAAGGGTCAATAGTCCAATACAAGGTAAGAAACATACACTTATTGCATTCTGAAACTTAACACTTTATATTCCATGACATCAGTATTTCTGCAATACTGCAGTTGAGGGCACTTGGCAGCACAGCAGGCATAGTATTAGGGGTTGCAGTAGGGTGACATTGATAGGGCATTAAGATAGGGAGTTTATGTTGAAAAGTTGGGAAAGATAATTGAAAAGTGAGCAACCTAAGATGTCTGCACAGCGATCTCTGCAGAAACAAATCATGTCAGGAGGTAACATTCAGGGTGGTCTGGGCTGAATGGAGAAGATGAGAAAGGACAATGTCTACAATTAGAAAAGACATCACCACTGAGTCATTGGATGTAAGTGCTGTGTATTTAACCCATGACAGTGTCTGATCAGTAATGTAGCTTTCTTCTATAGTACTCAATTTAATTAAAAAAGTAATATCCTCTCAAGACACTGCAGGAATGGGATTCAGCTGATTGGGGCCGGTTTTTTGATTTGGCTATTAAAATTACAACCGGATTGCAGAATCATTTGTTGGCTAAATCCAGTTCCAATTCTCTAAACCGAAGGGGAAAGCTATAAAATACCAACCTCTTTTGCTCTCCACGTTCCACTCAAGCCTAGTTCTTCTTCCCTTTTCGGTTATTATGTATTTCTATTCACTGTTTCTCTTTTTTATTGAAATGTGGTCCTTCCTAATGATCCACGATACAATAAATAATTGAAAGAGCAGGAAGGTAAGCGGTGTATGCTGGGTTTTTAGTCTAAGCGTCAACACAACCCTATCCCATTATTGGCAAATGTCTATTGTTAAGATGAATATGCCAATAATTAAATGAATTGATTCGACCCATTTGAATTTTGGTGATTTGTGAACAGATTCGTGATTCATGCCATTAGGCTACAAAGGGTGAATTAACGTTTATGAATTATTTTCAGTGAATCAAAGTGAACAATGGGCCAATCAGTTCCCCCATTGTATTCTTTGGACTAGCAGATTGGGCGAATCAGTGAATCTGTTCCCTCATCTGTGCTGATAGCAAGCGTTTAACACACTACTCTTAACAAATACAGTCAGCACACCATACAAATATATGTAACAAGTGACAGGAACAGAACTTTTTGTGACTTTTTTTTTCTCTTTTTCCACAAGTTTTTCTCACATCCACTTGGCAAGCTTTACTGTTTGTAACCAAAGCTGACATGTTCGAAAAAAGGGGCTGAAGGTTTGTATTTCTAATCATCACTAAGCCAAGAAAAGGTATAATTTGCACAGAACCATCTGTTGTGTTTTATTCCCAACTGTTTACATGCAGTGCAAGCCTTTTCTCTCCCAGTTTCTGGGTCATTTAAACATTTTAATGAATTCCTTAAATACCATTATAATGACAATCAATGTTTGTATCCAGAATACAATGGTGCTGCTGAATTAATGGCCGCCGATACAATTCCATCTCCATAGAGATCATTTTTAAGTGACCGTAAGAGATATTTTGCCCACTGGAACAGAGATAATGAGAGGGACAACGTACCTGACACTTTGACACCTGCAGAAATCAATGGTTGCTCCGTTGATCTCAGTTTCTCGTTCACCGCGTGATATAATAATTTTATTTCCACTTATTTTATTTGCAGACAGATCAAGAGATAATAATTCACCATATAGATGTCTCTGACATTCACATCCAGATGTCTAGCTGTCTTGGCACCTGACTGATCAGCATGAATCTTTTCAGCAGTGCCCGAGGGAGGGAATGTATTGCGGTGTACGCCACATTCTGGCTCGCTACCACCTGCTGTGACTGTATCTATTCATATAGTCAGTTGTCTGTTTGCAGAAGCTAGAGCCGTGTGGTTGGAGTCGGAGTGAAGAATAGAGAAATGAAATAATTACTGCACTGATCGGGATTTAAATATGCAGATAAAAATTAGTTGCGGATGAAGTTTAGAGAGAAGGAAAAGAAGAGAGGTAGACGGCAGTAAAGGTGCACGGCACGCCATAGATGTCGCACATTATGGAGTGACAGAGTGCTCAAAGCCATGCAGTCAGCAAAATGCTAATCACGTCCCCGATGGACCATAACAGTGGAAAGTAAACCATAGAGCGGAAGAAAGAAGTGAGAAGAGAGGGAAGATGCAGGAGGGACATAAAAAGCTCTGTAGGGGATGGAAAGGCTACACTACACATCCAATGAATTATGAAGGAACCAGAATTGGGAATTAATTTATTTCTCAAGGCACAGGAGATGGAAAACGACACATTGGGTACAAGGTTCAGGCTTGGAAATAGTGTGATTGCCATAGTTATTGACAGCGATGGAAATGTTTGGGATAGGGTCAGTAGTGCCCTACGGCCAAGACTAGATTGAGTTGTAGCTCAATTTTTTTTTTAAGTTCATATGAGATTCATGAAGAGAAGTTGAATAGATCCAACGATAGTGGGCATGTGTGTGTTCAGATACCGTTTAGGTCATAGCTGACAACACAGAAAACGTTATAGAAAGCAAAGGTGTCTCATGCAGATATTAACACCCTGTAAGAGGAGAACTTTTTCACATACTCTTTTTTTTCAGACTGACCTTGTAAGAGGGCTCAGGGTTTTCTTAATCCTCCCAAGGCACTGGAAAGTTGGTCTGGGGTGTAGTGGAGCTGTTGTGGCTTCAGAATTGGAAATGTCAGACCCAACTTCTTCAAGCACACTATTGTGCCCTTGTCCTTGTAAGTAGGCAAGGGTACTAGTAGGGACTTGTGTCCCAGCTCCAATTCAGAAGAGGGCTCTTGTTCAGGAGAGGGCTTGGTGCGAAAATAAGCTCGGTTGGTGGCCATAACTGGGAGACACCATGAGTACCGACAATACAACTCAGGAGCTGACATCCTGCAACAAGCAAACCTTAATAAAGTAGTGCAGAAGGGAGATGGCACATCTCATTGGACATAGTAGAGTAGAGACCGCGGCTCAGTGGAATCTCAGGTGGTGCTCAGCAAATTAGGCAGGCATAGACTTTAAAGTTGAGGAATGAAAACTTGGCACTCACCAAGGTAAAGTAAATTAAAATGCAGCAAAAATATTTATTCCATATGGGGAAACAAGGTACAGGGGGGGGACCCTGCCAACTCCAGCCCTCTTCTATTTACTTCGGCTGCAGCGGTCATGTGGGTTGTTTACCAACATGACAACTGCAGCCAATAGGAGGCTGGACAAGGATGTCATCAGTGACGTCCTATAAACCTGCCTCCAGGCTTCTACATTAGAAGCCCTCATGACAGGTTTATGGGATATCACCAGGCCTTCTAGATGCAGTGGCGGATGCCAAAGCGCCATGTTAAGTATATTACTGCTACATAGTTTTGGGCTCAAGGGGCCCAAAACTATATAACACAAAACTTGGAAAACCCCTTTAACAGTTAAACTTATAAAAGCTCCTGTTCCCTGGTAAAATATCATTGCAAATCCAAGTTAGCGGTACTTATGTGTAGTAACTGCCCGTATATTGGGATTGAGCAAGTCCTTACCCGGTTACCAGGATTGGAGTCTGTCTGTCTTCCGTGAGGAACTGGCATAATCGAGCCGGAGGGAGGGGAACAAGGAGGTAGCAGTCTCTGAAACTCTTCCTAGACAAAGTCCCTTCTCTCTGAGGAGTTCAAGCCGGTAGCATTATCCAAGAGACTATCTTCAGCTCCTCACGCAACAGCATAGTTACTTGCTCTGACTACTTCCTGTTACTTTCCAGCTCAGAGACTCGTTCCTCATCTTCCCCCTTCTTAAAGCCATAGACACAACACAGTATTATAACAGTACACACAGCATTCTTATACCAAAGGAAGTTCCCTCTTACAACCTTACGAATCATGAAAACATTAACTGAGCTGACTCGTATCAGCAGGGAACAAGGTCCTTCCATCTAAAGGCTCAACAAAATAAAACACCCAACAAAACAAAAAGCAAAAATAACAGTAAAGGGGGTTTCATGCACAGCTTTTTTAGAAAAAAAAATCACACTTTATCGTATACAGGTATTTTTTGGAGCCAAAACTAGTAGTGGATTCTAAAGGAATGAGAAACAGAAAGGAATGTCTTCTACTTCTTCATCCTTCTGCATTCACTTCTGGTTTTGGCTCAAAAACTGCATCAAAAGTTGCATTGACATTTTTCCAAAAACAGCTGATTAAAGCCACCCTAAGGCCTTAGTCAGAAGAGCGTTTTTTCGCGCGATTTGCGGATCGCATGACGGATGCGCATCCGCAAATCGCGTGACCGGTGCGCGCAAGTCGCCCGCAAATCGCCCGAAAATCTGCTCCTAGCCGCGTTTCATTAGAAACGGGCCGGAGCTGTCCAGCGCATTGCATTCAATGGAGACGGCAATAGAGCCACCTCCATTTAAAGCAATGCGCTGCGGGCGAGCCCGGGATGAATTGTCGGTAAGAGCTTAAATATATAAGCGCTTCCCTGCAATTCATCCTAAAATGTGTTAAAATAAAAAAAAAATTGTATACTCACCTTCTCCCGGCAGCCGGAGCTCCGTGAGGCCGTCCTGCAGTGGGTGTGAAGGGGGTGTGAATTCATGAATGGATGTGAGTCAGACCTGCCCCTGATTGGCTCAGCGCTGAGAGGCAGCAGTCACTCACCCATTCATGAATTCATGAATGGGTGTGTGAGTGAAACCGGCCTCTGATTGGTCAGGGCTGTGACCAATCAGAGGCAGATCATTCAGCAGGCGGGGATTTTAAAGCCCTGCCGGCTGAATAGTGCCGAGAAGCAGTTCAGGAGAACTGACAGCGGCTGCGGCTGGACTCCGGCTGCAGCGGAAAGGTGAGTATACAATTTTTTTTTATTTTAACACATTTTAGGATGAATTGCCGGGAAGGGCTTATATATTTAACCCCTTCCCGACAATTCACCCCGCGCACGCCGGCAGCCCATTGCTCTCAATGGAGCGGCTGTATTGCCGCTCCATTGAATTCAATGGGCAAACATCGTTCTTCTCTGCCACAGCTGTTACAGCTGTGGCAGAGAAGAATGATTTGTCTTCTATATGTTCTCAATGGGGTCGGCGCTGCTGCTGCCGGCCCCATTGAGCGCATATACAGAAGAGAACAGGAATCGCAGATCGCAGATAGGTGCGATCTGCGATTTTTGTTCTATAATTTATCGGACGAGCGCATAAAAAGCGCTCATGTGTCCGATACCATTGCAAAGCAATGGTTTTATAAAATCGCCGGACGCATGCGCAAATCGCGGCTAAAAACGCCCGTCTGACTAAGGCCTGAAAGCGCAATCTTCAGCGAAAAGCATTCGCGCCGTGAACAAGGCGCTCTTCTGCACGCATCGGCACATTTTACTGTACTTTTTTGTGCACGCATGTTCACATGGGCATGGGACAAACCCCATCATGATTTAAAAGGCTATTTTGCATAATAAGGTCAATATATTTTCCTTTTTTCATGGAATTGCGCAGTGAATGGCGCATTTCTGCCTCTTCCATAGACTTCTATGGGAACCCTTGGTGTGCAAATGCGCACAAAAATAGAACATGTCTCTTTTTTTGAGGTGGGAGGGGAGAATGAATGTAAAATGAAATTAAATTAAAAGCAATGGGTTCTATTCTCTGCCTATTGCATGTGCAAGTTTTGCGCACGCAAATATGTCCATGTGAAGCCGCACTAAATCTAACTTATAACATGTTAATTTCATCACAAAATTCTGACATATTGTACCTTTGAGGGTTTTCCTCATTCTTTAGTAATTCAGCTTTCCCAATTATCTCCTGTGTTGGCTCCAAATTATAGTTTTTTAGTTCTTTGAAAAGCCTGCAAATAATTATAACTTTGCTCTTACATCTTATCATTTACTTTCGTTTCCATAAAAATAAGTGCAAATCTTGTAAATGTTAAAGTAATGTGATTATTTTGTTTGATTTTGTTTCATAGAATGGTAGAGTGGTTGAATTGGAAGGGACCTCCAGGGCCATCTGGTCCAACTCCCTGCTCAGTTTAATAAGTACATTTAAAGATTTTTCCAAATCTCTCTAAATGCCGATTGTACATAAAGTACAACATTTCTTTGGAAATGGGAAGGAGGTCAAACAAGTGTAATATAACAGGGCAGTCTGCTGTATGGTCAGTAGATTCCCTATAGCCCCTTCAGTGCATGTAAATCTGTACACAAATGGTAGTAACTCAACAGACAATTAAAAGTGTCACTTATTGAAACCTAATCAATTATTTATTTTAGTGAAACCTGAACCCAGTCATGCTTTTGTCATATATGAAGCATTGTCATATTGTTGTAAAACGCAGAGTTGCTGCTGTATTGTCAACATAAGGGGAGTCTGAGTCCTGGCGAGGACAGCTGGGGTAGGAGTAGCACAGTTGGAAAGGGAGTAGGAACAGGAAAACAAAAGGCAAAACAGAACTGTAAGCCTGTAAAGGTAAAGCCTTCTCAGATAGGGGCAGAGGGCGTGAGTTCAACAAATCAAGGGCACCTAGTGTAAGAAACAACTAGTTAAATGGAGAACAGAGACTGCTCCTGGGAGTGCTGCTAAACTATAGAGTCCGTTCTTGGTAGAGATGTTGCCATATCCAGAAGCTGACAGCATTCAGAGTTTGCAATAAATATAAGCAGTTGATTGCAACCACTTCCTCAGTGGTTTTGTCGCTGCCAGACTACATTATTACATTATACATATATGGTAACTATAAAAGAAATGGACACTTTCAATGTTTTAAAGAAATCAAAATATTATTGATATCATATTATAACTAAGTTACAAACGATCTTCTGTAACAGAACTTTTCTCTTTGGATAAACTGTTCTGAAATTTCTTGCCCCACAGGTAGTCACATGTGAGTAATGCTCACATCACAAAAGTTACAGTCGAAAAAACTTTCATCCCAACTCTATGCAACTTTACATAATTAATAAAGCCTTTCTGGTCTAAAGTAACCAAACTGATTGAAACTATATGCTCCTAAAATATATCCCAAATTAACATAGTAACATAGTATGTAAGGCCAAAAAAAAGACATATGTCTATCTAGTTCAGCCTATTACCCCCATCAACCCTCCAATGTTGATCCACAGAAGGCAAAAAACTCCAATGAGGTAAAAGCCATTTTTCACCATTTAAGGGAAAAAAATTCCTTCCCAACTCCAGTCTGAATAATCCTGGATTACAATCCTTCTGAATTTATTAGTGATTATAACATATAGAATTGTATCGCTCAAGAGATTAGTTCAGGCCCCAATGGCTGCAAATTTTGCCAAAGGAGAGCTTGAATGCTCTTCAGACACTACAAAACCTGGCTCGTATAGGGATTGAACCCATGACCTTGGCTTTATTAGCACCACGCTCTAACACAACTGAGCTAATTGGCCATATATGCACAATACTCTTGACTAACAAATTAGACCCCAGCGAGAACTGAATGTACAATCCCTGGTTTACAAGACCAGTCCTCTGACCCCTGAGCTTTAAAGCTATTGGTCTTTCTAAACCTGGGGCTTGTGCTCTCAATTGATCTTTGCAGTGAAAGCCATGATATCACTCTATTGGCGCAGTATGGACATTCCACCTATGGCCCACTTTATTAAAAAAGTGTCCCAAATAGCCAGATTAGAAGAACTCGGTGCTCTAGAAAGTGGCACACATTTCAACTTTAAAATGACCTGGATCTCATGGCTCTCTTTTAGGGCTCATTCACACGTGGAGCTAGGCGTACAAAAATCACACGCTTAAAAAACACGTGGATATTATAACCAATGGTTTTTCCATAAAAAAAACATTGGTTCTAATAGCCACGTGTTTTTTTTTTAAACTCGTTTTATTGAAAACTCTGTAATTTGTACAATAAATGAATAAAGAACTTTGATTACATCATAGGCTCACTACAATCATGTTAACAATACTTTAGTACGTTACATTAACACATACGGTTGTTGAATACTTTATGACAATGTAGTTTCTCGTAGTGCCAGTAAAGGGTGTGGTTCTTTGTTAGTTTCACTGGGCGTTTATAGGCATAGATGTCCTTAGCAGGTTTTGGAACTGATCCTGTATGAACACTGTACCCGTCGACCCACACCATCTTTCCCACACCTTGTTAAATTTTTCTGGACATTTTCTATTTTTGTAGACTATTTTTTCATATGGCAGAATGATATTAATAATATTTTGCCATTTTGAAAGTGTCGGAGGGCGTCTATCCATCCAGCGCAGGGCTATTGCTTTGCGGGCATAAAATAATACTTTAGTAAGAAATATCCTGTCATGGTACTGCCATTGTTCTTCGTCTAGAATACCTAGCAGACACACTGCGGGGTCGTGCGGTACCGGTATCCCTAGTATTTGTGTTAAGAACTCTATTACCTCTCCCCAGTATGCTTGAATGTCTGCACGATTCCATATTAGGTGATTAAAGTTTGCATTAGGTACTCTGCACCGGTGACAATGGTTGGTGGTTATCCTATTCATTTTATGAAGTCTGGTCGGTGTTAAGTAGCACTGGTGTAGGATGTATAGTACTAGTTTGTTGTTTGCGGCCGGTGATACCGTGGTGTATGTGGACATCGCGGTTTCCCAGTCCTCATTAGTGAGGGTGTGAATGAGTTCTCTCCATCTCTGCACTACTGTCATTGGCGTATCAGGGATTTTAGCTTTCAGTAGATGGGTGTACAACACCGATATCAGGCCCTTAGGTCCTTGAGTTTGCAGTATGCCTATTAGTGGGTAATGGGAGAATGTTTGTCTAGGCCCTGGGAATTGTGCAGTCAGCGCGTGTCAGAGTTGTAGATATCTAAAGAAGCCCGCTCTTGGGATTTGGTATAGTTGCTGTAGTTGTTCAAAGGAGACCAGTGTTTGGTCGACGTATGCGTGCTCTAGTGTGGTGATTCCTAAGTTTATCCAGAATTGCTTGTCTGGTAGGTTCATCAAATGCGGCAACGCTCTGTTGTCCCACAGGGGGGTCTCCAGAGGGGTGTCATCCTGTCCAGTTAGTGATTTGCATATCTGCCACACTTTTACTGCAAGTCTGTGGATGGGTAGCATTTGTTTAGTCATCAGTCCTGGTTTTTCCAGGAGGATCCAGAGCGATGTTTCCATGAGGAAATACATCAGGTGGTGCTCAGAGTTAGGGAGAGGCGCACCCGATAGCCAGCGGCAGAGACACCTAACCTGTCCCGCCAGGTAATAGAGTTTAAAATCTGGTAGCGCCATGCCCGCCATCTCCTTGGGGCGCTGTAGGGTGTCTAAACGGAGCTTGGCTCTAGAGTTTCCCCATATGAATGATGTTATTAAGGAGTTAGTTTTTTTGAAGAATTTCTGTGGTATAGTTATCTCTGCGTGCTCTAGGCAGTATAAATATTTGGGGAGTATTATCATTTTTATGAGGTTTATCCTTCCCCCCAATGATAATGGCAGGGAGCTCCAGCCTTTTAATTTTTGCTGCAGGGTTGTCAGTAGGGAAGTAATGTTTAACTCGAGGCTCTGGGTATGGTCCCTGGTGATGTGTATTCCAAGATATTTGAATTCGGGGGTGATTTGTAGCTTACAGAATATGTCCCCCATCTGCCATCCCTCTGGTCTTAGAGGCATAAAAGCGGATTTCTGCCAGTTGATACATAGGCCCGAGAAATTCCCAAATTTATCTATTAGAGAAATGGCTAGCGGTAGGGTATCTCTAGGGTCTGACATATATAATATTATGTCGTCTGCGTATAGGCCTATTCTGTCCTGTCTGGGCCCTATCTGGATGCCTTTATATGAGGTGTGCTGTCGGATTCTCAGGGCTAGGGGTTCAATTGCAATTGCAAATAGAAGGGGGGAAAGTGGGCATCCCTGTCGGGTCCCCCTGTGAAGTGGAAAGGAGGCGGAGGCCAGACCATTTACCGTTACCCTAGCGGTCGGTGCTTTATATAGAATAGAGATTAGAGATGAGCGAACACCAAAATGTTCGGGTGTTCGTTATTCGTAACGAACTTCCCATGATGCTCGAGGGTTCGTTTCGAACAACGAACCCCATTGAAGTCAATGGGCGACCAGAACATTTTTGTATTTCGCCGATGCTCGCTAAGGTTTTCATGTGTGAAAATCTGGGCAATTCAGGAAAGTGATGGGAATGACACAGTGACGGATAGGGCAGGCGAGGGGCTACATGTTGGGCTGCATCCTAAGTTCCCAGGTCCCACTATTAAGCCACAATAGCGGCAAGAGTGGGCCCCCCCCCCCCCCTCCCAACAACTTTTAATTCTGAAAAGCGCTCATTAGCATGGCATACCTTTGCTAAGCACCACACTACCTCCAACAAAGCACAATCACTGCCTGCATGACACTCCACTGACACTTCTCCTGAGTTACATGCTGCCCAACCGCACCCCCTCCCCCCCACAGCGCACACCAAACTGTCCCTGCGCAGCCTTCAGCTGCCCTTATGCCACACCACCCTCATGTCTATTTAGAAGTGCGTCTGCCACGACGAGGGACCGCAGGCACACACTGCACAGGGTTGGCACGGCTAGGTAGCGACCCTCTTTAATAGGGGCGGGGCGATAGCCCACAATGCTGTACAGAAGCAATGAGAAATACAATCCTGTGCCACCGCCATCAGGAGCTGCACACGTGGGCATAGCAATGGGGAACCTATGTGCCACACACTATTCATTCTGTCAAGGTGTCTGCATGCCCCAGTCAGACTGGTTATATGCACCTTAACAGTAACCGCGTTGGTGGTAATGTGGTGGTGACTGCGGACCTAGTACCACGGTTGTATTTTGTTGGTTTTCGGAATGTGGCCAGGATTAAGTGGGCCGTGGCGGGGGGATGGTGGGGGGGCTCTCTTGTAGTGTCGGTAAAGGTGAAATTCTTGGACTGCCACCAGACGAACCAATGCAAAGGCATTTGCCAACAATGTTTTCCCTGTTGGAGGAGGAGGGGGATGTTTTTGAGGCACTACGTGTCCTCTCCACGTGTCCGTTCCATGTAAGCAATAGTAGCACTCAAGACAGGCCCCAGTAACAATTCTGAAGCAGCAGTATAGCGGGAGCGCAGTCTTCGTTCCATGTAAGCAATAGTAGCACTCAAGACAGGCCCCAGTAACAATTCTGAAGCAGCAGTATAGCGGGAGCGCAGTCTTCGTTCCATGTAAGCAATAGTAGCACTCAAGACAGGCCCCAGTAACAATTCTGAAGCAGCAGTATAGCGGGAGCGCAGTCTTCGTTCCATGTAAGCAATAGTAGCACTCAAGACAGGCCCCAGTAACAATTCTGAAGCAGCAGTATAGCGGGAGCGCAGTCTTCGTTCCATGTAAGCAATAGTAGCACTCAAGACAGGCCCCAGTAACAATTCTGAAGCAGCAGTATAGCGGGAGCGCAGTCTTAGTTCCATTTCAGTAGCCTTAGTATAGCCAAGGCACAAGTGACATTTATGTAGCTAAAGTGTAGGCCAACCCCACACACCTTTCTGTACCATGAGTGCAGGCGAAGAACATAGAAATTACTATGATTACACTGTAGGTGAGGGCCCCAAAAAATTGGTGTACCAACAGTACTAATGTACCTCAGTAAAAATTGGCCATGCCCAACCAAGATGGCAGGTGAATCGCTTTGGTTAATGTGGCTTAAGTGGTAACTAGGCCTGGAGGCAGCCCAGTGTAACGAAAAATTGGTTCAAGTTAAAGTTCCAACGCTTTTAAGCTAATTGAAACTTATAAAAATTGTTCTGAAAAATTATTTGAGTGAGCCTTGTGGCCCTAAGAAAAATTGCCCGTTCAGCGTGATTACGTGAGGTTTCAGGAGGAGGAGCAGGAGGAGGAGGAGGAGGAATATTAGACACAGATTGATGAAGCAGAAATGTCCCCGTTTTGGATGGTGAGAGAGAACGTAGCTTCCATCCGCGGGTGCAGCCTACGTATTGCTTACGTATCGCTGCTGTCCGCTGGTGGAGAACAGAAGTCTGGGGAAATCCAGCCTTTGTTCATCTTGATGAGTGTTAGCCTGTCGGCACTGTCGGTTGACAAGCGGCTACGCTTATCTGTGATGATTCCCCCAGCCGCACTAAACACCCTCTCCGACAAGACGCTAGCCGCAGGACAAGCAAGCACCTCCAGGGCATACAGCGCTAGTTCAGGCCACATGTCCAGCTTCGACACCCAGTAGTTGTAGGGGGCAGAGGCGTCACCAAGGATGGTCGTGCGATCCGCTACGTACTCCCTCACCATCCTTTTACAGTGCTCCCGCCGACTCAGCCGTGACTGGGGAGCGGTGACACAGTCTTGGTGGGGAGCCATAAAGCTGGCCAGGCCCTTAAAGACTGTTGCACTGCCTGGGATGTACATGCTGCTCGATCTACGCACATCCCCTGCTACCTTGCCCTCGGTACTGCGCCTTCTGCCACTAGCGCTGTCGGCTGGGAATTTTACCATCAGCTTGTCCGCAAGGGTCCTGTGGTATAGCAACACTCTCGAACCCCTTTCCTCTTCGGGAATCAGAGTGGGCAGGTTCTCCTTATACCGTGGATCGAGCAGTGTGTACACCCAGTAATCCGTCGTGGCCAGAATGCGTGCAACGCGAGGGTCACGAGAAAGGCATCCTAACATGAAGTCAGCCATGTGTGCCAGGGTACCTGTACGCAACACATGGCTGTCTTCACTAGGAAGATCACTATCAGGATCCTCCTCCTCCTCCTCCTCCTCCTCAGGCCATACACGCTGAAAGGATGACAGGCAATCAGCCGGTGTACCGTCAGCAGCGGGCCAAGCTGTCTCTTCCCCCTCCTCCTCATCCTCCTCATGCTCCTCCTCCTCCTCCTGTACGCGCTGAGAAATAGACAGGAGGGTGCCCTGACTATCCAGCGGCATACTGTCTTCCCCCGCCCCCGTTTCCGAGCGCAAAGCAGCTGCCTTTATGGTTTGCAGGGAATTTCTCAAGATGCATAGCAGAGGAATGGTGACGCTAATGATTGTAGCATCGCCGCTCACCACCTGGATAGACTCCTCAAAATTACCAAGGACATGGCAGATGTCTGCCAACCAGGCCCACTCTTCTGAAAGGAATTGAGGAGGCTGACTCCCACTGCGCCGCCCATGTTGGAGTTGGTATTCGACTATAGCTCTACGTTGTTCATAGAGCCTGACCAACATGTGGAGCGTAGAGTTCCACCGTGTGGGCACGTCGCACAGCAGTCGGTGCACTGGCAGCTTAAAGTGATGTTGCAGGGTGCGCAGGGTGGCAGCGTCCGTGTGGGACTTGCGGAAATGTGCGCAGAGCCGGCGCGCCTTTACAAGCAGGTCTGACAAGTGTGGGTAGCTTTTCAGAAAGCGCTGAACCACCAAATTAAAGACGTGGGCCAGGCATGGCACGTGCGTGAGGCTGCCGAGCTGCAGAGCCGCTACCAGGTTACGCCCGTTGTCACACACGACCATGCCCGGTTGGAGGCTCAGCGGCGCAAGCCAGCGGTCGGTCTGCTGTGTCAGACCCTGCAGCAGTTCGTGGGCCGTGTGCCTCTTATCGCCTAAGCTGAGTAGTTTCAGCACGGCCTGCTGACGCTTGCCCACCGCTGTACTGCCACACCGCGCGACACCGACTGCTGGCGACATGCTGCTGCTAACACATCTTGATTGTGAGACAGAGGAGGAGGAGGAGGAGGAGGAGGGTGCTTTAGTGGAGGAAGCATACACCTCCGCAGATACCAGCACCGAGCTGGGGCCCGCAATTCTGGGGGTGGGTAGGACGTGAGCGGTCCCAGGCTCTGACTCTGTCCCAGCCTCCACTAAATTCACCCAATGTGCCGTCAGGGAGATGTAGTGGCCCTGCCCGCCTGTGCTTGTCCACGTGTCCGTAGTTAAGTGGACCGTGGCAGTAACCGCGTTGGTGAGGGCGCGCACAATGTTGCGGGAGACGTGGTCGTGCAGGGCTGGGACGGCACATCGGGAAAAGTAGTGGCGACTGGGAACTGAGTAGCGCGGGGCCGCCGCCTCCATGATACTTTTGAAGGACTCAGTTTCCACAACCCTATACGGCAGCATCTCAAGGCTGATGAATTTTGCTATGCGGACGGTTAACGTTTGAGCGTGCGGGTGCGTGGCGGCGTACTTGCGCTCGAACACTTGCGCAAGCGACGGCTGAACGGTGCGCTGAACTACACTGCTGGATGGGGCCGAGGACAGCGGAGATGAGGGTGTGGGTGCAGGCCATGAGGCGGTAGTGCCTGTGTCCTGAGAGGGGGGTTGCATCTCAGTGGCAGGTTGGGGCACAGGGGGAGAGGCAGGGGTGCAAACCGGAGGCGGTGAACGGCCTTTGTCCCACCTTGCGGGGTGCTTGGCCATCATATGTCTGCGCATGGTGGTGGTGGTGAGGCTGTTGGTGTTGGCTCCCCGGCTGAGCTTTGCGCGACAAAGGTTGCACACCACTGTTCGTCGGTCGTCAGGCGTCTCTGTGAAAAACTGCCAGACCTTAGAGCACCTCGGCCTCCGCAGGGTGGCATGGCGCGAGGGGGCGCTTTGGGAAACACTTGGTGGATTATTCGGTCTGGCCCTGCCTCTACCCCTGGCCACTGCACTGCCTCTTGCAACCTGCCCTGCTGATGCCCTTGACTCCCCCTCTGAAGACCTGTCCTCCTGAGTAAGCGTTGCACACCAGGTGGGGTCAGTCACCTCATCGTCCTGCTGCTCTTCCTCCGAATCCTCTGTGCGCTGCTCCCTGGGACTTACTGCCCTTACTACTACCTCACTGCAAGACAACTGTGTCTGATCGTCATCGTCCTCCTCACCCACAGAAAGTTGTTGAGACAGTTGGCGGAAGTCCCCAGCCTCTTCCCCCGGACCCCGGGAACTTTCGAATGGTTGGGCATCAGTGACGATAAACTCCTCTGGTGGGAGAGGAACCGCTGCTGCCCAATCTAAGCAGGGGCCCGAGAACAGTTCCTGGGAGTGCTCCCGCTCCTGAGCAGGTGTTATTGTAGTGGAGTGAGGAGGCTGGGAGGAAGGAGGAGCAGCAGACAGAGGATTCGGATTGGCAGCAGTGGACGGCGCAGAACTGCGGGTAGACGATAGGTTGCTCGAAGCACTTTCTGCCATCCAGGACAGGACCTGCTCACACTGCTCATTTTCTAATAACCGTCTCCCGCGTGGACCCATTAATTGGGCGATGAATGTGGGGACGCCAGAAACGTGCCTCTCTCCTAATCGCGCAGCAGTCGGCTGCGACACACCTGGATCAGGAGCTTGGCCTGTGCCCACACCCTGACTTGGCCCTCCGCGTCCTCGGCCGCGTCCACGTCCTCTAGGCCTACCCCTACCCCTCAGCATGCTGTATTACCAGTGATTTGATTTCACAGGCAGGAAATAAATTGGCGCAAGACTGCAGGCCAAATATAATTTTTGCCCTTTTTGGAAAACGAAAGGCCCCACTGCCTCTAGTGAATGAATTATCTAAGTTTAATAACTGTGCTGTGTCCCTGCTTATGTGTCACAGAACGTGAGGGTAGCAGAGTTATTATAACTCTTGGAGAGCAGGTATTTTTTTCCCAATTAAGGAAAGCAAATGGCGAAGCCAGCAGTAAAGCGTAGCTGGGTGCGTATGATTTAGCACTGTTCTTCACGCAGCTCACACGTCTCCACCGCCCGTAAGGACGGACAGAGGCTGGACAAATAGATTTGTTTTCAGTTTTTTCCCACCAACAGGCAGCACTGCGTATATTCAATGAACATGAGAAGTTTAATAACTGTGCTGTGTCCCTGCTTATGTGTCACAGAACGTGAGGGTAGCAGAGTTATTATAACTCTGGCAGAGCAGGTATTTTTTTCCCAATTAAGGAAAGCAAATGGCGAAGCCAGCAGTAAAGCGTAGCTGGGTGCGTATGATTTAGCACTGTTCTTCACGCAGCTCACACGTCTCCACCGCCCGTAAGGACGGACAGAGGCTGGACAAATAGATTTGTTTTCAGTTTTTTCCCACCAACAGGCAGCACTGCGTATATTCAATGAACATGAGAAGTTTAATAACTGTGCTGTGTCCCTGCTTATGTGTCACAGAACGTGAGGGTAGCAGAGTTATTATAACTCTGGCAGAGCAGGTATTTTTTTTCCCAATTAAGGAAAGCAAATGGCGAAGCCAGCAGTAAAGCGTAGCTGGGTGCGTATGATTTAGCAATGTTTTTCACGCAGCTCACACGTGTCCACAGGCGTAAGGACGGACAGAGGCTGGACAAATAGATTTGTTTTCAGTTTTTTCCCACCAACAGGCAGCACTGCGTATATTCAATGAACATGAGAAGTTTAATAACTGTGCTGTGTCCCTGCTTATGTGTCACAGAACGTGAGGGTAGCAGAGTTATTATAACTCTGGCAGAGCAGGTATTTTTTTCCCAATTAAGGAAAGCAAATGGCGAAGCCAGCAGTAAAGCGTAGCTGGGTGCGTATGATTTAGCAATGTTTTTCACGCAGCTCACACGTCTCCACAGGCGTAAGGACGGACAGAGGCTGGACAAATAGATTTGTTTTCAGTTTTTTCCCACCAACAGGCAGCACTGCGTATATTCTATGAATAATAACTGTGTTGTGGCCCTGCCTATACAATTCTTTCCCTGCAGTATCAATGGAGGGTGGAATGCTCTGCAGAGGCGATTTTGAGAAGCCCCAAAAAAATGCAGCACAGCTAACAGCAGCCTGGACAGTACTGCACACGGATAAATATGGCCCTAGAAAGGACCGTTGAGGTTCTTGAAGGCTACACTCACTCCTAACACTCTCCCTGCCTATGCAGCACTTCTGTCCCTAATGCCAGGTGCAACGGTCTGCAGAGCCGATTTTGAGAAAAAAAAAATCCCACTGCTAACAGCAGCCAACACACAGCTATCAGTGGCCCTAATAAGGACCTTTGGGGGGTCTTGAAGCCTACACTAACTACCAATTCTTTCCCTACAGCAGCTCCGGTATAAACAGCACTGTCCCTCATCTAACTCACACCGCATCTGAGGCGAGCCGCGGGAGGGGCCGACTTTTATATTAGGCGAACACCTGATCTCGCCAGCCACTCACAGCAGGGGGGTGGTATAGGGCTTAAACGTTGCAGGGGGAAGTTGTAATGCCTTCCCTGTCTTTCAATTGGCCAGAAAAGCGCGCTAACGTCTCAGGGAAGGAAGTGAAAGTAACCAGAACACCGCATGGTGTTCGTTACGAATAACGAACATCCCGAACACCCTAATATTCGCACGAATATCAAGCTCGGACGAACGCGTTCGCTCATCTCTAATAGAGATCCATTTTATAAATGTGTCTCCGAACCCAAATTTCCGTAGAACTTCTATCAGATATAGCCACTCAACTGAGTCGAATGCCTTAGCTGCATCTAATGAGGCCAGGGCCCAGTCTGACCTCCACCTCCACCCCACCTGTGTGATTACCTGTGTTCTTCTGATATTATCCGATGTTGATTTTCCAGGAATAAAGCCTGATTGGTCGGGGTGTATGATTTCCTCTATGATTTGGTTTAGACGGGAAGCCAGTATTTTAGTAAGGATTTTGTAGTCTGTATTTAATAAGGAAATAGGCCTATACGAGCCGCATTCCTCTGGGTTTTTGTCCGGTTTTAGGATAAGAACTATGTTGGCCTCTAGCAACGATTCTGGGAGATGACTTTTATCAAATATGTGTTTATATAGGGAGAACAAATGTGGTATTATTTCTTTTTTGTAGTGTTGGTAGATTTCCACCGGCAGCCCGTCCGGGCCCGGAGTTTTATTGTTTGCCATTTCATTTATTGCTTCTTCAATCTCTTCCTTTGTAATGGGAGAGTCTAATAAGGATTTATAATTATCTTGCATTTCTGGGAATATTATGCCGGTTAGGTAGGTCTCCAGTTCTGCAAGAGAGTAGTTGGCTCGTGATTGATATAAGTCGTCGTAGAATTGTTGAAATCTATCTAGGATTTCTTTCAGGTCTGTAAGCATTATTCCCTCAATTGATTTAATTCTCAGTATGGATGGGGGGGCGGTCTCCTGTCGCGTCATATAGGCAAGTAATTTGCTGGACTGATTTCCCAATTCAAAAAAGGATTGTCGGGTAAAGAAAAGGTTCCTCTGGGCTTTCTCTTTTAAATATAGTAAGTAGTCTCTGCCTATCTGGAGCCATTTGTCTCTTTTAGTATCTGTAGGGTCAGCTACAAATTCTCTTTCTAGTTGTTGGCATTGTTCTGCTAAAAGTTTACCTTCTCGTGCCGTGGCTCTTTTAACAAAGGAGATTGAGGATCTAAAACAACCTCTGAGATAGGATTTAAATGCCTCCCATACTAGCATTGCATCTGTGTGTGTCTCATGTGCCTCGTAGTATATTTGGATCTGATCCGGTATGCGGTCATTGGGGCCAAATAACGAGAGCCAGAATGGGTGTACCCTTGGTCTCTTAATTGTAGTTGGGCCTGGGTTTTTGAGGGCCATACGTATTGGCGAGTGATTCGAGACCCCTCGAGGGAGGAATTCTATGGAGTCGATTTTAGGGAATAGTGAAGGGGACCCAAATATGTAGTCTATTCGACTAAGTGCGTGATTGTGGGCTGCATGGCAGGTGTATTCCTTTTGTTGCGGGTGAAATATTCGCCATAGATCTAGCCATCCCGTCACTGAGATAATAGAGGCCAGGCGGGTCTTACTCGTGTCTCCCTCCCTCCGAGCACCACCTCCAAATCTATCCATGACAGGATCCATCACCATGTTCATGTCTCCCATGCAGACGACTGTTGCGTCTGGTGAGAATGAATCAAATTGGATGCCGTCTGCCAGGATGGCTGTTGACGCCGGCGGCGGATTGTAGCAGCACAGAAGGACGTATGGGTCATTATTAATTTTAGATCTCACAAAGATGTATCTGCCTTCTGGGTCTCTTTTAAGTTGTTCCACTTCCCATCTGAGTGTTCTTCCTATTAGCAGGGACACCCCTCTGGAGTAGGATGTGTGACATGTATGAGCGGACCATTGAACCCATGATTTCAACAAAACTTTTGTAGTTTCAGGCGTGAGGTGGGTCTCCTGCAGGCACAGTACATGTGGTCGCCAGGAGCGTATTAAAGAGTTTATTGCTGTTCGCTTTCTGGCTGATCCCATGCCCCTGACGTTCCAGGATGTGAAGATTATCTCCGCCATAGGCTAAGAGAAGCTAATCGGGTCCGGATATACTTTCTTATGTCATATTGCCTTTCAGAAGTCCCTCCCTGACACTCAATAACATTTTTACAATATGTCATGCAACAGTACTTCAATACATTTTTCAAATCATCATGGAGCACTTGATGTGTACAACTCGTAAACATTACGGTAGTCTACTACCAACTTAAATCTTAAACAACTTATAGTTAGACAGATTTTTAAATATCCTCTCTGTCGAGATCACATTCGTGGCAAACATATATTAGGGGGAACCTACATAATATAGCTTAACTCTGGGCTATACTTGAGGTATTGTTGTATTATTAGATCAATTGTATAGACGGGCATTAGCCTGGCAAGTATTTGTTGGGTGGGCCCTTGGGGGGGGGGGATTTCCCTCCTTCAGGCGTTTCTGGATTACCTTTCTTCGTATGGGTTTTGGATTGCGTTACAGGGTGGCGGTGGGGGGGCAGGGGAAAGTCTATAGGTACCATAAGAAAGGAAGGCTTGTCGCCTTCTCCCAGAGAAAGTAAACCGCGTGTCTGCCACAGTTAGTAAAAGTCTCAGTTCTGTGCCTCAGGCTCAGGTATGCTTGTGGCATGTTTAGAGCATAGTCTCTAGTGTGCTGTTGGTAGCTTTAAGGGGAATGTTTACGCTTACACAGGAGTCTCGGTACCTAGAGGGAGAGAGAGAAGTGGTTATGTATACATTACGGCCCTTCTGGTCGTCGTCTGGTGGCCAGCCAATTTCCTGCTTCAGTTGGTGAAGAAAAGAAACGGGTGCGATCTCCGTCTATCACTCGTAGTCGTGCCGGATACACCATGGAGTACGGGAGCTGCAGGTCTCTTAGTTGCTTCTTGATTCCGAAGAATGTTGCTCGCTGTTTTTGGAGGTCTGCTGAGAAATCCGGGAAGATGGATACGGTAGCGTTGTCATATCGCAAGGGTCCTCCCTTTCTGGCTGCTTGTAGGATTATGTCCCTATCGCGGGAGTTGAGCAATTTTGCTAGCAGGGGTCTGGGTGGGGCTCCTGGCATTGGCGTCTTCATGGGTACTCGGTGGGCTCGTTCAATTACAAAGACTTGTGATAGTCCAGCATTAGAAAAGAGTTCACGGAGCCAGCGTTCTATAAATTCTTCAGGCCTTTGCCCTTCAGCTCGCTCTGGTAGTCCCACTATGCGCAAATTATTCCTTCTTGAACGGTTTTCAAGATCATCAGCTTTCTGTGTGAGCTCTCATATTGTGTCTGTCATTGGAGTGACAGTATCATCTAGAGTGGAGATTCTGTTTTCTATGTTTGCAACACGTTCTCTTAGGTTTTAAAGATCTTGCCTTAGTAGGCTTACATCCATTTTTACTTCATCGATTTTGCTGGTAAGGGTAGTCGTGGATGTTTGTATTGCGGATAGAAGCTGTTCAGATAGTTGTTGTGGAGTTTGGACAGTGCCCTTGGTTGGATCTGGGCTGTTTTTTGTCGCTGACGATCCCGCCACAGCGGGCATAGTGGGTTCAGGGCTGGACTCTTTCCGGGTTTCTCCTCTTGCGAACACTTTAAGTTTGTCTACGGATGAGCTTTGCCTAGTGGGGCCCATGTTGCATTTGTTTGGTTTTTCACTGTGGGAGTTGAGTTCCTTGCGGGGAGGCCGCAAGTGCCCCGATTCTGTTATATATTTTCTATGTACTTTGTAGTGCTTTTCTCTGTGACTCTGTGCCTCAGATGCCTCAATACTTTTGCTTCAGTATGTGACCTTCACATCAGCCAGCATTCAACTCTGGGGTTTCCCCTTCTCCCCTTCCACCAAGACTGTTTTGCAGCCTCCTCGGGGGGGCCCCTTGCTGACTATGGCGGGGGGTGGGGAAATCCTATGTTCTTGGTCTCCGGGCTGTGTAACGTTTAGCCCTCTTGTTTCTCCTCTCACACGTTTATCTGTTTGTCTTTCTCTCTTGGGGGGGGGGTCTTCCCTTATGTCCCCTCTGGTTACCTCTTCTCCACGTGGCTGGTTGGCGGCGTCTGCAAGATGGCGGCAGCGGTCACGGTGTCGCGGATCTGGCGGTGGCGCTATCTCCGCTATCTGTGTCGCCGGTGCTCTGCTGGTGGCTCTGCCTTCTCCCCCTCCAAGCTGGCGGTGTTGTGCTGGGTCTGGAAGCAGTGTTGTGCTGGGTCTAGGAGCCCGTCTGCCGGCGGGCGCCGCTCGCAAGATGGCTGCAGCAGCTGCAGTTTCGCGGGTCTTTCGGCGGCGGTGCTTACAGTGCCGGCGCCGCGGGAACGCCGCCGGGGGTCTGGTCTCCTCTCTCCCCGCTTTGTCTGGCGCTGCACCAGGCTCAGGGTCCTCTCAGGCAGTCGGCGTCTCCCACAGTATGGCGGCGGCGGTCGCGGGTCTCCGTTCCCGTCGCTGGTGTTACCTCCGCCGTGGCTGTCCGGGAGCGCTGTCAGTGGTTCAGCCCTCTCTCATCTCTCCGGTGGTGTTATACTGGGTTTGGGGGTCCTCAGGATAACTGCAGGATAATAATTTTGCCGGTGTACGGAGGAGCTCTCCTTACATGCGGCCGGTCAGCTCGGCTGCTTGGCGACGCCCCACCGTGTGTTTTTTAATTGCGTGATTTTTGTGCGCCTAGCTCCACGTGTGAATGAGCCCTAAGGCAGAACCCAGACTCCTTACAAGAAATTATTCTGGACTAATATGCTCGTCTTGGAATATCTTCTGACCGACTTGACATTGTTATAGAAACTTTATCCCCTCAATCATTATTACTATTCACCATAAGATCTTATCTGGTTGATCTTTTGTAATGGCTTTTCCCTAGTTGGTATAACTTAATCAGAATGCACAGTCAGTGATTGTGACAGTTGCTGTTGTAATGAACAAGCAATATGTTCGCTTCTTCTCTTTTATCTTTGACGTTTGGTCTTTGTTTAACGACCACAAAGTTCTACATTATATGTTCCTTGTTATGTTGCATATTTAATTTGCATCAACAACTCTAATAAAAAGATATTTAAAAGAAAGTGTCTATTTCTTTTTATAGTAACCCTGCATTATAAGCTGGATCTGCTAAAGTGAGAGGTACTCCTTATTAGGCCATCCACTCTGGCTAATATACGGGCACTCAAGTGGAATTCCTCATCTATGATGTCATCTTGCCCTAGTAGAAAAAACAAAGTCAACACTTCCAATAAATAAATTAAATGTAAAGGTGCATGTAAGCCAGGACTGCTACAAACACAGTAACAGAAACACATGCCTCAGCACTCATACACATTTAATATCTAAATAGAATTTTCTATGCATGTGCATTTGTGTGGGAGGGGCTGCCTACACTTTATTTGTACACTCCATTCACCCATCTGTTCTAGATGCTTCAATGGGGGTATATAGTCAGGTGTCCAGTTTTCAATGAGCTCTAGCCCAAAGAAGGGGTCTTTCAGAGTTAGGAACCCATCCAATAAAGTTTGCCTGGACGTGACGGATGGGCCAACATGTTTTGATCAAAATATGACCCAAGTACTTTGCATTTTTACATGGTTAGTGTAAACAACAGATTTGCAATTTTATGCAGACATTAAATGTGTATAAGTGCTGAGGCATGTGTTTCCGTTACTGTATCTCGCCCTATTAGGGCATATGGAACAAGGTAGTCTTGATGGGACAACCCCTTTAAGCAGATGCTACTGTAAGCAAACTAAAATATTACAACTTGCAAAATGTGCAGCTGCAAGAAGACAGATAAATGTACTACACTGCCATATGGTGCCCATTAACCTATCTGTATGCATTTTTGATAATAAAGTCAGGCTTTTAACATTACAACCCACAGGAAGCAGAGATGTATACAGAAAAATTGCTTCCCTCAAGTTCCTGTATACCTGAAGTCTTTGTCCTTGTTTCGGCTGTACATTTCTTACACCGGTGACCTGGCTCTAGAAGCAGAGATATAATTACCATCATTTCTACTGTTCTTTTTTTACCTGATGTTTTATTCGTCTCGGCAGTTTCTTATTACAGATACTTGTTATAACCCGAGGTTTGGAAGAATTAATGAAGCTCTCGGAAATCACCTCAAAGAATGCATAGCAAAAAACGTCTTTCAATACCATCTCCTTTCACGCAGCTTTATATACGTACCTTGTTATATGTGTAGCCTATTAAGGTCACAGATTTTTTGAATAGTGGGTCTTGCCTCTTAAGTAGTTACTTAGGTAATGTTACATACTTATTCTTGCCGTGGATCCTACTGTGCAACTGTACGAGAATGGGAAGAGCTTGGAACTTTACAGTCAGTGCCACTGTGACCCTTAGAATTGCTGCAGGCTGCATCCAGGACTTATTCCATAGCATCCACACTGCTCTAACTCACTACAAAGAGGAGGCGATCAAACAGTCTTGAGATTTAAGTGAAATAGAGGCAGGACTGTTGGATTTTACTGGTCTGAAGGGCTGTATTTGAAGTTGTGTCTTAGAACAGTCTTAAAATATGGCACTGAATTTTATAATTGAATGCTATGATGTGGAAAGTTCCAAAAAGAATGGCGCAGTATGAAAATAAAAGCTGCTTCCCCTGTAGATAAGGGCGTTTCCAGAGTTATATGCATACAAATAATTTCTGTAAACACAATATTCGCCAGCTTCACTGATGTGTACTACTCATTTTCTAGATAAGGAGAAGTAGAGATTATTTTGCTATTTTAGATTTTACATGCTCTCGTGTTAGTTTTTTTAGTATTTTCTTTTGTCTTTTCTTTTTTTAATATTTCAGAATATTAAATTATTTCTATTGTTATGAATTGTTAATTTATTCATATTATTGCCTTATCATTAATGAAAATGAGGAGGAGAAATTGAGAGGTATCAGAGTTCCTCAACAAGTCTCTTGTGCAACTTTAGCAATGGTTCTCCAAACAATAGGCATACAGATGGTTTAGTCATTTATTTGACATACACTACTGTCCTGGCACATCTGCCGCAACTTAGCAAGGGGATGGGTGATGTGTTTGACAGGCCATATTTAGAAATGAGCGAGCACGCAAGTGTTCGGGTCCGCGTTATTCGAGTCGAGCTTTTCGTTAAATTCGAGAGCTCTACTTAAGTAACGAACCCCATTGCCTACAATGGGAGACTCGAGCATTTTTGTATGTGGGACGCCGGGTCCCGAGCTTTTTTTTTTTTTTCTTGGTTCATGTGTGTTCTCTCTCTCTCTCTCCCCCTGCCTGCCTGCCAGCCCAAAATTTTTTTTTCCATTGACGTGCGCACTACGCCGTGGTGAGGAGGAGCCAAAACAGGTACGTCACAGCGGGGAGGAGCAAAAAACTGAAGCGGGGTCGAACAGAGTGTGATGCTCGTTCGAGTATCGAGCACTATCGAGTACGCCAATACTTGACCGAGCATCAAGCTCGGCAGAGTACATTCGCTCAACTTTAGTTACATTCCTTCTATTGAGCCCCGCTGCTTTTATTGACACTTTTCAAAAGTGTTGAGAATAGGTAAGAGTCACAAATTATGGCACAGATATGGCACGAACCAAAAATTGTGACTTTTCTTTACTGGAATAAAAAGTTTGTTAAATGTGCCCCAAAATCTTCTAGTTCAAAAAAATGTAATACTTACCTTTGAATATTAGTTACCTGATTCTACATTTATTGGATTCCATCATACCCACCTCTCTGATGTTTATTTCTCTGCACAATTACATGTTGCCCCTAATAATATATCAGTAATTATTAGGAAATTATAGTACCAGTGTTTCTGGTGGTGCAATATGCCACACAGCTCTGCTACATGATACATCCATTATGATCCCCACACATCACACACACAGCTCTACTACATCCATCCTGACCCCACACATCACACAGATCTACTACATCTATACCGATTCCCACACATCACACACAGCTCTACTACATCCATTCTAGTTCCCACACATTATATACACAGCTCTACCACATCCATTCTGACCCCCCACACATCACACACAGCTCTACTACATCCATTCTAATTCCCACACATTATATACACAGCTCTACCACATCCATCCTGACCCCTCACACATCACACACAGCTTTACTCCATCCATCCTAACCCTACAGATTACACACACAGCACATTCCACACACAGCTCTGCTACATGGTACACCATTATCATCTCCACACATCACACACACAGCTCTACCACATTCATCCTGACCCCACACATCACACACACAGCACATGACACACACAGCACTGCTACATCCTGATTCACACACACAGCTCCGCTACATGGTACATCCATTATGATCTCCACACATCACACACAGCTCTACTACATCCATCTTGATCCCCACACAAGACAAACACAGCTTGGCTCCTCCCACAGCAGTGATGTCACCACAGGTGCTTTAGCTCACCGGATCTTTGTGGTGGTGGTAGGTCAGTGTCTTCTGTCACGACTGCTGAGTGTGTCTGAGATAATAACAGCTTAGTTGTATTTTCATTTTGTTATTTTTGTCCTCCCCTTTTCAATAGCCCTAACTGTGTTGTTCTTTTGTCGGTCAGGCTCTGTGTTTTATATATGTTGCAGGACCTTTGATGACATCACAAGGGGGCGGGTGATTACATCACCAGGGCGGTGCATGAGAAGCACTCACATGCTAACTGACAAGTGGTCGTTAGTAGTTTGACTGTGACCACAACAGCCAGTTGCTACCAGATACAATGATATTTCATCCATAGTCATGTAATACTCTAAAGCAACAATCAGGAAAATGAGCTGCATAAAGCCTATAAGTAGGCTGTAAACCGTAATCTACAGCCTTCATCTACAGCCATTGGTGAACCATAGATTGAAATAAATAGTGAGTGATCCTATACAATATCCACTGTATATAAAAAGTTCATCCAGTTCCAGTCATTTCAGTTGATGTTAATCGACTGCAAAACAAATAGCAAAAAGAAAAAAATGGATGGGACGGATATGAAAGGCCTCAAGTAATCCATTCTCATGGTATAGAATTTAGGAAAGCTTATTTAGAATAAGTGTTACAAAAAAAGTAACTTAAGAGAGGAAAAAGTAATAAGGAATGAGAATATGGGCCTAGACACTTGTTGCCAAGAGATAGCAAGAATATCTGGCTTTTTATCTGCACAGAAAGAGCATTGAAGGCATAATTTTTACAAGAACCACCTTATATATTCACTGGCTCATTACTAACTCATCATTGATGAGTTAATAGAACTAACACATTCTAAGGCCTCAAGTCCACGGGGAAAATCGGGTCCGCTGCGGATATGTAACGCGGATTTCTGCTGCGGATGCAGTGCGGATTTTAATTCCTTTTTTTTTTTCATGCGGGAGATGAATTTAGCTATGAGCTCCCGCACGTGTGATCCGCACTTCAATGGTGCATGTCGCGTTTTTTTTCACGCGCATTAAATTTTTAAATCACTTTAAAATACCATCCGCGGCTATTTATCTCCCTGCGGGTGGTCAATGCATTCCAATAGGAAATTTTAGGTGCGCTACGGATTCTCCATGCCCCGCGGACATGAGGCATAAAAATAAGAATTAACTCACCTCTCGCCCGCTCCGGATCTTCCCTTCGCCGCGGCTTCATCTTCTCTCCATTGCGGCCGGATCTTCTTTCTTCAGAAATATGCAGCTTCTTTCTTCGGCTTGGCGGATGTGCATTGCACGTTGGTTGCGTGCCCCGCGCATGCGCCGGCCCGAAGAAAAAAGATCCGCCCGCGACGGAGAGAAGATGTAGCCGCGGCGAAGGGAAGATCCGGAGCGGGTAAGTAAATTCCAATTTTGGTCTCCCGTGGATCCGGACGGCTTCCATAGGCTTCAATAGAAGCCTGCGGGAGCCGTCCCCGCGGGAGACCCGCACGAAAATGGAGCATGGTTTTTTAAAAATCACTTTTATTGACCATCCGTGGGTATTTATCTACCCGCGGGTGGTCAATGCATCCCTATGGGATGCGGATCCGCGGGCAGGAGAAGAGTTAAAATCCGCTGCGGATTTTAATTCTTCTTTTGCCCGTGGACATGAGGCCTTAGGCCTCATGTCCACGGGGAAAATCAGATCCGCTACGGATTTGTAACGCGGATTTGGGCTGCGGATGCACTGTAATTGTCTTTTATTTTTCATGCAGGAGATCAATTGAGCTATGTGCTCTATGAGCTCCCGCACGTGTGATCCGCACTAAAATGGAGCATGTCCGTTTTTTTTCATGCTCCAGAATTTTTTTAATTCACTTTTATTGACCATCCGCGGGTATTTATCTACCCGCTGGTGGTCAATGCATTTCTATGAGGCACGGATCAGCGTGCGGGTGATCCGCTGCGGATTTCAAATTTTATTTTCCCTGTGGACATGAGGCCTTAGTCATGTTGGATTGTTTTGGTTATTCACCCTCTTTTTGTGGATCAGACAAAGCCTTGAATTATGTACTTAGAGAAAGGACATTTCTCCTAGGGCTAAACAATTGTTTATATTAAGATTCCAATTATATGAAGGACAATTAGTTATTGCAGACATAAGGCCTTGTTAACATTGTCATTCAAATGTGACCGATAGAACAAACAATTATAAGTTCAGCATATATTAGCAAAAGCTATATTGATTATTGAAATTGATTATCTTCTTAATCAGGACCAACAATATTTGATGTTTTTTTTCTTTGTGATTCTATATCATCTTTATGGTTCAATCACTTTTATTTGCAAAATAGAAAATACATGTGAACATTGCATTGACATCGCAAGACAAAAAAAATATCTCTGTTATATATTGATAAAGCTTTTTTTAATTACTTAGAGAGAACAGGGAAAGAAAGAAAGGAAAGAAAGAAAGAAAGAAAGAAAGAAAGAAAGAAAGAAAGAAAGAAAGAAAGAAAGAAAGAAAGAGTATCCAACCATTCCTTGAGAGAAGGGTTGGCTGCATTTCCAATGTCTTGGAATGGTAAGTTGCGCGACTTGGAGAAAAAAATCTCAAGAGACCTCTTTTAGCAGAGGAAATAGGCCCAGGAAGCATAGAAAGGAGAGCCATCTCCAGGGTTCAGGATAGATTTATAGAAAATACTTTATTACATAAACCGGTAATAGCTTTCCAAAAGAGGTAATTATTTCACATCCTCACCATATGTGTAGGAGATCACCCACATCTTCCTCACACATATAAGAACATTGAGGGTAAAATATAGTCAATAGTGCCAGACAGGGGCGTAACTAAAGGCTCAGGGGCCCTGATGCAAAACGTGAGCTGGGGCCCCCCCTCTATCTGTATCTGTATCCATACCCATACCTAAACCATGCTTCATAGAGACATAACTTGAAGTTCTTTGACCCCAATGCAAAACCGGTAACAGGGCCCCCAACTATAATGCTTTATTCATAGTACTGGGCTCCCTATATGGAGAAGAGAGGCCTTATGGGCCCCCTAAGGCTCCTGGGCCCGGGTGCAACCGCATCCCCTGCACCCTTTATAGTTACGCTCCTGGTGACAGAGTTCCATACCATCTAGATAGAAAACCTTGTAGTTTTTCTCTTGTGTTCTGCAAGACATGGAGGGGTTAATATAAAGGGCTTACATCAATCCTTTAGAGAAAAGGTTTTTTTCAGGTTTGTCTACCCAGGTGAAATATACTCCATTGGGGTATCATATCCCCCTGAATCCAGAAGCAACACATAGATCAGTGACACTAAATGTGAAGGGAGGGATGATTATGTATAAAATTATTCAAAAGACATGATATCTCTATGCAAGAGCTGTCTGGGGGTTAAGGTATGTATAAAATTAGCTAACTGAGCATAAAGAATCCAGACAAAGACCTCAGAAAAGAGGATATTGGGCTCACTGAACCCGATGGGATTAAATGTCTTACAGAAGGAGCTATTGAGCCTAATGACGTCCACCCCCTCCTGGAAAAGTTGAGTTATCAAAAGTAGGAATAAGAAGTCAAGCATGGAAGACAGGCCAAGGAACTTCATTTTCAAAACCTGAGGATCATACAAGTCAGAGGAAGGGATGAGGGCCTCAAGAGCCTGTGTTTAGGATACAGCTAAATAAATATGTTAGGCAAATCCAAGGGCTTCCCTCTCATCATGCCAACCCTCTGCTTATCCCTGTACAGGTAGAACCAATTCAATACATATGATAATAGGGATGCCTGATAGTATTTGAGTAAATCTACAAGGCCCATGCCTCCTTGGGATCTGGGTTTGATCAGATGTCTATAACCTAACCTTGGGTTTGATCCTGTCCATACAAAATAGATAAACATAGGTTTGAGATGTTGGAAAACAACCTGGGAATGTAGACAGCAAGAGTTTAAAATAAGTAGAAGATCCATGGCAGGACATTCATTTTTAGTGAATGAATCCTCCCAAACCATGAAAGTCATAAATTGTTCCACTTTGCTGAATCATTTCTAATCTGTTCTAACAGGGATGAGAAGTTTCCATATTTTCTTTAGGAGGGTGCATAGATAAAGTACTCACTTAGTGAGGATTGCCCAGTACCTGTAAATCTAAACTACTAGGCAATAATTATTCATTATTATAGGATCCCCAAGTGTCAAAGTAGCATTGATCAGTCAGAAAAATAAGTAGTTCCAGAACTCTTTGAACTTGAAAAGGCATAAAACCATATCACTGATCCTAACTAGTTGTGCTCTTTTGATTTTATGGCTCTGTAGCATTTTCCTTATAGCAATAAATCAATCTTAACACTTATCTCCATGGCTTTCTTCTTGGTTGGAAGCCCTTGGAAGTGGCCACCAGCTAATGTGTTCATACAACCGCTCATCATTAAGGGGTTTCCTTCTGCAGACTCATAGGATGGTTTGCTATCTGTACCTTTAAGATCGCCAATCTAGTCCTTTTTGATGTATGAATGCTACAGTCCTGATGAAACAAGACAGACTTCTGGCTCAAAAATGAGGAGCCATCACTTTGGATAATGGAATTTTATTCTGATTTTTTTGTAGTTAACACTTTTTTGTCCTATAACTTTTGGAAAGTCACAGCAGATGAGATTAGCAGGAGTAATATGTGTCTATTACAAGGTCAATATTTTCTACACAGAATTCACCCCAGCATTTTAATACGTCTTTAGAACATGCAGAACTGTGTTCTTGAAATGCGACCTTTTAATTTATAAAATATCGATGTATGCAAGTTTTACACATTTTCAGAACCTAATTTGCCAGGTAAAATCGCATTGTTGTTCTGGTTACTAAGAAAACCATCAGATGTTTTGTGTGAAATGAATACATATTACTTGTAAACGTCTTAAATAACAGACAAAGAGCGTTGGCGTGTGTAAAATACGAGGTAACCACATTTCTCCAGATACTGAATATAAAGTTCCAGCTGGATACATAGAAGGTCATACATCCCTTCATCATTTTCATGCTTCTCTATTTATTTTCAATGAATTATTTTTAGGATTTCCGTTCAACTTCTCAGGTCTCCTACTTTTTTCTAGAAAACTGCTTACCCAAGAAATCAGAAAATATTGTCATTTCTTACCATAATCTCCCTCTTGACGTACACATTTTTTACACCATCGACGCCATGATTGCATGGCCGCTGCAAACACTTCATTAGGGGTCTGTTGGAAAACCGCTGATGCAAAAGCAGCACGACTGGAAAACGTGCAACCATGGAGAGAGTGTCCATTGTTGTAAAAAGCCAAAAATCATCAGGTGCTAGGACAGGTGAGTAGGAAGCATGAGGAACCACTTCAATGTTGTTTTTATGAAGAAACCCTGAATAAGGGCCGTTGTTACGTATGGTTTGTGGATCCATTGTGTCTCCCTGCAAAATGGAACCACTCGGTAGAAAAGGCAGCTGACACCAAGGTGAGGACAGATCAGAATGCGGGAGCTCGGTACAATAACGAGAATGGGCCTTACCCTGGACTCAGATGGATGAGGTGTCCCTGTCCTGCAGATACTCTTGAAGGTGGAGAGTACCAGGCCGCCCTTCCTGATCCGAACTCCTAGATGTCCCTACCTTTCTGGTGAGGATGGGAATCCAGGGTCATATGCACTGAGCCACACTGAGATGCAGGAGTGAACATAAACTGGAAACCAAAAACAGTCCTGAGCAGAGATCACAGATACAGAGAATGGACAGACAAACAAAACCCAGCAGCAAGCACACAGGAAGCTGGGAACACACCAAGACACAGTGTAAACTGGTTTAGGATGCACAACGAACTGAATGCAGACTAGGAGACTGCACCAGCAGCTTGCATGCAGTCATATAGAAAGCGACAACAACACCAAGCATTGTGGGAGAGTCTGTAGGGTTTAAATAGGAAGTTGATTACAAATCCCCACAGGCTGTGCAGAGGAACTAGCCACAGTAACCCTGTGAGTGCTAGAAGACACCAAAGCAGACTCAGGAGACAGGACGGTGCCTCGGTCTGCAGGACCTAACAGTCGCCCAATGAGCAGGAGCATGGTCTTAATAAGCTCTACGACTACCACTTGCTCCACTCATGCAATCATATCGTTGGACCAACTGGTGCCTCACATGATATTTAGCCTTCTTAGAATTGTCAGACTCATGAAAGCACATTTTTCTCATCCATGACACCTTCATGCCTCACTCAGCTGATGATGAATATTGATGAGTGTCATTCCATACAAGTGAAGAAAATGGATGATTACTAGAGATGAGCGAACGCGTTCGTCCGAGCTTGATATTCGTGCGAATATTAGGGTGTTCGGGATGTTCGTTATTCGTAACGAACACCATGCGGTGTTCTGGTTACTTTCACTTCCTTCCCTGAGACGTTAGCGCGCTTTTCTGGCCAATTGAAAGACAGGGAAGGCATTACAACTTCCCCCTGCAACGTTTAAGCCCTATACCACCCCCCTGCTGTGAGTGGCTGGCGAGATCAGGTGTTCGCCTAATATAAAAGTCGGCCCCTCCCGCGGCTCGCCTCAGATGCGGTGTGAGTTAGATGAGGGACAGTGCTGTTTATACCGGAGCTGCTGTAGGGAAAGAATTGGTAGTTAGTGTAGGCTTCAAGACCCCCCAAAGGTCCTTATTAGGGCCACTGATAGCTGTGTGTTGGCTGCTGTTAGCAGTGGGATTTTTTTTTTTCTCAAAATCGCCTCTGCAGACCGTTGCACCTGGCATTAGGGACAGAAGTGCTGCATAGGCAGGGAGAGTGTTAGGAGTGAGTGTAGCCTTCAAGAACCTCAACGGTCCTTTCTAGGGCCATATTTATCAGTGTGCAGTACTGTCCAGGCTGCTGTTAGCTGTGCTGCATTTTTTGTGGGCTTCTCAAAATCGCCTCTGCAGAGCATTCCACCCTCCATTGATACTGCAGGGAAAGAATTGTATAGGCAGGGCCACAACACAGTTATTATTCATAGAATATACGCAGTGCTGCCTTTTGGTGGGAAAAAACTGAAAACAAATCTATTTGTCCAGCCTCTGTCCGTCCTTACGGGCGGTGGACACGTGTGAGCTGCGTGAAAAACATTGCTAAATCATACGCACCCAGCTACGCTTTACTGCTGGCTTCGCCATTTGCTTTCCTTAATTGGGAAAAAAAATACCTGCTCTGCCAGAGTTATAATAACTCTGCTACCCTCACATTCTGTGACACATAAGCAGGGACACAGCACAGTTATTAAACTTCTCCTGTTCATAGAATATACGCAGTGCTGCCTTTTGGTGGGAAAAAACTGAAAACAAATCTATTTGTCCAGCCTCTGTCCGTCCTTACGGGCTGTGGACACGTGTGAGCTGCGTGAAAAACATTGCTAAATCATACGCACCCAGCTACGCTTTACTGCTGGCTTCGCCATTTGCTTTCCTTAATTGGGAAAAAAAATACCTGCTCTGCCAGAGTTATAATAACTCTGCTACCCTCACGTTCTGTGACACATAAGCAGGGACACAGCACAGTTATTAAACTTCTCATGTTCATAGAATATACGCAGTGCTGCCTTTTGGTGGGAAAAAACTGAAAACAAATCTATTTGTCCAGCCTCTGTCCGTCCTTACGGGTGGTGGAGACGTGTGAGCTGCGTGAAGAACAGTGCTAAATCATACGCACCCAGCTACGCTTTACTGCTGGCTTCGCCATTTGCTTTCCTTAATTGGGAAAAAAAATACCTGCTCTGCCAGAGTTATAATAACTCTGCTACCCTCACGTTCTGTGACACATAAGCAGGGACACAGCACAGTTATTAAACTTCTCATGTTCATAGAATATACGCAGTGCTGCCTTTTGGTGGGAAAAAACTGAAAACAAATCTATTTGTCCAGCCTCTGTCCGTCCTTACGGGCGGTGGAGACGTGTGAGCTGCGTGAAGAACAGTGCTAAATCATACGCACCCAGCTACGCTTTACTGCTGGCTTCGCCATTTGCTTTCCTTAATTGGGAAAAAAAATACCTGCTCTGCCAGAGTTATAATAACTCTGCTACCCTCACGTTCTGTGACACATAAGCAGGGACACAGCACAGTTATTAAACTTAGATAATTCATTCACTAGAGGCAGTGGGGCCTTTCGTTTTCCAAAAAGGGCAAAAATTATATTTGGCCTGCAGTCTTGCGCCAATTTATTTCCTGCCTGTGAAATCAAATCACTGGTAATACAGCATGCTGAGGGGTAGGGGTAGGCCTAGAGGACGTGGACGCGGCCGAGGACGCAGAGGGCCAAGTCAGGGTGTGGGCACAGGCCAAGCTCCTGATCCAGGTGTGTCGCAGCCGACTGCTGCGCGATTAAGAGAGAGGCACGTTTCTGGCGTCCCCACATTCATCGCCCAATTAATGGGTCCACGCGGGAGACGGTTATTAGAAAATGAGCAGTGTGAGCAGGTCCTGTCCTGGATGGCAGAAAGTGCTTCGAGCAACCTATCGTCTACCCGCAGGTCTGCGCCGTCCACTGCTGCCAATCCGAATCCTCTGTCTGCTGCTCCTCCTTCCTCCCAGCCTCCTCACTCCACTACAATAACACCTGCTCAGGAGCGGGAGCACTCCCAGGAACTGTTCTCGGGCCCCTGCTTAGATTGGGCAGCAGCGGTTCCTCTCCCACCAGAGGAGTTTATCGTCACTGATGCCCAACCATTCGAAAGTTCCCGGGGTCCGGGGGAAGAGGCTGGGGACTTCCGCCAACTGTCTCAACAACTTTCTGTGGGTGAGGAGGACGATGACGATCAGACACAGTTGTCTTGCAGTGAGGTAGTAGTAAGGGCAGTAAGTCCCAGGGAGCAGCGCACAGAGGATTCGGAGGAAGAGCAGCAGGACGATGAGGTGACTGACCCCACCTGGTGTGCAACGCTTACTCAGGAGGACAGGTCTTCAGAGGGGGAGTCAAGGGCATCAGCAGGGCAGGTTGCAAGAGGCAGTGCAGTGGCCAGGGGTAGAGGCAGGGCCAGACCGAATAATCCACCAAGTGTTTCCCAAAGCGCCCCCTCGTGCCATGCCACCCTGCGGAGGCCGAGGTGCTCTAAGGTCTGGCAGTTTTTCACAGAGACGCCTGACGACCGACGAACAGTGGTGTGCAACCTTTGTCGCGCAAAGCTCAGCCGGGGAGCCAACACCAACAGCCTCACCACCACCACCATGCGCAGACATATGATGGCCAAGCACCCCGCAAGGTGGGACAAAGGCCGTTCACCGCCTCCGGTTTGCACCCCTGCCTCTCCCCCTGTGCCCCAACCTGCCACTGAGATGCAACCCCCCTCTCAGGACACAGGCACTACCGCCTCATGGCCTGCACCCACACCCTCATCTCCGCTGTCCTCGGCCCCATCCAGCAGTGTAGTTCAGCGCACCGTTCAGCCGTCGCTTGCGCAAGTGTTCGAGCGCAAGCGCAAGTACGCCGCCACGCACCCGCACGCTCAAACGTTAACCGTCCGCATCGCAAAATTCATCAGCCTTGAGATGCTGCCGTATAGGGTTGTGGAAACGGAGTCCTTCAAAAGTATCATGGAGGCGGCGGCCCCGCGCTACTCAGTTCCCAGTCGCCACTACTTTTCCCGATGTGCCGTCCCAGCCCTGCACGACCACGTCTCCCGCAACATTGTGCGCGCCCTCACCAACGCGGTTACTGCCACGGTCCACTTAACTACGGACACGTGGACAAGCACAGGCGGGCAGGGCCACTACATCTCCCTGACGGCACATTGGGTGAATTTAGTGGAGGCTGGGACAGAGTCAGAGCCTGGGACCGCTCACGTCCTACCCACCCCCAGAATTGCGGGCCCCAGCTCGGTGCTGGTATCTGCGGAGGTGTATGCTTCCTCCACTAAAGCACCCTCCTCCTCCTCCTCCTCCTCTGTCTCACAATCAAGATGTGTTAGCAGCAGCATGTCTCCAGCAGTCGGTGTCGCGCGGTGTGGCAGCACAGCGGTGGGCAAGCGTCAGCAGGCCGTGCTGAAACTACTCAGCTTAGGCGATAAGAGGCACACGGCCCACGAACTGCTGCAGGGTCTGACACAGCAGACCGACCGCTGGCTTGCGCCGCTGAGCCTCCAACCGGGCATGGTCGTGTGTGACAACGGCCGTAACCTGGTGGCGGCTCTGCAGCTCGGCAGCCTCACGCACGTGCCATGCCTGGCCCACGTCTTTAATTTGGTGGTTCAGCGCTTTCTGAAAAGCTACCCACGCTTGTCAGACCTGCTCGTAAAGGCGCGCCGGCTCTGCGCACATTTCCGCAAGTCCCACACGGACGCTGCCACCCTGCGCACCCTGCAACATCACTTTAAGCTGCCAGTGCACCGACTGCTGTGCGACGTGCCCACACGGTGGAACTCTACGCTCCACATGTTGGCCAGGCTCTATGAACAACGGAGAGCTATAGTCGAAAACCAACTCCAACATGGGCGGCGCAGTGGGAGTCAGCCTCCTCAATTCCTTTCAGAAGAGTGGGCCTGGTTGGCAGACATCTGCCATGTCCTTGGTAATTTTGAGGAGTCTACCCAGGTGGTGAGCGGCGATGCTACAATCATTAGCGTCACCATTCCTCTGCTATGCATCTTGAGAAATTCCCTGCAAACCATAAAGGCAGCTGCTTTGCGCTCGGAAACGGGGGCGGGGGAAGACAGTATGCCGCTGGATAGTCAGGGCACCCTCCTGTCTATTTCTCAGCGCGTACAGGAGGAGGAGGAGGAGCATGAGGAGGATGAGGAGGAGGGGGAAGAGACAGCTTGGGCCACTGCTGACGGTACACCGGCTGATTGCCTGTCATCCTTTCAGCGTGTATGGCCTGAGGAGGAGGAGGAGGAGGAGGAGGATCCTGAAAGTGATCTTCCTAGTGAGGACAGCCATGTGTTGCGTACTGGTACCCTGGCACACATGGCTGACTTCATGTTAGGATGCCTTTCTCGTGACCCTCGCGTTGCACGCATTCTGGCCACGACGGATTACTGGGTGTACACACTGCTCGATCCACAGTATAAGGAGAACCTGCCCACTCTGATTCCCGAAGAGGAAAGGGGTTCGAGAGTGTTGCTATACCACAGGACCCTTGCGGACAAGCTGATGGTAAAATTCCCAGCCGACAGCGCTAGTGGCAGAAGGCGCAGTACCGAGGGCAAGGTAGCAGGGGATGTGCGTAGATCGAGCAGCATGTACATCCCAGGCAGTGCAACAGTCTTTAAGGGCCTGGCCAGCTTTATGGCTCCCCACCAAGACTGTGTCACCGCTCCCCAGTCACGGCTGAGTCGGCGGGAGCACTGTAAAAGGATGGTGAGGGAGTACGTAGCGGATCGCACGACCATCCTTGGTGACGCCTCTGCCCCCTACAACTACTGGGTGTCGAAGCTGGACATGTGGCCTGAACTAGCGCTGTATGCCCTGGAGGTGCTTGCTTGTCCTGCGGCTAGCGTCTTGTCGGAGAGGGTGTTTAGTGCGGCTGGGGGAATCATCACAGATAAGCGTAGCCGCTTGTCAACCGACAGTGCCGACAGGCTAACACTCATCAAGATGAACAAAGGCTGGATTTCCCCAGACTTCTGTTCTCCACCAGCGGACAGCAGCGATACGTAAGCAATACGTAGGCTGCACCCGCGGATGGAAGCTACGTTCTCTCTCACCATCCAAAACGGGGACATTTCTGCTTCATCAATCTGTGTCTAATATTCCTCCTCCTCCTCCTCCTGCTCCTCCTCCTGAAACCTCACGTAATCACGCTGAACGGGCAATTTTTCTTAGGGCCACAAGGCTCACTCAAATAATTTTTCAGAACAATTTTTATAAGTTTCAATGCGCTTAAAAGCATTGGAACTTTAACTTGAACCAATTTTTCGTTACACTGGGCTGCCTCCAGGCCTAGTTACCACTTAAGCCACATTAACCAAAGCGATTAATGGGTTTCACCTGCCCTCTTGGCTGGCCATGGCCAATTTTTGGGATGTACATTAGTACTGTTGATACAGCAATTTTTGTGGGCCCTCGCCTACAGTGTAATCAAATTAATTTTTAGCCCACCTGCATTACAGCTGACGTTACCTCAGCTGTGTTGGGCAATGCAATGGGATATTTTTATGTACCGCCGGTGGGTTCCAGGGAGCCACCCATGCTGTAGGTGCACACTGAGTTTTTAATACATCTGTACACTTCTAAAGAACCCGTCTGACTGGGGCATGCAGTGTGGGCCGAAGCCCACCTGTATTACGCACGACATTACTACCTCAGCTGTGTTGGGCAATGCAATGGGATATTTCTATGTAACGCCGGTGGCTTCCTGGCACCCACCCAGGCAGTGGGTCCACAGGGAGTTTAACCTACATGTGTCCACTTGTAAAGAACCCCAGTCTGACTGGGGCATGCAGTGTGGGCCGAAACCCACCTGCATTAACCCTTTCCAGTCCACTGTGTGACCTTTGAAGACATTAGGGTTTAAGGCTGTACAGCTCCGTTGTTGGTAGACGTCCGTCGGGGTTCTCTTACTGTATATTGCCAGCCTCTCTGCTGTCGGAGCCTATCCTACGTGTCAGCTCATGCAGTACTGGCTTTAGCCAGCATATAGCGCCGTTGTATAACAGCAGAAAAAGAGTAAGCCCCCTAGGAAAACCATATACAAATTGGATTGGAAAGGGTTAAGCACAACATTACTACCTCAGCTGTGTTGGGCAATGCAATGGGATATTTCTATGTACCGCCGGTGGCTTCCTGGCACCCACCCATGCTGTAGGTGCACACGGAGTTTTTACTACATCTGTACACTTATAAAGAACCCCAGTCAGACTGGGGCATGCAGTGTGGGCCGAAGCCCACCTGCATTAAGCACGACATTACTACCTCAGCTGTGTTGGGCAATGCAATGGGATATTTCTGTGTACCGCCGGTGGGTTCCAGGGAGCCACCCATGCTGTGGGTCGACAGGGACTTCACAATAGGGAGTTGTACCTGCCTGTGTCTATGAATTAAAAAGCCCGGTCTGACTGGGGCATGCAGACACCTTGACAGAATGAATAGTGTGTGGCACATAGGTTCCCCATTGCTATGCCCACGTGTGCAGCTCCTGATGGCGGTGGCACAGGATTCTATTTCTCATTGCTTCTGTACAGCATTGTGGGCTATCGCTCCGCCACTTTTAAAGAGGGTCGCTGCCTAGCCGTGCCAACCTCTGCAGTGTGTGCCTGCAATCCCTCCTCATGGCAGACGCAATTCTAAATAGACATGAGCGTGGTGTGGCATGAGGGCAGCTGAAGGCTGCCCAGGGACACTTTGGTGTGCGCTGTGGGGGGGGGAGGGGGGGCGGTTGGGCAGCATGTAACCCAGGAGAAGTGTCAGTGGAGTGTCATGCAGGCAGTGATTGTGCTTTGTTGGAGGTAGTGTGGTGCTTAGCAAAGGTATGCCATGCTAATGAGCGCTTTTCAGAAGTAAAAGTTGTTGGGAGGGGGGGGGGCCCACTCTTGCCGCTATTGTGGCTTAATAGTGGGACCTGTGAACTTAGGATGCAGCCCAACATGTAGCCCCTCGCCTGCCCTATCCGTCACTGTGTCATTCCCATCACTTTCCTGAATTGCCCAGATTTTCACACATGAAAACCTTAGCGAGCATCGGCGAAATACAAAAATGTTCTGGTCGCCCATTGACTTCAATGGGGTTCGTTGTTCGAAACGAACCCTCGAGCATCACGGGAAGTTCGTTACGAATAACGAACACCCGAACATTTTGGTGTTCGCTCATCTCTAATGATTACACATTGTTCTTGGAACATGAATGTTACCATTTTTCGCCAAGTATTGCCAAGTTTTGAAACCACTTCTAACTCCAGCCGCTGTCGCGGGTTCTGTCCACTGGACGATGTTGTCATCTGTCTCACACATCCCCTAAAGAATGTTTCCCATGTTTCTATCTGCTTCTATTCCCCAAGAAAAAAAATGTTAGATGCAATTTTGTCAACTAATATGATCAGGACTGGAATATATTGGAGGGCAAAATAGCAAAATGACCCACGATCATCGCCAGCTATTAGTTTCCAGCTCCTCAGGATGCTTATTATCAGTGCACTGTGTTACCTGTGCACTTTACTGTAGTGTTGGAAAGGCTATTGTTGTGCTTGTTCTACTGTTTGTTAGTTGAAGCTATATTATTTTTATCTCTTATGATTAGCTTTAATTTTAGAATTTCAGGCCACTCACTTCTGTTTAAATAAAGTAGAGCTCTCATACAGAGTTTGTCAACCTGACTTTTTTATGGACAACTTATCCGAAAAGCATGGAAGTCAACATTTGTTACCGATAAATTGGAAAAGGAATACTGAAAATTATAAGTGATATGCACTGAATGGTCACTTTATTAGAGACCACCATTGTGTATAGCATGTTAGACCTTCATTGGCCTTCAAAACACAGCAATTCACTGTGGAGCCCATCCATAGGTATTGGAGGAGCCAGGGGGCACCAAGAAAGCATTCCTCACACCATTACTCCACCTTCACCAGTCTGAACTGTTAAACCTGATAGGAAGGGTTCATTGATTCATAATGCTTACGCCAAATTCTGACCCTCCCATTAGCATGGGGTAACAAAAATCTGGATTCATCTGATTACTGCTTAGTGATCCCATTTTTGGATGCATCACTTTTTTTATGGAAAATTTTTTAAAAATCATCTATTTTTACAGACTCTGCAGGAATTTATGAATGGTTAACAACCCTACCCCCACACAAAGTTTTATTCAGGGACATTTACAGACCATACTTAAGATATAATCAAGAAAAGTATGGACATGGCCGGGAGAGTGTTTGCACTGGGGTAAATAAGTGTATCTAGTGGAAAGTATGTGTTGACAACAGGGGCATATGTCAAAGGTGATTGAGGCCTAGTCAGACAGCAGGAGCTGCGAGGTTCAGATGGGATTTATTTTTTTCAGTTTCAGTCTATGGAGTGTAGCATGACGAGGGATGGAATTTAATGTGGGCAGGGCTTCGTGGGTATGTGGGTGTAGCTTTGCAGTGGAGTTAGAGAGATGCCATTTCCTGCCAAAGATTGGAATCTGTCCCGTTTGGTCCATTCGTGGTGTCCATCTCTCCTTTGCTCCATCTAAGGTCATTTGAGGAAAGCCCCAGGTTTCTGTTGCAGGGTCGCCCACTTCAAGACGGGTGAACTGCTCGTTACCCAAGTTCGGCTACTTTTGGATCAAGGATAGATCCCAGTCCTTTCTCGCAGATTGCCCTGGTGTGTATCCCATCGCCTTGTCCAACCTGGTCCATGTTGTTTCTGTATTGTCTTTGTCAGATGTAACTTTCCACTTTAGTATTAATGTATAACACAGCAGGAGTTAGATAATTTTCAATATAAGCCCATAACTAAAACATCAAGTGCTCTAAAACTATAGTACTTCTAAGCGTTCGTGTAGATGTGTTTTAATTTTCGGCCTTCTGTCCTTTCCATGCTTTTAAGGAGCAGTACAGAAGAAAATATGTTGATTATTTGCGACGTTACAAAATGTTCTTTCCATTTGAAGCAACTTATAATTTGGATGCAGCCTTTCTATAAATTCTCTTCTTGCTGTTATCAAATCGCCTGTGTAGAAAATAAAATTTCAGTCCAGTCTTACAATTTGTGACATTTACAGCAAAGCACTAGACACAGAGGAGCACGCGGATGATGTCCGTACAATTTATGCTTTAGTGGTGGGTTAGTTTAGTTTATATGTTGACATTTAGAACTTTATCGGTATATAATAAACACATCAGTTACTCTACATAGAGGTTTATTCCCTTCATCATAGGAGCTGTCAGCAACTTATTGTAAGACCTCCCTATACTGTTCGCACTTCCCCGGCACTAAATGTGCTACTTGGTTGATATACTGTAAACTTATAGCAAAAAACCCTAAAAGAAAGCACAATCGGGGCTATACTATGAAATCACCTAGGCACCTTTATATGAATTAAGTGTTGATTAGATGATGGCGAATAAAGAGGTAGCTTTAAATACATCAAAGAAATTTAAATAAATGAAGAGAAGCCTGAATATGCATTAGACAGCAGAGGGATGCATGTGAGGAGGTCATGCTTCCGAATCGTGGAAATGTAGGCTTTGTAGGTGGAGGTATAGTGTGTTTGATGTAGTGATAGATCCATACATTTTATTCCCAGGGTAGATGGCGTTCGTTAAAAATTAAGCAAAATTAAATTCTCATAGGCCAGAAAAAAGGGTTCATGGACAGATTTGTATTCATTAATTCATTTATTGCTGTTTTGATCCATCTTAACGGAATTTCCAGTCAATCTTATTTATAGTGCAGTACGTTATACAGCACCAACATACTGCATAGTGCTCAACACAGACTGGTTGTACATTAGTTCATTTGCTCGATGGTGGTTACTAGAGATGAGCGAACGTACTCGTCCGAGCTTGATACTCGTTCGAGTATTAGCGTGTTCGAGATGCTCGTTACTCGTAACGAGCACCACGCGATGTTCGGGTTACTTTCACTTTCATCTCTGAGACGTTAGCGCGCTTTTCTGGCCAATTGAAAGACAGGGGAGGCATTACAACTTCCCCCTGCGACGTTCAAGCCCTATACCACCCCCCTGCAGTGAGTGGCTAGCGAGATCAAGTGTCACCCGAGTATAAAAATCGACCCCTCCCGCGGCTCGCCTCAGATGCGTTGTGACATAGCTGAGGGACAGTGCTGTTGGTGCCGGAGCTGCTATAGGGAGAGTGTTAGGAGTTAGTGTAGGCTTCAAGAACCCCAACGGTCCTTCTTAGGGCCACATCTAACCGTGTGCAGTACTGTGGAGGCTGCTTTTTGCAGTGTTGCACTTTTTTTTTTTTTTGGTATATCGGCCGTGCAGAGCATTGCGCCCTGCGGTAATACTCCAGGGACAGAATTGTGTAGGCAGGGCCAGAAGACATATATTATTGACTGAATATACGCAGTGGTCCTTTTCAAAAAAATATTGGGCAAAAAATCTATTTGGCCTGCCTGTCACTGTGCTCAGTGTTCTGGGTCCGTGTGTGCTGGGTGTAGTAGTTCTACAAATAAATACGCAGCCAGCTAAGTGTTACAGCAGGCGTGCGCCAAATTATTTCCTGGCTCTGAAATCACCGCTCTGTTGCAGTTAATAACAGTGCAGCACTCTGCAGTTCTGTCACACACTCCAGGGACAGAATTGTGTAGGCAGGGCCAGAAGACATATATTATTGACTGAATATACGCAGTGGTCCTTTTCAAAAAAATATTGGGCAAAAAATCTATTTGGCCTGCCTGTCACTGTGCTCAGTGTTCTGGGTCCGTGTGTGCTGGGTGTAGTAGTTCTACAAATAAATACGCAGCCAGCTAAGTGTTACAGCAGGCGTGCGCCAAATTATTTCCTGGCGTTCCGTAAACGAAGTCAGCCTCCAACCACAGGCCAATAAGCGGCACATTTAATTACAGCGTTCTGTTTCTGCACTATTGCTAATACACCATGCTGAGGGGTAGGGGTAGGCCTATAGGACGTGGACGCGGGCAAGGACGCGGAGGCCCAAGTCAGGGTGCGGGCACAGGCTGAGCCAGTGCGGTGGCCAGGGGTAGAGGCAGGACCAGACCGAATAATCCACCAACTGGTTCCCAAAGCGCCCCCTCGCGCCATGCCACCCTGCAGAGGTCAAGGTGCTCTACGGTGTGGCAGTTTTTCACAGAGACGCCTGACGACCGGCGAACAGTGGTGTGCAATCTTTGTCGTGCCAAGATCAGCTGGGGAGGCACCACCACCAGCATGCGCAGGCATATGATGGCCAAGCACCCCACAAGGTGGGACGATCCCCGTTCACCGCCTGCGGTTTGCACCACTGCCTCTCCCCCTGTGCCCCAACCTGCCACTGAGATCCAACCCCCCTCTGAGGACACAGGCAGTACCGTCTCCTGGCCTGCACCCACACCCTCACCTCCGCTGACCTCGGCCCCATCCAGCAATGTCTCTCAGCGTAGCGTCCAGACGTCGCTAGCGCCACTGTTTGAGCGCAATCGCAAGTACGACGCCACGCACCCGCACGCTCAAGCGTTAAACGTGCACATTGCAAAATTGATCAGCCTGGAGATGCTGCCGTATAGGCTTGTGGAAACGGAGGCTTTCAAAAGCATGATGGCGGCGGCGGCCCCGCGCTACTCGGTTCCCAGTCGGCACTACTTTTCCCGATGTGCCGTCCCAGGCCTGCACGACCACGTCTCCCGCAACATTGTACGCGCCCTCACCAACGCGGCTACTGCCAAGGTCCACTTAACAACAGACACGTGGACAAGCACAGGCAGGCAGGGCCACTATGTCTCCCTGACGGCACATTGGGTGAATTTAGTGGAGGCTGGGACAGAGTCAGAGCCTGGGACCGCTCACGTCTCACCCACCCCCAGAATTGCGTGCCCCAGCTCGGTGGTGGTATCTGCGGGGGAGTCTGCTTCCTCCACTAAACCACCCTCCTCCTCCTCCTACGCAACCTCTGTCTCGCAATCAAGATGTGTCAGCAGCAGCACGTCGCCAGCAGTCGGTGTCACGCGGCGTGGCAGCACAGCGGTGGGCAAGCGTCAGCAGGCCGTGCTGAAACTACTCAGTTTAGGAGAGAAGAGCCACACGGCCCACGAACTGCTGCAGGGTCTGACAGAGCAGACCGACCGCTGGCTTGCGCCGCTGAGCCTCCAAACGGGCATGGTCGTGTGTGACACGTCTCTGCAGCTCGGCAGCCTCACGCACGTGCCATGCCTGGCCCATGTCTTTAATTTGGTGGTTCAGCGCTTTCTGAAAAGCTACCCCCACTTGTCATACCTGCTCGGAAAGGTGCGCCAGCTCTGCGCACATTTCCGCAAATCCCACACGCACGCTGCCACCCTGCGGACACTGCAACATCGGTTTAATCTGCCAGTGCACCGACTGCTGTGTGACGTGCCCACACAGTGGAACTCTACGCTCCACATGTTGGCCAGACTCTATGAGCAGCGTAGAGCTATAGTGGAATACCAACTCCAACATGGGCGGCGCAGTGGGAGTTAGCCTCCTCAATTATTTACAGAAGAGTGGGCCTGGTTGGCAGCCATCTGCCAGGTCCTTGGAAACTTTGAGGAGTCTACCCAGATGCTGAGCGGGGATGCTGCAATCATTAGCGTCACCATTCCTCTGCTATGCCTCTTGAGAAGTTCCCTGCAAAGCATAAAGGCAGAAGCTTTGGAATCAGAAACGGAGGCGGGGGAAGACAGTATGTCGCTGGATAGTCAGAGCAACCTCATGTCTATATCTCAGTGCGTTGAGGAGGAGGGGGAAGAGACAGCTTGGCCCACTGCTGAGGGGACAGATGCTGCTTACCTGTCATCCTTTCAGCGTGTATGGCCAGAGGAGGAGGAGGAGGAGGAGGAGGAGGGGGAGGAGCATGAGGAGGAGGGGGAAGAGACAGCTTGGCCCACTGCTGAGGGTACAGATGCAGCTTGGCTGTCATCCTTTCAGCGTGTATAGCCAGAGGAGGAGGAGGAGCCTGAAAGTGATATTCCTAGTGAGGACAGCCATGTGTTGCGTACAGGTACCCTGGCACACATGGCTGACTTCATGTTAGGATGCTTTTCTCGTGACCCTCGCGTTACACGCATTCTGGCCACTACGGATTACTGGGTGTACACACTGCTCGACCCACGGTATAAGGAGAGCCTTTCCACTCTCATTCCCGAAGAGGAAAGGGGTTCGAGAATGATGCTATACCACAGGGCGCTGGTGGACAAACTGATGGTAAACTTCCCATCCGACAGCGCTAGTGGCCGAAGGCGCATTTCCGCGGCCCAGGTAGCAGGGGAGGCGCAGAGATCAGGCAGCATGTACAGCGCAGGCAGGGGAACACTCTCTAAGGCCTTTGACAGCTTTATGGCTCCCCAGCAAGACTGTGTCACCGGTCCCCAGTCAAGGCTGAGTTGGCGGGAGCACTGTAAAAGGATGGTGAGGGAGTATGTAGCCGATCGCACGACTGTCCTCGGTGACGCCTCTGCCCCCTACAACTACTGGGTCTTGAAGCTGGACACGTGGTCTGAACTCGCGCTGTATGCCCTGGAGGTGCTTGCTTGTCCTGCGGCTAGCATCTTGTCAGAGAGTGTGTTTAGTGTGGCTGGGGGAATCATCACGGATAAGCGTACCCACCTGTCAACCGACAGTGCCGACAGGCTTACACTCATCAAGATGAACAAAGCCTGGATTTCCCCAGACTTCTCTTCTCCACCAGCGGACAGCAGCGATACATAAACAATACGTAGGCTGCACCCGCGGATGGAAGCATCGTTCTCTATCACCATCCAAAACGGGGACCTTTTTGCTTCATCAATCTGTGTATAATATTCATCCTCCTCCTCCTGCTCCTCCTCCTGAAACCTCACGTAATCACGCCGAACGTGCAATTTTTCTTAGGCCCACAAGGCTCAGTCATATAATTTTTCTAAACAATTTTTATACGTTTCAATGCTCATTAAAGTGTTGAAACTTTCACCTCAACCAATTTTTATTTTAACTGGGCTGCCTCCAGGCCTAGTTACCAATTAAGCCACATAAACCAAAGCGATTAATGGGTTTCACCTGCCCTCTTGGTTGGGCATGGGCAATTTTTCTCAGGTACATTAGTACTGTTGGTACACCAATTTTTGTGGGCCCTCGCCTACAGTGTAATCCAATTAATTTTTTGCCCACCTGCATTACAGCTGACGTAATATCAGCTGTGATGGGCGCAATGGGATATTTTTATGTACCGCCGGTGGCTTCCCGGCACCCACCCATGCTGCGGGTCCACAGGGAGTTGTAAATGCATCTGTTTCCACTTCTAAAGAACCCCAGTCTGACTGGGGCATGCAGTGTGGGCCGAAGCCCACCTGCATTAAACATGACATTACTACCTCAGCTGTGATGGGCAATGCAATGGGATATTTTTATGTACCGCCGGTGGGTTCCAGGGAGCCACCCATGCTGTGGGTCCATAGGGAGTTGTAAATGCATCTGTTTCCACTTCTAAAGAACCCCAGTCTGACTGGGGCATGCAGTGTGGGCCGAAGCCCACCTGCATTAAACATGACATTACTACCTCAGCTGTGATGGGCAATGCAATGGGATATATTTATGCACCGCCGGTGGGTTCCAGGGAGCCACCCATGCTGTGGGTCCACAGGGAATTGTAAATGCATCTGTTTCCACTTCTAAAGAACCCCAGTCTGACTGGGCATGCAGTGTGGGCCGAAGCCCACCTGCATTAAACATGACATTACTACCTCAGGTGTGATGGGAAATGCAATGGGATATATTTATGTACCGCCGGTGGCTTCCTGGCACCCACCCATGCTGTGGGTCCACAGGGAGTTGTAAATGCATCGGTTTCCACTTCTAAATAACCCCAGTCTGACTGGGGCATGCAGTGTGGGCCGAAGCCCACCTGCATTAAACATGACATTACTACCTCAGCTGTGATGGGCAATGCAATGGGATATATTTATGTACCGCCGGTAGCTTCCTGGCACCCACCCATGCTGTGGGTCCACAGGGAGTTGTAAATGCATCTGTTTCCACTTCAAAAGAACCCCAGTCTGACTGGGCATGCAGTGTGGGCCGAAGCCCACCTGCATTAAACATGACATTACTACCTCAGCTGTGATGGGCAATGCAATGGGATATATTTATGTACCGCCGGTGGGTTCCAGGGAGCCACCCATGCTGTGGGTCCACAGGGAGTTGTAAATGCATCTGTGTCCACTTCTAAAGAACCCCAGTCTGACTGGGGTATGCAGTGTGGGCCGAAGCCCACCTGCATTAAGCACGACATTACATCAGCTGTGATGGGCACTGCAATGGGATATATTTATGTACCGCCGGTGGGTTCCAGGGAGCCACCCATGCTGTGGGTGCACACGGAATTCCCATTGCGGAGTTGTACCTGCCTGTGACTATATATAAAAAAAAAGCGGTCTGACTGGGGCATGCAGACACCTTGACAGAATGAATAGTGTGTGGCACATAGGTTCCCCATTGCTATGCCCACGTGTGCAGCTCCAGATGGAGGTGGCACAGGATTGGATTTCTCATTGCTTCTGTACAGCATTGTGGGCTATCGCCCCGCCCCTTTTAAGGAGGGTCGCTGCCTAGCCGTGCCAACCCTCTGCAGTGTGTGCCTGCTTTTCCTGTGGCAGACGCACTTATAAATAGACATGAGGGTGGCGTGGCATGAGGGCAGCTGAAGGCTGGGCAGGGACAGTTTGGTGTGCGCTGTGGACACTGGGTCGTGGGGGGGGATTTGGCAGCATGTAACCCAGGAGAAGTGGCAGCGGAGTGTCATGCAGGCAGTGATTGTGCTTTGTTGGAGGTAGTGTGGTGCTTAGCTAAGGTATGCATTGCTAATGAGGGCTTTTCAGATGTAAAAGCTGTTGGGAGGGGGGGGCACTCTTGCTGCTATTGTGGCTTAATAGTGGGACCTGGGAACTTGAGATGCAGCCCAACATGTAGCCCCTCGCCTGCCCTATCCGTTGCTGTGTCGTTCCCATCACTTTCTTGAATTGCCCCGATTTTCACAAATGAAAACCTTAGGGAGCATCGGCGATATACAAAAATGCTCGGGTCGCCCATTGACTTCAATGGGGTTCGTTACTCGAAACGAACCCTCGAGCATCGCGAAAATTTCGTCTTGAGTAACGAGCACCCGAGCATTTTGGTGCTCGCTCATCTCTAGTGGTTACATCTAGTTTTCCCACCGTTTTTGGGATGCTCACACACATTACAGAAGGTAGGCAGAGTGAAATTCCTTCTTGAGTTAACATTTCATACGTTGAAAACCAGGGGGATAGCTAAAGGCTCATGGGCCCGAATGCAAAAGTTAATACCCACCTCCCCAACCTCTCTTCACGGTTGCAGTTCTTACTACCTTTAAAGCGGATGAGATGGAGAAAAAACCCATAATGGAGACGAGACATTGTTGTTTTTTTTTTTGAGGGGGGGGGGGGGGGCTACTAGTGGACTGTAGACTTAACTGGAGCAATCAATGCCAGTCAGCTGCTGCAAAAGCCAATAAAGTATTGGGGGGGGGGGGGTTATGGTGTTCCAAGGGCAGTAAAAAGGAAATGTTCACTTTATCCTACAGTTTGGTACGATTATGGCGATATCAAATTTACATATCAAATAAATACTTTCTTTTCCATATTCCCAGGCCCATATCGTTTATATTTTTGCATTAATTAGGCAGTATAATGGCTTCTTTAGTATTTATTGGCACAATTACAGGGTACATATGACTTTTTTGAGCACTTATAATTCTGTTGTTTTTGGGAGACAGTTTGCCCAAAGACTCACAATTCTGGCATTACTTATAATTTTCTCTTTGTATTTATTTTAATGGTGTTCACCGTGGAGGATAAATAATGCAATGTATTGAATAGTTCAGACTTCTAAAGACACTGCAATAGCAATTATGTTAATTTTTTTATTGTTTAGAATTTTTTTTGGAAGAATGGGAAAGGGTTTTTTTGAACTTTTTAATATTTTATAGTCTTTCTTTTATATTTTGCACACAGTGGCAACTTAGTACAGGAGTTTTATGAAACACATATGAAGCAATACATCCCATCTTAGTGCTCTACCTGCCCACCTTTTAAAGGGGTTTTTCCAAGTTCCAGAACAATATTTGAGAAGGTAGCAAATGGATAAGAATTAGAGGCAATTCTTGAGTGAGTATTGCCTTTTGTGAGTACCTGCCCGCTCGTCTCAAAAGATTCAGGTGCCGGCGGGGGGCGGCAAAAGAAGCTGAAAGTGCAGCTTCTCAGTTTGGTTCCACTGACCAATCAGCGATGGAAGCTCTGATTGATCAGTGAAACGATTCCCCCCTTCAGTCTAGTGAAGGAAACGCTCATTAATTAGTAAGGTCTTCCTGCTCTGATTTACTTTACTGATCCCTGCCCCTGCAAGTGGTGTGTGTTCTTTGGCCTTTGCCCCCCCCCCCCCCCCCCCCCAACTTAGGGGCCAGGTGATAAGTGTAATAAAAGCATTTCTTTTAATGTGTGGTCTCTTTTTAACAAGTCCATTCATGTCAGTAATTCTAGAAAATGCATCATTCATTTATCCTTCTGAAAGGTAAAGTCCCCTGGTGCAAGCACATAATGCTGTCTATACAAGTTAATCCGCACCTTGCTTTAAATCTCTAAGTACAGATGAGCAAACTTCTCCAACGTTCGATTCGGCAGGTTTGCAGAATTTCATCAAAAAGTTTGGTTTGGTACGAGTTCTAGCCGAACCAAAAGTCCATTGAAAACCCTAAGGCTGGGGTCACACAGTGCAGAATCTTGACAAAAATCTTGCGGTTTGGCCACGGTGAAAAAACAGGGCGCGGCCACAACGGGAGAAAAAAAATAGACATACTGCGGCCAGGGAATCTGCGCTGCAGCACCGGCTTTGCGACAAATCTCGTCCATATGGCTGGCTAATCTCGAGATTAGCGTCCACAGGCGGATTTGCTGCAGCGAAATTCCAGACGGAATTTCTGCGGCAAATCCGCACTGTGTGAACCCAGCTTATGACTAGTATTGAAGACTGAGAGCCCTAAAATGATGGTGGTAATGGTCATTCTTCAATGGATGCAGCTCAGTGGTTGGCACTGCTGCCTTGCAGTTCTGAGATCCTAGTTTCAAACCTGACCCAGAACATCTGCATGGAGTTTGCAAGATTTCTTCATGTTTTTTTTCTTCTCCCTCTCTGGTGAAGGGAGAAGGAGGATAGTGGTTTGGTGGTTAGCACTGTTGCCTTACAACAGTGGCATAACTTGAAGATTTGGGGCCCCAATGCAAAACCTGTAACAGGCCCCCAACTATAATGCTTTATTCATATGCTGGGCTCCCTATATGGAGAAGAGAGGCTTTATGGGCCCCCTGAGGCTCCTGGGCTTGGGTGCAACCACATCCCCTGCATCCCCTATAGTAACACCTCTGCACAATTCTGAAGTCCTAGGTTCAAATCTGACCAAGGACGACATTTGCATGAAGATTGTATGTTCTATTTGTTTCTTGTGCTTATTTTTCTCCTCCAGGAATGAAAGATGGGAGAAGGAGCATGGTTGTTTGGTGGTTAGCAGTACTAGAGTCCTAGGTTCAAATCTGACCAAAGACAACATATGCATTTAGTTTTCCAAGGCTATGCAGATGCTGTCCTTGGTCAGATTTGACCCTAGTACTCCAGCACTGCAAAGCAATAGTGCTAACCGCTGAGCTACATCCATTGAAGAAGGACCACTGTCTAGGGGCCTGAAACATTATTGCTTCAGGCTCCTAGACAGCGTTAAATATTAGCTTTTGGTGTGTTTATGAACTTCCAGTTTGTCAGAAACTGAATTTTTAGCAAACTTTGACCCAAACTTGGGTTCTACAAGTTTAATTCACTAATCTCTAATCTTAAGCAGATAGTGACCTCGAAGCCATTATTAGCACACTTTTGAAGGAAAACACTCTACAGGTACATAGTAAAGGGATGGATTATAATTAGAGATGAGCGAGCACCAAAATGCTCGGGTGCTCGTTACTCGGGACGAAATTATCGCGATGCTCGAGGGTTCGTTTCGAGTAACGAACCCCATTGAAGTCAATGGGCGACCCGAGCATTTTTGTATATCGCCGATGCTCGCTAAGGTTTTCATTTGTGAAAATCTGGGCAATTCAAGAAAGGGATGGAAACGACACAGCAAAGGATAGGGCAGGCGAGGGGCTACATGTTGGGCTGTATCTCAAGTTTCCAGGTCCCACTATTAAGCCACAATAGCGGCAAGAGTGGGCCCCCCCCTCCCAACAATTTTTACTTCTGAAAAACCCTCATTAGCAATACATACCTTAGCTAAGCACCACACTATCTCCAACAAAGCACAATCACTGCCTGCATGACACTCCGCTGCCACTTCTCCTGGGTTACATGCTTATAGCCGGTTCCACTGAAAGCAATAGGCTGCTGGCATGCGCGGGATGAATTGTCGGGAAGGGCTTAAATATAGAAGCCCTTCCCTGCAATTCATCCAGAAATGTGTAAAAATAAAAAATATATATATACTTACCTTGTCCCGGCAGACGGAGTTCAGCGCGGCCTGCAGTGGGTGTGAGTCAGACCTGCCCCCTGATTGGCTCAGCCTGAGCCAATCAGAGGCAGGTCTGACTCACACCCCTTTCACACCCACTGCCGGCCGCGCTGAACTCCGTCTGCCGGGACAAGGTAAGTATATATATTTTTTTTATTTTAACACATTTCTGGATGAATTGCAGGGAAGGGCTTCTATATTTAAGCCCTTCCTGACAATTCATCCCGCGCACGCCGGCAGCCCATTGCTTTCAGTGGAACCTGCTGTATTGCCGGCTCCATTGAATTCAATGGGCAAACATCGTTCTTCTCTGCCACAGCTGTTACAGCTGTGGCAGAGAAGAATGATTTGTCTTCTATATGTTCTCAATGGGGTCGGCGCTGCTGCCGCCGGCCCCATTGAGCGCATATAGAGAAAAGAACAGGAATCGCAGATCACAGATAGGTGCGATCTGCGATTTCTGACTATGGCCTAAGAAGGACCGTTGGGGTTCTTGAAGCCTAAAATAACTCCTAACGCTCTCCCTATAGCAGCTCTGGCATCAGCAGCACTGTCCCTGATCTCTGTCAGAATGCATCTGTGGCGAGCCGCGGGCGGGCAGATTTTAATACTCAGGTGACACCTGATCTCGCCAGCCACTCACTGCAGGGGGGTGGTATAGGGCTGGAACATCACAGGAGGAAGTTGTAATGCCTTCCCTGTCTTTCTATTATCCAGAAAAGCGCGCAAATTTTTCAGGGAAGAAAATGAAAGTGACTCGAACACCGCGTGGTACTCGTCTCGAGTAACGAGCATCTCGAACACCCTAATACTCGAACGAGTATCAAGCTCGGACGAGTACGCTCGCTCATCTCTAATTATAACAAACAGGAAAAAATGTCTCCAAGCGTACTGTTCTCCAAAGCCCCTCCCTAATTCTATCTATTGTGTATTTTTTGCAGACTGCGTGTCAAACCTATGTGTTCCATACGATATGTTAATCTAAATTCAGCGGGGCGCCTTTATAATAAGATATCCCAGAGAGTTCTTTTCTCCCCTCTATAATGATACCTATTGCCATCCATATATCATTCCTATATCATTTCAATACATTGAATATTACAAACTGTCCTCCTTTGCTTCCCCCCAAACTGCATTATCTCGTTTTCTCCTCTTCTTATTCCCTCTGTTTAGTTGGAAATTTGACGCCTGTTTAAACCGTGTTTTCTTCAGATGCATTCTCGCTACAGCGGAGCATAATTACGCTGCGTCACACACAAGGTGACTTTTGCACTCGTTCCAGCATTTAACAATCGTGCCCTTTTTGCTTTGCATGAAGGGATAGCGCTGCTGAAAGGTATATGCAATTTTTGTCTTTTGAAGCGATATTTTTACGCACCGTTTGCCTTGATACATACGCCGTTGTTGTTTTTTGTTTTTTTTTTGGCTTTGATTATCTAGAGCAGATAAAGCTGGAAAGACTGGGAACACGATAAAATCTCTCCGTTCCAAAAAAGGCCCATCCTTCTGTTCAAGCCGAGAAGAATTTTTTCTCTTCTAATCACACAGGGTTTTTCTTTAGATTCCTTTCCTGCCAGCAGTGCAAGAAGAGAGAAGAAAGCCTGTGGTCTGAGATGGCTTTCATTTTTCTAACGCTAACCAATAGGAAGCCGGACTTGCACTGCTACGAGAGGTGACTATCTGACGTGTGCGGGGAGCTAAAAATAGCTCGCATACATTGTAGCGCTGAATGTATAATATTAGTGCTTCCAGGAACATAAACCCTTCGTGAAATGTCACGGGAAAAGTAATGACAAACTGTCATCCTTCGGAATATTTGGTTTGCTGGCGATTTTTTTTTTTTTTCCTCCAGCGCTTAATGGGTTACATATATATTGACGCTCTGAGAACAATGTAAAATACGATAAAAAAGAAATATATTTATATATATATATTTCAACGTCTTCTATTGTACTGTCTTTGAAATCGCAAGAGATATTTAATTATTAGCAAAGCGCTGGGAACCTGAAGTCTTTTCTTACTCATCTCAAATCCCCCCGGTGCACAAACTGATTTGTTCAGCATAAAAAATGAGGCAGACGCTACTGCAGAGAATGGGAAATGCTCAGTATTAAAAGGTTGACCGGCATTTTCTTGCAGGCATCAAATAGTCTGGGTTATGTACCTGTTGTTTTGCAGCACTTTCCTTGATACTGTCTTAACCATCCCTCCCTTAGAAGCCATATTGTAAGCACCGTAAATCGTTAAAGGTTGTTTTACACCTGGCAGGGAATGAGTTATTGGTCTCCAATCCCTGTCTTTCCCATAATAAAATGATTATGGGTACGGGATGAGATGCCAATTCACGTTAAATATTAATTGTAAAGTGCATATGAGCAGCGGTTTAAGTACTTAAAGAATGTAATTTCTCACTGATTGATTTTAGGTAATCTTGTATCAAAAACTGCGAGGATGCCCTGGGAATGTATTTTTAGAAAGGTGTTCGGATGATACATTTAAGTGGTAATCTTGCAATGAAATAGAAAATTGTCAGGATTTATCAAGAACAGAGCATGTAATACCCATACTTGACTCGGGGGCCTATGGACAAATATTAACCATCGGAGAAAAAGTCAGTATTCATCCTCGTTTCATCCACAGTATGTGAGGGAGATGAAAAGAATGCACCCGGGTCAAAGATCAGGACTTATAGTCCAATACTTTCTAGTGCTATATGTTAGACTTTGACAGATTCCACCTCTGCTGTACACTAGACATGAGACTAAACCTAATAAATCTGTTACCTTTCAGATGAATGTTTCCACTAGAAGAGAATCTTGTAACAATTTGTTGCCATACTTGAAGGTTGCACATGAGAAGTTTCCTCTTTAGCTTTGAAAGAGGTTTAAAAGGGTATTTTGGCATTTAGACTACGATGACTTATCCTCAGGATAGGTCAGCAATATTTGATCGACGGGAGACTGCCACTCAGGATCCCCAATGATCAGCTGATCGTTCAGCCCACTGTTGTAACCGGTCGTTAGGGGAGGAAGCGTAATAGCGAGCTTCACTCACATTGAAATCTATGGAAGAACTGCCTCCTATTAGACTTCCGGCTCTGTATTGCAGTCAGGACTGAACATTCGACCTCGTGTGCAGTAAGGAGCCAGAAGTCTAATAGAATCAGCATTTACAGCTCAGTTTTGGTGCTGTATTTATGTACTGAGCTTGGTTTTGGGGATTTGCTTATGTTCTGAGCCTGGTTATGGGGCTAGGTTTATCTTATGGACTCCGGCATCTTCTGCGCATGTGCGCCTAAGTGAAAATGCCAACGCATGTGCAGATGACCAGATCATGGCTGGACATTTGAAATCTCCTGCTCCCCGGCTACTCAAGGTAGCCGGGAAGCAGGATATGTCACCAAGGAACCGCAGTGACTGGTCCCCGAGTCCGTGATCGCTGTATCCAATGGATGACGGTAATCATGGAAAAGTTGTAAAAAGTTAAATAAAGTTAAAGTTTCACCTACCCTAATGGATCGGATGCATAGGGGTTGGGGGAAATACTCACCCCCGTCCGCCGCGATGTCCCCTGGTGATATGGTCCTTCCAGGACCTCATGTTGCCTTCTGCACATGTGCGCCCCAGGAAATTAAAAAATCCCTCTGCTCCTGGCCAGTATGTGCAGCCTGGAGCAAAGAGATGTCACCAGGGACCGTATGCGGTTCCCGATCACATGGTCATGGGTATCCATCATGTAAAGTTAAAAAAAAGGTAAAGTTTCATCTCCCCTGAGGGAAGATGAAATTATGTACCTAAGGCCCCCTGGATTTATCCAGGAACCTTATCCCAGCTTCTGCGCAAGTACCCATCGTCAAAGTGGCGGACGAGAGCATGGAGATTTCATTGGGTGTCGCACTACGCATTCGCTGGTCATGTGATCAACGCTATCCAATGGATAACAGTGATCACGTAAAAATCAAAAGAACTTAAAATTTCACCTCTCGTCACGGATCCGATCCATGAGGGGACGTGAAATTACTTGCCTAAGGCCTCCAGTGATGTCTTCCGATGGGATCTTTATCTGTTGACCTTTCCCCAACTTCGGTGCATGTGCATGTCGGCAAAATGTCAGACGCAAGTACAGAAGCTGGTGAGGGTCTGGGAAGTTTAAAGTTGCCTTGCTCATGGCTATTAAAGGTAGCCAGGAGCCTGTAGCAGTGACTGGGGTGGTGAGCAATCCCCGGTCACGTGATCGCCGTTATCCAACAGATAATGGCAATCACGTAAAAGTTAAAAACAGTTGAATTACAATGTTCCTTTCGGTTTGGCCCCTGTTGTGCATATAGACATAGTATTAGGGCCACAATGGGTATATTTCTGAACACGGGACAAACAGGTGTATCCATTTGGGGTGAAAGTCTTCATTCATTCTGTTTTGTAATAACTAAATACCACGTGTATTCTTCATACTGTTTTGTATTTCCCCATGCCTCATCTCCTGCCCCTGTACCTCCTGAACCACCTTACCCCATCTCTTTACAAATAACTGTATACCACATGTAACTGTATTGTTTTGTGTTCCCATTCCTTTGAACGCGCTGCGGAATAAGTTGGTGCTCTACAAATCAAGATTATTATTATGAGGTCCCAAATGGCAGTCTAAACTCGAAAGCCCCTGTAGGAACCACCCAATGTTTGTTTCTTTAATGATGTCTGCTTAACTTTTGCCACAATAAAAAGGGATTTTCTTTATGAATGGGCATAACGGCTCATAGTACGGATGTTCACTTTCCATCACCTTAACGCAACATTGACAAAGGCACGATATACGGTCTTCTGCATCCGCTAGGCAGAGTTGCACTTTGCCCTGTATGTACAAAACAATATCCAACTATGCAAGTAGAAAAAAAAAGAGTGAAATTAAATGTAATCCACAGACAATTCCCATAATTACAGCCCCATTGTTAGATGTTATTTTCTCTAAGTTTCTCTCCTGTACTTTGCATTTCTCCACTGCTGTCTCTATTTGAAGAAGGAATTACACACTCAGCTTATCCTCCGAAGAATTCAGAACAGTTCTGCCAATTCTGTCAATATTTGATATCCCTGCTAGGCTAATGTCAAGTAAAGTTAACAATTTCACTGCAACCCAAAGTATAGTATCCTGCTCAGCAATATGTTACAGACCTATCAGGCTCTGGCTGGAATGCCTAGATAATGCTGTTCAACATTGTTTTGTAAGGGAACTATTTATAATGCATATAGCTGAATCACAAGCCTGTCACTTTTCTGTTAGCATATGATAAGCTTAGTCCTGTAATAAGCCTAGTAAGCGTAATATTTTACATTGTGTCTTCTTGTACTATATTCCAATTATCATTTACATTTCAATGTCTATTTAATAATAGCAATTCAATATATAGTATAGTAATAATGTTATTATCAGAAGCACTACCTTTTCTAACAGGAGCAATCTACTAAAGCATGGACATTTCCCTTGCAGCTGCCACTGCGGGGATCATATAGCATTACATGGCAACCATTGAAATGAACGTCGGCTCATGTAATACAAGGATACGCCAGTTCCACTAGAATGGGAGCCAATATTATAGACAGATGTTCAGTCTAAGCGCATAGAGGGATTTATAGTATTCCCTAAAGTCACTCCAAAAATGATCAATGTAGAATCCACATAAACATCCATATTCCTTATATGAACAAAACTGGGATTTATGGAACAGATGCTACTGTTATAATCGTAAAGGCCTGTGTGGGGAAATGGGAACTTTGATGATGCACACGGAATAACTGGCAGAGATAGCAAGTCAATTGCAACAGAACTTTACTGGGTCCTCGAGTTCAAAACTTTGCAGTTTAATACATGTATATACAATGTTTACAAGCTTGTCAGTTACAGTCTTTCAAAAGGACACACACGCTTTAAAGGATCGTCCAAGTTAAGGAAACCTCTGTCACTGGGTCCCCCATGTGTTAAAATAACAAATCAGCAATTACTCACCTCTCCCTGCTCTCCGTTCATCCCATGGTCTCAGCTATCTTTGTTTTTAGGCTGCTGTGATCTCCCATAAACCGTCTGTAGCAGCCATTGACATCACTCAGCCATGATCGTTATTGGCTGCAGCAGCTTGTTTTGTAGATGAGCTTGAGCTGACTGCAGCCTGTGAAGCGACATCACAGGGAGATGGTAGCCGGTGGCAGGCGACAAACAAAGGAGCAGCTAGATGTAAGTAACCACTGATTTGTTGTTTTAAGGCATCCGGGCCCAGTGACAATTTTGCAGGGAGGTGTGCAGGGGGAGTGCGCCTTACACAAAAAACTAATTGGCTTGCAGCTTTTCTTGAACATTTTGCCCTCCCACTTAATGCTTATTGGTTCCTGAAAACACATAAATACGTGCAAGAAATCCTCGACTGAACAGTCACTGCTGGTCTTTGAAATAACACTCACGATACCACACATCAGTCAACCAGTGAGAGACCGAAACAGAGAGTGTTCCCTTTAGGACTGCTCGTGCAATTTTATGTGCATTCAGTGGACCGAAAAACCAATATGCATGCAATGGGGAAGGGTCAAAATTTCAAATCCATTCCTGCCAAGGAACCTCATACCCCCTGACTAGTCAACGAACTATATTTCGGCACATGTAAATGCTCATAACAGTTTGTTCAGTGATCATGAAATTGAACAAGTTTACATCATTTGCTTTGTGTAAAAGCATACAAACAATAGTCATTTGTACACTTTAGGGAATATTTTAAGTGACTATTAATGACAACCTTGGCTCACGTCCCAAACGCGCTTCATCTAGCGATGCTCTAGGTGTCCTGAACGTCTGTGGTGCTAATCCAAACAGCCCACAGACTTCACCCACTTCAAATTTATGCTCAAAACTCACCATGCCAATCAAGTTTATTTCACCTCCCTCATCTCCTCACTATCCCACAACCCCAAACGACGCTTCGACACCTTCCACTCCCTCCTCAGCCCCCAAAAACAGGCCCGAGATAGATCTCAGTGCTGGAGAGCTAGCCTCCCACTTCAAAGAAAAAATTGAAAACATCCACAAAGAAATCACCGAACATTACACGGCTAGCCCCGATCACGGTCTCTTCAACACTGCATCCACCACTCATTCACTATCTATACTAGAACCAACAACAAAGGAAGAAGTCTCCAGATTGCTCTTCACTGCTCACCCCACCGCCTGCGCTAGCGAACCTCTTCCCTCACACCTTATCCAGTCCCTTTCCCCGGCTTTCAGTACCCACCTCAACACCATCTACAACCTCTCACTGACCTCTGGCATCTTTCCCTCCTCATTCAAACAGTCCATCATATCCCTTCTGCTAAAGAAACTGACCCTTGACCTGACCGACGCTGCCAACTACCAACCCATCTCCAACCTCCCCTTCATCTCCAAACTACTTGAACATCTGCTTTATGCCAACCTCACATGCTTTCTCTCTGATAACTCTCTGCTCGACCCTCTCCAGTCTGGCTTCTGACCCCTACATTCAACCGAAACTGTCCTCACAAAAGTATCAAATGACCTGATAACAGCCAAATCGAGGGGTGACTACTCCCTACTAATCCTTTTTTACCTCTCTGCTGCATTTGACACTGTCAACCATGACTTCCTTCTTGCTATGCTTCGTTCTATCACCCTAGAGGACACTGCTCTCTCCTGGTTCTCCTCCTACCTCTCTGACTGCTCTTTCAGCATTTCTGTCACCACTGGCTCAATCTCCTCTCCACCCTCCCCTCACTGTTGGGATTCTGACCTCTACTTTGCCCTCCCTATCCAAGCTCTGGCCCGAACATGCCACGTGCACCTCAGAAATATTGCTGAAATCCGGCTATGCCTCACCATGGATACACTGAAGACACTCATTGTCACCCTCATCCATTCCCGACTCAACTACTGCAACTCATTGCTCATTGGCTTTACTCCGCACCGGACTCCCCCTCTCCAATCCATACTAAATGCAGCAGATAGACTCATCTTCCTATCCAGCCACTTCTCAGACGCTCTTGCACTATGCCAGTCTATTCATCCACTACAGAACTCAAATCAAACTCATCACACTCACCCACAAAGCTCTCCATGGCGCCTCACCACAGTACATCACTTCCCTCCTGTCCATACATCACCCAGCCCGTGAGCTGTGCTCTACTAACACACTCAGACTAAACGCCCCTCTAATACGAACCTCAAGTGCTTGCCTCTAGGATTTCTCTAGAGCAGCACCCATCCTCTAGAACGCTCTACCCCAAAACATCCGAACAATCCCCGAAGCATGGAACTTCAAGCCTTAAAGACACATCTCTTTATAGATGCAGACCAAACCTCCTAATCTAATCCAGATTACCCACAATATGCCCCCTGCCCCTTCCTATGGCTTTCCGCTTTTGCCTATCATGCACACTTTCTGCCCCATACCTCCTCTATTACCCCTACCCTGTTTGTGTCCCAAAAGACTGTATATCACATGTTATTGTCGCATTGCTGTGTTCCCCCTTGCTCCAGCTCCTGCACCTCGTATACCTTCTGTATCACACCCACCCCCTTTGTTTCCAAATAATTGAATACCACATGTAGCTTTTGTAGTTTTTGTAATTTTCGTATTATTTGTCTTCTCCATGTGCCTCGAAAGTGCTGCGAAATAAGTTGGCACAAATAAAGATTATTATTATTCAGATGACATTTATCCCACCTAAAATTACCCTTACTATCTCCCTGCTTCCAGGATAGAAGTGCAATAACTCGATCACCTAGCAGCAACTCCTTAAAGGGTCACAAACTTTTCAATAATACATTTTTGTGATGAAAAATCCCTCTGAAGTGCTATCTTCCTTCCCCCTAGTTTGTCAAGCTAGCTCTTGATTGACAAAGGGATGCTAGGATGGCAGAGCAGAGGTAGGAGATGAGTCATCATGCTCATTGAACTGTATGCAGACAGGAGGGGGAGATAAATACTTTCACACACTGAGGTAGCTGCAAGTATAGTGAATAGTGAGATTGTTTGCTGTTTACATACATATATACTGCCAAATAATGTGGTACCCTTCTGGCTGATGAGATTGTGTCTGTGTGTGTAAGAGACAGATAGAAAGCAAGATCTCTAAAGTTCTCTGTGTACAGTGTAATAGAACATAGCACACACTGCATAGCAGTCCATAGAGGATGAAGAATCAAATATACAGCCTTCAGGGGGGGAAATTGGGAAGAATGCAGGATGCAAGTCACATAGTAGCCAGAAAGAAGGTTATTCCTCATGTACTATACATACACACAGCAACTTATTCTGAAAAGTTATCTGAAAACTCCAGTATACTTTATGTATACTGCAAGACTGGATTCTGGAATCTCTTAGAAGACTATTCCTGTGGAGAGCACGGTTACAGGTCTGGTGCTTCTAGCATATTGACAGCTTCTCCTTGCACATCCATGCATTTCACAGACACCCCATTGATTTCGATGGGCACTATGTAATGCTTTACTTCTCTTCATTTTTTATTTCTGGTGCTGAAATATTGAACATTTGCTGGCAGGTTTCCGCACATTGCAGCTGATCACCGAGGGTCCCTGCAGAAGGACAGCTTGCGATGACCTTATCATAAGGATACTTCGCTGTCAAGAAAATTGTCTAATGCAAACTGCATTATACTTTTAGCAAAGGGAATGAATGCGAGATATAATGGAAAATTCTCCTACATTTTAATTTTACGCATAAAGAGAGAAGGATAATGTTCACTATTCACAGGCAGGCAAATGTCTATTAGCCCCTTAAGATTGACACCGCATCATGTCTGGATTGGCATAAGTATTCTCATGCCTACATTACATTTCATACTTTCATGCTCATTCCTCACAAAATACATGTCAACAATGTAGTACATTGGCTATAAAATATTGTGTTGTTCAGTTGAATTGAAAATTGGGTTATTTTAACATTATCTTCAGTACAATGAGCAATGTCCTTGTCTCTGACAGAGAAATAGTCATGTTAAAATATACTTAGTGATCAAGATTATTTCCATCCCTAAGTGCATACAAACTCAGTAACTTTAATCCTAGAACAGCATCTCATAGTACGAGCAAACATAAGGAATCTTACAGATACTATAAATGGATATCACTGGATATACAAAAAGAGGCGACGGGCTCACTGAGAAAATCCATCATCGTGGTTAAAGTTGTAGAACACCACAAACAATGCCGGTAAGGGGTCATTAATCTTTACATGGTGGGTGATGCTATAAAACAATCCAGAAAAAGCTCAATGTCCCGGTTTCCACCGTAGTGACCATCATTAAGTTGTTCAAGGCCATCAAACTGTTTTCAAGCTAGAAGGACACAACAAATAACTCGACCACACATTGAGAAAAATAGTTTGGAAAGTAAGTTAAAATTGTGGCAATAGGGCATTTTACTGCATTTAACTGGCCATAGTGTACTTAATAGCGGGAAAAATGCTATAAACCGAGCCAAATAGAAGATAAGATGGATATTAAAATCTTTCTTTTATTACTACTAGGCCGATGGAAACATACCGTGCACCAGAAGAGTTGCTGTGGGTGACATCAGCGATGATAACTTAATGTTGTTTGCTGACATATAGTAAAGAGATCAGTGATTTGACTCACCAAGTTTGCAAATTGATTTGTGAATCACTAATCATTAGAAAATCTGCCATCATAAAGGCTCCAAAGTCTAATAAAATAGGTTTGTTATATACTATAAGTCTGTGGAAGGTCCTGGGAGCTTTGAGAACTCAAAAATAGCCCATGTAACCCATTTCTGCCCAAGACGTACTGTATATACATAAATACACATCATGGGAGGAAAGGGGTTCACACAAAATTATTTTCATGTACGGCATATCGGTGACGCAAGCTCAGGAACCGAGTGTAACTGACAGCAGGGGCGCTGCTGCAACAGCAAGGAGTAAAGAGAACTCCAATCCCCGCTGTTGAATAGGTTTGCTGGGCTATTTTTACTGATGATGTATCATTATGTCATCAATAGTTGATCAGCTGAGGTCTACCACTTGGGACCTCAGCTGTTCGGGTGCCCACTGTCACCAGCAAAACACAGGGTACTGAGCAGAAGCAGATAGCTCTGACATCTGATAAATGTCTAGCGCTGGAGCTTGCAGGCACAGATCCCATTGATTTTAATTAGAGCTGCACCTGCAATTACCGATGCCGGCCACTACATAGATTTTGGAGCCACCTGCTTCTACTCCATACCCTGTGTTTTGCTGCTTTGTTTGGGGTCCTGAACGCGGGACCTTAGCCAATCAACTATTGATGACCTATGCAGAGGATAGCCTGGAAAATCCATTCAACCTCTTTCATACTGCAATTAATGTCAATTGCAGCATGTGAATGGTTAAAAAAGTTAATGAGTTCCCTCTACGCTATAATATCACCAACCCTCCAGCAGCTAATTGTGGAGGAAGGATGAGTTGCCATAGAAACCGGAAATCTGAAAACGGTTGTGATAGCAAAAACAATAGATAATGAACTGCAATAGAGTACTGCAAGTACTATGGCATATGCGATCATAGGATTGCAGGTTCAAGTCCCCTAGAGAAACATAAAAAAAGTGAAAAAACAATCCACAAAAAAACCTTTTTGCTCACTTTACCGCATTCATAACAACTCATACATCGCTTTTTTTAAACCCTATTAAAAAAAAGCAAAAACAATGAGCCAAAATGCTCACAATAAGGCTGCATTCAGACAAACGTATATCGGCTGGGTTTTCACGCCCAGCCGATATACGTTGTCTCTCTCTGCAGGGGAGGAGCCTGGCAGAGACGGGAGCAGTGCTCTGAGCTCCCGCCCCCTCTCTGCCTCCTCTTCACCCCTCTGCACTATTTGCAATGGGGAGAAGCAGGATGGGGCGGGGCTAATTCTCGGAACATCTCACCCCCTGCAGATGAGGACACCATATATTGGCTCGGCGTGAAAACTGAGCCGATATACGGTCGTCTGAATCCAGCCTAAAAGTGATCAGAAAAATCATATGCTCCCCAAAAGGATGCTAATAAAAACTACAGCTTGTGATCCAAAAAAAGAAGCTTTCAAACAGCTCCATAAAGGAAAAAAATATATAAGGTTCTAAGTCTTTGAATGCAGCGATGCCAAAAAGGAGTTTTTATTATGTAAACGTGGTTTTGTTGTACTCTACCAATCTTTGGCCGGGCTCACACGAACGGGTTGGATTCCACTTGCGGATATCTGCAGCAGAAGACCTGCAAATTCTCACGGAAGCGAATTGCGTATAGTCCTGCATGTGCGGATGTACAGCGTTTGACAGTGTATCGTCCATGCGAAATAATAAACGCAGGCAGGGAATAACATCAGAAAGTTGACCAACCCCTAGAAACAGTCTTCTATCACTCAGACGACCGGCCAGGCGACATTCTCTTATGCCGTTGTCGTGACATGTTCTAAGAGCCTTGTATCTGGTCTTCTAGCAACTTGCATTCGATCCGCAGTGCATACGCAATGTAATTGCATATGGACTGCAGATCAACCACATTCATAGAGATCAATGGAGCTCATACGCATGGAATCCGCAGTAAAATAGAGAATGCTACAATTTTCCTTCTGCTCACAAAATTCACAATTCCTACCCACAAGTATGAGCAAACAGACGAAAGTCAATGCCTTTCAATCTATGCGTATGACCGTGTATCATACGCGCGGACGGCGATCATGGAATCCGCAATTCCAATCCGCTCATGTGAAATAGTTATATTGTTTATACTGTATAGCGAATGCTGTAAAAAAAGAATTGATGTGTTCTTTCACCCAGTTCTAGCAAAAAATTAAACAAAAAGGCCATGTCCTTAAAAGGTTGTTCACTTTGGATTTTTTTTTAGTACAAAGTGTCCCTGGGACCTCAAGCAATATTCCTTTGGTAATATGCATTCACCTTTTCTGTAAGACAACTACAGGGAAGATGGAGTATTACATGGCACCAAGTAAAATCAAAAAAGTTTGGTACTGTGCGAGATATCATATCTACAAGATGACTTGGTTTCTCTTGCTGAGAACAATCGCACGGGACCAAGTGACATTAATGTTGTCGTCCTTGTAATGTATTTTAGAGATCAGATACAAAGGTCCCATTTACATGACACGATTATCGCTCAAAATTCGCTCAAACAATATCTTTTGAGCGATAATGGTTGCGTGTAAATGCTACCATTGTTTACTTTTCAGCCGAAGGATGATTTTTAGGTGAGCATAAAATCTATCGTTCGGTCAAAATGCTGATTTCAGGGATCGCACGGTGTGTTCTTCATGGGATTGCTGATTACATTGTAGTCAGCTTGCAGCCCCCGCAGCAGAACAAAGGAGCTGTATGCAGAAAACAGACAACCTGCTGTTCTCTGCATACAGCTCCTGAAGGCTCATTTAATGCAAATGAAGGTAATAAGCTGCTAATGGGCATTAGTGCTTATTAGAAGCTTATGCGAAATGATCGCTAAAACTGTTAATCTCCCTATCTTTTGAACCAATTTTTGAGCGATCATCTTTGTGTGTAAATGGGCCTTAGAGCTTTACTATATGTTGTCTCTGCAGCATTATGGCAAATTTCGATGTCACCAACCTTGAGAGTTATAAAGGTTGAAAGGATAATAACAAAGTACTGGCTCATGTGCATAATGAGCTTCTCCAGATAGGAACTGAATGAGTAAGACAAAGTGTTGGGAGACAATAAAATCGCTGACAGTTGAGAACATTTTTCTGTATGGGGATATCTTTTATCTAAATTATTGTGATGTTTGTTTTTCTTTTTTTTTAAACAATTGAGAAGTTTTGCTTGCAGTACCACTCCAAGCCACATGGTGTGCTGTTAAGATGAAAATGCATAAGGGCAACATATAGCCCAAAGCACTTTCTTTCAGGAATGTGTAATACAGCACTTTTTAATGCCTTCATCAATTTACATTTCTCTTTCCACAACACACAAGCGCTACTAGCCTATGAAAAAAGTAGCCCAGCTTTCCATCACTATAAGCTTCCAGCTATTGTTTCTGCAGGACACAAGGAGTTAAAGAAAACTGTTTGATATAAGTCATTTTTAATATGTGTTTTTCCATTACACTTTGATAATGAAAGGCTACAGAATGAAAAAAAAATAAGTAGAAAACTGCAATGCAGTTCTTAGATCGTTCCCTAGAGATGCTTCTTTAAATAAAGTGGTTACTGATTTACAAAAACACCCCAGGAAACGTGTATTTATAGTGTTTATTACTTTTTCGCTTTTTACAGTTTTGGGTTGTAATTTTCTGCATCATTTGAACATATGTTGAAAATCATGCTAAATGGTCAGCTGTGTGCACCGAGCCAGTATGGTGATATACGGATCCCTATGGCACTGTACTGCACAGCTATAAGCACAGAGTCTCTATCAGAAGACAGGCCTCCCACCGTAAGAGACCTCTGTAGAGCACCGAATTACAAAGGGAGTCTCTCGTAGGAACCATTCTATCAGGGAAGAATACCTCCGGAATATGGCATCCAATGGAGCATGCTACAATATCTTTGCTGTAGGATTTTGTACAAAAGAAACAGAATAAAATTAATCAGATACATATGAAGGTTCTATGGGTACCATATAATGGCTCTGTACAGTTTGGAATGTGTAGGGAATAGAGATGAGCGAGTATACTCGCTAAAGGCAATTGCTCGAGCGAGCATTGCCTTTAGCGAGTATCTCCCCGCTCGAGACGGAAGGTTCGGGTGCCGGCGTGGGGGAGCGGTGAGTAGTGGCAGTCAGCAGGTACTCGCTAAAGGCAATGCTCGCTCGAGCAATTGCCTTTAGCGAGTATACTCGCTCATCTCTAGTAGGGAACTGTAACATAGCCCTGTGCAAGAGAACTAAGGGGATCAAGGGGTAGTACTAGAAGATCTTATGTAATGCTAGAACCAATTTTTAAAAAAATTTAAGCCTTTAAAGCTGTCCGGTTACTAGACAATCTCCCTTCAATAGTGCTCCCAGTATTAAACTAATAAACAGCTGTACTTACCGGTTCATCTTGATCCAGTGCTTCAGCCCCACTGTGGTCCCAGTGTTTACTGTGACACCTGCTGTCATCAGAACTTAGGTGACTGCTGCAGCCAATCAGACGCTGTAGCGTAAGATACTAACATAGTAATGTGTAAAACTGAAAAAAAAGACATATGTCCATCTAGTTCAGCCTATTACCAATCCAATGTTGATCCAAAGGGAAGGCAAAAAAAACAAGAGGTAGAAGCCAATTTTCCTCATTATAAAGGAAAAGAATTATTTCCCGACTCCAAGTTTGGCAATCACAATAAATCTCTGTACCAACAACCATTCTGAAGTAATTAGTAACTATTTTGTTACACTCAAGGCATCCAGATCCCTCTTGTACTCTTTTAGCGAGTTCGCCATCACCACGTCCTCAGGCAGAGAGTTGCATAGTCTCACTGCTCTTTCAGTGAAGTGTAGAAACCTTCCATGTCAGTGTAGAAACCTTCTTTCCTCTAGACGTAGAGGATGCCCCCTTGCTACAATCACAGTTCTAGTATAAATAGATGTATTGTCTCCTGATATAGTTATACATAGTTATTAGGTCTCCCCTCTGTTTTTTCTAAACTGCCCATTCCATTTATTAACTTAGTTGCCTTTCTTTGAACCCTCTCAAACTATGGTATATCCTTCATGAGTACTGGAGCCCAAAACTATATACAATATTCCATGTGTGATCTGACCAGTGATTTGTAAAGAGGAAGAACAGCGTTCTCATCATGCACCCCTATACCTCTTTTGATGCCCCCCACAATCCTATTTGCCTTGGCAGTAGCTGCCTGACACTGGTTGCTCCAGTTGTGTTTACAGTTAACTAAAGTTCCCAAGTTCTTTTCCATGTCAGTTTTGCCCAGTGGTTTCCTATTTTGTTTGTAATGGTGACATTTTTTTTGTCCCTGCCCATTTGCATGACCTTACATTTATCAGTGTTAAACCTCATTTGCCACTTTTCTTCCCCTGCCCACAACTTATCCAAATCTATTTGCAACCGTATTCTGTCTTCTGTCCAATTTTGTATCATCTGCAAATATTGCTATTTTACTGAGCAAACCTTCTATAAGGTCATTAATTATATTAAAAAGACTAGGGCCCAATAATGCCCCCTGTTGTACCCCACAAATAATGGAGACCCAAACAGAGTATGTAGCATTAATAACCACCCTCTGTGCAACAGCTGAGCTGAGCAAGCCAAAGAGGAGGAGACCATGGGGATTGAAAGATGGTTGTCACAGGTGGCTCTTTAATACCTCCCGACAGTGGCAATAATGGTGCTCTGCTCAGCTGTCGCACAGTGGCACAATAACGTTGGAAATAAGCAATTGTATTGTCACGGGTGACGCCAGTACTCCAACCTGAACTCACAAGTCTAATGATGGCGGAATAACTTGAGACGATTCCAGTAGCTTGTATTAGTAAACTGGGAGCATGCAGATTTACTGAAGCTTAGTTGCAATAACAGAAAGATAGGCATCATTTTGCAGATGTAGCAGGGTCCACAACTATGTAGTGAATTGACACGATGAAAACAGCAGATTGACAATTAGAATTTCCACTTATATTCAATGCTCTCTCTTTCTAGTTCTAGAGGTAACAGTATTAATCTCCCCAATTGTTACTAGTTGAGGGTTTACTGGAAGTCTATTCTGAAGGAGTGAAATAAGAGTTGTAATGGCCGGTGAACTAGTCCTGGCTTTAAATTCACCAGGTAGTTTGACTCACTGTTTGGTGGGAACAATGACCTCTAACTCTTTCCTCCTGACTCCTAGAAAGACAAGGGAGCGGCAAGGGACCTCGCTACCCTTGCTGGACTGCTGAATCACTGAACTGCTGACACCTCCTTTCTCCGACTACTTTCTTTCTGCCTCTCCTCTGTCCACAACCGACTAACTCCTCCTTTACTTCCTCTCTCCTTCCCACACTTTCTCCAAGCTGCATAGGGACCCATGCAGTGTTTTCCCACTCTGGACTCTTCCACCAATGAGTGGAGGCGTGACATATAGCCAAAAAGCAACCAGCTATTGCCAGCGCTAAAGTCTCAGATTAGGAAAGGGGAGAAACAGGATTTCTCTGATGCACGGCACCTTCTATGCCTAGGGGAAGCGCATAGACAGCTGTGACAGGACCAATTGATAGTGCAACTGTTCTGTAGGACCCTCTGGGCCACTACAGTTGCTTTCTATCGCTGACCAGTTACTTACCCACTTACACAAATCCTCGACCAGACCAAGCATTTTCATTTTATATACCAACCTTTTATGCGGCATATTATTAAACGCTTTGGAAATATCAAGATACAGGAGATTCAATGACTCTCCCCAATACAGTCTGGAACTTACCTCTTCATAGAAGCTAATCAGAATAGTTTGGCAGGAGCAACTTCTTCTAAACCCATGCTGATATGGAGTTATACAGCTATTTTCATTGAAGCAACATGATAACATCTTTTAAGGCCCCTTTACACGGGATGAGTGTCGGGCACTTGTCCCTGTGTATACTCGCTACCATGCAGTTACACAGGAGCGAGTATCACTGGATCATTCACAGCGTGGTCAGCAGGGAGGCGGGGCAGCTGGAGGAGAGTTCTCTCCCCCTGCCCCTCTACATTCACTGTAAGCAGAGCCCGTTCAGTACTGAATTGCTACTCTTTACACTGAACGATGGTCGTTCGGGACTTTAAGCATGCTTAAAACTGTTTCTGCATGCTTTGACATGGGACGATTACCGTTCAGAACCCCGCGGGAATGCAGGGTTTTGAATGACCAGAACAATAATCATCCTGTGTAAAAGGGCCTTTAGAAACCCTTCAAACATTTTAAGCATAATAGAAGTTAAACGATGCGCTAATCGAGAGGAACAGACCCCATCACTATACAGTCCCTAAATATAAGAAACAACTGTCTGTCTATCACATTACGTAATTCTCTTAAAACCCGGGGGTATATAACATTGGGACCTGGTGATTTGTTTATTTTAATCTTTTTAAGGTGTCTCTGCAATTCTTCCTGTGTTAGACTGGTGACATTTAATGGAGAGTTTACTTTATCACTCTGCATTTCACCTGACATTATATTTTCCTGACTTAATACACTGACAAAAGAAGTTTTTAACAGATTTGCTTGCGCTTCATCACCTTCTACAATTTTACCCTCATTACTTTTTAAAGGGCTAATGCCTTCCTTTTTAATCTTCTTATAATTTATATAGTTGAAGAATAGTTTAGGGTAAGTTTTACTTTTTTTTAGCAATGAGTCTTTCTGTCCATTATTTGTGTTTTACCTTATAGCTTTTGAATGCTTCTTCATTGTCTTCTTGTTTTAATAGTTTAAATGTTTTCTTTTTGTTGTTTAGTATCCTCCTTTAAATCTTTATTGAGCCACATTGGTTTTCTCCAATACTTAAGAGGGTTTTAAAAATTTCCCACTTATTGTCTGCACTGTTATTTTTAAGGATATTGTCAATAGGATTAAGGTCATGTCTAAATTGATGGAACTCATGAAACTTTGCCTTCCTAACGTCGCGGCTTGTCGATAGCATCGTGGCATGGTGTCCTGTTACCTTGTTATGCAGTACAAGGGTTAATGCAGCATGTGCAGAAACTACTGGGTGCTGTCTATCTATGCTGCATGGATGCATGCTGGATTAGTCATGTCTGAAGGAAGGTTGGAGGTGTGGTTCTCTAATTGCTCTGCCGGTCCTCAGGTGTGGAGTAGCTCTATATTCTCACCCCTCCCTTTGCTCAATGATGCTTATTCAGTTCCCTAGAGGAAAGGCTGGAGTTTGGTGTTCCTCTAGGCTGGGTGAATTGCTACGTATTCAGATAAGTGCTGTTGCTTGCTATCAGTTGTATTTTGGTTTCCCTTATTGTTATTTTTTTGCTGTGTCAGTTCATCAATCCAGGAGCTCCTATAGGGACAGTCAGGGCCCAGGAAGAAGACCGTGGGGCCACCTTTAACAAGGCGATCACTCTGCTTCTAAGCAGGGACTCTTCACCCTCCTGCTAGCTTAGGCTTCCTTCTCCCTGGAGTGGTGCTACCATTCAGCATAGTGCGGTGTGCTTCTATTTCCCGCAGTGTGTACATTGTCTGACGCCATGCCGTATGTAGTACTCTTGTGTCGGCATAGCCTTTACATACTGATTTATGTACTCTTGTTGTGGTACGCACTGTTCTACAGTGCATAGTATTATCAACTGCAGTAGTTATCAATGTCATCCTGCGCCCATGCTGAGCGTGGTGCTCATGTGCCGCATGGACGTGACACCTAAAGTTTGAATCTTTTGTGGCTCCCTGATTAAAAACACCCTATTGAAAGACAAATGGAAATTTATTATGTTATTATCACTATTTCCCAGGTGCCTACCCCACCTGCATCCCTGTTATTTTATCAGATCTGTTTGTTAATATTAAGTCCAAAATGACCATCCCTTTAGTTGGGTCCTGTACAAGTTCGGAAAGGTAATTATCTTTGGTTATTGACAGAAACTTGTTTTCTTTATGAGATCTGCAGGTTTTAGCTTCCCAATTAATATCCTGATGGTCAAAGCTCCCCATACTAATTACCTCATTGTGATTTGCCACTTCATCTATTTGCCTTAGTAATATATTTTCAGTGGCTTCTGTTATATTTGGTGACCTATAGCAAACCCCTATGAGAAAGTATTATCTATACCCACAGAGACTCCACCTTCTCTATACGCATGATGTCAACACAAGGCTCTCCGCACCTGATGTATGCCCTCAGCAGATACTGAGGAAGAGGCTTGGCAGCGTTGAAATGCATATATATGCTGGTTTTACAATAAACAGAGAAGTTAAGTGAATACACTGTTGTGTACTTTTATATGTTCCTGTCACACGGTATTGTATTTATTTTTTACTTAATCTTACATTTTTTATTTCCCTTAAGGGACTTGAACTTGCAATCGTTTGATCACTTCTATAGTGTACTGCAATACTCCAGTATTGCAGTATATTGTATTTTTAATGTCCACATATTAATTCCTACCATAGGCAGGGCTTAATATGCTTAAACACATGGCAGCCTTGGGAGCTTTCAATGGTCCAGGACTACCATGGAAACTATTGGCATCTTGTGATCATATCGGAAATGACAACCTCCATACCATGGGCAGGACTGCCAGTGCATGAAAGCTGCCAAATGGCTGCAATTGGAGCTAGTTCTGGTCATCGCTATTTGTGGCAGTTATCAGCTGTTTTTAAACAGTGGGAACCCACTGAGTATTCAGCTAGCTCAGCTCCTGAACCCACTTTATATTCAACCCACGTTTCTCTGATATACATGTACAGTGGACATACAAAGTCTACATACCCCTGTTAAATTGCCATATTTTAGTCATGTTAAAAACTCTGACAAAAATGAATAATTTCAGATCTATTTCCACCTTCAATGTGACCCATTATTTGTGCAATTCCATTGAAAAACAAACTGAAATCTTTTAGTGTGAAAAATAAAAATAACAAAACTAAAATACTGTGGTTGCATAAGTGTGAACACCCTCCTATAGTTAAGGATGTGGTTGTGCTCAGAACTAGCCAATCGCATTTACACTCATGTTAAATAGTAGTCAGTACACCGCTCCCATTATGTAGAGTGATTTTTGTTTAGTAGGATTTTCCTGACATTTTCTTAGTTGCATTTTCCAGAAAAAGCCATAAAGAGCTACAACACATCAAAGGGGTCTGATTGTTAAAAGGTATTAGGAGGTACCAAAACATTTCCAGGGCATTACATATACCTTGGAACACAGTGAAGAGAGTCATCAAGAAGTGAATTAAATTTAACAGAATAGTGAGATTACGAAGAACTGGACATCCTTCAAAGATTAACGAAAAGACCAGAAGAAAATTGGTCTGGTAGGCTGCCAAGAGGCCTACAGCAACATTAAAGGACTTGCAGGAATTTCTGGCAAGTACTGGTTGTGTGATGCATGTGTCAACCATTTCTCGTATTCTTTATATGCTTGGGCTGTGGGATGGGGTGGCAAGACGGAAGCCTTTTTTAACAAAGAAAAACATCCAAGCCCGGCTATGTTTTGCCAAAATCTACATTACGTCTGCCAAAATTATGTGGTAATTATGTGGTATAACGTGTTATGGTCTGATGAGACCTAGGGTGAACATTTGGCTATAATTCCAAAAGGTATGTTTGTCGCAAAGCCAACACTGCAGATCACGAGAAGGTCACCATACCTACAGTGCAGCATGGTAGAGGCAGCTTTATGCTTTGGGGCTGTTTTCCTGCTGCTGGAACTGGGGCTTTAGTCATGGGGAAGGAATTAAAAAGTGTTCCTAATATCAGTCCATTTTGGCACAAAATCTTCAGGCCTCTGCTAAAAAAGCTGAAGGGGAATTTCACCTTTCAGCATGACAACAACCCCAAGCATACCTCCAAATTAACAAGAGAATGGCTTTGCCAGAAGAAGGTCAAAGTTTTGGAATGGCCCAGCTAGGCCTTAGACCTGAATCCCATTAAAAATCTGTGGGTTGACCTAAAGAGGGCAGTACACACGAGATGCCTAATCTGACCAATTTGGAGCACTCTTGCAAGGAAGAATGGGCAAAGATTGCCAAGTCAAGATGTGTCATGCTGATAGATACCTAGCCAAAAAAGTCTGAATGCTGTCATAAAGTCAAAGGGTACATCAATAACGTATTAGTACATATTTGTACAACCACATTATATTAGTGGGGGGGGGGGGGTTGGGGGGGGTCCATGCTAAAAGATTTCATTTTGTTTTCAATGGAATTGTAAAGATAATAGTTTACATTGGAAATAAATCTGAAATGATTCATCTTTGCTGGATTTTTTAACTAGACAAGAACATGGTATTTTAACAGGGGCGTGTAAACTTTTTATATCCACTATACGTCATAGAGGATGAACGGGTTAATGAGGAACTGAACTTTTAGAAACATTTAGAAAACATTTGATGTGTCACAGTGACGTGTCAAAACTTTTGATGGCGGGGCTGCAGGCTCTGATCACTAAAACAAAGAAGCAAAATTGTTCAGCCAGGTACTGTACCCTTAGGCTGTGATCAGTGTACAGACTCATAGACTATCTATTTAGCCTCTACACTACTCCAAGGAGAGCCAATACAATTCAGCCAGACAGACCACTCAGATGAACGACTCTGCTCTTTCATTTTATAGATTAGTGTGGATCACACGGCCATGAAACCCTATCAATCAAAACTTCCTATAGGTTACTATGAGGTGAGGGTCTCACATAGTGGCTGCCATACAACCAGTCTAAAATCTAGCTACAATGCAGACAAAAGCATTGGGTACATTCGGTATGCAAATGAATGTTTTGAGACAAACTCTGTGGTCATTAACAATCAACAGTCAGTGAACACTCAATTAATTTGCAAGCCATTTTACGTTAAGGTAGATAAACCTCTCCAGTAAAGCAAGTGACCACAATTGGTCTTCATGCAGTCTACTACGGTCTTCACGCTTTCACAACTTCAAGCAGGATGTGGTCTTCAGCTGCTATGAAAACCCTAGGGTTTGTCACCAGTATAAGTGATTAGTGGCACAAGCAGGTTACAGAATCAGATAAGCCAGGGGTGATCTATTGGGAAATCAGAGAAGAGAGATAGAGCCAAAGTATAACCAAGATTTTGAGTCAGACTCAGAACAGGGTCAAAACCAAGAGGACTGGATGAACCAGGATAGCAGGCAAACTGATAATCAGGTATGCAAGCTGAGGCCAGAACTTAGTTAATCAGATCAGGACAGCTTAAATGAACAGATAGGAACACACACACCAAGAGACTCCACAATGACTGATCCAGATTGTCCAACAGGTTCATATAGCGCCCATCACACTCAATGGCGAAAGACTCTGATGGATGGGTTGATTGAACCAGGTAAGAGGGACAAGCAACTCTAAATTAAAGTGATACACACACAGGAATAAATATATTGAATACAAAAGTTCCCTAAAGCTACCGTTAGGGTCAAACACTGATGATGCTGGACACATAAGTTCAATGACACCGAGTTGACTGCAGGCTTTTGGCTGTATCAAGTTGCATCTCAGATAAACACTGGCCATTATATAAGACTATACCCTGACATTTCAGAAGTTTTCTAAAAGTTTACTTACTCGGGAGCTTTTTTTCCTGTTGCATAAGTAAATTGTATTGAATGAACACCATATTACTTTCAATAGCAGCGACTGCAGTGAGACAATGTACCGATGCCAGTTTTAGAATTATTGTGGAGATTTTGCTTACAAATTGCAGACAATTACATTGGCGCACTTAAAGATATTAAAAATTGAAAGGGAGAAAAACAACGGTGGAAGGGGAGAGAATACATTTTTAAGGTAATTAAGCTTAACTTATTTTCATGAGTATAATTTCCTTTTAGTATCTCCTCCATTCATCAGAACTTATTCTAAATAAGGGGGGAAAAAACAATTCCACAAGTGTTGCTTTGATATTCTCTGTCACAAAGAATATAAATGCATTATGTGCTCGGCAGCATTATGCAGCCGCAATGTGTTTGTCATAAATAATTTACTGCTTAATTGTTGCATTGTTCATTTGTTTCAGTTCAGTTTCTAAAGCCCAAAGAAGAAACAGAGAAATATGAGTTTGATGCAACACCACAAACGGAAGAAGGAATTATTTAGCTAAAGATTTTACAGTCAGAGTGATATTACCAGCTCAGGTTGGGGGGTTCGGAGAAACTTGATAAATACATATCAATTACTGAGGGGCTTGAACTCATTTCTTAATATGATATCATGCTGATAACAGATACAGAGAGATTACATAATATCCATGGAGATATGATACATACACTTTGTATTTATACCCCCTTAGTGACTACCCATAGGCTTTTTATGGTGGTCACTAATAGGCCTTATTCTGATGCAATGCCTTTTAATGGCACTGTGTTAGAATACTGAAATGGGTCTCCCTTGCTGGAAGGAGCGGGCACTGACCTGGTTAGCCAGACTTCTGCTGTAACAGAAGAACTGAAGAAACCACTGATTCCCACCATTTAACCCTTTACATACTGTGGTCGATTCGACCACTTATGGAAAAGGCTAAACAGAGACAGAGGGCTCCCTCTATCGCCCATCAGACCCTTGTGATGTGATCATGAGGTTCCAGTGGGTCACTATGGCTTCCATAGACCTGGAAATTGCCTCCAGGTCTACTATCTGCCTTGGCCTCTGGGTAAGCCTCAGGCCTTAGTCACACGGGCGTTTTTTCGCGCAATTTGCGCATCGCATGACGGATGCGCATGCGCAAATCGCGTGACCGGCGCCGAAAAATCGGCCGAAAAAACGCCCGAAAATCTGCTCCTAGCCGCGTTTCATTAGAAACGGTCCGGAGCTGTCCAGCGCATTGCATTCAATGGAGCCGGCAATACAGCCGGCTCCATTGAAAGCAATGCGCTGCGGGCGAGCCCGGGATGAATTGTCGGGAAGGGCTTAAATATATAAGCCCTTCCCTGCAATTCATCCTAAAATGTGTTAAAATAAAAAAAAAATTGTATACTCACCTTTCCGCTGCAGCCGGAGTTCTGCCGCGGCCGCTGTCAGTTCTCCTGAACTGCTTCTCGGAACTATTCAGCCGGCGGGGCTTAAAAATCCCCGCCTGCTGAATGAGTTGCCTCTGATTGGTCACAGCCTGACCAATCAGAGGCAGGTTTCACTCACACACCCATTCATGAATTCATGAATGGGTGAGTGACTGCTGCCTCTCATTGGCTCAGCGAGACCAATCAGGGGCAGCTCCCGCTGAGCCAATGAGAGGCAGCAGTCACTCACCCATTCATGAATTCATGAATGGGTGTGTGAGTGAAACCTGCCTCTGATTGGTCAGGCTGTGACCAATCAGAGGCAGATCATTCAGCAGGCGGGGATTTTAAAGCCCCGCCGGCTGAATAGTGCCGAGAAGCAGTTCAGGAGAACTGATAGCAGCCGCGGCAGAACTCCGGCTGCAGCGGAAAGGTGAGTATACAATTTTTTTTTATTTTAACACATTTTAGGATGAATTGCAGGGAAGGGCTTATATATTTAAGCCCTTCCCGACAATTCATCCAGCACTCGCCGGCAGCCCATTGCTTTCAATGGAGACGGTTGTATTGCCGGCTCCATTGAATTCAATGGGCAAACATCGTTCTTCTCTGCCACAGCTGTAAGAATGATTTGTCTTCTATATGTTCTCAATGGGGTCGGCGCTGCTGCCACCGGCCCCATTGAGCGCATATAGAGAAGAGAACAGGAATCGCAGATCGCACATAGGTGCGATCTGCGATTTCTGTTCTATAATTTATCGGACGAGCGCATAAAAAGCGCTCATGTGTCCGATACCATTGCAAAGCAATGGTTTTATAAAATCGCCGGACGCATGCGCATGCGCAAATCGCGGCTAAAAACACCCGTCTGACTAAGCCCTCAGAGGAACATATAATACATTGCAATACTGAAGTAATATATAATTTTTTAATTTAAGTGGGAAAAAGTAGCAAAATCTTAAATTAAAAAAAAAACAATATACAATTTGGTATCGGCAGACTTATACTAACCCAAAAAAGTGATTTAATATAATATTTATGTGACGTGGTGAATGCTATAAAAAAAATGACAGAATTGACAATTTTGTTACTCTTGCCTCTAAAAAACCCAAAATATAAAGTGATAGAAATAGATAAATGATGACTTGAGCTCATCTCGCAAAAAACAAGTCCTAATAAAGTTTGAAGCAAAATTGTACATTATATGTACCCATAAAGTATGTAATTACAAAAAAAACAAGTCCTAATACGGCTATGTTGAAGCAAAAATTAAAAGGTAATGGGAATACGATGGCAATAAAAAGAAAACCGTAAAAATTTGTTGGTGAAGGGCTTAAATTGGTTCCGTCATTAAGGGGATAATATACTATATACAGGTGCCAATGTCTGTTATTCGCCGCATTTCACAGGGCCAGTACAGTGGTACTCGGAGTTCCTATGACTCCATACACACCCTGGGGTACATTTATTACTGGTATTCTGCCAGAATTCTAGTGTAAGCTGCACTTTGTTTGCACAAATCAATTCAGACAGATTTACTATTGATTTTTGCTAAAAAGAACAGATATTACGCTTCTCACTCTACTTTTCAAGAGTCTAGAAAAAGCGACATAGATTTAGAGACATTTATGTCTTTAAAAAGTCGCAGTTGCAATCTCACTCCAGTGGCTTGGTGAAGCACAAAGGGACTCTCTAGACATATTTAAAGATGCAACAAATGTATCAACATCTTGCTAGGTTTGATAGAGTTATCTCATTATGAAACTGGAGAAGGGGAGAAAAGCTCCAACACAAGTGGAGCCAAAAAATCCCCTAATAATAAATTTCCCCCCAATGTTATTGGTGGCAATTTTACAAGATTTTGTTTTTCCTAAGACCAGGGAACAGATAAGACAGGACATAGTTCTGACAAATCAGATACCTCAGATACAAATGGGACTGAATCCTCTGCAGATAACATAATTCAGACAGGGCTAAACAAGATGGCAACCTCCACCACACGGAGAGCACAGACAAAACTAAAATTTGAGCGTCCGCCCACCAAAGGATAGGTGAATACAAACAGAACCTAGACATCTGGACCATACTGATGGGTGGCAGACATAAACCAAACAAGACTTTGACAAAACACACAAAACCATGTAAATGTAGACCATGAAACAGACGGATAGAACTAGACACAAACCAACAAATGAAGATATGCATCCTATCACCAGAGTTCAGTAAGGAGATAATGACTGGCACCCTCTAACGAGATGGGCTGGTATTTCTATGCACAGACCCCAGGTGATTGGCTGGCTGGGGCAATCCACACAGCAGCCAGCAAAATCAGCCCGCACCTGCAGAGATGTGCTCCTGACAGTGCATAGCACCACAAGACCCAGGGGCACAGAATATCACACCATGACAACACCAATAAAAATGCTTGGACAAAATGTCAAGAAAATGTAAAAAATGCTAAAACTCATGGCGTTTTGTTTTTTTTCACATGCGTTTTAAATCACTTTTAAAAAAGCATGTGTTTAGGAGTTCTAAAGGAGTTTCTTCAGCTTCAGACACTCAGAGAAACAAGTATTCGCTTCCTGGATCTGATTGGCTGTATACAATTAACTACTGTTCAGTTCTTTGCATTGTGCTGTGAGAGAGGCAGAAGTAGCTGCTTCATTTGGTGTCCGGACACAGACCTTGAGAACTCATACTGTGAAATATGGGTAAATTAAAAGGTAAAGCCTATTGTCATTGCTTGGAGTTGAAAGTAATTCATTCATATCATACAAGTGCGTCTTAATTTTACGTTTTGGGGGAGTACAGTTTTTGTGTTTCTACAAGAGCATCTTGAAGTCATTTTGTTCTTTGTGCTATTGTCATTAGACATATGCAAAAGTCAACTTTCCTAAACTGCTGAGTTAACCTTAATTTTGTGATTAAACAACTCCAGGAAGTAAGGTACAATACAAGGACTTTGCCGGCTAACACTTCCTCGATTGCCGTCAGACTTCTTTTCGTGTTTCTATATCCACTGCATTGACTTTCTCCAGTAACTCCCTTGACTAAGGTTAATTCATTGTATCTGTGATCTTATCCTATAAATACTCAGCCATTTCTCAGCTTGGCTGATGGCCTGGAAAGAAACCACCATCTATCCTGCTTATGACGCTCATTCTTATGAACCTTCACACGCTCAGTCACTGTATTCTTTATGAATTTACTATGGGGACTGAGACCAAGGACAGAACTGTCTAATCAATAAACTATTTACCGCATCCCTCTGCCTTTGTTTGCCCACATGCCTACCAAGACCACGTTTTATTTGCACTGCAACTCCAGCTGATGTGAATGATGAGTAGCAGCATTACAATGAGCCGAATGAAAGGTCAAATGTGAGAGGGTCCAATCTGTTTCTTCATTGTATCTGCTAGTAGCAATACATTGCTTTTATCGTTTTTATGCTATGTGCATCACTGAGTTAATATCAACTGCTAAAAAAAATGGGGAAAAGAAGGATGACACGGTATTTCAATACTAAAAATCAAAGTTTCCATCTGTGCTGTAGCAGGAAATGTTCTCTCAACTCCTTGTGTTATCCTTGGCAGGTTTTAACTATCTTTATGGAATTGCTAATGCCCAGTCCTAATTAGTTTTGCTTTTTGTACAGTAATTATGATACCATCATCGGTCAAAAGTACAATTATGCATATCATAAAAATTGAAATTCGATGTGCACAAAGCAAGTGTTTTTTATGGTAGAAGTACAATAGGTTAGAAGTTGTCTGAAACTTTACATGATTTTATAAACTGTAAATGTAGTGCAATTTGTTTTGGGCATATGTTGATGAATACTTTGGTTTATGGCTGTAAATGATGTATTTTGTTGGATAGGGATCGTAGCTTTCAGTTTGGTGTATAGGGTCTGTTTTCACGTTACTACAGTACATATTGATGCTATGCTGGACAACCTAGCACTGAAGATAAACAATGATATTGGCCATGGTAAGCATGAGATGATTGCATTTATATGCTTGTAGCTGCAGGTGAATTGGGATAATCACACTGGAACAGAGGTTAGAGTGAACTGTTATTTTACTAAGATATATGAAGCACTCAGGATATAACAGTGTAACAGAAACACATGCTTCAGCGCTCATACACATTTAACCCTTTCCAATCCAATTTGTATCCTGGTTTTCCTAGGGGGCTTACTCTTTTTCTGCTGTTATACAATGGCGCTATATGCTGGCTAAAGCCAGTACTGCATGAGGTGACACATTGGATAGGCTCCGACAGCAGAGAGGCTGGCAATATACAGTAAGAGAACCCCGACGGACGTCTTCCAACATCGGCGCTGTACAGCCTTAAATCATAATGTCTTTAGACATCAGACAGTAGATTGGAGAGGGTCAATACCTGAATAAAAATGTACAACTGTTGTTTATACTAACCACATAAAAATACAAGGTTAGTTTGGTTCAGTATTTTTTCATCAAAACATGTGGGCACATCTGCCTTGTCCAGGCAAACCTTATTGGATGGTTTCCTAACTCTAAAAGACAACTCTTCTTGGTCCATAAGCTTCCAAATGGATTTAGGGAATGTCGGACACCTGACTACATACTCTAGTTATAACACTTGGGACAGATGGGTGAATGAAGTGCAAGACAAAAGGGAAGTTAGCACGTCCAATGAATAAATAAAATGTGAAGGTGCATATAAACTATGGCTGCAACAAATACAGTAACAGAAACACATGCTTCAGCACTCATACACATTTAATATCTGAGTAAAATTGCATAATTGTTATTTATACTAACCATGTAAAAATGTAAGGCATGTATTTGGATCAAAATATATGGGCCTATCTGCTATGTCCAGGGGGCCCACATGTTTTGGTCAAAATATGCACAGAGAACCTTGCATTTTTAGGTGGTTAGTTTATATAGCAGTTATGCATTTTTATTCAGATATTAAATGTGCATGAGTGCTGAAGCATGAACAATGTAATAGACATGGGATCTTGCCATATAATTGCACAGAATTCATGTCTCAGTCATTATGTATATAGTAGTTCTGGTGACTATGGTTGCTGTTTGTAGCTGAAATTCAACAGTCTTTGTATCTCTCTGGATTACTATTTACCTACATCAGGTGCCCTTGTCCTTTTCCCAGGTGCCTTTGGGGACATTCTCCACTTTGTCTTTGCTCTGATGCTATATTTAGACTGGCCCTTTTCAATGTTGAGGCTTAGAGTTGGTACTGCAGGCACAGCTCCCATTTAATTCAATGGGAGCTGTGCCTGCAGTATCATTCTGAGCTGCTGCACTACAAACAATGCTATCTGCTTCCAGCTCTGTCTGCACTGACAGTGGGCCCAGCGAACAGCTGATTGGCGGGGTTACCAAATGATGGATGCCCTCTGATAAACTACTGATGATCCATCCTGGGGATAGGTCAATAGCAAAAGCATGGACAACACTTTAAAGTTTGCTGCATCATAGTATTAACATGTTAAATATGAAGCAAAACATTTGCAGAATAATGTCATGTAATGTGTTAAGGCTAGGGATACACAGTGTCTTTTGACTGACACAATGGGGTTCCAGTGTGAGTCGGAAAAATTCCATTAGAGTGGATCCTTTTTTTAATTTAATTCAGATTGAGGATGTGAAGACCCTTGTCACAGCCCAAGTCACTGTGCAGCCATAGCCTAACCATCAAGTTAAAGGGATTTTCCAGAAAGAATACTACTGATGACCTATCCTCAGGATAAGTCATCAATAGTTCATCGTCTGGGGTCTGTTGCTTGGGACCCCAACTGATCAGCTGAGCGGGTTCATTTTGTCAGTGCTGCAAATACACAGGGGTCAGAGCGGAGGTCTCCATGCCGACCTCTGTGTAGTAGCCGACACTTGTAAATGCAGGTACAGCTCAAGTTGATTTCAATGAGAGTTGTGCCTGCAGTTACAAATGCCGGCCACTACATGGAGGTCGGTGTGGAGGCTTCCCCTCTGACCTCTGTGTATTTGCGGAGCTGACAGCATGCTTCTGCTCAGCTGTTCGGTCAGGGTCCCGAGTGACAGACCCCAGCTGATCAACTATTGATGACTATCCTGAGGATAGGTCATCAGTAGTATTCTCCCTGGAAAACCTCTTTAGTGGCACACTTGGAAAATCTCAGAGGCTTGCTACACTGATCATGCAGTTAAACTCTGGAAGATTTCCGTGGATAGCTCTAGTGCTGAAATGTGCAGAGCACTGAGCTGTCATCAAAAATCTTCAGGGGTTTTTACTACATACTCAGTACAGCAAGCCCTGGAGATTTCCCTGCCATAATATGGTAATAATAAACCTGCCACTGAAGGGGTTTATGTACTATGATTTAGGTCAATGATTCTGACACTTCTTATCTTCACAAAATCCCACATATGCAATATGAGATTTTTTGGGTTACTCTTGACAGTTTACGATGAGTAGAGATGAGCGAGCACCCAAATGCTCGGGACCGCGTTATTCGAGTCAAGCTTTTCGTAAAATTCGAGAGCTCTACCCGAGTAACGAACCCCATTGACTACAATGGGAGACTCAATTATTTTTGTATGTGGGATGCTGGGTCCCGAGCTTTTTCTCTCTCTCTCGCTCTCGCCAGCCAGCCAGCCAAAAAATTTGCCATTGACTCACGCTGCGTCGCGGCGGGGAGGGGCCAAAACAGGCACGTCACAGCGGGAGGAGCCAAAAACTGGGGCGGGGTCGAACACGGCTTGATACTCATTTGAGTAACGAGCACCATCGAGTACGCTAATACTCGAACGAGCATCAAGCTCGTCAGAGTATGTTCGCTCAACTCTAACGATGAGCATACCATTGTTTGGGGCAGGAAGTAAAGACTTTGTCCCATTTTTCCTTTACTGTTTTTTAAGAGGTAAATATAAGACAAAAAGAATTTATAAGGCACACGAAGAAATGGAAATCCGAGCAAGAAAATATAGAAAGAAATATTTATTGAGCGGTGACTTTTATTATAGACAAGGAGCTGATGTCTTTGCAAAAGATTCAAAGCCCCTGGCATTCTATAGAAAATGTTATCAATCATTAACAACAGACTCCAAAACTCACCGCATTACATGGATACATAGTGAACGATCTTATACAAATCCTATAGTCATACAGCAATTATAGTCTGATGTCACAATCAATGAACTGATTGTTTACTGGGAGTTTAAAGAAACATTTCTTCATGAAGACAATATATTTCCTGCAGGTGTCCCCCTCCAGTCTCTGCCAAGCGGCGGTTCTCTGTAAAGGAGGCTATCTTCTCCTGTGTAATCCGGGGGGAGCAGATCTGCTGGTGCAGTGCATCAATACATGGCAACAGCAGCCATTCAGCAGATACACCGGTTGCCCAGAAAAACAACATGTTCATTTTTTATTTGTGTTCCGTAAAGGACAGTAAGAGCCACATTGTCAATACAATAATGCGATTATAGCGCAAAAAATATCATCGTACATGTTGGTTTTGTCAGTGAGAAATGGTGCCTGTAAGCAAGTCTTTTGTATTAGAGTCAATGAAAATATTTCTTGAGAAAATGTCAACATGGATCATTCTCTCTAAGACAGAAAATATTAAACAATACAGAAAATACGGAAACGATAAAGAAAATTCTGGTCAGGCTGTCAATACCATAAGGTAACAGCAATTAGAACAAATTATTTAGTTCTTTAATGATCACTAACTTCTCAAACGACTTGTGCGGATATAATAGCCAAACAATTAACAAGCAAAAGTGAAAATAACTTTATTTGCCAAAACTTTTTGTGCTGAAAAATCACTCCAAAGTGCTGACCACTAGGGGTCTCCTTTCCTATGTCTATTGTCAAGTAAGCCCATTTCTAGCAATAAAATGGATAACAGGAAGTGGGAAGTGGGGAGGGTTATGATTCATGATGCTTATTGAAGTCTATCAAAAGGGGAGGAAAGGAAAGGGGAGTGGAGGGAGAGGTGGACTGGAAGGAAGAGACAATCATGCGCAGTAATGGTGAGTTATGTACTACTATTTTTTCCCATCTACACTGCTCAGTACTTCTCTGGTGTCCTCCCTGGTGATGTTATGACTGTGTATGTGTGTTACAGACAGTAGAATTTCTAGTTTTCTCAACGCAAAGTGTATAGAAGACAGTATAACATCCAAGACTCCCCCCATCAGCTCAGAGAGAACTGAGAGTTACAGATAAAGCCTGCAGAGGGGAAACTACTGATAATTGCAGCATGCAAATCCCATAATGGTAATAAATCATGCTATTCCTCCTGTACACACACAGCAGCTTATTCTGAAAAGCCATTAGAAAAGTTTAGTACACTTTAGTCAAGAAAATTCTCTGTACTGCATGGGGAGGTGGGGAAAGTCGGAGTGGATCCCAGTGTAGCAGCGCTAACACATCTTGCCTTAGTGGGCTACTGAGTTCATGAAGTCCATCTCAGCATGACTCTGAGGGGCTTCGCTATTTGCATAGCACACTGCTGCCCACAGTGAATGTGACAGTGGGCGTGCTACGCAAATAGCGTAGCATGGCTTACAGGTGCCGGGTGGTCTGTGCTGCAGATGCAGTGCAGCATCCTTCAAGGACGCTGCTGCTCTACCTGTACAGTATATGTCAACGTTATAGTTAAAGGGGTTGTTTAAGATATTTTTAAAAAGGTTTGTAAATGCAGGAATTGTGGTAAAATAAGAAAAGGAGCACTTCAGTTCTCTCTGTGCTCTGTTTACATGACTGCAGTGTCAATGTGCCCATATAGCCACATGACTGCAGCAGCCAATTATTAACCACAGAGGGGCACAGCATGATACCGCTAAGGCCAGTGATTTACTGCAGCAGTCAAGTGAGTATATGAGCAAGTCACTACCGTAGCTGAGCAAACAACAGCCTGTAGCGGCGGTGCTGGAACAGTGGGGAATGAAACTAGTGAGTATAGCTTCTTCTGTTATTTAACCACATTTCCTACTCTTAAAAAATGTGTATATGTCTTTGACAACCCTTTTGACCCCTTAGTGACTGCCAATATGTCTTTTTACAGCAGTCACTAATAGGCTTTAAACCTGCACATACATCTCTTTAAGACGGTTGCTTGGCAAACTACTGACAGCCAGGCTCCTGTTGTAACTGCCAGGAATGGAGGAAGCTCAGATCCCTGCAGTTTAACCCCTTACATGCTACAACGAATAGAAACTACTGTAAATAGATGGGGGAGAGGAATCCTCCTGTCACCCATCGCCACACCACAATGTGATCACAAGGTGCCAAAGGGTTCCCATGGCAGCTGGAGGCCTGCCAAGGGCTTCCATGCCTGCCATGTGGCTCAGCCTATTAGACCCCACCTCCAGCAAAGTCTAATAGGTTGATGTTATAGTCATTGTAGAATGCACTACATAGGTAATGCAGTGTACTATCCTAGCAAGCAAGCAAACACATATTTAAGTCCCCTTGAGGGACAAAAAAAAAAAATAGTCAAACAAAATTAAATAAAGTTTAATTTTAAAAAATCCAGTTTAAAAAAATATACATTTCCCCCAACAAAAGAAAAACATTTTAATTGGCTGAAATACCAAAAAAGCAGCATATAAACGATATTACCACGTTCGTAATGACCCAAAGAATGAAAATATTTTGTTATTTATCTTGCTAGGGGAACACTATAAAAAATGTTTAAAAAGTAATACCAGAATTGTTATTTTTCTTCTGTTCGCCTCCCAAAAAATGGAATAAAAGGCAATCTAAAAGTCACATGTACCTGAAATCGGTCTGAAAAAAAAGAGGGGGGGATGGGGATGGAGCTAAGTCCCGGAGCTTAGCTCCACCCCCATCCCGCCCCTCCCATTGCAAATAGTGGCGAGGGGCTGAGCTCCCGACTCTTCCATCCCCCCCCCCCCATGCAGACAAGGACACCATATATCGGCTCAGCATGAAAACCGAGCCGATATATGGTCATCTAAATAAGCCCTAAAGTAGTAAAAAATAAAAACATCTATAGAAACCCAGTACTGCAGTAATCATGCTGATCCAGATAAGAAAGTTCTCATGTTATGTTTACCGAACAGTGAATACTGTGAAAACAAAACCCAAAAAACAATGGTGGATTTTTTTGGGGGGGTTCCATCTCCCCCCCCAAAAACATTTAATGAAAGTTATAAAGCACATTATATGTAATTTACAGTGGTGCCATTAAAAACTACAACTTGTCTTAAATAAAACAAGTACTCATACGGCTATGTCAGTGAGTTATGGCTCTTGCAATGGGACAATGAAATTGCTTGTCCTTAAGGCACAAAATAGGCCAGTTACTAAGGGGTTAATTTTGTTTCTGTTGATATTGGACATATACTCTGCCCTCAAGAGCATAAGTGATATTTTTCTGACTATGGGATCCACCCAGGAATATACAGGATACATATAGGGAAGTGGTTATTGATTGGTCGCTCAAATATAACTTCCTGCTAATGGAGTAAAGAGCAATGGGGGACCAGGAAGGAGCAAAATGGAGCAATAGTAGGAAATGTCATAAAAGAGTAAAAGAAGTTGTACTTCCCTATTAGATCCCCTGTCATTCCAGTGTCACTGCTGCTGTGCTTCCTGCCATTGTTTATGTACTATGCTGCAGGACTACCCCCATAAAAGCCATTGTGTCAAAATGTAAAATATGTATCTGGTCATTCGAATGGGCAAACAGATCTACCATATGTGCTAATCTCTTACAAACCTATTACCATCCTGATGAGGTGGTACTATACTCCCGGCAAATAGTTTCCCTAACACCAGCTGCAAGTGCTGGAGAAAGTGTGGACAGGATGGTACAATTCTTCACATTCTCTGGAACTGCCCTTTAATACAAGTCCTCTGAAAGGATGTATTTCAGACCCTAAGGTGTGACAGGCATGGTAGCACCTAAGAGCCCTAAACTTGCCTTGCCTTGCAATAGTATACCTATACAGTTCAGGAAATGGTCTTGTAACTTTCTGCTATCTGCTAAGATAGCAATAACTAGAAAGTGGAAGTCCATCCTTCCCCCCCAATATCAAAGAACTACATGGTCACTGCTCTTATGAGAAAATGTATGCTAAAGCAAATGATAACCTTCCTAAATGTAACTTAGTGTTTACGGGAGACTGTAAATTATGTTCACTCTGGTCCGAGGTCAGACATCATTGTCTCCAAGTGTCATCAATGATTGTACAGGTTACTGTATGTTAATGCATGTATTCTATTAAAACTAGAGATGAGCGAGCATACTCGGTAAGGCGATATACTCGAGAGAGCATCGCCTTTTTTGAGTACTTGCTGGCTCGTCCCTTAAAATTGGGGGGGGGGGGGGGTGCGGGGGTTGGGGATGGCGCTGGGCAGCGAGGGGGAGCAGGAAGGAGAGTGAGAGAGATCCCTCTCTCTCCCTCCCGATCCCCTCCGCAACCCCCCGCTCACCCCCACGGCCTCCCCGAATCTTCAGGGACGAGCCAGCAGGTACTCGAAAAAGGCGATGCTCTCTCTCGAGTATATCGCCTCACCGAGTATGCTCGCTCATCTCTAATTAAAACCCAATAAAAAATATTTGGGTGAAAAAATGTAAAAAATGTGGCATGTTTTGCAAAAAAAAACCCATTATGGAAGGAATTCAGAAAAACAAGTTTACATATTCAGGAGTTAAAAAGTTGTACATTAGCAACTTCTCTGCATTTTACTCCACCCTCACCACTTTTGTAAACAGAGGTGAGTTGGGCTCGGTGGGGGGAGGCGAACAAACTCACCATAATTTACACTAGAAACTGGCATAAATTAAACTGCAAAAAAAGCACGTGACCGGCCGCCCAAGATGCACCTCTTATTACATTTAATGCATCTTACTCCATTGTCACAAGACTAGCATGTAAAACACCAGTCTAGAGTATTTCACATGCTGGTCTTAGGGCCCGTTTACACCAAACTATGTATCATTTGAATGAGCAAATGATGTCAGATCTCACTGGTGCAGCCTGTTTATATGGGCAGATACAACATTGGAAGAAAGCATTCAATCGTTGACATTCACAGTAAATGACTATGACTGAATGAGAGGTATTTAACCCAAACGATTCGTGAACAAGCCAACATTGAGTCTTATGCTGGCATAAAATGAAGACGAACGAAAAGTGAACGATTTATCGTACGTCGTTCGATCGTTGGCTGCATTTAGACTGAACGATTATCGTTCACTGTCGCTCCTTGGAACGATTTGTTAACAATAATCATTTTGTGTAAACGAGCCCAAAGATAAATGGATGAAACCAAGCTAACTCCAAGAACTGCATTATTACATAACATTATCACTTTGTTCAGTGACTTGTGATGTCATCACTGTGATGTCATCACTGCAGTAGGCATTAGAAAGCAAATGTTTCTGGTAAACCATAATAGATCTCCTAATCTTTGCCGATAATCGTTATTAGAAGTCGGATTTACTTCCCATCACCTGCCCTATGGTCTGATGCTTTTACAAGACATTTTGTACATGTGACCTTTGAGAATTCGAGTCGCAATTTTCATACAATTTGTTACAGAATCAAATAAGCGCAACAATAGCAAATAACAAATACTTGGAAAGCAAGGAACTCAAGCAGTAAAAAATAAATAAATGATAAGAAATACAGGGAAAAAAGCAAATAGAAGCCATATAAACAGATTGTAACGCAAACTATGTCGCCGGGTCATCTCAATCTATATTTTCTTCACTTTTATGTAGAATACAAATAAAAACAGACGCCGGTGGTCAATGCGACCCGTGAACTTGAGAATGTGGATCTGCTAAAGATTCTGTTTAAAACTCTTTACCCAAGGCAGATGAAACCTGAGCTGAAATACACGTAGGAGTTTTCTCTCCCGCATCGTCTTGCACGATGGGTTACAAAAGAGTCACAGATAAGAATCTTAAGGATCAATCAATTGATCCCAGCATGACTGAATGTTAGAGAAACTAGAAACTGACAAAATAAAAAAAAAGCGGTGACATCTTGATGCATATTCTTTATAACACGGATCTGGAGAATAAAGTGAGGCATCACTGCAGGGTGCTATAGGGCAGCAGTAGGATGCATGGGCAGCACATAACTGGTTAAGTGAGGTTTGTCACAAAACCGACTCTTTGATCAGTATCAAGAGGAGCGCATTGTTCTGGTAAAATGATTGTGACACAATTAGAACAGCTGGCAGATCGGCCCGCACTGAGCAGCGCTCATCGAGATGGGGTAATCCATCACTTCATGGCGACAACGCAGTCCCTTAGCCCGGCATTTTCTTAATTGCTGCATCTCTAGAATTTGGGGGATTATTATGCTACGCTCTCCAAGTTTAGGCATTTATTCATTCAAATGTCATTGATATTACCAGTGACCAAATGTCAAGACATTTTATTCCTACATTAAGTGTTGATGGTTAACTCTTTCACTGTCGGGGACGGTATTAAAGGGACTATACCAAGATTGCATTATTACCTATCCATAGTACGATGGCAAGATGACTGGGTCAGAGTATCTCCAAAATTGCAGGACTTGTGAGGTGTTCATGGTAACATATGAAATTGTCAGTACCTACAAAAAGTCATCCACAAAGGAGGAAAGCATATTGATGCACGAGGAGAGCAAAGTCTGTTTGGTCTGAACCCACAGAAAAGCTACTGTAGAACCTATTGCTGAAAAGGTGATGGCTATGTTCGAAAGGAGTCACAGTATGTAGGGCATCGCAGCTTGCTGTGTATGGAGTTGTGTCGCCACAAAACAATTAAAGAGCCCATGGTGATCCCTGTCTACAGCGGAAAGTGCCTACAATGGACACATGACTATCAAAACTGGACCATGATGCAATGGGAGAAGGTAGCATAGTAACATAGTAGTAAGATAGTATGTTAGGCTGAAAAAAAGACAAATGCCCATCCAGTTCAGACTGTTTCCACCAACCCTTGTTGATCCAGAGGAAGGCAAAAAAACGAATGAGGCAGAAGCCAATTTACCCCTTATTTTGGGGGAAAATAAATCCTTCCCAACTCCATAATAGCAGTCAGAATAATCCCTGGCCTGAACTGCTGAATCACATTTTTTTATATTATATGGATAGCTAGGTGTGAGTGGATCACAGAAAAGAAGTCACCACAATGGAAGAAGAGAAGCCAATGGAGCGAGTGTGATGTTCGGGGCAATGTTCCGTCGGGGAACTATGGGTCATGGTTTTCATCTGGATGTTACTTTGACATGTACTACCTACATAAACACCATACAGATCAAGTATACCCCTTCGTGGAGATGGTATTCCCTAATTAAAGTTCCCTGTTTTAGCAGGCCATGCTACAAAAATTGTCTAGGAATGGTTTTAGATGACAAAAAGTTGAAAGTGATGAACTTGGCCTCTAAATTCCCCAAATCTCAATCCAATTGATGATCTGTGGAATGTGCTGGAAAAATAAAACTAATCTATGGAAGCTAAACTTCACAACTACCAGTACTTAAAGGATTTGCTGCTAACATATTGGTGCCAAGTACCACAGGACACCTTCAGAGGTCTTGCGGAGTCCATGCCTTGATGGCTCACAGCTGTTTGAGAGGGATCTTCACAACATTAGGCATGGGATTTTAATGCTATGGCAGAGCGGTGTATAAGTTAGTAGGTGACCTTGCTTTACGTGTATCTGAAGTTTGCCTTTATTGCTTTTTTTTAAGTTCCAAAGACAAAAACATTTTTTTGTTTTTTTGCTCAATGAATTATACAAAATGCCACTTCAAGGACAAAAAAGAAACTGATTGTATCACCAAATGTAATCTTGCCCCAATGGCAAACTGGCAGGTGATTATATTTCTGCAAAAAAATAATAAATTATGGGCTCCATGATTTAAATAAGGTGTTTCTGTGATTTAAGCAAAATAAATAAAATATGTGTAATAAATTCATATATCATTTTTTAGAAGTCTCTTATAAATCATAGAGTATTCATTCAACCGCTTGACAGGCAAATGATTGTGAGGCGTTAGAGTTGTCTGCCTGTGTCAAGAGTATGACTAAGTCAAACATTAGTTTTGACAGATGCTGAAGAAAAAAAGATTGACAAGGAAACATACCTTACAGCTCTTATATATATGGTGCACTTGTTCGATTCTGTTAGAGGAAGATCTTTGTGGGATGACTTTTCGTAAACTATTCTTCACTAAGGAAGAGGCTAAGAAGAAATAGGGATAGGCTAGACTGAAATTAGGTGCAGACCAGTGGCAATATTAGGAACTTGTATCAGAGATGTCGCATAATAAAATACTTTTCATAATATTCCATATTTCATAGAAACCTGGGAGCTTCTCTGACCAGAGCTCATTCCTATCATAGCTAAAGCAGATAACCAACCGATGTTCTGTATGTTTCTAGAAATAAAAAACGCCATCAGGTCATTAAGTTCCACCATTTAGAATTTGCTCCCATATTTAGAATTTGCAAGTCCAGATTGGCTTTTAATGTCTTTAATAGAGATGAGTGAGTATACTCGCTAAGGCACATTACTCGATCGAGTAGTGCCTTAGCCGAGTATCTCCCCGCTCGTCTCTAAAGATTTGGGGGCCGGCGGGGGCCGGGGAGCGGCAGGGAAGAGCAGGGAGGAATTTAGGGGAGATCTCTCTCTCCCCCCCACTCCCCGCCACAACTCACCTGTCACCGGCGCCGGCCCCCGAATCTTTAGAGACGAGCGGGGAGATACTCGGATAAGGCACTACTCGCTCGAGTAATGTGCCTTAGCAAGTATACTCGTTCATCTCTAGTCTTTAACTTTCAACAGTTTGTGAATATACTAACAAGATACATCAAAGTACAATAACACCCCCCCCCCTAAGTTGAACTATTCTGTGCCTATATCCGTGTAACTGCCATTTTAATTTATTTATAAATCTACATTGTTGCAAAAGATTTAATCAGCTTATTTTGTACATTTTTACTGGAAAGTATCCTATTTAGTTATGCAGCTAGGAGAATCATTGCAATGGTTGGCCTTAGTTAAGTGCAAGCCATGCAGGGCGCTAGCCACCAGCTTGTAGGGTGGTCACCAGCCGGATATAGGCTGGGGAAAATCATATTCGTTTGGTCCGTCTGACCAGATGATCTTCCTCAATGTGGTAGCATCTTATGGAGCTACATGGATCATCCTTCTTTTGGTTCTGTCTCCTCACCTCTGATGCTCTAGGGTGCTGCTGTCAGTACTTTAGCACAATTGCTTATTTCTGCTACTCTGTTTGTGTTATGAGCTTAGTTCAGGGGCTGTATTTATAAATTTGGTTTGGTTCTGGTATTGTGTCTATGTCCTAAGGTTGCTTCATGCTGTCTTTATGTTATGTTTGGTTCTGGTGCTGTAGAGGTTGGTTCTTGCCAAATTCATGTAGTGAGCTCAGTTTTTGTGCTGTATTTATGCTATAAGCTTGTTTCTGGTGCTGTATTTATGTAATGAGCTGTTCTAGTGTGGATATGCTCCTTATCATGCTGCTTTATGCAAAAGCAGAATACAGACAGACTGCCTATCAGTGCAGTATATATTGTTTGTTCGAGACACAGAGTGCCATCTAACCTAAGGAAAGCACAGAGTGTTGCTTGGGAAATGTGTCTTCAGCTAGCTGCATGTGTAAGGGGTCAGAGTGTTCATTGTATGGGTCAGTATGGAGAGATTGATCTTTGACATTAGACTTTATGCTTATCCTTTTGTAGCATAGAATGGCATACCTTGAGAAAAACTAGCCACCCCGAGGATTCCATGGTACCAGCTGATGAGACAGTAAAGGAGATCCACAATCCCGCATAGTGTTCACTAAGTATAATTTTACTTGTACATTAACTGGTAAAAGTAACAAAGAAAAATCTCTAATTTCTGGTTGTGGCTGATGATAGTGTGTGACTGCAGCCTGATAATCTCTCTAGTCTGAATAAATATCTCTCGTCCTTAGCAGCTGAGGACCATGGTGCCAGCTTCCTAAGTAGCTTTCTGTCACTAAATCAAAACTGCATCACAGATAGGAACTTTTTTTAAGGCCTCGTTCACATGAGTGTTGTTTTGCACGCATTCGTGTTGCGCAAAACGCAGTGCTGCACGGATGTGCAGGAAAAAGCATGAACAGAGCTCCGTGCCAATTGGTTTCAATGGGGCCGACGCTGCTGCTGGTGGCCCCTTAGAGAGCAATGGGCTGCAGGCACCCACCGCAGTGATTTTAAGGGAGTGTTTAGGCGCTTGTTCCCCCTAGTCCCCCTGCACTGCTCTGACGCTCCTTCAGCAGGCGGGGATTTAAAATCCTTGCCTGCTGAAAGGGCTGTGTTTGATTGGCTGAGCACTCAGCCAATCACAAACAGTGCTTAGTCATTCATTGAATGACAGATGTGCGCTGCCTGTGATTGGTCACAGTGCTCAGCTAATCACAGGCTGCAGGGGTGGCCAATCACTGCAGGGGTTGCCAGCAGACCATTGCTTTCAATGGGGCCACCGGCAGCAGCGGCGGCCTCATTGAAAGCAATGGGAGAATATTACTCCTCGCGGGAGTGCCATCATTACTGAACACTGTGACAGTGCTGTCACAGTGTTCAGTGATGAGGGGACTCCTCACAGGGAATATTTACATACAACATGGACCTATGGTGCACACTTGTCCTATCTTTTGCAGGTGCACATTTGCACACCTGTAAAACACGGACATATGAACACATCATAAGAAACCAATGGTTTGTGCACACATAAACACACTCGTCTTAAAAGAGGCCTAACACTTTTGTCTCATCCTCCTACTTCACTCTCTTCTTTTATGTTCCCACACTCTGCATGAGAAGATACTGTATACTGGGTCAGGCCATGTGATGAGTTAATGGCAATACCACTGCGACACATGGCATCCCCAGTCACTATAAAATAGATAGATTAAATGGCAATAATGGACAAAAAAGCCTAAAACAAAAGAAAAACTGAAAAAATTGGAAAACAACCTGCCCAAGCAAGCTCTTACACATACAGCAGTTCAATACAGAGATCCCTTCTTCACTGTGCCTGCAGAGTCATTTCTAGTGCAGGCAGAGTAGGTTAATACAAGCCTTTATTAATAATTGCTGCAGATAACTACAAACAGTTTCTCCTCTTCACATCGCGCTCGCTTCCCGAGAGGACCCGATCCACTATGTTGGCATCTTAGCGATGTTGACTGTTCTGTTCTTCTCATTAAAAATACCATGACCTTGCTATCACAGTGTTGTCCACTGTAGCCTTCCCCACCCATTTTCTTCAACCCCTCCTTTAATCCACTTAATAACCACTAAGAACATTGTCTTTGGATTAAATTGGCCACAGCAGCCATTTTATTACACAACATGGCATTCCTAAAACCTAATAGAAAGGGAGATCCTTGGAGCCCCAACCAATTCTGTTGCCTCACCAACCGGGAAAATATTTATAATGCCTCCAGCCACACACCAACTGACTCAGTAGACCCTATTTCCCACACGACGCCTCCCATTGCAAGGTAACCGACTTGGGAGGTCCAAAACTCACCACCTGGCCTCTAGATGCCTACCTCCGAACACAGAGGCCCGATAGCCACACCAACCATCTTTGCAGGGGCTCTGCCCTGGCAAAGCCAAGGGGCGACATACACCAATAATAATCAATCAAAGAGGGGAACTTAGCTATCCGGACCCTGCCTTCCCCCCCCCCCCCACACACTACTTTTATGCTGACTTCATGGACCCCCCTTTACCGCTGCCATGACAAGCTACATTCTCCCCCCTTTCCTCCTCATCCCATTGTACGGGCGGGAGAGACTCTACACTGTCTCCGCTGCAAGTCCTTCTTTTGTCTTCTCCAATGGTCTCTTCAGGCACAGGCTCCTCCTTACACACACACTTACACACACACCCTTTCCTAAGCCTTCCCCTTCTATTAACCCTTTCCCTCCCCATTAACCCTGTCATGTTGCTGCACTGTTGATTTCAAAACGTCAGTATCAAGTCAATGCAAAAAAAGAGATCTTTTAACTACAGCACTCCTGGAGTGGAGAAAAGGGGATATTGTCTTGTGGATAAATTACTCTTCCAGTAAACGTAAAAATGTAATTTTTTTGCTAGGAAGATTACAATGACTTTATTCTAGTAAACCGCTTGCTTGTCAGCGGGTGTGCGATGTAAAAAAAATGTGCCAATTGATGTGTCTGCTTAACATTTACACATATGACGCAGAACTGAACCTGTCCGACAACTTCTACTGTTTCCCAATGTAATGTAAAAACACAGCAATAATAAATGAATCTATGTAACAATTATATTACAAGTCACTGAGGCAGAGGGGGTGTAAATAATAAATCAAAAAGCCATTCACAGAAAAAGACAACTCCCTAAAAACCTATTTTATTGATAAATTTTAAAACCAGGGCTACAGAACGAACAAAATATAAAGAACTTAAAGCCCCCTGTATAGATGACTCAATTTCTTGGTATGGGGAAGCAATAAACCTAGTAGCCAGCCACCAATAATAGCTCCAAGGTTGGGTATAAAGTCACTTCCTAAATTGAAATTAATCTAAAGGTACCTAAGGACAGGATTCAAAATCGAATAACACATGATAGACAATAGGAGGACACTTTAGCTAGAAATGTAGTCCAATGACTATCATCGAGCGAAATATTGGAGTGCAAAACTTTAATATGAATGATGAGATGCTAAATCGAATCGGCCAATTCTCAATAGGGCAATCACACTCGGTAAAAGAGAGTGTGATAACCCAAAAATTGCAAGAGGGCTGGTTCAAAGAAGGTATCTACATCCAAAAACATGGGCAGATTTTGATTCAAGCATGTTGAGATTTTGTAATCCATGCTTTGCTTTGGCTGACAGCTCAGTAATCAACAAAATAAATCCATAAAAATGATAATTCAAAAAACTGTAAGATGCTTTTGGAAGGCTCAATAGTCAGCAGAGTAAATCTGTAAAAATGATAATTTGAAAGCTCAGATATGTTATGAAGGGCCTGATGCGTTTCCTTAGGAACTTCCTAAGTCATCAGTAGCCTAATGTATCTAGACAGACGTCTTTGCAAAAGAGTCTATTGCACATCAGAGGTCCCTAACTAGATAAAAGGTATGGTTGAGGAACACAATGGTACCAGTATATCTCTAAATGCTCCCGCGGTAATCTCAAAAGGGGCACCTCAAAAACACATGAGATAGCTGCTGAGTAGTAGAGAATTAAGTATGTCGGGAATGAGATATGCTAACCTGGTACCTAACTAAAGAAAGTAACAGCACAGAGGAAAGCTACTGATAGGGCTAGGACAATTCCTAAAGATAATAGGCAAAGCAACCGTCAGCCCTGATGGTGGACTGACGGTATCAAGATAACAACTCTGTGTCAGGGATGTACTGTGGATATACACGGTGCAGAGGTATTAGTTGTACCAAGACCCTGGTACCTCACAGGACCCAATGCCCCAGATCCATAAGAATAAATCAGTATTATAAACGGCACAGGGTAAATGGAGGAACTGTTACAGATTTTGCATAAGGAACATAATTACACCACTCAAACACATGGAGCTTCAATTGCTGCACTGTTGACTTCAACGCGTCAGTCTCAACTCAATGCAAAAAAAGAGATCTTCTAACTACAGCAGTCCTGGAGTGGAGAACAGGTGTTATTGTCCTGTGAATAAATTACTGTTCCACAAAACATAAAAATGTAATTTTTTTTTTTGCTAGGAAGATTACAATGACTTTATTCTGGTAAACCGCTTGTTTGTCAGCAGGTGTGAGATGTAAAAAAAAAATGTGCCAATTTGCGTGTCTGCTTAACATTTACACGTATGATGTAGAAACTGAACCTGTCCGACAACTTCTACTGTTTCCCAATGTAATGTGAAAAACACGGCAATAATAAATGAATCTATGTAACAATTATACTACATACATTACAAATACACCTACTGCAGAAACATGCAGGCAACGTTTCAGAAAAAGCCATTCATCCAGAACATTGCCAGAATATTTCCGCAATTTATCTTAATAAATCTAATGCTTGCATGGCCACTCACCTACATCAGCTGATGAATATGAAAGCGATTGTGTCAGATTGAGAGAAAAGGTCGGACAGGTCACATACGGTATGGCTTATCTACAGAATGGGGAAAAATGCTTATTTCATTCCACAAATACTGTTTGCTCAAAGACAAGCAATTTTCTAGTTCATGGATGTCCCTCATTACATTATTCTATTCCTACCAGATTTATTAGTTTTTGTTCTTTTGTTATTTGCTAGTTTTTGTTTTTTGTTTAATTTTTTCCCATTCCAATTGTATTGGTTTTTTTATATATATTTTCATTATGTACGTCTTAAAGAGTATTTTTGCTTGTTAAAGCAGATGTCTTATGAAGACAACAATAGTCTATATGCCCTATAAGGGGATACAGACACCATAGAGGGGGGCTCCATTTGGATATCACCCCAGAATTTAAGTCCTTCAATTTTGACCTCTGAAAGCCATTTTTACATTTACAAAGTTTTTCTTGTGTTTATTACTTAACTAGATATTTCAATTACAGACTCTAGAAAAGTTATGGGAACAACCAGCAGCAGCGTCAAACTGGTTCCTTGAGCCTATCAATAGAAACACTTCCGAGTCTCCATCATGCTGTACAGCGAACTTCTGTACATCCACTAATTAATGTATTATGCAGTAAATCTTGCAGATCAAGCCAAAACAAATACAAAAACAAATCCAAAGTCAACTCAGAATAGACTGTCTTTTCCTGCATCCCTGAGTGTATTATTGCGTCAGAGCCAGAGGCCTCTGAAGGATGACCTGCTTCTCTGTTGGCCCTGTCAAACCCTAAAAAGCGCCCATGTTAATTTTTACCTTAACTAAAAAGTTGCTAAATACAAATTTTTCAACTGGAAGGAAGGAGACAAATAACATAGTATGTAAGGCTAAAAAAAGACACATGTCCATCCAGCTCAGCTCATTATCCTATATTGTTGATCCAGAAATAGAGGCTAGTTTTCATCATTTGAAGGAAACAAAATCTGTCCCAACTCCAAATCTGACAATCAGATAAGACAGGTGGAAAAATATCTCTACAGCGCCATCTATTGGATGGCAGCATTCGTTCAATTCAAAGTGACCTTTATAACAAGTCCTCAATGATTGGGAATATTAAACCAAGCCAGAAACCATGCACAGACAACTGTTTCAGGATACTTGCCCCTCATCAGTGTGCAGTAGGATTCTGGCTTAGCCTGTGAAGGGCCTATGATGTGGGTCAGAAGGGGTGCTGTGTCTCCTTAAGGAGAGCACTCAAAAGGTGTGTGGAGACACCTAGGGGGTGAGTGGATCAGGGGATGGTATAGTCTCTCCCCAAAGCTAAGTAAGGAGATTTATAAGGCAATGTTCCTCTGGGAAACTTATGCAAATAAGAAAGATGGAAAAATATCTCTACAGCGCCATCTATTGGATGGCAGCATTCCTTCAATTCAAAGTGACCTTATAACAAGTCCTCAATGATTGGGAATATTCCATACCATCCCCCAATCACCCCCTAGGTGTCTGCACACACTTTTTGGGTGCTCTCCTTAAGGAGACATGACACCGCTTCTGACCCACATCATAGGCCCCTCACAGACTAAGCTAGAATCCCACTCCAGACTGATGAAGGGCAAACACCCCAAAACAGCTGTCTGTGCATGGTCTCTGGCTTGGTTTAATATTTCCAATCACTGAAGACTTGTTATAAGGTTACTTTGAATTTGTTCTGTCACTTTTCAGCTTGTGCTATGTACACTGGGAGCAGGGAGCCAGCAGTCATACCATTATAATCAGGATTACAATAAAAGGTAATACTTCTGTTAAATAGTTGGAGACAGGTTACATACAGCAGTATCACATCATAGATGGAACAGCTCACTTCCTCCTTCTTCTTCCTCCCTGATCAGTGACCTCTGAACATGTCACAGAGCATCTTGTAAGGGCGTACTAGTTATTATCATTACCTGTTTAATAATGTGTTATTTTGTTGTCATAGACATGTTGTTTTAAAATCCCTGCCTGCTGAATGGGCTGCCTTTGATTGGCTGAGCACTGAGCAACTGCCACTGATTGGTTATAGTGCTCAGCCAATCAGAGGCAGCCCATTCAACAGGTGGAGATTTTAAATCCCCTCCTGCTTAATACTCCTCAGAGCAGTGCAGGAGAAGAGTGGCTCGACGCAGCTGAGCCCCGGCAGCTGCAGAGAGGTGAGTAAAGATTTTTTTTCTTTACACATTTTTAGGATGGTTTTCAGGGAAGGGCTTATATTTTAAGCCCTTCCCTGAAAATCACTGCAGCGCTGGCTGGCAGCCCATTGCTTTTAATGGAGCCGGCTGTATTGCCGGCTCCATTGAATTCAAAGGGAGAACATTGTTCTCCTCTGCCACAGCTGTGACAGCTGTGGCAAAGGATCGCAATCTTCACTATATGTTCTCAATGAGGTCAGCGCTGCTGCCACCAGCCCCATTGAGGCAAGGTAAAATCCCTGGATGCGACAGAATCCAGGGGTTTCACATACACAGAACACCAGTTTGCCACAAAATACAGTTACGTGCGTTCTGCGAATCGGTGTCCCATAATTTTCGCCACAGGCATTTTTCCACATGTAAAATTCGCACATGTGACTGCTGCTATTAAAAAGCATTGGTTCTATCTAGTGCAAATTTTTGGACGTGCGTAAAAACGCCCATTACAAGCACCCGTGTGACTGAGCCCTCAGAGACTGATTTACTTGGGTGTCTAAGATCCAAGTTGGAAACAATTTTTTTACAGGCTTTATTAAGGTTATTGTTGAGTGCAGCAATGATGTCTCTGGAAGGCCTATTACAGTACCTTCTCCTAAACTGATTCGGCCAGAACCAGGTCATGAGTCGCTGATGTCCCTTCTGCCGAAACAAGAGGACAAGGGGACTGTCACTTCGCTCTAGGAGCTTGGTTTGGCGGTCCCAGTCCTGGAGCCAGGCTCACTTACGTCCCATTAGGCCGCCACCTACGAAGAGGACGAGGGAAGCCCCGAACCTGCCACCCATGCCCCGTGACATGCCCATAACACTCTGTTATGCAAGTCAATAGATTGTTTTATTTTGTGCAGGTGCCTGCCAGTAACGAGATCTGTGAAACTGCTGTCACAGCAGCTTAGGTAAGATGTTTGCTCCCATAAATAAAATAGAAGAGAAATATCAGAATATATGTTTAGTAGAAAAATATGGTAACACATTTATCGACCATTCAGTAAAATAACAAAAAAAAATTGAGAACTAGTCATCACTCTCTGTGTCTGGAATTTTTGAAGAATGCAGCATGATGGCTCAAGTCTAACTCATTCTATCTCCGCAGAACAATATAAACTCCAGTCCAATTCATCTCTAGATATTCTGCACAACTTCATGGGTAATAACACAAGCTGAATAAAATTGCATTGCTCTATAGTGTGTTTGTGATCATAAGATCAATTTTCTTTCAGTCTGTTTCAGATGCAGTGACAAATCATGCAATGAACCATCACAAATTAATTGAAACAATTTTTAAGAAACTGGTTTGCTTACTGTATTTCTATTACACGCCAGCAAAAATACGCAGCCATATTTAGCTGACAGTTCTTCTCTGTACTGTATATCGCTTTGGATTCACAATCTGTCATCCACTCATCTGAGACAAATGGATAATGGTATGAGGAGCTGTATTTTCCAGCTTGCAGCTATAACTACTGCAGTTTAGTAAACTTTAACTTGACTTTTCAATGGCTTTTGTTGTGTTAAGTGTCAATTTAAAGTTTGCAGTAACTGTATGAAGGTCAGTACAGTACATAGAGTTGTATTTAAAATTATTCCATCCCCCTTTGCAAATTAGGCTTTACTTCCAAAATTTACATTTCAGCTTTTGCAAAAAAAACAATCAAATAGAACAATTGAGAGGGAACCTGTCATAAACTATGGTATGGGACTCAAACATGAGGGTACGGAGAGCCTTGGGTGCTACATTACATACTCACTGGGCGCCCCATTCCCATGCTGTGTCCATGCAAAGTTGCCACATGCACATAGCAAAACTCTTTTCAGCCAGCTGTATGTACATGCTCTCCCATTCATCTCTATGGCAGTTAAGGGAGACGGAATAACACCCCCACAGTGCCACCCATTGGAAGGCAGCATTTCTTCAAGCCAAAGTTAAACTCTTTATACAAGCCTTGTAACAATGACTAGGAATTTGAAAGCAAAGCCAGACTCCATGCACAGACAGCCTTACCCTGATGAAGGGCAAATACCCTGAAACAGCTGTCTGTGCATGGAGTCTGGCTTTGCTTTTAAATTCCCAGTCATTGTTACAAGGCTTGTATAAAGACTTTAACTTTGGCTTGAAGGAATGCTGCTTTTCAATAGGTGGCACTGCGGAGGTATTATTCCATCTCCCTTATTTGCATATTACCTAGAGGAGTATGAATGGCCTTTTGAGTCTCCTTACTCATCATCTAGGTGCTCTCCCTAAGGAGAAAAATAGCATTTCTGATCTCTATGGCAGAGCTCACATACACGGCTGGCTGAAAAGAGTCACACTGTGTGTATGCAGCAACAAGTGTGGAAATGGGCTGCATGCTGAGTATTAGACACAGCTCCCTGGGCTTCCTGTTACCTCATATTTGATCCCTTAACATAGTTTATGTGGTTCAAATGTGTTGACAGTGGCAGTAAAATCACTTTTATGATATGCCTCAGGTATCCAAAATATAATAAATTGGTTAATTCGAGCTCAGAGAAGCCAATGAATAACACACATTATAGTGTGCAAAACCAAAGGGCATCTATCTTTTATAATGGTGGGAAAAAGTTTATATTGTAACTCAGACAAAAGAAGGTGTGACAGTCAGATACATTACAACATATTGTGTGCTGATAGGTCATTCTCATGGGGAGTGTTCGTGAGGTAATCAAAAAGGGAAGGGAATTAGCAGACATGCTCAGTAGCGTCTTGCCACATGACAAAGTTAGAAACAGACTGATGAATCTCTCTGCTGGTTTCCAGAGCAAGATAAGAATCTGTTTCCTCTTTAGATTGAAGCTTCTCTAGGTAAGAGATAAAAGGAAATCAGACTCTCTTTGTGTATGGGGGATGATTGCTGACATAAGCAGATTCAGACTAAAGCATAAAACCAACAATAGGAGAAATATAATGTATCTCACAATTATTCATCTAAGGCTTCTATAGCTGAAAATAGGAAAATATACATACAAAAAAAAGAACATTTCTGTCATCTCCCACAATTGGTTCCCTTCAAATAGCTCAATGCAAGTAATATAATAAGCAATATGACAGGTAGTTTCTCCAAATTCAACACAAAATATCACTTTTAATGACTACTGCAACATCATAATTATTCAACTCCCTCAAAAGAATCCCTCATAAGAGCGTACATTTGCAAATCAGGTGTTAGCACACATGATGCATGGAATCAAGAGCTTCATTAGTTGCATTGGATGGGCTTGAGATAAAACACATCAAATACCTGGATTGGCTAAGGCTTTGTTGACTGTGATGCTAGATTGCATATTAGAAGTACTATTATGTGGGGTGATTATCACCTGAATTATCACTGGAAATAGTGATTTGGGGCAATAGACCCCTCTGTACAAGCGACCAACGGGGTACTGAGCGGTACATCACTCACTTGTCAGAGTCTTGGTTTTCAGCAGATCTATAAACCAAACAACTATCAGTTCTGCTACACACCAGAAAGACTGTCAGCCCATGTAAACAGGAGTCACTCAATCTATGAACAACTTCTGTAAGCAGTTAATGAAGGCAGGCAACTAGAATGATCCCTGGCCTGCTGGAAGTGATAGTTGCTGGGATGACTATGGGGCGCTAATGCACCCAACAGTTGTCCAGCGTAATAGGAAGTAAAGTCAAGAAAGTGGTCCAAAAAGTTAAGAGATCATTGCCTTGCACAAACAAGAAAAAGAACACAGAAAGATAGCAAAGGCACTGAATGTTCTTAGAGATACAGTTGGAAGCATCATTCACAAGGAACACTGACTATACTACGGGGATGTGCCTTAAATGTTTGCAAAAGAACTGCAGCAAGATTTGGTGAATCATCCAAAATGTCAACCAACAGTAATACAAAATGAAGATTAAAGGAAATGAAGCAGATAATTAGTACTCATATAGCAAGTCCTTGCATATGAAAGCTAGGAAGAGCTGTTGGAAGCTGTAAACCACTTTCCATGTAGAGGACAGGAGCTTCTTCAGGGTTCTGTGAAGATAGCCCAGTGTACCAGAAAAGGAACATGGAGACGCCCTCAGCTGGGGTCCAAAGGAGCAACTCATCCTGGCACAAGTAAAGGGCAGTACAAAACATGTAGTACCGCACTGTACTGTAGAGAGGCACCCAATCAGCGTATGCGCTTCAGTAATACAGAGGTCTTACCTGTGAATTGCCCATGCTGATTGGATAGATTTTCCAGTCTACAATGCTGAAGATCTGGAACATTTGTGACATTGTACATTGAATCTGGTTTCAAGTTGCAATGCCTGTGGAAAGGCCACTGCAGAGTATGTTGAAAATATTGCATCCTGTGGCAGGAGCCTAGCATTTAGGGAGGAATTCACATGGGAGTATGTGGATCCTTTGTTTTACTTTTCGTGGGTGTTTTCCAGCCACTTTCTTACATCTCCAGGCAGTTTTTTGCCCTTGCAAATGCAGGTATGAATAGTCTTAGTTTTGACCTATCATTTGTGGCTGCTGGGTGGCACATTTAGTTGCCACCCAACAATAGTGAGTCATTGGGTCCCAGAAAGGACCCATGTGGCCAGCACTGTGGATAAATTTGAGGCCTCAGAGTCAAATGGGCTGTTAGCTCATCTAGAATCATAGAATGGTAGAGTTGGAAGGGACCTCCAGGGTCATCGGGTCCAACCCCCTGCTTAGTGCAGGATTCACTAAATCATCCCAGACAGATATTTGTCCAGCCTTTGTTTAAACACTTTCACTGAAGGAGAACTCAACACCTCCCGTGGCAACCTGTTTCACTCTTTGATCACCCTCACTGTCAGAAAGTTATTTCTAATATCTAATTTGTGTCTCCTCCCTTTCAGATTCATCCCATAGCTTCTAGTCTTTCCTTGTACAAATGAGAATAGGGCTGATCCCTCTGCACTATGACAGCCCTTCAGATATTTGTAGACAGCTATTAAGTCTCCTCTCAGCCTTCTTTTGTGCAAGCTAAACATTCCTAGATCCTTTAACCGTTCCTCATAGGACATGATTTGTAGACCGCTCACCATCCTGGTAACTCTTCTCTGAACTTGCTCCAGTTTGTCTATGTCTTTTTTAAAGTGGGCTGCCCAGAACTGGACACAGTATTCCAGATGAGGTCTGACTAAGGAAGAGTAGAGGGGGATAATTACCCCACGTGATCTAGACTTTATGCTTCTCTTAATACATCCCGGAACTGTGTTTACCTTTTTGGCTGCTGCATCACATTATTGACTCATGTTCAGTCTATGATCTATTAGTATACCCAAGTCTTTTTCACATGTGCTGCTGCTTAGCTCAATTCCTCCCATTCTGTATGTGCTTTTCTCATTTTTCTTGCCCAGATGTAGGATTTTGCATTTCTCCTCTGAAGAGGTCCCCACCTGCCCCCCTCCATTGTTTGTGTAATCATATTGTGTATTTGGTCACACCCTTTCTTGTTGAAGACAGTTTAAAAACGTAATTCCTTAATTAGATGGATTTATCTTTATGGTTGTGTTGGTGGAGTTTGAGCCTATGGTTGAACTCAATTTGGTTTATCTTAAATTTATGGTGTTTAAATTTTGATTAAAAGGCTGAGCTGCTTATTGTTTATCTGCTTGAATAAAGAAGTCCAGGGCTGATCTTATCCACCACTCCTGGGTTCGGTGTCGTTTATCCCTTTATGTATTTATTTTTAGTTGTTAAAGTGTATATGGTATGTACTATACTCCCAAGGACATTGTAGTTTAAAGAGGTTGTCCTGTTACCGGACAACTTTCCTTCAGTATTGATCACTATAGTAAAATAACAAACTGAGCAGTACTTACCCCTCCTCTGCTACTGGATCTAGTGCTGCAGTCCCATTGTGGTTCCTGTTGTCTGTTGTGACAGCTGACGTCACCAGAAATCAGGAGACTAGAGATGAGCGAGCACCAAAATGCTCGGCTGCTCGTTATTCGGGACGAACTTTTCGCGATGCTCGAGGGTTCGTTTCGAGTAACGAACCCCATTGAAGTCAATGGGCGACCCGAGCATTTTTGTATTTCGCCGATGCTCGCTAAGGTTTCCTTGTGTGAAAATCTGGGCAATTCAAGAAAGTGATGGGAACGACACAGCAACGGATAGGGCAGGCGAGGGGCTACATGTTGGGCTGCATCTCAAGTTCACAGGTCCCACTATTAAGCCACAATAGCGGCAAGAGTGGGCCCCCCCCCTCCCAAAAACTTTTACTTCTGAAAAGCCCTCATTAGCATGGCATACCTTAGCTAAGCACCACACTACCTCCAACAAAGCACAATCACTGCCTGCATGACACTCCACTGCCACTTCTCCTGTGTTACATGCTGCCCAACCGCCCCCCCTCCCCCCCACAGCGCACACCAAAGTGTCCCTGCGCAGCCTTCAGCTGCCCTAATGCCTCACCACCCTCATGTCTATTTAGAAGTGCATCTGCCATGAGGAGGAACCGCAGGCACACACTGCAGAGGTTGGCACGGCTAGGCAGCGACCCTCTTTAAAAGGGGCGGGGCGATAGCCCACAATGCTGTACAGAAGCAATGAGAAATAGAATCCTGTGCCACCGCCATCAGGAGCTGCACACGTGGGCATAGCAATGGGGAACCTATGTGTCACACACTATTCATTCTGTCAAGGTGTCTCTGCATGCCCCAGTCAGACCGGGCTTTTTAATTCATAGACACAGGCAGGTACAACTCCCTATTGTGAAGTCCCTGTCGACCGACAGCATGGGTGGCTTCCTGGAACCCACCGGCGGTACATAAAAATATCCCATTGCAGTGCCCAACACAGCTGAGGTAGTAATGTCGTGCTTAATGCAGATGGGCTTCGGCCCACACTGCATGCCCCAGTCTGACTGGGGTTCTTTACAAGTGGACACAGATGCATTTATAATTCCCTGTGGACCCACAGCAGGGGTGGGTGCCAGGAAGCCACCGGCGGTACATAGAAATATCCCATTGCATTGCCCAACACAGCTGAGGTAGTAATGTCGTGCTTAATGCAGGTGGGCTTCGGCCCACACTGCATGCCCCAGTCAGACTGGGGTTCTTTACAAGTGGACAGATGTAGGTTAAACTCCGTGTGCACCTACAGCATGGGTGGCTCCCTGGAACCCACCGGCGATACACAAAAATATCCCATTGCATTGCCCAACACAGCGGATGTAACGTCAGCTGTAATGCAGGTGGGCTAAAAATTCATTTGATTACACTGTAGGCGAGGGCCCACAAAAATTGCTGTATCAACAGTACTAATGTACATCCAAAAAATTAGCCATGGCCAACCAAGAGGGCAGGTGAAACCCATTAATCGCTTTGGTTAATGTGGCTTAAGTGGTAACTAGGCCTGGAGGCAGCCCAGTTTAACGAAAAATTGGTTCAAGTTAAAGTTTCAACGCTTTTAAGAGCATTGAAACATATAAAAATTGTTTAGAAAAATTATATGAGTGAGCCTTGTGGCCCTAAGAAAAATTGCCCGTTCAGCGTGATTACGTGAGGTTTCAGGAGGAGGAGCAGGAGGAGGAGGAGGAATATTAGACACAGATTGATGAAGCAGAAATGTCCCCGTTTTGGATGGTGAGAGAGAACGTAGCTTCCATCCGCGGGTGCAGCCTACGTATTGCTTAGGTATCGCTGCTGTCCGCTGGTGGAGAAGAGAAGTCTGGGGAAATCCAGGCTTTGTTCATCTTGATGAGTGTAAGCCTGTCGGCACTGTCGGTTGACAGGTGGGTACGCTTATCCGTGATGATTCCCCCAGCCACACTAAACACACTCTCTGACAAGACGCTAGCCGCAGGACAAGCAAGCACCTCCAGGGCATACAGCGCGAGTTCAGGCCACGTGTCCAGCTTCGACACCCAGTAGTTGTAGGGGGCAGAGGCGTCACGGAGGACGGTCGTGCGATCGGCTACGTACTCCCTCACCATCCTTTTACAGTGCTCCCGCCGACTCAGCCTTGACTGGGGAGCGGTGACACAGTCTTGCTGGGGAGCCATAAAGCTGGCAAAGGCCTTGGAGAATGTTCCCCTGCCTGCGCTGTACATGCTGCCTGATCTCTGCGCCTCCCCTGCTACCTGGCCCTCGGAACTGCGCCTTCTGCCACTAGCGCTGTCGGATGGGAAGTTTACCATCAGTTTGTCCACCAGCGCCCTGTGGTATAGCATCATTCTCGAACCCCTTTCCTCTTCAGGAATGAGAGTGCAAAGGCTCTCCTTATACCGTGGATCGAGCAGTGTGTACACCCAGTAATCCGTAGTGGCCAGAATGCGTGTAACGCGAGGGTCACGAGAAAGGCATCCTAACATGAAGTCAGCCATGTGTGCCAGGGTACCTGTACGCAACACATGGCTGTCCTCACTAGGAAGATCACTTTCAGGATCCTCCTCCTTCTCCTCTTCCTCCTCCTCAGGCCATACACGCTGAAAGGATGACAGCCCAGCAGCATGTGTACCCTCACCAGTGGGCCAAGCTGTCTCTTCCCCCTCCTCCTCATCCTCCTCATGCTCCTCCTCCTCCTCCTCCTCAACGCGCTGAGATATAGACATGAGGGTGCTCTGACTATCCAGCGACATACTGTCTTCCCCCGGCTCTGTTTCCGAGCGCAAAGCGTCTGCCTTTATGCTTTGCAGGGAACTTCTCAAGATGCATAGCAGAGGAATGGTGACGCTAATGATTGCAGCATCGCCGCTCACCACCTGGGTAGACTCCTCAAATTTTCCAAGGACCTGGCAGATGGCTGCCAACCAGGGCCACTCTTCTGTAAATAATTGAGGAGGCTGACTCCCACTGCGCCGCGCAAGTTGGAGTTGGTATTCCACTATAGCTCTACGCTGCTCATAGAGTCTGGCCAACATGTGGAGCGTAGAGTTCCACTGTGTGGGCACGTCGCACAGCAGTCGGTGCACTGGCAGATTAAACCTATGTTGCAGTGTCCACAGGGTGGCAGCGTGCGTGTGGGATTTGCGGAAATGTGCGCAGAGCTGGCGCACCTTTCCGAGCAGGTATGACAAGTGGGGGTAGCTTTTCAGAAAGCGCTGAACCACCAAATTAAACACATGGGCCAGGCATGGCACGTGCGTGAGGCTGCCGAGCTGCAGAGCCGCCACCAGCTTACGGCCGTTGTCACACACGACCATGCCTGGTTGGAGGCTCAGCGGCACAAGCCAGTGGTCGGTCTGCTCTGTCAGACCCTGCAGCAGTTCGTGGGCCGTGTGCCTCTTCTCTCCTAAGCTGAGTAGTTTCAGCACGGCCTGCTGACGCTTGCCCACCGCTGTGCTGCCACGCCGTGTGACACCGACTGCTGGCGACGTGCTGCTGACACATCTTGATTGCGAGACAGAGGTTGCGTTGGAGGAGGAGGAGGAGGAAGGTGCTTTAGTGGAGGAAGCATACACCGCCGTAGATACCACCACCGAGCTGTGGCCCGCAATTCTGGGGGTGGGTAGGACGTGAGCGGTCCCAGGCTCTGACTCTGTCCCAGCCTCCACTAAATTCACCCAATGTGCCGTCAGGGAGATATAGTGGCCCTGCCCGCCTGTGCTTGTCCACGTGTCCGTTGTTAAGTGGACCTTGGGAGTAACCGCGTTGGTGAGGGCGCGTACAATGTTGCGGGAGACGTGGTCGTGCAGGCCTGGGACGGCACATCGGGAAAAGTAGTGGCGACTGGGAACCGAGTAGCGCGGGGCAGCCGCCGCCATCATGCTTTTGAAAGCCTCCGTTTCCACAAGCCTATACGGCAGCATCTCTAGGCTGATCAATTTTGCAATGTGCACGTTTAACGCTTGAGCGTGCGGGTGCGTGGCGTCGTACTTGCGCTTGCGCTCAAACTGTGGCACTAGCGACGTCTGGACGCTGCGCTGAGAGACATTGCTGGATGGGGCCGAGGACAGCGGAGGTGAGGGTGTGGGTGCAGGCCAGGAGATGGTAGTGCCTGTGTCCTCAGAGGGGGGTTGGATCTCAGTGGCAGGTTGGGGCACAGGGGGAGAGGCAGTGGTGCAAACCGGAGGCGGTGAACGGGCATCGTCCCACCTTGTGGGGTGCTTGGCCATCATATGCCTGCGCATGCTGTTGGTGGTGCTTCCCCAGCTGATCTTGGCGCGACAAAGGTTGCACACCACTGTTCGTCGGTCGTCAGGCGTCTCTGTGAAAAACTGCCACACCGTAGAGCACCTTGACCTGTGCAGGGTGGCATGGCACGAGGGGGCGCTTTGGGAAACAGTTGGTGGATTATTCGGTCTGGCCCTGCCTCTACCCCTGGCCACCGCACTGGCTCGGCCTGTGCCCACACCCTCACTTGGCCCTCCGCGTCCTCGGCCGCGTCCACGTCCTCTAGGCCTACCCCTACCCCTCAGCATGCTGTATTACCAGTGATTTGATTTCCCAGGCACGAAATAAATTGGCGCAAGCCTGCAGGCCAAATATAATTTTTTCGCTTTTTTGCAAAGGGAAGGCCCCACTGCGTATATTCAATGAACAATACGTTTAATAACTGTGGTGTGGCCCTGAAAAAGTGTCACACAACTTTAGTGTAGCAGAGTTATTAACTCTAGCAGAGCAGGTATTTGCCAGTCAGGAAAGACAATGGCGCAAGCCTGCAGTAAACCGTAGCTGGTTGCGTCTGATTTTTGTACGTTGTCCACGCAGCACACACGTACACGGAGACCTTAGGACTGACACAGGCAGGCCAAATATAATTTCTTTTCCTTTTTTGCAAAGGGAAGGACCCACTGCGTATATTCAATGAACAATAACTTTTAGAACTGTAGTGTGGCCCTGAAAAAGTGACACACAACTTTAGTGTAGCAGAGTTATTAACTCTAGCAGAGCAGGTATTTGCCAGTCAGGAAAGACAATGGCGCAAGCCTGCAGTAAACCGTAGCTGGTTGCGTCTGATTTTTGTACGTTGTCCACGCAGCACACACGTACACGGAGACCTTAGGACTGACACAGGCAGGCCAAATATAATTTCTTTTCCTTTTTTGCAAAGGGAAGGACCCACTGCGTATATTCAATGAACAATAACTGTGTTGTGGCCCTGCCTACACAATTCTGTCCCTGTAGTATCAATGGAGGGTGCAATGCTCTGCACAGACGATTTTTAGAAAAAAAAAAATATGCAACACTGCTAACAGCAGCCAGCACAGTACTGCACACGCTTAAATTTGGCCCTAGAAAGGACCATTGAGGTTCTTGAAGGCTACACTCACTCCTAACACTCTCCCTGCCTATGCACCACTTCTGTCCCTAATGCCGGGTGCAATGCTCTGCACTGCCGATTTTGAGAAAAAAAAAAAAAAAACACTGCTAGCAGCAGCCTGCACACAGGTAGATGTGGCCTAAGAAGGACCTTTGGGGTTCTTGAAGCCTACACTGACTCCTAACGCTCTCCCTACAGCAGCTCCAACACGATACCACTGTCCCTAATCTCTGTCACAAGTGACTCACAACGCATCTGAGGCGAGCCACGGGAGGGGCCGACTTTTATACTCGGGTGACACCTGATCTCCCCAGCCACTCACTGCAGGGGGGTGGTATAGGGCTTGAACGTCACAGGGGGAAGTTGTAATGCCTTCCCTGTCTTTCAAATGGCCAGAAAAGCGCGCTAACGTCTCAGAGAGGAAACTGAAAGTAACCAGAACACCGCATGGTGTTCGTTACGAGTAACGAGCATCCCGAACACCCTAATATTCGCACGAATATCAAGCTCGGATAAGTACGTTCGCTCATCTCTACAGGAGACCACTGCCGTCAATCAGAGGATGCAGCGTCACCACTAATTTTCTTGTCTCCCATCCTGGGTACCATGAAGCTAGGAGAGCTGAACAGTGCCGCTACAGGTCCTGATTGGTTGCAGCAGTCACCTGACTTCCAGCTCAACCAACACACTGGGACCACAGCGGGATGGCAATGCTGGATCCTGGCAGCGAAGGAGGAGTAAGTACGGATCAGTGAATAATTCTATACTGTAATTATATCATTATGTGTTAATTGCTAAAACACTGTAGACTCCCAATGATATTAGATATTAACCCATAACCATCAGAGAGAATACTAATCCATAAACCACTCTAGACTACCAGGCGTATGTTAGGATTTATTTCATGGGTCAGGAGAGGTACAATTTCTCCTTAGGGAGAACACCTTGTAGCTGTGAGAAGATTATAAGGCCATGCATGCTCCTCTGGGAATTATGCAAATACTAAAATGGAACAATACCTCTGCAGCGCCACCTATTAGTTGTTTGAATCTGGCTTTGGTATATATTCCCTAATCATTGTAGCAAGGCCTGTTCAAAGGTCAGACATTGACTTGCAGGAATGCTGCATTCTAATAGGTGGTGCTGTAGAGGCATTGTTCCATCTTATCTTTTGCATATTTCCCAGAGGAGCATGTGTAGCCTTATACGTCTCCTTACACCTACAAAGGGCTCTCTCTAAGGATAAACTGTGATCCACATCATAAATTTCCCACTCAGTCAGTCAGCAAACCCAATGCACACTGATGAGAGGCAAAAACACAGAGAAGAACACTGGAGAAGAATCTTGCTTTGGCTTATATTCCCAGTCAATCTTATAAGGCCTGTTAAAAGGTTAGACATTGACTTCCGTGAATGCTGCCTTCCATTAGGTGGCGCTGTAGAGGTACTGTTGTATCTTCCCATTAGGAATTATATCACTAACCCCTAAATCACCCTATGTATGATGTAATCCATGTAGAAATTGGAAAAGTCAGTACAATCAGGGAATTTAGCTGTCTCCATTCTTGGTCATCAATGCTCTTAGAGACCCTTCTTTATAAACCCTGTATTTCCTTGGATACATTTGAGTATCTCCGTATTTTTAAGTTTATAAGTTAGGGGGATAGCAGTCACAACTGAACAGTTACTTGTGAATGGTCTATAGATCCCCTGGTGCAACATAGAACAGTGACTCTGCATGTGAGTGATTTGCAGGCACAAATAAATACTAGTACTGTAATCATAGAACGCACAGCTATTGTAAAAGTAAATACAGAGGTATACGGGGTCATACCTGGTTAGTTCCTGAGCAACGTGTAGCTGTTGCACCTGGAATTTCTGACATGTAATATAAACTGCTGTGTGATCATCCATGCATTATGAAAAATGTAACTGCTTCAAAAAGAATAATGGGAAAGACATAGGAAGAAAAAAGAAATCTATGCTGTGTAAGAAGGGTTGAAGGCACGAACAAATCCTATGGGAGAGACTTCCCCTAGAGAATACAGCAAATATGCATCAGCAGTCAATATTTCTGTGCAGGAGGGTTTTATTCTAGACAAATATTTTGGGATTTCATACATTTTTCCATTATGCTCAACATATGAATAGTTCTACTGAAAGTAATGCAAAAGTGGTCAGAACCTTTTCATTAAATGACATAGGTAAAGGTAAATTCCCCCGGTGCAAGCAGACTGTTTTTTGCGGGATGGTTTGCCATTGCCTTCCCCAGTCATGTTTAACCCCCAGAAAGCTGTGTACTCATTTTACTGACTTCAGAAGGATACCTGAACCATGCAGGGAATGAAACCCACAACCTTCAGGTTGGGAGTAGAGAGGAGCGAGCATACTCGCTTAGGGCAATTACTCGAGTGAGCATTGCCCTTAGCGAGTACCTGCCCGCTCGGAAGAAAAGATTTGGGTGCCGGCAGGGGGCGGGGAGCGGCGGGGGAGAGCGGGGAGGAACTGAGGGGAGATCTCTCTCTCCCTCTCTACCCCCCACTCCCTCCTACTCACTCCCGCAACTCACCGCTCCCCCGCGCCGGCAGCCGAACCTTTTCTTCCGAGCGGACAAGTACTCACTAAGGACAATGCTCGCTCGAGTAATTGTCCTTAGTGAGTTTGCTCACTCATCTCTAGTTGTGAGCGATAGTTTCCCTCTATAGTATGGCATCCTTCCTTTATTGCAGGTAAATTGCATGTATTCCAAACAGAAACAACATCCCATTATTGGGTTCTTGACGAAGGAAGGGTGTAGGCTGTCCAGCATCCACAGAAGGCTAAAGAGATGACACCATTGACAGGAGCAATGTGCACAGATGGGTGAAAGAGTTTAACTGCTTCTCCACCGCATAATCTAAATATACTTCATGCAGACTTGAAGGGTTTATAGAGCAGGCTTGGGAGCCTAGTCTGCACCATACCCATCAGCTGTTTTTGACATTTGTTAGCCGCTGCCAATTGTCACGAAAGGGGTTATCTCTAATCGCTGCAGTGAACTGTTTAGATGTCAGCGAGAGGAGGGGACCCCTTTCTGTACTCCATCCGCACCCTTTGCATTGCAATAGGGGGTTGCCTAAGTGCTAGCATTGGCAGCCCAGAGTCTACGGAAAGCTCCCAATGCTGCCATACATGTATGTATTTCCAGCCCTGCCCATTCCAGTTTTACATCCTCCAAAAACTGTGCAGAGATGGAAACCCTGAACTGAGCCCTAACACACGTGTGAAACCACCCTAAGGGCAATAACATGTCCTGAAAACGGGGCAGGACGATTAATTTCAATAGTTTAGTTTCCACTATCGAGATTCTCAGGTAGTAATACTACATACCAGTAAGATAAGGCAAGACCTACCTACCTGCTTTTTTTAAAACTTATGTGTAAGGCCTCCTTCCCACGAACGGATTTCCGCCGCGTAATTCGCGGCGAAAATCCGCTGCGTTGCCCGCAGCTATTAGGTTCTATTGAACCTAATAGCACAATGCTCACGATGCGTAATTCCAGCGCGGAATTACGCACCGCGATTTCTCCCGTCCTCACCCGCAGCATGCTCTATTTTCTGCGGGTGAGGACGGGCTGTACGCACTGACGGCTTCCATTGCAGTCAATGGAAGCCGTCCGTTCACGCTATCTCCCGCTGTAACCAGCGGGAGATAGCGTGAAAAACCGCTTTCCCGCCCACCGCCGCGCGTCATCTGACGCCAAATGACGCGGCCGGCCGCGTCACGTGACACGCTCGGTGACGCGGCGGTGGTGGGCGGTGACGGGCGGTGACGCGGCGGTGGTGGGCGGGGAAGCGATTTCACGCTATCTCCCGCAGGTAAGTATAGGGGCTCTGGGGGGCGCCGTGACGGGCTTCACTGCGTAATATTACGCGGCGGACCCCGTCACGCTCGTGGGAAGGAGGCCTAATAGTGCAGAGTTTGAAAGGTAAAAATAAAACATTTCACCTTGTTCATGCCCAACCACACTCAATTGCGACGAGTGTAGTTGCGCATATACCCGCATGAAGAAGCCCACAGCCCCCTACACCACATCGGCTCCAGCTCCACACAGCTGATCAGGCAGCACTCCCATCGTTATCATTTCTACCACCTTTCTACTATCGGTAATATCTCTGCCCATTGTCTTTTTTTTATTTCCAATTTTTGGTTATAAGTATGTATTTATCATTAATTAATATACGGTCTGAATATTCATAAATTGCCTTTGATTAATCGTGTCATTTTTGTTATCTATTTAGTATTTTTTATGTATACAGATTTTATTGTTGTCAGAATCCACTTAGACTTTTTAATTTACTGCCTCTGTTCTTATCTTCTGTTTGGGTGTTATTAATGATTATTTTTTTTATATGTTTTCCAAATTTTAATTACTGTGCCCTATTGATACTGATCATGCTGATATCACTATTACCACTAATTGTTGTGATTAGAGATGAGCGAAAGTACTCGGTTTGGGTGTTTTTGCACTCGAGCACCGCTTTTTCCAAGTAACTGACTACTCAGACGAAAAGATTTGGGGGGCGGTGTGGTGGAGCGGGGGGTAGCAGTGGGGAACAGGGAGGAGCTCCCTCTCTCTCCCCCCCTCCCCTCTGAAACCCCCAGCACACCCCCAGCGCCCCCCGAATCTTTTCGCCCGAGTAGTCAGTTACTCGGAAAAAGCGGTGCTTGAGTGCAAAAACACCCGAAAATAGTACGTTCGCTCATCTCTAGTTGTGATTATTCTACATTAGCGGGCATTATCACTACTATTCAGGGCTCAGTCACACAGGCGCATCAGTGCCTGTGTTACTGCAGATAGCAGACGGCCGTACCTGAAGACGTCTCTCTGCAGCGCCGGAGGAGAGAACATGTGACCGGCTTCAATGCCGGTCATGTGTTCTTTCATCAGCGCTGCAGAGAGACGTCCGTCTTCAGGTACGGCCGTCTTCTAACTGTCAGTTACACGGGCGCATCGGCGCCGGTGTACGGGTGCCGATGCGACCGTGTGACTGAGCCCTTACCATGTATAAACTGTTTCTGAAGCTGTTCTTTATATATTTTCCTACATGTTTTGTCAATATCCCATTTCTGCGAGCCCCGCACAGAAATAGAGCATGCCGTGGTTTGTATTCTGCGCGGGATTTCGGGCAGACAAACCGCGGCCGTCTGCATAGGATTGCATATTGTAATGCAATCTTATGCAGGCGTGTACGGGCGGAAATTCTGCAGGGAATCCCGCCGCGGAATTTCTACTCGTCTGCAGGTGGCCTTACCCTGACATTATCTATATCTCAGTTCATGTCTTCTCCTATCCCCCCATGTAGTGTATATACGTATAGTGTGTCCCCAGCTCTACCGATGAAGAAGCATTGAGTTGCTTCGAAACGCATTTTTTAAGCTTGTATTACCAATAAAAGAAGAGGAATTTATCCAACAACATTCGTGTAAGTGCATGTTCTTCAAAGGGTCGCGCCTTATTCCAGGTTTTTTTGGTCTACACCAATCCAAATATCTGTAAGATGCTTGATGTTTAATTTATTTCACCAATAATGTAACCTTTGTTACATACAACACAACACTTCTTCATCTTAATAGCCTGCAACTTTATTCCAGCTTTGAAAACTTCAAAACGAAGGTTGAATCTATGGAGCTGGTTTCACAGACTTTGGGGCACGGCACGAACAAAGGTGAGAGTTACTGTAGATCTTGGAAAACAAGCCTGCAGCAGTTTTTAACTAAATCCGAAGAAATACACTTTAAATTAAAATGTCTTAATACGATTCCAGGTGATGTCAATGGCAATCAGCAGACAAGCTGCACTTAGTACACTGGTAAATTGACATGTTGAACATTTTCATATTTTACAATAAATGATCATTTGCTCCAATTAAATGCCATTCAAATATCTTCCCCTGCAAAATGAAGCCTAATTTTTCAATAATTGCGTAAACGAATTCCTCAATCTATAAAGGACAGAACGTGCTGATTCTTTTCTTCCCACCATGACATAGCTCGAGTATAGTCAGGCCAATTTAGCCCGCCTGCAGACGGCCGGGTCGGATCCGGCTGCGAGAATTCTCGCCGCGGGACCAGACCCGAGCCCCTGCAGAGAGCAGTGCGTACTCACCCGCGCCCCGCAGCTCCGGCTCTTTCATGTGCCGGGCAGCCGGCCCGTGCGCAAAGTGGAGCCGGTGGCCGGTGAGCGATGTCTCAAAGAGCCCCGCACAGAAATAGAACATGCTGCAGTTTGTTTACCGCGCGAGATTTCGCACGGACAAACCGTGGCCGTCTGCATAGGATCGCGTTTGCTAACATAATCCCATGGCAGCTTCCAAGGGCGGAAATTCCGTAGGAAATCCCGCCCCGGAATTTCCACCCGTCTGCAGGCGGCCTTATTCAAAAGACCAAGCATTGCTTATCTTACATCAGTAACTCATTTCGTCCACATGCAATGATTAAGGGCTCATTCTCATAAGTATTGGACGTTCCGTTCGGAACCTCCATTGCTGACTTCTGCCAGAAAACAGGATGACATAGCGCAGCAGGCTGCACTATGTCATCCTGCAAATTCCGTTAAAATGACGGACTGCTGGCTGGAAATCAAGTGCACTCCATTATTTATCAATGGGGGCCCATTTGGCGCCATTCAGTTCCATCATAACGGAACCGTTCAGCCCGGGAGTCTGTTTTCCCGCTCCCTGAACGGAGCCAGAAAAAAGAACTCCCAAACGCTGATGTGAACGAATCCTTACACACATTGCATAATCCAAATTCTAGATTAAGACGTGAATTTCCTATAAAACGTGATTCATATGAGTATGCTCTTGTTTAATATCGTTTTATTTAAAGTAATTAGCGGGGTTAAGGTTTTGTTGTTTAAACACAAAATATGAAAAAGAGTTTTATTGTATTAAACTATCACTTTGTGTAAACAATCTGACTTTATACAGACTATGCAAAGCGACACAGTTCAACTCCAGTAATACACAGAAGATATGGAAATCTTCCTCCCCAGCAGACTGATACTTGGAGATATTTCAGATAATAGTACTAATTGAGGAAATTGTTATTTTTTTTGCACATTACATTTATATGTTGAAATACAAATGAATTAATGATCTTCTGCTTTAAAGTATTCCTAAAGAAAGACGGTTAGATCGCGTGAAACCAAAAATATCACTAGAGCGCGAAATCATCAAACAGCGACTCTTTTTTTAGACACGTGATGCGCACAAACTCACTGGAAACAGTACTGATGCTTGGCAAAGTCAGTGGAAAGAGAAGATCAGGACAATAAAGAACAAGATGGCTAGATACAATCAAGGTCACCACCAACATGTCAATTACCGAACTGAAAGAAGCGGTGAAAGACAGGGATGCGTGGAGAACATTAATCCATTGAGTGACCAAGGGTCGGATGCGACTAAACGGATAATTATCACAGTGCCCAGCTAATTAGAGACAGCGCCAGCCCAATTGAAAACATATGGTGAAGATTGCATTCTGCTGCCACAGCTGTCACAGCTATGGCAGGGAATTCTTTCATTCCTGCAGGGACCATGGGGATGAAGGAATCCCCTGCCGCAGCTGTCACCGCTGTGGGAGAGGACCACAATGTTCTCCCATTGCTTTCAATGGGTTGGTGCTGCAGCCATTCCATTGAAAGCAATGGGATGCAGGCAAGCCCCATAGTGATTTTCAGGGAAGGACTTGAAATATAAGCCCTTCCCTAAAAAGCATACCTAGCTGGTGTAAAAAATAAAAATAAAGTACATCACCTCTCCGCCGCTGTCGGGGCTCCTGCGCATCTTGTTGCTGGCTTCTCTGGTACTGTTCTGCTTTTCTGCAGCTTGTTCTCCTGCCAGGGATTTAAAAATCCCTGGCTCCTGAAAGGGCTGTGTCTGATTGGCTGAGCGCTCAGCCAATCACAGGCAGTGCTAAACCATTCATTGAATGACAGCTGAGTGCCGCTTGTGATTAGTCACAGAGCTCAGCCAATCATAGGAAGCACTCAGCCATTCATTAAAGAGCAGAAGAGTGCCGAGTGAGGATTGGGTCGAGAAGGATGTCACGTCTTCACACTGGCAAATGCTCACTGTCATTTCAGCACTAGACACTAAGGGCTCCCACCCAGTGGTGATATTTTCTTTCTTGCGCTGCGAGATCATGAGAAAAATCTCGCATCGCAGTGCAAGAAAGAGGCCGGTATAGAACCGGCATGTCGCAAATGGTTTCAATGGGGCTAGCAACAGCAGCGCTAGCCCCATTGAAAGCAATAGAATAGAATGCCGCGGACTTCTGCCACAGCTGTGACAGCTGTGACAGCTGTGGCAGGAGTTTCCTTCATCCCCGTGGGGATGAAGGAATCCTCTGCCACAGCTGTCACAGCTGTGGCAGAAGTCCGCGGCATTCTATTCTATTGCTTTCAATGGGATCGGCACTGCTGCCGATTACCCCGAGGTCTAGCATTTTCTTGACCTCCTCAGAAATGGCTCGTCTGTGGGCTTCAGGAATCCTGTATGGTTTCAAATGAACCTTTACCCCTGGTTCCGTTACAATGTCGTGTTTTATGACCCCAGTCCGCCCTGGTATATCGGAGAACACATCCGAATTACGTTGGACCAATTCCCCAGACTCTTGCTGTTGGGATTTAGACAGAGACCCTGATATACACACCTCTGGGACCCCGCTATGGGAGGCGCTCACTGCAGTCAGGGTTTCTCTGTCCTTCCATGGTTTAATTAGATTTACATGGTACAACTGTTCTGGCTTCCGCCTGCCCGGCTGGTACACCTTATAGTTTACCTCTCCGACTTTCTCGATTATTTCATAGGGCCCTTGCCATTTCGCTAGGAATTTACTTTCTAGGGTGGACACCAACACTAGTACCCGATCCCCAGGGTTGAAGCTTCTCACCTTGGCGGACCTGTTATATACCCGGCTTTGGGCTTCTTGAGCCTGCTGTAAATGTTCTCTAACAATGGGCATGACCGCCGCAATTCGATCTTGCATGAGGGAGATGTGTTCAATAACACTCCTGTAGGGGGTGGACTCGTGCTCCCAGGTCTCCTTGTCTATATCAAGGAGCCCCCATAGATGTCTACCATAAACTAACTCAAATGGTGAGAACCCAGTGGTGGATTGTGGGACTTCACGGATTGAAAACATTAAATATGGCAGCAGACAGTCCCAGTCCTTCCCATCCCTATTGACTACCCTTTTTAGCATGCTTTTTAGGGTCTTATTGAATCTCTCAACAAGACCATCTGTCTGTGGGTGGTACACAGATGTCCGTAAGTGCTTAATGTTCAGCAACTTACACAGTTCCTTCATGACTTTTGACATAAAGGGGGTTCCCTGGTCTGTCAGGATCTCTTTTGGTATACCCGTGCGGGAGAACATATGAAGTAGTTCCTTTGCAATACGTTTTGACAAAGTATTGTGCAAAGGAACTGCTTCGGGGTAGCGGGTGGCGTAGTCTACAATCACTAATATATGTTGGTGACCCTGGGCAGACCTTACCAAGGGTCCGACTAGGTCCATAGCGATCCGCTAACGGTACCTCTATAATGGGCAAGGGCACTAAGGGACTCCGGTAATGGGGCATAGGAGCTGTTCTTTGACACTCCGGGCACGACCAACAGTACCGTTTTACGTCACCATGTACCCCGGGCCAGAAAAAACGCTGAAGGACGCGTTCCCTAGTTTTTTCGCTCCCGAGATGACCTCCTAGCACATGCTTGTGTGCCAGGTCTAAGACCATCCTACAATAAGCCAGCTGTTCTACAACCTACCCACGGACCTTGTCAACCTGATACAACAATTCTTGATTGACTGCCAGGTGTGGGAACACTGCATCAGCCCCTGGGAATTGAGGCTCCCCATTTATCACTTTAACATTTTCCCTGGCTTTTACTAAGGTGGGGTCTCGGAGCTGCTCAGTTCTGAAATCTGCACATGAGACCTGTAAGTCAGGCATGGCAACCACTTTGTCCTGCACCTCCGTCTCACCGGCCAGTACAGTAAAGGGAAAATTATCCCCATTCTCTTAGGTCACCCCTACTGCCGGAACCGTACCCTCAGGGTCAAACGGTTCTAGACACACATCATACATATTTGCACCAACATGAACCTTACTTGTGGATGACCCTTGGCTTCGCCACAAGTCCCAAAATAGCGGAAAGTCTCTCCCGAGGAACACGGTGTGCATTAAGGACCTGACGACACCCACCTCATGAGTGGCAAGTCCACATGGAGTCTCGAGTCTTACAGGGGCAATAGGATACTCCTTGGTGTCCCCATGTACACACACAACCCCCATGCAACGGCCGGTGATGGTTGTGGGATCGACCAAGCTGAAGTGCACCAGCGTAACCAAGCACCCTGAGTCCAGCAGATCTGTCACCGCAAAGTCGTTCACCTTTATGTGACATAAGGGTCGATCAGTCTCTGACACAGTCTCTGCAGAGCATACTGGCCGTGCGAACATCGACCTCCGTCGGGCAGAGTCACAGTCCATTGGCTCCACAGTGAGTGGACAGTTGGCGGCAATATGCCCGGGCTCATGACAGCCCCAACACAGTATAGGGGCCCGGTCTCCTTGGGGTTCTACCCAGGACAAGACTGTTCATTTGGGACTCCTCTTCTGTCCCAAACGATCCCCCTCTGAGCCGCCTCCCTTTGGGACACTTTTGACACCCCTTACATACGGAACAGTCTTACCAGGTGCTCCGGCCGACTTGCTGTTCCTGGGGTTGGCGCGTCCAGGAGGCACGGCTTGCAATAAGTCCTCCTTGGCTTTATACCTCTCGACAAGGCTCACGAGTTGTTCCACATCCTGGGGGTCCCCTTGTCCCACCCAGCGCTGGATTGCGGGGGGCAACGAGCAGATAAATTTGTCCAGAGCAACTTTTTGCACGATCTCTGCCGGGGTCGACTCCTCCGGTTGCAGCCACTTTCTCACCAGGTTGAACAGGTCATACATCTGGGAGCGAGCTGGCAGGTTGTCAGCGAAAGTCCAGGCGTGTACGCGTCGGGCCCGCACATTAGTATCCACGCCCAAGCGTGCCAGGATCTCACCCTTGAGTTTAGTATAGTCCTTGGCATCCTGCTCACCAAGGTTAAAATAAGCTTTTTGGGGTTCCCCCGTCAGGAAAGGCGCTACTACCTCAGCCCACTGAGGCGCCGGTAACTTCTCCCTTCCTGCCACTCTTTCGAAGACAGAGAGATAGGCCTCAACATCATATGTGGGCGTCATCTTTTGTAAGGACGCCTGTACCGCGGTACGAGCGGTGGGGAGCGAACCAGACGACCTCTGCAAACTTTGCTCCACCGCCAGGACTTGCTCTTGTAGCTGCTGGTTAACCCGTTGTTGCTCCTGCAAGGCTAAACGATTGGCTTCCACCAGGAGAGCATTAGCTTCGGCCTGAGCTCTCATGGCCTCCTCATGGACCTTTTGCTGGGTCGCCGTCATCAGCGTCAACTGTTTCATTAATTCCTCCATCTTGGCCGATTCTGATTGCTGCGCCGTTGCAGCTTTCACGCAGGACATGGGGGGTTACAGTACTCTCCAGTCAATCTCTTGGGCGGTTGCCCTTAGCAATGGTTCTCCAGCTGCTGCAGCAGAACGTCCATTAATAGGTGTATGTCTCTTTAAGATCGTTTGCCCACATCCAAACACCATATGTGAGGATTAGCGTTAGGACAGGTAGCAATCTGGGCGTAAACAGTCAGAGACAGTGACACTCTGGATAAAGTTCGTAGTCCAGGCTTCATCTGGGTTTATTTCAGCACAAAACAAAGCAAAAACAGGCCTTAACTCCAGGCCAACATAAAGTAACTCCTGCTCGTCTGAGCACCCACTAGACATAGACTGACCCTGACAACTCACTTGCAAAAACAAATGCTTGCTGCGCACAGCCAGCCTGGCTCTCAGACCTGCAGAGGTCTCAGCACACCTCCTTAGGACCGGCAGGCCCAGGCTTTATAAGGCCTGGTACCAGCCTCACCTGGTACGTGGGAGTGGCCATCCCACTCTTCACTTTGACCACTCCGGGAAAAGCCGGCCCGGACTATGTGGCTTGGAGCCACTTACCAACTACAACGTGTCAGTAACTTAATGTTACTGACACCTGACTGCCGTCTTCCTCCACCGAGCCCAGGCTGCTCGGTGGCACGTATCTGCCCAAGTGCTCCCTAAAACCTCATAGGAGAGCATCCTAGGCGAAATATATCTGCCCTCCAGTACTTTGCCCGTCACTGTCTCACAATATATATATATATATATATAGAGAGAGAGAGAGAGAGAGAGAGAGAGATCATAGAACAGGAAGGGAAGCAGCATGGTCCTGCAGAGATTTTTGAAAACCCTGTTTTCACCGCAGTCCCACTATAAACTATGAAATTTAGTATGCATCCATGTACAGCATTTTTCATACATTGCTATAACCCCAAAGACACAATTATAAGAAGAACATTTTGGAGTTCAAGGTCTATTTTAATTAATATCCTTGCACAGAAACATTGTACAGATTATTAATCTGGTTATTTGCAAGATAGAAGCAACTCCAAATAGGTCACCAATTACAGATATACTCAGCAGAGACCCAATGTATTTAGATGCAGACACAATAATATTGATTATGGGACCTGTAAGAAAACAGAGTTTACCGAGGCACACTGTTTATTCCCATCCACAGGAGACATCATTTTTCAAAATGCCATCTTAAGCTTAAAATCAATGTTAAACATTGGAGCAGTGCATATAGGTCTGCTCTTCCACGGGCAGCGCCGTTATTGCCATTTATACAATATCTGTCCATGGCCGGCCATATAACCAGCAGGAAGGGGACCACTAGTTAAATAACTCTGCAGTTCTCCGTGTAGTGAAAACATTACTTTTTATGTAAGCCGCAATTTATTAAAAACATCGATTTTTTTTTCAGCATTTTTCCTGCTAAACTGAATTAACGTTCTCAAATTGCTGCGGGAAAGGGAGATTTCCATTTAATTTGAGCTACTGTAAATGCATTTAAAATGAGCGATTGCCCAGGTGAGCAGGGCTGGTTCCTTACCAGAGCTTTAAAGACTGAAAAATGAATTGAAGTATGTTATAGGATACGGTTGTGGACACATTTACTCTTTCCAGTTGACATTAGTATTGCTATTTAAGCCTACTATTAAAGTAAACTTGCATGGCATAGACAGTAGTCTAAACTTAAAGCGGTCCTTTTATATTCGCAGTGAGATATTAATCATTCTGTGCTTCATCATTCATGGTCATGCACCGTAGATTATGGGAATAAAGCTTTTATCATGTAAATAACATATGTAGAGCTGAGCTAACCCCACTGTATTAGAGGTCTAGTCTTAGGGCTCAGTCAGACGAGCGCATTTTTCACGCGTGTATAGGCGCATTCTCAAAATGGATCTATTAAAACCAATGCTTTCCAATGAAAGCGGTCCCATGTCCCTTTTTTGGAAGCAGAAAAAATTCGCACCTGCAAAAGATGAGTGCAAATGCATCCAGTCACACAATGTTTTCTACACGAGATGTATGATTTTTCATCCTGCGGCTCTAATGCGTGAAAAAGTTGCTCCTCTTACTGAGCACTTAAAGGGATTGTCTGCTTGGGATGATATAGCTTTGATAGAAAGCCCCATTTGGGGAAAAGCTTAACCCTTTCCAATCCACTGTCTGATGTCTTAAGACATTATGATTTAAGGTTGTACAGCTGCGATGTTGGAAGACATCCATCGGGGTTCTCTTATTGTATATTGCCAGCCTCTCTGCTGTCGGAGCCTATCCAACGTGTCACCTCATGCAGTACAGCATATAGCGCCATTGTATAATGGCAGAAAAAGAGTAAGCCCCCTAGGACAACCAGAATACAAACTGGATTGGAAAGGGTTAATACAGGGTACATGGCTGCCAAGGACCAACTATTAGCTGTAGTTTGTCGGAATAACCTGGCAGCAAGTGTTTAATTTTCTTATCGCAACACCAGCTATTGTTGTTCAGGAGGAAGAGGAGGAGACTGGAGTTCTCATGCTACAATGGGGTGCTGATAGGTCCTTAGCTTTGACCACAAAAGACTGACAGAACAATGAAATGTAACAGTTATTCTACATAATCGCCTTAAATATGAATGGACTTTTGACTGTGGTGTTACAACCCATCCTAAAATAATTCCTTTGGTGGGATGGCCAACCAGGTTTTAGCTGCTGCAATTGCATCAGAAATGGAGGCAAATTTGATTCCTCCGAGGTGTTTCTTCATATTAGAAAACAGCATAGTCCAAGGAGACCAGATCAGGCAAATAAGGAGGATGACCCAGCTTCTCAAGTCCCAGGCCAGCTACTTTGCTCTGAGTGGTGGCCGCTGTGTGGGATGAGGAACATTGTTGTGCAAGAACATGACACCTTGGGTCAACTTTCTGCACCTTTTTGGCTTCAATGCCTCCTTCCATTAATGCAGAAGTGTTGCGTAATAGATAGCCGTTGATAGTACACCCTGTGTGAAGGTAGTCCACAAGCATTATTTCATCTTTATCCGAGAACACAAATGCCATCACATTGGATGACAACTTTTGCACTCTGAACTTCTATACCTCGTAAGAATGCGAAATGTTCGCTATCTTTGTGTGTGTCTTGTTTTTATGGCGTACACACTGCAGCAAAAATGATATGATAGCTTTATTCCATGAATCAGTATGTTTACTATGATATCAAATTTATATCGTTTTTTTGCTGTAGTATTTTTATTTTTTTCCAAACATTTTTAGTTTTTTTTAATTATTTTCTGCCGCCATCTTCTGACAGCCATAGCATTTTTCATATTTCTGTTGACACAGTTGTGTAAGGTCTCATTTTTTGTGGGACAGCCTGTAGCTTTTATTCGTACTGATTTGGAGTACATATGTCTTTTTGAACGCTTTTTATTGCATTTTTTCTTAGGATGACCAAAAAAGCGCAATTCTGGTGTTTTTTCAGAAGACTTTCACCATGTGGGTTTGATAGATCAGACTTTTATGTACGCAGCAATACCACATTTGTATTTTTGTTTTATTATTTAGATTATTTTATTATAAATATGGCAGTTTTTAAAAAAAAATTAATAAAACTTTTTAAAACTAATCTTTACAGTTTTTTTAGTCCCCAGAGGAGACATGAACTTGTAATGCTTTGATTGCTCCTGCAGTATGATGTAATGCAACAGCACACCAAAGGCATGGCTTGATAGGCAATCTGCAATGGCAGACTTGGGGGCTTTCAGAAGGCGCCTGCCATGGCAACCCACGATCTTATTGCAGGGGGTAGTGCGGGACCCCCGAAAATCCATCGGGGCACTTAAATGCCGCTGTCAGAATTGATGGAGGCATTTAAAGAGTTTACAGCTCTGATCAGCGGCACTGCTTATCTGAGCTGTTACGGGTGCGTGTCAGCTAAAGAAACAGCCGATACCCACATTGTATGAAGCGGGATCAACCAGCGATCCCCCTTCCATACATACCCTGAACTTGTAGGATGTAACTGTACTTTCTGCAGTGTTAGGCCTTAGTCAGACGAGCGTTTTTTCGCGCGATTTGCGCATGCGATTCGCGCATATATAGAACCAATGGTTCGCTATGGTATCGGTCACTTGTCCGCTTTTTATGCGGATATGCGATAAATTATAGGACACGACGATTCGCAGATCGCGCCTATCTGCGTTCGGCGTTTTATGTGCGCACCAAAATCATTTTTTTCGCCGGCCAGTCTAAGTTTCATGTGCATTTTGATGCGCACGGCGATTTTTCTCCGGTCAGACGGGCGTTTTGCTGCGACGATTAACGTGGCTAGGTGCAGATTTTTCCTGCGATTTTTCGCCCCCGGTCACGCGATTTGCGCATGCGCATCCGACATGCGATCCGCAAATCGCGCGAAAAAACGCCCGTCTGACTAAGGCCTTAGGCCTTAGTCAGACGGGCGTTTTTAGCCGCGATTTGCGCATGCGCATGCGTCCGGCGATTTTATAAAACCATTGCTTTGCAATGGTATCGGACACATGAGCGCTTTTTATGCGCTCGTCCGATAAATTATAGAACAGAAATCGCAAATCGCACCTATCTGCGATCTGCGATTCCTGTTCTCTTCTCTATATGCGCTCAATGGGGCCGGCGGCAGCAGCGCCGACCCCATTGAGAACATATAGAAGACAAATCATTCTTCTCTGCCACAGCTGTAACAGCTGTGGCAGAGAAGAACGATGTTTGCCCATTGAATTCAATGAAGCCGGCAATACAGCCGCTCCATTGAAAGCAATGGGCTGCCGGCGTGCGCGGGGTGAATTGTCGGGAAGGGCTTAAATATATAAGCCCTTCCCTGCAATTCATCCTAAAATGTGTTAAAATAAAAAAAAATTGTATACTCACCTTTCCGCTGCAGCGGGAGTCCAGCCGCGGCCGCTGTCAGTTCTCCTGAACTGCTTCTCGGCACTATTCAGCCAGCGGGGCTTTAAAATCCCCGCCTGCTGAATGATCTGCCTCTGATTGGTCACAGCCCTGACCAATCAGAGGCAGGTTTCACTCACACACCCATTCATGAATTCATGAATGGGTGAGTGACTGCTGCCTCTCAGCGCTGAGCCAATCAGGGGCAGGTCTGACTCACATCCATTCATGAATTCATTGAATGCAATGCGCTGGACAGCTCCGGCCCGTTTCTAATGAAACGCGGCCAGGAGCAGATTTTCGGGCGATTTGCGGGCGACTTGCGCGCACCGGTCACGCGATTTGCGGATGCGCATCCGTCATGCGATCCGCAAATCGCGTGAAAAAACGCCCGTGTGACTAAGGCCTTAAGAGGTTAAATGTAAACAATGCATTTCCACTCTTCCGACTTTTGACTTAGGATCATACATAAAAATTAGAGATGAGCGAGCACCAAAATGCTCGGGTGCTCGTTACTCGAGACGAATTTTTCGCGATGCTCGAGGGTTCGTTTCGAGTAACGAACCCCATTGAAGTCAATGGGCGACTCGAGCATTTTTGTATATCGCCGATGCTCGCTAAGGTTTTCATTTGTGAAAATCGGGGCAATTCAAGAAAGTGATGGGAACGACACAGAAACGGATAGGGCAGGCGAGGGGCTACATGTTGGGCTGCATCTCAAGTTCCCAGGTCCCACTATTAAGCCACAATAGCGGCAAGAGTGGGCCCCCCCCCCTTCCCAACAACTTTTACTTCTGAAAAGCCCTCATTAGCAATGCATACCTTAGCTAAGCACCACACTACCTCCAACAAAGCACAATCACTGCCTGCATGACACTCCGCTGCCACTTCTCCTGGGTTACATGCTGCCAATTCCCCCCCCCCACGACCCAGTGTCCACAGCGCACACCAAACTGTCCCTGCCCAGCCTTCAGCTGCCCTCATGCCACGCCACCCTCATGTCTATTTATAAGTGCATCTGCCACAGGAAAAGCAGGCACACACTGCAGAGGGTTGGCACGGCTAGGCAGCGACCCTCTTTAAAAGGGGCGGGGCGATAGCCCACAATGCTGTCCAGAAGCAATGAGAAATCCAATTCTGTGCCACCTCCATCTGGAGCTGCACACGTGGGCATAGCAATGGGGAACCTATGTGCCACACACTATTCATTCTGTCAAGGTGTCTGCACGCCCCAGTCAGACCGCGTTTTTTTATAAATAGTCACAGGCAGGTACAACTCCGCAATGGGAATTCCGTGTGCACCCACAGCATGGGTGGCTCCCTGGAACCCACCCGCTGTACATAAATGTATCCCATTGCAGTGCCCAACACAGCTGAGGTAGTAATGTCGTGCTTAATGCAGGTGGGCTTCGGCCCACACTGCATGCCCCAGTCAGACTGGGGTTCTTTAGAAGTGGAAACAGATGCATTTACAACTCCCTGTGGACCGACAGCATGGGTGGCTCCCTGGAACCCACCGGCGGTACATAAAAATATCCCATTGCATTGCCCAACACAGCTGAGGTAGTAATGTCGTGCTTAATGCAGGTGGGCTTCGGCCCACACTGCATGGCCCAGTCAGACTGGGGTTCTTTAGAAGTGGAAACAGATGCATTAACAACTCCCTGTGGACCGACAGCTTGGGTGGCTCCCTGGAACCCACCGGCGGTACATAAAAATATCCCATTGCATTGCCCAACACAGCTGAGGTAGTAATGTCGTGCTTAATGCAGGTGGGCTTCGGCCCACACTGCATACCCCAGTCAGACTGGGGTTCTTTAGAAGTGGAAACAGATGCATTTACAACTCCCTGTGGACCGACAGCATGGGTGGGTGCCAGGAAGCCACCGGCGGTACATAAAAATATCCCATTGCAGTGCCCATCACAGCTGAGGTAGTAATGTCATGTTTAATGCAGGTGGGCTTCGGCCCACACTGCATGCCCCAGTCAGACTGTGGTTCTTTAGAAGTGGAAACAGATGCATTTACAGCTCCCTGTGGACCCACAGCATGGGTGGGTGCCAGGAAGCCACCGGCGGTACATAAATATATCCCAATGCAGTGCCCATCACAGCTGAGGTAGTAAAGTCATGTTTAATGCAGGTGGGCTTCGGCCCACACTGCATGCCCCAGTCAGACTGGGGTTCTTTAGAACTGGAAACAGATGCATTTACAACTCCCTGTGGACCGACAGCATGGGTGGCTCCCTGGAAGCCACCGGCGGTACATAGAAATATCCCATTGCATTGCCCAACACAGCTGAGGTAGTAATGTCGTGCTTAATGCAGGTGGGCTTCGGCCCACACTGCATGCCCCAGTCTGACTGGGGTTCTTTAGAAGTGGAAACAGATGCATTTACAACTCCCTGTGGACCGACAGCATGGGTGGGTGCCAGGAAGCCACCGGCGGTACATAAAAATATCCCATTGCATTGCCCAACACAGCGGATGTAACGTCAGCTGTAATGCAGGTGGGCTAAAAATTCATTTGCTTACACTGTAGGCGAGGGCCCACAAAAATTGCTGTATCAACAGTACTAATGTACATCAGAAAAATTGGCCATGGCCAACCAAGAGGGCAGGTGAAACCCATTAATCGCTTTGGTTAATGTGGCTTAATTGATAACTAGGCCTGGAGGCAGCCCAGTTAAAATAAAAATTGTTGGAGGTGAAAGTTTCAACGCTTTAATGAGCATTGAAACGTATAAAAATTGTTTTGAAAAATTATATGACTGAGCCTTGTGGGCCTAAGAAAAATTGCCCGTTCGGCGTGATTATGTGAGGTTTCAGGAGGAGGAGCAGGAGGAGGAGGAGGAATATTATACACAGATTGATGAAGTGAAAAGGTCCCCGTTTTTTATGGGGATACAGAACGATGCTTCCATCCGCGGGTGCAGCCTACGTATTGCTTAGGTATCGCTGCTGTCCGCTGGTGGAGAAGAGAAGTCTGGGGAAATCCAGGATTTGTTCATCTTGATGAGTGTTAGCCTGTCGGCACTGTCGGTTGACAGGCGGGTACGCTTATCTGTGATGATTCCCCAGCCGCACTAAACACCCTCTCTGACAAGACGCTAGCCGCAGGACAAGCAAGCACCTCCAGGGCATACAGCGCGAGTTCAGGCCACGTGTCCAGCTTCGACACCCAGTAGTTGTAGGGGGCAGAGGCGTCACGGAGGACGGTCGTGCGATCGGCTACGTACTCCCTCACCATCCTTTTACAGTGCTCCCGCCGACGCAGCCGTGACTGGGGAGCGGTGACACAGTTTTGCTGGGGAGCCATAAAGCTGTCAAGGGCCTTAAAGAGTGTTGGCCTGCCTGTGCTGTACATCCTGCCTGATCTCTGCGCCTCCCCTGCTACCTGGCCCTCGGAACTGCGCCTTCGGCCACTACCGCTGTCGTATGGGAATTTTACCATCAGTTTGTCCGCCAGGGTCCTGTGGTATAGCAACACTCTCGAACCCCTTTCCTCTTTGGGTATGAGAGTGGAAAGGTTCTCCTTATACCGTGGGTCGAGCAGTGTGTACACCCAGTAATCTGTAGTGGCCAGAATGCGTGTAACGCGAGGGTCACGAGAAAGGCATCCTAACATGAAGTCAGCCATGTGTGCCAGAGTACCTGTACGCAACACATGGCTGTCCTCACTAGGAAGATCACTTTCAGGATCCTCCTCCTCCTCCTCCTCAGGCCATACACACTGAAAGGATGACAGGCCAGCAGCATGTCTACCCTCACCAGTGGGCCAAGCTGTGTCTTCCCCCTCCTCCTCATCTTCCTCCTCCTCCTCCTCCTCACCGTGCTGAGATATAGACAGGAGGGTTCTCTGACTATCCAGCGACATACTGTCTTCCCCCGGCTCTGTTTCCGAGTGCAAAGCGTCTGCCTTTATGCTTTACAGGGAACTTCTCAAGAGGCATAGCAGAGGAATGGTGACGCTAATGATTGCAGCATCGCCACTCACCACCTGGGTAGACTCCTCAAAGTTTCCAAGGACCTGGCAGATGTCTGCCAACCAGGCCCACTCTTCTGAAAATAATTGAGGAGGCTGACTCCCACTGCGCCGCCCATGTTGGAGTTGGTATTCCACTATAGCGCTATGCTGCTCATAGAGCCAGGCCAACATGTGGAGCGTAGAGTTCCACCGTGTGGGCACGTCGCACAGCAGTCGGTGCACTGGCAGATTAAACCGATGTTGCAGGGTGCGCAGGGTGGCAGCGTCCGTGTGGAACTTGCGGAAATGTGCGCAGAGCCGGCGCACCTTTCCGAGCAGGTCTGACAAGCGAGGGTAGCTTTTCAGAAAGCACTGAACCACCAAATTAAAGACGTGGGCCAGGCATGGCACGTGCGTGAGGCTGCCGAGCTGCAGAGCCGCCACCAGGTTACGGCCGTTGTCACACACGACCATGCCCGGTTGGAGGCTCAGCGGCGCAAGCCAGCGGTCGGTCTGCTCTGTCAGACCCTGCAGCAGTTCGTGGGCCGTGTGCCTCTTATCTCCTAAGCTGGGTAGTTTCAGCACGGCCTGCTGACGCTTGTCCACCGCTGTGCTGCCACGCCGCGCGACACCGACTGCTGGCGACGTGCTGCTGCTGACACATCTTGATTGCGAGACAGAGGTTGCGGAGGAGGAGGAGGGTGGTTTAGTGGAGGAAGCATACACCGCCGCAGATACCACCACCGAGCTGTGGCCCGCAATTCTGGGGGTGGGTAGGACATGAGCGGTCCCAGGCTCTGACTCTGTCCCAGCCTCCACTAAATTCACCGAATGTGCCGTCAGGGAGATATAGTGGCCCTGCCCGCCTGTGCTTGTCCACGTGTCCGTTGTTAAGTGGACCTTGGCAGTAACCGCGTTGGTAAGGGCGCGTACAATGTTGTGGGAGACGTGGTCGTGCAGGGCTGGGACGGCACATCGGGAAAAGTAGTGGCGACTGGGAACTGAGTAGCGCGGGGCCGCCGCCGCCATCATACTTTTGAAGGACTCCGTTTCCACAACCCTATATGGCAGCATCTCCAGGCTGATAAATTTTGCTATGTGCACGTTTAATGCTTGAGCGTGCGGGTGCGTGGTGGCGTACTTGCGCTTGCGCTCAAACACTTGCACTAGCGACGGCTGGACGGTGCGCTGAGAGACATTGGTGGATGGGGCCGAGGACAGCGGAGGTGAGGGTGTGGGTGCAGGCCAGGAGACGGTAGTGCTTGTGTCCTCAGAGCGGGGTTGGATCTCAGTGGCAGGTTGGGGCACAGGGGGAGAGGCAGCGGTGCAAACCAGAGGCGGTGAACGGCCTTCGTCCCACCTTGTGGGGTGCTTGGCCATCATATGTCTGCGCATGCTGGTGGTGGTGAGGCTGCTGGTGGTGGCTCCCCGGCTGATCTTGGCGCGACAAAGGTTGCACACCACTGTTCGTCGGTCGTCTGCACTCTCAGTGAAAAACTGCCAGACCTTTGAGCACCTCGGCCTCTGCAGGGTGGCATGGCACGAGGGGGCGCTTTGGGAAACAGTTGGTGGATTATTCGGTCTGGCCCTGCCTCTACCCCTGGCCACCGCACTGCCTCTTGCAACCTGCCCTGCTGCTGCCCTTGCCTCCCCCTCTGAAGACCTGTCCTCAGTAGGCGTAGCAAACCAGGTGGGGTCAGTCACCTCATCGTCCTGCTGCTCTTCCTCAGAATCCTCGGTGCGCTCCTCCCTCGGACTTAATGCCCTTACTACTACCTCACTGATAGACAACTGTGTCTCATCGTCATCGGCCTCCTCACCCACTGAAAGGTCTTGAGACAGTTGGCGGAAGTCCCCAGCCTCATCCCCCGGACCCCGGGAACTTTGCAATGGTTGGGCATCAGTCACGATAAACTCCTCTGGTGGGAGAGGAACCATTGCTGCCCAATCTGAGTAGGGGCCCGAGAACAGTTCCTGGGAGTCTGCCCGCTCCTCAGAATGTCTCATTTTCATGGAGTGAGGAGGCTGGGAGGAAGGAGCAGCAGCAGCCAGAGGATTCTGAGTTGCAGCAGTGGACGGCGCAGAACTCTGGGTGGACGATAGGTTGCTGGAAGCACTTTCTGCCATCCACGACAGGACCTGCTCACACTGCTCATTTTCTAATAAGGGCCTACCACGTGGACCCATTAAATGTGCTATGAATGTGGGGACGCCAGAAACGTGCCTCTCTCCTAATCCCGCAGCAGTCGGCTGCGATACACCTGGATCAGGAGCTCGGCCTGTGCCCACACCCGGACTAGGGCCTCCGCGTCCTCGGCCGCGCCCACGTCCTCTAGGCCTACCCCTACCCCTCAGCATGCTGTATTACCAGGAATGCAGAAACACAACACTGTAATTTAATGTGCCGCTTATTGGCCTGTGGTTGTAGGCTGAGTTCGCTTACGGAACACCAGGAAATAATTTTGCGCAAGCCTGCTGTAACACTTAGCTGGCTGCGTATTTATTTGGAGAACTACAACCCGCAGCAGACACAGACCCAGAACACTGAGCAGAGTGACAGGCAGGCCAAATAGTTTTTTTTTCAAATATTTTTTTCGAAAGGACCACTGCGTATATTCAATCTATATATGTCTTCTGGCCCTGCCTACACAATTCTGTCCCTGATGTGTGTGTCACGGAACTGCACTGTTGCACTGTTATTAAGTGCAACAGAGCGGTGATTTCAGAGCCAGGAAATAATTTTGCGCAAGCCTGCTGTAACACTTAGCTGGCTGCGTATTTATTTGGAGAACTACAACCCGCAGCAGACACAGACCCAGAACACTGAGCAGAGTGACAGGCAGGCCAAATAGTTTTTTTTCAAATATTTTTTTCTAAAGGACCACTGCGTATATTCAATCAATAATATATGTCTTCTGGCCCTGCCTACACAATTCTATCCCTGTAGTATTACTGCAGGGCGCAATGCTCTGCACGGCCGATATACCAAAAAAAAAAAATGTGCAACACTGCTAAAAGCAGCCTCCACACTACTGCACACTGTTAGATGTGGCCCTAAGAAGGACCGTTGGGGTTCTTGAAGCCTACACTAACTCCTAACACTCTCCCTGCCTAACCACCACTTCTGTCCCTGTAGTATTACTGCAGGGCGCAATGCTCTGCACGGCCGATATAGCAAAAAAAAAAAAAAAGTGCAACACTGCTAAAAGCAGCCTCCACACTACTGCACACTGTTAGATGTGGCCCTAAGAAGGACCGTTGGGGTTCTTGAAGCCTAAAATACTCCTAACACTCTCCCTATAGCAGCTCTAACAAGACAGCACTTTCCCTCATCTATGTCAGAATAAATCTGTGGCGAGCCGCGGGAGGGGCCGATTTTTATACTCGGGTGACACCTGATCTCGCCAGCCACTCACTGCAGGGGGGTGGTATAGGGCTTGAACGTCGCAGGGGGAAGTTGTAATGCCTTCCCTGTCTTTCTATTGGCCAGAAAAGCGCGCTAACGTCTCAGAGATGAAAGTGAAAGTAACTCGAACATCGCGTGGTGCTCGTTTCGAATAACGAGCATCTCGAACACGCTAATACTCGAACGAGTATCAAGCTCGGACGAGTACGTTCGCTCATCTCTAATAAAAATCCATGTCTCATCCATCATACTCAGTTGAGACAGGAAACCATCAGCATCCATTTAGAATTCATGAGAGGCTTGCACAAGGGCACACTTTTGATTTGCTGACAAACATTTTGGAACAAACCTGGTCGACAACTTCCTCATATCCAGATGATCAAGAATTACAGACCCATCTATTTTTCGGGAAATGCTGAGGCTATTATCTTAGTTGAAATTTTTTGGTCTTTCAGTATCATGTCAGGGATGACGTCTATGGTTTCTGGAATGGTCACCACTGGAGATCTCCCAAAACGGTCTTCATCATCAGTGTTTAAGTGGCCAGTTTTAAATATAGCAAGCCAATTTTTCACTATGGGGTATGAAGGGCACTTGTCACCTAATGTTTGCATCATGTCACTGTGAATGACTTTAGCCAACATCTTTTCAGAAACAGGAACTTCAACACTGCCCTGCTCTTCTTTGCAGTAAAATCTGCTGAAGACTCCACCATCTTATCTTCAAACCTGCATAACATAAGTACGGCACATGAGATCTTGCCAAAATTTGTTTGGAAGGTATTTGAAAAATTGGGCTTTCAAATTTTCTTTGATGCAAAAACAAATTAAGATTAAAAAAAGCCAAGGACTTGTATCTCTCATATGATATATTTTGTTTGTGTACCATATGCTTTTCTTTACAAGTGGAGCCTTGGGTTTTTATCTTGTGTATTCTGCATGTCACAATATTATGCAAGAGGGACCCATGCTATGTTGCAGGTTGCAGTGGTTTTCAGGCTGAGTGACTCAGTGATACTGTTTCTAATATGGAACTACAGCAAAACGGGTCCAGACATTATGATTGTTGTGGAACCTCATGATAGTTAGCCTCAACCAGTGTGACACAAGAACCCTGGAGGGTTACCTGAAGCTGAAGTCATTGTTGGGCATACGCCCATGCTACTGTACATGCACCTTCCCCCCAGAAAATCGATCTGGCAAAGTGGGTTGGGTAGAAGACTGTGATCAAGTAGCAGGTCTACAACATCTGAGGAGCAAAATCAGTCGACACTGTGACCAGGGCTATGGGCAATGTGCCTATGAAGTTAGGAACATGGAGAGGTCACTGACCAAATGCGAAGAGACTGGAAAGCATTGAGATTGGGAAAATTGTAACTGGGAAGATTGAACTAAGTAGTCACCCTGCAAAACACTGCTCCAATCAGTTTGTTATGATGCAAATACTGTCCCCCTCCTGCTGGAGATAATTAACATCCTGTTCCTTTGATTATTGCTGAGGTATAAAAATTATGCATAAGTGGTCAAAACAGGCAATTGACTCTATTTCCAGTGTGCATTGTCACGAATGGGAGAGGGGGGACCTGACAGATCCTGCCTCTGTCACCGAGTTGTCACTGATGAACGATTCTGAGTGCCTCGCCGCTATGACCACGTGTCACGGCCAGGCCTCAATCGATCACTCTAGTGAGCTAGCGAGTGTGGAGTCACCAGACTATAGGTGGATTTGTAACCAGCTTTCATGGGGTCCTGCCACATAAAAAAAGGAAAAGCACAAATCACCCTCTAATCCGGCCTAACACACGCCAGCACACCACAATGCCGCACAAATACACACGTTGCCACCACCAGCTGTTAAGGGAAGCTGGGACCCAGACTATGAATTATAAACATAATCTTTGGAGTTTATGGTTTGTTTTAAAAAGCACAAGGTTTAACTAATAAATTGCACATTTGAAAACCAGCAGTGCAGATATATATTTATATGAAGGATATACAAAAAGGTTGTTGCACAGGAGTATAAGGGTATACAGGTTTACACAACAAGACAGTATTTTAAAATAAAAGAAGGAGAAAAATAAATAAAAGATACCAGATTTGGGATGTCCAGCCCAAGTTTCTGACCTGTGCAGAGTCGCTGCAGCAATGGGAGCAGCCTTACGCCAAGGCGTATCTCTGAAGTCTGACAACAGGGGTCTGTAGAGCCCTGAATTTTATAGGATTCTTCAGAACACATCTTTACCCACCCCCTCTGATGTTATTCTGGAGGTTGGGGTGGGGGCACGTTTCACTTGTGGAAAAATCATAATTTCCCATTTCAGCCATAGCTCCGCATGAGATACTCCAATCAGGAATATGGGCCCGGGATATTTCTGCTCATGATTTTATCTGTTCAGTGATATCAAGCAGACACATAAATTATAACCAGGTACACGGATATGCCGTTTGGGGTGATACTGAGATCATAGCGCAGCATGTGTAGATGCATTTCATTCAGCTGGCCTGCCCAATTCCAAAAATATAACTCATATTGGGATAGGACCTTCATACAACCAATACGCTTCATTAAGAGATTTTCTATTAATCTGACTTTCAGTGACAGAGAGTCTGCGAGACGTACAGGAGGTGTTAAGCCTCACTGGCAGGGGGGGGTCAATGGACGTCTACCTGTCACTGGCTAATTTTATTGCCCAATGCATATCAAAGGCCTCTTAGATGTGAGAGAGGATAGGGAGATTAAAACATTGAATTCATCTTTCCCAGTATCCTGAGCGGTAAGTTGCTATGGATAGTTGGGGGACAGTATCTCTATATCACATGCATGATTTCAGATCACTGAGTAAAAAGTTCAAAAAAGACTTTCCATGCATCCAGCGTCCTATTTTAAGACTTTCTGGCTGGTCCCTGCCGCTGCTTGCACTTTACAGTCCTCCAATCTCAGGGCTGTAATCTTTACTCTGAACACTGAGATATCTCTGCTCCCTCTCTACCGCATTCAAGGTCTTCAAGGTCTGCATGCAAGAAACTGTGTTTCACTCAGCCTGAGATAGAATATTCTGTAAGTACATGTGGCATATGGCGGCAGACTGGTTATCCACCCCAGTTCTTATTCCCACACAGGACTCCCAACTGACTCCTATCTATGTGTTTCTCAGCTCTATACCATTGCAAATGCTCCAACTGGTGGAAAACCCAACTTTTTTATGTCACCTCTAGTTCCACCCATGCCTCCTTAGGCCTATGCATTCCCACACTGGAATGGCATAATTGCCATCTTTACTCCCATAATGATAGCATCTGATACTTTCCCAGTGCTATATCGGTTAGGTCATGACGAAATTAGAAATCTGTAAGGGAGAACCACCAACATTGTCACACATGGTACGAACATGCTATCACAGCTTGCCAAACGGGATCGGAGTGACATCACAGCCCATGAGATCCTCATCTGGCACATTCTTATTGTCATTTTGTCTGGATGCAGATGGGGACACGTCTTTGCTGGTGTGTGGATAGATTGGTTGGCTGTGAGGTATGTGTCCCAGTCAGTCAATCAGTGTAAGTTTATGTACATTTATTCAGGCCCTTCCTAACAGAGAACACCAATTATACTCTCAATCTGAAGGTGTATCTGGCCCAGTCAAAAACTCTTTATACAGTCCAGTGCCTCACTTCAAATAAGTCTGTCTGGTGAGATATATATATATACATTATCTGGGGTGTTGTAACATTTTTTTTCCTGGTATTTATGGTCCTTATACTGGTGTAACATCTAATTGTCACCACATTCCCTGTTACCATCTAGAGATAGTCAGGTTCGCCCTCATCAGGGCAAGTGCTCTGCTTCAAGTAGGGTTTCCTGTTATCAGTAGGTTAGGATCTGTTTCCTTGTTTCCCTTTTTAGTTTCTTTACATGCTATTTGTGTTATCCGTCCTTCATAGATACCAAATAACATCCAGCTCAGATGTTACACCTACACATGGTCTACTCATGATCACGGATTTAAATGAGCACAGCAATATTTATCACCTTTTTGATTACACAGTGCAGTATGTTATGACATAAAAAATCTCAAAGACAAAAGCAATCATTAACACTTACAGGCACGTAATAAAACAATCCCAACTCAACCGTGCTCTAATTTCTCTTACGCTAACCAAATATCAGCCTGCTTGAGCACACAGTCATGTAATAACGAAGCTCCATACAGGATAAGAAATGGATGCCATTTCAAAACATTGGGTCTGCACAAAGCCTAAAGTTTTTCTACTTTTCCTGCCTACAGTTTTGAAGCTTGATCATCGCTGGTCTAGAGGCGTGTGAACATTCTGTGATGGTTGGAGTATGAATCTAGCGAGCAAAATGCTGTTTTCCTTTGACTTCGAACACTTTATAAAAAGCTATTTGAAAAAGGAACACATTGTATTTTAGCATTAGTTTTCCTTTAAAGTTCCCTAAATTGAGAGAAATTGAGTTCCCTTTAATGCCTAATAGACTTGGCTTCAAAAGAACATATGACATTTTAGCACAGTTCCACTTATCATTTCCTTGATTTTATTAATTTGGGTCCTTCTATATATAACATTTATTATAGAACTATTCATCTACTTACGTTAGAAAATTCTTTACAATCTCCCATGGAGATAAAGGACTTGCAGAACGCTGCTTATTAAAAGCTCTGATATTTATAACGTTGTCAGCGATGTTTCTGCCTATTTTTCAGATGTGCATCGAGCAGAAAATAGGACAAAAATATACACTACTTTCCATAACCTGTAAAAGTACCAGAGCACAAGACTCTACTCAAAGAGGGGTCGATGTCAATCACTTTCACACATGTTCAATGTCATATTTAGCAAGTGAAATGCAATTTTAGGCACGGGTTCTTCAAGCATCATTGATTTATGGTACAGGAAACTTGACATTTCTAAACATATAGGTGATTATTTACTAAAGTCAATCAGAATGGTACAAAGCTTAGTGGAGCAACTTAATGTAACAAATAGATGATTCAACACACCGTGATTGCGAGATTTGGTAGACATTGTTGACCTTGTCGGCCAGATCTTTAACTTGATAAATCAGGTCTACGTACATTGCTTTTATCTGTCACAAATGCACTGTATTACTGATGGCTCTCTAATGACACAAAAGCTTTTCACTTCGCTCTTCATAGACATTTTCCGAACCTGCACTAAATTGAAGCACGTAGGAAATTTCATAGGTTAGTCTAGTAAAATGTTCTTGGGTTGAGAATACCTTCATACAAACTAGGATAACAGGTTCTGTAGAGTAGAGATTAAAGATTCTTATGACTGATACAATGTGACCGGAGAGTGGTTGTCTTTCGTAAAGTCTTCAATATTTTAGTAAGGTCTTCTTACTATTTTTCTTTTCCAAGAACCGCTTCTATGGAAAAGCACTTTGCTGTACTTCATGTAATACTTGTGATCATTTGTATTATTACATTTTATCCATAATGACATCAATGGGGAAAATGAATACATATCTGGATGCTACCGTTTTTGCACAGCTAAGGAAAAACATTGCAAAAACAATAAAAAAAAACAATTTCTGCATGGTTTTAACTAGTAATGAGCACACTCTTGAAAGTTTGATTCTGGTGGTTTGGTTCGAATTCGTCTGAACTGAAACCAAAGTTCAACAAGCCTGTGAAAAACTTGCACCTCAATAGAACCCATCAATGGGTTCATTTACATGAGGGTTTTCTTTTGCTCACACCATTTGAAAAATCACAGCACGTCCTAGTTTTGGGCGATTCTGCTTCGAGAATCGTCCATTATTTTCTAAAGAAACCCCAAAAAACTCTTCACACTCACATGGAAATGTGATTTTCATACACTTACAATTTTTGAACATGCGGGAAAAACACAAGTACTTCTAATGCATATTATGCATTTTTCATGCAGACTGTATTGCACAAGTTTGAACATCCCAGGTCAATCACAGGCAAATGAGTGCAATATAGGTCCGATTTTCTTGGACTGATATCGTACTTGCTCATGTAAATACAACCTGAGAGCCATGGCTCTTAGAGAGTATTTTACACCAAGATTTAGGACGAATATTAAATGAACCAAACCATTAGAACCCTGTTTCAGTTAAAACTTTGCTAAAAGCTCGATTCGGGTTCATGCCACACTGAAGGGGTTCTGTCATTGGAAAATAAAAAAATCAATACTTACCTTTGTGATCAGATTACTGTCCGGGGACCTTTTGAAGAAGTAGGGATTGATCAAAGCCTTTTAATACATTTGTCACAGCCGGTAGACTCTCCATGCATAAGTGGAAAGTTATGCCTGCTACAAGATGGTGAAGGTTTCTGCCAGCTTCTGGCACAAATTAAAGTAAATGGGATGGCCCACATTGCCATCCAGAGTTATGGCTAGTGAGAAAGTTCTGGTGGAGACAGAGGCTACTTGTACCTTGCATTTGTACTTGAGTCACACTAATTAAACCCACCATTCTGGCCTAAATGAATCCAGTTGTCCTCCATCATCTGTTTAGCTATACATCTATTCCTGATTGACTTGAGTTCCTGTTATCTACTGTTGGTTGCATTACAGCAAAAGTTGCCCTTTCCAAGCTATGTCTGTGGCAAGACATGCAAATAAGGAAGATGGAACAATACCTCTGTAGCGCCACCCATTGGATGACAGCATTCCTGTAAATCAATGTCTAACCCTTTGTACAGGTCTATGCAACAATGATTGTGAATTGAAAACCAAGCCAGAATCCATACACATACAGCTGTTTCAGATGTTGGCCCCTCATCAGTGTGCAGTAGGTTTCTGGTTTAGCTAGTGAGAGGCCTATGATGTGAGTCAAGAGCGGTATCATTAGTCCTTAAGCAGAGCACCAAGAAGGTGAGTGAGGAGATGTATAAAGCCATTCATGCTTCTCTAGGAAATATATGCAAATGCCTTATTTGCATATATTTCCCAGAGGAGCATGAATGGCCTTATAATCTCCTCACTCACCTTTTAGGTGCTCTTTCTTAGGAGTAGTGATACCCCTCTCGACTCACTCTGGTATGGCAGGAACCTAAGCCTGATGCTTTAAAGATGAAAGTGCCTTGAGTTCAACTACTGTACCTTGAATTAAATTGTGTTATTATAACTGTAGTCACAAAAGAAAATGACTGGGTTTCAGCTTCATTGGATGCTAGCTAGTTCATTAAGTCATGGCAACATACATTGTGCACTTCGTTAACATGAAATGACCCCATTGTATAACAATGCTGAATTTTAAATAAGAAAGATATACCAATACCAGCAAATCAAATGGGAAACGATATTTCGGAACAGCTAGTACACTGCAAAAACATGTTTGTGAGGCTAGCATAAGATAACTCTGGATGACCCAACTGCAGGCGAAACCCCCTTATGAGATCAGAAATCCTGGATTCTTCAGTAGAGAATATTATCTTCCGTTTTATAAAAGCACCAATCTGTTAAATGCTGCGGTCTTAAATATGTGCTTGTAGATACTATTGTCTTCAATATGCAGCAGCCATTGCCGAGTGTATAAGCGAGTCAGTGGTGTCATTGTTTATAAGGAACTGTTGGCTTGCTCAGCAGAGCTCCTGTCTCCAGATGAGAGCAGCGCTTCTGTGACTGCAAACATTGAATAACAGTCACACTCCAACTGCGCTACAGTAATTTATCCAGGCTTGTTGAAACTGAACTGCAAGTCTAACCTTGCTTTGATCAAAAGTTTTTTTTTACTTTTTGTTGTTTGCCTTCCTGATATTTTGCTTACTACGTGTTCATGCCATCCAGAATTTTCCTTTTCTTTAAAGAGTTTCTCCAGTCAAGTATACTTTCTGATCTCTAGTCAACGTAAAAAGAAAAGGGCAGTGCAATAAAAAGTATTCTTTTCAATGCCATGACTTAAGTGTTTTGCACCCTGACTAATTTCCAAGTTAGGTATGCAGGCAACCACACAGTGACTTATACATACTCCAGGAAGGTGGTAAGTTAAAATTGGTGCACACGCCGTGCGCCATATTTGTTACATGTTGTAAGACAGAAATACAGAATTCTATTTAAACTCACTACCTTTATCCATAAAGCCCTCCACAGTGCAGCACCATCCTACATTGCCTCCCTCATCTCAATCCATCACCCAGCCTGGGCTCTCTGCTCTGCTAACGAAACCAGACTGTGCACCAGTTAATTCGAACCTCTCATTCCCGCCTCCAAGACTTCTCCAGAGCAGCACCGGTCCTCTGGAACGCACTACCAAAGGCTATCCGGGCAATCCAGAACTCACAAAACTTTAGGCGTGCTCTAAAAACGCACCTCTTCAGGGAGGCATACCACATCCCTTAAACCAAACCCCTCTGTATTCCACCTGATAAGATGCTCCCTGACCTACTGACTGCAATCCCTGCGAGCCACCATCAACAACCCTTCTGCAGTCATATCGATTCTGCCGACACACAGTTTAATGTCTGACCATTGTTTATGTGTATAGCATCCCTCACTCTCCACCTCACCATGCTGGGCACATCTCCAGCCCCTTTATCTTCTGTATCCCCCCATTACTTGTAGTATGTAAGCTCATTGGAGCAGGACCCTCACCCCATTATTTCTATCAACTGATTACCATGTAACCGTGGTTCTGTAATTTTTGTACTTTTGTCTTTCTGTATTTCCCCTGTAAGTGTAAGCGCTGCAGAATATGTTGGCGCTATACAAATAAACTTCACTAGACACTTTTCAATAGTATTCAGAAATAGGAGCGTGGCTAAATAAAAGCCTAAAATGCATCATAATTATTAATGATATACACCAAAATTTTGGCATAACATACTGGTCTAAAGTAAGCCAAGAGGTAGTGTAAAGAGGAGAAAAATGCATAACACATGCACTGTTGTGAAAAATTTGACGCATCCTTTTTATGTCTCTTTTAGGTTTATCGTATCTTTGTTTTAGGCATTTTTAGTAAATATGCCCCAATGTATGTTAGTTAAGCACATGGTATTTATTTAATGTGCCATTGTATTCATTGTCTATTTATTTATATCAATACAAAGAGAGGTGGCTTTATACTTCCCAATATACGATTTCCCTAAATCTTCTTACTTTGGCGTGTTGATGCCATGCTGAATGGAATAAGTCCTGAAATAAATATAACCTACAGGTCATGACATAGTAAGTAAATATGCATATTAAGAGCCATACGTGCAAAGAAGACAATTTTTGGCGAAAGTGTGAAAATTCATGGTCTTTGAGCACAACCTTGTCGTAGACATAAGAACCTGAAACTCTGCCCCAAATAAAGGTTTGTTAAAAAAAATATATATTAGAGGGTGTATTGCTTTGTAGTTGAAACTTGAGTGTTTTGGGCCACCCTAACCATTACTTTGAATGACAACTTCTGAGCTCTGAACTTCTTTGGACATGGAGGACTACTGTGTTTCCATTCTTTTGATATCTCCTCCATTGTCACCAGTCATGACAGGAAAGCATCAGGATCTTGCCTAAAGCACTGCAGAATGGCTTGAGTGGCTTGGGACTCACTTGGCACACTCCTTCCTCGTGACCACATGATTGTGAATTATGGACCCAACTCTTTCTCTAGAAATGTTCAGAGCCTCAGCTATTATCACCAGTCTTCCCAAGTCATGTCATTGATGGATTTATGGTTTCTGGAACAGTTATCACTAGAGGTCTCCTGAAACAGTCTTCCCCGTTAGAATTGGTGGATGGTTTTAAATTTGGCAAGCCGATTTGACACTGTAGAGTACAAAGGGCACTTGTTGCCTAAAATTTGCACCATATCGCCGTGAACGTCTTTGGCCAACATCCCTTTCAGAAACAGAAACTTGATGACTGCTCTGTTCTCCTTTGCCATGAAATCTGCTGTATAATCCATTATGTTTTCGTCAAACCTGCATGACATAAGAATGGCACATGAGCTCATGCCAAAATTTGCTCACACAGTATTGCAAAGATTGAATTTTCAAATGATATAACTTTCATTGATGTGAAAACAAATGAAGATCGAAAATCAAGGATTTACCAGCATCCCCTTGAAGATGCAACTCACAGATCCAAAGACAATATATTTTCATAGAATATCGGCCTATGGGCATAATACATGGTGGTGCCTGAACCGCCTGTGAAACGCCAAACCTTGAAATGTATCCAACTGAAATTATGTCAATGTCTGGCACCAGCAGAATGAATTCTTAATCCTCTTGAGTAAGACTCATAACAGACTTAAAACATGTAAGCTTCTTCCCGATTTCTTCCACTTTTAATATGAAGTAATAAAGGATTATAATGTTATTCTGCTGGCACCGGACTTGTACATTAGTTCACCTAGATAAATGTATTTATATATTCTGTATTGCAGCAGTGTTTATTTGCTTTAGTCTGGGTATAAAGATTTCTATGCTCTTGGTTTTGTCTATGCAAAGTGTATTTATTTCTATGTTTTTTTTTTCTACTGTATACTCTTCATGGACCCACTGCCTATAGATTTAGCTCAATGATTTCTTGATCTATGTGCCATGGCTGGATAAGATGCCTTGGATGTAGCTCAGGTGGGTACTTGTTCTCGATATTAGTGTAGTATGTCTCCACTGAAAATATGGGTTGGCCAGGCTCACCTACAGGTAATTCCCAGGTCACGCCCAAAGCTTCTGCACACACAACTTCACAGATTCCCGAGCTCCTCCAAGCAATCAGCCCTGAGAATCCATCCCTCATGTCGGCTCACCGTACTGCGGGACCTACCTGAGTGCTCCCCCTCATCACTGCAGCCAGGGAGCAAGCAGGGAGACAAGTGGTGGTGGCTCTGGGCAGCACAGCACCCGTTCGGATGGGCACAGGTAGTACAGTCACAGACAGGACATCACCGGGGTCAGTAGCAGCAGGTGGTACAGGCTGGCAGCAAGATGCGGAAAGCTGACACTTCGGCACCAGTCGGGATGGGGAGGGCTGACATTCCAGCACTGGTCGGGATCAGTGTCTGGGAGCTTCCTGACTGAAGTAATGCCGGAGCTGGGAGCCACCTGCTAGTATTGAGTGGTACTAGTGAAGTATGTCTCTGCCAATTGTGAGCTTTTGGCAGCTTTGGGCATGACTAGGGCGTGACTAGGGCGTTACCAGTAGGTGAGCCCAGCCAACCCATACTTCCAGTGGAGACATACTACACTAATAGCCTTGTTCTCATTGAACAGACCCAGCAAGCGTATGGAGACATTTTCAGTAAATCCTTCAAAGTAGACTCATGTGACTCAAATCTGCATCTAAGCTATCCCATCAAACCAACCAGTAACCTGCTCTGTACTGGTGAGGGACAAGAACTTTTCAACAGCCTATCTACAGATGTATTACTTTTCCATCTAGATGACACTCTGGTTTGGCTGACTTGAGTTAATTTACATATTTCTTCCCATGGAGCATTGCCTAAAAATAAGTCTCCATACACTTGCTGGTCTCTTCAATGAGAATCAGTACTCTCCTTTCTCCTGAGCAACAGAAAATTGTAAAACTTTTCATTACAGAAACAATCTCAATTTTTATTTCCTGAGACAGGAATAATACATTAAAGGGGTTGTCCCGCGGCAGCAAGTGGGTCTATACACTTCTGTATGGCCATATTAATGCACTTTGTAATATACATTGTGCATTAATTATGAGCCATACAGAAGTTATAAAAAGTTTTATACTTACCTGCTCCGTTGCTGGCGTCCTCGTCTCCATGGTGCCGACTAATTTTCGGCCTCTGATGGCCAAATTAGCCGCGCTTGCGCAGTCCGGGTCTTCTGCTTTCTTCTATGGAGCCTCTCGTGCAGGATGCCGGCTCCGTGTAGCTCCGCCCCGTCACGTGCCGATTCCAGCCAATCAGGAGGCTGGAATCGGCAATGGACCGCACAGAAGAGCTGCGGTCCACGGAGGAAGAGGATCCCGGCGGCCATCTTCACCGGTAAGTATAGAAGTCACCGGAGCGCGGGGATTAAGGTAAGCGCTCCGGTAAGCTTTCTTTACGTCCCTGCATCGGGGTTGTCTCGCGCCGAACGGGGGGGGGGGTTGAAAAAAAAAAAAACCCGTTTCGGCAAGGGGCAACCCCTTTAAGAAGAACTAAAGTTGCATTAGGAATGGAAATACAAGTATGATACAAAAGTTTTCATTGCCACAGGAGGCGCATAAAATCAGGTGGCTGGGTACTGCAGTTTCTTCAAGAGGCTGAATGGTTAAACCATTTATGATAAACTTTTGTTAACAATTGGTCAAAACAGCAATTGAAAAGAGTGAATTGGAATGGTCTCTTTTGTGCCACATCCCTTGCTTTATATTATGTCTGGATGTGAAAGCTGTTCAGCGTTGCAGTAGGGATGAATATCGCTGATTAATTTACAAGAGAGCCAAAATTAAATACCGATAATCAGGGTCCATTCTGGGACTGAAAGCAAAAGAATACGTTCAGACACAGTTTAAAGCTAATTAATATACTTGTGTTTTCTCAATGGGGTGAATAAAGTGACAGACCTATCACCTGACCTCTATGATTAGCTGGAAATCTACATACATTGTCACTAGTTCCCATTACTTTTTGTAACTTCCAATAGAGCCTTGCTCATCACACAGTATACTCCAATACTGTCTTGGGGGAAGGAAGGGGGCTGAATCACTCTTCAGACAATATTGGGTTAATACAATAAAGCTGTGACTCCCACTGACTTCAATAAGAGGCCTACTCTATTACCAGGCTTGTCGAATCCCCCCCTATGGATTTGGCATCTTGAAAGTTGACAGTGACCTCGAATTACCCTATTATACTTATTGATGTCATGTAACTGCTTTAATGCTCTAAAAGATTTCTTTCTGCTTGCTGCTCAACACGTGAACTCACTAATGTATCTTAAATTACCAAACGAAGGCTGTAATTGGGACAATTTTCGCCCTTAATGTACAAGATACACGTCATGCCAAAGTGTTTCTTTCCTGGTTTCTTTATCCATCTCACAATTTTTTTCATTAGGCTGCCTGGGATGAATAATCAGGTCCCACCTAGGAAACCTGTCACACTTTCTCCAAACTTAAGGTACCTGGGCAATGTGCCTTTGAATGCATTAGCCGGGTCTTCAAAATCCTTGCAACAAAAACAATGCCTGAAGCGACTTGTGTTCCTGAAGCCCATCTCTTATGCAACCCTCCAGCTTTGAAGGCAAAGTATCGCTAAGCCCGTCTTCATATCTTGCTGTCGCTTCTAACCGTCTTCTGAGCAAAATACAAAATTTAGTCTCCCTGCAAGTATTGAGAAGAAGAAATGTGTTTTATCTTGACATCAAAACAAGGGGCTGATTTGTAAGAATTATTCCAGATCTGTTGTAGGAACAATATGGTGTTACTTGGCAGTGCTCCTGCTGTTACCCTTCAGTCATGCACCAAATTACCATTAAGATAAACCCTGGGCTTAGTGTTGTCAGCAACATGCAGCTCCCTGTCGTGCTTGTGCCAGCAATATTTTAATTGGAGACACTGTAATTAGTGTGAATTTACGAGCTCTAAGCTGGAGCTAAACATACATGAAGCTCAGAGCAGAAAGTATATTTAAAGGGATGGCTGGAATGTCTTGAAGGTTTCTAGGTTATAGGATTGCTTTGTTTGTTCTGAGGTTGAAACATCAACTCTGATTTATATTTTTCTCTTTGCGCGTTGTGCGGCTGTGAATGTATTTTCAGTCAGTAGGAATACTTATCTGTTTATGCTTCGCAGTGCACCTTGCCTCCTGCATGTAATTGTGGAAGCCTCTATAGAAGGGAGCTGTGTGTCTGATAGGATATTTTGTATGCAAGTGTAAAGTCCAGGCATAATATATCAGCTTCTGTTCACATGGTGTTTGAAACTTACGTTGGTGGTATACTTGGGAAGTATTTACGGATGTTCAGGTACACTGTCCTAGGCAAAGTAATTGGACACCTGAGCAAGAATCAAAAGTAGTATTTATTCACGTATGTTAGTACTTAGTGGGGCTTCTTTAGTTCTAATGACATTGGATGCTCTCCTTGGCATACTTTCTACTAACGTTTGATACACTACGGCTTGTATTCCCCTCCATTCATCCTGCAAATGTCTAGCAAGTTCTCTCAAAGAAGTTGCATTGGCAAAGATGCAAGGAGCGTCATCATTAGACAGTTGAGCAATGGAAGAAGGTTCTATGGAGTGATGAATTACACTACTACATCTTCAAATCAGATGAAGGTATCTGATGTGGAGGATCCTGGGGAATGACTGTTTCTTGAGTGTGTTGGGACAACAGTTAAAGGGGTTGTCTCGCGAAAGCAAGTGGGGTTAAGCACTTCTGTATGGCCATATTAATGCACTTTGTAATGTACATCGTGCATTAAATATGAGCCATACAGAAGTTATTCACTTACCTTCCCTGCGCTGGCGTCCCCGTCTCCTTGGCTCCGTCGTATCTTCGCCCGATTAGACGCGCTTGCGCAGAAGGGTCTTCTGCTTTCGGGTCTGTCTGGCAGCAGCAGCGTTCTGGCTCCTCCTGATTGGCTGGAATTGGCACACGTGACGGGGCGGAGCTACGCTATGACGCGTAGAAGGGGCGGAGCCAGAACGCTGTTGCTGCCGGACAGACGCGAAGGCAGAAGACCCTTCTGCGCAAGCGCGTCTAATCGGGCGATTAGACGCTGAAGATAGACGGAGCCATGGAGACGGGGACGCCAGCGCAGGGAAGGTAAGTGAATAACTTCTTTATGGCTCATATTTAATGCACGATGTATATTACAAAGTGCATTAATATGGCCATACAGAAGTGCTGAACCCCACTTGCTGCCGCGAGACAACCCCTTTAAGTACATCGGAGGTTACATTATGATCTGGGGATGTTTTATGTGACATGATCTTGGTTGACTGCTTGTAGTGACAAGAACCATGAACATGGAGATCTATGTTGATAGTCTAGACTATAATGTGTTCCAGACAATGTGGTAATACTCTGGGAATAGTCAGCAATACTTACAAGACAACGAGACTTGTCAAAAATTCAATGCTGTTTTACCTTGGTTTGAGGATGTGGATGTTCCACGATTGGACTGGCTGCACAGAGACCGAACCTGAACCCTACTGAACATCTTTGGGACAAAGTGGAGCATTGGGTCAGGAAATATAAACAACATCTATCTTCTTTGAGAGAACACACCAGACATTTGCAGGATGAATGGAGGGAAATACCAGCTGAAGTATGCCACATAGAGTATCTAATGTGATTAGGGATAAAGGGAGCCTTACTAAATAATAACATATGTAAACAAATACTACTTTTGATTTTTTTTCTCAGGAGTTCAACTACTTTTGTTAGGATAGTGTATATCTCTGACATATGTGACTGGATAGACATATAGTCACATACATTGGAATCCATTGTTAAAGAAAATAAAACAAACACTTTTTCATATGCAGCAGGTCAGTGGGGTCATGTGCCTGTGTTCAGCACAGCTGTAGTGGTAACAAGGCAACACAGTGGTAATAATGTGAACACACCCTTAGGCCTCTTTCATTTTTTTGTGGCATGTTTTGAGTCTTGTAAACAAAACCATGAATGTCAGGGATATTTTACAAGCATTTTTGACTGGTATTTTTTTATACACACATTTTTTCAGTCTTTCTTTCCTGTAGAGAAGCTTATGAGAAAACGGCAGAAAAAATTGCCAGAGCATGCTGAAATCTGGAGAAAAAAAGTACTATAGATCCAACTATGCACCAAAAATAAAGTATTTATAACTTCCTGTTGACCTACAGTTAAAAATCAGTAAAACAAATACTATAAAAACACCTAAAAAATACATCATTTTTCCTAAAAGCACCATATATGAAACTATCCTTAGGAAGGTCTTACATTCGTGTTGGCAACTAATCACTAGGCCCACATGAATGTGACCCAAAACCGGAGTGGGGACTCAGGATAGGAAAACTGACCCTATGCTGCAAAGAAGATGACTAGGCCCTACCCACAAGCAGAGTGATCACCTCAATAAAGGTGGCCCCGTGCTGGAACCTCAGCCCTGGCTCTCCCAGAATGGGTGGTACACGGAACCAGGACAGGTACAGACAAACCCAATGCACCACTGGTAACTGACAGAGGATGAACACATTTACCACACAACCTCGCACGCTAAATTGGCCAATGAACTTAAGCCGCAAGGCTACGATCAAGGCTCCTCATGTCTTGTGGTCCCTACTGTAGCAAGACACAAAACAGGCAGCACAGGACGCAAAACACACAACAAGCTGCAAGCTGACATGACACAAACACAGGCAGACAAGACTGAGGAGATACATATTGCTCTTGCATAGGGGCTGGGGTATATATCTACCGTCAAACCTAGGGGATTGGCTGACCAGAACAACCACACCCAGCCAGCTCAATTAACCCATACCTGTGAAGGTGTACTCCTGGAACCCTGAAATACAACTCAGAGTCCAGCAGCACAACCTGACACTACCCCCTCTTTAAAAAAAGGGGCCTCTGGACCCTTAAGACATATACAGCAAACCACCAGACAGCAGCCTGCGCACAAAAAAAAATGCACCAGTCCAGAGGGGAAAGATGGAAACCTTCCCTACTAACATAGCATGCACAGGACTTATCACTATGGGCCTGATGCAGATGCCAGCCAGTCAGCAAGCAAAGGGATAAAAAAAAACACCCAGGTACATAGTGCACAGGGCTCTCCAACAATGGTAAAGACTTGTCCTTAATAATGTTCGTTGGGCGCACCACGCCGCAGAACAGACACAAATCTGGTATCACCTTCCGATAGAACGCGCTTGATGGAACACCACTCAGATGACATGCATGCCACCAAAAGATGTATGAAGCCACAGCACCCACCGTACAAGGGAAAGGAATGCCAGAGCACCCATCTGGCAAATAAGGAAAATCGTGGCCGGCATCACCAGCCCGCATCCCCTGCCAGGGGAAAAGGAAAAACCTGCGAGTGAAATGCACCAGTGCAGTCACCATACCACACAACTACTGGATGCACCACCCCAGAACGCCAGGAGGGGAGGAACAGCAGGTGTCGAAACCATCTGTGGGGAAATCCGAGGAAACTCGCTCCAAACCGCATGCAACTACACCACAATCTGAGCACTACCTGAAACAATTGCAACCACATAAAGCATACAATACCAACATAGTCCAACATATGCACAAGACAAGATACAACATAAAGCCCCCCAGTTTCAGACACGCTTACGAGAGGATGACATGATTGCGCTGTGAATGGCGCGCTATCATGCGTTCCTGCATGTGTACCTGCTCTTACTGTACTTTTTTCCGTTGCCTGGCCTGTTCACATCGGCACAGGCTCCGCAGCCTAATTAGACCGGGTTTTATCAATTAAGGCCTTAGTCAGACGAGCGTTTTTAGCCGCGATTTGCGCATGCGCATGCGTCCGGCGATTTTATAAAACCATTGCTTTGCAATGGTATCGGACACATGAGCGCTTTTTATGCGCTCGTCCGATAAATTATAGAACAAAAAATCGCAGATCGCACCTATCTGCGATCTGCGATTTCTGTTCTCTTCTGTATATGCGCTCAACGGGGCCGGCGGCAGCAGCGCTGACCCTATTGAGAACATATAGAAGACAAATCATTCTTCTCTGCCACAGCTGTAACAGCTGTGACAGAGAAGAACGATGTTTGCCCATTGAATTCAATGGAGCCAGCAATACAGCCGCTCCATTGAAAGCAATGGGCTGCCGGCGTGCGCGGGGTGAATTGTCGGGAAGGGGTTAAATATATAAGCCCTTCCCTGCAATTCATCCTAAAATGTGTTAAAATAAAAAAAAAATTGTATACTCACCTTTCCGCTGCAGCCGGAGTCCAGCCGCGGCCGCTGTCAGTTCTCCTGAACTGCTTCTCGGCACTATTCAGCCGGCAGGGCTTTAAAATCCCCGCCTGCTGAATGATCTGCCTCTGATTGGTCACAGCCATGACCAATCAGAGGCCGGTTTCACTCACACACCCATTCATGAATTCATGAATGGGTGAGTGACTGCTGCCTCTCAGCTGTGAGCCAATCAGGGGCGGGTCTGACACACCCATTCATGAATTCATGAATGGATGTGAGAGTGAGACATGCCTCTGATTGGCTCAGCGCTGAGCCAATCAGGGGGCAGGTCTGACTCACACCCCCTTCACACCCACTGCAGGACGGCCGCGCGGAGCTCCGGCTGCCAGGAGAAGGTGAGTATACAATTTTTTTTTATTTTAACACATTTTAGGATGAGTTGCAGGGAAGGGCTTATATATTTAAGCCCTTACCGACAATTCATCCCGGGCTCGCCCGCAGCGCATTGCTTTTAATGGAGGCGGCTCTATTGCCGTCTCCATTGAATGCAATGCGCTGGACAGCTCCGGCCCGTTTCTAATGAAACGCGGCTAGGAGCGGATTTTCGGGCGATTTGCGGGCGACTTGCGCGCACCGGTCACGCGATTTGCGGATGCGCATCCGTCATGCGATCCGCAAATCGCGCGAAAAAACGCCCGTCTGACTAAGGCCTAACACTGCAAAATTGCACATTTATGCACACAATTGCGTGCGGATAGAGTTCACATTTGCAAACCTTCATAGACTTCTACGGTGCTTGGGGTGTGCAAATGTGCACAAAAAAGAGCATGTTGAGCATTTTTCCCACCCAATGCTGAATGTGAAGGAACCGATTAAAATCAATGGATTCTATTGTCAGCAGTTTGCCTGGTTGCAGGAGCCTTTGAAGGGGTTTTTCAAGAGTTGAAAGAAATTCTCTGGACAGGGAAATTTACTCAAATGGAAAAAAAAATTCATACCCACCCCAATGAGGTCCCCACTGGTACAATGCAAGAGCTCTGGTCCCCACCTCTCTGATTTTGGAAGAAGTTGAAGCCAACTTGGCCAATTTCAGTGAATCTGGCATGAGCAGCACATGACCACTGAAGCCTATGATTGGTGGAACAGTCACATGTACAAGCAACGGCACGTCAGCCTGAAGCTTCTTCCAAGGCCAAAACAGGGGCTCTTGCATGGGAGTCGTAGGGGACTCTGTATAGGTGGGGAGTTTGTTATTTTTAATTTGAGCCCTTTTTCCACCTGGAGAATTTTATTTGAACTCTCAGAAAACCCCTTTAATAAGTATTTGTATAACAACAATATATTCTGTATTGTTGTATATGAAATGTGTGCAACAGACCTTGTCCCAAGACATAAATGAACTAATTCTCCAAGGTCACAGATGTTGCCCCAAGGTCAGAGAAAGACTTTCACTCCCTAGTATCACCTAAACAACTAATACAGCACAAGTAGATGCTACCATTTTCCTGGACAGAAAGATGTATCCTGTTTTGAACCTTTTTATCCCCACCGTAGCTTTTATTGTAACCCTGGCAACTAAAAGTCTGAAACTTCTTTAACTCTAATTTTTACTACATTTGACTTTTTTGTGTTCATTTGTACTTTCCTCTTCATAATCATCAACCATATATGTCATCATTAATGCATCTAAGGACGTTTTTAACTTCAATGAATTGAAGCCTTTTACTTGATCGTATCTTATCACCATGACAACCCATTTGCATTCTTAATTGTAAGCTTTCTTATAAATGATTAATTCTATAATTTTTCAGATATTTATACAAAGCAGGCGTTGTCATTTACTGTACGTGTGCATTCAGGTTTTTACATATGCGCTGTATGTTCTGAACTATATATCTGTTTTATGTCAAATTCCTTAATTGTTGTCATTTTAAACACTTTTATGTTATTTTCTAGAGATGAGCGAGCGTACTCGGCCACGCCCCTTTTTCGCCCGAGCGCCGCGATTTTCGAGTACTTCCGTACTCGGGCAAAAAGATTCGGGGGGCGCCGTGGGTGAGTGGGGGTTGCAGCGGGGAGTGGGGGGGAGAGGGAGAGAGAGAGGGCTCCCCCCTGTTCCCCGCTGCTACCCCCGCGCCACCACGCCTCCCCCGCCCCCCGGCGCCCCCCGAATCTTTGAACCCAAGTACTGAAGTACTCGAAAATCGCGGTGCTCGATCGAGTAAATACTCGAAACGAGTAGATTCGCTCATCTCTATTATTTCCTCATATTGGGTTTATCTGGGGAGGGTACTGCTTTGTCCCCAAATGTGTTGCTTCTACACAATAAAACTTTTGCAACTAAGGCTTCCTGCCGCGTGGAAGGAGGGGGGAGCACTGTAAGGTCTCCGCAATGAGCCTATCTAATTGAGAGGCTCACCATGGTGAATCGTGGCAAATCGCAGCATGCCGCGTGGAGAATCACTATGATTATCTACTCGTGGACGTCAGGCTGCACTTTCCATAGTCATCCTATGAAAAGCATATCATGCAAGCTCCGCAGGCGATTTATCGCCGCGATTCTCGAAATGACATCTCACTAGAGATGAGCGAACGTACTCGTCCGAGCTTGATATTCGTGCGAATATTACGGTGTTCGGGATGCTCGTTACTCGTAACGAGCACCACGCGGTGTTCCGGTTACTTTCAGTTTCCTCTCTGAGACGTTAGCGCGCTTTTCTGGCCAATTGAAAGACAGGGAAGGCATTACAACTTCCCCCTGTGACGTTCAAGCCCTATACCACCCCCCTGCTGTGAGTGGCTGGGGCGATCAGATGTCACCCGAGTATAAAAGTCGGCCCCTCCCGCGGCTCGCCTCAGATGTCTTGTGAGTTAGCTGAGGGAAAGTGCTGCTGGTGCCGGAGCTGCTGTAGGGAGAGTGTTAGTAGTGAGTGTAGGCTTCAAGAACCCCAACGGTCCTTCTCAGGGCCACATCTATCCGTGTGCAGTACTGTGGAGGGTGCTGTTAGCAGTGTTGCACAAATTTTTTTTCTTCAAAATCGGCAGTCTGCAGAGCATTGCGCCTTGCAGTAATACTACAGGGACAGAAGTGGTGCTTAGGTAGGGAGAGTGTTAGGAGTGAGTGTAGGCTTCAAGAACCCCAACGGTCCTTCTTAGGGCCACATCTATCCGTGTGCAGTACTGTGCAGGCTGCTGTTAGCAGTGTTGCATATTTTTTTCTTTTCAAAATCGGCTGTCTGCAGAGCATTGCGCCTTGCAGTAATACTACAGGGAGAGAATTGTGTAGGCAGGGCCAGAAGACATATATTATTGATTGAATATAGTCAGTGGGCCCTCCGTTTCCCAAAAAGGGAAAAATTGTATTTGTCCTGCAGTCTTGCGCCAATTTATTTCCTGCCTGGGAAAAGTAACCGCTGTGCTGCACTTCATATAACTGCATTTCTGTGCAACACATATCTTATCTGATTGAATAAAGTCAGTAGGCCCTCCGTTTCCCAAAAAGGGAAACATTCTATTTGTCCTGCAGGCTTGCGCCAATTTATTTGCTGTCTGTGAAAAGTCTCCGCTGTGCTGCACTTCATATAACTGCATTTCTGTGCAACACATATCTTATCTGATTGAATATAGTCAGTGGGCCCTCCGTTTCCCAAAAAGGGAAACATTCAATTTGTCCTGCAGGCTTGCGCCAATTTATTTGCTGCCTGTGAAAAGTAACTGCTCTGCTGCACTTCATATAACTGCATTTCTGTGCAACACATATCTTATCTGATTGAATATAGTCAGTGGGCCCTCCGTTTCCCAAAAAGGGAAACATTCTATTTGTCCTGCAGGCTTGCGCCAATTTATTTGCTGCCTGTGAAAAGTAACCGCTCTGCTGCACTTCATATAACTGCATTTCTGTGCAACACATATCTTATCTGATTGAATATAGTCAGTGGGCCCTCCGTTTCCCAAAAAGGGAAACATTCAATTTGTCCTGCAGGCTTGCGCCAATTTATTTGCTGCCTGTGAAAAGTCTCCGCTGTGCTGCACTTCATATAACTGCATTTCTGTGCAACACATATCTTATCTGATTGAATATAGTCAGTGGGCCCTCCGTTTCCCAAAAACGGAAACATTCTATTTGTCCTGCAGGCTTGCGCCAATTTATTTGCTGCCTGTGAAAAGTAACTGCTCTGCTGCACTTCATATAACTGCATTTCTGTGCAACACATATCTTATCTGATTGAATATAGTCAGTGGGCCCTCCGTTTCCCAAAAAGGGAAACATTCAATTTGTCCTGCAGGCTTGCGCCAATTTATTTGCTGCCTGTGAAAAGTCTCCGCTGTGCTGCACTTCATATAACTGCATTTCTGTGCAACACATATCTTATCTGATTGAATATAGTCAGTGGGCCCTCCGTTTCCCAAAAAGGGAAACATTCTATTTGTCCTGCAGGCTTGCGCCAATTTATTTCCTGCCTGGGAAATCACTGGTAATACAGCATGCTGAGGGGTAGGGGTAAGCCTAGAGGACGTGGACGTGGACGTGGCCAAGGACGCGTAGGCCCAAGTGAGGGTGTGGGCACAGGCCGAGCTCCTGATCAAGGTGTATCGCAGCCGACTGCTGCGCGATTAGGAGAGAGGCACGTTTCTGGCGTCCCCACATTCATCGCCCAATTAATGGGTCCACGCGGGAGACCTTTATTAGAAAATGAGCAGTGTGAGCAGGTCCTGTCGTGGATGGCAGAAAGTGCTTCGAGCAAGCTATCATCCACCCACAGTTCTGCACCGTCCAGTGCTGCAAGTCCAAATCCTCTGGCTGCTACTCCTCCTTCCTCCCAGCCTCCTCACTCCACTACAATGACACATGCTCAGGAGCGGGCAGACTCCCAGGAACTGTTCTCGGGCCCCTGCTCAGATTGGGCAGCAGTGGTTCCTCTCCCACCAGAGGAGTTTATCGCCACTGATGCCCAACCATTGGAAAGTTCCCGGGGTCCGGGGGATGAGGCTGGGGACTTCCAGCAACTGTCTCAAGACCTTTCAGTGGGTGAGGAGGACGATGACGATGAGACACAGTTGTCTTGCAGTGAGGTAGTAGTAAGGGCAGTAAGTCCGAGGGAGGAGCGCACAGAGGATTCGGAGGAAGAGCAGCAGGACGATGAGGTGACTGACCCCACCTGGTGTGCAACGACTACACAGGACAGGTCTTCAGAGGGGGAGGCACGGGCAGCAGCAGGGCAAGTTGCAAGAGGCAGTGCGGTGTCCAGGGGTAGAGGCAGGGCCAGACCAAATAATCCACCAACTGTTTCCCAAAGCACACCCTTGCGCCATGCCACCCTGCAGAGGCCGAGGTGCTCTAAGGTCTGGCAGTTTTTCACAGAGACGCCTGACGACCGACGAACAGTGCTGTGCAACCTTTGTCGCGCCAAGATCAGCCGGGGAGCCACCACCAACAGCCTCACCACCACCAGCATGCGCAGATATATGATGGCCAAGCACCCCACAAGGTGGGACTAAGGCCGTTCACCGCCTCCGGTTTGCACCGCTGCCTCTCCCCCTGTGCCCCAACCTGCCACTGAGATCCAACCCCGCTCTGAGGACACAGGCACTACCGTCTCCTGGCCTGCACCCACACCCTCACCTCCGCTGTCCTCGGCCCCATCCACCAATGTCTCGCACGCACCGTCCAGCCGTCGCTAGCGCAAGTGTTTGAGCGCAAGCGCAAGTACGCCGCCACGCACCCGCACGCTCAAGCGTTAACCGTCCACATAGCCAAATTTATCAGCCTTGAGATGCTGCCGTATAGGGTTGTGGAAACGGAGTCCTTCAAAAGTATGATGGAGGCGGCCGCCCCGCGCTACTCAGTTCCCAGTCGCCACTACTTTTCCCGATGTGCCGTCCCAGCCCTGCACGACCACGTCTCCCGCAACATTGTACGCGCCCTCACCAACGCGGTTACTGCCAAGGTCCACTTAACAACGGACACGTGGACAAGCACAGGCGGCCAGGGCCACTACATCTCCCTGACGGCACATTGGGTGAATTTAGTGGAGGCTGGGACAGAGTCAGAGCCTGGGACCGCTCACGTCCAACCCACCCCCAGAATTGCGGGCTCGGTGCTGGTATCTGCGGCGGTGTATGCTTCCTCCACTAAAGCACCCTCCTCCTCCTTCTCCTCCGCAACCTCTGTCTCGCAATAAAGATGTGTCAGCAGCAGCACGTTGCCAGCAGTCGGTGTCGCGCGGTGTGGCAGCACAGCGGTGGGCAAGCGTCAGCAGGCCGTGCTGAAACTACTCAGCTTAGGAGATAAGAGGCACACGGCCCACGAACTGCTGCAGGGTCTGACAGAGCAGACCGACCGCTGGCTTGCGCCGCTGAGCCTCCAACCGGGCATGGTCGTGTGTGACAACGGCCGTAACCTGGTGGCGGCTCTGCAGCTCGGCAGCCTCACGCACGTGCCATGCCTGGTCCACGTCTTTAATTTGGTGGTTCAGCGCTTTCTGAAAAGCTACCCACGCTTGTCAGACCTGCTCGTAAAGGTGCGCCGGCTCTGCGCACATTTCCGCAAGTCCCACACGGACGCTGCCACCCTGCGGACACTGCAACATCGGTTTAATCTGCCAGTGCACCGACTGCTGTGCGACGTGCCCACACGGTGGAACTCTACGCTCCACATGTTGGCCAGGCTCTATGAGCAGCGTAGAGCTATAGTGGAATACCAACTCCAACATGGGCAGCGCAGTGGGAGTCAGCCTCCTCAATTATTTTCAGAAGAGTGGGCCTGGTTGGCAGACATCTGCCAGGTCCTTCGAAACTTTGATCAGTCTACCCAGCTGGTGAGCGGCGATGCTGCAATCATTAGCGTCACCATTCCTCTGCTATGCATCTTGAGAAGTTCCCTGCAAACCATAAAGGCAGCCGCTTTGCGCTCGGAAACGGACGCGGGGGAAGACAGTATGTCGCTGGGTAGTCAGAGCACCCTCCTGTCTATATCTCAGCGCGTTGAGGAGGAGGAGGAGGAGCATGAGGAGGATGAGGAGGAGGGGGAAGAGACAGCTTGGCCCACTGCTGACGGTACCCATGCTGCTTGCCTGTCATCATTTCAGCGTGTATTGCCTGAGGAGGAGGAGGAGGAGGAGGAGGAGGATCCTGAAAGTGATCTTCCTAGTGCGGACAGCCATGTGTTGCGTACAGGTACCCTGGCACACATGGCTGACTTCATGTTAGGATGCCTTTCTCGTGACCCTCGCGTTACACGCATTCTGGCCACTACGGATTACTGGGTGTACACACTGCTCGACCCACGCTATAAGGAGAACCTTCCCACTCTCATTCCCGAAGAGGAAAGGGGTTCGAGAGTGTTGCTATACCACAGGACCCTTGCGGACAAGCTGATGGTAAAATTCCCATCCGACAGCGCTAGTGGCAGAAGGCGCAGTTCTGAGGGCCAGGTAGCAGGGGAGGTGCGGAGATCGAGCAGCATGTACAGCCCAGGCAGTGCAACAGTCTTTAAGGGCCTGGACAGCTTTATGGCTCCCCAGCAAGACTGTGTCACGGCTCCCCAGTCAAGGCTGAGTCGGCGGGAGCACTGTAAAAGGATGGTGAGGGAGTACGTAGCCGATCGCACGGCCGTCCTCCGTGACGCCTCTGCCACCTACAACTACTGGGTGTCGAAGCTGGACACGTGGCCTGAACTAGCGCTGTATGCCCTGGAGGTGCTTGCTTGTCCTGCGGCTAGCGTCTTGTCGGAGAGGGTGTTTAGTGCGGCTGGGGGAATCATCACAGATAAGCGTACCCGCCTGTCAACCGACAGTGCCGACAGGCTTACACTCATCAAGATGAACAAAGCCTGGTTTTCCCCAGACTTCTCTTCTCCACCAGCGGACAGCAGCGATACCTAAGCAATACGTAGGCTGCACCCGCGGATGGAAGCATCGTTCTCTCTCACCATGCAAAACGGGGACATTTCTGCTTCATCAATCTGTGTATAATATTCCTCCTCCTCCTCCTGCTCCTCCTCCTGAAACCTCACGTAATCACGCTGAACGGGCAATTTTTCTTAGGGCCACAAGGCTCACTCATATAATTTTTCTAAAAATTTTTTATACGTTTCAATGCTCTTAAAAGCGTTGGAACTTTAACTTGAAACAATTTTTCGTTAAACTGGGCTGCCTCCAGGCCTAGTTACCACTTAAGCCACATTAACCAAAGCGATTAATGGGTTTCACCTGCCATCTTGGTTAGGCATGGCCAATTTTTACTGAGGTACATTAGTACTGTTGGTACACCAATTTTTTTGGGCCCTCACCTACAGTGTAATCATAGCAATTTCTACGTTCTTCGCCTGCACTCATGGTACAGAAAGGTGTGTGGGATTGGCCTACACTTTAGCTACATAAATGTAACTTGGGCCTTGGCTATACTGCAGCTACTGAAATGGAACTAAGACTGCGCTCCCACTATACTGCTGCTTCAGAATTGTTCCTGGGGCCTGTGTAGGCTGCTACTATTACTTAAATGGAACTTAGACTATGCTCCTCCTATACTGCTGCTTCGGAATTGTTACTGGGGCCTGTCTTGAGTGCTACTATTACTGAAATGGAACGAAGACTGCGCTCCCACTATACTGCTGCTTCAGAATTGTTACTGGGGCCTGTCTTGAGTGCTACTATTACTGAAATGGAACGAAGACTGCGCTCCCACTATACTGCTGCTTCGGAATTGTTACTGGGGCCTGTCTTGAGTGCTACTATTACTGAAATGGAACTAATACTGTGCTCCCCCTATAATGCTGCTAGTGATATGTTAGTGGGGCCTGTCCTAATGCTACGGCTGAAATGTTACGAATTATGGGCTCTGCCTATACCGCTGCTAATGGTATGTCTCTGGGGTGTGGAAACAGAGGCTTCCCAAAGACATGATGGCGGCGAGGGCATTTCCCACCAACGCGGTTACTGTTAAGGTGCATATAACCACGGACACGTGGAGAGGACACGTAGTGCCTCAAAAACATCCCCCTCCTCCTCCAACAATGAAAACATTCTTGGCAAATGCCTTTGCATTGGTTCGTCTGGTGGCAGTCCAAGAATTTCACCTTTACCGACACAACAAGAGAGCCCCCCCACCATCCCCCCGCCACGGCCCACTTAATCCTGGCCACATTCCGAAAACCAACAAAATAAAACCGCGCTACTAGGTCCGCAGTCACCACCACATTACCACCAACGCGGTTACTGTTAAGGTACATATTACCAGTCTGACTGGGGCATGCAGACACCTTGACAGAATGAATAGTGTGTGGCACATAGGTTCCCCATTGCTATGCCCACGTGTGCAGCTCCTGATGGCGGTGGCACAGGATTATATTTCTCATTGCTTCTGTACAGCATTGTGGGCTATCGCCCCACCACTTTTAAAGAGGGTCGCTGCCTAGCCGTGCCAACCCTCTGCAGTGTGTGCCTGCAGTTCCTCCTCATGGCAGACGCACTTATAAATAGACATGAGGGTGGTGTGGCATGAGGGCAGCTGAAGGCTGCGCAGGGACAGTTTGGTGTGCGCTGTGGACACTGCGTCGTGCAGGGGGGAGGGGGGTTGGGCAGCATGTAACCCAGGAGAAGTGGCAGCAGAGTGTCATGCAGGCAGTGATTGTGCTTTGTTGTAGGTAGTGTGGTGCTTAGCTAAGGTATGCCATGCTAATGAGGGCTTTTCAGAAGTAAAAGTTGTTGGGAGGGGGGGGGGGCACTCTTGCCGGTATTGTGGCTTAATAGTGGGACCTGTGAACTTGAGATGCAGCCCAACACGTAGCCCCTCGCCTGCCCTATCCGTTGCTGTGTCGTTCCCATCACTTTCTTGAATTGCCCAGATTTTCACACATGAAAACCTTAGCGAGCATCGGCGAAATACAAAAATGCTTGGGTCGCCCATTGACTTCAATGGGGTTCGTTACTCGAAACGAAGCCTCGAGCATTGCGAAAATTTCGTCCCGAGTAACGAGCACCCGAGCATTTTGGTGCTCGCTCATCTCTACATCTCACCCGTGGACATGCAGCGTAACTTCTTTGGTTCAAGAGGAGATAGGATGAAATCCAGCCTCGCACTTGATCCAATAAAAGCTGACCTTTAGGTCGGTTTCACATGAACGATAAAATCGCGCAAATTTCTTGCAATGCGAGAGCGTGTGAAAAAGCAGAATTATGAAACCCATGCTGTTCAAATAGTTTCCTTCACATTTGCAATGTTTTCACTCATGGGATGTTCCGTGAAGGAAAAATCGCGGCATGTCCTATCTTTTTTTTATTGCCCATGTTTCCCTATGGAGTTTTCATTTTATCGCATCACAGCACACAAACTTGTGATTTTTGTGCGATGTGATGCGTTTTTAACATTAGAAAGTCCTATAGTCCTTCTTTCGAGAAAATCGTGCAAGAAAATCGCAAGCGGCAGCGATGCTTTTGCAAGAGAAAGCAATGCTGACACTCAAAATTCACGTGAACAAAGGCGCAATTTTCTAGCGGTGATATTTTGATCGCCCATATGAAACTACCCTTAGGTCCCCCGAACATGAGCGTATCCATACTTGCTTGAATGATGCGGATTTGTGGAATGAATGATGTTTTTTTGTGCGCTCATTGGCGTATCTTACTATACATTTTGCGCCCGCAAGGCATGTTCATTTGCGCAGGGCAATCAAAGACGCACCAATTGAAATGTCTTATTGGTCTAATGATTTCCGGAAGTGTTCGCCTTCCTGCGCAATTACGCAGCGATTCACACATCTCCTAGAGTATTGCGCATTTTCCCATTCCCATTGACTTCTAAGGGGGCTTTGAGTGCGTAAATGCGCAGAAAAATAGAGCGTGTTACGCTTTTTTTAGTGTGCGACCGTGCAGGAAAAATAAATGCATGTGAACAAACTCATTGCAATCAATGGGTTCCCATCTCTGCGAATTACATCTGCAAATTTTGCGTGCGCAAATACGGTTGTGTGAAGGGATCTCCTTCTCAAGTAGACCGTTTCAAGCAACTTGTGCTGCTAGGAAGAGAAAAAGTATGAAAACTCAGCTGCAAAAGAGAACAAATCCAAAACGTATGAAAACTGCAAAAAAAGGCCTTGATTTTAGCGAAGATTTAATATATCATTATCAGTTATATGTCTGGATATCCCCTTTTTTTGAAGTTGAAGTTGTGTACCTGATGTGCTTTTTTTCCAGCTGCATTTTTATGCAGGTTTTTTACCATTTTAGTTTTTTTCGCCTATTTTTTCTTTGTATCTTGAAGGATGTCTTGATTGGACTCTTCGAGTGTCATTGATTTCTTTTAAGCATCTATGGGGTTAATTTACTGATACGCCACCTTTGATTGATCCTCCTTTTTAATTAGATATTTTTTTTACTGCATGCATTTTAGTGCGTGTCACACTAATGTTTTTAGCTATGATTAAGAGCAGCCGTTGCTCAAAACACGTCGGCTCTCTAAAGCCACTTTCAGATGAACATATTCTTGCTTTGCATTAGGTCCGTGTTGAGAGGACGGTAATATGGAACTAGTGTAATTCTATAGGGCTAATCACATGGCCATATTTTTTTAAGCCATTTTTCAAAAACGCAGCATGATCTATTTTTTTGCATATTTGCCTTCGTATTTGTATTCTTTTCTGTTGGACAAATGCAGATCAGTATTAGAAAATAATAAAATTACGGAAGCAAATATGGTTGGAAAAATTGATGACATGTAGATGTAATATAGAGTCATAGAATGGTAGAGTTGGAAGGGACCTCCAGGGTCACCGAATCCAACCCCCTGCTCAGTACAGGATCACTAAATCATCCCAAACAGATGTTCATCCAGCCTTTCACTTTCATTGAAGGAGAACTCACCACCTCCCATGGTAACCTGTTCCACTCATTGATCACCCTCACTGTCTAATATCTAATTTGTGTCTCCTCCCGTTCAGTTTCATCCCATTGCTTCTAGTCTTTCCTTGTACAAATGAGAATAGGGCTGATCCCTCTGCACTGTGACAGCCCTTCAGATATTTGTAGACAGCTATTAAGTCTCCTCTCAGCCTTCTTTTTTGCAAGCTAAACATTCCCAGATTGTAATCTTTCCTCAAAATATATTTTGAAACATGGTCGTTATAGGGATCCGCATTAAAGACATGTTTTTATATGTTCGTCTGAAATCAGTCTTAGGCCTTAGTCACACGGGCGTTAGACGGCAATAGAGCAGGCTCCATTTAAAGCAATGCGCTGCGGGCGAGCCCGGGATGAATTGTCGGGAAGGGCTTAAATATATAAGCCCTTCCCTGCAATTCATCCTAAAATGTGTAAAAATAAAAAATATATATATACTCACCTTCTCCTGGCAGCCGGAGCTCTGCGCGGCCGTCCTGCAGTGGGTGTGAAGGGGGTGTGAGTCAGACCTGCACCCTGATTGGCTCAGCGCTGAGCCAATCAGAGGCATGTCTCACTCACACCCATTCATGAATTCATGAATGGATGTGAGTCAGACCTGCCCCTGATTGGCTCAGCGCTGAGAGGCAGCAGTCACTCACCCATTCATGAATTCATGAATGGGTGTGTGAGTGAAACCTGCCTCTGATTGGTCAGGGCTGTGACCAATCAGAGGCAGATCATTCAGCAGGCGGGGATTTTAAAGCCCCGCCGGCTGAATAGTGCCGAGAAGCAGTTCAGGAGAACTGACAGCGGCCGCGGCTGGACTCCGGCTGCAGCGGAAAGGTGAGTATACAATATTTTTTTATTTTAACACATTTTAGGATGCATTGCAGGGAAGGGCTTATATATTTAAGCCCTTCCCGACAATTCACCCCGCGCACGCCGGCAGCCCATTGCTTTCAATGGAGCGGCTGTATTGCCGGCTCCATTGAATTCAATGGGCAAACATCGTTCTTCTCTGTCACAGCTGTTACAGCTGTGGCAGAGAAGAATGATTTGTCTTCTATATGTTCTCAATAGGGTTGGCGCTGCTGCCGCCGGCCCCATTGAGCACATATAGAGAAGAGAACAGGAATCGCAGATCGCAGATAGGTGCGATCTGCGATTTCTGTTCTATGATTTATTGGACGAGCGCATAAAAAGCGCTCATGTGTCCGATACCATTGCAAAGCAATGGTTTTATAAAATCGCCGGACGCATGCGCATGCGCAAATCGCGGCTAAAAACGCCCGTCTGACTAAGGCCTTACATGTGTTTTTATATATGTATTTGAATAAAACTCCATCTTTATTGTAAGTGTAGTGCTGGACTGACTTTTGCCTTCACTTAGGATGATTCCTGCATCTTAGTGCATGCACCGATGCAGCTGCATGCAATCACGTTGGGGGTATTGCAGGCTGGGTGGTGTTGTGCCAATTTGTAACTTCATAGGTTCATCCTTTACTGGGTGATTAAGGGCTCCTGCAGACAAGCGTAAGAGCAAATACACTTGCTTCTGTGCAACGTATTTGCGCAGTGAATGGGTTTATTTTCCGGCATGTATTTCTCTTTTTTTAAATTCACAATAGCTGCACTTTTGTACTCGTATAATATCCTGCTTCTGTGTTTCAGACACGAGCCGGGAGCAGAGTGCAGGGGAATATCAGAGCGACACTGGAGCTACCGCAAGGAGACCGAGGGAGCAATCCAGTGGGGTGAAGAAGAGGAGCGGGTCCTAGAGCGACAGGAGGCCAGGGAGTAAGATCCCCGCGGTGAGAGGTCCCAACGTTAAACCTGGGGTGACGTCATTGGCTGCTGAAAAAGAAGACTGCTGCCGCTGACAAGGGCTGTTAAGTATATTCTGTGTGTGTAAGCGTGAGTGTCTGTGAGTAAGTGCCAGTAAGTGTCTGTGAGTAAGTGCCAGTAAGTGTCTGTGAGTAAGTGCCAGTAGGTGTCTGTGAGTAAGTGCCAGTAGGTGTCTGTGAGTAAGTGCCAGTAGGTGTCTGTGAGTAAGTGCCAGTAGGTGTCTGTGAGTAAGTGCCAGTAGGTGTCTGTGAGTAAGTGCCAGTAGGTGTCTGTGAGTAAGTGCCAGTAGGTGTCTGTGAGTAAGTGCCAGTATGTGTCTGTGAGTAAGTGCCAGTAGGTGTCTGTGAGTAAGTGCCAGTAGGTGTCTGTGAGTAAGTGCCAGTAGGTGTCTGTGAGTAAGTGCCAGTAGGTGTCTGTGAGTAAGTGCCAGTAGGTGTCTGTGAGTAAGTGCCAGTAGGTGTCTGTGAGTAAGTGCCAGTAGGTGTCTGTGAGTAAGTGCCAGTAGGTGTCTGTGACTAAGTGCCAGTAGGTGTCTGTGACTAAGTGCCAGTAGGTGTCTGTGACTAAGTGCCAGTAGGTGTCTGTGACTAAGTGCCAGTAGGTGTCTGTGACTAAGTGCCAGCAGATATCTGAGTAAGTGCCTGTAAGTGTCTTCTAAGTAAGTGCCTCTAAGTGTCTTGTGAGTAAGAGCCTGTAAGTGTCTGCAAGTAAGTGCCTATAGGTGTCTGCGAGTAAGTGCCTATAGGTGTGTGTGAGTAAAAGTGCCTGTACGTGTATGTAAATGCCTGTAAGTGTCTTGTGAGTAAGTGCTTGTACGTAAGAGCCTGTAAGTGTATTGTGAGTAACAGTAAGTGTGTGAGTGATTAAAAAATAAAAAAAGGGGAGAGGCGCATAAGCGGTTGCGAACAGCAGATGCGCATGAGTGGTTGCGAACAGGCAGATGCCTGTGAGCAGTTGCGAATGGGCAGAGGCGAATTTGGAGTGTGATCTAGTTTAAATATTCACTATTTCCATAAGTAAATTGTGGATCCTGATTAGGATGAGCTTCTTGCTTAACAATGCCATCCAGTGAGCTACTTGTGCAATGTATGCGGTCCTTGATCAGCCGATCGAGGGTGCATACTGTTGCACAAGATGCATGCACGTCACACATTTGGAAGCCTAAATCCTGGTTTTAAAAGGAGTGTCAGCAATACTGAGATTCATTGACAACATGGAAAGGAGTTTGCTGCTCACTGAGCAGGAACTCGCTGGGGTAGAGGCGGGGGAAACAGTAGTTCAGGAGAGCAGGTGGAGCAGGCAGCCAGCTGAGTGATAGTTAGAAGGGGTAAAGGAAAGAGAACTAGGGAGGCTAGTCCTGAACTGGCACACCCCAACAAGTTTGCAAAGTTGGCAGATGAGGGGGATGCCATTATAGAGCCAGCACCACTGCAGCATGACATGCCCTCTGAATGCCAGGGAAATGGCTGCTCCAGTAAATAGGGGATGGGGAGCATAGGGCAGGTTAGACAGGTTCTAGTGGTTGGAGACTCGATTATAAGGGGGATAGATAGGGAAATCTGCAACAAAGACCGGGATCTTCGAACGGTGTGTTGTCTTCATAGCGCTCAAGTTCGAAACATCGCGGATTGAGTTGACAGATTACTGGGAGGGGCTGGTGAGGATTCAGCGGTCATGGTGCACATTGGCACCAATGAACAAATCAGAGGTCAATAGAGGACCTTCAAAAACGATTTCAGAGACCTAAAATTCAAGCTTAGGGTGAGGACCTCCAAGGTAGTTTTCTTGGAAATACTACCTGCACCACAAGCCACACTAGAAAGGCAGCAGGATCTTAGTAAGGTAAACAAGTGGCTCTGGAGTTGGTCTAAGAAGGAGGGGTTCAGGTTCCTGGAGAACTGGGCAGACTTTGCTGTCAGCTACAGGCTCTACCGTAGAGACCGGCTGCATCTCAATGTGGAGGGTGCAGCTGTGCTGGGTTAAGAAGATGGCTAGAAGGCCGGAGGAGTGTTTAAACTAGGGAATGGGCGTGGGGCAAAAAGAGAAATAGGGAAGTAGACAGTGTAGATAACGACCTGGGATCAAGCAATGGGAATGGGGGTCAAGCAGGGGGTGCGGTTAGTACAGCTAGAACTGGCAGAACAGGTAATAGTAACATAAGTAGTACAATGAATATAAAGAACAACAACAACCGTATAAATTGTATGGAAACCAATGCAAGAAGTCATATAAGTGCTGCGAAATATGTCGGTGCTATACAAATAAAGATTATTACTGTTATAAGTAAAGTGGGTGAGCTGAAAGCGAGAAAGTCTGATGAAAATTACGATATAGTGGGAATAACGGAAACATGGCTTGATGATAAGTGCGATAGGGCAGTAAATGTACAGGGCTATTATCTCTTCAGAAGAGATCATGGGAACTAGAAAGGGGGAGGGGTATGTCTGTATGTTAAATCCTACTTAAAGGGGTTGTCCCGCGCCGAAACGTTTTTTTGTTTTTTTTTTCAACAGCCCCCCCGTTCGGCGCAAGACAAACCCAATGCAGGGGTTAAAAAAGAACACTGCACAGCGCTTACCTGAATCCCCGCGCTCCGGTGACTTCTTACTTACCTGCTGAAGATGGCCGCCGGGATCTTCTCCCTCGGTGGACCGCAGGGCTTCTGTGCGGTCCATTGCCGATTCCAGCCTCCTGATTGGCTGGAATCGGCACGTGACGGGGCGGAGCTACCAGGAGCTGGTCTCCGGCACGAGTGGCCCCATTCAGAAAACAAGAAGACCGGACTGCGCAAGCGCGTCTAATCCGGCGATTAGACGCTGAAAATTAGACGGCTCCATGGAAACGAGGACGCTAGCAACGGAGCAGGTAAGTGAAAAACTTCTGATAACTTCTGTATGGCTCATAATTAATGCACAATGTACATTACAAAGTGCATTAATATGGCCATACAGAAGTGTATAGACCCACTTGCTTTCACGAGACAACCCCTTTAAGGCCAAGGCTACAAGAAGAAATAGGTGTAGGAGATGAACATGTGGAATCTCTGTGGGTAGAAATACAGGGAGAAAAAAATAGCAAAATCCTGATAGGGGTTTTCTATAGGACACCAAAAATAACAGAAGAAACTGAAAACTTACTATTAAGACATATAGAAGAGGTGTCAAACCGCAACAAAGTAATTATTATGGGGTAATTTAATTATCCGGATATAATATGGGAAGACGAAACCTGAAAATTAAACAATTAAAGACAACTACCTTACCCAACTTGCGCGGGAACCAACTAGAGGGAGGGCCACTCTGGACTTATTATTAACTAACAAACCAGACAGAATCATGGGGGTACAGGAGCAGGGACACTTGGGAAATAGTGAACACAATATAATTAATTTCCAGTTGTCATTCAATAAGAAGCCTTATCAGGGAGCGACAAAAAAATTAAACTTTAGTAAAGCAAAATTTGATCAGTTCAGAACTACTATCGGTAAAATTAAGTGGGACAACATCCTCAAAAATAACAGTACAGACGACAAATGGGAGAAGTTTAAAAACATTCTTATTACCTTATGTGAGCCGTCCAGACCCTTTAGGTTTCTTTCACACAAGTGCATATTGGCTGGCCTTTTTAACGGCCGGCCAACATGCGCTGTGATCTGATGTATTGGATTCCAATGCATCAGATCACATGGGTGTATCACTGAGATATAAAAGCACCTGGCAAGGCCAATATAGCACCGGGTGTTTTTACGTCGGGCCCAAAAGATAGTCCTGGAACTATCTTTTGGGCTGGAATACGTCTGCCCCTGCATGAGCTCCTATGGGAGCCCATAGCAGCGGCCGTAGGTGGGAGGGAGTTTAGCAGCATGGCTGCTAAACTCCCTCCCTCTGCTCTCGTCCCACCCCCGTGCAGGCTCACCACTCATCTCTTCCCTGCTCGTTCTGTACAATTGAAGGGTGGTGAGGTGGAGCTAAGCTACCATCCTCTCCTTGCGCCTTGTCCATAGCCATCAATGGGAGGAGGCAGGGCCTGCTGCTACTTAGCTCCACCCACTCCCATTGCAAAGAACGAGTGGGGAGGAGATGTGAGGTGAGCCTGCGATGGGGAGGGAGGGGAAATGGGGGATGGCATGTTGAACTCAGCACATATGCACCGGGCCGCATGCCATATGAACGGGCGCACAAACATTAGATTTGTGCGCCCGTTCACAAGCTTTTACACCCCAGATGGAAGCGTATATTGGTCAGCCGTTAAAACGCCGGCCAATATGCGCTCATGTGAAAGAAGCCTTAAAAATAAAAGAACTACGAGTAGAAGGAAACCAATGTGGCTCGACAAGACTGTAAAGGGGGCAATAAACGAAAAAAAGAAAGTGCTTCAATTACTAAAACAAGAAGGCAGCAAAGAAGTGCTAAAATCATACAGGGAAAAAAAACAAATCATATAAAGAAAAGATCAAAACTGCCAAGGAGGAGGCAGAAAGACTGATTGCCAAAGAAAGCAAAAATAACCCTAAACTACTCTTCAATTATATAAACAGTAAAATGATTTGCACTGAAAGCACTGACCCCATAACAAATAATGCAGGAGAAACCATAGAAGACGATGGGGAAAAAGGCAGATCTATTAAATAGTTTTTTCTCAAGTGCATTCACGAATGAAAAAGAAATGTCACATGAGTTGCAGGGGGATAAAACGAACCCCCTACAAAATATCACCTGCCTAACACAGGAGAAAGTGCAGAGTCGGGTAAAGATGATTAAAAATCAATAAATTGCCAGTCCCAGATGGAATACACGCAAAGGTTTTAAGGGAACTAAGTGACGTGATAGCTAGACCGCTATTTCTTATATTTATGGACACTGAACCGTGGAGCAGGGTTGTATCACAGGATTGGCGCATTGCCATTGTAGTTCCAATATACAAAAGGGGTTCTACAGTACAGGCCAGTAAAGCCCCATTTAGATGGGACGAATGTCGGGCAAACGATGCCCGACACTCGTGCCCACACATACACGCTCCCGTGCTCCTGCATGGGAGCTTGTATTGCTGGCTCACAGCGGGGCAGCAAGAGCAGATTTCAGTTCTCGCTTCCCCCCGCCACTCTCCATTCAGTTAACATAGTGGCCGTTCAATACTGAACGGCTGCTATTTAAACTGCACTATCATAGTTAAACTCATCGTTCATCGTTTATTCTGCTTTGGGAGAGAGTTCTTTTGCCTTGGCATTTGTCGCGCAGATGTTGGCATGCAAATGAGATGGCGGAGCTTGTTCCAAAAAGGATGTAGAAGAAGAGCTTTGGGGTTCATTCTCTGGGGTCCCAGAGTGCCGGCCCCTGTTCTACGAAATGTATGAGCAATTCTATCTCCGAATGATTGAGGATGCTCCCAAATAGAGATTCTCCTAAGCACTCTCCAAAATGTCAGATGTGCCTTCCCTGCAATTAGCTCCAAACTTTATAGTGCCCGTACAGATGGCTGCGAAAAAACAACGTTTTCGATGCATGTTTATTCACATTTTGTGTGCATTTTCGCTCCTATGGGGCCTTTAGTGCAGAATTCCGCACAAAAATAGAGCATGTGGCACATTTTCTCACCCAGGGAATGAGGGAACTCATTAAAATCAATAGATTCTATTGTATGCGGTTTCTGCGACCAAATTTCTGCACGCAAAAACGGGCGCGAAATCGCCCCCTCTGCAGGACAGCTAAGAGCAGCACCAGAAACAACAGATTTTTCTTCATCCAAGTGATGATTCCAGATCATTATATACCTATTCAAGGGCATAAGAAGAAACTAAAGAAGAATAGTCTAGCTCCTGTACAGCTCTGACATATGCCTCTCTTCATGCTATCGGAATTCCAGTATATTTGATGGGAAGAATAACACTGCAGACTATTCGAGAATACCAGAAAAGGGCATTGGAAGTGTGAACAGAGCCAAAGTGAAAGAATAGCTTAAGCTGCTCAAAAGACATGAAAATAAAGCATATAATAATACACTAATGCATTGTGTTAAAAATTCTAGCTCTATAGAAAAAAATCCTTCTGTTGAAGAAAAGAAAAATCAGTTTCTTAAAAAAATAATGCTCGGTTTTAGCCTTCTTTATATCTTAAATTAATTATGATAGTGGAGGAGTGTGAAAACGTTGTATAGCAAGTGGAGTCTTTCAAACTTTTAATTGCATTGGTCAAAGTGCGCTTACAAATGTGCTTCCCGGATGAAGTACAATGAGACCGTGTGAAATGGATATAATAAAAGTAAATTGGTAAGACTTGATCCTCATCAATGAAGAGATCTAAGCAATCTAAGCATCTTCCTACAAAGTGTGACACCCTACTGAGAACATATTGTTTTTACTATTAATAATCCTGCGCTTTGTTCATTACAGTACTTACCCCAGCATTTATGCGCTTAGTTGTGTTCCGATGTGAGGCTTACATATGCTGATCGGTTCTGCTGCACAGACTTTATTATGGCTTCAGCGATCTCTGATGGCAAAACAAGTTACATACGATCAGTATAAAGCAGCAATGCTGGGTCAAGCGAAGCAGGTTGGGGGCCAAGAGTTACCCTAATAGATTTTGGAATAGGCCAAAGGAGTACTTGACTTGGTTGGCTTACGCAGTTACTGATGCTCACTTGACAGTCCAGTTCATTTGGTGCTGGATTCGTCTTTCTTATGTCGAGTGCTTAGCAATGTGGTGAACGCACCCAAGGGTGCTAAGTAGGAGGAAGATTTTGGAGAAACACCCTGTCACTGGGACGTTGATGAGCCATTTGCGAGGCTTGGAGGTAATCACGACAATTCCACATGTGTTGCAAACTTATTGACTTAACAGATAACTTGTCGTCAATCAACAGAACCCTTATGGTCGGCAGGTAGCAGGTGGCCCTTGAGTGACAGCTGGAGAGAAAATAGTTGTCAATTTGTTTCTTTCATGTCTGTACAAATATTACGGACCCTATCCGATTATCTTCTGTGTAGCTCAGAGGCATTGTCCCTTCCACACACTTCAGGCCAGAGCTCCAACTAACACGTCTTCCTCATTGCCTCAGTAGGGCCAATCTGTGCCATCAGCTCTGGTCTCAGGTTCATCCATTTCTACCTTCCCTTAACCCCTTGAGTGGCAGGTTTCCTACCACCCTGTCGTGCCCACCAGGGCAGGTTTTTTAAAATGGTCTAATCATTGAATTTCAACTAGTTTTGCAGTTGCGTCTCAAGAGCCATAACTTTTTCATTTTTCCATTGACATGGCCATATAAGGGCTTGTTTTTTGCGGGACAAGTTGTGATTTTTTAAACAGGGGGGAGGAAAAATAGAAATGTGGAAAAAAGAAAAAAGGGGCCATGTCATTAAGGGGTTAAATAATGTATTAACTTCCTTCTCTGGGTCATTACGACGCACGGATACCACATGTGTGATTGTATTTTTGATTTTTTACAAAGTAAAGGGAGACAAGTGTTTTTTGGTTTTTTTTTATAATTTTTTAACTTTTTTTTTTTTTTAATTTTTAAAAAAAAATTATTTTTTTTTTGTCCCTTTAGGGGACTTCCACAGGGATCCATCAGGACCCTTGATCACATTCCAGGGGTCCGATGGTGACAGCCCTTTACATGCTGCAGTGACAGCCCTTTACATGCTGCAGTCACATAGACTGCAGCATGTAAAGGGTTAACACAGCAGAGATCGGAGGTTTTCTCTGATCTCTGCTGTAAGAGCTAGTACCTAGCTGTCCTCTGACAGCCAAGCACCAAGCTCTCCCTGCCACAGAGACCATCGGCTTGCTTCTGACAAGCCGATGGTCTCTATGGCAACCTGTAAACAAAGCAGGACATTGCCGACATGTCGGCAATATCTTCTGCTGGTTTTTCAAAGCCCTTGCTTTGTTCTCTGTGGGTCTGTGCAGGCAGAGCACACTGTCACAGCTTGTGGCATTGTGCTCTGCAGCTCCCATAGTGATACATAGCCCGGAAATCTTCCGGCTTATGTTGCTATGAGCAGTGGAGCTCGTCACGGAACTTTTCCGGGCGTGCCACTCAAGGGGTTAAAGAAACACAAGAATACATAATAACAAACAGTAATAGTAAAGCAAGGGATCTCCCATTACACAAGCACTGGTGAGTACTTGCTGGCCTTCTATTTGCTTGCTGAAAGTAAGACATAAGGAAATAAGAATGTCTGGTACCTTATTTTTGGATTATATTAGACAGTATGTCTGACAGTACATTGAGGCTGGCACTGTTTTTGTTAACTATTGGGCTTTGCAGCTGGCACTATATTTGGGGGCAAAGGCTAACTTTGAGCAATGTAACTGGTATTGTATTTGAGAACCATGACTGTCATTGTGGCTAACACTATATTTGGGGACAATGGCTGACATTTAATGCATGTGTAACACACAGACAGTGCTGCAGTATCTTAATCAGGTGTACCTATATCCCACACTAGAGAGCACCAGAGTTCCAAATCAGGGGGGCTGGGGAAGGAAATTTGGCCCAGTTAAGCAGGAGAAGTGCAGAGTAGTGGTGGTCAGTGCGCATGTTAGGAGAGACAGTGTGAACATCAGGGGCACATTGGCCCTTGAACTTACCGAGATAAATCCTCATGGACCAGTCGGGTCCCGGGGCTTGGTGCCGGGGCCAACTTTAAAAAAAATTAAACAGAGAAAGTAAGTGAAACAAAAAAAAACAGATATACTCACATATGTCACTCCTCCATCTCCTAGCCTCTGTATCCTATAGATGTGAGTCAGGAAGGGTATCATTTCTTCTTAGGGAGAGCACCTAGAAGGTGGGAGGAGACTTATAAGGATACCCTTACTGAACCACATCTATAGGCCTCTCACTAGTCAAGCCAGAAACCTGCTGCACACTGATGAGAGGCAATTAACCAAAAACAGCTGGCTGCACAAGTTGTCTTCTCCTTCTGGAGAAGATTCTGGCTTTGTCTTAGAATTCCCAGACATTGTTACCAGGCTTGTTAAAAAGTCTAACATTTATTTGCAGGAATGCTGCCTTCCAATAAGTGGCGCTGTAGAGGTATTGTTTCATTTTCCCATTTGCATATTTCCCAGAGGAGCATGGATGGCCTCACACCTTCAAGGTGCTCTCCCTAAGGAGAAACAATACCGTTCCTGACTCTAGAAGAAAATGAACAGCATAGATAAAAATTTCTGCTTCTTGTACTGCATGCCATAACTAAATGAGGACTTGGGGCTTATCTTTTATAAATAATGATTTTATAAATGCATCATCAGGAGGCAACTCAGTTTCCATGTGAACAACTAAATGAATGTCTCTAGTCACTTGAAAAACAAACATCAATTCAAATAAAAATCAGTTAGATAAACTGTTATTAGCATTTAATTATAAAGTGCCAATCTGTTCTGCAACACTGCACAAAGGGGAATGAATTACACTTGTATAAAGATGGGAAAGGACAGGTGTCAAGGGTCTGACTGGTCAGTGTACACATTGTGAAAACTGGAGGTATCGATTGATAGAGGAAACAAAAAATCTTCAAACATTAGAGAAAATAATGTTCTGTAGAAAGGGGCATACCAACCATGGAGGGGCACTGCAGCTACTCTACGGCCATGAGAACAGATGGCAAAGCTCAAACTAAACCTATTCGCCTTTTTCTCATGGGCTGCCGATTCTTGCACAAGCCTCTCCACAACTACAGCGAAGTTAGCAAACATGCATGAGTGAAATGGATAGAAGGTCATACCAGTTTATTTCTTACAAGGAATTGGAAAGAAGTCATTTTCTCCCAGAATGGAAAAGTGGAACGGCATGAACAAATAATAGAAGTTTCTTTTTTCCCTATGGGCGCTCATTTGTCCAATGTCTGCCAACGTCTATAAAGATATTAATCTACACTAAAACTACCTAAATAACATGTGGAAAAAAAACTTTTGTGTCATAGTGTGACTTAAAAAAAATCGTACAAGCTAATAGACTGTTACAGTGTACAAGTCAAATGTAGAAAACATACTGTGTTACGGAAACCCAATACTCTGGAACCCAAATAATCTGGTTTCATTGTGACAGATTTAAAGAGGTTTATTATTTAGAGAAAAGTATTAAAACAAGAGAAAATAGGAAGTAAAGAAAATGGTACGTGGTGTGAGACAGTGATTGCCAAAGTGCTGGAGGGCAGATATGTTTCGCCTAGGATGCTCTCTTATGTTGCTTTAGGGAGTACATGGGCAGATACGTGTCACCAAGCAGCCTGGGCTCGGTGGAGGAAGCCAGCACTTGTGTGTCAGTAACATGAAGTTACTGACACGTTGTAGTTAATGTAGTGGCTCCAAGCCGCATAGTCCAGGCCGGCTTTTCCTGGAGTGGTCAAAGTGAAGGGTGGAATGGCCACTCCCACATACTAGGTGAGACTGGTATCAGGCCTCATAAAAACCTGGGCCTGCAGGTCTTGAGGTAGTGTGGTGAGACCTCTGCAGGTCTGAGGAAACGACTGGCTGTGCGCAGCAAGCAGTGTTTTTGTAGTGAGTAGTCAGGACCTATCTGTGTATAGTGAGTGCTCAGACGAGCAGGTGTTAATTTATGTTGGCCTGGAGTTAAAGCCTGTTTTGCTTTATTTTGCTGAAATAAACCCAGGCAAAGCCTGGACTATGAACTTTACTCATTGTGTCACTGTCTCTGGCTGATGATGCCCAGGCTGCTACCTTATCCTGACGCTAATCCCTCACAGTGGCCACAGAGATTCTTGCCAAGAGGTAGCAAGAGAATCTATCCTCCACCATACGGTTGGAGGTTAAAAGGAGGGATTCTCGCTAGCTGCCAATAAGAACCACTTAACATATTGATTGGCCCATTACTGACCCATCATTGATGAGTTAATATGATTAACCCATTCTTAGTCACATTAGATTGTTTTGGCCAGAGTTGTCTCAAGCTAGACAAAAAAGCCTTGTGTTTCTCTCTAAAGAGAGACATTCTCAAGACTACTGTCTCAACATACTTTTTTTTATATTAGGTTATATGAAGAACATATAGTTAAAAGGATAAGGTATTCTAGGAAATGTCCAAGGCAAATGTCAACCCAATATATACAGGAATGTGTGGAGCTCACATAATATATTGGCATTTAACAAATAGAATAACTATATTGTTAATTGGTATTGATTATTTTCCTAATTGACTTCATGTCGTAAAACCAACAGATTGGCAGAGAACCAACAAAGTTGAAGTTACTAACAGGTTTTGTGTTGAATAAACCAGGAAGTGGATTCTAAGGGATTATTCGTTATTCAACCTCAATGCTTCCACAGAGGTTAGGACTTCCCAAAGTAAATTTCCAGGTTGCTAATCTGATAGTGACAAGAAAAAAGACTCCTGTGCCACCATTATTTTTTATCTTCACCTAGGTTCTTTGACTCCCCAGATCTTCCCCTTGCTTTAGCTCTCTTTGGATGTCCTTTGGGACAGGGTGTCACCCACATAGAGCACCTTCCTTATGTGCACATCTCGGGAGGCATTCTCCATTTCAGGAACTAGCTACAACCTGGCTCCATCTTCAGAGGCACTGTCCTAACCAACCAGGTTCCTGATCTGGAATAGTCATCATCTGCTGCAGACGGCATGTAGAGAGGCAGGAGTTTGGTAACGCAGTACCAGAGTGGGAGATGAAGCATCGTCATGTGCAAACCGGGATTAAGGCCCAACGCCCACGGACAGATTTATGCTGCGGAATTCATGCCCAGATGCCCGCCACGAATTCCGCAGAAATGTCTGTCCATAGCATGTAATGTTAAATGATTCTTCCCTGCACACGAGCGGAAATCACTTGCGATTTCCGCTTGTGGAGGAAGAATCGCAGCATGCTCTATTTGGTGCAGGAAATCACATGAATAGCTTCTACTACAGTCAATGGGGGCCGTCCAATCCACGGCAATTCTAAAATATCAATTTTGAAATCGGCACAGATTCGCTTCATCTCCGGCGCATCAAGCCCCACACTGCGTATGAGCACCGGCCGATATGCTCGCAGCGGATCCCGACAGTTGAGTATGGGTCTTCGACTGGGCAACGGGTCTGATTCCGCTGCGAGACTTCATAGTCGGAATCCCACCCGGCCGTAGGCATTTGACCTAAGACAGGTGAATTTCTTGCAAAATGGATAACCAGCCACAGGGTCAAGGCAGACAGCCTGCCACATGAGAAATCAGAAGTGAAGGTAAGTGAACAGACATAAAAGACAACTATCTTTACAGATTACTGGGACCTGTAGGACCCATTGCTCAGGCTTAAATGAGATTCACAAGGAGCCTATACTGTAAAAGACCAGAAATGCTCAGACATACCCTGACCACTATTTGAATTCGGCCCTTGATCAGGCTAGAGAAGCATGTACATGCAGCAATATGGAACAGGCAGGACACAGCAGAATGGGATGTCACTTGCAGGGAGCAGGTAAGAGTCAAAATATTTCAGAAACATAAAAGTAGCCATGTTTAACCACTTAAGTACACAGCCTACTTTGGCCATAAGGATGCAACGATTTGGGGGGATTTTTATCTCCACTTTTTAAAAGCCATAACTTTTTTACTATTCCATCACCACGGCTGTATAAGGGCTTGCTTTTGCGTGGCGAAATGTAGTTTTTATTTGGTACCATTTTTGTGTGCATATAATGTATTGTAAAACTGTTATAATTTTTTTTTGAGAGCAGAAGGAGAAAATACATCAATTCTGCCATTGTTTTTAAAAATTTTTTTACAGTGTTAATCATATAGCATAAATGACACATTTTTCTGCGGGTCAGTATGATTAAATTTAGTTGTGTTATATGTGTACTTGTTGGGGAACCAGAGGTCATCAAGTAACGAATCTCCGTGTATTTTGGTGGCAAAGGATTGTAGAAGGGGATCTCCTGTAGGGCTCACAAGATCAATCCAATAGCAGAGTTGGGTTGTTCGGTATAAGCTGTGTGCGCAAGGCATGTCTATTCCGCCCTCCCATCTTCTTTTGATTAGTAGGCTATGTGCTAGACGGGGTCTCCTCCGTCTCCAAACATAACCGGAGAACATAGATCGGAGCATGCTAAAGAATGACCCAGGGATGCAGATCGGTAGCATGCGTAATTTATAAAGTATAATTGGGAGGACATATGATTTTAGAATGTTCTTCCTGCCAAACCATGAAATATATGGTAGATCGAAGGAGCGTAATAATTTTTTTATAAGAGGTAATAGTGGTAGAAAGTTTGTAGAGTATAGGTCCTCTGTTTTTTTCGTAATCTTCACCCCTAGGTAATCTATCGACGTCTCCGACCATGTAAACCCGGATTGTGTTTTTAATATTGTGCTGCGAGCGTAGGGTACTGCAATATTTAGGATGTTCGATTTTGCATAGTTGATTTTAAAGCCCGAAATGGCTCCAAATCCGTCTAGGTATTCTATTAGTTTTGGGATTCCCCTCTCTGGGTCTGATACCGTAAACATTATATCGTCGGCAAAGGCCGCTAGTGAGAGCGTATGTTTGCCTACAGTAATTCCTTTAATTTCAGGATGCTGTCTCACTCCCTGTAACAGCGGCTCCAGAGCCAGCACAAAGAGGGTCGGGGAAAGTAGACACCCTTGTCGGGTTCCGTTCCGTATTTCAAAAGTTGGAGATAATGTGTTGTTGATCCTGAGTCTCGCAAATGGACTGTCATATAGCGAAAAAATTGCTTCGATGAAAGGTTTGGGGAAGTTAAAGTGAGATAGGACCTTTTTCATATAGTGCCAGTTGATGCGATCAAACGCTTTTTCTGCGTCCGTTCCTATTAGTACTGCCAGGACTCTATGAAGCTGTGCATACCTCGTGGCGTGTAGAAGTCTTATACAGTTGTTCCTCCCTTCTCTTCCCTTAACAAAGCCTGTCTGTTCTCTATTAATCAAGGATGGAACGAGGTTTTCTATTCTTTTGGCCAGGAGTTTTGCCCATAATTTAGTGTCCAGGTTTATTAGGGATATCGGTCTGTAATTCGTGCATAGTTCTGGGTCTTTGCCCTCTTTATGGATTAGGGTGATCAATGCTTCTTGGGAATATTTCGTTAGGCTCTCGCCTTGTAGGAGTGCATTGAAGTAATCTTTGAGTCTCGGGGCGAGTGTGGTTTTAAAAGCTTTATAATAGGCAGAAGAAAAGCTGTCCAGCCCTGGGCTTTTCCCAGGGGGGATCGCATCAATCAATTCTTCTATTTCTTGCTCTGTTACTGGGATTGTTAGAGTTTGTGTTGTTTCTTCCCCTAGTTTTGGAAGCGTCAATGTGTTTAAGAAGGAGTCTATTTTTTCGTTTATAATTTGTTCTCTTTCTATTCCCCTGTTTTCATTTATGTTGTATAGTTGGGTGTAGAAGTGTCGGAAAACTTCTGCTATTTCTTGGGATGTTGTGGCCTTCTTCCCCGTTTGATCTTTTATGGAATTTATGAAGTTTTTGGAGCGGGATTTTTTAAGAAGGGCTGTCGTAAACCTACTACCCTTGTTTCCTTGGAGAAAGACAGTTTGTTTTAGTGAGATGTATTTTTTGTTGAATCTTGATTCTAAGAGGCGCTTAAGTTCCCTCCTTTTAGTGGTTAAATCCTCTAGGACTGTATTTGTTATGGATAGTTTAGATGTTCGTTCTAGTTTAGCAATTTGCGTGAACAATCTGTCTATCTCTTGTTGTTGCTTTCTTTTTGTCCTTGAACCAAGGGCAATAAGGAGCCCTCGTGTGTAGGCCTTGTGTGCGTCCCATATCATTGGAAGCCCAAGATCTGTATCACAATTTAATTTGAAATATTCCTCTATTTTCTCTATCAGTTTTTCTTTTTCTTCTTGGGCGTCTAAAAGGGAATCATTTAAGCGCCATCTCCATTCTTTGGGGTCATTCTTACCCACTATAATATCCACATGGATCGGGGCATGGTCAGAGATCGTCATTATGTCCACCTCAGCTCCTTCCACTTTCTTTAGAAGGCCTGTTGAGATGCAGATATAATCCAGCCTCTGGTATGATGCATGTGGTGTAGAGAAGTGGGTGTAGTCCCTTGAGGACGGGTTTAATAGGCGCCAAACGTCCACTACATTCAAATCCTGGAAGGTTTTAGTGACGGCATTTATTTTCCTCTGTGGGATCTGAGATCTACCCCTCGAGGTGTCTAATAGAGGATTAAGGGTTATGTTCCAATCCCCCCCTAATATTATATGGCCTTCAGCAAATTCCTTAAGGATTTTGATTTGTTTAATAAGCCATTCGGTCTGGTTGGTATTTGGAGCATATAGATTGGCTATGGTTACTTTGGTGATATTAAGTATGCTCTTTATGAAGAGTGCTCTCCCCATTTCATCTGAATACTCTGCATTGCATGTAAAGTTTATGGAGCTATGTATGAGTATGGAGACTCCCCTGGAAGCGAACGAGGGATATGAGCTGTGGAAGTTCTGGGTAAATAGTTTTCCTGGGAGGGCCAGGCATTTGTTTCCTTTGTAATGTGTTTCCTGTAATAGAATGATTTTGGTGCCATACCTCTTCAGAAGTTGAAGAATGTTGTGTCTCTTCTGTGGTGAATTAAGGCCTCGAACGTTAAATGATGTAATTCGGATCGCCTCCGAGGGCATTACCAGGGAACCGAGATAGGCAACAACGGGCGTTGATTCAGCGCTGCTAGTGAATACAAAAAGAAAGCCGTCTAGAGATTATAGAATATTCGACTTATCTATTGGTAACTGTTAGCTTTGATATTACGACTTAGTTTTACTCTAAATTCCTTGGACCAGAACCTGGTGGCTTAGCGAAGGAAATAGTAGTGTAATTAGGGGGAGGGGGAGAGGTAGGTAGGGGAGTGCTGTTTGGATCGGTATGGGAAAGGGTGGGAGGTGGGGGGGTGAAACAGTAATAATAAACAGATATATGAATAGTAGATTTTGGCTGCGCCAAAATAATTATCCCTCTTAATGAGGGGAGTGACAGGCGATCTCGACTAAAATTTGTCGGGAACGCCTGCAAGGATAGAGCAGGAGTATAAATAGTAATTCAAAATTTTACTTAAGTTTTCAAGTCCTGATCGGGTTGAGACTGACAGGCATCTCTAACGTAGGGAATATTCCAAAACGTCCTCTGCGAACAGATGGGGATTGTTCCTGGGTTCCTTTTCGGGTGACGTTTCTATCACGGTGCTCGCTCTGAGAGGAGTGTAAATAGTCGCAGTAGGAGAGGAGGTAAAAAAAAAAAAAAGGGAAAGGAGAGCAGAAAACAGAGAACGCAAAGGCAAGGAAAGGCGACCAAGGGTCAACGGTGGCCCGTGGTTAAGGCAGAATGTAATTGGTAACTTTTCTTCAATTGGAAGGTCAATGAGTCCATTCCTGGTCTGGAGGTTCACTATTGTTCCAGTTGCTATTCAAGTGTCCTCAATCATGTCTTCTTCTCTAGGCTTCTTCTTTTGCTTGCTTTTGGGTGATTTTGCATAATTCACCACTTTCCAGCTTTCCGGTGTTGGTAGTTGAGGAAGATTTGGCATTTCGGGGAGAGGTTGCCAGTTGGGGATTTCTATTGGCTCTAGGTCGAGGTGTTGCCAGCAGTTTTGCAGGTCCTCAGGCGTACGTATGTTGAGCCTTTTTCCTTTGTGAGTAATGCCTAAGCCAAAGGGAAATAACCACGCATACTTGATATTTCTGGATTTTAGTTTGTCCAGTAATGGTCGCATGAGTCTCCGCTTGGCTAATGTTGTGGGGGCCAAATCTTGGAATAATTGTATAGGTGCTCCTGCGTATTGCAGGTCTCTGAGGTTTCTTGCAGCCTCCAAGATCGCCACTGCATCAGGGAAGGTAAGTAATTTACAAATAATGTCCCTTGGCGGGTCCCCGGTGGGGGGAGGGGGACGTAAGGCCCTGTGTGAGCGCTCGATGAGTATTGAAGCAGCTTTATCTGGTCCTAGAAGGGAGATAAAGATTTCTGTCAGTACCTTAGGGAGGGCTTCTGCAGCCCATGTCTCTGGGATACCTTTTATTCTGACGTTGCTGCGGCGGTTGCGATTTTCGATATCCTCTTGCATGAGGAGAGTCCTATTGAGTTGGAAGTGTTGCTCTTTGATAGCTAGCACCATTCCCTGAGCATGTGCCGCCATTGTTGCTGATGAGCCCTCCAGATCTTCCACCCTATTTCCCATATGTCTGACTTCTTCTTTAATCTCCGCTAACTCCGCCATTACTGGTCTCATAGTCTGGGTGAGAAGGTTCCTCATAAATCTTTTGGAGATATGCTCTCCCTCTTCTCCTTCAGACGAGGATTCCCCCTCCCGCTCTGTATCAGCAGATATTTTTGCAGATCCGTCTGCCCCCGCACTGGCCGCGGTGTCCCCTGATGCTCACCTCCTTTCTCCTTGTTGAATTTCCCCATTTTCCTGTAAGTTTGCTGCTGCTAGATGCCTGTATTCGTCTCTTATCGATGGAGCATGCTAATCAAGCGGCCATCGCTCTTCGCGGTCAGGCTCTGCTCTTGTTCAGTTAGATTTTTATCTTAGTTCTGCTTCGCCAGTTTTTGCTACAGTGTTCACTTTGGATCTCCACCTCAAGGAGTTCCAGAAAAATTAGAGCTGGGCTCTCTGTTTTCTTCCTCTGCAGGGAGTTTGGTGTGTGGATGAGTGGTATGAGAGAGGAGGGGGGGATGTCTCCCTATACAGCTGTATGTTCTTGTATTAGGTGTTGAGCTGATGTGGGGGTCTCCCCTTATGCTTAGGGGTCTTTTGGTTTCTTCAGCAGGGTTTTATGGCACTGTAGGCGTCGGCCCCCTCTCCTTTGGTGGCTCTCAGTGTTGTTGTTGGGGGGCGAGGGGGGGGGGGAGGGTAGTGTGTCCCCCTGTGGCTCTTCTGCAGCCTGTAGTCTGGGGTCCGCAGCCTGCTGTGTGTTGCCTGTGGTGGGGTCTGAGTGCCACTGGGCAGGTGTTGTCCCCCCTTCTGTGGATCAGGGGTCTCCCCGATGTTTGCTGGGGTTCAGTGGCCCTGCACTTGCGCCCCCCCCCCCCCTCTCGGGTATCTCTCACCTCTGCTCCTCTGCAGCCTCAGGAGGGTAAGCCTTGGTCTCCTCTGGTTCTGGGCCGGGTGCTGCTGTGGTCTGCTGTGTGTTCTGGTCGCTGGAAATCTCTCTCACTCTTCCTCCGGCTCCGCTCCCCCCCGCCCCCTGCAGCCGACCCGAGCCTGCTCGGATCACTAAGCAGTTACTCAAGAAGAGCGATGCTCGCTCGAGTAACTGCCTTACCGAGTAGGCTCGCTCATCTCCAATCGCTATAATATAGCATTGCAGGATTTCTGTACTGCAATGTCTTATCGCTTGTAATAACGTTCATAGACAATGGCAAGCTGAGACGCCAGTATCTGGTGCCCTGTTGCCATGGCAACCTGTCGTCCCTCTGTGATTACATCGCAGGGGTCCGATGATGTCACAGAGGGAGCACCCTCCCTCTGTGAACCCTTTACACGCTGTGATCTACATAGATAGCGGCATGTAGGGGGTTAACAGCGGGGTTTGCTATTCTAAAGCTTTCATCACCAACATAGAAGTGGGTTCTTTACTGTAAGAGCAGTGGGACTGTGGAACTCTTTGCCTGAGGATGTTGTGGTGGCAAAATCAATGGAGGAGTTTAAGAGGGGACTAGACCGCTTTTTGGAGCGCTACGACATTACAGGATATAGACATTAAATAACCAGCAGGGTTGTTAATCCAGATCTTGGAGTTGAGTGGGAATTTTCAAATGTTGATCCAAGGATTACTCTGACTGCCATTATGGAGCCGGGAAGGAATCTTATCCACCCAATGGCGTAAATCGGAGTTAGGCTCATTGTTTTGTTTTTTTTGCCCCCCCCCCCCCCCCCCCGTTTGCATCAACAAGGTGGGGGAGGAATCAGGCTGATTGGATAGGCATATGTCTTTTTTCAGTCTATATTATGTACCCCCGCTATCGGTAACAGCCTTCCCCCACTACCGGATGGCGTGGGCTCATTTCTGAATCCGCACCATCTACAGGACATAAGCTTACATCCTGTTGTGTTAAGTACCCTGCAGCCAGGACATAAACTTACGCTGTGTGGCATTAAGGGGTTAAGGTGCTAGAGTTACATTTTTGGTTTGTTTGGTCTTCTATGGTGCATCAGCTTTATATTGTTGTTCTCAATGAAGCATGTTTAGATGTCAAGAATGCCCACTGGTGACAGCAAGCAAATGACACTGGACAACAGAAAGGAAACTTGTGTTACTGTGTATTCATTCTAGTCTCTCCCTAGCTAATTACTCAGGACATATTCTATTTAGATCTCTAACCTTCTTTACAAGCACCCCAAAGCTAACAAACAAAGAAGGAGGAACATTGGGGTGGGGACTAATATTACCCACCAGATAAGAAATGGTTACTGAAGACGGCAAATCAGTTCCGGGCAGTCCTATCCCAGGATGAAGGAGTAGTGTAATAGCAGGAACCTGACCAAAGAGAGGAAACTTATGTTGATTGATAATATGGACTATGGGCTTCTCTTCCATCTACAGATAAAAAAATTTTTAATCAAGCTAGTATGAAGTAATGTAAATCAGATTGGTAGTATGGATGAAATGCATCTCGTTTTCAACATACACAAATATGCATTTAAACTGATTGATACTGATGTGAAACAAATAGAGCGAGACTTGAAAGAAACATTTTAGCAAAAAGTCAAATAACTGTCTACTATGGGATAAAACAAATGCACACATTTACTTTTAGCAGGTAGAACTGTCTGGAAAAGAACTTTACCTGCCAAAACTTTAAGTTCAAAGGTATGAGCATATGCAAAGAGAATGGAAAACAGATAAATCCCCAAACATGACAAAAGTTGTGAAATGAGTCACAAAGTCAGGACAAACTTCCTGAGAGATTTAAAGATTGTTGTTACAATCCTGACACAAAAATGTGGAGAAATAGTCAACAGCTTCAGGACTAAAATGCAACTCAATCAATAATGAGCCCAAATGACGCAGTAAATCAAATCAACATAGTTAAAACCTACAACTGGAGAACTATGGCCTTATAAATAAAACCATGACACAGAGCACTGATTCCCGCAGGGTTGTCCCACGGACTGCCAGGCTTAGAATCACTCAGTTGACATTAAATGGGTTTTCCAGGCAGCGCCCATCTAGATATGCTGTGGTTGGCAACAGTACTCCGATCCCGGCAGAGTGGCTAGCGCAGCTCTCATTGATATCAATAGGAGCTGCACCTGTAATTACGAGAAGGGCGGCGCTCATAATTGTAGACCCAGCTCTCATTAATTTCAGTGGGAGAGTCACCTGCAATTATGAGCGTCGACCACTAGAGTTGCAGCTCCCATTGATTTCAATGAGAGCTGCGCCTGCAATTACAAGCATCGTCTACTACTCGCTCTGAACAAGGCATATCCCAGTGGGTACTGCCTTGAAAGTCCCTTTAGCCTGGGTCCACACTGATATTCAATAGCATTTACAGTAGCAGCAAAGTGGATGAGATTTTGAAAATCCTGTCTACAAACTGGAAAACATTTGTACAAATTGTGGAATTCACCCTTTTGCTGTGAGGGGATGAATTCCACACAAAAATATACAATAAAACCCACGTCATTTGGTGCGGGTTTTGAGGCAGACTTTCCGCTGCTGATCTGCTGTGAACATTCGACAGCAGCATGTGGACCCAGCCTTAGGGTATTTTTACATGTAGCGGAAATGCTTCTGATTTTCCCTAAGAGAAAAGTCCCGCAAAAGACACGGAGTCAAAATATGCACCACTGGTGTGGATTTTGACTCGAAAACAGCTGTACTTCCACAGCTGATTACGTATTTGGGTATAGAACCACTGTGTCATTCCTCCAAGTAGGCAGAATCCACCTGGCAGGACTTACAGCCGATTCAGGGACCAGATGCTCACTTCTCAACACGTAGCTTGGTACAAGGCAGATACTAGGACTGAGCTATCCCTGGACTGGTGTGGAATAAGGAAGTCCCTGCCTAACAGAGGGAGGAGTGATCATCCTGACAAGGACGGCCCCAAGCTGGAACCTGGGCACTGAATAACCCTGTCTAGACCCTACAACTGGAACAAGTCGTTCCAAGCAGGAACAGGAACCAAGGATGTGAGTAGGTAACAGAGGCTCTGGATGAAGCACAAGTAGCTCACAGCTACAGCAGACTGAAAACCAGCTGCCACAGAGATTACTGCAGTAGAAGCAGCCATGAGCTATCATAGAACAGCAACTGTGAAGCACTGGAGGCCAGATCTGAGGAAGCTATATAGCAGAGTAATTGGCAAACAGCCCACAGCTGGGTGAAGGAGTCAGGAACTCTTAACTCCGGAGATGCTGGAGCAAAATAAACACAAACTCAGATAACAGGGCAGAGTAGCAGACCTGTCTGCTATACCTAACAATACCATTTTCCCTCTCACCTCCAAAGTCTTTGCACTCTCTGGGCCTCCATCACCAGGCACTCAGTAGTCTCTATTGAGTGCAGTGCCACTGGTCAGGTAATGCGGAAGTGGCCAGAGGTGCTGCGCTCATTAGATGCCGTTGTGTGCCCAGAATATCGGAGGTAAAATCATATGTTGTGATAAGCCATGCCCTTACTACACTCCCATTATTGGTAGAGGTTCCCTGCAGTAAAAACATTTTCACATGGGGTGCCCCAAGGCTGAAAAGGTTGGGAAACTTATTGAATCTTATTGAATACACAACTACAAGTGGGAAAGTAACAAACAATGGTCGAATTCTTAAAGGGGGTGTCCCACTTCATGGCTGAGATGAGAAACCCATATCTGGTTTCCCAACCACCTTGCTGGGTGTTACGGAAACAGCCAAACACAGCAGCCTTATGCTATTTCCATTCCGTTAATCCCATCGAAGTGAATGGGCATTACAGAAACAGCACTGTGCTACACTGTTTCAGCAACTCGCATTTACTTCAATGGGAGTTACAGAAACAACGTAAAGCTGCCGTTTCCGGAGAGGTTACAGGAAACAGCAGGAAGTGCTGAGATGGGAATAACCCTTTAAGTAACAGTGTGGAGCTCAAGAATGAGATATTAGTGTGGATTCACACCTACTATGACTTTCAATCATAATTCCATCTTCCTGTTGCATTTTTAGAGCAGTGAAAAAGAATGAAAATGGAAATAAACGTTTTCCCTTTTCCCATTGATTTCAGTGAGTTTTCAAAAAAAAATGGAAAGCTTTCAGTTTGCTTCTGTTTCATTAAAGTTGCTTTAACAAAGACTTAAATGACAAAATCAGCTCCTCTACCTCTTCTATGATGCCTATACTTAATTAAGCGGTAGCCAGTGTCATAGTTGTGGACAGTCCAACATGTGGCTCACATTTATGTCTTACATTACAATATACTCTGCACTCCCCTGCTTTGTAGATCAAACAGAGAATCCTTTTTTATCCATAAGCGATCAGCAATCTCAGTTTGAGGTCTACTTTGATCTCATGCGGAGTGATGCTCCCATACAGCAGCCGCCCGGAGAAGACTCATTTGTCTGGGATGTATTGATTATACTTATAGGAGGTTGCCATTTCTGCCACTGACTAAACGTGAGTAGATTTGATCATCACGTCTTCTTGCTCTCAGCCATTGCTCTATGTTTCATGCCTCCAGGGCTACTTCTTTTTTATGTCACATTGATTTTACAATGAATACACCGCCTACTATAGCTCCTCCAGGATAGCCGTTCTCTTTAATATACATGGCATGCACCCGATAACATATTGTCTTCTTACCCGAGCATATCGATAGCCCCAGCCAGCACTTCATCCGTCTCATGAATCTAAAAAATGGCAGCTTTGCTATATTTTATTGTAGGGCGCCGAAGCAGGATAACAGGTAATGCAGAATGTAGCATCATGTTGGTAAATCCAATGCAGCCTCTCTAATACATCATTATGAAGGACAGAAGCCACAGAATAGTTCATATACTATTGGAGTCCTGGATCTAACTCTAAACATCCTCAAGGTAAAGTATATGCCTGTTATCCATATACCTGCAAGGGTTTACTTAAGTTACTCTGTTTTTCCACACTTTAAAAACATACAGATGTCTAAAATAGGTCCTATAAGTGTATGCATGAGATTAGGAAATTGAATTAGGAGGCCAAATCGGGATTAAGGAGTTATCCGTTAATGGACAACCATCACTTCAATATGGCTGTCTGCATTAAACTGATAAATTGAAATATACTTACCCCTCCATGGATGCCAAGATCCAGCACTACAGTCTCGCTGTGGTCCCGGTGATTGTTGTGACAGCTGATTTCACAGGTGACCGCTACAGCCAATGACAGGCTGCAGAGTCACGGCTCATCCTCCTCGCGTCAGTGCTCATATCCAATGACAGGCTGCAGTGTCATGGCTCATCCTTCTGTTGTCAGTGCTCACATCCTGAGTGTCATAATCCCAGGAGTTCAGGAACATTATACTACCGCCTCTGATTGCATCATCTGTCACAACAACCACCGGGACCACAGCAGGGCAGCCGCAGAGGAGTAAGTATATTTTTACCTTAAAGGGGTTGTCCCGCGCCGAAACGGGTTTTTTTTTTTTCAACCCCTCCCCCGTTCGGCGCGAGACAACCCCGATGCAGGGGTTAAAAAAGATCACCGGACAGCGCTTACCTGAATCCCCGCGCTCCGGTGACTTCTTACTTACCCGGTGAAGATGGCCGCCGGCATCTTCTCCCTCCGTGGACCGCAGGGCTTCTGTGCGGTCCATTGCCGATTCCAGCCTCCTGATTGGCTGGAATCGGCACGTGATGGGGCGGAGCTACACGGAGCTACACGGAGCCCCATTGAGAAGATAAGAAGACCCGGACTGCGCAAGCGCGTCTAATTTTGCCATTAGACGGCGAAAATTAGACGGCAACCATGGAGACGAGGACGCCAGCAACGGAGCAGGTAAGTGAAAAACTTTTTATAACTTCTGTATGGCTCATAATTAATGCACAATGTACATTACAAAGTGCATTAATATGGCCATACAGAAGTGTATAGACCCACTTGCTGCCGCGGGACAACCCCTTTAATTATATTAATGCCGGCAGCCCTATTGAAGCAGAGTTGTTCAGTAATTGGACAACCCATTTAATGTGAGTGGATATGTTCTAAATTGGGATTATACAATGTGAAATAATTATCTCTGTGTATCATCCAGAAGACCAACCTCATCAACAGCTATAAAATACATAGTGCAGTCATGACAGGATTAAAGATGACCGATAGATTGGCTAGCATGCAATGAATGGTTTAACTAGCACAGGACAGTTATATACATAGGTACATGTGTGTACAAGGGTTTAAAGGGATTGTCTGAGACTTAAAAGTTGCACAATGGGGGTCCAGAACTGGGCTGCGACACTCAAATAAGCACTGTGGCCTGTACATTTTGAATCGCCTATGTCTAGTAGTGTAAGTTAATCCCCTTCATTTGATTGGGGCTGAGTTGTGACTGGTAAATATGATATCCTGAAGAAGAGGCGATAGAACCGCTGCTGTTTTGCGCAGTTCATTGGCCAGAATGTCAAGAGTCAGACCCCAACTATTTGATATTGATAACCTCTATCCTAAGGATAGTTCATCAATACCCAGTCTTGGATAACCACTTTATGCCATGGCTCCTCCAAACAGCTGATCAGTGTGGGTGCTGGTAGTTGGCCCCCTACCGATTAAATATTGATGGTCTACCCTAAGGCTAGGTCATCAATAGCTAAGTCCTGGATAACCCCTGTAAAGTTTAACTCCACTTAGACCCTAATAGTTGTGATTAGTACAGGTCCTCTCGTAAGGTAACTTACTTTATTATTATTTTATTATTTCACGGTTCTTCTCTTTTATATGTAGCTCCTGTCCTCCCAGCTTATACAATGAGCAGACACCATCTTGACACTCACAATCTGTATCATCATGGAGAATCTTTAGTATAGAATAGCGTATTGGTGGCCACAGACACTATGGGAGGAATTTACTAAGACCGGCGTTTCACACGCCAAGCCTAATGCAAACTGCACTGGATCTTTGCATGTCTCGGCATCATTAAAGAAGGTCTGTGGCAGCTATGAGCTGGTGTACATTTGCGCTATAACTTACACTAGTTTCTGGCATAAATTAAATTATAGTAAATTTGTCTTGCCGCAGGAGGCCCTTCTCCCTCCTATTAAGCTCTGCTCACTTTTTGGCTTAAAAAATGCCAAAGAACACTTTTTTTTTACACCGGAAAACTGGTGCAAATGTCTTGATAAATTCTCCTTTTTGTCTATTATGGTGTTCATTGAAGCAGGAAGTCATTGACAGCTGGGAAGAAGGAGGAATTGGAATAGAGAATCGAGGACCTGAGTGCAAAACACTTGCAATGTATTTTCTTGTAATAATAATAGCTTTGTAAGTAGAGATAGCTCTTAACCCTTTGGCGCATCATCAAGTAGCTGTATGTCATGGATTGTCTTGCCTTGAGATTACATGACATATAGTCATTGTACATCAGTAAGATCACACAAGCAAAACAGTTTGTGTCTGTGCGGTCTGTGCAGCTGTGATTGACTTCTGCTGTAATTTCTTTGACTTGGCCATTTAAAGTGACCCTCCATTCCAGGATAAATAAAGATGGCCGAACCAGCTTCTCCAACTACCTAATGCACACTGTGTATTAGTTTGCATCATTGGTCCAAGGCACTACACCTGCGTTGATTAATCAGTGATGTCCACGTGATCCTCACTGACCAGAAGGAGCAGCATGTAGTGTCTTAGATTACCAATGCATGCTATGCACCAGGTAGTCATAGAATGGTAGAGTTGAAAGGCACCTCCAGGGTCATCTGGTCCAACCCCCTGCTCAGTGCAGGATTTACTAAATCATCCCAGACAGATATTTGTCCAGCCCTTGTTTAGTCAGGGAAGTGATGTGGCCATCTTTGTTTCTCCAGGCCTGGAGGGTCGCTTTAGCTTCTTAGATTCTGCTATGAATATTGGTTTTAGCACCCAGGTTGTATAAACAATGGGTGAGGACTTGCTTTATTGCACTCATGTGATCCCCCGGCATTGCAATCACCAATGTTGACGGCTTAAAGTTGACAGCCAGAAACATCAGTGGTACCTGTTACATGCACAGGCAGTGATGTATTGGAATTAGAGATGAGCGAGCGTACTCGGATAAGCACTACTCGCTCGAGTAATTGGCTTTATCCGAGTACCGCTGTGCTCGGGGCTAAAGATTCGGGTACCGGCACGGAGCGGGGAGCTGCAGGGGAGAGCGGGGAGGAACGGAGGTAAGATCTTTCTCTCCCTCTCTCCCGCCCGCTCTCCCCTGCTCCCCGCTGCGACTCACCTGTCAGCCGCAGCGGCACCCGAATCTTTAGCCCCGAGCACAGCGATACTCGGATAAAGCGCATTACTCGAGCGAGTAGTGCTTATCCGAGTATGCTCGCTCATCTCTAATTGGAATGTACAAACTTTCCAATATTTTATAAATCAAATGAAAATCTAAAGTCAAAGTAGAATGAAAAAAAAAAGTAAATAGAAAATTAATAAACATAAATAGAAATTCATCCATGCAAAAAATACTAACTTTTTTAAATAAACATTTTCTACTAAAAATATATAGCAATATATACAAAACCTCTAAAAAAAAAACAACCACACCGCAGCACGGACGCAGGAGTGGTAGCAAGTTCAAACAGGACATGCTGGCTGGAACACCAAAGGGACAGTGAACTGCATACTGGGAACAGGACTCACGAACAGATATAACATAAGGACTGACAAACAACCAAAACACTCACATTGCATAACTGCCCACATAACAGATAGAATTGCTATAAAAATACAAAGTATTAGTTCATGTATTGGCCAAGTCACTTAAGCCCGCAAACCACTTCAAGGCTCCTCATTGTCTTGCAGGTCCCTACTTTAACGAGACAACATTCACCAGAACCCTGCCTGCAAGCAAGGCGATCGCTCCGATAAGGGCAGCCCCGCACTGGAACCTACGGGCCACACTAGCCTAGAGATGACAAACGATCCAACAGGACAGAAACAGTTCACACCAACATACTAGGGCTAGCATGCAAGATAGAACACACATAAAACAGGACTATTCACAATTAATGTCTGGCCATCTGCACAAACACTGGACAAAGCACTGTTCACACACATAATACATACACAGGAAAACCAAACCTTACAGTGAGGGGATACTAGCTTCCTCTTGCAGAGGGACTGATATATAAGTGCAGCAGACCAGTGGGTATTGGTTGGTGGGAGGCACTCCACACCCACCAGCTCAATTAACCCTTACCTGTGTAGCTGTGCTCATGGAAACCTGTAGAGCCACAGGTCCCAGAAGTACACACCTAACAACTTCTTTGAGAAGAACATCCCGTTATACAGACTGGAATTCTTGACAGATTTTCAGGTCTGCCATATATTATGCATACTGGCCATCTTCTAAGAAAAGATCACCTACCAGAACACCGACGTTCAATGCAATTTAGGATGGTATGACACGAGTGTAAGCGCATTTGCGCTACGTTTTTGCTCAATGGGCATTGTATATTTGCACGTGCATGTGTATGTTTTACTGTACTTTTTGCGTGTGCAAATCATACGCATTTGCATGCGCAAAAAACATCTAACCGTGCTCCCATTCATTGAAATGGGCAGTTAAGTTAATTAGTTCAACATGAGCTATTTCCGTGCACGAATGCATAGGAACATAAAGCATGCTGCACATTTTTTTGCACTAGGAAAATGTACGCACAAAATACGCCTTTTTGAACAAACACATAGAAATCAATGGGTTCTATTTACGGCGTATTTCCCGCGCAAATTTGGAGCATGCAAAACACTATGCAAATACGTTTATGTCATCTTAGAGAGGTTTCAGTGTATTTGGTATCCTTGTACATTTGACAACCCACATTATGATGTATGGTGAGCGGCATAACAATAAAATGCAAAAATAAATAAATAAACCCAAATGCGGTATTGCATATTTTTATTCGTTCTGCCATTATAAAAAGTTATTATGAATTAAATGTTAATGTTCAGGTTCCCCAAAATGATCGAAAATGTGGGGAGACAAGAACAAACAGAACAAGTCCACTTTTGCAGCAAATATAACTGGTTCCTTAAAGGGGTTCTGACACAAATAATGTTTTTATGCTTTAGCAGCCATTGTTCCCTGGTCTGCCTAATGGACCCAGGGAACCCATGGTTTAATGGCTGCTAAAGCATAAAAAGATAATACTTACCTGTTCTTCTGTTGTTGTTGACATCGGGGGGGTCATCTCCCGGCAGGCGCTGTTCCTCCTCTTCTGTCTGCACGAGCCGCGCAGCTCCGGGATCGCGCGCATGCGCAGTGGAGAGGTGCCCTCTGACAGGAGTCAGGACGGGCTGCGTCTCCACTGCGCATGCGTAGCACTCCGGAGTTCAGCAGGACGGACGGGCCGCCCACAGCAAGCACTGCTTGTGACGTGCTTGCTGTGAGCGGCCCGTCCGTTCACCTCGGAAGTGCCTGACGGACGGACCAGAGCCGGAAGCGCTCTTTTTGACCGCTCCTGCTCTGCTTTAAAGGTACAGAAGAAGATGCCGGCTGGAGGGAACATGCCTGGCGATCGGGCCAGGCCAGGCAAGGTGAGTACAATTTTTTTTTTTGATGTCAGAACCCCTTTAACCCCCTGAAGTCCAGCCCCTTTTTGGATTTCTCATTGTAATTTTTTTTTATTCCTGTATTTCTAGAGCTTTACATTTTTATTTCAACGCAGGGCTTGTTTTTGCGGGCCGAGTTTAATTTTTCAATAGTATTATTTAATGTACCGTATGTTGTATTGAAGAACTTTAAAAAATTCAAATTGGGGTGAATTGAATAAAAAAACTATAAGTGGTGGGAGTGTCTTCAATTCTGCTATTGCATACTTATTTTTCTTAGGCCACATGCATACGAGAGGGTCGGATTCCGCATGCGGGATCCCGCAGCGGAATCCGACCGGGTGCCCGAGCCGGTGACCCCTGCGTACCTGTCTGGATTCTTTTCTTCTGTGCAGGGATGTGCCTGTCAGCGCGCCACCACAGATGTGCAGTACAGATTTGATCGTGCCATCGCTAGGCAATGATTATTGCGGAACGGCCATGGGACGGACAGCTTCCATTGACTTCAATGGAAGTTGTCGATGCATAGCCCGCACTAAAATAGAGCATGCTGTGATTTTTTTCTCCCCCACAAGCAGAAAATCGCAATTGGTTTTTGCTCACGGGCAGGAAAAAGCATTTTTCCATAGCATGCTATGGAAGGTATTTGCTGCAGAATCCGGAGGCAAACGTCCCCTCCGGATTCCGCAATACAAATCCGTCCGCATGCATTCGGCCTTACAGTGCTTACGGTGTGGAATAAATGTGATATTTTGAAATTTCAAGAGCTTTACAAATAGAATAATTCTAGAGATGAGCGAGCACCAAAATGCTCGGGTGCTCGTTACTCGGGACGAAATTTTCGCGATGCTCGAGGGTTCGTTTCGAGTAACGAACCCCATTGAAGTCAATGGGCGACCCGAGCATTTTTGTATATCGCCGATGCTCGCTAAGGTTTTCGTTTGTGAAAATCTGGGCAATTCAAGAAAGTGATGGGAATGACACAGCAACGGATAGGGCAGGCGAGGGGCTACATGTTGGGCTGCATCTCAAATTCCCAGGTCCCACTATTAAGCCACAATAGCAGCAAGAGTGGGCCCCCCCCCCCTCCCAACAATTTTTACTTCTGAAAAGCCCTCATTAGCAATGCATACCTTAGCTAAGCACCACACTACCTCCAACAAAGCACAATCACTGCCTGCATGACACTCCATGCTGACCAACCCCCCCCCCCCCCGCACGACCCAGTGTCCACAGCGCACACCAAACTGTCCCTGCCCAGCCTTCAGCTGCCCTCATGTCACGCCACCCTCATGTCTATTTATAAGTGTGTCTGCCATGAGGAGGACCGCAGGCACACACTGCAGAGGGTTGGCACGGCTAGGCAGCGACCCTCTTTAAAAGGGGCGGGGCGATAGTCCACAATGCTGTACAGAAGCAATGAGAAATCCAATCCTGTGCCACCTCCATCTGGAGCTGCACACGTGGGCATAGCAATGGGGAACCTATGTGCCACACACTATTCATTCTGTCAAGGTGTCTGCATGCCCCAGTCAGAGGGCGTTTTTTTATAAATAGTCACAGGCAGGTACAACTCCGCAATGGGAATTCCGTGTGCACCCACAGCATGGGTGGCTCCCTGGAACCCACCGGCGGTACATAAATATATCCCATTGCAGTGCCCATCACAGCTGAGGTAATGTCGTGCTTAAAGGGGTTGTCCCGCGAAAGCAAGTGGGGGTATACACTTCTGTATGGCCATATTAATGCACTTTGTAATATACATCGTGCATTAAATATGAGCCAAACAGAAGTTATTCACTTACCTGTTCCGTTGCTAGCGTCCCCGTCTCCATGGTGCCGTCTAATTTCAGCGTCTAATCTCCCGATTAGACGCGCTTGCGCAGTCCGGTCTTCTCCCTTCTGAATGGGGCCGCTCGTGCTGGAGAGCTGCTCCTCGTAGCTCCGCCCCGTCATGTGTGCCGATTCCAGCCAATCAGGAGGCTGGAATCGGCAATGGAACGCACAGAGCCCACGGTGCACCATGGGAGAAGACCTGTGGTCCACCGTGGGTGAAGATCCCGGCGGCCATCTTCGCAAGGTAAGTAAGAAGTCACCGGAGCGCGGGGATTCGGTTAAGTACTATCCGTTTGTTTTTTTTTAAACCCCTGCATCGGGTTTGCCTCGCGCCGAACGGGGGGGCTATTAAAAAAAAAAAAACCCGTTTCGGCGCGGGACAACCCCTTTAATGCAGGTGGGCTTCGGCCCACACTGCATGCCCCAGTCAGACTGGGGTTCTTTAGAAGTGGACACATGCAGTTACAACTCCGTGTGGACCGACAGCATGGGTGGGTGCCAGGAAGCCACCGGCGGTACATAAATATATCCCATTGCAGTGCCCAACCCAGCTGATGTAACGTCAGCTGTAATGCAGGTGGGCTAAAAATTAATTTGATTACACTGTAGCCGAGGGCCCCCAAAAATTGGTGTACCAACAGTACTAATGTACCTCAGAAAAATTGCCCATGCCCAACCAAGAGGGCAGGTGAAACCCATTAATCGCTTTCGCTAATGTGGCTTAATTGGTAACTAGGCCTGGAGGCAGCCCAGTTAAAATAAAAATTGGTTTAGGCTCAAGTTTCAACGCTTTAATGAGCATTGAAACGTATAAAAATTGTTTACAAAAATTATATGACTGAGCCCTGTGGGCCTAAGAAAAATTGCCCGTTCGGCGTGATTACGTCAGGTTTCAGGAGGAGGAGCAAGAGGAGGAGGATGAATATTATACACAGATTGATGAAGCTAAAAGGTCCACGTTTTTGATGGTGATAGAGAACAATGCTTGCATCCGCGGGTGCAGCCTACGTATTGTTTAGGTATCGCTGCTGTCCGCTGGTGGAGAAGAGAAGTCTGGGGAAATCCAGGCTTTGTTCATCTTGATGAGTGTAAGCCTGTCGGCACTGTCGGTTGACAGGCGGGTACGCTTATCTGTGATGATTCCCCCAGCTGCACTAAACACCCTCTCTGACAAGACGCTAGCCACAGGACAAGCAAGCAACTCCAGGGCATACAGCGCGAGTTCAGGCCACGTGTCCAGCTTCGACACCCAGTAGTTGTAGGGGGCAGAGGCGTCACGGAGGACGGTCGTGCGATCGGCTACGTACTCCCTCACCATCCTTTTACAGTGCTCCCGCCGACTCAGCCTTGACTGGGGAGCGGTGACACAGTCTTGCTGGGAAGCCATAAAGCTGTCAAGGGCCTTAGAGAGTGTTCCCCTGCCTGTGCTGTACATGCTGCCTGATCTCCGCGCCTCCCCTGCTACCTGGCCCTCGGAACTGCGCCTTCGGCCACTAGCGCTGTCGGATGGGAATTTTACCATCAGTTTGTCCGCCAGGGTCCTGTGGTATAGCATCACTCTCGAACCCCTTTCCTCTTCGGGTATGAGAGTGGAAAGGTTCTCCTTATACCGTGGGTCGAGCAGTGTGTACACCCAGTAATCCGTAGTGGCCAGAATGCGTGTAACGCGAGGGTCACGAGAAAGGCATCCTAACATGAAGTCAGCCATGTGTGCCAGGGTACCTGTACGCAACACATGGCTATCCTCACTAGGAAAATCACTTTCAGGATCCTCCTCCTCCTCCTCAGGCCATACACGCTGAAAGGATGACAGGCAAGCAGCATGTGTACCCTCAGCAGTGGGCCAAGCTGTCTCTTCCCCCTCCTCCTCATCCTCCTCATGCTCCTCCTCCTCCTCAACGCGCTGAGATATAGACAGGAGGGTGCTCTGACTATCCAGCGACATACTGTCTTCCCCCGGCTCTGTTTCCGAGCGCAAAGCGTCTGCCTTTATGCTTTGCAGGGAACTTCTCAAGAGGCATAGCAGAGGAATGGTGACGCTAATGATTGCAGCATCGCCGCTCACCATCTGGGTAGACTCCTCAAAGTTTCCAAGGACCTGGCAGATGTCTGCCAACCAGGCCCACTCTTCTGTAAAGAAATGAGGAGGCTGACTCCCACTGCGCCGCCCATGTTGGAGTTGGTATTCCACAATAGCTCTACGCTGCTCATAGAGCCTGGCCAACATGTGGAGCGTAGAGTTCCACCGTGTGGGCACGTTGCACAGCAGTCGGTGCACTGGCAGATGAAACCGATGTTGCAGGATGCGCAGGATGGCAGCGTCCGTGTGGGACTTGCGGAAATGTGCGCAGAGCCGGCGCACCTTTCCGAGCAGGTCTGACAAGCGTGGGTAGCTTTTCAGAAAGCGCTGAACCACCAAATTAAAGACGTGGGCCAGGCATGGCACGTGCGTGAGGCTGCCGAGCTGCAGAGCCGCCAACAGGTTACGGCCGTTGTCACACACGACCATGCCCGGTTGGAGGCTCAGCGGCGCAAGCCAGCGGTCGGTCTGCTCTGTCAGACCCTGCAGCAGTTCGTGGGCCGTGTGCCTCTTATCTCCTAAGCTGAGTAGTTTCAGCACGGCCTGCTGACGCTTGCCCACCGCTGTGCTGCCACGCCGCGTGACACCGACTGCTGGCGACGTGCTGCTGCTGACACATCTTGATTGCGAGACAGAGGTTGCGTTGGAGGAGGAGGAGGAGGGTGGTTTAGTGGAGGAAGCATACACCGCCGCAGATACCACCACCGAGCTGGGGCCCGCAATTCTGGGGGTGGGTAGGACGTGAGCGATCCCAGGCTCTGACTCTGTCCCAGCCTCCACTAAATTCACCCAATGTGCCGTCAGGGAGATATAGTAGCCCTGCCCGCCTGTGCTTGTCCACATGTCCGTTGTTAAGTGGACCTTGGCAGTAACCGCGTTGGTGAGGGCGCGTGCAATATTTCGGGAGACGTGGTCGTGCAGGGCTGGGACAGCACATCGGGAAAAGTAGTGGCGACTGGGAACTGAGTAGCGCGGGGCCGCCACCGCCATCATACTTTTGAAAGACTCCATTTCCACAACCCTATACGGCAGCATCTCCAGGCTGATAAATTTGGCTATGTGCACGTTTAACGCTTGAGCGTGCGGGTGCGTGGCGGCGTACTTGCGCTAGCGACGGCTGGACGGTGCGCTGACAGACATTGGTGGATGGGGCCGAGGACAGCGGAGGTGAGGGTGTGGGTGCAGGCCAGGAGACGGTAGTGCCTGTGCCCTGAGAGGAGGGTTGGATCTCAGTGGCAGGTTGGGGCACAGGGGGAGAGGCAGCGGTGCAAACCGGAGGTGGTGAACGGCCTTCGTCCCACCTTGTGGGGTGCTTGGCCATCATATTTCTGCGCATGCTGGTGGTGGTGGCTCCCCGGCTGATCTTGGCGCGACAAAGGTTGCACACCACTGTTCGTCGGTCGTCTGCACTCTCAGTGAAAAACTGCCAGACCTTTGAGCACCTCGGCCTCTGCAGGGTGGCATGGCGCAAGGGGGCGCTTTGGGAAACAGTTGGTGGATTCTTCGGTCTGGCCCTGCCTCTACCCCTGGACACCGCACGGCCTCTTGCAACCTGCCCTGCTGCTGCCCTTGCCTCCCCCTCTGAAGACCTGTCCTCAGTAGGCGTAGCAAACCAGGTGGGGTCAGTCACCTCATTGTCCTGCTGCTCTTCCTCTGAATCCTCTGTGCGCTCCTCCCTCGGACTTACTGCCCTTACTACTACCTCACTGATAGACAACTGTGTCTCATAGTCATCGGCCTCCTAACCCACTGAAAGGTCTTGAGACAGTTGCCGGAAGTCCCCAGCCTCATCCCCCAGACCCCGGGAACTTTCCAAAGGTTGGGCATCAGTCACGATAAACTCCTCTGGTGGGAGAGGAACCATTGCTGCCCAATCTGAGCAGGGGCCCGAGAACAGTTCCTGGGAGTCTGCCCGCTCCTCAGAATGTGTCATTGTAATGGAGTGAGGAGGCTGAGAGGAAGGAGGAGCAGCAGCCAGAGGATTCAGAGTTGCAGCAGTGGACGGCGCAGAACTCTGGGTGGACGATAGATTGCTGGATGCACTTTCTGCCATCCACGACAGGACCTGCTCACACTGCTCATTTTCTAATAAAGGTCTACCGCGTGGACCCACTAATTGTGCGATGAATGTGGGGATGCCAGAAACGTGCCCCTCTCCTAATCCCGCAGCAGTCGGCTGCGATACACCTGGATCAGGAGCTCGGCCTGTGCCCACACCCTGACTTGGGCCTCCGCGTCCTCGCCCGCATCCACGTCCTCTAGGCCTACCCCTACCCCTCAGCATGGTGTATTACCAGTAGTGCAGAAACAGAACGCTGTAATTAAATGTGCCGCTTATTGGCCTGTGGTTGGAGGCTGACTTCGCTTAGGGAACGCCAGGAAATAATTTTGCGCAAGCCTGCTGTAACACTTAGCTGGCTGCGTATGAATTAGGAGGACTACTACACCCAGGAGACCCAGAACACTGGGGACAGTCACAGGCAGCCCAAATAGATTTTTTCCCCCCACATGTTTTTGCAAAGGCCCACTGCCTATATTCAATAAATATATCTCTTCTCTCTCTGCGTCACCACTACTGGCCCTGGAGTATGTCAAATAACTGCAGAGTGTTGCACTGTGGACTGGAATACAGCGGTGATTTAACAGCCAACACAGAGCCAGCAAATAATTTTGCGCAAGCCGGCTGTAACACTTAGCTGGCTGCGTATGAATTAGGAGGACTACTACACCCAGCAGAGACCCAGAACACTGAGGACAGTCACAGGCAGCCCAAATAGATTTTTTTCCCCAAATGTTTTTGCAAAGGCCCACTGCCTATATTCAATAAATATATCTCTTCTCTCTCTGCGTCACCGCTACTGGCCCTGGCGTATGTCAAATAACTGCAGAGTGTTGCATTGTGGACTGGAATACAGCGGTGATTTAACAGCCAACACAGAGCCAGGAAATAATTTAGCGCAAGCCTGCTGTAACACTTAGCTGGCTGCGTATGAATTAGGAGGACTACGACACACAGCAGAGACCCAGTACACTGAGGACAGTCACAGGCAGCCCAAATAGATTTTTTTCCCCAAATGTTTTTGCAAAGGCCCACTGCCTATATTCAATAAATATATCTCTTCTCTCTCTGCGTCACCGCTACTGTCCCTGGAGTATGTCAAATAACTGCAGAGTGTTGCGCTGTGGACTGGAATACAGCGGTGATTTAACAGCCAACACTGAGCCAGGAAATAATTTTGCGCAAGCCTGCTGTAACACTTAGCTGGCTGCGTATGAATTAGGAGGACTACTACACCCAGTAGAGACCCAGTACACTGAGGACAGTCACAGGCAGCCCAAATAGATTTTTTTCCCCAAATGTTTTTGCAAAGGCCCACTGCCTATATTCAATAAATATATCTCTTCTCTCTCTGCGTCACCGCTACTGGCCCTGGAGTATGTCAAATAACTGCAGAGTGTTGCACTGTGGACTGGAATACAGCGGTGATTTAACAGCCCAGACAGAGCCAGGAAATAATTTTGCGCAAGCCTGCTGTAACACTTAGCTGGCTGCGTATGAATTAGGAGGACTACTACACCCAGCAGAGACCCAGAACACTGAGGACAGTCACAGGCAGCCCAAATAGATTTTTTTCCCCAAATGTTTTTGCAAAGGCCCACTGCCTATATTCAATAAATATGTCTTCTGTCCCTGCCTCACAATATATGTCTTCTGTCCCTGCCTAACCACCACTTCTGGCCCTGGAGTATTACTGCAGGGCGCAATGCTCTGCATGACCGATATACCAACAAAAAAAAAAATGTGCAACACTGCAAAAAGCAGCCTCCACACTACTGCACACGGTTAGATGTGGCCCTAAGAAGGACCGTTGGGGTTCTTGAAGCCTAAAATACTCCTAACGCTCTCCCTATAGCAGCTCCACCAAGACAGCACTTTCCCTCCTCTATGTCAGAACGCATCTGTGGCGAGCCGCGGGAGGGGCCGATTTTTATACTCGGGTGACACCTGATCTCGCCAGCCACTCACTGCAGGGGGGTGGTATAGGGCTTGAACGTCGCAGGGGGAAGTTGTAATGCCTTCCCTGTCTTTCTATTGGCCAGAAAAGCGCGCTAACGTCTCAGAGATGAAAGTGAAAGTAACTCGAACATCGCGTGGTACTCGTCACGAGTAACGAGCATCTCGAACACGCTAATACTCGAACGAGTATCAAGCTCGGACGAGTACGTTCGCTCATCTCTAAGTAATTCCAATTATGGTAATTTTTTGTTTCCATTGTTTTACATGAAAACTGGGAAAAGGTTTTTTTTTCGCTTTATCATGCTTTTGAGTTTTTTTCTAATATTAAACTTTTTTAATTACATTTATTTTTACATCTTTTTTTAGTCCCCCAATCGGAGTCATCTGTTTCCTTGTACAACATACAACTTTTTCTCCAGCCTATTGACAGCTCTGGAACAATTACATAGATCAGTAAATAAAAATTACAGAATACAACAATATATGCACAAGGGCGCCTGCACACAAGCAGAAATTCCCCGGCGGGATTTCCCGCGGGATTTCCGCCGCTGGAAGCCTGCATAGGATTGCGTTAACAAACGCAATCCTATGCAGACGGCTTCGGTTTGGCCGCGCGGCAAACAAACCGCGGAATGTCCTATTTCTGTGCGGGGCTCGCAGAGCCTCGCATAGAAACGTCACTCACCCGCCGTCGGCTCCTGTCTGCGCATGCGCCGGCTGCCCGTCACATCAAACAGCCGGAGTCGCGGGCGTGGGTGAGTATGCGCTGGTCCCTTCAGGCGCTCGGGTTGGGTCCCGCGGCGAGAATCCTCGCCGCCGAATCCGACCTGCCCGTCTGCAGGCGGCCTAAGAAAGAAAATAAGCCAAAACCGTCGCTGTACGCACCCTGTAAACCAAAACCATACATATTATATATCAAAACGTCCAAAACAAAATAAAGAACCCGTTCCCATACTTTATTTTAGCGTAAATATACTAATTGTAAAAAAAACTATAAATGTTAAAAAAAATATATATTTTTTGTCTTTTAATTTCCAATAAAACTAAAAAACAGGGAAAAAGTCAGTGAAAAAGATTTTTAGAAAATAGCCCTATATATCACGTTAAAAAAAATGCTGCAAAATTAATTTCGGTAGCTGAAGGAAAAAAAATAGGGCAGTAAAACCACCACATGGGTAAAATCCCTAAAAACTGTCTGGTCCTTAAGATACAAAACAGCCTGGTCCTTAAGGGGTCAAAGGGTATAGAATGGGGAACAAGCACTAGGCCCCGCCTGTCCTAGGTGGTAAAACTGGACACCATAATGGGTGGCCCATTTAGGTATTTTCTATAGGGACCAATCTCTTCTACGTACGCCAGTATCTATATCTCTAATATTGACTAAACACGCGGGCTATTCATCTCGTTACGGCATTAATAGAGAAATATCTCATTCTTCCCTGGAAAATGCTCCTTTTTTTTTTTAACTCAGCAAAAATCTTAACTAAGTACTTAGGAAACAACTTGCTCTTAATTGCTTGGTTTATCTAACATGTTGTACAAAAGGAATACAGAAATTGTCAGGATTTAAACTTCTAATGCCCCCTTTCAGCTAAACGCTAGAAGGAACATTGTGAGTTTTATCTGTGAAGCACAAGCTGTCTTTACAGGGATTCATTCAGTGTAAACTTTTTTAATTGGACCTATTATTGGAGATTTTGGAGTGAGTCATCAGAGCTTACTGCACATTGCCTAGTGATGTCAGTTTGACAGAGTTTGTACATTACGGCTAAATAGGGCACAATCTACGGAAAACTATTCTCAGGCATGAATATTCTATTCACAGTTATGTCAACGTCTACACCGCTTTCCACATTTAGCCAGAATGTTTCAGCTGTAATTTTTTTTGCCCATTGTATATGTCACTGTCGCGAGATACAGTTTATTATTCATGCTTCATAAGCAGCCACAGGAAGAGAAGGAGCCTTTCGGGAACTGCCAAATGCAAGTGTACCGGTTATTAAACCATTAACTGCCTATTCACTGTATACATTTTGTAATCAAATATTAAAAAAACGTAACAGCCAGCTGGAAAATCAGGTCGATGCTATCCTGAATTACGTAGATGCTGTCAAATCAAAATAATGTCTGTTGTAATCATTTTTACACCAGTCCCCGGAGAGCAATTTAGCAATTTAAAGGGTACCTGCTGCCAATGCACTACTGAGGTCAAACTTTTGTGGGCTGAAGTAATATAATTATGAAGTACAGTACATAACTATGCTTCTAAAATATGGGAAATGGACAGTCATCATTTTACGTTGTGTCCATATGACAACTTTTTGGACTTTAGAATTTCACCTTATTGCTGGCCAAAACATTTTCTACTTATACTTGTTAATCCGGGGAGTATTTTGATTGCCAGATTGGACACAAGAAGGAATTTTTATCCTTTTAATGGGGAAAAGTGGCTTTTACCCCATTGGCGTTTTTTGCCTTCCCCTCAATCAACATTGGGGGGGTAATAGGCAGAACTGGATGGAAATATGTCTTTTTTTGGCCTTACATACTATGTTACTATGTTTAGATGTTGCACATATTAACTTGACATTTTAAGCGTTAAATACATGGTTTCAGCAAACTTTAAGTTGACACAACACAAAATCCTTTGAAAAAGTCAAGTTAAAGGGGTTGTCCCGCGCCGAAACGGGTTTTTTTTTTTTTTAAACCCCCCCCCCCCCCGTTCGGCGCAAGACAACCCCGATGCAGGGGTTAAAAAAACCACCCGCACAGCGCTTACCTGAATCCCGGCGGTCCGGCGTCTTCATACTCACCTGCTGAAGATGGCCGCCGGGATCCTCTGTCTTCATGGACCGCAGGGCTTCTGTGCGGTCCATTGCCGATTCCAGCCTCCTGATTGGCTGGAATCGGCACGTGACGGGGCGGAGCTACACGGAGCCGGCATCCTGCACGAGCGATCCCATTCATAAAAGAAGAAGACCCGGACTGCGCAAGCGCGGCTAATTTGGCCATCGGAGGGCGAAAATTAGTCGGCACCATGGAGACGAGGACGCCAGCAACGGAGCAGGTAAGTATAAAACTTTTTATAACTTCTGTATGGCTCATAATTAATGCACAATGTACATTACAAAGTGCATTAATATGGCCATACAGAAGTGTATAGACCCACTTGCTGCCTCGGGACAACCCCTTTAAGGTTTACTGCAAGTGTGTATTTAGCATGTCATGAGTCAACTTAGCATTTGTTACATCTGTAAATAAGGAGTTTATAAGTATGCCTAGCATGCAAAAAACAAATGTGAAGGTACAAAAGTCATGATGGTGACAAATACAGTAACAGAAACAAGTGCTTTAATATCTGAATAAAATTGTAAATTTGTACTTACCGCATAAAATGCAAGGTTCTTTCACATATTTTGATCAAAGTATGTGAGCTCATCCGCCATGTCCAGATGAACCTGATTGGACAGGTACTGAGTTCCAAAAGATACCTCTCCTTGGGCAAAAAGCCTCAAAATTAGTTAGAAAAGCTGGAATACAAATGCAAAACTTGTACAGTATATACTAACCACATAAAAATGCAAGGCACTTTGCACATATTTTGATCAAATTATGTGGGCCCATCCACCACGTCCAGGTGACCATGCTTACGGACAGGTCCTCCCTACTAGGCTTGAGCCTCAAACTGATTCAGGGTAGTAGGTTACCAGGCTATATGGTCTAATTAAAATTGGTTTCCTATCTTTAGCAAACACCTCTCTGTTGGCCTGAGCCTTCAAATTAAACCAGGGAAATTAGGATACCAAGCTATATAGTCTAATTAAAAAGGCTTCAGACATTAATATCTCTTACAAGGCACCTCCTTACAAATCTTCTTTCTCAGATTACATATCGACTTGATTATATGAGCATAAGCTCTCCTCCCCTGTCCAATTACATCCCTGTCAGTCAATGGCCCTTTCTTTGTTAGGTCCTATTAGCTATGGTGGGACATGTGCCATTTGCACATATACAAGGACAAAGACAAGCAGTACCCACATGTAGGTCTCACCAAACCCCCACCAAGGAAACCAGGGAAAAGTTGCTCTGTGGAAATATCCTTGAGGGTGAAGGTCCTGGCAGGATATTACCAAAGCTTGGAACAAAAGCCCTTAAAACAGAGATTAGATTTATGTGTTAGCAGAAAATCAGGAACTTTTTGCCATAAAATCAACATTATAATTTTTTATAATTTTTTGTTTATTTTCGACGTTACTGTCTATATTTTTAAAAAATCCTAAAAGCCTGTGTTTTTCACACCAACCACTAAGCCTAAAGGTCCACTTAGACACAAAATAAGCATTCACACATGTAAGCCTTATTGCAACTCCAAAATGTAACGATATCCGGGCTCAAACATTCCTATTAGAGATGAGCGAACGTGCTCGGCCCCGCCCCTTTTTCACCCGAATACCGCGATTTTCGAGTACTTCCGTACTCGGGCGAAAAAATTCGGCAGTTGCCGTGGCGGCGCGGGGGGTTGCAGCGGGGAGTGGGGGGGAGAGGGAGAGAGAGAGGGCTCCCCCCTGTTCCCCGCTGCTACCCCCCACGCCGCCACGCCTCTCCCCGCCCCCCGGCGCACCCGAGTACTTTTCACCCGAGTAGTGAAGTACTCGAAAATCGCGGTATTCGGGCGAAAAAGGGGCGGGGCTGAGCACGTTCGCTCATCTCTAATTCCTATGAATGTGGGACATTCAGGCTGTGTAATAGGATAAACAATCAGCCAACGGCTGCACATCTCCTCGTGTAAATGTGGACGTGTGTAGCTGATCAATGACAGCCGTATAGGCAAAAACAATCATGTTGCTGATTGGTTATCCCCAAACAGTAGATAATTTGCCTGTACACACAGAGAGAATGAGCACTGATTGACACGTTCCCATAGACATCAATGGAACCCCTTCTGTCCATCATGTGAGTGGCCCATGAGTTCTAATGTATACGTCTCTAAATGCTGTTAAATCCAGCTCATTCAAGATGGCCGCCTCATAGTCATGTACAGATAATAAAATTAAAAAAAACTGCAATCACAAAAAAAATTGTTTACAAAAATAAAGAATGATCACTATCTGATTTTTAGTAAAAAAAAATATGTGATACATTCCCTTTAAAGGCTCCGTCAGACAACCGTTTTTTAAAACCGCGTGTTAGGTGCGTTTGTAATTCGCATTTATTAGAACCAATGCTTTTCAATGAAAGCGGTCGCATGTGCATTTTTACATGCGAATAAAGCTCGCTCCTGTAAACAATAGGTCAGCGATTCGCCAAATGTTCCCAAACGCATCTAAAATTCACACATAAAGTGCAGTGCCATTGCTATCCCCTGCAGCGGCTGTGACAGCTGTAGCAGGGGATACCTTGGATGTGAAACCACTGGATGCTGTCACATCCAGGGGTTTCACCTTGTGGTCAATAGGGCCAGCAGCAACAGCGCCGACTCTATTGAGAACATACATAGAAGATCACAATCGTCTGCCACAGCTGTGGCGGAGGATTTTTTTCTTCCCTGTGGGGAGTCTCCTTGCCACTGAACACGGCCGTGACTGGCCGCTTCGGTCACGCAAATTTTTGAAGCGTGCGGTTTTTTTCATGCAACTAAATAAGTTCAAAAAATGGTCGTCTGACTGAGCCCAAAGTTTGACATTATATATCATTCACGCATTGCAATTGTAGCATATTCATATTGTGCTTTATGACAATTTTTGTGCTGAGTTGAATAGGAAATAAAGATGAGCGAGCATACTCGCTAAGGACAATTGCTCGATCGAGCATTGCCCTTATCGAGTATCTCCCTGCCCGGAAGAAAAGGTTCGGGTGCCGGTGCCGGTGACAGGTGAGTTGCAGCCATGAGCAGGGGGGAGCGGGGGGGAGAGAGGGAGAGAGAGATCTCCCCTCCGTTCCTCCCCGCTCTCTCCTGCCGCTCCCCGCCCCCCGCCGACCCCGAATCTTTGCTCCCGAACGGGCAGGTACTCGCTAAGGGCAATGCTCGATCGAGCAATTGCCCTTAGTGAGTATGCTCGCTCATCTCTAATAGGAAACAATTTTTTACATATAGTAACCCCATATAGCATTTTTTTAGAATTACTGAAACATTTACTAGAAAGTTATTCTTGAATAACACTGGATATTATTGCAAAACCTAATAAATTTAAACAATGAACAGAAAACTGTACAACCTAATGAAAAAGAAATCAAAAATTCTGTTAAACCATTTTCAAATTGTCAATTTCAGGGAAAGCCGAGTAACAATATAATGTCCATGACCTCCATTACACAACCTTTTTATCCAATACAATTTAACATTTGGTTGACCCATTCCATTCAACCTAATATTAAGTTATATTGCGTCATAAGGGCCATGGACATGGTGGGGCTCATGGTATGGGTGCCAGCTGCACCGTGATTTCCTGGTTGTCTGGACATCGGGCGTGACTTCAGTGCATCACTGGACCATGTGATGCACCAGGCTTCGTACGCACTCCTATTCAGTGCTGGACACCTAAGAAGCAACATTTCCCTCTAGTGCCAGCATTGATAGGCTTGCTAAGTTCTGCAAAAGTGAACATTATGTCAGAAATAGAGATGAGCAAGCACCAAAATGCTCGGGTGCTCGTTACTCGGGATGAACTTTTCGCGATGCTCGAGGGTTCGTTTCGAGTAACGAACCCCATTAAAGTCAATGGGTGACCCGAGCATTTTTGTATATCGCCGATGCTCGCTAAGGTTTCCTTGTGTGAAATTTCTGGGCAATTCAAGAAAGTGATGGGAACGACACAGCAACGGATAGGGCAGGCGAGGGGCTACATGTTGGGCTGCATCTCAAGTTCACAGGTCCCACTATTAAGCCACAATAGCGGCAAGAGTGCCCCCCCCCCCCCCCACTGTCAGCATAAAGATCGTTCTCCTCTGCCATAGCTGTAAAAGCTGTGGCAGAGAAGAACGATGTTTGCCCATTGAATTCAATGGAGCCAGCAATACAGCAGGTTCCACTGAAAGCAATGGGATGCCGGCGATCGCAGGATGAATTGTCGGGAAGGGCTTAAATATATAAGCCCTTCCCTGCAATTCATCCAGAAATGTGTTACAATAAAAATATATACCGGCGTATAAGGCGACGGGGCGTATAAGACGACCCCCCAACTGTCACCTTATACGCCGGGAATACAGCGGAGCAAAGAATAAAAATCATTACTCACTTCTCCTGGTGTTCTGCGGCGCTGCTGCAGGCTGTCGCTCCCTCCTGGTCCCCGGCAGAGCATTGCTTTCTGGACGCAGTGGTTGAAATCCCCGCCTCCAGAAACACACGTGCCTTCAGCCAATCACAGCCATTCAATGACATCATTGTCATTGGCTGTGATTGGCTGAAGGCACGTGTGTTTCTGGAGGCGGGGATTTAAAGCCCTTCGTAGAGAAAGCAATGCTCTGCCGGGAACCAGGAGGGAGCGACAGCCTGCAGCAGCGCCGCAGAACACCAGGAGAAGTGAGTAATGATTTTTATTCTTTGCTCCGCTGTATTCCCGGCGTATAAGGTGACAGTTGGGGGGTCGTCTTATACGCCCCGTCGCCTTATACGCCGGTATATATTTTTATTGTAACACATTTCTGGATGAATTGCAGGGAAGGGCTTATATATTTAAGCCCTTCCCGACAATTCATCCCGCGATCGCCGGCAGCCCATTGCTTTCACTGGAACCTGCTGTATTGCCGGCTCCATTGAATTCAATGGGCAAACATCGTTCTCTGCCACAGCTGTTACAGCTGTGGCAGAGAAGAATGATTTGTCTTCTATATGTTCTCAATGGGGTCGGCGCTGCTGCCGCCGGCCCCATTGAGCGCATATAGAGAAGGGCAGATTTTAATACTCGGGTGACACCTGATCTCGCCAGCCACTCACTGCAGGGGGGTGGTATAGGGCTTGAACGTTGCAGGGGGAAGTTGTAATGCCTTCCTTGTCTTTCTATTGGCCAGAAAAGCGCGCAAATTTCTCAGGGAAGAAAATGAAAGTAACCCGAACATCGTTTGGTACTCGTTACGAGTAACGAGCATCTCGAACACCCTAATACTCAAACGAGTATCAAGCTCGGACGAGTATGCTCGCTCATCTCTAGTCAGAAACTTTTTTGGTACTTTATGTCCATTTCTCATCATTTAGTACATTAGGCCTGGATGACTTTCAGTGAAGGCACAGCTAAGCAACCATAAACTAATTATTTTCAAAAAAAATTATACATATCCAGAATATTAGTAGGACTTGTAAGTAAATTTTAGATGAGTGGCTGCATTTATTTATCTTGCTGTTAGACTTTTTCTATTAACGTGTCTAAAGACCATAAATTCAGTGTGTTTACTTTTTATTGTAAATCGTTGCTTTATTGTAAATGGTTATGCCATTAAAAAGCTAATAAAAATACTTCAACGAAAACAACGTCTTTTCAATCTATATAAAGCTCTCTCACATTATTGCTCTCTTTTATTCACATTGCGCAAAGTCAGTCTGCTACGAATCTCAATAAGACAATAGAACGGTGACGCACAACTGGATACAAGCTAATCAATACACAAAACCCGTTGCAGTATGTCACAAGAGTAAATTATAGAGGAAATCGTGTCTTCTGTAAACTATTTCTAATGCGATGCAAAAACATTGGACTAGCGATATTAGAAATGCCCCCGTGTTAGCGCTGGTCATCTCTTCCCACATTTTTGTGATGGAAGAAACAAGATGCAAAGGAAATTTGTTGCATGATTAAAAGCAACACAGCAATTTATCCTGACTCATTTTGAAGAAGCATATCAGATTTAGGCCATATTTACATGGCCTTCGCTGCAGGAGTAGTTTTAGTACAGTGACAGCTGACCAAGGTGGTCAAAAGGCACTAAAGCATGGTACCAAAAGGAGCGGCAAAAGCAATGCTAGAACAATAGGACAAAGTTGGAGCAAGTGGAGTTCAATCTACATGGTTAAAAGGCAGGCCAGGGCATGTGATGGTCAGGCAAAGTGTAGTCAATATATCAGGTCGAGGCCAGGACAAGCAGGCTTTGAAAAGCTGGGTAATCATGCAGAAGGTCAAAACCAAGAATCAAGCCAGATACACCTTCACAGAACAATTAGGCACTTTTCAGTTAGAGGAGGTGCCTAAAATAAGCCAGAAATGGCTTGGATAGGCTGGGGATGGGAAAGCTGGATGTGTACGCTGGTCTTTAAAGAGGCAAGCTGAACACGTGCATGCATCCTATGGGCAGAGGCAGCAGCTGGAAGAATAGTGCAATGTTTGCCATACAGAAGATGAGAAGCAGAAGGATGCTGACAACTGTAGCAGACTGAATGGGGAAGTAAGAGATGGCGCCACCAACACCCATAACATTTAGGCTGTATTCTCATTTAGGCCCCCTGTCCACGGGCATGATTCCGCCGGCGAATCACGCTGTCTGAAGCTTTCTATAGCGTTGCTATGGAAAGCACTGGACCCCCCACAAGCGGAGAATCATTGCGATTCTCCGCTCGCGGCTGGCAATTCGCAGAATGCTGTGAATTGCCAAGATTCTCTGCGGTCAGCCTATCTGTCAGATAGGCTGACCGCAGAGATTCGTCTGCCGGCTCCTGCTCCCGGGCGGCGGCGATTCACCGAGGGACTTCGCAACGCACGGCGACAGGGAGCCTTACATTGGAGGCTCTATCACAAATGTTATCAGATTTGAAAGGAGACTAGCAATGCTTGTAGCGCTATTTTTCCAATCTTTGTAACAGACACCACAATAGAAGCTGATGGATCTAATGATAAGTCCATGGTGTCTGAGTAGTCCAGGATGAAAGCCCATCTAATTAGCAGTCTATATAGTCAGAGGTGTAACTTGAAGCTTCTGGGCCCCGGTGCAAAATATGTAACAGGGCCCCTAACTATAATGATTTTTTCATAGTACTGGGCTCCCAATATGGAGAAGAGAGGCCTTATGGGCCCCCTAAGGCTCCTGGGCCCAGGTGCAACCGCATCCCCTGCATCCTCTATAGTTACGCCCCTGTATATAGTATAATGCAGTGTATGTGTAACAGCGCCATGGGCACCGATTCAAGATGGGCATGGCCTTCCCTGGAAGCCAGGCTGGCCTGGTGTGCTAACAGCAAACTGAGCTGTACATCCTCAGCACTTCTATGGCCTCACCTCCTTTGGGGTATTAACACTTCTCAGGCTCTGGTCCTAGCCATAACTTGTTTTGAGGGAGAGATGAGTTCAGGCTGGTGCCTAGTAGATCTCAAAAGAATCAACTTTATTTTCCAGCACCAAAACAAGGCAACTTGAGAGGCTCTGGTATGAATACTGGGGTACAGTTAAATCTTGCTATTTGTATAGCATCAACTTATTCCACAGTGCTTTCAGGTAATTTATTTATTAACCCCCCATCACCACCAAGCTGGGTACTCATTTTATCGACCTTGGAAGGATGAAAGGCTGAGTCAACCTTGAGCCGGCTACCTGAATCATGCGGGGAGTGAATGTGCAACCTCCTGCCTAAGCACGCTGCACCACACAGGGCTCTCATTTCATCAACAATAACATTATTTTAGGCACCACTGATTCCGAACCTTTGTTAGAGGCTGGGGCAGCAAAGTTAACAGTGCAACACAGTCTATAGAAGAGCCAATGATCCAGTGTGCAATGTGGTGGAGAATGCCATTGTTGAGCACTGCTACTGGGCAAGGGAGCAGGACTCACCTGAACCCCATGACAAAGAGGAAACCACTCTTCAGCACAAACTAACAGCTTCCTTAGAAACAGATTAAACGTAACTGCCTTGGTCCCTCCAGTCCTTCTAAGAGTTGGCGTTGTCACCAGGGGTATTCTATGTTCCCCTAAGGAGCAACGCATAGTGCGCCTGACTTGGGAGATGTCTTTTCTCACTCTGTCCATCTCAAGATGGTGCAGCTTTTTCTTCCAGTGTGCCCAAAGGAAACCCCTCCATCTTAAAGTCACATACAGGATTACATTGGAGAGCATGCATTACACATGTACGGGAAGCTTGAGGGGCAACTCTTACATATGGGAAATATAAGCAAACACAGATAGGAACCAGTGTACCAGTTATTGTTAGCAGGGGCATGACTAAAAGCTCAGGGGCTGAGGTGCAAAAGTTCAGCTGGGCCCCCCTCCCTTCTTCTGTACCCATACCCAGAGTCGTAACTTGAAGATTCAGCACCCCAATGCAAAACCTGTAACAGGGCCCCCAACTATAATGCTTTATTCATAGTACTGGGCTCTCTACATGGAGAAGAGAGGCCTTATGGGCCCCTAAGGATGCAACCGCATCCCCTGCATCCCTATAGTTACGCCCCTAATTGTTAGTAATTAAGTGGCTTGACATTGAAATAGATTGTGGATAATAAAATGTACTGCTAAATATTAGTCCCTTTGTCACCTGTTGTATATTTATTGTATATTGTGACCTCTGGAAACATCAAGCAAAATTACACTATAGGGAAAGGATGAAAATTGTAAATAGACTCTCATTGCTAAAATGTGAATGTATAAATGCAAATAATGTATTACTTCTTCATGAAAAGACGCAGTGAGCTGCATATGGAGGATGCTTTGTGATGGCTCCTGGTGGTGTAGCCCAAAGTCAGGACATGTTATGCCTCAGGACATCTTTTTTGATCTGTAAGGAAGGTCTTCGAATTCAAGATTATGTACTCAGTGCATGAAAACACAGGACACGGTTCTAATCCTAATATAATAGGAAGCCTGCATTCATACAAGAACCTGCTGCTAGTGTCTGTAACTCCTAAGCCACCATTCTGTAATGCCCGAATATTGCTGATGTCTAGGAGGTGATGTCAGTTTCTCTAACAATGGCAGAACTGTGATCACTGGCATAACTAGAGTCATATGGGTCCCAGAGCAAACTCCTGGAAAGAACAGCTGACTTAGGACAACTTTTGCAGCTCCTTGAACATGACAGAGGCACATAAAGTCCATGCAGCCTTGTATTATGTGCAGCATTCAAGCACTCTGGCAGGTATTGTGTAAGGGGACCAGGGTAATCAGTGTAGGACAGACTGCTGTACTTTCACTAGTCTGTATCCCCTCACAATAGCATGTGTACCTTATTCAAGCCGTGGGGATCACTTTGTGTTCAGACCAGGCATGCTTTACTCCTGTTGGTCTCTACACACAAAGGGTGAAGCTCCTTTCCAAGCTGGTAATAGTCCTGCAGTCATTAGGTGCTGTATGCTGCATCAGCGGAGTAGGGATAGATAAATTACCTCACACTCTGCTCTACTCCTACTCCACACTACACTGACCCAAATAGAAAGTACAGGGCCGGATCGGGGGCCCAAGGGGCTCTAAGGGAAGGCCCTACATGACCAGGTTGCTCAGGAGCCAGAAGGGGTGAAAGAGTTAATGGAAGAGAGTAATGGGTAAAGGGGGGCATGGAGGTTAAGGAAGTAAAAGATGGGGATTGGGGGAAATAGAATTAGAGAAGTGTGTTAGGGAAAGTGATAAAAGTGGGAAGTTTTAGGCGGGAGCACCATTTTAGGAAAGAAGAAAGTGAGAAGAGTCCTGCCCACCCTCCCTGGAGATGTGAATGCTGATGGGAAGCATTTTATCAGTTTTAAGAATTTCAAGTGATATGAATATGCCTTGTGGTAATTGTGCATGTTCTGTCGTGGCAGCCTGTGGCGGGTGAGGGGGTCCTTGGAGTCGGGTTTTTATATGGGGTGGAGGGAGTTTGGTAGGTACAGCCCCACCTTTAACCCTTTCCAATCCACTGTCTGACGTCTAAAGACATTCTGATTGAAGGCTGTACAGCTCAGATGTCAGAAGACGTCTGGCAGGGTATTCCTACTGTAGATTACTGGCTGCTCTGCTTCCGGGGGCCTCTCCAGCATGTCCTATACCGCAGTACTGGCTCTAACCAGCAGATGGCGCCATTGTATAATGGCAGAAAGAGAAAGCCCCCTAGGAAACCCTGAATCCAAAATTGGATTGCAAAGGGTTAAGACTGTTTGTTCATTGTGGTTCGGTTTGGTGCATTGGGTAAGGTCAGGGAAGGGATCGTGGGGGACCTGGATCATTTTTTGTATTTTAGCCCCCCCAGGAGGTGTATCATTGTGTATCATTGGGGGATAAAGTAGCAAGGTGGCCAGGTCACAGTGGAGGTGACTCTAGCATATCTGGGTCAAGTGCAGGGTCTTATATTACCTCCCTTACGAGAAGCGTCTAGCATCATCTGGCTCAATCACTCTTCTACTAATGAGGGCTAAGGCAGTGACGGGCAACCTTTTGAGCTCGGTGTGTCAAAATTCACCAAAAAACCGAGCATTACTCGGGTGGTGTGTCACTTCGAGAAAAAAAACATAAATTCGCAATATTTATAGTTTAAATAACAAAAATGTATAATTGTAATATATAAAACTGTTTTAATAAACCCAAAATACCCATAGCACAGGCCCTCGCCTCTCGCTGCCTCCCCCTCACTTATCTCAGTAATGATGAGCCCCCAGCGGTGACAGTGCCCCCACAGCGGCCCCCCAGCAGTGACAGCAGCCCCCCACAGAGGCGCCCAGGAGTAACAGTGCCCCCCACAGCAGCCCCCGGCAGTGACAGTGCCCCCACAGTGGCCCCAGCAGTGACAGCACCCCCAGCAGCAACAGCGCCCCCCACAGCACCACCCCAGCAGCAACAGCACCCCCCCCCCACAGCAGCCCCCAACAGCGACAGCGCCCCCCAGCAGTGACCCCCAGTGGTGATAGCGCCCCTGACATCGTCCCTTAGCAGTGACAGCGCCCCCCCACAGCGGCCCCCAGTAGTGACAGCTCCCTCCACAGCAGCTCCCAGCAGTGACAGCGCCCCCCACAGCAGCCCCCAGCAGTGACAGCTCCCCCCACAGCAGCCCCCAGCAGTGACAGTGCCCCCCACAGCGGCCCACAGCAGTGACCTCCTCTGAACTCCGCGCCCTCCAGCAGCAATGATCTCCGGCGCACACTGTGACGTCAGTGTGCTGCTGGACGTCTCCTCCCCTGGACGCTCTCGCGCAACCAACAGGTAGGAGATGTCAGGGCAGGGGGAAGGAGGATCCTGGCTGCACACTGACATCACAGTGTGCGCCGGGATCAGCGCTGCTGGTAGCGCTGGGTAATGAATACTAGCAGGGGAGCCGCGGCCCCTGCCAGTATTCACTAACGGGGTGAGCGGCCGCGTGTCAGCATCTATGGCTCACTGCTGACAAGCATGTCATAGGTTCGCCATCACGGGGCTAAGGTAACACAGAGGGGCTAAGTAACAGTAGGGGGTTTCCTAGCTGCTAAGACCAGGCAGAGATACAGTAGATACAGCCATATAATCAAAGACAGTACAATAAGTGTATATGGTGACACAGTCCCCTTTAGATGTTAGTATTATTCAGTAGTGCCATTACTGGGTCACTACATATGAAGCCACAGGCACTCAGTGTGCCGCCAAATAGTGCTCCGCACAACACTGTATTAAAGAGATATTCTTCCCTAGAAGTAATGAAATGCCTGTACGGAAGAATGATTCCATAATACGGTCTCCAATGGAACGTGGCAAAATGTTATTTTTCAGTGAGTTCATATATATACAGTTTTATAGGAATGAATGTTTCTGGGCTGCAAACATGTTAGCTGGTAATACAGGAGCTCTGCATTAGAAATGTTTGCTTGCAGTAACCACCCAGAGCATAACCAGGGTTCGATCTACTTACCGAGATAAAATGTTGTAATTTGCTTGCAAGAAATAAATAAAGAATGATATTTAAACATCGGAGAAGCAGCACTGGGTATAAACTGCAGAACAAAGCCCGGCCAGAATACATTAATATAATATTGCAATTGCAGCATATGTTCACCTGTGTTGTGCAGATGCTAAGACCTGCGTATAGGTGGCAATTATCAGTGTATTACACTAGGGAGACATACTGTGCTTTTCATTTTACCTGTGACTGATCCTGGGTCTGCTGGAAATTGAAACATTTTCAGGCCACCTGGGTTCTCCCTGAATGCTTCATAACACCAGCATTCACATATAACATTTGGGCTTGGAATAAATCCTCTATTTTACAGCTTCACTGTAAAATATCGGGAAAGTAAACCCAAGTTCAATTAGGGACATTGAATGAGGTGGAAAAATACACCAACTACAAAAAACAAACAAAAAAGTTTAAAACTATGCAAAACATTTGGATTTCAGTCGAGGAGCGATTCATTGTTGTCAAACGAACAGAAAATTAAATAATCCTCATATTTAATGGGATTAGGGTGGTTTCATATCTGTGTTGGAGGTTCCGTCGCCGATCCGGCACAAAATACTAGGAGAAAAAATGTTATATGCAGTGCTTTTAGCCGGGCAGCTGAGTGGAAAGTGAACAGACCCCATTATGGTCAATGTGGTCTGTTTGGATCCGTCATAAAATAGAGCCGTTCGGCCCGGGAAATCCTGCTCAAATGGGGCAGGAAAACGAAGGGAGCCAATGATGTGGTCACATGACTCTTTTGACAGTGATGTCATCACTGGCTCCCTGCACCTGTAAGGGACTAAGTGCTGGTGAAATGGCAACAGCTGGGAAGATGGATAGATATTCTGTTATTTTAGTATTTCAGGCTGAGCAAGTTTTTGAAAAAAAAGTCTGGCCCTGGATAGTCCCTTTAAATATTGTATGGAAAAAAGGCAAGCAGCACAACATGCCTCCCAACTGTCTTTTTCTGTGAAATGTCTCCTGAATTGGCCCTGTAGTTTCAACAAACGTTCCATAAATCAATAGTGCAAGCAAAGATAAGAAACTTTGTAATATATCTTTATTACAGAAAAATGTTTCATTCTCCTGGAAGGGGCTGGAAAAGATGATTAAAAAGTAACTGTACTTTTAAAAACTTTTGACATGTCAAAGCGATATGTCAAAAGTTTTGATCAGTAGGGTGCTGAGACCCCACTGATCACTGAAATGAAAGGGGCCGCAGTGCTCACCTGAGCACCCTATTTTTTGTCTTCACTGCCTCTCAAGTCAACAATAGGAAAAATCCTGGACAACCGCTTTACGGTATGCTTACACGGGGCAGAAATTCCACAGCTAATTCCACATCTGAAACCACTGGTGCGGATCTTGACTCGAAGTCTTGATTCGGCAGCTTCTACTGAGCACAGCACCACTAGTCACTACTAAATTACCTGACCAGTGGCGCTTTGATCCGAACAGACCGCCGGGGGCTCATTGAAGGAGGTGCTGACAGACGAAGACTTCTGAGGTGAGCTCTGTGTCTTCCGAAATCAGCTGCAGGTATGCAGCTGATTTCGAGTCAAAATCCGCACCAATGGATTTCTGCATTTTCGGATGCAGAAATGAAGTGGAATGTCCGCTGCAGACATTTCGCAGCATTTCCGACCTGTGTAAAAATACCGTTGAAGGTGTTTTTGCACCACAGGAGGTGATAGCTAGGCGTGTCCTCATTTGTAGTCAATGGGGTTTGACTGGTAGGACCCAACCTATCCTTAAAATGAAAGGGCTGCCTCCACTATTCTGCTCTGCAGAGACCTAGCGTCATTCACTTGAATGGAACTGTGTTACCAAAAATGCGTAGTAGCACAATTGTGCAGGTGTTTTGGATTCCTGGGGGTCTCAGAAATTGGACTCCTACCAATCAAAATGTTTTGGAATGCTCTAGGGATGTGGCAGAACAATTTATGATGGGATGAGCATTTAAACATTTTCTGATAAAACTGTGAAAAGTACAGGGTATTTCCCCCGAAACACAACCCTAATTTCAGCTGATAATTTACAACTGTACCCCTTTCAGGAGCACTTAGAGATCATCAATAGCCACTATTAATATCTTCTGTGATGACTCTGAGCTCAACAAGAACCAAGGTAGGCATCAGAATTCACTTAAAATTACTGAGCTGCATTTCGAGTGAAACACCATGTATTATAGTTGATGCACCCCTCTACCAATTTCATCAAAAGAAGTTTGTGTTGGTCACCTAATTTTAACGATACGAGACGATTACACAGATACATCTACGCCCTTATGACGAATCCATAGGTGTCTTTGTCATTTTCCAGTGTATTACCTTTCCTGGGATATCCCTCCTCAATACTGTTGCATGTCATACGCAAATTAGCTGCGGACCATCTGATGGGCGGTTCATCTCTGTCTGTGTTCCAGGCTCTCTCCCATCACCTGAAAAACTGTGTATTTCCGTCCTTAGTAACATCTTCAGCTCTGCCCGCTGGAGATACCACTTGTTCCACTTCAATGCGCATGTACCAATCAGGCGCATGTGGCCGAGAAGTAGTCCCCACGCATGCGCCTGATCCTTTAGAGCGGCACATGAGTAATGCGGTGAGACGCATGACTCTCCGGTAGGTGAAGTTGGCGACATCACTAAGGACAGAAAAGGGCAGTTTTTCAGACAATGGAAAGGGAGCAAACCCAGATCGCAGGCAGAGTTGGATCACCCTCTGATAGTCCAGGTCTATTTTCCATGTGGCGCACAATGCTATCAAGGAGGGATATCTCAGGAATGGTAACACATGGAAATCGATAAAGGTATCTATGGATTCATCATAACAGCACAGATGTAACTGTGTAATCTGCTCGTATCACAAAAATTAGGTGATAGACTTCCTTTAAGTGATCAAAATGAAAGTGACCCTGCAGTTTCAGTACAAATTTCTGTCCTTGGACCAGAGGGTAAAGGGTTATCTTATCTGTACTTAAGCGTCTTTTTCTGGCTTCTCCATTCTTCTGGTTCAATACTTTGTTTTCAGGCGACTAAGATGGCCATGGCTATTTCCTATCTAATAGACACTTTGAGCTGTTCTGTGATTGGCCAGCACTAATCATGTCCTAACAGTACCAAAGCACTTTGGATGCCCTGGTAGTCTCAAGATGGCAACGGCCCACTTGGCCACCTGAAATCGGAGCAGGAGCCAGCAGAAAGAATGGCCAAGATGAGAAGATAGAGAACAAGTAAGATAACCTTCTACCCACTGGTTCCAGAATAGAATTTTAACCTAAGATCGAAGGGTTACTTTAAGTAACTCATTAGATTGCTATGGAGATACAGTACATACATAGGTTTTTCTAAGTACACGGTAAATACTACCTTTAATAGCAGTTTGACAGAAACACCAAGAATATAAAAATATTGCCAGCAGCTCAGATGCGAGCCCTTGTCATAGTGAGGTGCAGTTAGACATGTTCACAATGGCCTTGTCATTTCCTTTGGTCAAAATTTTCTCAATCTTGATTTACTGTCTTCAATAAAAGACATACGGTGATGAGGAACATGAGTATAGAGCTATTACTGTAATAAAGAAAACATATCATCTTGTTTTCTGTGGATATCTGCCAAATTCCCTACTATATCATTAACAGTAATTATGAAGATTTCTATATTCAGTAATTTTCTTAGCAGGGTTGGAACAGTCAGCGAGATCTGAACATTCTGAGTTCAGTGAGAACATTTTTTACTATTTTCATTAGTCTTCACATACTGACAGGTTTTTCCTAATTTTTTTTTTTTTGCATGAAATCCAGTAGCTAATAGAATGCAGCAGAGTTTCTTTAGTAGTATTAGGAGGTAAAGAGAATAGCAGTGACCAGATGGCCATAGGGAACCTTAAAGGGCTTTTACCAGAATATCAAGAACAAGAGACATGGGAACCCCCATTCTCAAGATCAGCTGTGATCTCAGTGGTGAGACTAATCAGCTAGTTATCTCCTTTGCAATCTTGGTACAACTGTACTCAAGTGGTAGATGCAGGACTCGCCATGGCCCCTGCTTTTGGAATAACCAGTGGGTCTTTGACCATGGGAAGACTCATATCCGTCTGTGTTTGCATTTGCACAAGGGATGGCACTGAGAATTCAATGAATGGCTGAGCGCTGCCTCTGAATGGCTGAGCGCTGTGACCAATCATAAGCAGCGCTCAGCTGTCATTCAATGAATGGCTGAGCGCTGCCTGCGATTGGCTGAGCGCTCAGCCAATCAGAACAGCACTTTCTGGAGGCGGGGATATTTAAATCTCCAGTCAGCAGAAAGTGCTTCAGAGCAGTGTCAGGGACCAAGCGACAAGACGAGCAGGAGTCCTGTCAGCGGCGGAAGGTGATGTACATATATTTTTTTTTTAATTTTTTACACCAGCTAGGGATGATTTTCAGGGAAGGGCTTATATTTCAAGGCCTTCCCCAAAAATCACTGCGGGGGTTGTCTGCATCCCATTGCTTTCAATGGGGCTGGCTGCAGTAGCACTGGCCGCATTGAAAGCAATGGGTACAGAACTTCGGTCACGCGCATTTTTAACATGCGTGGAGTGTTTTCTTTTGCACACATAGGTGCAAACTCATCTGACTCAGCCCTAATAGTGACCAGTAAATTGCCAAATATTACATCTATTGGTCATTCAATCTATAAACTCCTATAATCATATAGTAGACCCTTTTAAAGAGAATCTGTGCCCGAACCTGGGCCCCGTGTATGTTTTGCCCATTGCCCCTTGTATGTTTTATTCTGCAATACCGTGGCATTTCAGAAGAAAGCATATCTTGAACTTAGGAACGGAGCGCTGAGTGGCGCCAGTCTATCCCTGCCTGCATCATCTAGAGTGACAGCGCTATCCCTATACACAAAAGGAAGAAAGCTGCCAGTCAAAATGCTGTGGGCAGGAATAGGATCGGGCAGCACCGCCTCCGTGACTTGGAGCTCCATTCACAAGTCACACTTCAAAGTATGTTTTTTTCTGAAATGCCACAGCGCTTCTAAATAAATGCATGGAGCAATGGGCATACCTGTCCCGGGTTCAGGCTGCATGAACTCTTGTCTAAATGGATTAGATCTCCTTCAAATATTCTACATCATATTTTCAAATATGAACCCCAAGATCCGCACCCAAGGAAATATTGTAATAGAGAACTATACTAATGAATTAGAGCATATCTGGTGCTCTGTTACTGAAGCAATATCGTGTATCCGCTTTAAAGAAGGTCACGCTCAACAGTCTGTTCTACAAAGAACACCATGGAAATAATAACTCAATAACCACGGCAACACACATATAAGACTAAAGAAAAACAGAACATACTTTTCTTACAAAACTGTAATTCTTACGCTTGCATTTTTGTGCTATATTTCCAGAGGTGTAACTTGCAGTTCGTCGGCCCCAATGCAAAATCTGTTAAGGGCTTGTTCACACTAGAGTTTTAATTTCCGTTTGCTGATTGAAAAACTCCATACAGCTATCACCCATGGCCGTAGGCGTTTTTACTTCTTTTCCTGCTTCTTCACCTCCTTCTCCTCTTTGGGAGGAGAAAGAGAGAGACAGAGGATGAAGGAGACTAAGAATAGGAAAGAAAAAGCATGGTGGCTTAGCCTTGCTGTGCTGGGGTCCGAGGCTCAAAATTGACCAAAGATAACATCTGCACGGACTTTATATGTTCTCTTCGCATATCTTGTTCTTCTATTCTTCCAGAGAAGAAAGTAGAAAGAACAAGTTTGGTGTCTTAATTCTTAGCACTGCTGCCTTACAGTCCTGGAGTTATAGGTTTAAGGCCTAATGCCCACGGACAGCTGCCGCGAATCCCACAGCAATAGCCATCCATAGACATGCTATGTTAACACATTCTCCCCTGCCCACGAGCAGAGATCAACTGCGATTTTCCGCTCGCAGGGGAGAATCGCAGCATGTCCTAATCATCGCGAAAAATCATGCAGACGGCTTCCATTGCAGTCAATGGAAGCCATCCGTCCCACGATACACCGCGCTGGGAGCACAGTGGAAGTATCGCGGGAAATCATGTAACCTCCCAGCGCTGGCATCATGAGCTGCACTGCGCATTCGTGCTGGCTCGCCGGCAGGGACTCTTGCCATGGATCCAGAGAGGTGAGTATGGGGTCTCTGGCGGCAACGGGTCTGATTCTGTTGTGAGATTTTACAGGTGGAATCCGACTTGGCTGTGGGCAGGAGGCCTAAATCTGACCAAGGGGGATGTCTGTATGAAGTTTCTCACAGTTGATGTTGTCCATGATGATATTTGAAGACCCCAGCATTGTGACACATCAGTACTGAACAACGGATGTAAGATGTAAGGGCTTTGTTATTTATTTGACAGAAGGGCTTTTGGGTCATCTTGGGTTAACTTCGTGGAATACTGCGCACAGTTCTGGACACCGGTACTCAGGAAAGGCATTGCAGTGCTTGAGGGGGTCCAAAGACGGGCAACTAAATTAATAAATGGAATGAGAGGACTGAAATACCCAGAGAGGCTATCAAAATTAGGATTATTCACCCTGGAAAAAAGACGGCTAAGGGGCGATCAAATAACTCTGTATAAATACATTAGGGGACAATACAAGGAGATCTCCCATGATCTGTTTATACCCAGGACTGCGATAGTAACAAGAGGGCATCCGCTACGTCTAGAGGAAAGCAGATTTCATCACCAACACAGAAGGAGATTCTTTACTGTAAGAGCAGTGAGACTGTGGAACCCTCTGCCTGAAAATGTGGGGATGGCAAAATCCATTGAGGACTTTAAGAAGGGACTAGATTAGAGATGAGCGAACGTACTCGGTAAGGCCGATTTCGCAATCGAGCACCGCGATTTTCGAGTACTTCACTACTCAGGTGAAAAGATTCGGGGGTCGCCGGGGGGCGTGGCGTGGCGTGGTGGAGCGGAGGGGAAGCAGCGCGGAACAGGTGGGAGCTCTCTCTCTCTCCCTCTCCCCCCCACTCCCCTCTGCAACCCCCCGCTCACCCACGGCGCCCCCCAAATCTTTTCACCCGAGTAGTGAAGTACTCGAAAATCGTGGTGCTCGATTGCGAAAATCGGCCTTACCGAGTACGTTCGCTCATCTCTAGACTAGATGTATTCTTAGAGTGCTATGATACTACAGGATATAGACATTAAATAACCAGAAGGGTTGTTGATCTCAAATGTTGATCCATTTTTGACTGCCATTATGGAGTCGGGAAGGAATTTTTTCCCCTAGAATGAGGGTAAATTGGCTTCTGCCTCACTGGGATTTTTTTGCCTTCCTCTGGATCAACAAGGGGGATTGAAGCAGGCTGAACTGGATGGACATTTGTCTTTCTCAGCCAAGCATACTATGTTACTATGTTGTGACTGTTATTGTACCTCAGTGTAATGGGGCGCTGCCTTTTCCCGGCACAGCTTTGGTAGGATAATTGTTTTATTATACTATTGTCTGACATAACAAAATGTTTTGATGTTCTCTTGATGTCTATGTTTGGTACTGTGCTTTCAAGGGATGCTGGTGGCAGAAGAAGTAGAGGAGGACTAGAGCTTATACTCTCTTTTGAGAGTTGAGAAGAGATTAAAAAAAAACCTTGGTGCTGGAACCTCTATGATGCAGGAGAATTATGGAGCAGTAAGCAAGTGAGGAGTCTCTGCAGGTCTGCTGTGGTTGTCACTAATGACAACTCATACCAGAATGCTGTGCTGTGAGACAACAATGCTCTGGAGTGAGAACTGCAGTGATCTCGGCTGTACCAGATAAAAGAAAAAGAGAGGGGGAAAAGAGTGTGATAGTGCATAAGCAAATACCAAAACGGAAGGCTTGTTCTGCAGACGTTTGCAGCCACGGCCAGACATATAGCCTTGAAAAGAAAACAAGCTTCGCACACAAGTTGGAATAAAAGTTCTCATTTAAAGCAAGCAAGACCAATGTGGTCATGTAATCACGTCCGGTCACAACCCCATTGCTCCAACACTGCATTAATAACTCCTTCTCCAGAGACTTCTATCGAGAGCATGAGGCAACATATTACCGCCCAAAGGTAAGGTGTTGAGTGCCTGACTTCCGTGATCCCAATCCCATGCAGCCAGCCTATCCCCGGACCTTTACGCATGCATTCCCTTTAGTTAAATTCTTGTGTGCTTCCTAAATATACCATTGCCACTACAAATGCAGACTAAATTAAAATCAGAGAAAATTTCATCTGCAAAAGATCTCCTCCTGATTCGCTCTGCAATAACCCAAATTCATAGCAACTATTTTCCCAGCAGGTCCACCTGGGTTGGGACTAATTAACCTCTGTAGAAGCCGATTAGCACTACCGCTCCATTCACCTCTATGGGGCTGCCAGAGATTGCTGAGCATTTGTCCTTGACTATCTTCTATTGTCCTATAGAGATGAATGAAGTGGCAGAGCGCAGTCGGAATGGGAATACCTAAGTGTCAAGTTAACATTTGCTACATTTGTTCTCTCCTCTCCCAATTGAGTCAGGAACAATACCTGTCTGCTGAATAAAGGTGCATTGGCACCTTTACATTTGTTATTATCTGTTATGGCCACTGTTAAAAGCTGCTGAAGGGCCCTACCGTCTCCTGCCATTGGGCATAAGCAGCACTTTGTCCCCCATTTTGAGTGTGTCAAACACCACATCTCTTGGTTTCCAAAAAGCGTGAACACATGCCCAGTCTGCCTCAAAAAAGGGTCAGTACACGCATCCAGCTCCCCAACCAATTCTGACAGGTCTTATGCAATTTAAGACTACTCCGCCCATCAGCAATTCCTGAGCAATTAGTGTACATATTGTGTGAAGGTGTAAGTGTGTTTTTGTCTGATCTGCTAGTATTTCATCCATGCCCGAACCACCCAGCTTTCCTGACCTCTCCAATCCTGACCTTCATTCGATATTCGTCTTTGCTTTCCTTGTCAACTGACTGTCCTGACCGTTGGCCTGATCTACATTGTGAAAGTATTCAACCTGATCTGTTTTACAACGACATCTACACCCTTTGGTAGCACATTATGGAAAACTTGATCAAGTGCGTCAGTTGCCTCTTAACTGATACTATTTCTAGGATAATGGTCTGGGGGTTCCTGTAACAAAGTCCACATTCCGATTGTTGGGGTGAAATGGTGAATACCAGGAAATCCCAGCTGCGGCCTTAAGTCAAATCGGTTCTGAGGTACAGCGGAACCACATCCACTATCGTGACATTCTCAGGGTATCAAGGTTACTGCAATACGATAGGCTTGTTTAATCATCAATTATAACTTCACCCACTAGTGATGAAATTCCTGACAGCATTCAATCTGCACAGCACAGGCGAAACATGAGAAATACCAAACAGGAAATGTCTATTCACTGAAAAAGCCAAAAATACCTGAAAGTCTGCAAAGCAGACACGGTCGCCATAGGCACGATCGCCGTAGGGCAGGCGCAATGGCCTTAAGCCCTGAAGATATGTAGTCAGCCAGAATAATGTGTGGAGGAGCAGCTTGTTCCTGGCAGGCTAATATGCAGTCACCCACTCAACCCAGCCCAGTTTGGGGAGGAGTGACTGCATATACTAATAGCCTGCACATGTGAACGATACCAAAGATGTCAGCCATAGATGGGTGGTGACCCACCATACAGGATATCAACCCTGGCTGATATGACAGCGGGTTGCCCTGTATCTCCAAGGTGGGCCACACTGGCTGACATCTTGGGCTCCCCCACCAACTAGCAAACTACATACAAAGATACTAATGCATACTAATAAAATGCGGGTGTTAGTACTGCATTTTGGCCAAAACGCATAGGCTGACGGACCGCGTCGAGGTCACACCGCTTCCGTCAGTACCTACGCTAACTCACAATAAATTACATAAAATCACAGAGGTGAGGAAAAAGAAAAAAACACATATTCACTGAAAAAGCCAAAAATACCTGAAAGTCTGCAAAGCAGACACGGTCGCCATAGGCACGATCGCCATAAGGCAGGCACAATCGCCACCGGCACAATCGCCGTAGGGCAGGCGCAATGGCCTTAAGCCCTGAAGATATGTAGTCAGCCAGACAATAATGTGTGGAGGAGCAGCTTGTTCCTGGCAGGCTAATATGCAGTCACCCACTCAACCCAGCCCAGTTTGGGGAGGAGTGACTGCATATACTAATAGCCTGCACATGTGAACGATACCAAAGATGTCAGCCATAGATGGGTGGTGACCCACCATACAGGATATCAACCCTGGCTGATATGACAGCGGGTTGCCCTGTATCTCCAAGGTGGGCCACACTGGCTGACATCTTGGGCTCCCCCACCAACTAGCAAACTACATACAAAGATACTAATGCATACTAATAAAATGCGGGTGTTAGTACTGCATTTTGGCCAAAACGCATAGGCTGACGGACCGCGTCGAGGTCACACCGCTTCCGTCAGTACCTACGCTAACTCACAATAAATTACATAAAATCACAGAGGTGAGGAAAAAGAAAAAAACATATTCACTGAAAAAGCCAAAAATACCTGAAAGTCTGCAAAGCAGACACGGTCGCCATAGGCACGATCGCCATAAGGCAGGCACAATCGCCACCGGCACAATCGCCGTAGGGCAGGCGCAATGGCCTTAAGCCCTGAAGATATGTAGTCAGCCAGACAATAATGTGTGGAGGAGCAGCTTGTTCCTGGCAGGCTAATATGCAGTCACCCACTCAACCCAGCCCAGTTTGGGGAGGAGTGACTGCATATACTAATAGCCTGCACATGTGAACGATACCAAAGATGTCAGCCATAGATGGGTGGTGACCCACCATACAGGATATCAACCCTGGCTGATATGACAGCGGGTTGCCCTGTATCTCCAAGGTGGGCCACACTGGCTGACATCTTGGGCTCCCCCACCAACTAGCAAACTACATACAAAGATACTAATGCATACTAATAAAATGCAGGTGTTAGTACTGCATTTTGGCCAAAACGCATAGGCTGACGGACCGCGTCGAGGTCACACCGCTTCCGTCAGTACCTACGCTAACTCACAATAAATTACATAAAATCACAGAGGTGAGGAAAAAGAAAAAAACATATTCACTGAAAAAGCCAAAAATACCTGAAAGTCTGCAAAGCAGACACGGTCGCCATAGGCACGATCGCCATAAGGCAGGCACAATCGCCACCGGCACAATCGCCGTAGGGCAGGCGCAATGGCCTTAAGCCCTGAAGATATGTAGTCAGCCAGACAATAATGTGTGGAGGAGCAGCTTGTTCCTGGCAGGCTAATATGCAGTCACCCACTCAACCCAGCCCAGTTTGGGGAGGAGTGACTGCATATACTAATAGCCTGCACATGTGAATGATACCAAAGATGTCAGCCATAGATGGGTGGTGACCCACCATACAGGATATCAACCCTGGCTGATATGACAGCGGGTTGCCCTGTATCTCCAAGGTGGGCCACACTGGCTGACATCTTGGGCTCCCCCACCAACTAGCAAACTACATACAAAGATACTAATGCATACTAATAAAATGCGGGTGTTAGTACTGCATTTTGGCCAAAACGCATAGGCTGACGGACCGCGTCGAGGTCACACCGCTTCCGTCAGTACCTACGCTAACTCACAATAAATTACATAAAATCACAGAGGTGAGGAAAAAGAAAAAAACACATATTCACTGAAAAAGCCAAAAATACCTGAAAGTCTGCAAAGCAGACACGGTCGCCATAGGCACGATCGCCATAAGGCAGGCACAATCGCCACCGGCACAATCGCCGTAGGGCAGGCGCAATGGCCTTAAGCCCTGAAGATATGTAGTCAGCCAGAATAATGTGTGGAGGAGCAGCTTGTTCCTGGCAGGCTAATATGCAGTCACCCACTCAACCCAGCCCAGTTTGGGGAGGAGTGACTGCATATACTAATAGCCTGCACATGTGAACGATACCAAAGATGTCAGCCATAGATGGGTGGTGACCCACCATACAGGATATCAACCCTGGCTGATATGACAGCGGGTTGCCCTGTATCTCCAAGGTGGGCCACACTGGCTGACATCTTGGGCTCCCCCACCAACTAGCAAACTACATACAAAGATACTAATGCATACTAATAAAATGCGGGTGTTAGTACTGCATTTTGGCCAAAACGCAGTACTCACTATATATTACATAAAATCACAGAGGTGAGGAAAAAGAAAAAAACACATATTCACTGAAAAAGCCAAAAATACCTGAAAGTCTGCAAAGCAGACACAGTCGCCATAGGCACGATCGCCATAAGGCAGGCACAATCGCCACCGGCACAATCGCCGTAGGGCAAGCGCAATGGCCTTAAGCCCTGAAGATATGTAGTCAGCCAGACAATAATGTGTGGAGGAGCAGCTTGTTCCTGGCAGGCTAATATGCAGTCACCCACTCAACCCAGCCCAGTTTGGGGAGGAGTGACTGCATATACTAATAGCCTGCACATGTGAACGATACCAAAGATGTCAGCCATAGATGGGTGGTGACCCACCATACAGGATATCAACCCTGGCTGATATGACAGCGGGTTGCCCTGTATCTCCAAGGTGGGCCACACTGGCTGACATCTTGGGCTCCCCCACCAACTAGCAAACTACATACAAAGATACTAATGCATACTAATAAAATGCGGGTGTTAGTACTGCATTTTGGCCAAAACGCATAGGCTGACGGACCGCGTCGAGGTCACACCGCTTCCGTCAGTACCTACGCTAACTCACAATAAATTACATAAAATCACAGAGGTGAGGAAAAAGAAAAAAACACATATTCACTGAAAAAGCCAAAAATACCTGAAAGTCTGCAAAGCAGACACGGTCGCCATAGGCACGATCGCCATAAGGCAGGCACAATCGCCACCGGCACAATCGCCGTAGGGCAGGCGCAATGGCCTTAAGCCCTGAAGATATGTAGTCAGCCAGACAATAATGTGTGGAGGAGCAGCTTGTTCCTGGCAGGAAATGTCAGTGTAAAATTACTGTATACTTTCAGAATTTATAGATATATGTAAAAAAATGCTTTTAAGAAAAATTCTGTGGTCATAAATTCATGAGGACATAACTATAATGGGTGCAGAAGATGCTGGTCACACCCAAGACCAGGAGCCTAGAGGGGGTCCTTAAGGTCTCTCTTCCCCCTATAAAAGGAAACCCCTAGTACGAATGAAGCATTATAGTTGGGAAGGATGGGGGGAACCCTCTTACGGATTTTGCATTGGTGCCAATCAACTTTAAGTTACGCCTCTGTAAATTCATAGACAGCCATTAGAGAAAGCAATATACACTGCTCTCCGCCCAAACAAGATTGCGATCATTGAACACATAAGGAATAGAAAGACTTTACCTAGGTCATTTTGTTTCCAGCCATTGCCTCCAAAACTGATCATGTCACTGTTTTACAAAGAACTTAACCATCAGACATAGTCAAGCTCAGCAAAAAAAATATGTAGAATCAGCATGGACTGACATCAAAAATGTCTTGGTTGAATGCGCCCAACATACTGTGCTCCATACAGACAAATCTTCCATCTAGAACTTTACTCCATAATGGAAATGATAAATTATCCCACACTAGTAAGAAGATATTTATTTCTGCTCTATGTCTGTGACAGAATTATTCCCAATCCTCCAGCTGTCACAGCTCTTCATTTTAATTAGGTATTAATTAAACATCATTGAAGTGATTAAATAGCCAAAGAATTGCATATACACTGTCAGCTGCAGTTGTGTTTAGGAAAGAATAGCGTAGGTTTCCCATTGTAACCTGACAAGGTTGTGACTCGCTGTCCATTCTCTGATAATGTGTGAGCTTCCTACTCGTAAGGCGTCTTCATTAGGATTGAGTTGTTTCCTAGCAACATGGCGTAAATAATTTTCACGGCTTTCTTATATATCATTTAGTCATGGTAGGGAGATCAGTAACATATCTCAATACTGACTACCTAATAAGCAACCAGATACTAATTAAAATACTTATAGGCACTGTAGGGTGAAATAAAGGTATTGCTAATTGGTGACTTGCAGTAGGTCAACGTAACTCATCAAGTTGATGCGTAAGTGTGTATTCATTCATCAAAAGAGACCATTAGGTAAATGTTTCTATTGTACTCACAGGAAAGAGAAATATATCGAGACGGTGGATTGTGCATGTCTATTTTTGACTTGGAATATTTATGAGTTATACATGGTTGCAGCAAGAATCCAGAGGATGTGTTACTGACTACAAGTAAGAAAATAACATTCCACATAATATACGCAGAGGCTTTGCTGCAGACCTCTTAACAATACACGGTCATGGAATTCTGCATTAATATATGGTTAGAGCCCTCTTGTATTTGCCAGGGTGAAGAGTAAATTCAAACAGCTTTTCCTGCTTTGGAGCCCAGCACCTCCATAGGTTATATGGACAGTCCCTTGATTGTAATACTACATACGCGGGGGTACCCTTCTTCTGGTTGGCGGGGGTACCCAAAAGAAACGTGATTCTTCTTCTGGTTGGCAGGTGTACCCAAAAGAAACAGGAATCTTCTTCTGGTTGGCGGGTGTACCCAAAAGAAACAGGAATCTTCTTCTGGTTGGCGGGTGTACCCAAAAGAAACAGGAATCTTCTTCTGGTTGGCGGGTGTACCTAAAAGAAATAGGAATCTTGTTCTGGTTGGCTGGTGTACCTAAAAGAAACAGGAATCTTCTTCTGGTTGGCGGGTGTACCCAAAAGAAACAGGAATCTTCTTCTGGTTGGCGGGTGTACCTAAAAGAAATAGGAATCTTGTTCTGGTTGGCTGGTGTACCTAAAAGAAACAGGAATCTTCTTCTGGTTGGCGGGTGTACCCAAAAGAAACAGGAATCTTCTTCTGGTTGGCGGGTGTACCTAAAAGAAACAGGAATCTTGTTCTGGTTGGCGGGACATCACTAGAACAGGCTTCTGTTGCTAGGTGAATGTTTAAGGAACCCTTCTGAAGTGGTATGCCAGCTGATGTTGTTGGGGAGAGTTGCATTCGGCTCCAGTAATCTTTTTTTTTTTAACAAGTTGTTCAGTTTTTCACCAATTTTGTGATGGACCATTCATATGAACAACGTGCAGCTGGAAAATTGTGTTTCCCTTTCCACTGCTCTAAGCATTCATAAAAAAGTAGCACAGAGAGAGATCAGGTTAATACGAAGGGTGAGGCAAGGGTGGCATGTCGTTTTTAATCAATAATTGCTTAACACTGTGTCGGCAGGTGCATTGCCATAATGGAAGAACCAGTCATGACACCCTTGCCTTATTCTCTATATTCACCTGATCCCCCTTCACGCGACTCTATTTTTATGGGTGCTTTGAGCAGTGGAAAAGGAAACTACATTTTGCAGCTGCACGTTGTTTGTATGAATCAGTCATCACAAGATACGCAAAAAATGGAACAACTTGTTGAAAAAAGATCACTGGAGCCGAACGCAACCTTCCAAAACAATGTTGGCCGGCACACCGCCACAGAAGGGCTCCGCAGACATTCAACTAGTAACAAAAGCCAGTACTAGTAACGCCCCGCCCATCAGAAGGAGATTATTGTTACCTATTTGTATACTTTTTTCCAATATATATTTTTTAATGTAGACTGTATGTCATGGCGCACTGCCTGACTTGAACTAATCTGACTTCTGTGCTCACTAACCTTGACTTTGCATTCTGCACTTTATTTCTGCTTGCTGCTTACCATGACCTTCAGCTTGGACCTTTTTTAACTCACCTATGCCACCAGCTCTGACCATAGCCTGTATTACTGCAATACTCCTATTCAGACTATCAGGCACCACGCCTCGGCCTAGTGCAGTGTAAGCAGCCACACTACCAAGACTATCTGGATGAGTAACGACTTGGAGACCCCACAGCAAATGCCATATACTGCTTAGTGGAGTCAAGTATGAAAACTACACCAGATGCTGCTTATGAAAATAGCCCAAAGCCTGGTGTGTGGCAAGATAAAGCCACATCCGCCTGTCTGACACTGTAGTCATTCATTGATAGAAAATATATTGCATTCTACTAATGGACCTCCAAGAGCTATTCTGCAAACTCCTGCAGGGTATATTGGATTAGCCTCCATGGTTAACAGGAGCATTACCAATTTCACCATGATTATTATGCAATTCTTGGTTCCTATGGTATATTAGAACTGGGCCAATTTAAACAGTTTTTAACTGTTTCCATGAATACAGTTGAAGACTATGGCCATTGTGCCCCTGCTCCACTGTTCTTTGTAGTAGGCAGCAGGTAACGCAAAGGGTGTAAGGTTTATGCAAGCACTGCCCAAAGGTGGACATTCTCTGACATTTCTGTGTAGTCCTGGTGGCAGGGCTTAGATGTCTCAAATTTGGTGTTCTAAATATGACTAAGGAAAGCATTTTTGCTGTGTGCGGAACAAAGGGGTTAATGTTACTATATGTGGTCTAAAAGGCACGTAGGCACTATTAGTGTGTGGGGCCTAAAATTTGGCTCTATTAGGGCGCCCACCCACTGGCGATTTTTTTTCCTGCGTTAGCGTTTTGCGTTTTTCCTGCACAGGCATAGAGATAACATGTGCTCATGTCCACTGGCGTTTTTAATATCGCCCCGCCCCGCAAAATCGCATCGCAGCTGTCCTTAGTCTCTGGCTCCTTTTTGTCTTCTAACTGCTCCCATGGTTTTCAATGCTCCCGGAAAAAACGCAACGCAACGCAATTTGAGGGCGTCTCTCATAGCCCTTGTGCAGGGTGTGTTGGTATAGAAACGCAATGCAACGTTTCAGGATGAGACATTCTCCGCGTTTTGCGTTTGAAAAACACTGCGAAAAACGCGCGAATAACGCAAACGCATAAATGCGAAATCGCTGCGTTTTCCGCGCACGCAAAACGCAAACGCCAGTGGGTGGGCACCCTTACTGTATGGGGTCTAAAATGGGCACTACTGTTGTGTAAGGCCTAAAAAGAAGCACTATTGCTGTGTTCATTCTAAAAAGGGCATTATTATCACCTGAGCCACTGTTACTGTTTGGGCCATTATGTATGTGGCACTACTGTTTTCAGGGGCACTTTCGAGGGATGGCTGAAAGTAGTTATCATGGCGCTCCGGGTTGGATAGAAAAGGTAGAGTTAACACTCTAATCAGAAAATTCATCACCTGGGAGTTCAAACATTTCAAGCATTTCTGCTGCAGGTAGAACAGAGGGTGCAAGGTTTACGCAAGCCATGTTTGTCCAGCTGTTCTTTCGGGCAATCCTCGTTTTTTGAATTCCTTTTAAACCAGTGTTGTTTGATTTGTTATATTTCAACTGACACTTGCACAAAGATTTTGTCTAAACCAGGGGTGCACAACTTTTTCTGGTCTGAGGCCCACATTGCCATACATTGCCCTTGTGGCCCGCACTTCTAAGGGCCACAAGGGTGTTCCAGTCTGATACATTTACTGTATATCCTAATTATATGCCACAATAAATTGAAGTAAGTTCCACTTCCAGGACTTCCACCTATTGGGGCAATGGGGGTTACCTTCCTTCCCCAAACAGTACTCCAGAGATTAGGAGACACATGGCTCTTTCCGTTGTAGATGATGGATGTCAAGGTAATAGCCTGGCATTTCAAGTCCCAAAACTACAACAGAGAGAGCTACATGCATCTAAAATGCCTCTAACTCATGTGCTCATTTCTGAAGTGCCAAACAGGTCAAGAGACTTTATTGTCGTAATATATAGGGGACCCAGACATGGCTACACAGAGCATCCTTAGTACTTGTCCTAATGTATAGGGGACCCAGACATGGCTACAGAGGGCACCCTTAGTACTTGTCCTAATATATACGGGACCCAGACATGGCTACACAGGGCACTCTTAGTACTTGTCCTAATATGTAGGGGACCCAGACATAGCTACACAGGGCACTCTTAGTACTTGTCCTAATATATAGGGGACCCAGACATGACTACACAGTGCACCGTTAGTACTTGTCCTAATATATAGCGACCCAGACATGGCTACACAGAGCACCCTTAGTACTTGTCCTAATATATAGCGACCCAGACATGGCTACACAGTGCACCCTTAGTACTTGTCCTAATATATAGCGACCCAGACATGGCTACACAGTGCACCCTTAGTACTTGTCCTAATATATAGTAGACCCAGACATGGCTACACAGTGCACCCTTAGTACTTGTCCTAATATATAGTAGACCCAGACATGGCTACACAGAGCACTCTTAGTACTTGTCCTAATATATAGTAGACCCAGACATGGCTACACAGCGCACCCTTAGTACTTGTCCCAATATATAGGAGACCCAGACATGACTACACAGTGCACCATTAGTACTTGTCCGATCCCGTTGCTCTGCTATGTGCTACTACTCGACATGGAAAATACACTGGAGCAACCATGCATAGATATTTCTATGTTCAGATGATTGAGGCCACACAGAATGGTATTGAGGGCTACATATGGTTCCCAGACAACATGTTGCGCACCTCTGACCAAAAAGGACCAAACTTGTTAGTAATACCTTAAGATAACGTGAAATGAGTTTTCCATGAATGTCCATGGATGACCTATGCTTAGAATACAGAATTTATGTTTGATTAATGGAGGTCTTACCCCAGGGTCCCAAATGAAGGGCTGCCACACAGACATAGTGGCTGAATATCTGTTGGTTACTGGGGTCCTGGGGACTTGACCCACCAATCACACACTGATCAGCCAATAGTAAAGGTTGGTACAGTCTCCAGGTCATCGGAGGAGACAGGAAGGGATTTGGCATTATACCCTGACAAGATTCATTGTACTCTAACCAACGATAGGGGTTAAGTAATGCATAGCATCCATCAGGACTCGGATCAATGTGGGATAGTCGCCATAAGGAAATTTGGAATGTCAGCTCTATTATTACCTACTTGCTGACAACACTCTTTGCATGGCTACTGTGATCTATTTAGAATGACATTACATTTTGTAACACAGGCAAAATCACTTACATGAATTATTAGATGTTATTTGATTTAATTTGCAATAGCTCATATTTTTAAGACGTCGTTTCCTATTTTCCGTAAGAGGCACGGGCTATTTCTCCTCATAAAGCCGACTGCCAGATTTTTGTATTCCAGATTAAAATTTCATTAAAACATTATCTGCTAAAAAAATTGCAACAGTAAAGGTTTTGGAAATCCCATTTTCTTAAGAGAGGTCCCCCGCAGATAGATAGATCATAAGATGTCCCGTTGCTGGAGCAGCTGTAATGTGTTAGCAAACTTGGCAGCGAATGTTCAATTACCCTACAGCAATAAAGCATTACACACTTCCCACTGAAATCAATGATCTGTTGGTGGGACTGGGACCCATGCAGAAGACTGCTGACCACTGCAGCCCCCGCACCCTGAGGACAGACCCTTAACATACCATCATATATACTATTTCTGTACTTTGCCTCCTCGTTTTCCTTTGCAACTGAAGTGCGGCATCGCGCAAGAGTATTTTTCCACATTTTTGCGCATGGCAAAATTCCCGCTTGCAAAGCGTGGAGAATAGAATCCATTGATTTCAACGAGTTCATTCTCATTTCTTTTTTTGTTTTTTGCAAGCATGGTTCTCGCAGGCACAAAAAAATAGGACCTGCTCTATTTTGAGTGCATTTGCACCCCAAAAAGGCCAATACAGGCCAATGGGAGGTGCGTAAATGTGCACATAGGTACATGCAGGTACGCACAATACCCTGCACCCCACCGCATTTGGCTTAGTAGCCTTTTTAATCAGGGTGGTTGATTCGCCCATCTATGTGATCTAGCAGTACACAAATGCATACAGTATTTCTGCAGGCATGTGAGCAAAGTACACTCGTTCTCTGCGCAAAAAAGTTGCACAGGACCGAGCGTATTTTGGAATACGCTCATCTTAAGGAGCCCTAAGGGCTTCTTGGTATGAGTGTATGCGCAAAAAAGCTTGCCGCAGCACCATGTACGTGGTTCGATGAGGTACATTTGCATGTGTCCCTGCGGATAGTACTGTACTTTTTGCGCATACAGGACCAGTTCCCCCATGGCGACACATTCATTCTGTGGATTATAAGGCTATTACCCTAATGAGGTGCAGATGTGTTCTTTTTTCACAGTTTTGCGCAGCGTTTCACGCATTGCCTTGCGTATTTGCACACCTCCCCCACTCTTCTATTGGGCCTTTTCTGCGCAGGTCCTACTTTTCTTCATGACCGCAATACACGCTAATGAAAACGAACCCATTGGAATCAATGGGTTCCATTCTCAGTGTTTTGCACGGATGTATTTTAAAACATGTGCAAATAAAGGAGAATTTCACACTGGCGAGTGCGATATATGGCCATGAAACGTGACCAATACCACGCTCGCCAACATGCGATTTCACCGCAGATTCAAGGCGTTTTTGTATCCCAACACCATCGCATCACTCCGAACCCGTATTTTTTCAAATTCGTGCAATAGTTTGAAAAGTCAAAATAACTCACTGGTCCATGCGCTAATATGTTCTGTAGCAGCGAGTGTATTAGCGCACGCGCCCGTCTGTGTAAGCCCAAATACATAGTGTCCATCAGGTAATCAGAGAAGCTGCTGTGGCCAACTTTGCCTCTCCAGACCCTGGAGGTCACTTTAAGGATACTTTCACATGGACTACTAACCCTTTCCAATCCAATTAGTATCCTGGTTTTCCTAGGGGGCTTACTCTTTTTCTGCCATTATACAACAGCGCTATCTGCTGGCTAAAGCCAGTACTGCATGAGGTGACACGTTGGATAGGCTCTGACAGCAGAGAGGCTGGCAATATACAGTAAGAGAATCCCGACGGGCGTCTTCCAACATCGGAGCTGTACAGCCTTAAATCATAATGTCTTCAGACGTCAGACAGTGGATTGGAAAGGGTTAAAAAAGTTGCACCCAAAATTCTCGTACACGATTCATATCGGACAAATCAGACAGAAATTTCGCTTATGTGAAAGTATTAACGCACTTTGTGAAGTGAGCTGAGGAAGTGCTTGGGGGGGGGGGGCAAGAAAGGATTCTACAAAGCTTCGTAATAAAATAGTAATACAACCTGGAATTAGTGAAATTAAATGTACATTAAGTGACATAGTCATCCTGCGAGGGCTTCCAGGGCTTCGCGTTACCATTTTGGCTGAATTCAAAGGGAAAAGTCAATAAAAGAAGAAAATGGGCCAACACTGGCCACCGCTGCCGGCGACTGCAAGCTTCAATGCACCTTTTTAGCCATTAAAACTATTGCATGGCAGTAATTTCCCAGATTGGCGCACACTCCCGGCGCTCAGCGTGACCTCTTGTCGCAGCTTCCATCTGCTTTCATTGCCTGCGCTTTGTACCTGGCCTTTATCCTCTATGTACATCGCTCCCCCCACGGAGTTCATTATCTGCTGCTTCTTGTCTCGGAGATGGTGTAACACGGCCGGAGTCAGGAGTCACTGACACCCAGAGACAGACATCTGAATGCCGAGCGAGCGTCTGATGGAAGACATGTTAAATACGTAAAAAGTAAAGTAATTGTCTGCACTTTCATTTATGTCTTGTGGGGGAGACAAACAGTTCCAGTCCGGTTTTCCCACTAGTGACGGGATGTGCACCGCGCTCTGAACTCTTATGTCCGTCACTATTGATAAACGAATGGTGTAGATCAGAGGAGAAGAATAAGAGCGGCTTCAGACGAGTGTATATGCAAATACGCTCAATGTATTTGCGCAGTACAGAGGTTGATTTGTTTGTGCATTGGCGCTTTGTATTGTACTTTTTTGTGCACGCAGACCCTGTTCATATACACCCCCGACTCCCCCCCCCCCCCCCCCCCCCCCCCCCCGATGCAAAAGGCTATTTAGCCTAAGCAGCTTCGGAGGTATTCTCTTTTTTACGGATTTGCACAGTGTATTGCGCATGTTCTTGCATACTTCACATAGACTTCTAAGGGGTCCTTGGCGTGCGAATACGCAGGAAAATAGGACATATTTTTTGCATAGGCGAGAAATGCGAGTGCGAAAAAAAGGAAATGGGAATGAACCTATTGAAATCAATGGGTTCCATTTTCTGTGTTTTATGCACCCAATTTTCGCAAGTGCAAAAATTTGAGCAAATATGTTCCTTTGCAGCTACCCCAATTGCGCACGCTTTGGCACAATGCGTTTGCGCTGTGAATGAGGCACTTTTGCGCATGCAGTGGTGCATTTTACTGCACTTTTTGTGCTCACCGGGCATGTTCGCATGGGCAGGCAACACTCTCTGCCGTGATGTAAAAGGCTATTTAGCCTAATAAGGTCCGAATGTGTTCTTTTTTTTTTTCCCGGAATTGCGCGGCGTATTGCGCATTTGGGAGTGCATTAAGCATGTATTTGCGCATCTTCCCTAGACTTCTATGTGGACCCTTGGTGTGCAAATGTGCACAAAAATAGAGCATGCAGCGTTTCTTTCCGCGCATGTGAAATGCATGCGCAAAATGAAGTGAAGACGAACCCTTAGAATCTTTCAAAATATTTTTATTGTTTTGAGAAAATAGCTCCGCATTGTTGTACACAATAAAAATGCAGGCAACATTGCAATCTGACAATTGTTAGGCGCGTAAAAGGCAAGGGAGGACCGCCTCGGGAGTCTCAGCTAGATTCCAAGGGGGATGAACCTCTTATTCCGTGCGCGGTTGTCTGGAGAAGATTAGGTGTAGGTTCTCCTTCCGGTAGGGTATCCCACTGGGTTTCAGGTCGTCAAATTTGTTTATTCCCGAGTCTCCGGGCGGTCTCCCCGCCCCTCACACGCCTTTGGTAGTACCAGACTAACATTCCTGGATTGTTAAGAAAATGCAGTGCAAGTATTTTGCTCATGCTAACATACATGGATATTGTTAAACATTAACATCGAAATAGGGTAGAGAGAGGGTATGGGTTAAACCTAAGGGGGGGGGATGCAGGGGAGTAGAAGACAAGGAAGAGAGAAAAGAAAGAAAAGGGAAGGGGAGATGTGGGGTGCGGTCTTCCTTCCTTCCCTTATGTCTTGGCTGGTGGTGTAAGAACAGGTCAAAGTGTGCCATCGGCCAGCCAAGTGTTGAAAGATGATGATCCTTTAAAATCTATCCAGATGATCCAGGTATCACTTGTGGGTGCTCGCGACCCATCAGGCTCTTGGTCTGAGCTCCTGAGCTCCTCCATGTGTTTAATGTATTCCACAGCCTTTACCCATGTCAGCCTCCGGATCTCCCCTCCTTGTCTCCAATGCTGCGATATGGTCAGGCATGTAGCCACTATGCCTTAAGAGACCTTTTTTGATTTGGGATATAGCTCCTGGCAGCATGGAGAGGAGGGCAATCTCAGGAGTCAAGACAAGGGACGATCTACTTATTTTATTGTATAGCCCCGCGATGTCCCCCCAGAGCGAGGCGACTAGCGGACATGACCACCATATGTGTAACATGGAGCCCACCTCCCGACCGCATCTCCAGCATTCCTCCGAGACTTCCGGGAATATTCTGTGAAGTCTCTCCGGTGTTTTGTACCACTGTGTGATAATCTTAGAATTTAGTTCTTGGATCTTAGTTGAGATAGATATCTTGTGGGAAAGTTTGTAGGCTTTGCTCCAGAGCTCCTCGGAGAACCTCCTCCCAATAGCCTCTTCCCACCTCGACTCCCACCTCAGGCGAGATTCCCTCTGCCTACCGTCAAGCAACAACACATACAGCAGCGATATCATATGGGTCAGGGGGGCCGGGGCCACACAAACTTCCTCGAAGGGGGTTAGGTTCAGGTTTAGCTGCCCAGGCTCCTCGAGCGAGCTCAAGTAGCTCCTAATTTGTAAATATTGCATCCACGCACCCAGTTTATGTCTTTGGTTTCCCGCGATATCGTTTAGTGGGCGCATGCCGTCTGGTCCCCACACCTCACGTATCTGTGGTTTAAGGTTGCCCGGGTGAAAGGATAGTGTCTTTGCTGTTAGTGCAGCCGGGATTTGGGGGTTCCCTGTTAATGGTGTCAGTGGTCCGGGTATACTACCGTAGCTACTTTACTGTTTCTAGTGACTCGTCTCCATGCTCCTATAAGATGTAGCGCCAAGGGGGACACCTTCTGCTCTTTCCAGTCTATTTTCCCGGGTAACCAAAAAGCACCTTCTAGGTTCAGGTTATTTTGGTCTAATTCCAGGCTCACCCAGGCTTTTTTATCTGAGTGGTGGAATATGTCCGATATGCATTTCCCTATTGCTGCCTTATGGTAGAGTTCGAGGTCCGGGGGGCCGGCTCCCCCAGATGTCCTGGTTCGAGTTAGGACCTTATAATTTATTCTAGGTTTAAGTTCCTTCCATACGAATTTTACTATAGCTTTTTGTAAAATGGTGAAGAAGCTCCTGGGAATATCGTATGGCGCGGTCTGGAAAACGTATAAAATCCTGGGTAGTATATTCATTTTAAGAGAGTTGATCCTCCCAAACCATGATAAGTGCAGTTTAGACCAGCTGTCTAATTCCATCTCAAATAATGATGGTAGCGGTTTATAGTTTAAATTGAAGATGTCTTTTGGGTCTGCCGGGATGTGTATACCCAGGTATTTTATTGCGTCCCCTCTCCACGTATATGGGAGTAACCGGTTCAGACGGGTAGCTTCCGGGGTTGGTAGGGATACATTTAGGATTTCAGATTTTTGGGGGTTAATTTTAAAATTGCTGAGTTTCCCGTATCTGGAAAGTTCCATTTTAATCTCAGGGATGGAGGTGCCGGGGCTCGTGACGTACAGCAGTAAGTCGTCTGCGAAAATGGATAGTTTGTGCTCTCTACCTCCTCCCTCCAACCCCCGAACAACTGGGTTCCTCCTCAGAGCTTCCGCCAAGGGTTCCATTGCTAGTATATATAGGAGAGGGGAGAGGGGGCACCCCTGTCTGGTTCCATTCCGAATCTGGAATGGCGCCGACAAGAGGCCGTTGACCCTGATCCGTGCAGATGGAGAGCTATAGAGGGACATTATCCAGGAGAGGACCCTATGCCCCAGACCCACCCCCTCCAGGACCGCCTCCAGGAAGGTCCATTTTACCCTATCGCAAGAAGGCACAAGGGGGTGTCGGAGTTCCGGAGTTCCGAGCTTTGTTGATTAGGGAAATCGTCTTAATGGTATTGTCGCTGGCTTCTCTGCCAGGGACAAACCCGACTTGGTCTGTATGTATGAGGGATGGGATAAGGGGGTTCAATCTATTTGCCAAAATTTTTGAGAAGATTTTTAGGTCGCTATTTATGAGGGAGATGGGTCTATAGCTTTTGCAAGAGCGAGGGTCCTTCCCCGGTTTCAAGATTACCGCTATATTAGCCTGCAGGGCCTGGGGAGGGAACGGGCACCCCCGGGAAACTGCGTTAAATGCAGCTAGCATGATTTCTGCCAGCTGGTCTCCAAAGATCTTATAAAATCTAGGTGTAAACCCATCGGGGCCTGGACTTTTCCCTAGTTTTAACTCTCGTATAACCTGGGATAGTTCCTCGGGGGAGATGTCCGCCTCGAGAGATTCCGCCTCGGCTTGGGGGATAGTTGTATGTATGTTTTGTTGCAAGTACTGGGCGATTTGTTCCCTTTGGGGCGGCTCTTCCGGATCTTCAGTACAGGGGATGTTGTAAAGATTGGAGTAATAGGTCCTAAAGGCTTCCAGGATCTCGCTCGGTGCAAGTACTTAGCTCCCGGAGGCATCCCGGATGGACATAACATTTGTCTGGGGGGTTCGGGGTCTTAAAGCCCTTGCAAGCCACCTCCCACTTTTGTTGCCATATTCGTAATTGCCTGCCCTGAGTTTGTCCCTGATGTATAAGGTGTTCTGGTCTAATATGGCTAGAATCTTGTGTCTTATGTCTATTATTTCTGCTAATAATGCCTCTGATTTCTGGGCTTTGTTTGCTGTCTTACGTGACTCTAGTTCCAGGAACAGCTGTTTAAGGTTGCGTGATCTTTCTTTTTTAAGTCTAGAACCGTGGGACAAGAATATCCCTCTTAGGGTGCATTTTAAGGCCTCCCACTTAATAGGTGCCGGGGTCGTGTCGGTTGTATGGGCTTCTAGGAAGACCTCAACTGTTTTTGTTATGTCTGCCAGACATGTAGGGTCTTTAAGGAGATTGTCATTAAGTTTCCAGTTAAATCCTCTACAATCCTGTCTCATGGGTTTGATTTCTCCTAGTATTGGGGCATGGTCTGACCATATGAAGTGACCTATGGAGCATTTGGGGGATCCGTCTAGAAGCTTATGTGATACGAAGATATAGTCAATTCTGCTGTATGTGTTGTGTACCCCCGAGTGACAGCTGAAATCCCTGTCGGCCGGGTGGAGGGATCTCCACAGGTCGACCAGGTGTAAACTCACCAGCGTCTTCCTGAATCTACGGATAGCCGAGTGGGATATTGAGGAACGCCCAGAGGAGGTGTCCAGGGGAGGATCCAGGGGGATGTTGAAGTCTCCACCGGCCACTATCATCGAGTTTTCAGAGAAATCCTCTAGTCTCCGAAGAGCTCTGGAGCCGAAGGAAACCTGCCCCTGATTAGGAAAATAAAAGTTAGCGAGAGTATATAAGTCGTTTAACAGTTCTAGTTTCAAGAATAAGTATCTCCCCTCGTCGTCTTTTTCTATTTCCAGGGTTTGAGGTTTTAGTGATCTATGGAATGCTATGGAGACTCCTCCTACTTTACGGTCTGGGTGAGGGGCATGGTACGAATATGGGTAGTATCGGTTGTGGCAACTAGGGGTGTTAGCGTGGGTGAAGTGAGTTTCCTGGAAGAAGATCACCATCACTCTCTTTTTATGGAAACTATATAGGATTTGGTTTCTCTTACCAGGACTGTTTAGGCCTCTAGCGTTGTAGGAACTCACTGTCAGTGCCGCCATCGCTTGCCCTCGGGGGGGACACCGCCGGCGCCCATGGGTAGGTATCTCCTACACGTAGTAAGATGTGACCGTGAGGGGTTTAAGGAGGGAAGGCTAGGGAGGGAAGAAAGAGAAAAAGAGGTAGGGAAAAACAGAAACAGACATAACAATTGTAACATGTTGAGGCGAGGTCTTAGGCCAAGAAGGCCTCGCCCCCTGTGGTGTATCACGTAGCAAGTAGGGCTATGGAAAAAACTAAGTTTTGTGCAGCAACTTGTGCTGCTGGCCTTGGTTGGGGGAACCTGTGCCGGAACAAGGCCCATGGCGCCCCCAAACCCCGGCTTCTCAATCTGAACCCATTGTAGGGGTTTGATTCTTTAAGGCATCCACGGACGTCAGCGACGATGGTTCCGTCGCTCGCGAGTATGTAGACGGGCTGAAGGAGAAAGGTTTCCAGAAGGTGGCAGCCCCTTTTCCTTCGTTCAGTGTTTCCCTGAGGGGCCGACCAGGTGCCAGTCTTCTCTTGGTGGCTGCGGGTCCGGGGCTCCTACTTTTGGCCATTCAGGGATCGAGATCATAGGAAGTTCAAATTTGGCTAGAATCCTTGGGAGGTCTCCGAGGCCTCTGAAGATAGCGGTTTTCCCCTCTCTTCCCGCTTGAAGCTGAAAGGGGTATCCCAGCGGTATGGGATATTTTTCTCCTTGAGAGCTGTCAATACTGGTCTCAGAGCTCTTCGTAGTTGAAGTGTCCTTTTTGACAAGTCCTGTAATACCAGAAGTGAGCTGTCTTTGTAGGTTAAAGGGCCAGTTTCCCTGATTTTTCGTAAGAGTTCCTCTTTTTCTTTGTAGAAATGGATCCTACATATGACGTCCCGTGGTCTTGCCGGGTCTGTGCTTTTAGGTCCTAGGGCTCTATGGATCCTATCAATCTCGATAGGGTTGTCTTCTTGTCTGTTAAGTTTTTCGCCAAAGCTATTGGTAGCCCATTGTTCCAAGTAAGCCGCCTCCACTTCTTCGCTTAGACCGCGGATACGGATATTATTACTTCTGTTGCGGTTTTCCATATTGTCTAGGTGAGTTAATATGCTAGTGATCTGCGAGGAATGGTCTAGTAGGATGTTATGATGTTCGGTGAGTTGCGACTGGAGTTTGGTCTGAGCTTCTTCGGTGTCAGCAACTCTGTGGCCGATTTGTTTTATTGTTTATTGTTTGTAAAGCTTCTATAGCTTGCATTTGTGAGCTTGTTGCTTTAGTCAATAAGGCGTCTATTTCACTTCTAGTGGGGATGCTTTTTAGATGAGCCTTCCAGTCCCACGTGTCATTGTCGTCCCCGTCGTCCTCCTCTGCACCTGATGACGGGGTAGGACTTGTGTGCTCGCGGGGGTTGTTGCTTCTAGCGTGTTTTGTTGCAGCATAATGGGGGGTACCTCTGGGGCTCCCGTGTGGGGTAGTTCTTAAACCGTCGCGGGGCTGGAAGTCTTGGGGGGGTTCCTCTCTGTGCTGTGCTGGTGGTGCAGATCGGGAGAGGGCTTCATCGTCTAGGATCTTTATGTCCTGTGCTGTGCCTTCTTTCCCCTCTCCCATCTTTGGGCTTGTGCACTTGCCCCCCCCCCCCCCCCCGTTCTGTGTCTGCACTGGTTAACTGCTGAGGGGATCCCTGGAGCCCACTTGGCATCCCTGTCCCCTTGTTGGATGTGCTGTGGGTTATTTTGGGTCCAGGGGGATCAGAGGGGTTACCTTTTGTGCTCCTGACTGGGGGCTTCTTCTTTAAGATGGTGCCGGTTGCGGTGGGCGGAGCCTGTTTCGGCAGGCTTCTTGCCGTTTTGGGCTGCCTCTGGGGTTGTGGGGCTGGGTAGCTCGGGTCCCTGGTGCTTGTCTGGCTGCTGTGGGTGCCTTGGAGAGGGCTTAGCTGCCGTGTATTCGCCTCTGCAGCTCCGGCGCCGAGTGGGGACGTAGCTCCTCCCCCTTTTCGGAGCGTCGGTGCCATCTTGTTTTCCTCCGGAGCTGCAGACCGCCGCGGGATGTGGTCAATAAAAGCATCCAGGGGCCCTGAATCTTCTCCGATCTCCAGGCTTCTTCAGGCGTCCCATTTGAGGTAAGTTGAGTCCGTGGGTGCCGATTTGCGGGCTATTTGTCTGGGGTTTAGCGGGAGCCTTCAGCTGCTGCTGCCTATCTCCTCATGTCCCAGGCCACGCCCCCGAACCCTTAGAATCTTAATAGAAATGAGCGAGCATACTCGCTAAGGCAAACTACTCAAGCGAGTAGTGCCTTATTCGAGTACCTGCCCGCTCGTCTCTAAAGGTTCGGCTGCCGGCGCGGGTGAGTGGTGAGTTGCGGGAGTGAGCAGGGGGGAGTGGGGGGGAGAGTTAGAGAGAGATCCCCCCTCTGTTCCTCCCCGCTCTCCCCCACTGCTCCCCGCCCCCCGCCGGCAGCGGAATCTTTAGAGACGAGCGGGCAGGTACTAGAATAAAGCACTACTGACTCGAGTGGTTTGCCTTTGCGAGTATGCTCGCTCATCTCTACCCCTTAACGTTCCAAGACATACATTTACGTCATGGAGGTATGGGGTTTGTATGGAGCGCAACAGCCGCAATCAGAGCTCATGTTAATCGTGGTTGTTAAGCCTTCAAATGACGCCAGAAAGTGTAACAGCAGCATTTAAATGCCCAGATCGGAGTTTGGGGATCCCAAAGGGGGCCCTCCACATTCGTGGGGTGCCCTTTGGCTGCCATGGCAGCCGGGAACCTTTTGCAGGTATAATGTAATACTATGGTATTACTTTATACTGCAGGAGCAATCAACCAATTGCAAGTCCCTGTGAGAACTAAAAAAATGTAAAAATTAATTTTAATAAATTTTATTACCTATTAAAAAAATTACTTGGCCCAATATTCCGCTTGCCATTGTGTGAATGTAGCTTTAGGGAAAAGATTCAGCAGACCTGGTAATTGTGTGATGCTAACACAGACTACACCACTTCAGGCAAACACAGATGGAGAAACCTGTCCCTTACTACTCAGGGGAATGGAAATCCCTGCCTAAAAGTGGGGTAGGCGTCCTAGTAAGAACAGCCTCATAGTCTTCACTTAGGACCTGACTATTCCTGACAAGGTACCTGAAGAGATGCACAAAACACTACAAAGAAACTGAGTAAAGACTGACCAAAACATGTACCAAGCATACCTGCACACACCACCACATTGAATAGCTATAAATGTACAAGGTATTGGTTCATGAATTGGCCAAGACACTTAAGCCCACAAACCCGCCGACAAGGGTCATTTGTGTCTCGTGGGTCCCTACTCTCACAAGACAACTTCCAAATGAAACCTGCCTGCATGTCAGCCATCGTCCCATTAGGAATGGCCCCATGCTGGAACCTAAGAACCTACCTCATCTTTGATGGTAAACGTTTCAAACAGACAGGACACGGTTTGCACCAACACACCAGGGATTGCATACAGGTTAAAACATTACTGTTCAAAAATCTAGTCAGGTCACCTGTGCAGACCCAACAAACACATCACTGTTCACACATAAAGAACAAGCATGCAAGAAAACAAAACCCTAGAGTGAAGGGAAACCAGCATCCTCTAACAAGAGGAGTTGGTATATATGAGCAACAGACCAGGAGAATTGTCTGGCTGGAAAAATCCACACCCAGCCAGCTCAATTATCCCACACCTGTGAAGCTGTGCTGCTGGAAACCCATAGAACTACATGTCCCAGGAGCACAACCAAACAGTAATTTATTCCTATAAGTCTCTGCTCATTCTGGACTTAGAAGACTAGTGGGCGGTCCTACACAGTGATTGACAGCTATTTCTGTATACATATGAGTAGGACCGCCTGATAGACTCCTATGTCCAGAATGAGCAAAGGTTTAAAGGAATGAATTTCTAGTTCTGCTGAATCTTTTCCCACAAACCTTTACAGTATATCAATCCGCTTAGCTCCTCCCACTCCATAACATACTGTATACAGACTGGATTGCATTTTCAGTGTGACAGGTTTTCTTTAGGGTTTTATCGCATTTATTGTGTGCATGAGGCAGACAAAACCACATGACCAAAAATCTAAAGAAGTTTATGGGAACATCTACAGCTATATGTGATTTTTTTTTCAATCTGCGTTTTTTTGGATGATTACTACAAACTGAAGCAGCCTAGCAGCAGTTTATCCCATAGATATAATTAAAACAATAAGAGCTGGATCCTTATTGGTTGCTGTGGGCAACTGTTCCATGTATCCTTTCTACTATAATCTCCCCCATGGAGCAACTGTTTGCAAATGGCCATGTGCAACAATTTGTAAGAACCTGTTCATTTCTTTTATAGCTCTATGGTGTTTTTAATTTCGATGTGCGCTAGTAACGGAAGTGTTTAGCTTTTGGTAGGTTTGCATTAAAGGAGATTTTTTGGGAATTAAAAAGTGATATAATGGGCAAGAAATGTAAAGAAATTTGAAAAATATATTCACCTCCTTAAATGCCTCCCAGGTCCAGCACAGGACCCCTGATCCCCGCAGCTCTGATCCTGAAAGAAGCAACTCCCAGAAGAAGCAACAGTGGTCATGTTTTATATATATATATATATATATATATATATATATATATATATATATATATATATATATATATATATATATATATAAAACATATATAGACATGTATTTAAACACCAAAACACGGGGAACACACAAGGGGTCAAAAAACAAGAATAAAAATGCAGGAGTGGGAACACTCTCCATAACCAACTTCAGCTTGATGAAGCAGGGTGATTGTCTAGACAGGGACGGCCCCACTTAACCTGCCCCTAAATGGAGGATAGGGAAAGATATAGTGCAGATGGAAATGCTCTAACTCTCTCTCTCTCTCTCTCTCTCTCTCTCTCTCTCTCTCTCTCTCTCTCTCTCTCTCTCTCTCTCTCTCTCTCTCTCTCTCTCTCTCACTCTCATTCTTTCACTATGTACATATATACACACGAATATAGCATGTTGAAAGTATGAGGAGTCTTAATAATGTGACTCAACATATATATATATGTTAATCCACATTATGACCACCTTGTACTTTCAACGTTGGAAGCACATAGCCCATGGAGGAAATAACATCTTGTGGGTTGATTGGTGGGTATATGAGGGGTGCAATAGGCTGTCTACTCACATATTGTTCATGGGTAAAGGGGGCGATTTATGAGTGTTACAAAAAGGGAGGAATATATATATATATATATATATATATATATATATATATATAATTTAAATATTTACATTATTCTTCTCCATCATACAGATGATGAAGAATGAAAATAAAGGAGTGCTGTATGCATTATACGATGAGCATCAACGGTACCATCAACTACAATAGAACCTGTCATTATGTTAACCAGTGTTGCGTATTGCGCTATTCTGGTAAATTTGGTGGAATCAGCAAAGGTGGCTCTGAGCGGAACCTCCAATGCAGATATGAGCACAGCCTTGCAGTGGTTCTAAGTAAAACCAAGTGCTATATTAAAATAAACCCGATAGATGAGTCTGGAAGATTTTCTCACAATGGATTATTTAAAATGTAACAAATAGAAGAATTCTATTATTCTGCCTGAAAGAGAAGATATTTTAAAAGCAAATCTAAAATGATTTTTTTCCAAATAACTTTCCCTGACAATAAACTCATATAGCCCATATAATATACACCTACACTTCACCTTCATACCTTCATTTCAGGACGGGGTCAGGATAAATCTCATTTGCACCAGAACAGCTAATTTAAAAATAAACGTTTTGTCAGTACACAGAGGAGAGAAGAGCATCCATATTCAGAGGTTTAATACATATTTAATGAAATAAGCTAGTATGCGCTTTATTAAAATGCTTTCATTTCAGCTCTTTTCACCTGTCTTACTTTAAAGGCACATTACACTCATTATGTCCCTTCATTTAGGAAATACTAATGCAAAAATATTATAGACTGTATTTTTGGGGCCTTTTAACCCCTTAAGGACCAGGCTGTTTTGGTCCTAAAAGACCAAACACTTTTTAGGGATTTTACCCATGTGGTGGTTTTACTGCCTATTTTTTTTCCTTCAGCTACCAAAATTATTTTTGATGTTTTTTTTTCCCATGACATATAGGGCTATTTTATTATATTACTTTTTCACTGACTTTTCTTCCGTTTTTTCGTTTTATTGGTGGTAAAAAGCTAAATAAAAATATATTTTTTTTAATTTACAGTTGAATTTTTTTTATTTGTATAGTTATGCTAAAATAAAGTATGGGAATGGGTTCCTCATTTTGTTTCAGACATTTTGATATATAATATGTATGGCTTTGGATTACAGGGTGCAAACGGTGCTGGTTTTGGTTGGTGTCGGTGGTGTGTCATTTTCGTTTTTTGCATATATTTTTATTTTATTCTGTAATTCTTTTTACTTATTTTCATAACTTTATATTTACCATCAATGTCCCCCACGATGTCAGAACTCTGGAGATCATTCACATTGGGGGGGGGGGGCACCTGTCGGTCATGTGATCACTGGGTTGCATAGTGGAAATAATGCTTCCACTTTCACTTTTTAGTACATAGCGCTCAATGACCGCTATGTACCTTGAAAAGTAGAAAGCAGAAGTGGTTAAAAACAGGTGATGTTGTCTACTTTTATAGCCATCCATATTTGGCTATTTTCTCTCTGGGCCCAGACCATCACTGAGACTTCTTACAGCCATGACTTGCCTCTATCCACTCTTCCTGTCCCCGCTGTGGCCCCACTTAGTAATAAGACCATGTACGAGGCCCCACTTAGTAATAAGACCCTCTAAGGCAGTGTTTCTCAACTCCAGTCCTCAGGACCCCTCAACAGGTCATGTTTTCAGGATATCCTATAGTAAGAACGCCTGTGGTAATGTCTGAGGCACAGACAATAATTACATCACCTGTGCCATCCTGAGGAAATCCTGAAAACATGACCTGTTGGGGGTCCCTGAGGACTGGAGTTGAGAAACACTGCTCTAAGGGTTCCCAGCTTAGTAATAGGACCTTCATTTAGTAAGTTCTAATGTAAAAATATTATAGACTGTGTATTTTTGTCCTCTTAAAGTGCGGAGGTGTCAGATGCATTTCCTAGGCTGCAATGCAGAATCTGTAATAAGGCACTAACCAGGGGCTGGCTGGAAAATTTTAGTCTGGGGGCCAAGCACAGAACACTAGCCCATGATTAGCCGTCCACCCTTAAGGTATGTTCACACATGGTGGATTTTGTACAGCGGGGAAAAAAATACAGCAAATCTGCGCCTATGGGGTCCCACTTAGTATTAAGACTCTGAATGTGGCCCCACCTACTAATAAGACCCATATGTGATCCCACTTAGTAATACAATCCCCAATTTGTCTCCATTCAGTAATAGGACCCCCATGGTAGCCCCCCACTTATTAATAATGACCCCCTCTATAGGCCAAAATAGTAATAGTTACTCCATGTGTGGCCTAAATACTACAGAGCCTCCTCTGTGGCCCTACAGATTACTGACATTAATAAGGAGATTAGAGCCACGAGCCCTGCATCTCATACTTTGGCGCTGTAAGGGGTCAAATTAATTCATGCACATGGAACTCACTGACACACACAGCCCTCTGGCGATTAGCTATATCTCTGACTGCTGAGCTTCTTCCATTCTCCCCTCTCCCAGATCTGACACCTGCTTTGTTCTGTCAGCATTGAACCCTGGGGGAGAACAGAAGAAGCTAAGCTATGATGGAGCTCAGCATCAGAGGGCAGTCCGTGAGTGCAATGTGCATGAATGAATTTAACCCCTTACAGCAGCCAGAGTATTAGGTGTGGGACTGGGCGGCCTTGAACATGCAATGGAGGTCTGACCCTGGGGGCTCATGCCTCCCTGCCCATTGGCCCAGCCCACCCCAGCCGCAAACCTACAGTACTGTGTAAAAGTTTTAGGCAGGTGTGGAAAAAATGCTGCAAAGTAATAACTTTGTTTCAAAAATAGAAAGTGTCTGATGGACTCAATTTTTTTTCTGCAACAGAACAACAACTCCAAATATATGGCCAATGCCATTAACAACTATTTTCAGTGTAAAGAAGAATGAGGAGACTTGGAAGTGATGATATGGCCTCCAAAACGTTCTGTGGCAAAAAAAACCAAACTATTAACACTTCTATTTTTGAAAGCATTCTTATATTGCAGCATTTTTCCATACAAAACCTCTGCAGTTCTGTACCTCAGGGGTGTAACTAGGGGAGGGCTGGAAGGACATGTGCTGCTTTGCCAGTTTATTTAGATACAGGTGTAGGGCAGCAAAGTAATTATTTGCCTGTGGTTTTGGAAAGCATAGTATTTGGACTATTTGTTGCAAATGATGCCTCTATACCACCAATACCCTTGATAATAGTCTTCTGTAAGAACACGATCATGAGGCAATCAGAGAGCTATACTAACCTTGAGCCCACCAGTGGGTGTATGCCTGGAGCTGGTTCCTCCAGTCCTGCACTTCAGCTATCTCTGGCGATTGTGTGGTTACCTATGGTGACCGGGATACAGATGAGCGTTGTTATATGCTGCTCCAGCCAATCACCACCAGTCTGTGCAGATAAGTTCTAGCCTCTTTTTCTAGAGGGTGCTGGACATTTATCCATTATCCCTTTCCCGCCCAGTACTTGGAGTTTTGTGTTATGAATGTTGCTTGTTTAAGTTGTTTCTCCCACCTTTCCTGAAGGTGGTTTGGACACTTCATCTCCCTGTCTGCATGTTCTGTGGGCTCCTTCTCCCTTCCCTTTTATCAGGTGCAGCCTCCAGACATCTGATGTCCTTTGTTCTGTCAGATGGGTGATGTCTGACGCTCTTGTCTCTTTCTCGGTGTATGGACACTTGAACTAGTTCCTGTTTATCTATGCATGCATGAGGTTCTGAGTTGGGTTTCCTTCTGTCTGTGGAGCGACCAGACTTTAGGTGTAAGCAATGTCTTGTTCAGTGTGTATTATTTTGCATTTCCCTTGTCTGGTACTCCAGCATATTACTATCTATTTCAAGACATCTAGCCCCTTGGTTCCAGCGTTGAGCCATCCTTATCGGGATGATCACGCTGCTTGTAGGCAGGGTTTCCCTTTCCTGTCTCCAAGTGTAGGGACTCCCAAGACAATGAGGGCCCTTGACATGGGCTTGTGGGCTTATGAGTGTGGCCAAAATACAAACCAATACCTCTTACCAACTTATAGATATTTGGATCTGACTGGTTGTTAGTACAATTGATAAGTATGATCCACATCCGGTGTTTTGTTGGGTCTGATGTCCATGTTTTCCTGTGTGTGTTTGTGTGCAGGTCTGGTTTATGCTTATTTGCTGTTGGTGTCCAGTCATCCCAACTCACCTTCCCCATTTCCAGTTATAAAATGTGTTGTGTTCATGTAAGTCATTGTTCCCATGGCCTGCATGAATGTAACACACGTGTTCTGAATGATTGGCGCTTGCAGCCATGACTCTTGTCCCTTTGTATTCCATATTGGATGTAAAGACTGTAATAGTAAGCATATATGTATTCTATTGTATATATATTTTCCTGTTTCGCACACCAGGATATGCAAACATGTATATATATCTTCCTTCATGGTAAATAGCAGCAGCTAAATGGTTAACTTGTTCATATTATACACTAGTATTTTAAAGATTCTGGTATTCACCTCTGACAGGCTTTTCTCACGAGAGACCCCTAAATTCTTAGAAGAGAAGCTGCTCACGATGCCCCCACCTTTGCATTCCTTAGGCCAAGCAGTGATATTAATAAGTTTAATCTCCATTAGTTTTGTTACTCTTTTTTCTTAGAAATCATGTGTTTTAAAAGTAACACACACTTTAGGGCTTAGTCAGACGGGCGTTTTTTGCCGCGATTTGCGCATGCGCATGCGTCCGGCGATTTTTTAAAACCATTGCTTCGCAATGGTATCGGACACATGAGCGCTTTTTATGCGCTCGTCCGAAAAATTATAGAACAAAAAATCGCAGATCGCACCTATCTGCGATCTGCGATTCCTGTTCGCTTCTGTATATGCGCTCAACGGGGCCGGCGGCAGCAGCGCCGACCCCATTGAGAACATATAGAAGAGAAATCATTCTTCTCTGCCACAGCTGGAACAGCTGTGGCAGAGAAGAACGATGTTTGCCCATTGAATTCAATGGAGCGGCAATACAGCCGCTCCATTGAAAGCAATGGGCTGCCGGCGTGCGCGGGGTTAATTGTCGGGAAGGGGTTAAATATATAAACCCTTCCCTGCAATTCATGCTAAAATGTGTTAAAATAAAAAAAAATTGTATACTCACCTTTCCGCTGCAGCCGGAGTCCAGCCGCGGCCGCTGTCAGTTCTCCTGAACTGCTTCTCGGCACTATTCAGCCGGCGGGGCTTTAAAATCCCCGCCTGCTGAATGATCTGCTCTGATTGGTCACAGCCTGACCAATCAGAGGCTGAAAACACTCACACACCCATTCATGAATTCATGAATGGGTGAGTGACTGCTGCCTCTCAGCGCTGAGCCAATCAGGGGCAGGTCTGACTCACATCCATTCATGAATTCATGAATGGGTGTGAGTGAGGCATGCCTCTGATTGGCTCAGCGCTGAGCCAATCAGGGGGCAGGTCTGACTCACACCCCCTTCACACCCACTGCAGGACGGCTGCCCGGAGCTGCAGGCAGAAGGTGAGAATGCAATTTTTTTTTATTTTAACACATTTTAGGATGGATTGCAGGTAAGGGCTTATATATTTAAGCCCTTACCGACAATTCATCCCGGGCTCGCCCGCAGCGCATTGCTTTCAATGGAGACGGCTATATTGCCGTCTCCATTGAATGCAATGCGCTGGACAGCTCCGGCCCGTTTCTAATGAAACGCGGCTAGGAGCAGATTTTCGGGCGATTTGCGGGCGACTTGCGCGCACCGGTCACGCGATTTGCGGATGCGCATCCGTCATGCGATCCGCAAATCGCGGCAAAAAACGCCCGTCTGACTAAGGCCTAAGGCGTTAATATATGTTAATCGTTAGAAACTAGAACCTATCCTGAGATCTTATGACTTTAAGGGCATGTATCTCTACTGTTACACAAAATGACATATGTAAGGTAACTTTGAGGTAAATCAGATGTTAATATGATTACCCTTCTCTACAATTCTCTTTTGTGATGCAATGCTTTGCTTGTAAAAAGCTTTGTTATTTCCTGATAAAGAACAGAAGTGTATTGCCTTTTGATACAGCCCTCTGTGTTCCTGGATTTATTGGAGTGCATTACTTCTCAATAACCAATTTGGAGGAGGCAGTGAAATCAGAGGGACCCATCAGGGTTTCGATAACAAGACTCATTAGGACTTTGCTACCCTTTGCTGTAATGGCGGAAACCCTGTCAAGGGATAGTACCAACCTACCATTTTTTTAACTCTTCCTAACTAGTTCAACTGCTGCACCCCTGAACCCCAAAGACTCTACCTTGCTGACCATTTTAAGAAATAGGTTATTATTTAGGCATCCCAATTTTAATTATTTAATTATAATTATGCTCTGGGATATGTGCATCTAGCCCAAAGCCAACCTGTAGGCTATAGCAATCTGAGAGACAAGGGAGATTTCAATTTGACCCTAGCCCCAGGAGAGGTTTTCTATTAATGAGAGAGCCTGTGGAATACTATCTCTTGAGGGACACTTCGCCACCCTCACCATTCACAACTTTCACAAACCCACAGCACTGTCTATGCATCGACTTCCTCAAGTGGCAGTAAGGGAACAGGGAGCCAGATGCAAAGAACATCTCCAGACTCCTTGGAACCTGTTCTATGAGCACCATAATATAGTTTGTAGTACTCAATTGTGTGCCAGGTACATACATTTTGGTGATTCCCTGATGCAGAGGTACTGGTTGCCAAATAAATTTAACAGACTCCCTAAGACCTATGATATGCTGATCTAGAAGTGCTTCCTTAAGACCTGCCTTTAGTTCTAAATCCAGGGACACACTGCATCTTCCTATCACATTATTATGGATCAATTACCGTGAAGCTCCCTACCTATCATGGCATTGGGGATCAGATTTACTCAGTGCCATTTTGGTTAGATGCTAACAGTGCACTGAAAGACCACAACTCCCCTAGGGTGGCTTCACACGCACAAAAACACGCTTCTATTATAAACAATGCATTGCCTAGGGCAGTGATGGCGAACCTTTTAGAGACCGAGTGCCCAAACTTCAGCCCAAAACTCACTTATTTTTTGCAAAGTGCCAACATGTCAGGGGGCGGGGCTTATCACGACGTATGATTTTTACCCCTGTAGTTCTAAAAAGGACAGGGCTGTTTCAAAATAGACAGGGTGCAGATTTTTACTGCTTTTTAGATGCGGAAATGCTGCAGAGTTTGCCACGGAGATTTCCGCTGAGGACATTCTGCAGTATTTCCACCATGTGTAAACATATCCCAGCGGTAATAGTGACACCCCACAGTGGACCTAGCTGTAATGGTGACCCCCTAGAGCAGCCCCAGCTGTAACGGTGACCCCGTAGAGCAGCCCCAGTGATAATAATGACATCCCACAGCGGCCGCAGCAATAATAGTGACATCCCATAGCAGCATTAGGGACATCCCACAGTGGCCCCAGTAGTAATAGTGACCTCCCACAGCGACCCCCAGTAGTAATGGTGACTCCCCTCCCCCCCCCCCCCCGTAACCCATATACTTACCCTCTCCTCCTCTGCTCGGCACTGCTGCTGGCGCTGATCCCGGGTGCACACTGTGACGTCAGTGTGTGCTGCCAGTTGCCTCCTCCCCCTGCTCTCGCGGAACCAGGTAGGAGACCTCAGGGGAGGGTGTAAGGGGGAGGAGGATCCCAGGTGCGCACTGACGTCACAGTGTACGCTGGGATCAGTGCTGCTGAGTGAATACTGGCAGGGGAGCCGTGGCCCCTGCCAGAATTCACTAAAGTGGTGAGCAGCTGAAGGCGGCGTGTGCCAGCAGGAAGGGCTCTGCGTGCCGCCTCTGGCACCCGTGCCATAGGTTCGCCACCACTGGCCTAGGGTGTGTTCACATGTCCGAGTTTTACAGGTGCATGCCTGTAAAGATAGGACATGTGTGCACCATAGAGAATGCACGCATTGTCTTCAACGGAGCCGCAGCTGCTGCCGGTGGCTCTATTGAAGGCTATAGTCTGTCGGCACCGCTGAATTGTTTTTCAGGGAAGAGCTTTACATATAAGCTCTTTCCTGAAAAACAAGAATTTGTATGTGTAAAAGAAAAAAAATGTAAAAAATACTCACCTGTTCACCGCTGCCACGTCCCCGCGGCGATGAAGAACACATCTGCTGCATGCAGTAGATGTTTCCTCCATCCCCGCGAAGAAAAAGAATTCCCTGCTGCACCTGCCACATCTGTGACAGATGCAGCAAAGGAATTCTTCATCCCTGCAGGGAATAAAGAATTCCCTGCCACAGCTGTCACAGATGACAGCTGCGGTAGGGGATCCAGCTGCTGGCATCCTGTAATTGTTTTTCAGGAAAGAGCTTTAAATATAAGTACTTTCCTGCACTGCTGTGAGTATTCAACAGGCGGGGATTTTAGCCTGCTGAATGGGCTGCCTCTGATTGGCTGAGTGCTGGGACCAATCAGAGGCAGCTCTCAGCTATTGAATGAGAGCTGCCTCTGATTGGTCCCTGCGCACAGCCAATCAGAGACAGCACTCATCCATTCGCGGCTCCATTGAAGGCAATGCACGGACCGGCATTCACGCGTGTTTTTGCACGTACATGGGTGCGCACTTGTGTACACACCTATGTACGCACAAAAGCACGCTCATGTGAAGCCACCCTTACAATATGTTCCCCTTTTTAATGATTTTCTGGCAACTCTTTCTCCTAGCTACTATGCAATAATTATATCCATAGTAGAAAAGTCCCTTCATAGAGTAAAACTCTGGTTTCCTGTAATCAACACTAGAGAGAGGTTAAACAGCCACTCTGGTGATTTTTTTTTATGCAACTAGCCCTTCAGAATATATAAGTTAGCTAGTACTACCTTGTTTAGTTATTGATTTGGCATGCCACCACAGCCATCCCCACTCTCCTACTACTGGGGCTGCAGTTGGTTTTTGCCCTCATTACCTTACTGCATGCTGTGACTTCCCTTCAGCATGTCTTCTGGCTTCTGCCTTACAGCTCATGCACACACCCACCTTAACCCCTTAACGACCAGCCCATAGTGTTTTTACGTCCTCCCGAAGTGGGCTCTATTCTCTGAGGATGTAAAAACATGCTTCCTGCAGAGAATAATGCCCCTCGGGCTGTGGACGTGACAGCTCCATGCTGTCGGTGTCCGCAGGTAGCTGACAGCATGGAGCTGTCATCCCGGGCTGTTCGGACACCCCCCCGGCATTGCGATCGGCGCTATGCAATGGATAGCGCCGATCGCAAAAAAAGTAAATAAAAGTACACAAAAGTTAAAGATTCAGCTGCTCTGATGGATCGGATCCATCGGAGCAGCTGAAATTACTCACCCAGGTACGGCACTCTGCTCCCCGCTCTCCTGCCGCTCCGGGGCCCGAAGCCGGTGTTCTGCGCATGCGCGCCAGGCGGCATTACGTCAGCCGCATGCGCAGAAGGCCCGGCGGCGCGGGAGATTTAAAATCTCCTGGCTCCCGGCTCCTGTAGGTAGCCGGGAGGCAGGAGATGTCAGCGGGGACTGCGGTGAGCGGTCCCCGGTACCGCGATCGCCGCTATTTAATGGTTAGCGGTGATCGCGAAAAAGTTAAAAAAAAGTTTTAAAAAAGTCAGTTTCACCTCCCCTCATGGATCGGATCCATGAGGGGAGGTGAAAATACTCACCCCCAGTCCTCAGCGGTGTCCCGATGTCCCGGGACCCGAATCCCCGTCTGCGCATGCGCGCCCGATGATTGACATCGGGCGCGTGCACAGACGGGCTCGAGCCCCGGGGAATTTAAAATCCCTCTGCTCTTGGCTGCCATGTGTAGCTAGGAGCAGAGAGATTATACCGGGGACATGATCACTGTCATCCAATGGATGACAGTGATCATGTAAAGTAAAAAAAAAGTGTAAAAAAGTAAAAAAAAAAAAAGTAAAAAAAAGTTTTTAAAAGTTTAAAAAGCGTACGTTTCATCTCCCCTCATGGATCATATCCGTGAGGGAGGATGAAAGTACGTACCTAAGGCCCCCAGATTTATCCGCGGACCTTACCACAGCTTCTGCACACGCGCCCGTCGCCAAAATGGCGGACGCATGCGCAAAAGCTGTGGATTGCCAGGATAATTTAAATTCTCCCTGCTCCTGGCTACAAAACGTAGCCAAGAGCATGGAGATTTAATGGGGGTCCGCGGTGAGCGGTTCCTGGTCACGTGTTCGCCATTATCCAATAATGCCGATCACGTAAAAGTTAAAAAAAAATTTGAAGTTTCATCTCCCCTCACTGATGCGATCGGTGAGAGGAGATGAAACTTTTTACCGGAGGCCTGCGTATTTGAATCCCGACGCGATCTTCCTCCGTGGACCTTCCAGGATTCTGCACATGCGAACGCCGGCAAAAAGCCGGACACATGCGCAGGAGTCAGGGAGCCCAGGAAACTTAAAATCTCCTTGCTCCCAGTGACCAACGGTCGCCGAGAGCCTGGTGCGGTGACGGGTGGCCTCGTCTCACATGACCGGATAGGAATTACGGATTCTGCATGCGTCTGATCCGTGGTAATACGCAGATCAATCGCATTGGATTACACAATTCCGCTCACATTAGCGGGTCGGAATTGCGTAATCCACTCGCAGAAAAGAGAACGCAGCAGGTTCTATTTTACTGCGGATATCGGCAACATAGAGCCCATTGTGCTCCGTGGTCGCGGATATACCCGCAGCCCATACGCAACTACATTGTATACGGGCTGCGGGTACCCGCGTCATCGCTAAGCGATGGTGCGGGAAATACAAACAAAGGTGTACTGTGCATGACCGCCTGTGTGAGTACGCAGTTATGCGCAGTACATTACGCAGCCGTACGCAGGGTCACAGCCGGGCTCACAGATGGGATCCGCTGTGGGCCTCCGCAAGCGGATTCCGCCTGCACCCGCGTGAGCCCAGCGTTATTCAGACCGCTACCTGTGATACGTATTTTACAAGAAGCCCCGGGAACGCTCGCCTTCCTGCAGTTCCAGGAGCACCTTGTTGAGCGCCTTCTGTGTGAGACCGCCGCACCTCATCAAGCTTACGGAGACTCACGGAACGCCACTTTTTACACCCCATACCCGCCACTGAGGTCATGAAATACCCCCAAAAAGCATGAGAGGAGGGGGGGGGGGATACCCGGTTTTATTGCCCCATGGGCCCATTCCAACCAGCCTCCGTAATTACCCCTGTCTTCGGAAATACTACACAGTTCACATTTTTACTTTTATCTAAGATTTGCGAACGCCAAAAAGGGCGCGGAGGGGGAGGGGGGGAATTTTTAGGGAGTCAATCTTTATTCTGTACAAATAAGCAATGGGGCCTGGAATTTATTCAGTTGTGCCCTAAAATCCAACAGGTGTTCCGTCCTTTATAGGCCTTGCCATGCGTCCTGTAAGTAGATTAGGGCCACAATGGGTATGTTTCTGAACTCGGGACAAACGGGGGAATCCATTTTGGGGGTGAACGTCTTCATTCTTCTGTGCACTGTACAAAAAAACTGTTTTTAAATTGAAAAAATTGCCAAAAAAATTGAAAATCGTAACTTTTTCCTTCTGCTTTGCTTAGATTCATTCAAATACTGTGGGGTCAAAATACGCAGTACACCCCTAGATGAATTCGTAAGGGGTCTAGTTTTCAAAATGGGGTCATTTGAGGGGGTTCTTTATAGTTTTGGCCGCTCAATGGCTCTATAAGTGGGCAATGGGGCCTGAAATTTATTCAGTGGTACCCTGAAATCCAACGGGTTTTCCTTTCATTGTAGGCCTAGCCATGGGTCCTGTAAGTCTATTAGGGCCACAATGGGTATGTTTCTGAACACGGGACAAACAGGGGTATCCATTTTGGGGTGAAAGCCTTCATTTATATGTGTGCTGTACAAAAAAACCTGTTTTTAAATTGACACAATAGCCCAAAAAATGAAAATCCTATTTTTTTCCTTTTGCTTTGCTTGAATTTATTCAAAAACTGTGGGGTCAAAATATGCAGTACATCCCTAGATAAATTCGTTAAGGGGTCTAGTTTCCAAAATGGGGTCATTTGTGAGGGTTCTATATGGTTTTGGGCACTCAAGAACTCTACAAGTGGGCAATGAGGCCTAAAAGGACTTCAAGCAAAATCTATGTTCTGAAAGCCACCGATTACTCCTTTTATTTTGGGCCCCGTTGTGCATGCGGACATAAGATTAGGGCCACAATGGGTATATTTCTGAAAACAGCACAAACAGGGGTATCCATTTTGGGGTGTAAGTCTTCCTTCATATGTGTGCTGTACAAAAAAAGCTGTTTTTAAAATGACAGAATTGCCAAAAAAACAAAAATCCAAATTTTTTCCTTTTGCTTTGCTTGAATTTATTCAAAAACTGTGGGGTCAAAATACGCAGTACACCCCTAGATAAATTCGTTAAGGAGTCTAGTTTTCAAAATGGGGTCATTTGTGGGGGTTCTCTATGGTTTTGGGCGCTCAAGAACTCTCCAAGTGGGCAATGGGGCCTAAAAGGACTTCAAGCTAAATTTGTGTTCCGAAAGCCACCGGTCGCTCCTTTCATTTTGGGCTCCGTTGTGTATCCAGACATAAGATTAGGGCCACAATGGGTATGTCTCTGAACACGGGACAAACAGGGGTATCCATTTTTGGGTGCAAGTCTTCCTTCATATGTGTTCTGTACAAAAAAAGCTATTTTTAAAATGACAGAATTGCCGAAAAAACGAAAATCACAATTTTTTCCTTTTGCTTGGTTTGAATTCATTCAAAAACTGTGGGGTCAAAATATGCAGTACACCCCTAGATAAATTCCTTAAGCAGTCTAGTTTTCAAAATGGGGTCATTTGTGGGGGGTTTCTATGGTTTTGGGCGCTCAAGAACTCTACATGTGTGCTATGGGGCCTAAAAGGACTTCAAGCAAAATTTCTGTTTTGAAAGACACTGACTACTCCTTTCATTTTGGGCCCCGTTGTGGACTCAGATATAACAATAGGGCCACAATGGGTATATTTCTGAACACGGGAGAAATAGGGGTATCCATGTTGGGGTGTAAATCCTGATTTTCATGTAAACTATAGGAAAAAAATATGTCTTTAAAATGACAGATTTGCAAAAATATGACATTTTACTTTTTCTCCTCTAAATTGAATTAATTCCTGAAAAAAAACTGCGGGGTCAAAATACTCATGACACCCCTCAGTGAATACATTAAGGGGTGTAGTTTTAAAAATGAGGTCATTTGGGGGGGTATCTATTATTCTGACATTCATGAGCCTTTCCAACCTCGGCTTGGTATAGGAAAACAAAGTGTTCCTCAAAATGCTAAAAAGTAATGTTAAATTTGTACGTCTCCTAAATAGTTAAAAAAAAACGAAAGTTTTTCCAATATGCGCCCAAAATAAAGTAAACGGGTGGAAATATAAATCTTAGCAAAAATTTCTATATTATGTTTGCACATATTTAAGATATTGCAGTTGGAAATGTGAAAAAAATTTTGGCGCTTTTAATAAATAAACACAATTTCTATCGGTCTATTTTTTCCGCCTAAATGAAGCACAACATGTGGCGAAAAAACAATGTCAGAATCGCTTGGATATGCAAAACCCTTATGGTGTTTTTCCATGTTAAAGTGACACATGTCAGATTTGCAAAATTTGGCCTGGTCATTAAGGCGCAAACAGGCTTGGTCACTAAGGGGTTAAGACTTAAAGGGTTGTCTAGGGCTAGAAAAACATGGCTGCTTTCTTCCAAACACAGTGCCATCCTTGTCCGTGGGTTGTGCCTGGAACTGCAGCTCAGCTCGAATTCACTTCAGTGGAGCTGAGCTGCAGTACCACACACAACCCTATAGACAAGGATGGCACTGTGTTGGGGATGTTTTTCTAACCCTGGACAACCCCTTTAAAGGGCCAGTGTGCGATTCCATAACCTGCCCCCATCAATCCTCCTTCAGCACCAGCAATTGGTTCCTACCATTATGACAAAGCCCTAATTTGTGTATTCTCCTGGTTAAGACTTCTGCTTACTCAGACTATCCTGCTCTCTATATTCCTGACCACGGCTATGTTTCTGGACCACGCTATGCGTTTACTGCCTACTGACACACCAACTGTTATACTGTGTTGACATTTATACTGCTTTCTCCAACCTTAGCTTGTAGCTAGATTACGACTGTGTTCAGACTCTGAGGTACTTTGCCTCAGCCTTGTGAAGGATCAGCAGCCACACTATAGAGATTATTCCTGCGAGCAATGGCTTGGAGACCCCTGTAGGGAGGACAAATTCCACTTGGAGGGGTCAAGGGTAAAAGCCAGGGTTCCTCAAGTGCAGCCTCCAAATATAACCCAAACCCAAATCAGTTTGTGGCAAAGCAGATCCCCATTCATTTGGCTGACAATTATACCCCTTCTATCTAAAACTCCTGGCTGGAGTCTTTCTCCTCAGATGGGTCATGTGATCTCATTCTGCTAGCTGACATTTACTTGGGTTTATGTATTCTCAACTTAGTCAGTTTTTCAGTCAGTAAGTCCTGGGTGATGGAACCTATCAGACAAACTCTTTAGAGGGGAACAGAAAAAACGTCTATCACAGTTACTGCTGATGAATTGAGGCCCCTGTCATGCAGTTATAATGAAATGAAGGAGATGAAAGTTTACTCTCCCTGACTGTATACTTATGGTCTTAAGTTTGTTTAGATGAATACACAGAGTATTGATGATCACGCTGTCCTCCCTGCAGGCAGAGATAGTACAGTCTCTAGCTGTTCATGAGTTGATGCATCATAGAAGTGTTCGCACAGCATGAAGAAAATGAACAGGGAAAAATCTCAGCATCAAGATGGTGCCTGATAAGCATCAGACAGTACGCTGCACTGAATGGAAGTGACTGCAATATACATAGGCGACCTCCAGAGTGTAATAGGCAATCAAGTGAGGAGTGCAGGGATGGAAAAAATGTGTTTTTGTTGGTCCTACTACAAATGCATTTATCAATTAGACGCAGTCTGGACCTCTAGGATCAGTGTTTTTCTCTTCTGATCATTGTTTTCCTATTTATATACTATATATTACAAATGTCATTACCTTGGCTGACATAGTAAATCCTCTGATGTCTTGTACTTACAAAACAAATATTTGCAGAACCAGAAATTGTTTAGGACAAGGATGGCTTAGCAGAGTCCTCCACCTTATTAAGAAGCTGTAATTTATTTAAGAAGTATTTGGCTTTACTAGTTTGCATCAGGGGATACATGAACTAAATGTATTAATGCTAACGGTACCGCATAGTTGTACTCGAAGGACAGTTTGACATTGAAGGAGGGAAACACAAGATAATCTCATTCAATATGTATGTGTTAATGTAATACATGGCCACACTGGATGTACTTTACAATGCATGGGTGCAGCACAAAATGCAATCTGCATGGACATACAGTTGCAAGAAAAGTAAGTGAACCCTTTGCAATTAACTGGATTAAGGGGAAATAGACTGAACTGGATGGATATATGTCTATTTTCAACCTAACATACGATGTTACTGCATTGATTAATAATAAATGTGATCTGATTGTTATCAAAGTTACAATTATAGACAAAATACAATTTAACTAATAACACACAAACAGTTGTACCATCCATGGTTTTTATTGAGTACGGGGATTGAACATCCACAGTGCAGAGAGAAAAAGTAAGTGACCCTCAGTGTTAATGACTTCTAATTGGCAAAATGTGCTTAAATTAAGGAGATGAGATTAAAATTGTGGGTTTCATAGCTGCTTGCCCATTAAATAAAGACAAACAAAGCCTAGTTATTGACACTCTACTGGCATTCTATGATTCTATTATTAAAAAAAACTTTTTGACAGTGATGAAGTCATTTACCTAGGGAGCTGGATTCTCGCAGATGTGCTAGCTCTGACATTCAAGTTAGTGAAAAAATATTTTAATAAGTATTATTGGTCGTGTGAAGGTCCTAGCCTGATAGGAATTATATTTTCAGAATCTGGGGGGGGGGGGGGGGGGCAGCTGAACAACAGACATCTAAACTCATTGCAGTTCAGAGCCCAGAACACCCCCAAATGGCATACCCACATACCTGGTTATAATTTACGTGTCACATTTGGTATTGCTGAATGGACAAAAATCATGGCCGGAAATATGCCAAGCAGGAAACAGACAGCTCCGTTCTCACTGCAGTGGTCAGGCTTGGTATTGCAGGCATTTATGTCAATGGGAACTTGGCCTGCAATACCAAGCCTGGCCACTGCAGTCGAAACAGAGCTGTCTGTTTCCTGCAGAAATCAACTCAGTGCACAAGCGCACTGACCCAGGGGACAACTGATAGGGGAGGATCTCTGGCGATGCACCACCACTTATTTACTATTGATGACCTATCCTGAAGATATGCATCACTAGCTTGCACGTGGACAACCCCTTTAAATTCATACAAAGGTTGTACAGAGATTTTTCATAAGAAAAACACCATGTTTCATTGCATGCCATATTGTGGAATTATTTTCTACTAGAAGCATTGTAATACCCTACTTGTTAGCACAATGATTATGGTACTTTGCAAGGCCAGGATCTCTCTTAAGAATCTCAGCACGACCAGCCCATCAGACTCATTACCCTCATCCTCCTGCATATCACCCAATTTGACCTTGTATTCGCACATCAAACAGTCACTTTTGCTTATTCCTATGCCCATGTAAATAGCCTATGTTTATTTTCATGATAAATAGGTTTTAGTGCCAAGAACAGCATTATGCAAGCCAACAGCAGACATCTATTAGCAGCTAATTAGGACCCGTCTGGCAGGTTGGGGAATAGTCCACGGATTGTTTTTTTCATACATATAATTTATATTTTATTAGCGGTTTAACTTATTTACTGCTTGCACTACCCATATTGAAAGATGTTGTATAATAGCAAAGGAATTAGTGACTGGGAACATTGCAAAGTGACATTCATTCTTTAAGTGGTTTCGGAATGAATATACATGAAGACCATAGATGGTATTCCTTAGTTATTATTTTTAATAGTATTATTCTGGTCATACATATTTTAGGGTTCCTGGCATCCTCACACCATCTCCACTATCCATTCAATGGATCCTGACACATTGTACATGTAGTCCTATCTGTGGGCAGCATGTCATAGAGTAGAAGGAGCTGAGTAGATGGATATATAGATTTATGGGTAAAGATTCAGTATAACTGACATTTTCCCTTTCCTGAATAGTGAAAGTTGCTACTAAACCATCATAGGGATGGGCTAGCACTGATATACCCTTCCCCAAATATCTTTTCCCGAATCTGCACATAGAAGATGATACAATTTAGTAGTGGATCTTTCTCTTACTACCCCACCGATACAAGTTACTACTTACAAGAGTTATACAACACTATGCACCTCTTCAAATTGAGAGGGGAAAGGAAGAACCCAAGAGTACAAATTGATTCCTGGTTCTACTTTACCACATACAATGTTTTTAATGGGTAATTTTAATCAAAATGTATAAGGTTTTTTTAGAAAAGCAAAATTAAAACATCCCATAAATGCTGTATAGGAAGATTGAGTCCCTGTTAAGTAAAACCATTCCTAGATTGATGAAGTCCTCCTTCCACTTTCTTCTAGTGGATCTCTTGTCTGGGTAATGGAGAAAGTCCAAAAAGTTAGACAATTCCCCCCTTCCCCATGACATCAGTATGCTTCTATATGACATAGGATGGGCACATGTAGCAAAGTGAAACTTAAGATTTAACTTGTTAAGAAAACTTTCTGTGCCATAGTCTATTTACTCTTTCAATAGCTTTTCAATGGTGTTACGTTTGTGTAGGGTGCAAGTATAGTGCTCTCCACGGATGCCGCAAACAGCTCAGACCAAAAGGCAATTATTGTCCATAATGGGCCAATAAAGACATATATTTTATCACCCGAACACGAAATGGGGTAAATAATGGTAACAGAAATACAGGGGTAGGAACACTGTCTCTAACCAACTTTGGTGTGGCAGATCCTGCCTAGAAGCAGGGTTATCGTCTTGATAGGGGTGGTCCCGCATCAGAAACCTAGGGGGCCTAGTCTGCCTCTAGATGGAGGAGAGGGAAGATGCTTAATACAGATGGAAAGAGCAATGAATATAACACAGTAGTGTGTATGCTGCCTCAACAAACACCTCAAGCAGGACAATAACCAGCGCCCATGTAAAGGCAGGCCCAGAACAAGTATACCTCCATTAAGACTGACTAGCCAGCTAGGGAAAACACCTCCCTGTTGGCCAATCACTCCATACACCAGAGGAGATATGTACTCATTGGTGCCCAGCGCCGAATCACAAGGTGCATGTACTGACAATGCGGTCATATGGGCTGGGGCTGATGTTGTGATGTCACCCTGGTTTCACTTCATGATTGCAGCCAGCCTGCTGCAACAGCAACAAATGTTTTTGTTAAGATAAGTGAGCAATAGCTTTTCAAGAGCTTAAGATAAGATAAATTGCAGCAGAAAGTTATCACAGTCAAGTTAACCCCTTAAAGGGGTTGTCTCGCGAAAGCAAGTGGGGTTATACACTTCTGTATGGCCATATTAATGCACTTTGTAATATACATCGTGCATTAAATATGAGCCATACACAAGTTCTTCACTTACCTTCCCTGCGCTGGCGTCCCCGTCTCCACGGCTCCGTCTAACTTCAGCGTCTAATCGCCCGATTAGACGCGCTTGCGCAGAAGGGTCTTCTGCCTTCGGCTCGGTTCGGCAGCAGTGGCGTTCTGGATCCGCCCCCTTCTACGCGTCATCGTGTAGCTCCGCCCCGTCATGTGTGCCGATTCCAGCCAATAACCCCACTTGCTTTCACGAGACAACCCCTTTAACAACCGCTCATATGTCTTGACTTTGGCCATTAATGAGCTTTATTATGATGCAACCGCCTTTTTACAGAAGCTAAATCAGAAGCCTGGCACAAAAAAAATAAAAATGTTAGGGGTCTTTAAATGCACAGATAAAAAATATATATTTTAAGATGAAAAAACAAACAAACTATAAATTTGGTATTGACATAATCGTACTGGCTGCAGAATCAAGTTAATACATTATTTATACTGCACGGTGAATTTTGTTAAAAATAAAAATACAAAACATGCCAGAATTTCAGATTTTGTTAATCTTGCCTCTGAATAAAAAAGCAATCAAAATGTTGTATGTTCCCAAAAAGTGAATAAATGAAGACTAGAACTCATCGCACAAAAAAAACAAGCTCCCATAGAGCTCCGTCAATGGAAAAGCAAAAATAGTATGGCTTTTGGAATACAGCGACTCAAAAGCAAATCTGTAAAGAAAAAAAAAGAAGTGTATTTTTGTGTACAGAAATAGCAAAACAAACAAACTGTATAAACTTGGTATCACTGGAATTGTGTTGACCTAGAAATAATCTTATCACATTATTTATTTTGCACACTGAATGCCATAAAAATAAAATCCGAAAAACGAATGTCAGAATTCCTTTTTCAATCCCCCTAAAAAAAGGAATAAAAGTTATATAGTACATAAAAAATGATGTCATAAAAAATACAACTTGACTCACAAAAAAACAAGCCCTCATATGGCTATGCAGATGGAAAAATTAAAAAGTTATGGCTCTAGCAATACAACATTGAAAAAAAAAATGAGTTGGTCATTAAGGCGCAAACAGACTTTATCACTAAGGGGTTAAACTTTGCTACATCCATACCAACAAAAGAAAACAAAGCAACATACATAAATTGTGCACTCCGATGATGGACAATATTGCTTCTATAACCAGGGAACAGAAGGTGTACATATAAAACAATTAAAAAACACTCAAAGAAAGCATAGAGGTCACTAAATTGATAAGGTGACCCTTAATGTGCCACCTTGATGCATAAATCACTAAAAAATAAAATGTGCTCACAGTTGAGGAGAAGAGATGGACATGGGACCGAAGGGACAAAAGGTTTCAATAAGGACTTATGAAAGACCCTGTGAGCCCTCCATGTAGCTGGTAAGTCCAATTCATAGGCAAGAGGATTCACTATACGTGTGACAATAAAAGGACCCACGTAACGCGGCGCCAGCTTCAACAGCAGGACCTTTAATTTAAGATTTTTGGAAGACAGGTATACCTTCTGCCCTACGCTGTAAGGTCCAGGCACTAATAGCCTTCTCCCACTATGCAACTTCATACGAGTCCCCGTTGCTTCCAAATTTTCCTGTACTTCTTTCCATACTCCTTGCAGCATATCTGTGGTGATGTCAGCTGCATGGCAGACAGACGGAGTAGGAATCGCTGTAAGAAAGCGAGGATGCTGCCCGTATACACAAAAAAATGGAGACACCCCAGTGGAAGAACAAATGCGGTTGTTCAGCGCAAACTCTGCCAACGGCAGGAACTCTGCCCACTGATGAGCCCTCTCGCTAGCAAACAACCGTAGATATTGCACTAAATCTTGGTTGTTGTGCTCAGTCTGACCATTGGTTTGCGGGTGGAATGCTGACGAGAAGGAAGGCGACATTCCTAAATTTCTGCAGGAGGCTCACCAAAACTGCGCAACAAACTGAACCCCACGATCAGATACAATGTTTTCGGGCACACCCTGTAGGCTAATGATTTCTTTTACAAAAATCCTAGAAAATTCTATTGCCGAAGTTCGTTTCTTTAACGCCACAAAATGTGCCATCTTCGAGAACCGATCGACAACCACTAAAATAGTGGTGAACGTCTGAGATTCCGGTAGGTCGGTGATAGAGTCTACTGTTACCTGCGACCACAGGCGCGAAGGTACCGGTAACGGTCTCAGAGGCCCCTCCGGAGGACGCCACCGACTTTTATTGCGTGCACATACAGAGCATCTCTTAACAAAGTCGCGGACCTCCTGAGCCATGCCTGGCCACCAGAAGTGTCTGGAACAAAGATCCAGAGTCCCCTGTACCTCCGGATGGCCTGCGAAAACCGAAGAGCGAGATTCTTCAATGACTCTGAGACGTAAGGTCTCTGGCACAAACCCTCTGCCCTCTGGTACCCCCGAAGGCGAATCCTGATGACAGTTCTGTAGTTGTGGGACGAGGTTGGTTTCTACCGCTGCCACCACCACCCCGGGTGCTAGGATACTCTCAGGAGTAACTGTCTCACTTTCCAGCGACCCGAAACTCCATCACAGGGCGTCCGCCTTTACATTCTTTTCTCCCGGAATATGTCACAACGAAATTAAACCTGACGAAAAACAACGCCCACTTGGCTTGATGAGCGGTGAGTTGTTTAGCATTGTCGAAATATACCAAGTTTTTGTGATCGGTATGCACAGTAATGGGGTGTCTATACCTCTCAAGATGGTGCCGCCACTCTTCAAGGGCCAATTTGATCGCCAGTAACTTACGGTTACCCATGTCATAGTTACGTTCTGCCGAGCTAAACTTCCATGAAAAGAACACACATGGGCAATACCTGGTTTTCCCACTGACTTCCTAAGACAACACAGCTCCTGCTCCTACCTCAGACGCATCTACCTGAATGAAAAATGGCCACCACGCGTCAGGCTGTACCAACACAGGGGCAGTAGTAAATGCTCTTTTTAGATGACTAACAGCCTCTAGAGCCTTAGACGACCATCTCACCAAGTTGGCCCCTTTCTTAGTAAGATCAGTCAAGTGTTTATCAGACTCCATCTGAATCTCCATGGGTGAAATCACATAGCCCAGGAAAGATATTCATTTGGTACCAAATATGCATTTCTCCAACTTGACAAACAGTTGATACTCGTGCAAACGGTTCAGAACCAACCTCAAGTACCGCACATGTGAATCCTAGTCTGGGGAATACACCAGAATGTCATCAAGATATATGACCAGAAGCCCCCCCAAGAAGTCACTGAAGACTGCGTTCATAAAACCCTGAAACACAGCGGGGGGCGTTAGAGTCCGAAGGGCATAACCAGACATTCAAAATGTCCTAACAGGGTGTTGAATGCGGTCTTCCATTCATCTCCTTCTCAAATGTGAATTAAATTATAAGCCCCCTTAAGTCCAGTTTGGAAAACCAGTGGGCCCCCACCACCTGACCCAACAAGTGCGGAATCAGAGATAAGGAGCACTGGTTCTTCAGGGTAATTTTATTCAGAGCCCGATAATCCACACAAGGCCTCAATGTCCCATAATTTTTCTTTACAAAGAAAAGATCTGCCCCGGGCAGGGGACCTGGACGGCCGGATATGTCGTTTGGCCAAAGACTCTGAGATATAGGACTTAAGGGCTTTGTGCTCACACCCCGACAAATTGAAAATAGCTCCCTTAGGGATGGGACTGTCGGGAATCAAGTCAATACCACAGTCCCACTCCCTATGGGGAGGCAAAGTCAGTTTCTTGGAGAATACGTCCTGGAAATCAGACAAATACTCTGGGACAAACACGGTATCGTCTGAGCACAGGGATATGATAGTTAAATAATTATGACAAGACGGCCCCCAATGTGTCAATTCCTGGGTGGACCAATCAAATTGGGCATACCAAGCACCACATCAACAGACATCCTTTCCCTAACCAGGAAGGGCAGATTCTCGGAATGGAGAACACCCACAGTGAACTGTAGAATGGGAGTCCTCCATTGGACAACACCTGTGGATAAAGGAGTTGAATCAATACTGGTTAAGTTTATGGGGGACATTAGCGTGGAGAATTCGGTTATCAGGGGTCGGACAAAATTTAAATTAATCAGATTGGTGGCAGCACCCGAATCAATAAAGGCTTGACCGGACCGAATAAAATCCCGGAAGCCAACCCGACAAGGCACCAATAACTTAGGGAGTACCTGTGATCCTAGGCGATCCTCCCGACAATCTCCTAGGATCTGTAGTTTTCCATCGGTTCAGACTGATGTTGCCTTTGCTTTCATAGACAGGTTGCTACCTGATGTTTGGCTTCCACACAGTAGAGGCATAGACGGTGAGTCATCCGGAACTGTCGCCATTCCTTGGGACTTAGCTGGTCCACTTCCATAGGCTCGGCTCCAGGAGATGGCACGGGAGAAGTAGGAGCAGGTCCGTAGGACTCCCTAGTTTTCCAGGCCTGTCGTTCCTTTTGTCTAGATCTCAACCTCCTGTCAGCTTTTACTGCCAATTCCATCGCCGGACTAAGTGTTATGGGAGCGGGATGGGAAAGAAGTAGATCATTGACAGCATCAGAAAGGCCAAACAAAAACACATTCTTGAGGGCACTATCATTCCAGGAGGTTTCACCGGCATACTGTCTAAACTTAGAGCAATAGTCTTCAGCACATTGCTGCCCCTGACGTAATGCCATGAGATGAGATACTGCTAACCCCGCCTGGTCCGGCTCATCAAAAATACCTCCCAGTTCCCGAAAAAATGAGTCATCAGACTGCAGGCAAGCCGAACTCTCGGACAAGGAGTAGGCCCATGTCTGGGGGGGACCCCGCAGTAGGGAAATAATCAATTTCACCTTCTAGGACTCTGAACTGGGGGATCCGGGCCGCATCCGGAAATACAGTCTGCATGCCTGCTGAAAAACAAAAATCTTTCTTCTCTCCCTGGAAAACACCTCAGGGAGAGGACACTTAGGCTCAGGGCTGGGAGGTTTGGCAGAAACATACGCATTCTGATGCTGCTCCTGGGCCACCATACGGCCGGACAGGTCTTGGACCATGCCCACAAACCCTGCAACTGACTTGCGAGGATACTCACGGCCTCCATTGGAGAGAAAAACAAACCTTGCTGGGCAATTTTAAGGCCAGTTATTATGTTACAGTAATCTACCCTGGATACGCCAGCCCGGGTTGCCCTGCAACTTACCCACAACCCCTGTCCCTGCCTACTTGCCTCCACTCCTGGCTATCCCCAGGCGGGCAACTGGGCGGCGGTCCCTACGCTATCTATGGACTGAGAAGGAGTGCTGGCGTACCGACAGGACAGGCAGATGTAAAAGAACCAACACAAAACAATACTTGATAGGACCGAGGCAGATAGAACAACCTTGCAGATGGTAACCAAATAGCAGAAAAGCTGACAGAGGAAGGAGACCTACAGATGAAGACTAGCTATCAACCTGAAGGAAACCAATAACTGGCAGTGAATGCACCTCACTGCTAGCTTTGTAAACAGAAGCCTCCGCCCAGGGGCAGAGAAAGGGAGGCGCTACCTCTCAGCAGGATCCAGTATACGGGAGCTCATGAATGGATACGTAATCACAGGCACGCACGAGTGTGCGCACCACGCCGACCAGCCACCCGCACCCCCACAGCCGGACAACAAGCCAGGGGGACGCGCCTCGACCGCGGGAGCCAGCGCCTGGCCGCCACCGCATGCTAACACTCTTTGTCCCAAAAAATTAAGTCCCTAGAAAGAGTTGTAGTTTTGCTGCCCAACTTGGCATGCACTTACATCTCAGGCAGATATGCAAATGATTAGAGTTGTGACGTGATTAGATGAACGGTCTTGCCACCTGAGGCCATAAAAGTGGTTCCATCCTTGGCCTATAAAAAGGCTCTCAGAGGCTACTTGTGTATAGTGGATGTCTTCCTCCACTTGTGTAGAGCTTGTTGAACACTCGATATGCCTCTATGAACAATCAAAGAGATTTAACCAGTTAACAGAGTTTGAGTGGGGTCGCGTTATTGGAATGTGAGAACCTATGCTGTTCTGACCAGAATGTTAGGAGGTGTTGGGACCAGTGGATACATAAGGGCATGCACACAAGGCGACCGGGCTCAGGACGCGCTCGACAGACCACTAGTAGAGAAGATCATCTGATTGTCTGACAAACACAAGAAATTCCAACTGTTTTGTTGTCTGCCATCCAGATATAGGTGGCACCATTGTTATAAGCCCTTGTGTATGTTGGAACTATTTCTAGGTGCTTGGCTGAAGGACATTTCGGTCTCACAGCGCCAATTAGGTGTATGGCCTTTGACATCCACACACCACCGCTTCTGTTTGCAGTGGTGCTGTCAACAACAAAACTTGACTGTTACAGAGTGGAAGTGCATTATCTTCAGTGATGAATTTAGGTTTAGCTGACGATAGCCGTGTTTGTATCTGGAGACCTAGGGGTAAGCGCTTCAATCCCGCCTTTACTGTGGAGCAGCACACTGCCCCCCCACTTTGGTTTGATGGTCTTGGAGGCTATCACATCAGTGATAGTAGTGATATGAGGGATAATGTCAGCTCAGCAATATCTTCAGGACATCCTGCAGCCACATATCTTCCTCTTATGGCGGCTTCCAAGAGGCATTTTCCAGCACGACAATGCTTGGCTGCACACACAAAGGTGTCCCAGGAATGCCTCCACAACATTGTCACACTTCAATGGCCTGCCCAGTTGCCAGATTAATCGCCAATAGAACATGTATAGGACCATCAGGGACACCAACTTTGACAGACGACAAGTTTGCATGATCAATGTGCTCAATTACAGAAAAATGTCGACTGATATGCCGCAGAATACCATACGGAACCTGTATGTCTCCATACCCGTCCGTATGACATCTTGCATCCAAGCTAGAGCCTCCATAGCTGCCAGTTTCATATTTTGCATCCAAGCTAGAGTTGGCCAACAGGGTACTAGAGTCTCCATGCCCGCCCATATCACATCTTGCATCCAAGCTAGAGTTGGCCAACAGTGTACTACAGCCTCCATGCCTGCTGGTTTCACATCTTGTACCCAAGCTAGAGTTGGCCAACATGGTACTAGAGCCTCCATGCCTACTAGTTTCACATCTTGTACCCAAGCTAGAGGCAGTACAACAGGGTACTAGAGCCTCCATGCCTACCAGTTTCACATCTTGTACCCAAGCTAGAAGCGGTACAACAGGGTACTAGAGCCTCCCTTCAAGGGGTCAGTTTTACGCAATAAATTATCCTTTTGCTCTGATATTGTAATCACTTACTTATATCAATGTTATAATCACACAGAGAAAATTTCATTCCCTTCTGACAACTCCTTTTAGGGGAAGGATTTTTTTTTAACAATGAGTGTATAATATAATTAGTATAATATTATAATTTTGTAATATTCAATATTACCATTATGGAAGAAATGAAGATATCGAAACAGGGCAAATACTGTAGATAATACATAATAATAATAATATGCGCTGCGGAATAAGTTGGCGCTATACAAATAATGATTATTATTAATATTACATCCACAGCACTATGTCTCTAATCCTCTCCATAGTATACTGTATTATACAAATTGAATGTAGAGTTGACAAATGCGATTTTCTTCAGTATCTTAAGATTCGGAACTTGCAAAAGCAGAAAAAAATTATATTCTGATAAGAGCTTCATTTTAGAAGTTTACAGAAACCTAGTTTGTTGTGTGCCATCTACAGGGCAGATGCTATAAATAATAGAAGAAAAGAAAACCCAAAAGGATAAAACATGTTTAATTCATTATAAGCTGGGGATGTGCATTCTGCCTTTATTTGCACTTACAAATGTCTTGTTGATATTACAAAAGTAATTGATCAATAAGCAGGAATAGCAGCGCTGCCACCAATACCATCTCCTATGGAACACATGCAGGTCACATTCTACATTGCCGACGTCTCTTAGAATTTGGGGTAAATTTACAAAACTGCTTAGAAAACGGCTTCATTATCTACTATTAACCAGCTCTAAATAAAGCCTAGTTGTTCTTCCGAATGTTTTCTGTCTTCTTACCGAATCTGCAAGTGATGACAGCTGTACAAATATGAATATGTAATAATCACACAGAGAAGGACACTTATTAAATTCCCCTTGCTGTTAATCTTGTGCAAAGAAATGTCATTATAATTGTAGATGCACCGTTTCCTGCAAGGCCTTGTTTCCAACCGGCGTACCTTTAATGTTTCATTTTGGGAAAGTCACACAGTTCTGATTTATTCATACGGAAAAAACAATATTTGTGATATTTATAAATGTCATTGCTGTAAGCCATAAGATAACATTGGCGGGAGGGAATTCTGGAGGAAGGGGCACCAGGACCCTCACAAATATTCAGAATATTCTGGTAATAGGGTTTAATAAGGGCGGAACCAACACATCACATTTTCAAAAGCGCCAATGCATTTCAATGCCACCTGTTTGAAATAAATGAGGCTTGTGAAAAAGTGCCATGTGGGGACTTTCAATCAGCATTGGAAATGTTTGACCTCATTTTACTGGGTGCTGTGGATACTTTGTTTCGGAAGCATGGGGTCCTAGCTAATAGATAAGTGAAAGTGAAAAAAATCCCTTTAAAGTGGAAGATCTAACTTTTTACATCAAGACTTTTTCGGTCCCTCATTGTGTGCTGATTTATCTTTATACCAATAGGAACTGATTTTTTAATAGGATAACACATATTAAATTCAGACCCCTAAATTCAGACTCGGAACCGGACCCCCAGATAAGTTCATACCTTAGGTCAGACCCCTAAATAAATATAGATGTCAGACTAAACTTCAAAATTAATCCAGACCTCAGGCCAGATTCCTAAGGGTGGCTTTACATGGGACAATGATCATCTGAATAGTCATTCGAAATAATCGCTAAAGGGTACGAGCAACTGTTGTTTCAGTGCTTTCGTACACAGCGATTGTTGTTCACTGGCTCAATTTTGTGATCACTGAACAAATTGTTGGTAGCATTTACACAGGCCAAACTATCATTAGTTAACTAGTTAGTTGCACAAGCTTTTTTAGTGGGTGTGTATCTGAAAAATTTTGACCGCTTCCTACTAGTGTATGCTCATTGGTTGCCGAATTCACTGAAGGTGTATACATAAATAGGTGTGAGCAATTTTAGACGGAACACTGTGTTCCATCAAAGACCAAACCAGTGAAAGACTGCAGCAGAGAGTATATCTTCGAAGACTGAAACCAGCCATAGTGTAAGGGTGGACCCCCGTGGAGAAGGGGGTTCTGCTCCTGCTGGAGATGTGGGGCTTCCCTGTGTTACATGCTGAGTTGGACTCCATACCGTTGGGTCCTCACATATTGGCGAATACACGCCTGTAAGAGCTCTCTCATGGGCTCATGACCACACGGGTGCGAAACATAGGCCATAGCTGCAAGAATGTTTCAACTTGGCTTTTATTGAATGTTAACAGTCAACTGATAGTGCCGTTGTTATGGCCCATAGAATGGGTCCAAAATATGTCAGAAGTAAAGTTCCAATATCACTTGCTAAGTGGGGGTAAAGTTCTGGAACAAATAGCATTACCAAAGATGACTGGAGGTTTCAATAGGATAGTAATAGCCACTAGAGTGGAGCTCAACTCAACTGGATGAGTGTAGTCACCGCTTTCAGGATGGAGATCATGTTGGTCGTCCCCTGAGCCTCAGGGTGCCTCAATCTGGGCATGATGCAATCGCTAGGCTGTAGGCCAAGAGTTCTGATGGAGGCCAACTCCACACTGGAACGAAAGCTGCAAGCTGAAGACCACAGGGCCTGCTAGAAGATCAGAGACCATCTTCTTTTGGGTAGTCTTGTGTTCTCTACTTCTAGGTAAGGTGACAACAATAAATTGGTACAGAACGCCGCTAAATATACCCAGCACCCATATGACCACCATGACATGACCCATCCTCTCTCCCAGCACCACACATCCTGGTGTGCAATACGAACACTTAATAGCAATATAACATCGACAATAAAAGCCTTACAGTATCATAACCTATTGAACTGGTCAAAATATAAAAGATAGTTACAAGCAGTTAGCAGTATGTGCAGTATAAATAATATCTACAATTAATTCTGTGGGCCAGTATTATTACATCAATACCAAATTTATATAGGTTTTTTATAATATCTAGCTACTTTGCACTCTTTTCTTTTTAAAAATAATTCAAAGATCCTCAAACATTTTTTTAATCAACTGTGTGGTTTGAGGTTTTTATATTTTTGTTGGAAAACTACTTTTTATTGGTAGCATTTGGTGATACATATTACTTTTTGATTACTTCCTATTCCCTTTTTGTGAGGTGAGATATACAAAATTAAAGGGGTTGTCCCGCGCCGAAACGGGTTTTTTTTTTTTTCAACCCCCCCCCCCCCCCCGTTCGGCGCGAGACAACCCCGATGCAGGGACATAAAAAAAAAACCGCTCAGCGCTTACCTTAATCCCCGCGCTCCGGTGACTTCTATACTTACCGGCTGAAGATGGCCGCCGTGATCCTCTTCCTCCGTGGACCGCAGCTCTTCTGTGCGGTCCATTGCCGATTCCAGCCTCCTGATTGGCTGGAATCGGCACGTGACGGGGCGGAGCTACACGGAGCCGGCATTCTGCACGAGCAGCCCCATTGAAGACAGCAGAAGACCCGGACTGCGCAAGCGCGGCTAATTTGGCCATCGGAGGGCGAAAATTAGTCGGCACCATGGGAACGAGGACGCCAGCAACGGAGCAGGTAAGTATAAAACTTTTTATAACTTCTGTATGGCTCATAATTAATGCACAATGTACATTACAAAGTGCATTATTATGGCCATACAGAAGTGTATAGACCCACTTGCTGCCGCGGGACAACCCCTTTAACTATTTTCACCATGTGTGTCATTTTATTTTCACTGCGTGTACCATGCAGGTTAAATGAGGCACTAACTTTTTTCTATGGCTCATTATGAACATGGCGATATCAGAGTTGTGATGTGTTTTTTTAACTATTACAGGGGAAAGGTGGAATTTAAGCATTTTTATTTTTTTAAATACTTTTTTAAAAAGTTTTTTAAATTTGTATTTTTGGCCCACTAGGGGACTTCAATATCTCTGCCTTTGATGCTTCTTATAATACACTGCTATACTTCAGTATAGCAGTGTATTATATTGCCTATGAAATTCAGCCAGAGGCTGAGCCTCATAGGCCACTGTACATGGCAGACCCAGAGAACATCTTCAAGCCTCCAGGTGTCATGACAATCCATTGGGACCACGTGATCACGTCTTTGGCATGTAAAAGATTAAACAGCAGGAATCTGAGTTTTCTCTGGTCCCCGTTGTGAGAGCAGGTGCTGAGCTATCATCAGACAGCCCAGCCCCCATTCCTCAAAGGGGGAGTTATGTCATAATGCCAATGCAGCACCGTAAAAAAGCATACATCAGAATAAAGCCCATTATTGGCCACCATGAAAAAGCATTGATGCCACTCCGTGAATACTCCGTTAAAGGGAAGATTGGTTTCTTAGTAAGGTGCATTTAGACGTAACGATTATCATTCAAAATGAGCGAAATTGATTGACAATCATTTGGTTTAAATGTGAGCCAACAACGAACAAAGAACGAGAATCGTGCACATTTAGTTCAGTTTCAGCAGGACTAAAAATCATCATTGGCTCGTTCACTTGTGAACGGTTCTCAATGATGATCTGCCTGTCTAAACAGTTTGCATGAGTGTGAAGGAGTTGGCGGTGACTTCACTCGCTCATTCAAAAGTATCGGCTCGTTTAAAAGGGACATAATGCATCTGAGCACTAATGTGCTTGCGTAACCAGCACACCATTCAGTCTCCTTCTCACTGTGGGCAGAGCAATAACCCTGTAGTGGGATAGACAGAGGTCAAAGGAAACCCTGCCTTGGTATCGGCAGAGGTCTCAGCGGTGAGACCCCCACTAATCAGCAAGTTATTCCCTATGGATAGGGAATAGCTTGTAATCTTGATACTAACTACCTCTAATACAGAAGAGCTTGATAATATTGATATGTTTCTATCCTGTAGTAATCATATTTCATTTGTGTCTATATGTACTCAGATGTACTGCTGTTAAGATCGGGAACACCACTGCCATCCCAGATCTCTCATTAATAACATATCAGTTGACCATTTCTTACGGCTCCGCAAAATTTGTTCTAATGATTCTCCTTTTGAACAACCGTCGAGGGATTGAGAACGTTTTAAAGAAGGTAGATATACCAACTGTGCAGCTCGGCGGGGATATTTTAGAGCAAAGTCAGCAAAAAGTGATGAACTGCTAACTGTGAGGGGGAAAGGAAAATCAACAGCAGATAAGGTGAGATTTATCACGCAGTATAAGTCAAGATGGAAGCAGAAGAGACAGATTTTGCAAAAATATTGGGGTATTTTATTAATGGATCAAACAGTATCGCAACAGTTGCCTGACCGTCCATTAAATACTTACCGAAGATCCCAAGATTTGAAAGATAAATTAGTTCATAGTTACCATCAAGGGACAAAAGGGGCCAAGATGGGGCAATAAACCCTGTGGAAGCGGTGCTGCACGTTGCAACACAGATGTGACCACAATATTCTTTCCTTCGAAACAAAGTAAGGAGTGTAAGATTAACCATACTATAAATTGTGGGGTTGTATATTTTGCTGTTTGTCCCTGTAATATTATTTATATAGGTTTGCCAACTAGAGAACTCATTAGAGAACACGTCCTGGGTATTAGTTCTGCGGCAGAGGAATCTGATCTTTCTAAATTAAAAACTATACTGAAGCATTTTAAAATCCATCACGGATGTAATGGATCATTATAGAGATTCAGGGGAATAGATGAGAGTGCATGTAAATTCTCAGGGTGCCAACTGGAAGAAAGTATTAGCTCAAAGAGAAGGGAAGTGGATATTTTTATTAAATACAGTTGCACCAAAGGGATTGAATGAATCTTTTCAGTTTTGTTCTATTTTTCCCTGCACATTCCTTAAACAAACTCCTCTGTACTCCGCCTGATAACATGCTCCCTGACCTACTGACTGCAATCCCTGCTAGCCATCATAAACCACCCCCAGCAGTCATACCGATTCTGCCGTCACACGGCCAAATGTCTGACCATTGTCTATGTGTATAGCATCCCTCACTCTCCACCTCGCCATACCGTGCACATCTCCACCTCACCATACCGTGCACATCTCCAGCCCCTTTACCTTCTGTATCACCCCATTACTTGTAGTATATAAGCTCGTTGGAGCAGGAACCTCACCCCTACTGTTTCCATCAACTGATTACTATGTAACCGTGGTACTGTAATTTTTGTATTTGTCTTTCTGTATTCCCTCTGTCTATGTAAGCGCTGCGGAAGATGTTGGCGCTATACAAATAAAGTTTATTATTATTATTATTTTTTTAGCCAAGTCTTTATTGATGTTTAGATTTATATTTGCTCTAGCGTTCCCATTTTGGTGTTTGGATAGGGTTGTGTGGGTTTTTATATGATTTTATCAGTCTTTTATTTTTCCCCCTACCCTGTTTCCCCTGAAAATAAGACAGTGTCTTATATTAATTTTTTGCTTCAAAAGATGCGCTAGGTCTTATTTTCAGGGGGTGTCTTATTTTTCCATGAAAAAGAATTTACATTTATTGCTGAAGAAAAAAAATGCACATTTCTTATATACTGTACAGCAGTTGTCATTACAAACCAGCAGAACCAGACAAACTGTGAATCCCATGAAGAGTTTCTTGTTCCTACCCGTATTTCCATGTACAACAATCTATGGTACATTTACCGATCCCGATATTTATGAACACAATGCAAGATTTATTCAATTACAGTCATGTCATCATCTTCTGGATTATCATCAAAACAATCCAAACCCGGAATTTCCTGTCTTGTGACTCTATTTCTTTCAGAATCATTCGCCCGAATCTCTCATGTCTAGCAATAGCACTGTCCTTACATGAGGACTTCTTGTCTTGCCTGACTCACACACAGGGCCACAAAAAATAAGATCTGTAAAGTACCTGGCTCCCGCACACTGTCTGGTGACTGTAACGATCACCCACGGCAGTTCCTGGACAACTTGTACAGCAGGGACGGTATTGCAGGTTCCGGCCACCAGGGGGAGCTCATCACAGCAGACTCGCACAGCAGGGACAGAGCTAGGTCCTACTTTCGGGGGAGGCCTTATATTTAGCACTTCAGCAAAACCTCTACTAGGTCTTATTTTGGGGGTTTCTCATCATTTGGAATAGTTTGCATTTTGGATCCAAAGATGCTCATAAATACATGGATTTATGGTCCCAAATCATTACATAGGACTCTGCTTATATGTTTAACTATAGGCACTTGTATTTTTGAAATTATATTATGCACTTTATTATGAATGGAATTTTATTTTACATTGTGTGTTCACTTGTCACATTGCACTGGGAGCACTATTGAGAACTTTATGTATGTGGAATGTCTCACTATTGTTTGGTCTATTTGTATATTATGGTATATATGAGGTTGGATAGATGTATGGGCTATAGGTGGAGTATGATATCTATCGGCATTGAAAATCATGGTCCAAGATCTACAAAGTCTAGGATAAAAGATCGTCTGTACCAGGATAATTTTAAAATTTTGTGATATTTGGTAGTCTGCCTAATATCTTAGATTAATTCCCAAGGTATTATGTATGGGATTTGGTGAGACATGCACAGTAGAACTTGATATTGGAGATAAAGTAATCAATACAACCCCAGTAATGCACCGAGGCACGTTATAAACCCTATCGCTATTGAAGGAATCCATGTATCAATTATGGGAAACAGGTGTGTATGTGAGTGTGTATATACTCACATTAACAGGATAACTTATTAATGATTAAATATAAACCCATTTGTTAGATTGGACAGAAAGCAGCAATATAGCAGCATACGCACACCAGAACAACTCGGTGACTAAATTTATACCAGAATCAAGCTCAGAACATAAATAAATTAACAGAACCAAGCTGATAATACCGGTATACATTCAGCACCAGAGCCAAGAGCTCATATATCAATACAACACCTGAAGTAAGCTTATAACATAAACACAGCACCAAAACCAAGCTCAGTTCATGAACACAGCATCAGAACCAAAGTCAGTACATAAATAATGTACCACAACCAAGTTCAGAAACATAAGTACACCAACAGACCCCAACTCAGTGAATAAACATAGCACAAATTAATCTTAGTACATAGATAAAATACCAGAACCAAGCTCTTAGCATAAATACAGTAGCGGAACTAAGTGATTGTGTTGTGGGGGAACAGATTGGCTGACAGGGGCACCTCTGTACATCACAGGAAGGTAGAAAGAGCCAGAAGGAGAATGATTCATGTAGCTACACAAGAAACTGCTAAACAGAGGAATATCATCTCACCAGGCAAATCAAAGAGGGCAACTGCCCCCCAGCCTACATCCGCCTGGTGCCTTCCAACAAGCTGTTGTCCAACATCCTATGCGACCGCACACAGCAAAGGCCGGGCATGGTTTTATGCTAGGACTTCACCGAGTGGATTACTCTTCCACTGCAGTGTCACTGTGTGCATTATCTCTATGCTATGACATCGCTGTGTGCCATATCCCTGGGAATTAGGAAAAGACACCTGAAACTATAAATACTTATTATACCCCTGGATTCATTCAAGTGAAGAGCAGTACGGTTTCTGGAAATCTTGCAATACCCTTTTAATTAAGGGGGCATCAGTCTCATTTACCCCTTTAGTGGCACGCCCAGAAAATCACCTAAAAATCAGTGTAGAAATGTGCTGAAGACTACCTAAACCTGCCACTGAAGGGGTTAAAGGGTCGTTGTAACCCAGCTTTATGCATGAACCCATCGCTTTCTGAATATTGCACTATTGGAGACTGTTTCTGCCAGACATTGTCAATCATCCTTTCGAGTAAATAATTTGCAGAACTAAGTCAAAGTGAGTGACTAGCACCAGAGTCTGCTCCATCTGTAGGCATCGTCTATAGCTGCTATTCCATGTTTAACCATCCATTGACCTCTCAATCTTATGTCGCACCAGAACAATTCATTATGCCTTATGTAGTAAACAGTTTGTGATTTTATTGTGAAAGGTTGAAACGGGTAAGTTGATTAATAAGAACGATAACAACGAGCAGGAATCACTTTACATTAAGTCCTGTGATGGGAAAAAAACAAAACAATGCAATTTAATGAGTGTCCATATGGCTCTCCCTGAGTGCTAATTCTTGAGGTCATTGGTCATCGGCGCTGTAGCGGATAATGTCCTCGTAGAGGATGGCTTGGCTTGTTTGTCGCTTGACCAGTGTATTGGAAGAACTAGAGGACAAGAGATAAAATTTAATGACCATTATATTACTTCTCTGCAAACATGGCTTATAGTTTTTTTCACACTGGATACATTAAGATCATATGGAAAACAAACACCGGCATAGAAAGTTCACTGATCTACAAAACATCAATATGACTTGTATTCAATATAGATGGGTGATTGCAGGTGTCTACATACTGAAAAAATTCCCTTACCGAAAAAGAACATTTCTGTGTCTTGTTCTGTGCAGGTAGTTGAAGTGAAGCAGGTGAGTGATATTACATGGCCTGACAGTGACGGACGGCGGCGCTACTTTTTTTTTCAAAAAAAGAACTTTACTCAGCAAAAAGGTTAACTTTTTCCATGGGAGGGCACAAAATGCTTGAGCGTTGCATAAACACCGACATAATAATAATATTTAGGCACATTGCTGTAGGTACATGGTATTCGACCTTTGGTGGCAGCAAGTCACCACTGGCCGTTAGCCACTATCAACTCTGCGTACTGTAATGTAGACATTTTCCCACCCCATAAGGGCCACGTCTCCACACCTGAGACACTAGGAGTCATAAACGCCACAACTTATCTCCAGGTCTACTCTTTCCATTACATCGCGGCTCTCAGCACGTCAGGTGGCTTGCTACGCCGATACATCCATCATAAACATATTGCATCAGACAGATTATTTCTACACTCTCTTTAATGCTAACTATGCTACATTAATCCGAGCTACATGTCTCTCTGGCTCAGTCCTTTTCAGTTTTCTATGCTCCTATCACAGGTCTGTGAACCATGAACTCTTTATTAGTGTGCAGATCGGTACATCGGGACACCACCTACTGATACTTGCAGTAGGTACACCTCAACCGCATTTGATTAGGTTCTCTTTGCTGCAGCTCCATGAGTCTAACTGTCTCTCTCTCTGGCTCAGGTTGCTCTAGTTCTGGATTCGCAGTCCCCTGGTTGGGTGCCAGCTCTCCAACTGAAGTTCCTCTCAGTCTTCCACATGACATGTGACTGTTGTAGCTAACCATCAGTCAAAGTGAGCTGGGGATCATCTGCAACAGTCAAATATCCCTGCTGTTGGTGACGTCACTGCTGCAGCAAGAATTAGCAGCGAGGGACCAGGCACTGTAGGAATGTGGGGTACTGGGTGAGATCAGACTATTTACATTTTTTCCAGAACTCTGAGCAGCTTTCAAAAAAAAAATGTTTTTCACTGGATAATTCTTCTTAGAGGGGTGTCTCCTATCAAACCACTTTTGGCCAATGAATTGCATCTCACTTGCTTAACTTTCTTAACTGAAAGTTTGCCAATTCCCAGATCTTTACGCCTGTCACATGACTTCCCACCCTGATGATTTCAAGAACTCCGCTCATCTCCTGTTCCTTGTCTTGCTAATCCTCTTCTGGTCAGGGCACTGTGCAGCATGTCACATATATGGCATGGCTGGACATGTGGCTAGTATGCTTTGAAATTCAGAGGCATGCGCAGTCCCTACCGGACTTTACAGAAGCAAGTTGACCTGTCCACACTGAAGTATGTCTCACGAAGAGAATGCAGCTGATAGTGGCAGCATTGAGTGCATTACTCTACTGTGACAAATGTCATTGGTGCCAATCGTGTGACCTTCTCTGTTGACTGGAGGAGAGACGTTGGCTATCAACAAATGGCGGAGTGATACACTTAATGCCACCAGTGTCGGCAGCATTCTCTTGGTGAGACAGACTATAGGATGTTGTTAGGAGACGTGTGTAATGACCTGTGCAGGATCTTGAAGTGATGCGGCTGGAAAAAAGGGTGGTAAATGAACCGTTCCTACAGTAGCAGTATAATCGGGGGTGGGGGGGTGGGAGGATGGTAAAAAAAATTGCAATGTACTTGAGAACATTAGTGGACTGACTTAGGATACGAAGAGTTCTTTACAGAAAGAAATTAGTTGGGAATTGTAAAACCCCTTGAACTCTCCTCCACCCCGAACCCTGATTCATACTACTTAGCCTCTTTGTTGATTTTGACTGTAGGTCTATATGAATAGTATTCTATATGAACCAGTGAGAGGGGAATAAATGCACAGTAGATCCCACCCAGGTTGAAGAGTGTACAGAACCATAGTACAGAACCTAAAAGTATAGGAGGTGCGATGGAGAAAAATAGACTCCGAATGGTAAAATCGTTGGGGCACCTCTATCAAGAAGAACCTGTTTTTCTGTATCATTACACTTCTTCACTGCTCATATGACTTTAAATTCTAAGTAACAGTTCTTTACTATTTGCATTCTTGCTGATTCTTAGCATTATCTATAAAGCATGTAGAGACTAGGACCAGTGGTGTAGCGAACAGCATTGAAGTAATCACATTGACGACTAAAGCCCCAGGCAAGACGGGATCGTAGGGGGCCTTGGAGATGACTCATGAAAGCAAAAATTGTTTCCTAACAGGTCTACAGACATTACTGAAGTGCCACTCATAAGAGATCTGAGACCAACTCTGCAATGTTGGCCCCAGATTGTACAGTTGTTCTGCTTACTACAGTATAGAAGGTATTTTATAGTATATCTCGCCACTGAAAGCATATTCCCCGGTCACAACGAAGGCAGTAGAGTAAAAATGACCCTATTATTTTATGTGTAATGCAACATGTAATGTAAACTCATTAAAGGTCTCCAAGGACTTGAGAAACAATCAGTCTGGCACAACACTAGGCTGCAGTCCACATGCTGCTACACATTAACCGTACAAGAGTCATGTATTATAAGCTGAGGGCACCTTCAGACGGACAGATTTGTGCGCAATGCACGGGGAGTAGAACTCTGATCTCAATGGGTTAGTTTTCATCTTACTTTGCATTACACGCGCGGAAAAAAATAGGAAATGCTCTATTTTTGTGCGCATTTGCGCACCAAGGATCCCCAAGTCTATAGGAGGTGCGCAATTCTCTGAAAAAGGAACATATCTAGAGACCTCATCAGGCAACATAGCCTTTTAAACCACGGCGGAGTTGTGTGCTGCACCTATGTGAATATGCCTTGCGTGTGCAAAAAGTACAGTAAAATGCGCCAATATGCACGCAAATGTGTTGCGTGAAACGTATGCGATTGAGCATATGTCTGTCTGAAGGAGCCCTAAGACACATTACATGCACTTTTTTTTTTAGCAACCGTTTCAACAGATTTAACCAACATTCTCCTGTTTTCAGTAAGGCCAGATTCACACGAGCGTTTGCATATGGAATGGGCGTTGCATATTTGTGCTCACAGCTGCGTTTTTATTGTGCTTTTTGTGTTCACAAATCATGTGCACTAGCGGGCAAAAATATACACAACAATGCTCTCAGCCATTGAAAAGGCCAATTCGATTTAGGATTTAACTAGAGATGAGCGAACACGTTCGGCCCCGCCCCTTTTTCGCCCGAACACCGAACTTTGCGAACACCTCGGTGTTCGGGCGAAAAAGTTCGGGGGCCGCCGTGGCAGCGCGGGGGGGTGCGGCGGGGAGTGGGGGGGAGAGGGAGAGAGAGAGGGCTCCCCCCTGTTCCCCGCTACTGCCGCCCGCGCCGCCGCGCATCTCCCCGCCCCCCGGCGGCACCCGGACACTTACGCGCGAACACTGCAGTGTTCGCTAAAGCCGTTGTCCGGGTGCGGATGTGTCCGTAACGGACACGTTCGCTCATCTCTAGATTTAACCCTTTCCAATCCAATTTTGGATTCAGGGTTTCCTAAAAGGCTTTCTCTTTTTGATGTTATACAATGGCACCATCTACTGGCTAAAGCCAGTGTGTGTGCGCCAGAGAGGCTCCGACAGCGGAGTGGCTGGCAATAGACGGTAAGAATACCCTGTCGGACGTCATCTGACATTGGAGCTGTATAAGCTTCAATCAGAATGTAGGACGACATCAGACAGTGGATTGGAAAGAGTTAAAAATGCCCTCTTTCCTTGCGCAAATGTGCAGGAAAATAGAATATATTTTCTGCACGACTGAAATGCGCACACTAAATATGCACATGTGAAGCAACCCATTGAAATGAATGGGTTCCATTTTCGGTGTTTTACGCTGGCGAATTTTGCGCGTGCAAATACGATTGTGTGAGTTTAGCTTTAGGCACACAGGCGACAAAATTGCACAATTTTCTTGGGATGCAACAGTGCTACAAATTACATGTATATGAAGCCCATACTTTCCAATGGGTTCCTTCACATTCGCAATGTTTTCTCTAATGCGATGCTGCAAGGAAAAAAAATTGCGGCATGCTCTATATACGTTTATTTATTTTTTTCGTAGCCCATGTTTCCCTATGGAGCATTTATTTGTTTGTGTAACATCGCATCGCACGAAATCGTGGCTTTCGTGTGATGCGACTTTAACACTGGAAGCCCTACCTTGTTATTTTCAGGGGGCCTTGAAATATAAGCTCTACCCGGAAAATAACCCCTAGCTGCATTACATAAAAATATATATATATCACCTAACAGCCATGGCCCGGGTTCTCCTGCTGGTCTCCTTCGCTCAGACACACTTGTTTGCAGTCCTCAGCACATCGCTTCCAGGTTACGGGGTTCATAAACCCAGCCTCCAGGATGCAATGGCTCTGATTGGTTCATCAAGCACTGCATTGATTGGCTGAGCCACGGCACTCAATGAACCAATCAGAGCTATCGCTTCCTGGAGGAAAGGTTTATGGAGCAGAATCGCAGCAATGCTGTTGTGCGAGAACATCGCGATATTGCTGCTGGAAAACACAATGATATAACACAAAACACGCAGGAACACATGCCGTGTGATGTGCCTGCGAGGTTTCACATTAAAATTAATGCGAAACACTTCTAATCCTCTATTGTACGTGAAACCCGTGCAATACAATCGGAACTGCACAGATGTGAAGCGAGGCCTGAAAAACGCCTCGCATCCGCGGGTAAATCGCACGTTCATGAGCGCAATATCGGGCTGAGTTACCTGGCCCGATATCACGCTTGCCCTGTGTGTAGGTAGCCTAAAGAGGTGAAGGCTCATTACAAGACAAAGATATAAAAAATGTACTTATCACATGACCAGGGCAGATTTTTGGATATTCCTATTGAACGACTATAAGCAGAGATCTGGAAAAGCGTGAAAAAGCGCTCATTCACATTGCCGTGGTTTCACCATGTATTAGGCAAGTGAAGCGCATTGTACGCGGTGAATGGAGGCAATGAGAGGACGTGGATTTTCACTGACTCATTCTCATTAGCGTGTGAACATTGCATGTAGATAAGCAGGTGAAAAAGATGGCAGCTTGCTCTATTTCACCAAGTATCACGACGAACAACCTTGTTGTTCTCCATGGGTGGCAATACATTGCATATGGGTGATGCCGCCAGGAGACAAAGCGGGTAGTTAACAAAAAATAAGTCTTTCCTGCCATTCTGACATCGCCAATTCTACAGGCCGGTAAAACGGTGCGTAACGCATGCAGCATTTTATACGTACGGCTGTGTGAATAAGGCCCAACTGATACCAAAATCTACTGCAACACTGTATAATTTGGAACACATGAAGAATAACGCTTCTATCCGGGAACTGTAACATCCTCTTAAAGGATATCATGGCTGTCGGCTGCGCAGTAATTAAGAACGGCAGAATGTATCAGCTTTTAACTGACTTCTACTTACTTTCACTTGATCTGTTTACACGTGTAACGAGCTGTAATGCACTAATGTACGATCCTCATCCATCAATCAGCCGGAACATTAGAACCGCTGACAGTGAATAGAATCATCTTGTGACAATGGCATCTGCCGAGAAGTGGGATATATCGGGCAAGAAGTGATAGTCGGTTCTTGAAGTTGTGTTTGAGGCAAGAAAATCAACAAGACTAAGGGGGCGGCCTCATACGGGCGTATTGGCGCATGCAAAATTGCGCGCACAATACGTTTCTGATGTTCACTCGTATCACTATTTTCCAACATGGCTGCTCCATCCTTGCTGACATGCACAATTACCCGCTTTCTTTGTGAGTCACTGCTAAGTGCTGCCCTGCTATTGGTCAGCATAATAATGGTTTATAGAACTGCAGACTCAAAATCCAAAGCAGAACCACATTGTAAACTTTAATAACTTTGATTAGCATTCATTTGACAGCAACTTTGTAGAACCGGAATACCCCTTTAATGGTGAGTATGATAGAAAGGTCACAGAACACACAGCACAGCACAACTTGATGAGTATGGTGCCATGTAGCCACAGACCGGTCAGAGTGCCCATGCTGACCCCTGTTCACTGCCGAATGCACCTACAATGGGCACTTGATTATCAGAACTGCACCTTGGAGCAATAGAAGGTGGCTGGATCTGGTGAATAACACTTTCTTTCACATTATGTGGACAGTTGGGTGCGTCTGAATGGCTTACCTGGAGAAGACAAGGCACAAGAATGCTCTTTAGGAATAAGGCAAGTCGGCAAAGGTGTTGTGATACTCCAGGCAATGTTCTGCTGGAAAACCTTGGCTCCCAGCATTCACAAGATGTGACATATACCACCAACTTAAACACTGTACAGACCAAGTAGCCCCCTTCATGTCGGCAGTATTCCCTAATGGCAGTGACCTCATTTATCAGGACTATCCACCCGGCCACGCTACAAAAAGTCTTTATGAATGGTTTGAGGAACATGACAAAGAGTTCAATTTGATGGCTCATCCTCCAAACTGCCCAGATCTCAATTCGATCAACCATTGTCCTTCAAATGTCCTTGAAAAAGAAGTCTGATCCATATAGACCCTACTTCACAACTTTATGGACTTGAAGGATCTACTGCCAACATCTTGGTAGCAGATACAACAGGACACCTTCAAGTCTTGAAGAGTTCATACCTTAATGAGTCAGTGCTGTTTTGACGGCACAAGGGGGTCCTACACAATATTAGGCAGGAGGTTTTAATATTATGGTCAATTAGCGTATATGTACTATAGATATAAGTTCCTACAAGAACTTAATTTCATATGCTGTATACTATGGTGTATAGAAGAAATGCTAGCATCTTACTGTTTTTCTCTATAGCTACACGGATGCGACATTCCTGTTTACTGCACATTTTGATTAAAGGCATAGATCATACTCTTTTTGGAATTGGTAACCTACTTTCTCTGCAATGGGTCTGGTTTTAGTGAAACGAGCTGAACATTTTATCAAGACTATTAGGAGACTTCTGTAGCACTACAGCAGAAATAATACGAACCCAGGACAGCGCAGGAGAGATGTATGACACCGCTGGGTATTTTCTATCTGCTTTAACTTCTCTTTTAATGAACACTCTCCCCTCCCCCATCTGTAAGAGCTTAGTAGTAATAAAACTGCAACCACTGGATAATCTCCAACCCTTGGGAGCAGTACAATATTGGAATTTCCCATTGATTTCATACATGTCCAATAATTCTGTGGAGTACGTGCATTTGTGTGCATGTAAGCTTGTTAATTTTGGCAAGGACATTCGAAGCAAAGCTCTACTGCAGAGGATTTCAGTCAGCGACCATGAGGATTACATTTTCTATGTTCCCTTAAAGATGAAGTTGTACATACATTTAGTTTCATTGGTGGAGGAATATATGGGGTAGAGATTTATATATGGTATATGATGTCATATAGTGACATCACATCCCCAAGGGCGTGAGAATGTGGCATCTCAGCTTGCAAATATGTGCAATGTAGTGCAACAAGATGACCGTGATAAGAACACTTTGGATTATTGTAGCTGCCTGGAGGAACATGTAATATAGAGTATATGGCTGCTGGTGACACTGGAGTTGGGGGAGACATGCAAGAAGTTGCTAAAGATACAAGATGCGAAAGAAAAGCAGAGGTGGGATGTTGAGTGGGCACACTTCATGAGCAGCAAGGTGAAGGAGCATAGCACTGAAATGTCCCCTGTGTATTTTACTTTGGGCAGTGTAGTTCTATCATTTGGACACTCTATGGCGCGATATATAAAGTTGGTTATGTGACCTATGGATTCCAAATACCATTTTTCTTTTGCCCCAAAACATCCAGATTGTGAATAAAGCAACTCTCTCTGTGTGATCCTGTGAACATACCCTTAAACCTCAGAAAAGTCCAATTCTAGATACCATCGGCTTCACTAAATAGGATTTGGCTATAGTGTCAAGAACTTTATTGCCTTAATCTCATCCCTACCTCCTGCAGATTACCTTGAGCTTTGTCCGTTCAAAGTAAAAGAACATTACAGTTTTGGATGAACAGATCTTGTCCTACTTCAAACAGCTGTATCTCCATTGCTACCTCCAAGATTCTTGCCTTTAAAATGAGACCAAACGTTTGCTCTCTGATTGTCATATATGGGGTCCTCTTTCCAAGAAAACTAGTAACAGGCTGAGCTCCTGCTCATCTAATCACTTCTCAACGCCATTTAACCCTAAAGATGCCGCAGTCATTGCTGACCATTGCATGTAAATGTTTTTACAGGACAATTTCTAAAAAGAGTGCTTTTCCCGTATATCATGCTTCAGATATTGAAAAAATACCATCCGAAAAAATCTACGCCTAATTGGTATTGCCACATTGTAACAATCAGTATTATTAAATATTACTACATTAGTTATTCAGCAAGATAAATTCCATTAACACAAAAAAATGAAAAAGAGAATGACATAATAGCTATTTTTGGTTCATCGCGCTTTCCTAAAACAGGAATAAAAAGCAATCAAAACATCAAATATACCTTAAAATGGTACCAATTAAAACTAAACGTCATTCTGCTAAAAAAACAAGCCCTCATATAGCTCTGTCAACAGAAATAAAAAAGTTCTGGTCTTAGAATGTGGTGACACAAAAAGTCTTTTGTAAAAAAAAAAAATTATTGTTATTGCGCAAAAGTAGTGAAACCTAATACAACCTACATAAACTTGATGTCATAGTCACAGGGACCCATAGAATAGCTCAGGCATAATATTTATACCACATGATCAACGCTGTAAAAGTAAATCCCAAATGATTAAATTGCTTTTTTTCCATTGCTCCCCTGCAAAAAAAGGTATTGAAAACTATTTAACACTTTATGTGTACCCGAAATTAGTTCCTATAAAATCTAGAACTCGTCCCATGAAATACAAAGTGTCATATAGCTGTATTGATAAAAACAATATATAAAAGTTATGACCCCTGGAATACAAACAGGGAAATGATTTACTGGTTCTTAAGGCTAAGATTCATTGTGACACTAAGGGCTCTTTCCCACGAGCATATATCAGAGGGCCGTTTCAATGCTGTGATCTGATGCATTGGATTCCAATGCATCAAATCACATGGGCGTATTCCTGAGACGTAAAAGCGCCCGGCCGACCAATATAGCGCAGAGCATTTTTGCGTTGGGCCTAAAAGATAGTCCTGGAACTATCTTTTGGGACGGATTAAGTCGGCTGCTGCATGGGCTCCTATGAGAGCCCATGGCAGTGGCCACAGGTGGGAGGGAGGTGGCTACTAAACTCCCTCCTTCTGCTTTCCTTCCCCCCGTCCAGTCTCACCTCTCCTCTCCTCCCTGCTCATTCTTTGCAATGGGAGAGGGTTGGACAGGAGCTAAGCGCCAGCCCAGCCCGCCTCCTCCCATTGCTGGCTGTGGACAAGGGGCAGGACATGGGAAGAGCTAAGCTCCCACCCTCTCCCCGCCCCTTGTCTATAGCCATCAATGGGAGGAGGCGGGCCAGGCTGGCGCTTAGCTCCGCCCCGTCCCCTCCCATTGCAAAGAACGAGCGGGGAGGAGAGGTGAGCCTGCGATGGGGAGGGAGGGAAAAGGGCTGACGGCATGGGAGTCTCGGCGTATATGCACTAAAACCCATGCCATCTGAACGGGCGCACAAAAGTTTAATTGGGCGCCTGTTCACCAGTTTTATATCTCCCGATGTAGCGTATATCGGCCGGCCGTGAAAACGGCGGCCGATATACGCTCGTGGGAAAGAAGCCTCAGGGGTTAAAAACTTAAGATGAGTAATGCACCAAATATTTTTACACAAGACATACATTCAAAATCTACAATAAAGAAATTACATTTTCAAGAGAGATACGGGTTGAGGACCAAGCAATTTTTGTCCTTTGGGACTACTCAAAATGTAGAATTTCTCATCTGGCCTTTCCGGATCCAAGCGCTTTTTAAAACTTTTTTGCATCAACATTGCAATACGGGGTCTTGTTTTATACATGACCTGTTGGCTCTGCTGATGCCAATGATTGACCATAGGGGTCACATGCTTGGATGAAACATGATCAGCAGCCCACAGGTACAGCAAGTGGAGACCAGCGGGGACAAGAGCGCCAGGCGGCCAAAACAGATGAGTTTATTATAGGCTGGTGTATTATTGTCTAACCCTTTACTGAGTGTATAAAAACATGTTTCACGACTGGAAAACCTCTTTAGACATTTTTTATTCTTCTAAAACTTTTTAAGTACAGAAAACACATGAAACCTTATCCCAATGGCAACGTGGCGGTGTTTACTTGGAAAATCAATCAAGTTGCCTTATTTATGTTACATGAATTAGACAATAAATAGGAAAGTTAAATGAGGGTGAGAAGAAATGTGAACCGTGGGATGTGGAGAAGCATATATTAGAGGTGGAAGGAGGTTGGTGTTGATCAGAAATAATATCTAAAGTCAGACCTGATGTAAAGAATGAAATACTGCATGGTGGTGGGGTGAGGCTGGCGTAGGGGAATGTAGACGCTCATGAACTATTGTAGGAGCCTCCTATCCCTCAAAGATTAAAGCAACATTGCTTACTGATGACAATCCTCTATCTATCCGTCTGTCTATGTAGATGTTGGAATGGTGTCCATTAACAGTTGTCACCTTTGTAAATCTAGCATCGATTTGCTCAACAGACCTATCAATAGGCTGAACATGAAAGACTTTCCACAATTGGAGATCTTAAAAGTTTATATTTTCAAGCTCCTTGATCTTTTTACATGTCTTGCTCTAAAAAGAAGGGAAGGGGAGGGGTGTGGATTGTTGGTTGAAACTCTGGTTTCAGCAACTGAAAATCGCTTCCATCAAAATGACAGAAACTGGCGAAATCTGAAGGAAACCAACGTCTATAATGGGTTCTGTTCAGATTCCCTCTCTTTAAGAGCTCTTTCGCATGGGCGCTGCAATTTTTGGCCATCCGTATCGCGGCTAAAAATCGCATGAACAAGAGTCAGCCGCGACCAAGTTGTGACTGCATCTCCCGTTTTCCTGCCTATTCAGATGACTGGGTGCGGCGTATATATGTCGCAGCCCGGAATACCTTAGGCCGGGGGAAGAGAGTTCAGCTCTGCTAAACTCCCTTCCCCTCTCCAAACCCTTGCCGGCTGCCGGCAAAGGGAGGGGGTGGGAGCTTAGCAGAGCGAGTGTGTTAAACCCCCTCCCCCTCTCCGCCCCTTCCTGGCTGCTGGCAAGGTGATGGGGTTGGACGGGGTAGAAGCTTAGCAGACGTAGTCATGCTAAACTCCCTCTCCCTCCCTAGCCTATGGGACCTGCTGGCAAAGGGAGGGGGTGGGGCTTTAGCAATGCAAGCTGCTGCTAAACTCCTTCCCCCTTCCCTTTTCTGACGCTCTCATAGGCTCCCATAGGAGTCTTTGGGAACGGCCGTCGTATTCCCGCAAAAGAAAGGACAAGTCCTATCTTTCCAGCAGGCGTAAAAACGTCCGTCTGGAATGCACACCATATGCGCTACCTTTGTCGCCCATCTAAACAAATACATTGGAATCTATTGCTCCAGATGGTCGCAGTTTTCGGCCGGCGTCTTACTGAAAAAATAGCATAGCACGCTACACTATTTTTTCCACCATTTATGATGGAAAGCTATGACAAAAACCACTGACAGTGTGAACAAAAAATTGTCCAAATTGTTACATTTTCAAAATGGAGCTATTCTTTAACATAAAAGTTTAGCATTTTAAACTAGCGTGCTATTACTGTAATTCCTCATTAATAATTGACTGAATTTGTAAAAAGTACAAAACAGTGAAAACTAAAAGCAACGAAGCGCTAAATAAACAACAACAGGAATCAAGGATATAGTTGTCTAATTATCAAGAAAAAGAAGTTGAAGTGTTTTAAGAAAATGTGTTGCTAATTATGTTACATTTTAGAGAAATGTCTAATTCTGAAGCAGAATAAGTGGGTTATTGAATGGAAAGCCCATTTGACCCCTTCTGCGATGATTAATGGCCCTTGTGATTAGTAGTGATAAGTTGCATTCCCCCCAACACCACATTGCATATTTCCTTCCCAGCTGAATGATTATTTTTATATTAATTTAATATGATTGCTTTTTCTTGATTTCTTAATTATGTTTGCACATCTAGTGATGGCTTGATTAGCATTTATAATACTGCTATCACTGCATATTTGTGATCCTCATATAAAATCACCATTTATTGTCTTCTGAATGCTTAGGAAAAGCTACCGAGTAATTAAAGGTCTGCAGCAAAATAAGAAAACAACAACACAGTTACCTTGTTTGTGGCTCTATGGAATGTAAACACAACACATTCATTAAGACTTATTCATCTATCGGAAAGTTACAAGGTTCTGCGGATGCAAAGATGTAAAGCAATTTAAAGCAAGTTGAAAGCAATATGCTAAAAAGTGTCAATTGTCAACTGTTTGAACAAGGAGAGCATTTTCTCTGATTTGGATTGCAAATGCTTATATGTTAGACAGGAAGCACAAACTTTAGTAGTGGTGTATAACAGAATGAGGCTGGATTCACACGGGCGTAATATCAGCTGCGTTTTCACGCCCGGCCGATATACGCTGCCCCTCCGATGCATTGGTTTACAATTAGAGATGAGCGAGCATACTTGCTAAGGGCAATTACTCGATCGAGCATTGCCCTTAGCGAGTACCTGCCTGCTCGGAAGAAAAGGTTCGGCTGCCGGCGGCGGGGGAGAGCGGGGAGGAACGGAGGGGAGATCTCTCTCTCCCTCTCTTCCCCCCGCTCACTGCCACAACTCACCTCTCACCCGCGCCGGCAGCCGAACCTTTTCTTCTGAGCAGGCAGGTACTCGCTAAGGACAATACTCGATCAAGCAATTGTCCTTAGCGAGTATGCTCGCTCATCTCTATTTACAATGCATCAATGCATATGGGCGTATTTCCATGGCGTAAAAATGCACGGCCTGCCAAGATTCGGCTGGCATTTCGCCCGGGCACTTTTACGCCAGCGGTGGCTTCATAGACTCCTATAAGAGCCTATGACAGTTGCTGGAAAAGGGAAGTGGGAGGGAGTTTAGCAGCATGACTGCTAAACTCCCACCCCCTTCCCACTTCCTCTCTGACTGTTTGCAATGGGAGGGGTGGGACAAGGGCGGAGCTAAGCTCTGTACCGTCACCTTCCATTGCTGGCTGCCGACAAGGGGCGGATAGGAGGCGAGAGCTTAGCACACTAGCTCCGCCTCGTCCCTTGCAGAGGGGGAGGAAAGGGAGAGAACAGCTTAGCAGAGCTAAACTGTCTCCCCATGTCAAACGGCATTGCGGGCTCAGCATGTATGCGCCAGACCCCTGCCGTCTAAACGGGCACACAAAAGGCCGGTTGGCGCACGTAAAAACATCTACAGTCCTGTAAATAAGCCCTAAATGCTACCTGTACAAGTCAATGTCATTCGACCATGGTTGAAAAAATGTAGGCCTGATTCACACATTTTGTGCAGTTTTTGTAGCCAAAGGCTAGAGTGGATCTTACAGAAAGGCTAAGTCTAAAGGTAGATCTAAGGCTGCCTATACATTTTTGACAGCTGTTGGCCAAAAGATGCACTTGTATAAAGTCAGGGACTTAGTAGGAATATAGTCAGGTGTATGATTAATCAACTATACCAAACAGGTGGTACTGATCATCATTTTCATATGTAGGCCGAAACAAAACCAACTGTGTAGGCTTAAAACTGGGTGAGGAACAGCCAAATTCTGCTATGAAGTTTAGATTGTGGAAGACAGTTTCATGTCATAGATCATACACCATGGCAAAATTAAGCACAGCAACACGACACAAGGTCGTTCTACTGCATCAGCAGGGTCTCTCCCAGGCACAAATTTCACATCAGACTGGGATTTTAAGATGTGCTGCTCAAGCATGTTTGAAGAAGGAGAAAGAAACGGGCAACGCTGAAGACACAGTGGTCAGCGAAGGAAACTCAGACACATCATGCTTATATCTCTTCAGTATCAGAATATGTCCATTAGTGTCATCAGCTCAGAACTGACAGAAAACAGTGGGAACTCGGTTACACCAATCTACTGTTCAGAGAACTGTCCAGAAGTGGTTTTCATGGAAGAATTGGGGCCAAGAAGACATTCCTGTGATGTAGAAACAAGGTCAGGTGGCTCAACTACATGGGAACTGTGGAGCAGAAAAATGGATGCTTGTCCGGGACAGGTAATGGACCCAAATATATTGATGAGTCATCAAGCATTTGTCCGTCGGATGGTTTGAAGAATTTAGTGAGCAATTGAGTGGTAGTTGTCTGTGTCCAAAAATATATTGTCATTTGTACACTACTATTTGCATATCATACAATGCTAGTATTTGCACATCATTTGTGCAGAGCATTATAAATGGCATTTGTTACTACTAATTGCACACAATTTGGCAGAATCAATTGGTAAACTGTTTAATCAATTGGTAATCACAATTTTGACTGTTTCCATTTGGTTTCTGATATTAGGTTAAAGTGGTTGCCTGAGACTTCTGGGATTTTTTCTATTGATGACCCTTTCACAAGAAAGACCACTCAGGATCTCTATTGATCAGCTAATTCCCGGCACCACTGTACAGATAGCGTAGGAAGCAGACTGCGCTAATCGTACTGCAGTGGCCTGGTTTGGTAGTGCAGCTCCTACTGAATTAAATGGGAGCTGTTCCTGCACTACCAAACCGAGCTGCTGCAATACAGACGGCACTATCTGCTTCCTGTGCAGCCCGTACAGCCTACAGTACCAGGAATTAGCCGATTGGCGGGCATCCCAAGTGATGGACCCCATTGACCATCTATTGATGACCTATCAAAAAAATAATCCTTGACGTTTCGGACAACCCCGCTAATGCTCTTATAAAAAATGTTAAATGTAATGTAAAACATAGGGGCTTATTTATTAGTCAAAGTCCGACAGTTTTATGGCATAAATTATGCAAGAAAACTGTCTTACATGCTTTGCACCCCATTTACTATGTGTTTTTAGACACTTTCGGACAGTTTTTCCATTTTGTCCAAAAGCGGGTGTGACCTAAACTGCACCAAAAATTTTACAAAATTTTAGCACAATTTTTTCTACCTAAACTAAGCCAACTAAAAGATGGTTTAAACTTAGACTAGATAGTCTTAAAATTAAACAGATTTATCATTCAGGAAAACTACTGTGATGAATCTGGCTCACTTTAAGTCTGTCTTGTCTAAGTTTGAACAGTCTAACTTTTACACAGTATTAGTAAGTAAGCCCCACAATTTCAACATATTCGAACACGTTTATAAAATGTTTTATGTGAGAGTTGAAGGTTTTCGTACAAGAGGGTATTTGCACAAAAATTTTTAACTTTTCTTCTCTCTGTGCTGGCCCTGCCACTTTTTTAAAAAGGGGTCACAGTTGCCCCAGACTGACTAACTTACACCAAAAAGTGCCGTATGTTATTCCACTCCAGGGAGTATTCCGATTGCCGGATTGGAGTCAGGAAGGAATTTTTCTCCCTTAAATGGGGAAGCTGGCTTCTAACTCATTTTTGGTTTTTTTTTGCCTTCCTCTGGATCAACATTGGGGGTAATAGACTGAACTGGATGGACATATGTCTTGTTTTTGCCTTGCACACTATCTCACTATATTATGCCAGGTCAGACCTGGCATACATTTTTCTGAAGGTGCACGGTGTTGCCGGGGATGCACTTAATACATGAACAGAAATGTATTCGGTGTGCCAAGAAAAATCATGCAAAATCTGGTGTCGGAAATGCCGAGCTTAGTAAATTTCCCTCATAGTCTTCCATGACAAACAAATGTTCACCTCCTAAAACATGTTCTAGAACAAGCAATCCTTCAATGTTACATAAAATTCCCAGATTATCAAGTAATAACCAGGTTATCCTCCATCTCAATCAGACGTAAGACTGGTACAAATGGCTCACAAGTCTTGAGTGATTTTCTCTGCTGGTCTCGAAATGTGTGTTATTACAAGAAATGTACTCAATTTAGGTATCAGATTTCCTGTTTTTGTATACTCGATATATAATTCTCCTGTACAGAATCTGCACAGAAGTAACTTCAGAAGCAATTTTCTGCCATTATTCTGATTATGTTATTTTTGGACATTAAGGTGAAGTTGGGAAGTAAAGGAAGCGCCTTTCTGTGTGCTACAGTACGCTAAGTGTGATGCGCGGTACTTTGCTACTCTATAAATTATGAAAACACATCTGAACATGTTGTCATTCAGGATGCGTTCAAAGCTGATGTCTGCACGACCTTACGTTCCTACAGAAATTCACAACTTTGATGCAGATTTGGTTCATACAGTATTTGCCACTGTGGAATTTCCTGCAGATCTGGATAGACCAAGGGATGTGAGGCTCGGGTCAGTGGGCAGTACTGTTGGGCTAGATGCCAATGCATTTCTAACCTTCTTTTTATTGTGCTCCTCATCCTTGTTAATGTCTCCAATGATTGCCGGGCTCTTGGAGATGGCATCGAGCCAATGCCCCCCACGACCCTCAGAAAAGCTGTCTATCTTTATAAACCATGGGGGAATACAATGTATTTTAGCTTGGATCCCCCTACCTACTGCTGCTGGGCTCCATTCGGCCATCTCTCGCTGTCGCTATAGTAGAGGTGTAAAGAGAAGACGAGGATGAAGACATGGTATTGGTGCTGGAGTCGGAGTAAGGCTTCTGAAAGGGGCTGTTATTGCTGCTACAACCTGTCGCATGCCTCCTTCTACCACCTCCTGCTCATTCCCACATGTGGCACATAGCTTACAGAGGGTAGTGCCAGGGCCATTGTATGGGTGCAATATAAGATACTGCATAAGATGTTATTTAAGATGATCTACAGCTCCTCAGAGGACCTGCAGATTTTGATGCAGATCTGCTGATAATGTATAGCAAAATTCATAGCACTTATCGGATTTGATTGTGGATTTTAACTTTCCTTGAAGTCAGCGGAGAAAATCCGCAACAAATTCGTACTCCTTTTGAGAAAGAAATTGCGGCTGCTGAGGGTTTAAAAATCGGCACTGCTAGTCGGTTTTTACCAGTAAACTTTTTGCAGCATTGGGTTGAATTTTGGTAAAAAATTTCATCCACTAGTGTTTTAACAAATCTGCAGCATGCCCATTCGCTGTGAGTGCACCCCGCAGTGGTACTGACTGGTGATCAGCAGGTCTGATATTGACCTCTCAGCTGTATGCAAAGTTTATGTATCTGTAACACAATGGAAGTAGCTTTTCCCACTCTCTGCACTCCACTGACAATGCGGACAGGCTGCTCCGGCAGCTGCCGTGCTAAGCTGGGCCCCTCCGCCTGTGATGCGGCAGAGTAGAGACAGGGTGCTTCTGGAGCCAGAGAGAAGATCCGGCCTCCTGGATGATGCAGCAGTGAGCACCCAGAGACCACCCTATGTAGGGAAATGGAGGGAGGGCTAAGCCCTGCCCCCTCCAGAAGAAGCTCGAAGGTTCCAGGCAATGTAGAGTACATATAAAAAGAAAGAAACTTCGCAACAGAGGGGGAGTGTGACGCAGCAGCAGTTTGGGCAGAGTGTGGCGCAACACAAAAGTAGCGAAGGCTGTTCCGGTGAGTGGCAACGACAGACGTGTCCCCGTGCTAGGGAGCATCCCAGACAGACAGAGGGAGTGTAAGAAAAGTCTGCACAGCATCCGTTGTGCAGACAAAATAAAGGCAGCCCCTTAAAATGGAGGCGCGCCTGGACAACCAGGGGTCGAAGATCCCGCAGTGCGTGGGAGAAAAGGGAGTCTCCCTCCCTGCTATCACCATAAGGCAGAAACGCGATGGCCATGTAAAGGGCTGTGCAGTGGCCACTGCGCAGATGAAGGCAAAAGGGAGCTACAGTTAGCTGAATGTAGACTGCTGAAAGTATCCCCTGGGACTGTTGGGTGTAAAAGCTTGTGGGACTACCCGAAATGGGTAATGCTACTGCACGGTGTTGACCATAGCGCTATAGCTGGTGCAACACTTCGCATAGTTACTGGATAGAATGATTTAATTTATATATGTTTATCATGTTTGCTATAGCACAGCAAGGCACCTAGTATGAGGAACATTGCACATTTTGGAGTTATATGTCATATCATGATAAAGTCAAGGATAGCAGTAAACTAGACTAGGCTTCCATTCCTCGGCCGTGGGTGGTTACGAGAAATGTGGACTTAATAACTGAACTGGAGTAAGTCGTGAGAAGCATATGGCTTAGTAAATTCTTCTGTGCATGTACTGAGTCCTAAAATGCTATCAGGGATGTGTAAAGCCCCTGCATATTGTATGTATGGTATGCTAAGATTGTATAGCTGATGAGCTTCAACACGACATGCCAGGAGGAAGCTGGATGTGGAATCCCAGAAGCTGTCAGTAGGGTGAGAGCCCAGGGTGTATATGGATCAGGACCATTTCAAAGAGACTTGTCAAGTTCTTGCCAGATTGGGCATGTTTGTAAAGGCCACAATTCTATGGATCTTGATGCTACCACCTGGAGAACCTGAGAGGTGTTCTGACGGTTGTTGTTTTGTGAAAGATTTTTGGTTTCCATCACTTTAAGAAAATGATAATGAGTGTTATGATGTAGCGTTGGAGCATAAACACCCTCCTGTGGAGGGAAATAATGCACATCCCATTTATGCCTCAGTAAAGTTCATTTTTGTTGCATAAAACATGTCTCCATCTCCATCTGTCAGCACGGCACCATCACAAACCATCAACCTGCTTTATTTTGGCGTAGCAGGCAGGATGGACTTTCATCAACCTGCTTCTTATCTACACTGCAATTAGGAAGTATGAAGCAGTCTGAAATCCACCTTCTGTCTCATCTTTGGTTTGGGGCCTCAACCAGTAATGAGGCAGAAGGTGGTTTTCAGACTACGTCATACTCCTTCAGGCTGCTGCCCTTTGATCCGATTGCTGCTCTGCTATTCAGTTTGGACTCACATGGAATACTGTGTACAGTTCTGGTCACCGGAGCTCAGGAAAGATGTTACAGTACTGGATGGGGTTCAAAGAAGGGCAACTAAATAATAAACAGAATGAGAGGACTGGAATACCCAGAGAGGCATCAAAATTGGGATTATTCACCCTGGAAAAAAAGTTGGTTAAGGGGCGATCAAATAACTATGTATAAATACATAAGGGGACAATACAAGGATCTCTCCCATGATCTGTTTATACCCGGGACTGCAACGGTAACAAGAGGGCATCCACTACGTCTAGAAGAAAGCAGGTTTCATCACCAACAGAGAAGGGGGTTCTTTACTGTAAGAGCAGTGAGACTGTGGAACTCTCTGCCTGAGGATGTGGTGATGGCAAAATCCATAGAGGAGTTTAAAAGAGGACTAGATGAATTTCTAGAATGCTATGATATTACAGCATTTAGACATTAAATAGCCAGAAGGGTTATTGACCTGGGAATCTTCCCACAGCCGGACTTGGAGTCAGGAAAGAACTTTTCTGTGAAGAGCGTTGATCCAGGGATTATTCTGACTGCCATTATGGAGTTGGGAAGGATGTATACTTGTCTTTTTTCAGCCTTGCATATTATGTTACTATGTTATGGGGATACAGCGAGGACAGAATGGTCATAAAGTACAAAATACAGAGAACTTCTTTTAACACTTGGAAAACCCCTTTAAGTGAATCATTGACAACCTGAAAATGGACAACACTTTGCCTATTGTCACTTATAGCAGCTGAGCAGCTCATTTGCCATGTGCATTATCTTTGTCCAAACCAAGGTTGATCCAACTGGGAAGGCAGACATAAAGCAAGGCAAACATATTGCACCGTTAGGCAACCGCGATGTGTGACTGTGGTTATTTGTCAATATATTATTGCTTCCTCTATTCTCTTTGCTCTATTTAACGCAAAGATCTCCTTTTACTCTCTATGCGACTTCTCAGACTAGTGATACTTGGAACCACAAACAAGAAGATAATTAATAGATCAGTGATACCTGTAAATTATAGCCAGATGCAATTTAATTAAGAGAGAACATGTCAAAAAGATGAATCTAAATCCTAAGTTAATGCATTGAGAATGTTGCCTATATAACTAATGCTAAGTTATTGTTTTTTCAACGTATATTGCTATGCCAACTTGTATGAATTATTGTATAATGTAAAATTCATTGGGAAGTGCAGAATTCCCATTCTTCAAAGAATTTACTGTTCTGTCCTCCAGCAGTTTGAAATCCCAGCACAAGGTGCGGTAATATGATTTGTAACTTAATAAGGAACCCAAGCAGAGCAAAGTTGTGTGTCATTCAAAGCCAAACTTTTCAAAGTATTGGCAAGATCAAGGATGAAAAAAAGGTTCATAGTACAGGGATAAAGCAGAGATTCTTAAGACGGATACTGACATGATGAGGCAGGTACAAAATATGAAAAGTAACAATATCAAATCACCTGCTTGTAAACAGAAGAAAAAGAAATCTGTAGCAGGAGCATTGGGGCTGCTTACAAAACAGCATGGATATGCGTGGAGACTTGGTTTTATGCCATGGAGATTCTTGCACATCTTCAAATACAGTCATTAAAAATGTTCGTGTTCCGAAAATAACATTAAAAACTCCGGAGATGAGTGAACGATTCCAAGTGATGGAGGTTCATAGCTCTGACCTGGGCGGGTCCTCCGATTGGCCTAGACTCTGACACTAACACAATAGAACCCCAATGGTCTAGCAGAAGACAAACCCATTTAGAGCTAACTGTGGAGCCAATTATTTGCCACTAGGGTCTGTTATTTATGGGTTTATTCACAAAAAAACATTTGTTGGATTTTTTCTAATTGCCGGATTTGGAGTCGGAAAGGAATTTATTTTCACTGAAATTAGGAAAATTGGCTTCTACCTCATGGATCAATATTTTAGCATAATGGGCTGAACTGGATGGACGTATGTGTTTTTTCAACCTTACAAACTAATTTACTATGATCTTACAATGTGTCCTGTATGCGCAATGATAACATAAAAGATTATTTAGCAAGGAGAAATGCAAAGTCCTACATCTGGGCAAAAAAATGAAGAAAGCACATACAGAATGGGCGGAATTGGGCTAAGCAGCACATGTGAAAAAGACTTGGGTATACTAATAGATCATAGACTGAACATGAGTCAACAATGTGATGCAGCAGCCAAAAAGGCAAACGCAATTATGGGATGTATTAAGAGAAGCATGGAGTCTAGATCACGTGAGGTAATTATCCCCCTCTACTCTTCCTTGGTCAGACCTCATCTGGAATACTGTGTCCAGTTCTGGGCACCCCACTTTAAAAAAGACAGAGACAAACTGGAGCAAGTTTAGAGAAGAGTTACCAAGATGGTGAGCGGTCTGCAAATCATGAAGAACGGTTAAAGAAAAGAAGGCTGAAAATAGACATAATAGCGGTCTACAAATATCTGAAGGGCTGTCACAGTGCAGAGGGATCAGCCCTATTCTCATTTGTACAAGAAAAGACTAGAAGCAATGGGATAAAAAAAAGGGAGGAAACACAAATTAGATATTAGAAAAAACTTTCTGACAGTGAGGGTGATCAATGAGTGGAACAGGTTACCACGGGAGGTGGTGAGTTCTCCTTCAATGGAAGTGTTCAAACAAAGGCTAAACAAATATCTGTCTGGGATGATTTAGCGAATCCTGCAGTGAGCAGGGAGTTGGACCCGATGACCCTGGAGGTTCCTTCCAACTCTACCATTCTATGATGAAATTAAAATGTGCGCATGTTGATGTGGGCATGTATCTCTATAACTGAAGGGTGTGACTTCAAAGTCATTAACTCTGTTGGGTCTAAGATACCTCAGTCCCACGCTGGAGTCAATTCACAATCTAAAAGCTGAAAGTATATATAGGACTGTTTTAGATTTATGGCAAATCAATGCTCAACCATGAACCAAAGATGCCCATAAACCTTCAATAGCAGTCTTCTGAATGCTCATTCGTCTGACAACTATTTCTTTCTTCATCCACGTGAACGCTTAGTTCAGCTGAGCGATCATCTGTTTTCCATAGCGACAGTGGAAAGAGTCGCAACAAACATTCCCTGGTGGTAGCTTATCACCAGGAAGAACAAAAGGATCGGGCATAGAAGTCCAACATGCCCGATTTCTCTTTTTCCTGTTGACATCTGTTGGGTGAAAGCCCTATTGTAAATCTAAGAGTTGGCAGGTTGTCGGTTCGGACGACTTAAACAAATGTGCTCTATGTATCTTAACAGACACCGGATTGTGAACCAATTTTTAAATTATGAATTGGGAGGATTGATTTGCTTATTTCTGGAAATTACACTAAATTACTTGGGGTCATTAATACACGTGAGGATAATATTATATTACTAGACGATTTAGAGAAATAACAAGTCTCGGTGGAGAAGTGGCAAATGAAGTTGAACGCACGGTCAAGCATTTAGGCAAAAGAACAAATACAATGATTATCTATTAAATGTGAGGAAATTAGGCAAAACTGAATGAATTCCTCCTAAATGAGAACTCTCCAGCTGGATCGGTCAGCTGATTTAGATGGAGAAAACTTTGTGCCAGTCAAATCCCCGAGCATGATATCCATTTGCACTGCTGGCCTTAAGTTAAATGGCAGCCTGTGCAGAAGTTTCTTTTTTTGTGCCCACAACCAATCCCAGTCATAAGAAAAAAACATATATATTGTACTAAGAAGCGGTCTGTTTTTATTCTACTTCTGCAGAAAGCAACAAGATAGCAGTATACCCACACCAGAACAGCTCAGTAAAAACACAGTGTATCAGAACCAAGCTGTGTACTTAAATACAGCACCAGAACCAATTTCGGGGCATAAATACAGCACCAGAACCAAGCTCAGTTCAAAGATACAATACCAGAACAGGCTTATAACATAAATACAGTCCCAGAATCAAGCTTGTAACAAATACAATAGTAGAATTAAGCTATTGTATATCGGGGATTTCAATGGCCTGAAAGCAGGGCTTCAGAGTATCAGTTGGGAAGAGCCAGAGCCAGGTGGAAGATGATTTATACAGCTAATGTAAATCTATGTATTTATTCACGTAACCGTATTTTTCATGGCTGTGTTTTAAAAACACACACTATTTTTCTGGTCCCCTGAGGGGACCTGAACATGCGATTGTTTGTTTGCTTATACAATATACTGCAATACATGAGTATTGTATACCTGTATTTCTGTAGGCTTTGTATTAAGACGTGTAATAGCCCCTCACAACAGTTCAGGAGCCATGACACCCGAACGGAACCCCACAATCTCATCATGGAGGGGGGAGAGCGGGCATTCTGGAAACTTAAATGTCTTTCGGGACATTAAAATGCCGCTGTCAGAATTGACAGTGGCATTTAAATCGTTAATAGCCATGATCGGAGTTATCTCTGACAAAGGCTTCATTTTCAGCCGCCCGTGTCATGGCCACAGCGCACACAACAATCGCATGAGCGAGAGGCAGCCGTGTCCAAGTCACGTCTGCAACTCTCGCTTCAACGCCCGTTCACACGACCGAGGCTTCGGTGCATAAACGTCGCAGCCCCAGGATACCATCGGCCCCTTGCCGGCTAACGACATGGAGAGGGGGCGGGAGCTTAGCAGAGCTTGTCCCTTCCCCTATCCGCTCCAGCTTATAGGAGCTGCCGGCAAGGGGGGGGGGGGGTGAGCGGGACATTAGCAAACTAGCTCCTGCATCATCCCACCCCTCTCATTGCAGACAGCTGGCAAGGAGCAGAGAGGGGGAAGGAGTTTAGCAGCTGCTAAACTCCCTCCCAGCTGTCATAGGCTCCCATAGAAGTCTATGGCAGCGGCCAATGTATTCCGGCCAAAGATAGTTCCAGAACTATCCTTTCTGGCCAGCGTAAAAATGTCCGGCCGGAATATGCACTATTTTTGCCGGAGGTTTTTACGCATCGGGAATACTCCCATCTGAACTGATGCATTGAGAACCAAAGCATCAGATGGGTAGCGTATATCAGCCGCCTGTTGCAGCAGGGTGCAGCCAGGACCCGCCTTGTATACCGTGGGCTCGATTCCCAAGCAGCTCCATACAATCTGCAAGCACATCTGCCATTCATGTGCAGCAGATGTCACTACGGGGTTAATAATCATTGGTAAACCATATCAATAAAGTGGACAACCTCTTTAAGCAAATGTAACGGGGGAGGGTGTACAAAACAGATTCTGATGAATGGGTCTTACGTTCAATATCAGACACAGCCCATGGACAAGCCTGTCTTAGGGTGCATTCCCACGTAACGGGTACCATCTTGCAGCTGCAATTCCACCCAGCCGTGGCTGCCAATCGGAGCACAATCTGCAAGATTGCACTCCCATTGGCAGCTGCAGCTTGGCGGAATCAGAGCCGCAAGCCGTTACCTGTTATGTGAGACTGCAGCCTTACAGTTCAGGCCTATTCAAGCGACTGAGGTTAAACTGTAATACCAGATACAGCCTGTGGACAAGATTGACGCTACTTTTGGAAAATAGGTAAAAAAATTTTCTAATCTCAAAAAACGCTATAAATACTACAATAAATGCATCACAAAAGGGGAAATCAAGAATTAAAAACAATCACAGAAAATGGCCGTTACTTACTGACTGAGGAGTGCATCCTCCTCTCACCTATATGCACAATACTACAATGCCCCGATAAACCTTTAAACATTATTTTTCATGAAATGTGAAACACTTCTTACAGTAGTGTTACAGTATATCCTACTGCTACTTCATATGTCCCAACTCATTATTTTAGATGCTTCAGTGTTTACCCAATGAGAAATGAATATCCACCATTGCAAGAATGACCAGCAATCTATCACCGCTTAATAAACAGAAGTTAAAGAGGTTCTCCAGGTCTTTTACTATTGATGACCTGTCCTCAAGATTAGCTGATTCCCAGGACTGCTGGTTTACTACTAGGGGCACAGCAACCCTTGAATTCAATGGGCACTGTGCTTGCAGTACCAGGCTGGGCCACTACAATGTTGACAGTGTTATTTGTTTCCAGAGCTGTCCTGAGCAGCAGACCCTGGCCAATCAACTACTGATGACCTATCCAGAGTATAGGTCATCAACTAATAATTATTAGGAAATTATATAGTACCAGTGTTTCTGGTGGCGCACACAGCTCTGCTACATGCACGTCACATAAAGCTCTGCTACATACATTGTTCATACAGCAGGGATGAAAAGCAGTACAGCAGAGTCTAATCACAAACTGATCACCCCCTGGTCATGTGATCCCAGACTGTTCCCACACAGGTGACTGATCCCATGATGGTCACTTCATAACAGGTTCTGTGAGCAAATGGCTGCTGTAGGTGTTCGTTAGTATTTCCTCCAGAAACCCCCCCGCAGTCTCAGTTGCTATGGAATACTAACAAACACCTAGCCGGACAGCAGCCGCGTGCTTACAGGACCTTTGATGATGTCACTGTCTTGTGATCAGGGGAGGAGCATGTAACTCACTCACTTTTGCTCCGCCCCTGATCATCCGGAGTGAGTTACATGCTCCGCTCTAATCACATGACAGTAATGTCATAACAGGTCCTTCATCCGGGGATCATCCTGAGTGAGTTATGCATCCCTTACAACTCCCTGCAGTCTCAGTTGCCACAGAATAGGACCTGTGATGACTTCACCATCATATAATCGGGGACGGAGCATGTAACTCACTTACTTGGGATGAAGGACCTTTGATGACATCACCGTTATGTGATCAGGTAAAGAGAATGTAACTCACTTACTTTTGCTCCGCCCCTGATCATCCGGAGTAAGTTACACGCTCCGCCATAATCACATGACGGTGACGTCATTAGTGGTCCTTCACCTGGAGGTCATCCCGAGTGAATGAGTTATTCATCCCCCACAAACTCTCGTGGCCTCAGTTGCTATGGAACAGGATTGCGGAATAAGTTGGCGCTATGCAAATAAAGTTTATTATTATTATTATTATGTGATCAGTGGCGGAGCATGTAACTCGCTGACTCAGGTTGAACAACCTTTGATGACGTCACGGTCATGTGATCAGGGGCAAAGCATGTAACTCACTCACGCACAGACAGACAGATGGTCATTATTAGTTTGATTGTAAATGTCCTGGAGAACCCCTTTAAAATTGATTACCCTCAGACCAGATATGGTCCATGTTAAACGCTCTTAGGGAAGAAAAAAATACCTGTGAAGGGTTGTAAAGGGGAATAGCTCCTGTCGGCTGGTTCGTCAGACTTCCAGAAACAGTTGAATAAGTTCCCTAAAAAACAACAAAGAGCAAGATGCATGAGTGCAAGAACTTCAGTGACTTAACTACACTGCACCATCCTCAGTTAGTGTATATTACCATGTTCTCCTGCTGACCCCGGGTCTCTGATGACACTGAACAGCTACTGATCTTCTCCAGATCTTCAGTTTCTTTAATTCCTGTCATAGAGAATATCATACAAAGGAGCCGTGACTCTGCTTTGATAAGAGGGCATCACTGCTTTCTAGAGTTGGTAGTTTGTGAATACTGTGTCATTACTTCGTTCCCAGTGGGTTTAAGAAGTTTCAGGGAGTCAAATCAAACACTTTACAAGTCGATATCAAAACAGGAGATCTCAAGCCTCTGTCAGAATCCCTCTTTAATCAGCTTGTGTCAAATAATTAATATATTCGTGCAGGATCCATGCAAAAATCCACAAGTGATTCGTTATGGAAGCTAATAATGGGTACCGTTAACGAGTGGTGCCGGTCCCAGCCCGGTGCCTTCACCGTCTACCTACTAATTCTCTTTTTACAGGTTGATAAATATCTGTTCTTACTTCACTTCTGCATTTTTGCTAAGTGTAGACTTTGGTTTGTGGTCAATCAATAATTAAAAAGCCTGTAGTCTGTTTTTATGTGTATATCCATTGATAGATCGTTCGAGCAATACACTGGGGCAGCGGGATCAATGTACAGAAAAGGGCAAGCGGGCGTTTATTTTACCGTGTTGATCCATTTTCTGTCCTCTTCACCGTGATAAGCATAAATTGCTGGCCAACACTTATGCCCGCTGACACAAAGTAGGTTTTAGTTATTTATTTTTTTAAGAAAAACTTCTTATTGTATTCTGTATTGCTTCCGACTGCATTCAAATCAGGAGAATAAACTACAGAGACATGTTGGCGCAACATTGTGTAACTATTTGGCCGCCTTCACGTGCAGAATTTCCAGTCCGGTTTTCGCTGCGGCATTTCCAGTACAAGCTGATTTCAGAAATCTCTTACACGTAATTCAAAAACTCGAAACAATGTTGCGCAGCATAGGCGCAATTAAAAACACGGCTAAATCTGCACCATTTAGGTCCATATTTGGCCACTATGAATTTGGCGCATATTTGCTGTGGGTTGTCCACTGCTAAAAGTCCGCAGCGAATACGCTATGTGTGAAGGTGGCCTGAGGCCTCCTGCACACGGGCGTAAGTGTAATCACGCTCGCGAGAGGAGGGCGTGATTGTGCACTAAATGGAGGGCTATTGAGTCATCTAGCAAGCGGATCTACGCTGCTTACTGTACTTTTTCCCGCTGCCAGCCTTGTTTACATTGGCGCAGAATACATCGTACGCCATGTTTGAACGGAGGGGCCAGCTTAAGTAGCCCCTGCTGTTATCGATTAACTCCATGAAATTGTACTGTGAGTTACGCAAATGTTGATTGCTACAAATACGCATTTATGCACCCCATAGACTACTATGGGGTCTCAGGGGCATAAATGCGGGCAAAAATAGAGCATGTCATGTATCTTTACCACCGGCGGAAATGCATGGGGAAAATCGAGCAGTGTGAGGGAACCAATTGAAACCTAAGGGTTTTAAATGGTTGAGGCTCTCGCGGCCAATTTTCTGTGCGCAAAACTAAGTGGAAAATCGCCCGTCTGCAGGAGCCCTTAAGAATTTTTGCATCACATGAAATTATTTCTATATTCGTTACTTAATTTGTAGCTAGGTTCTAAGAAAATGAAAAGCCCCTTTGAATATCTTATTCCCGTGCCTGCTTACCAGGATTAGGGTAAGTGCACATCGCACAGAAATTCCACGCCAGATGCAGATTCTGACTGCGAAATGCACTCACAACATGAGGGCTCCTTCAGATGGGCGTATTTCTGCACGTACTTGCGCACCCAAAATTTGTGTGCGCAATACACAAAGAATAAAACGCACTGATTTCACGCCCTATTTTATGTGCTTTTGAGCACCACAGGACCTCATAGAAGTCTATGGTGGGTGTACAAATGCATGAAATGTAGTGTAAAACCGTGGGGTAAAGAACGCATCTGGACCTCATTAGACTAAATAGCCTTTTGAATCAGGGATTGGGGGGTTTTGCGTGCGTATATGAACAGGCCCTGCATGCTCAAAAAGTACAGTACTATGCGCCAACGCATTCGCAAATCATTCTTGCCCATCAAGCAAATGCGTTGCGCTGAGGTGAGCGTATCTGCTCATACAGTCGTCTGAAGAAGGCTAATTACCATGTTGGCATTTATTTAGGACATTGACACAACACCCATACCTGTGTAATATGAGGTACTCGTGGCTTGTGGTGGTTGGTAAGAAGATGCCGGTGGAGGCGGTAGTTGGGATTTGCTAAGTCCTACTGGAGGTTGAGTCTAAGAACATATTAAAGATCAAGTTTAGAAACTATGGGAACATAAACCGTATTAGACTTTGTTCACCTCACATCTACAATAGGGGGGTATATCAGGAAGACTTTGAGATGTATACAGTGCCATGCCCATGAACTTCATTAGCCAAACATATGCCAACTGGCATTTTTTCTGCTGGTGTACATTGGGATACTTTATTTTATCTATACTAAAAATTAAGTTGAGGGGCCCTGGTTGTCAAAATAGATGCAGGTCCTAGATATGGGATCTGCACCTATCAGACATTTATGGCCTATGTTGTGGGTATTCTAAAAATGTCCTAGATGGGGGATACCCGTTTAATGATACCATACATAATGGAATTATTACCTGAGATGATGATTTTGGTGGAACTTGAGCCTCTTTTGGTGGGACTGCTTTTTCCTTTGCTGGCTTGGAACGTAACCAACTAAACCATCCAAAGGAGGATCCCTGTATGAGAGGAACATAGAAATTATAAGTAAATGTAGGCACAAAATTGATTATATTATTAGCCTTTCAACTAAATGGGGTTCAATTCTATCGGTTTTATCAACCATTACAACCAAAGCAAACAACCCCCGTATTCCCAAATATAACTTATCAAAGGGCTTGTCTCATTTCTAGCTGTAGGAAGCAGACAGCTCCATACATTGCGTAGTGGCCCGGGTTAGTACTGCATATTGAGTCCAAGGGAAACGAATGGAACTCAGCCTGCAGACTTTATCTGGAAAACTGTGTCCAGTTCTGAGCACCCCAATTAAAAAAAAAACATAGGCAAACTGGAGCAAGTTCAGAGATGGTGAGCGGTCTGTAAACCATATCCTATGAGGAAAGGATAAAGGATCTGGGAATGTTTAGCTTGCAAAAAAGAAGGCTGAGAGGAGACATAATAGCTGTCTACAAATATCTGAGGGGCTGTCACAGTGCAGAGGGATCAGCCCTATTCTCATCTGCACAAGGAAAGACTAGAAGCAATGGGATGAAACTGAAAGCGAGGAGACACAAAGTAGGTATTAGAAAAAAAACTTCCTGGAAGTGAGGATGAACAATGAGTGGAACAGCTTACCACGGGAGGTGGTAAGTTCTCCTTCAATGAAAGTGTCTAAATAGAGGCTGGGCAAATATCTGTCTGCAATGATTTAGTGATCCTGCATTAAGCAGAGAGTTGGACCCGATGACCCTGGAGAACCTTCCAAGTCTACCATTCTATGATCATACTAACCTGGGCCACTGCACAATGTACAGAGCAATCTGCTTTGTGCAGCAAAATAGCGTGAACTGGGACAACCCTCTTTAAGGTAAAATTGTAACTTTGCAGGTATGTCAAAGTATGGATGAGTGCAGCTAAGAGTTCATCCAACCTTCATCAGTAAAGGCAGGAGTAGGTGGTCGCCTATGACACATCGGGGAGCAGGAAGGCAAAAAATGCATCAAAAATTTTTACAAAATGGCTTTAATTTCTCTGTAAAAATAACTGGATGGTGTGTCTGCTGTAAGTTCTGGGGTCTGATAGCTGCTATCATGCTGAGGGTGGACTGGTGCATTCTGTAACCCATGACTTGGAAATTAAGAGAACTTGTCGCAACCCTATCATGAATGGCCTATGTAAAAGTACTAAGATATTCTGTACATTGTTTTACATATTTTCTTGTGACCTTAAAACATAGTACCATTGTCTTGGTTAAGAGAAAAAATGTAATTATCTTGCACCACACTGTGTTGTAATTTGCAATATCATCTTTTAGCAGTAAACAATGTGCCATACAGAGCTGACTACATTATGCATCTTAGCATTTACCATCGACTGAATTCTTTAATAAGCATTTTCAAGCAGACTATGATATAAAAGCTTGTTAGCTTATTATTGTGCAGTCTCCACTCCAATGGACGGCTTTCCTTGTTAAGCTGTATTTAAAGGCCCTGGCTACTTGGGCAATTACTAACTGCTCAATGTGATTAATCCTCTAACAGCAATCGCTCATTTTCTAACTATTATGTTAAGAACATGGGATTAGATGTAGAAATCTGATTGAATCACACTATGTTTTCTCAGTTATTAATCATGTGAGATTTAATGACATGGTTGAAAATCGGCCAGTTGGCGCCAGTCTACATGCTTCTTCGAATGTACCGTTTCTCGCTTAGAAGAAAGTTTCCTTAATAGGAAACACACTTGTTAAAGGAAGATGATACAGTGTCAGTTAATGTATATAGGTCAGCCCGAAAAATGTATACACACTTCCATAGAGGTTATCCAAACTGAATTATGGCGGCAATATGTAGTCTCAGTAGTCGCGCGATTGGTAATGCCACCATCTGGCCATCAGGAGACCCAAGTGAAAAAAATGGAGGCATGTTTAAAATTTTCAAGCAACGCAAGACCAATTTGGAGTGGCACTGGAAATTTGAGAATATGTGTAAGTTACAATAACAATGGCAACTTGAGTTTGGAAGAGGAACCCCCAACATGCCTGACAAATGCACGCATTTGTGATGAGTTTAAAAGCTATGGCATCTGTAGAGGTGCACTACAGAGAACAGCCTGTAGGGGGCAACAGACAGGCATTCTGGTGCCTGAGAAAAGGGAAAACGCCCATAGGTGTGGTCAGAAAGTTGGATATAAGAGTACATTCCTGCTACAACCAGGGAGATGTTGGCTGAGAGAGCCAGAGAGATGTTGGCTGAGAGAGCCAGAGAGACAGCTCAGTGGAGCTGGGAGGGCTGCTAGCCCAGGGTCTGGTGCAGACCAGGAAGGTAGGAGGTTGACAGGGTTGACCACCCTAACCTCAACACCCAGGTGGGGTGTGTATATGGACTTTATGTTTTACTGAAGTACGTTATATGGACTTTGATTACGTTGTTTGTGCTTTGAATAAAGACTGGCAGGAGCCAGGTTTAAAGAAAATCCACGTCTCCAGAGAGTGTTTCTACACGGCTGGTGCCCATTCCGGTCTGGAAGTTGGCGATCCGCAGGGAAGTAGACCCCAGCTTGCCACACACCGTATGTGATGTGCACGAGCACAACGTTGTATGTGTAGTAGCTCACCAAAATCAGAAGACGGTGTCTGAATGTTAATGGTGACCACTTTGGGTACCCAATATGAAGTCAAACATGACTTACAGCTGTTCTTTGATGTCTATATGAATCTAGTAATAAAGCTTTCATGCAGATATTTTTCATGTTGAAGTGTGTATACATTTTTGGGCCACCTTGTATATGTGAATATTTATTGCTACGATCTGCGCCAATGGCCGCTATCTACACTCTCTTCCACCGCTGGCAGCCATTTCACATGTTGTCCGTGCCTCGCCTACAGGCGCCTGGGTCCGGCATCTGTCCGGTCTCCATATGCTGTCCGGAAGGTGCATGCGCATGCACGATTATGCTCATGCTTTTAAGCAGCCAATGCAGATTTAGTTTTGGTCTGTGAATACACAACATATTCATGGACCAAAACTGTTGTGTATTTCCTGCGTAGTTAAACTCCCTCGCAAGAATACCCATTGATTTGATGTGCAAATACGCAGTGAATACGAATGTGTCATGAGCATTCATCGCGTATTTACACAGTCATATTGACTTTTATGGCCTATTTTGGTTTTATAATATGGATCAAAATAGGACGTGTAGGATTTTATTTCAAGAGGATATATACGCACGTGAAAACCATGTGTGAGTACCTCAATGCAAATCAGTGGGGTTCAGTGCTCCATATTTTGTGCATAAAGAGTGTAATACAGAGCGTATTTCGACCTGTGTGAATGAGCTATTCCTCTATCAATAATGGAGTATCACTCTTATATTAGGCACCCTCCCACTAAGAAAGGTGTTGCATTTTTGCCTTTTTGATCTGGCTTAACATGCTGTGTCATGGTTTGTAATCTAGATATTACTGACTTCACTGCATTCTCCGCTGCTGACCTCGGTTTCTTGTATTGACTATTCTTCTGCCCACTGGCTGCCCCAACTCCTGGCTTGTTTGTACCGTGCTGAACCAGTTCTGTTTGCCCTGTTCTCGGGGTTGTCTCTCGATCTGAAGTTACGCTGCCTGACCCGATCCGGATTGCTCTAACTATGCTCTGGTACTGTACGTTGGTCTATTGTAGCATCAGCTAACCTATAACTGGTAACAGTGGAACACAATGGGGACCCGGCAGTGAAGCCCAGATCCTGACTGGTGGGGTTATAGGGTGAAGACTGGGGCTCCTCAGTTGTCGCCTCTGGATTTGGTCCAAAGCCAAACCAATGTATTGCAAGTCCACATCTGCTGATCCGGACGTATATGTTTATATATACATTGTTAGTTTAGATTGATTAGAGTAATCAAACACTAGTGATTATTCACTATGACCAAGCCCCTGTCCAGAAGCCAGAGTCTTGGAATGTATATGCCAACAGTTGACTAGCCTCTTATGTGACCACTCATTGACAGCTGAGTAACACTGAATGTAATTGGTCATAGCATGCTCAGAACAGGTCTACAAGCTCCACCCCCTAGACTCTTTGAGAGATAAATAAGGTGTATTAACGCCTATTTAAAATTCCCTTAAACTGCACAGTGGAGTACTAAAAAACAAAGAAACAAATTAGCTGAAAAGTGTAAATCACACAGACTTTGGTGACAGATGGGTCTTTAATTGCTCGGCAAATGTTGTATGTGATAATCAGTATATCTGATCACAGATGCTGCATCTATCTGGATATCACCGATGATCTAAACACCCCTGACCCTTTCTTCATTTGTCTATGATTTAGCTTTGGATGGTTATTTAACTCTATTTGTGGAATAGGCTGCTAATTGTGGTGATGCAAGTAAATTTGCCCCCCCCCTTCCGCCCGCCCCTCCCGTGAGATTTCTATTTGGCATTACTGGATTTCTGTGTGGTGCCATGCAATGCCACACACCTGGTGGGTAATCCCATAGTTCAATGTACAAAAAACTGCCTTACATTTTTGCACCACATTTACTATTTGTTTTTAGACCCTTTCGAACACTTTTTTCAATTTATCCGACAAGGGATGCGACTTTGTGGAAAGGGTGTGGCCTAAGTGGCACAAGAGTTTGCACCAAATTTTTGGTCTCAACTAAGCTAATATATGGCATAAACTTATGGCCCTTTTACACAGAACGATTATCATTTAGAATTGCGCAGGCTCCCATGGCCCTGCAACAATTTGAATAATAATTGTCCTGTGTAAATTCATGCAGTGACTTAACGAGAATTTTTCTGTCTCTGCATGCAGAAAACGGAATGATGAGCCGGTCAGTGTAAACGGCAATTGGTCATCTCTGAAAGACTGTCTGTTTAATACGAATGAAGGCAGGAGGGAGGAGAATGCTCCCGTCTGCTCCGCCTCTATTCTGGCAGCGCTCTGAGCGATGCCAGTGATACTCGCAAGCATGACTGAAATGAGCTATAGACCATCGCTTGCCCGTCAGCTTCTCCTGAAAAAAAGTCCATTAGACTAGACAGACTTAAAATTTGACAGGTTTTCCATCCAGGATGAGTCGCTATTATGCATATGGTACATTTTAAGACTGTCTGTCTTAGTTTGTACTGCCACTGGAAGGCAAGATTACCAGTCTCAGGCTCACGTATTTTGGCCATGTAAAGCGAGCAGTCGCTAGAAAAATCTTAGAAGACCCAGCCACCAAAGAACACGATGGGTGATACAATCAGAGCTGATACTGGTATGGATATCACGCAACTGCACGAAGCAGTGCAAAACCTCCTTCTACTATGCTCCGTTTTATCCACCTAAAAGGACACTGCTCTCTCCTGGTTCTCCTCATACCTCTTTGGTCACTCTTTCAGCGTCTCCTTTGCTGGTTCTATCTTCTCTCTACTTCCTCTCACTGTCAAGGTCCCCTAGGACTCGGTCCTTGTCCCCTTCTCTTCTCTATCTACACAGTCCCAATGGGACAAACCTTCCACAAATTCGGCCTCCAATACCATCCATATGCTGACGAGACTATACACCTCCTCCTGTGACATCTCTGAATCATTCCTCCAAATTATCACCGACTGTCTGTCCGCTGTCTCGAACACCATGTCCTCCTTTTTCTCAAACTTAACCTCTCTAAAACTGACCTTCTCGTCTTTCTGCCTTCCAACCGACCTCCCCTTCAACATTTCCATTCCAGTGTCTGGCACCATCATAACCCCCAGATAGCACGCCTGCTGCCTTGGAGTCACACTGGACTCTGACCTCTCTTTTACCACCCACATCCAATCTCTGTCCCGAATATGCCACCTGCACCTCAAATATATTGCTAAAATCCGGCCATTCCTAACACTTGTTGTTTCCCTCATCCATTCCCGACTCTACTACTGCAACTCACTATTCATTGGCCTTCCGCGCACCAGACTCTCCCCTCTCCAATCCATAATAAACATGGCAGCTAGGCTCATTTTTCTACCCAGCCGTTTCTCAGACGCCTCTGCACTATGCCAGTCACTGCATTGGCTACCCATCTACTGCGGAACAAAATTTAATCTCCTCACCCACACCCACAAAGCTCTCCATGGCGCCGCGCCACGGTGCATCCCCTCCCCCCTGTCCGTACACCACCCAGCCCGCACACTCCAATCCGCTAACACACTAAGACTAAACACCCCTCTAATACGGACCTCACATGCTCACCTACAGGATTTCACCAGAGTAGCACTGATCCTCTGCAACGCTCTACCCCAAGGCATCTGAACAATTCCCGATGCACAAAACTTCAGACGCGCCTTAAAAATGCACCTCTTCAGGGAGGCATACCAAATCTCCTGACTTAGTCCCCCTGCCCCTTCCTATGTCACCCCACACCTTCCACCCTGCCTATCGCATACGACCTCTACCCCTGCACACCCTTACCACCCCCACCCCCCCCGTTTGTTTCTTAATAATTGATTTCCGCATGTAATTCCCACACTGCCTGTGTGCCCTCATTGCCTGTGTTCCTTCATTCCTCACCCCTACCCCGTTTTACCTCCTGTATCACCCCCATCCCGTTTGTTTCAAACTGATTGTATCACATGTAATTGTTGTATTGTCTGTGTTCTCCTATCCTTGAAAGCGCTGCGGAATCAGTTGGCGCTGTACAAATAAAGATTATTATTATTAAAACCGGAAAACAAGGAGGGAGCTCACCTTTAGGGTCTCTGAAGGTCGTTAATGACTTATTGGCTAACAACAACAACTTTTAGACAGTGTTACCATGTTTCCCCGAAAATAGGTTCTTCCTGATAGTAAGACCTACTGGGATTTTGGGGAGGCTTGAAATATAAGACCTCCCCCAAAAATAAGACCTAGCTTTAATGCCCCCTCCCCCAAAAAATTAATACTCGCCAAGTCCGCAGCATCCCTATGGTCTCCGGCAGCGTTGCGGCAAACTGTTGAGTCCTCCCCATCTGCTATCTCAGCTTCTGCTGGGGCTTTGAATACCCTGCCTCCAGCAAAGCGAGCGCTATGATTGGCTAATTGTACGCCAGCAGCCAATCACAGCCAGCGCTCAATGAGCCAAATCACAGCCATTCAGTGAATGACATCACTGAATGGCTGTGATTGGCTCATCAAGCGCCGGCTGTGATTGGCTGCTGGCGCTTGATTAGCCAATCACAGCACTCGCTTTGCTGGAGGCGGGGTATTAAAAGTCCCGTCACCAGGAAGAAGCTTAGCTGTGAGACGAGGAGGACACAGTTTACCACAGGTCCGCCGAAGACCATGGAGAGGCATCGGGACGCCGCGGACCAGGTGCGTATAAGCCCGCCCCAAAATAAGACACTGTGCCCTTTTTGGGGCAAAAATTAATATAAGACAATGTGTTTTTTTTCGAGAAAACACAGTAGTAAAACTTCCCCTTGAGCGTTTTGCTGCTGAAATAGGCAACCTAGTCTCCCTTCGATGTGAATTGAAAAGGTACTTCTACACATGCAAATGATATATGGTGACTCTTCAGTACCAAACTGTGTTCCTTCAGTAGGTAATAATAATATGCCCTAGTGGACAGAATTGGGCAAGGTTGCCCACTGTATGCAAATTCCTGGACAGTCTGTTAAAATAGGGGCCTTTTTTTTCCACTGTCCATAAAAATATTTGATGCATCCATGTTTTTTTTAAAGCTGAAGACGCCTGTGCAGACTATGGTGACTGTGCAGTAACTATCATTTTACGGTTCACAGTAAGTGCAATCAATATCTCCACATCACTATTGTAGGGTGTAGACATGTATCACTGATAATTAGAGATGAGCGAACCTACTCGGCCACGCCCCTTTTTCGCCCGAGCGCCGCGATTTTCGAGTACCTCCGTACTCGGGCGAAAAGATTCGGGGGGCGCCGTGGGTGAGTGGGGGGTTGCAGCGGGGAGTGGGGGGAGAGGGCTCCCCCCTGTTCCCCCCCGCTCCGCCACGCCGCCCCCTGAATCTTTTCACCCGAGTACGGAAGTACTTGAAAATCGCGGTGCTCGATCGAGTAATTACTCGAAACGAGTACATTCGCTCATCTCTACTGATAATCTTTAAAGCTCATTATGGTCTCTCCAATGCGTCTATAAAAATCATTGGTTGTTTATGATTTTTGGATTAGTTTTCAGAATAAGCAAAGATGGCAAACCTGGAAATAGGTGGTCAAAATGTAGAATAGTTAATGTGAGTAATATTCGCTCCTGTTTAATTCGGATGGTGAAATCTGTGGTCAAACAACTTTTCCCCTTAACTGGGTTAAGGGGCTTCTCTTGCATTTACAGTCATGAGAAAAACGAAGTACACCCTCTTTGAATTGTATGGTTATATATCAGGACATAATAAAATAAACATCTGGTCCTTAGAAGGTCTTAAGATTGGGTAAATACAATCTCTGGTGAACAACACATCACAAATTATACTACGTCATTATTTATTTACCAAAAACTAGGTCAAAATACAGAAAGAGTGCATGAAAAATTAAGTACATCCCATGAACCAACAGCTCGTAGAGCCAAGTTAGCAGCAAAGCTTGAAGTAACTGTTTTCTGTATGACTTTATCAGTATCTCACGTTGTTCTGGAGGGATTTTAGCCTACTCTTCTTTACAACGTTGCTTCAGATCATTGAGATTTGTGGGCAATCGCTTATTTACAGCTCTTTTAAGGTCCAACCACAGTATTTCAATTGGGTTTAGGTCTGGACTTTGACTGGGCCATTCCAACACCTTGATTCTTTTCTTTATCAGCCCTTCTGATGTAGATTTGCTTGTATGCTTGGGATCATTGTCCTGTGGCATGGCCCAGTTTCAGGAAAGATTTAGCTTTTTGATAGATAGCCTCACATTTGACTTCAGAATACTTTGGTATATAGAGTTGAAGGTCGACTCAATGACTGGAAGATGCCCAGGGCCTGTGACTCCAAAACAAGTCCAAATCATCACTCTTCCACTACCGTGCTTGACAGCTGTTTGAGGTGTTGCTGCAGATATGCTGTATTTGATTTTCGGCAAACGTGGCCATTGGGCATTATGGCCAAACAAGTCTACTGTGGTCTTGTATATCCAAAGGACATTGTTCCAGATGTCTTGTTGTTTGTTCAGATGCAACTTTGCAAACTAAGGGCTCCCACCCACTAGCGTTTTTTTACTGCGAAATTCGCAGCGGTTTTTTTTTTCTGCAGGGGTCTTTGGGCTATGGGACATGCAAAGCTAAAATCGCGATCGCGCAAAATCGCGATATCGCGGTAAATCGCGATTTTGCGCGATCGCGATTTTTACATTACAAGTCCCATAGACCCCCTGCAGAAAAAAAAACCCTGCGAATTTCGCAGTGAAAAAAAACGCCAGTGGGTGGGCACCCTTAAGCAAACTTTTGTGCGCCCTTTCATATGGCCTGGTGAGGCTGGTGCAAATGCACCAGGCCAGCTCCCATCCCCCCCCCCCCCCCCCTCCTCAGTGCAGGCTTACCTGTCTTCCACCCGTTTCTTTCTGTGCAATGGGAGGGGGCGGGCGGGCACGTAGCTTCGCCTCTGTCCCGCCCCTTGTCAATAGCATCAATGGGAGGAGGCGGGGCAGACCGACGCTTAGCTCTGGCCCAGTCCCGCCCCCCCTCCCCATTGTATAGAACGAAAGGGGAGGAAAACAAGTAAGCCTGCACGGCTGGAGGGGAGAACAGAGGGAGGGAGTTTAGCAGCCACGCTGCTAAACTCCCTCCCACCTACAGCCGCTGCCATGGGCTCCCATAGGAGCCCGTGCAGCGGCTGGACGTATTCCGGCCAAAACATACTTCCAGAACTATGTTTTGGCTCCGACGTAAAAACGCCCGGCGCTATATTGGCTTGCCTGGGCGTTTTTTACGTTTCACCAATACGCCCATGTGATCTGATGCATTCGAATCCATTGCATCAGATCACAGCGCATATCGATCGGCCATGAAAACGACAGCCGATATGCGCTCATGTGAAAGAATCCTTAACTGTAGAACGATCGACTCATTTGTAAATGGCCTCATAACCCTTCCAAGATTAATGTGCAGCAACAGTTGCTTCTCTAAGCTACTTTCTGATGTCTTTTCTCTTTGGCATTGTGTAAACAAATGCCTGAATGCTCCAGATCAGCAAACTGCAAATCCTTTGTAGAGGTGGTCACACTTGGCGGTGATCAATTAATCAAGGACATTAGATTAGCAGTAACTAGCTGCTACTTACACTCTTAGTTCCTATGAAAGCAGTAAGAGTGTATGTAAAATTTCACACACTGCTTCTGCATTTTGGTCTAGATTTTATTAAATAAATAATGACACAGTATAATTTGTCATGAGCTGTTGTTCACCTGTGATTGTATTTATCTAATTTTAAGACCTTTTAGGGCCTCGTGTTTTTAATTATGTCCTAATATGTAAAACCATAGAATTCAAAGAAGGTATACTTAGTTTTTCTCATGACTGTAGAAATGACAGCATATCGCTATCCTCCGAATAAATTTATATGCAACATATTGCAGATTTACTTTGCGAAGCAGCAAGCTCATCTAACTAAGATAAAGTCACAGTCACTTTTGTCCACTTTTTTTTTAAGGTGATCTAAAGGGGTCCCGGAGGTAGGACCGCCATCAATCAAGAATTGATATGCTAGGGGAATATGCTTTCAACTGCCATGGCATTAAAAGCTGTTAATCCGCCATCTTTCAAAGTACTGCAGAAAGATGCTGAATCAGAGAGACAGGGAGTAGTGTGTCAGTTTTGGCAACAGAACTAATTCCGTTGCACAAAAAAACAAAGATCACAGAAAAGCAATACATCTGTTGCTGCTATTTTATTCTAGTTTTTCAGTTCAAAGTCTTTGATTAATGATTCCCTATGAGCTTGTTTTGAATAAAAGCCGCAATTCCATTTAACAGAAAACAGTACAGATGAATTTAAAGATTTATCCCGCTCATATCTCCCCTCTCGGTGTTGATGCTTGCTTGTATTGTAACGTTCACAAGGCTATTTAAAATTTAATCACAAGCACTATGCTATGTACAGAACAAAGACAAACTCCGGGGAAAACATAATCAATGTTAATTTAGCCCAAAGCAGAAGGGTAGCTAAAGGGAGTGAATGTAGGTACATGAAGCATTAATTTACAGACTTACATAAAGCCGTACCGTATGCCATTAAACGACCAGATAAGGGAGATAAAAATGCGCCTCTACATATAGAAAGGAATGTAGACTTTTACAACAATACCGCACCTTCTCCTCAGTCTTGTTTGCTGGAGCTTCATCACTAGATCCGTCCTCTTCATCATCATCATCGTCGTCATCCATTGAAACAGTTGATGATTCCGAGACTGAGCTCACCCTTCTTGATATGGGTGCATGCTGCTGTATTGAAAATAGAACATGGTTATGATAAGTATAATAATAACAGCAGCTAAACATAAAATCTTTGATGTAATATCCACATAAATTTGAATCATTTTTCAATACATGCATTTAATAAACTTTTGTGAGCCTGAGGGCTCTTTTCCACAAGTGTAGGCGCCTTTACGTGCGCCCGCTGGTGCTGTAAAAACGTGTGAATGGACGCACAAATCTAACGCTTGTCCGCCCGTTCAGACAGCATGGGCCCCGACACATATACGCCGAGGCTGCAATGCCATTGCCTTCCCTTCCCTCCCCCTCGCCGGATCACCTCCTCTCTCCTTCCCTCCGGCTGTTTCCAATGGGAGTGGGACGGGGCGGAGCTAAGCACTCGCCCCTTCCAACTGCTAACAGCCAAAGGGGAGGAAAGAGGAGGAGAGAAGAGGGAGGGATTTTAGCAGTCACGCTGCTAAACTCCCTTCCACCACCCTCCTCCGCCCGCTGTCATTGGCTCCCATAGGAGTCTATGCACCGGCCGACGTATTCCGGGCTGAAAGATAATTGCGAGTCTATCTTTGCTGCCTGGTGCTATATTGGCCAGCTGGGCATTTTTACGCTGTAGGAATAAGCCAGTGTTATCTAATGCATTGGAATCTAATGCATCAGATGGGAGAGTATATCGGCTGGCCGTGAAAACTGCGTCCGATATACGCTCGTGTGAATAAAGCCTTAGACAGGTTGTCCAGGATTTCAGGTATTTTTTCTATTTATGACATATCCTCAGGCATAGGTCCTAACTGGGCTGCTGCTGAACAGACAGTGAGATCTGCTTCCTGCACTGTCCATACAAATAACTGTGCCAGGAATCAGCTGATCAGCGTGAATCCCGCGTGGAGGAGGACCCCTGCCTATCATCTATTCCTCACCAATCCTGAGCATAGGTCACTCAAAAAACTGTCCTTAGTCCCAAACAACTCCTGTAAATGGTATGTCCATCCTTGTAACCATTTTGTTATATGACTAAGGCCGCATGCATCCGGCCGGGTCGGATCCAGTTGGGAGAATTCTCGCAGCGGGACCCGAGTGTCTGCAGAGAGCAGTGCGGGCACTCACCTCTCCCGCGGCCCCAGCTCTTTCATGTGCAGAGCTGGGCCGGCGGCCGGTGAGTGACGTTTCTGTGCGTGGCCAAATCGCAGCTGTCTGCATAGGATTGCGTTTGTTAACGCAATCCTATGGCAGCTTCCAGGGGCGGAAATCCCGCCACGGAATTTCCGCTCGTCTGCAGGCGGCCAAAAATGAAATAGTCCTGATTAAAAACATCTATTAGTTTTGTTTATAAATACTATGCAGACCTGTGTGTCTCCATGGTAACAGACTACAAACAATCCATATGTAGTCTGATCCTGCAGACATAAGGTACGTTTACCCTGGATGACTGTCTGGTGCATTAGCAACTATTACTCTTGTGCTTTTATACAGGAGCAATAGTCCTTCTGTGAATCCAGGCAGAAAGGCCGGAGATCACTTCCAGCTGTTTGCTTCCATTCACTATAAACAGTAATAGTTTATAGATTGAGCAGCTTTGGTGACTCAGACAAGTGAGAAATTTCTCGCTCAGCTTTCCAGTAATAATTTGGGTGATAATCACCCCTTGTAAATGTACCTAGACTCTCTTTCATCTGTTGCCTATTTCTAGCCAACCCGCACAATTTACTGTGAGTTAGAACAAAGTAGGTGACAAATGGAAAGGAGCACGACTACAGGATCACACTACATAGGGCTTGATTGTATTCTGTTACTATGGAGACATATAGGTCTGCATAGTACCTGTAGATGCAAAATGGTAGAACATTTATAATCAAGTGTTTGTTCTTGCAGCAAGGCTGGCTTAATGGTTAGCACTGTTGTCATGCAGCGATGGACACCTGGGTTCAAATCCCACCAAGGGCTCTGCATAGAGTTTGTTATATTTTCCCCATGTTTGTGTGTTTTCCTCTTGGTACTCCAGTTTCCCCTACACGCCAAAAACATGCTAATAGGGAACATACACTGTGAAGTCAATGGGGGCATCAAGTGATATACAGTGCTGTGAAATAAGTATGTGTTACATACACTACTGATCAGATGTTTTTTCTACATCTGGGCAAGAAAAATGAAAAAAGCACATACAGAATGGGAGGAATTGGGCTAAGCAGCAGCACATATGAAAAAGACTTCTGTATACTAATAGATCACAGACTGAACATGAGTCAACAATGTGATACAGCAGCAAAAAAAGGCAAACACTATTCTGGGATGTATGAAGATAAGCATAGAGTCTAGATCACGTGAGGTAATTATCCCCCTCTACTCTTCCTTAGTCAGACCTCATCTGGAATACTGGGTCCAGTTCTGGGACCTAAGAGGAATGGTTAAAGGATTTGGTTAAAGGATTTAGCTTGCAAAAAAAAGGCACCATTCAGTCTGCTCCTCACTGGAGTAAGGTGTAGTAAGTCCACAATGAGGTGGAAGGGGGACAGGGGACCCCACTAATTAGCAATTTATCCCCTATCATGTGGATAAAAGATCCTTTAAAGGTTGTATAAATCATGAGAATAAATTAAAAATTGCAATAATATGTTGTATTAGGGGAAAGTTGCATCTTTCTTACATTCCAGCAGTATGAAATTTACCTGCACTCTCTGTAAGTGTTTGGAAACTTCTTCAGTTTGCAAAAAAAATCTTTCTAGTGTTTAATAGTAAATGAGAAATAGATAGAAGCACAGAGGAGGGAGAGGAAGGGGATGCTGCTTCAGTTTCTCTCAGTGTATGTAAGATTGCATGCTATGAAAAGGGAGAAGATACAGCAAGGGGTAAATGTCTAATTGACGCTTACAGTATGTCTACTTGTCAAATATGGACAGATAAAATGGATATTCACAGGAGAGGGAAATGCAAAAATATGTAGGTAGGACATAAGGCCGCTTTCACACGGGGCGACAAAATCACGTGATTTTCTGGCAATGCGACAGTGCTACAAATCGCATGTATGTGAAGCCCATGCTTTCCAATGGGTTCTTTCACATGAGCGATGTTTTGTAGCTTGCTACATTGCGAGAGTACAAAATCGCGGCATGCTCTATACAGCCACGATTTGTGATGTTTTGTAGCCCATATTTCCCTATGGAGCCTTCATTTGTGTTGCATCGCACAAAAATGTGTACAACTTTTGGACTAGGAAATCCTGCTGTCAAAGCCCTAAAATAAACCCTATTTGCATTTAAAAAAATACATCACCTATCATGCACTGTCAGCTCCGGCGCACGTCTCCTCTGCAGCTCTGGCACACTTATCTGTAGTCTTTGGAATGTTTAAAATCCCAGCCTCCAGGAAGTGCTGGCTGTGATTGGTTCTCGAGCGCTGCAGCTTAGCCAATCAGAGCCAGCGCTTGTTGCACCAATCACAGACATCGATCGCTGCACTACATGTAGAGCCTCCTAAGAGGTTTTTGAAATGATGGCGATTGTCATTTTTTTACATTTTTTTTAACTTCTGGAACAGGATGTAGCAGTCTAACTTTTAGCAGTGTCAGTCACATTAGTGACTCTCACAGTAAAAGAGGCTTCTGTGTTCCATGCAAGGGGCTCACCCTATAGGTTTAATGTTCCCTCGGAGTTGAACTGGAAGATGTGCCAAAAATTGTTCCAAATTTGACAAGTGTACCTAAATTTGCACCAAATTTTGGTGTATAAAAACTGAGCATACTCAATGGACACTTGCTTATTACTGGGTGCCCTGATATTAAAATGGGGAATTTCTGCAGCCCAATGAGTGCCAGAGGAGAGAGTGCCAAGGTGCCATCTGTGCTGTGCCAGAACTGGAAGGAAAAGATGTTCCCAAAGCCGCTAAAGGAGAAGAGAGAGGAGGATCTCTCAGCCCTGAGTTGCAGAGGGCCAACCAACATCAAGGATGAGACAGACAGAGGGTCAGCATTCAGTCCTCCTTTTTAATGTTGTTTATCCCTGTAGTACTGGCGCATCATTTCAGTTTGGTGTGGGAAGACTAGTGTTTAATCATGTGTGCCAACGCATGTGAAACCAAAACAAAAGAATGTGCCGTGCTAGCAAACTTAATACCCTACCCTGTCAGCTTCTTACAATGGAAGATTGCCAGCAAAATGATTCACATAGCACATTTCCCAGAGTATCACTGTGATACTTCTATTATCCATATTTCTAAAGCTGTTATAATAAGAGTAATTAGTTGTCGATAGGACTGTACAACCTTCAGGTGTCATTAATATATTTACTTGTAGATGCCTCCTGCAACCTTTACTGAATGCCTTGTACTATCTTTCCGACTGCCTATTGTACCTCTCAGTAATGTAATTACATTATCAGGCAAAGCTTTTTTTCCCTGTTTCCTTGGAATTCAATGCTTTTCCTTTCAGACTTTATATTTGCACCATATCGAAGTGTGGTTAGAAGTAAACAACACTTTCTAAAGTTCTGTTCACACCAGAGTTTCTCTATAAGTTCCATCAGTTTCAGAGAAAAAACACATAGAAATGTTTCTGTCAACATCTCCATTGATTGGAATAGAATTGTTCCGGTGAAAAATGTCATCAGATAGTCTCTGCTCCTCTTAACCCATTCAATCCAATTTGTATCCCGGTTTTCCTAGGGGGCTTACTCTTTTTCTGCCGTTATACAACGGCGCTATCTGCTGGCTAAAGCCAGTACTGGATGAGGTGTCACGTTGGGTAGACTCCAACAGCAGAGACCCTGGCAATATACAGTAAGAGAACCCCGACGGGCGTCTTCCAACATCAGAGCTGTACAGCCTTAAAGGGGTTGTCCTGCGCCGAAACGGGTTTTTTTTTTTTTTAAACCCCCCCTCCGTTCGGCGCGAGACAACCCCGATGCAGGGGTTAAAAAAACAACCCGCACAGCGCTTACCTGAATCCCGGCGGTCCGGCGTCTTCATACTTACCTGCTGAAGATGGCCGCCGGGATCCTCTGTCTCCGTGGACCGCAGGGCTTCTGTGCGGTCCATTGCCGATTCCAGCCTCCTGATTGGCTGGAATCGGCACGTGACGGGGCGGAGCTACACGGAGCCGGCATTCTACACGAGCGGCCCCATAGAAGACTGCAGAAGACCCGGACTGCGCAAGCGCGGCTAATTTGGCCATCGGAGGGCGAAAATTAGTCGGCTCCATGGGAACGAGGACGCCAGCAACGGAGCAGGTAAGTAAAAAACTTTTTATAACTTCTGTATGGCTCATAATTAATGCACAATGTACATTACAAAGTGCATTATTATGGCCATACAGAAGTGTATAGACCCACTTGCTGCCGCGGGACAACCCCTTTAAATCATAATGTCTTCAGAGGTCAGACAGTGGATTGGAAAGGGTTAATTTGCTACAGAATCTTCCGACACGGACTGCGCTGTGACAACTATGCTACAGGTGATGTATCATAGTCATGTTATATGTGTAATGGAATAGAATATGCATTAGAAAGGACCTGCCATGTGCTAGGGTCAGTGAGACTAGCTGCAGCTTTACTGACTCTATCGCAGCTTTTCTTTTCTCTCTGCTCCCCACCATAGCCCCATAATGAATCTCATTAGATGCGGCTCCGGGCGCTTTGAATCTGTGAAGTGTGCGGTCTCCACTTCTCACTGTCCATATATGATGTCCAATGTGATTGACAGTTAAAGTAGAACGATTGATTATCATTCAAAAAATTGTCCAAACGAATGAGAGTGAATGATAATCGTTAAGTCTAAACATGAGCCAATGACTGAACGATAATCATCCACTTCTCATTCGTGGTTCAGTTTCTGTAGGACTAAAAATCATCATTGGCTCGTTCCGTTTAACGAGCGCTCATTCCGCATTTCGCATTGGAATGAATGAGAAGTTAACAATTCTTAAGAATGAATCTGCTTATCTAGACAGGCTGCACGAGCGCGGAAAGCTGGTGATGACATCAGCAGCTCGATCACGTGTGCAAATGAGAATCGTGCAGTTCTTGTTCAGTGTAAAAGGAGCATTAGCCATACAGACAGATTCAAATTGCCGGGAGCCAAATCTAACAGGACTCAGTACAGGGGAATGGATGGGGAGAGCAACGAGATAAGAAATGCTGCAGTAGAGTCAATGGGGCCATGGCTGCAAAAAAAAAAATAATTAAAAAAAATTATATAGAGAGACATATATACACACACACACAGCAGATAGATACATATACATGCACATAAGATTACAAAGTTTAAATATACGAGTTAGTACCCAAAGAACAGATGACTGCAGTATCAACTGTCCAATCTTCACCACAGAAACACTGCAAGCCACTGACCTCCAAACCCCCAAATTCTACATCCACATACTCCAAACATGGATAGCCAAGAGAAGCTTCACCCCTTACGCCCTGTTTTTGCCTGGACAGGAAAAACATAGAGAAGTGCCTTCATTTCCATAAAAATGGGATATATTCTGGTATCCTCCACTACAAAGATATTTTTTTCTTTCCTTATGATGGGTGTCAGGAAGACAGAGGGGCTACCCCAACTGATTCCGCCACTGTTAGTGCTTTGTCACGGATCGACTAATCCGAGTGCACTTGCCACTACCAATTGTCACGGCAGAGCCTCGATTGATCAGTCTAGCAGGGTTGCAAGCGCAGAGTCATTAGAATAGAGGTGGATTTGTACACAGCTTTCCCAAGCTCCTGCACGCATGCAGAGCGTAAGCTCAAATCACCCTCTGGTTGGTCTAATGTATCCAGCACTCTACAAAACCCCCACACTACTTCTGCCACCACCAGCTTGTATGTCACCGGTAAGCTGGGACCTGGACTGAATTCTGAACACAATTTTCAAAGTAATGGTTCGTTTTAAAACGGACAAGGCTTGATTAATAAATTGCAGATTTATTCCCAAAAAAACTAGATAAGGTTTACAGGCATACATAGCAAACAGTAATTTAAAATAAAACAAGGGGAAATAAAGAAAGGTACCAGATTTGGTATATTTGCCAAGGTTGTGATTTGTGAGGAGTCCCTGAAGCGAACAGGAAAGCCTTACGTCGTAGCGTATCTCTGGAGTCTGACGATAGCGGTTCGTTGAGCCTCGAGTTATAAAGGATTCCCCAGAACACACTTCTCCTGCTGCCCCCTCCGAGGTCATTTAGAGATGGGTGGGTAGATGCGGACAACCTCTGAAAAACCATAATTCCCTATTTTGGCCATATTTCTGCAGGAGATCCTCCAATTGGAATATATGCCCGGCATATTTCTGGTCATGATTTTATCTATTCAGCGATATCAAGCATGACATGTAAATTATAACCAGGTATGCGGATATGTCATTTGGGGTGTTCTGGGGCCCGTACTGCAACATGTGTAGATGCGTTTCATTTAGCTGGCCCGTCCAATTCCAAAAATCTAATTCATATCAGGCTAGGACCCGACAGTCTAATAGCCCTTATTACCAGATTTTCCCTTAATAAAAATTTTGAACCCAGGATGTCTCTGGGAACCATCCGAGATATCACACCTCACCAGCAAGAGGGTTAATTAACATCCCCTTGTCAGTGCCTTTACTTTATTACCATCCAAACAAAACACTTCCTAAGGCCATATGGTCATCAAAGGTCTGGCAGTTGTGAGGGTCGGGGGAGACAAGAGGTGAGGATATTTCCTAGTGTCCTGAATGGCAGCTGATTGATATTGCATCAATCCTTGAACCACAATGGGAAAGTTGTTAAATTCTTCCACTGGTTGCCGCTGATCACTGGTGGTCCTGGCAGCAGACATCTTATGATCAGCTTATCACACCAGTCTAATAAAAATGGATTGTCCAAAAGTGGATAAACTTTCAATGCTGCAATGACATCCAACAGGGTAATGCTCAGGACGAGGTTGATACTGTATATATTAGGGTTATGCATTTTAAAAAGCTGCCAGTTGTAACGATTAGACTTTTACTCCATATTTCTTACAGTTTTATCCATTACGGGCAAATGAGAAAGAATTCAGCATTTTAAAATGACCCCTCTTATACATCTCACTTGTAGAGAAGAGCGACGAGTGATCTAATCGACATAATCCCTTGTTGTGACCATTTCTCCATGTTCTACATGATAATCAGCGGAAACAAATTTTCTTAAAATGTTTTATTTGAGATATTGACATTCACAGCATTTCTTTAATGTTACCTGACCTCAACAGCCCCTTGTGTAAAACCTACCATAAAAGAATATTAACAACGTACAAACATTTAACCCGGTAATCACAGTCAATAAAACATGGAAGAAAACACCATTCAGTAGATCCTTTATTAGTAAGCAGACCGTACAGATGTCTTAAAGTGTAACCACACTTACCGGTGACATTTCAGAATGCGCTGCTATGTGTGTGTACATGAGGAATAACACTATTTGCATCCATTATATGACTTGTATTATGTATTTTTCTCAGCTTTTCCCTCTTCCGGCTCCATTTCTAATTTACTTAAGGTAGTGGGTATAGACTATTAAGGCTACATACACAGAACACAAAGGAGAGCAGAATATCTTCTTTATGTCCCTGTAGCACACCCCCATAAGTATCAGCATTATGGAGGAAATTATACACCAGTACTGAGCAGTGCAGATGTGATTTCAGTAGATGTAAGACAATAAACACTTACTGTTAGATACAGCAGCGTCCCTGTATAATACTCTTCACCCATCACCTCTTCATAGACTTCTAAAGACAACATGTGACAGCAGCAATCAAAGACCTCCCCACTTCCTGTAATTTGTCTTAATGTCTCTGTTACTAGAGAGAGATTTTACATGACAACAGGTAGTGGTCAGCAAATTACAAGTAAGGGAGACCCCTAGTGGTGAGAAATTTGAGTGATTTTTAACACAAGAGCATGTCTGTTCAAAATGCAGCGTCTATTTAACCACCTTCATGACTGCAATATGTAAATTTAGATTGTATGGTCCTAAAGTGTGAATGGAGTGAGTTTGGGAGATAACAGTCAAAGCTGAGCATCTGTCTAAACAGTCAGATGGGGGTGGGTAATCTTACACTGTGCCCCATTAGCTCAACCCACAATGCAATCTTGGAGTGCCAATGGGTGAGCCTAGTGAAGGCCACCATTGAATGGCTGTGATTGGTTCATCAAGCGATGGCTTTAATTTGCGGTGCTCAAGGGCCAATCAGAGCAATCTCTTGCTGGAGGCGGGGGTTTTCAAATCCCGTTACCAGCAAATGATGTTCTGTCGGTGCTGACAACTGCATGGAAGCCTGCCGGAACGCCGGGGTACTGCAGGAGGGACCCAGACGACGCCTGCTAGGTAAGTATTGCTTTTTTTTCACGTAGTGTAACTAGGGCTTTTTTTCGGGGTAGTGCTTATATTTCCCTTCTATTCCCCAAAAATCAGGGTAGGGCTTATTATTAGGGTAGGTACGAGGTATTGGTTAATATTTTGGCCAAAATACGTGAGCTCACAACCCAACATCACAGGTCTTCATTTACTTTTAAGTCCCACACTAACCTCATTAAAATCACAGAAAAGCGCAAAACAAACAGACGGAAAAAAAAAATCACAGAAAGCTTACTAATCACCATATACTTACTAATATACCAATACAAGAGGACAGGTAAAAACATCCCATCCCTCAACATGCAGAACAACCACAACGCTAAATGGAAGAGCGATCTGCGCACTTGACACCCTGTATCTGCTTCTTTTTGCATAAATAGTACTAAGCAGCCGCCCCCTCAATATAAGGAAGGTGTATGAGTGATTGTTCATCAGTACCTTGCATCTGCGCTAATTGCTCCTCCATTTAGCGGTCTGGCTGTCTGCATGTTGTGGGAAAGCATGTTTTCACCTGCCCTCTTGTATCAGTATATCAGTAAGTATATGGCCGCTTCCTGTTATTTTTTTTTATATAAATTTGGTATCATTATAATTGCAGTGACCCACAGAACAACGTTCAGATGTGATTTTTACTGTATCATGAATGCCCTAAAAACTATCTCCCTCCCCCTAAACATGCCACAATTGCATTTTTTCCATTGCACCCCACTAGGGGCGAAGGATGAGAACATTATTCTGCCGCTATATAAGGCACTTGTCAGGCCCCACATGGAATACTGTGTACAGTTCTGGACACCGGTGCTCAGGAAAGATGTTACAGTGCTTGAGGGGGTTCAAAGAAGGGCAACTAAATTAATACATGGAATGAAAGGACAGGATTATTTACCCTGGAAAAAGACAGCTAGGGGGGGATCAAATAACTATGTATAAATACATTAGGGCACAATACAAGGATCTCTCCCATGATCTGTTTATACCCAGGACTGTGATGGTAATAAGAGGGCATCCGCTACGTCTAGAAGAAAGCAGGTTTCATCACCAACACAGAAAAGGGTTCTTTACTGTAAGAGCAGTGAGACTGTGGAACTCTCTGCCTGAGGACATGGTGATGGCAAAATCCATAGAGGAGTTAAAGAGGGAACCAGACGTCTTTCTCGAGTGGAAGGATATTACAGGATATAGGCATTAGTTGACCAGCGGGTTTGTAGTTCCGGGTCTTACAGTCAGGTAGGAGCTATCAAAGGTTGATCCAGGGATTATTCTGATTGCCATAATGGAATCAGGAACGAATTTCCCCCCAAATGAGCTAATTGGCTTCTGCCACTTGGGGTTTTTGCCTTCCTCTGGATCAACAATGCGGGGTGGAAGTAGGCTGAACTAGATGGACATTGTCTTCATTCAGCCTAACATACTATGTTACTTGTTTTTCAATACATTATATGCTATATTAAATACTACCATTAAAAATATAACTGCAAAATATCAATAAACACAACCCCTTCACATGGTCAAGGACCTCCGACTGCACCGCTGAGCGCCACTCTACCTCCCGATGAAGGAGTATAGTTATGAAGTGTTGCCGCACTGTTAATACGCTCCTTCAGGGCCGCTAAACAGTTGAATTTGAGTCAGCGCTGTTCCATTCAGAGTACTTTACTTGCATTTGCTGTCAGTTTTTAAAGTACTGAATATCTCTTTTGTTCCCTTTCAAACAAACCATCCAGGTCACGGCTACCTATTTCACACAGTATAACAATCACACGCATTAGTGCTGCCACCTATTTTCTCGGAAGGTTATACAAAGTGAACTTTTTGCTCCCTCTTATGCCAACATCGCGCGCTTCCTTTGTATTAATAGTAGATTACAGATATGCACCCACAGGTGACCTCCATCTTGCTTTGGCCTTCAACTATTGTTTCTGCTTTTCAGCTTGATGATTTCCAGCATAAAAATGTACGGTACATTCAAGAGGTGAGCTGAGATGCGAATGGATGTCATCAAAACTTTAGACAACAGGAAAATAAATAGATCCATTTAAGTCTAATCAACCGATGGCTGACGGTAGACTCAGATGACGTACAGGCGCTGCTCATACCACCCACCACCATAAAGCGTATATTCGAATGTTCTGTTTTATCACAGATGTTGCCGCAGTTTCTGCTAAGCTGCAATGATTTTCCAACAATTTTAGAAAAACTGCACCATAAAACATCACAAAACTGTGATGAGTGAGTAAGCCCTTCGGCTCTGATCACTGGTTACAGAGTTCCTGCATATTTTTGGATATAAGTCCACTCTGGTACCTTCCCTTTAACGGGTTTGCTCACCTCAACATTCCTTTTCTCTATACTGTATTTGGCCCTATGATGTGAAAGAGGTTGGTCTCCATGCTTACACCCCCCACTTAATGAGCGTCACCAACACGTACTGATGTGACATAGTACGCTAGGCTGAAAAAAGACAAATGTCCATCCAGCGCAGCCTGTTTCGACCCCCCCATGGTTGATCCAGAGGAAGGCAAAAAAAAATCCAATGAGGCAGAAGCCAATTTACCCCATTTTGGCAGAAAAAATTCCTTCCCGGCTCTGGAAGTCATACTAATCCCTGGATCAACATTTGAAAAGTTCCTACCTAGCTGCAGTCGAAAGATACCAGGATCAACAACCCTTCTGGTTATTTAATGTCTATATCCTGTAAAGTTGTAGCGCTCTAGAAAGGCATCTAGTCCCCTCTTAAACTCCTGTATCGATTTGGTCATCACCACGTCCTCAGGCAGAGAGTTCCACAGGCTCACTGCTCTTACAGTAAAGAACCCCCTTCTATGTTGTTAATGAAACCTGCTTTCTTCTAGACGTAGTGGATGCCCTCTTGTTACCTGGGTATAAACAGATCATGGGAGAGATCCTTGTATTGTCCCCTAATGTATTTATACATATTTATGTAGCATCACTTACCTTGACTACCACCATGCCATGTTAATAGCATAGGTACGCTGTGATCTCTAAGCTATTTGTGTAGTACTGCCATTGTCTTTTCCTTTGAATAGCAGCTGCACTACTATAGCATAGACCAGCATGGTCATTGAAGCAAATACCACCTCTGTAGCTGCTCTTGATGTGATGGACCTGGTTTGTCCATGCATTATATGTAATATTAGGGTGCTTTCACACATACGGAATATTTTTGCAAGAAGTACCTAAAGATGCTACTTAGTCTGCTGTTGCGGATTGCTGCTCCATAACCCGCATGTATACATGTGAATTTTGCTGCAGAAGTTTCTGCATCTTTAGGTGCATCTCACGGAAATATTCTGTACATGTGAAAGCACCCCTGCAATTCTCGTGAAGTGGCCCCTGCAGGTCGCATGAGGGACCAAGGGCACTTTTATCCGGTAAAATCGGCAGTTTGCTGAGGATTATGGAGCTGGACCTGCTGATCCAATGAAGTGGTCACCGGGGAGGCTTTCGTATAAAACCCTTCTACAGTCTATGGCAGGACACATCTGATTGTAAGCAGTTCACCAGGTTGCTGGTCTATAAAATAATGCATGTGCTTTATACATCTGATGCACAAATTACACATTGGACCCCGCAAAAAACTTGTCAAAAATATACAAAACATGGCAAGTGTCCTCTACTAGTAACATAGTATGTTGGTCCAAAAAAAGACACATGTCCATCCAGTTCAGCCCTTGGGGGGCAATGATGATTGAGAGTAAGGTTTAAAAAAAAACTCAATGAGGTAGAAGCCAATTTCCTCAAGTAAGGGAAAATTTCCTTTCCGACTCCAATCTGGCCATCGGGATCAACAACCCTTCTGAAGTAATTAGTTGCTATAACATATATATGCTAGGAACTTGTATAAATGTGCCCCAGTGTTTCGGAAGCGGTATGGATCGGCACTGATGTTGCTACTTTGTCTAGAACTAAATTGCAGTTCACTATTGGATTTGTTTCCCATAATACACAAGACGCTTGCATTCGACTAAGAATATATTTCACAGAATATTCCTGGCAACATTGTTATTTACGAGCCAGTGTTGCGAACCTGTATCCCATTACTGGTACATACCCAAAGGCATCTCCCACCAGCCCCTTTCTTCATTAAAGTTCCTGTGAACATTGCTTTAAGTCCATCCAAGTTGATTAATTCAGTTCTTAATCATGAAATACACACCAGACATACAAGGTCTTTTCCAACTCCAAGAGAATGTAAAGATGAAATGAACTTCAGTTAATTGGCTTACCTTCATCATTAGAGCATTGTTACTCAAACTGCTGCTCGGAGAAGGGGAATCGGAGATCTCCTCTAAGCTTTCTTTATGGCGGGAAAAAAAAAAGAAACCAGTTAGGATGCAAAATAAATAAATGCACCGGCGAGGAATGACAATAAAGGTAATCTCCAATTCTAATCGTTTGTTTTATTTTTTTTTTACATAATTATTCAATTTTCATGAAAAGAAACCGATACAACATGTCAAGTGCCCGAGGTTCTCAGTGGTAGTGCCAACAAATTCTTCGGTGGGTATAATCTTAGAAGTTTTATCAGCCCATCAGTCAGTGCCCTGATGGAGATTAGAATACTAGTTCTGATATTTTTAGGTCCAACATTTTGACAGTGCTCTGCTGAGCTCCAAATCCCCTGTACACATAGATGAAAGTGTATCGAAACTTTCTGACTTTTCAGAATAAGCACAGCCGTGTGCATACAGAGAACTTAGCACTATTTCTGGCCATTATATGACTTGCATTTTTAGCAGTTTTTGCCTTTGCAGGAACAAAAAAACAGTAAAAAGAGTCCAAACAGAATGGAAAGAAAAGTCAATTGGAACTTGGTAAAAAAAGATGTATCATCTGTAGAGATGAGCGAGTATACTCGCTAAAGGCAACTGCTCGAGCGAGCATTGCCTTTAGCGAGTACCTGCCCGCTCGAGACAAAAGGTTCGGGTGCCGGCGGCGGGCAGGGAGCTGCGGGGGAGAGCGGGGCGGAACGGAGGGGAGGTCTCTCTCTCCCTCTCTCCCCCCTGCTCCTTCCTGCTGACTGCCGCTACTCACCACTCCCCCGCGCCGGCACCCGAACCTTTCGTCTCGAGCGGGGAGATACTCGCTGAAGGCAATGCTCGCTCGAGCAATTGCCTTTAGCGAGTATACTCGCTCATCTCTAATCATCTGTATACAAATATATAGCAGTAGAATAACACAAGGTGAGATGTTCATGGCCAACAATACAAATACAATAAGTACCTTGCCATGTAAGGCTGAATAAAGACATATGTCCGTCCAGTTCTGCCTCCCCCCCCCCCCAATGTTGATCCAGAGGAAGACAAAAATACCCAATGAAATAGGAGCCATTGGCATAAGACCACAGACAAAAGAATAGACATAATGTGTAAATAAAGTAAAAACGAAACCCAAAGACACTAGGAACCCACCACAGTTGACATGCGTTTCACAAGAATGAGAATATGGGACTCTACAGCACCATCTATTGGAAGGCAGCATTCCTGCAAGTCAATGTCAGACCTTTTAACAGGCCTTGTAACAATGACTGGAAATTCTGAGGCAAAGCCAGAACCTTTTCCAGAAGGAAACGATAATCATGCACAGACTATCTCAAGGTAATTGCCCATCATCAGGGTGCAGAAGGTTTCTGCCTTGGCTAGTGAGAGGCTTATAGACATGGGTAAGGAAGGGTACTGTTTCTCCTTAGAGAGAGCACCTAAAAGGTGGGAGGAGACTTATAAGGCTATCCATGCTCCTCTGGGAAATATGCAAATGAAAGATGGAACAATGCCTCCACAGCACCGCCTACTGGAAGGCAGCATTTTTGCAAGTCAATATCAGACCTTTTAAAAGCCTTCTAATGACTGCAGAAATAAGCCAAAGTCAGAGTGTTCTGCAGAAGGAAGAATTAGTTGTCTCATTATACATTAATGCATATAAGTAGTTTGTGGGATGCATGGAGTGGTGGCTTTGCGGGAAGACTGTGGGGAAATAAAGAGGAAGGCAAGTGCAAAGCTACCTTTACATCGGGAGATTATCGCCCAAATCGTTGGAAACAGTGATTTTGGCCTATGTAATCACGGCGATCAACAGAGCACTGAGTGAGAAATCGCCTACTTCTGAGAGTTGCTTGGTTTTTAGCTCACCTAAAAATGAGGCGACTATCGGTCCATGTAAACAGGCAGTCATTCATCTATGAATGACTGCCCTTTGAAAGTGAATGGAGGCGGCAGCAGGAAGAGATCTCTGCTGCGCTCCACCTCCATTCACTGAGAGATAGTCATTGGGATAAAGGTTTGGTGCCTATACCTTGAGGGAGAGGCCTCTCTGGACTTATGGCCACATCTCCTATGAGCCCATTATTTTAGTTCATGGGGCTCCTAAGAGATGATATTGCCTCTTTAAGTTCAAGTGTGTAACATATATACATCTTATCTATTAAAGTAGGGTAGTCACTTATGGAATATGACTGATTCATGCTGTGCCCTCGGTGCACAGATCAGAGTTATCATAGAAAGGGCTTGCATACTGATGAGGACCCTGAGCATAGGATGTCCAAACCCCGCTTCGTTATCTCTGAATTCCTTATTAAGGTATGTGAAAAAGTGTTTTCTTTTAAACTAGACCACCTCTTTGATATTCCCGATCTCCTAGTCTAACAGTATCTTACTACTTATAGCAGCAGTTTGTGCCCCAGTGCTGCTCATGCTCTTGTAACAAGAGGCAGAACAATGCAACCAAAGTCAACCCCGTTGTAGTTCTCTTCTCCTTTCTCCTCATCTATCAGTCTTGTACAGTATATTCTACTCCCATAGTTGTCTATGCTTTCTAAGCCTAAACTGAGGTAGAAACAGTCTCAATATTACATGCCCACTAAAAACTTTGAATGCAATGGAAAATACCAATGAGTTTCCATGATGTGTGCAACTTTTTTGTTTTCTGAAAAAGGTTTTCTAGGACTTCAGTATTGAAGGACTATGCATAGGATAGTCCAACAATTTCAGAATTTAATTCCTGGCTCCTCCACCAATGAGCTGATTGATGTTCACTTTTGATTAATTATATTCACCAGGCACTACATTGCTCAGCTTGATCCCATTCATTTGAAAGGGATAGAGCTCTGATACTCCACATTACCAGATACAGCAACTACAAGGTGTATGAAGATTTGCCTGTTGAACAGTGAAGAGGCAACAGTGCTTTTCCATAGTCCCTTCACCAACAGAATGGTGGAGGTGCCGTAAGCCAGACTTTCACCGGTAGCTTATTCTAGGGATAGTCCATTCAAGTCTGGGAAAGCCTCTTCAGCACATCTATACACCAAATATTGAGGAAAATACATTGAATGAGATTTTTTAATATTTTTTTGCCTCTGATTTTTATCAATTACTCAATTTCCTTGTGAATAACAATGGAGGAGTGATATCCTATTTAGGGCATGTTTCAAATGCCTAATGCAAAGGGCTCTATAATGCCATTTGCCTGAAGCAGTTGTCCTTTGCATTTCTAAGTACTTGTGTGTGAAAGTTACGGTTATGGGAAGAACTACACACAATCTCAAGGGGCCATACTGTACATGCAGTACAATAATCAGGGCTGTGTAATCATGGCTGGCCTTATCTACGTACGGCTTGTAGGCGGGAACACCAGGCGGATGTAGGCAGAGGGTGATCGCCCCTCATTCCACCCAGCCAAATGATCTCCTTCCTCCATACAGCAGTCTTTTGGAGCATCATGAATCCCCTTTTTCCTGGTTCTAGCTCTTACCTTCTACTCTTCCAATGCGCAGCAGTCAACCCATAACACCCCTGCAGCACAATTGCTTAAGACCCATTTACACACACAACGATTCTCGCTCAAAATTCGCTCAAAGCCATCTTTTGAGCAATAACCATTGCGTCTAAATGCACAGACATCGCGTAGTTTTCGTGCACGATTTGTTCCTAGTTTTCTATTATCACAGTCGGCGGTTCTGATAAGATTCTTTCTGCTCGTTTCCCGCTAGTAGTTCACAGCGGGATGCGAACTGTAAGCGCGGAGAACAATGCAGCTGTTTGCTTATGCAAAACAGCTGTATTGTTCGCTGAGCAATAGCGGCAGTGTCCCGCTCCACTTGCATAGCTCTTTAGTAGCTACTTAGCTACTATAGATTATGCAAAGATGATCGCTCAAAACTGTCACTTAAACTGCCGTTTGAGCAATTTTTAAGCGATCGTCTATCAGTTTAAATGCGGTCTAAGTCCTGCTACTGTGTTTATATTATGAGATTTGTTCTGGTATTGTATCCATGCACTGAGGTTGGTATGTGTTGTATTTATGTACCCAGCTTAGTTATGGGGCTGTATTTATGTTATGAACTTGGCTCTGGTATCGTATCTACAGTATGTACTAAGGATTGTTCATTCTGAATTCATGTTATGAATTTGGTTCTGGGGCCGTATTTATGTACCAAGCTTGTTTCTGGTATATCATTTATTCACTGAACCTTTCGGGTGTGGGTATGCTGCTATCTTGTTGTTTTCTGCACAAGTAGAATGCAAACTGATTATATAGGTTTTTTTCTTACTATGGGGGGGGCACAAAAAGAATTCTGCACAGGGTGCCATCTAACTCAAGGCCAACGCTGTGCACAATTATTGCTTTCTTCTCTTACAAATATTTCCTGCTCCATTGTCTGCAGTCATATAAGAAGGATAAACACAACATTTCAATAACTATTGACGTATAGCACAGTATATGAAGAAAATGTGTCTGCCTGTCTTTTTATGGCAGTATCCTGACCCCTATGTATATTTCAATGATATATCTTATACGGAGAGTAGCTAAATGCATGTCTGGGTGGGGAAGGACAACCACTGTTAAGAATGTCTTTTAGGAAGGTAGCGAAGTGTCTTTATATATGTCATAAGTGACATTCCTGTGTATCGTTCTACATGCGGGTTCATTCTGTCTCTACAGGAGTGATGTTTAACTCCTACCATTTAGGAAGCACTACATTTTCACCTGCTGGTATTTCCTTCTCTATTCATTTAATGGGTCAAGTTATTGGCTTATTAGTGGCAGCCACCTATTGTTATCTGGCGCAATGAAAGTGACTGACGGAAATGAGTTCAGAGATAAGAAGTGCATATCAATACCATTGCATCTGTCTAGTCCTATTCAACAAAGCTGCAAACAGCTCTTCGGTGCGGCTCTATGGAAGAGCACTGACAAGATAAAACACTTCTTTATGACAGTAGCAGGCAATAGCATGTAAACAGCACGGCTCTCCGGCACCGGGATACACTTGATTTGCACATCAGGAAGAACTCGACTACATATTTATGAAGTAAATAACATTTTGCATAATACCTTGCGTGTAACATAAATGTGTGTCTTTTCCTGTGAAGAATTGAAGAATTCTGCTCATTCATTTTTAAGTTACAGTGGATTGTAAAACTCTACGCACCCCTGTTCAAATGCCATGTTTATGTTGTGTTAAAAAATTCAACAAAGATAAAATCATTTCAGATTTATTTCCACCTTCGTACGATTCTACTGAAAAACAAACTGAAATCTTCTAGGGGGGAAAAATAAAAATAATTATCACGGCATATCTTATTCTTCAGTTTTCGGACAAGAATTGTACACGTCAATGTGCGGTGTTCAGCACATGGGACAGCGAACGGATGAGATGTCTGAGTTCTGTCTGATGTGAGTCTCGGACTTCGTCTGACATTCAGTTTTCCCTGCATAGCTCCGATGCCAGACAAGCTTCGACACATGTTTCTAACACTATGCAGGACAGAGCTCTGATGTCAGGGGGTGTTCTGCATATGTATGTTACAGTATACAGGACAGAGCTCTGATGTTGGACGCTGTTCTGCATATGCATATTACACTATACAGGACAGAGCTCTGATGTCGAGGGCTGTTCTGTATATATATATTACACTATATAGGAAAGAGCTGTGATGTCGGGGGCTGTTATGCATATGTATGTTACACTATACAGGATAGAGCTCCGATGTCAGAGGCTGTTCTGCATATGTATGTTACACTATATAGGACAGAGCTCTGATGTCGGGGGCTGTTCTGCATATGTATGTTACACTATATAGGACAGAGCTCCGATGTCAGAGGCTGTTCTGCATATGTATGTTACACTATATAGGACAGAGCTCCGATGTCAGAGGCTGTTCTGCATATGTATGTTACACTATACAGGACAGAGCTCTGATGTCGAGGGCTGTTCTGCATATGTATATTACACTATACAGGACAGAGCTCTGTTAGGGGGCTGTTCTGCATATGTATATTACACTATATAGGACAGAGCTCTGATGTCAGAGACTGTTCTGCATATGTATGTTACACTATACAGGACAGAGCTCCGATGTCAGAGGCTGTTCTGCATATGTATGTTACACTATACAGGACAGAGCTCTGATGTCAGAGACTGTTCTGCATATGTATGTTACACTATACAGGACAGAGCTCCGATGTCGGGGGCTGTTCTGCATATGTATATTACACTATACAGGACAGAGCTCCGATGTCAGAGGCTGTTCTGCATATGTATGTTACACTATACAGGACAGAGCTCCGATGTCAGAGGCTGTTCTGCATATGTATGTTACACTATACAGGACAGAGCTCTGATGTCAGAGACTGTTCTGCATATGTATGTTACACTATACAGGACAGAGCTCCGATGTCGGGGGCTGTTCTGCATATGTATATTACACTATACAGGACAGAGCTCCGATGTCAGAGGCTGTTCTGCATATGTATGTTACACTATACAGGACAGAGCTCCGATGTCAGAGGCTGTTCTGCATATGTATATTACACTATACAGGACAGAGCTCCGATGTCGGGGGCTGTTCTGCATATGTATGTTACACTATACAGGACAGATCTCCGATGTCAGAGGCTGTTCTGCATATGTATGGTACACTATACAGGACAGAGCTCTGATTTCAGAGGCTGTTCTGCATATGTATATTACACTATACAGGACAGAGCTCCGATATCTGAGTCTGTATTGCATATGTATATTACAGTATGCAGTGCAACGTTGTGGAGCGGTATGCCACTCCTTTTAAGGTACTGTTCGACTTTGACATTTCTCTGTCGATTGTCTATTAATTGCATCTGCTAGAAAGCACATATACCACACGGCTCTCTCTATGCAGACAATACAGGGAAGAAGTGTGTGCCACCAATATGGCTGTACTCAAAAAAAGTTTTTTAAAAATAACACATTATTTCTCTTCTACAGCCTCACATGTAATTTACTATTGAGAAAACCAAACCTGTTTTGTGTCAAACATTGCTAAAACATTCAGTTGAACTAAGCTTTCAACAAAATTCTCCCGGAAACAGGGTTCTACTGGTTCGTTTCACTCAACGCTAGTCCTGAATACTGGTATATAAATAACACTGTCTAAGAGCCATAAAGCCCTCTATAGCACTCAGTATTGTACAAGACTTTTATGGCTCTAAAACGGAGTTATACAGAAGTTTTAGGGTTTTGGTGAACTTTCACTTGAGTTCAAACTAATTTGGACCAAACCAAACTTTTCCAAAGTTTGGTCATCACTACATCTAATACATGAAACTGAGAATAAATGCATGAAATATTCCCAAAGAGGACAGCTCATGAATTTATGATAAAAATGTACTTAAACCGTGAAGACTAGAACATGAATACCTGTTTTCTGGGGCTCATCATAGATACTGTAGCCAGAGGATAAGTCAGTGACCGCTGCTGGTTGCTGTACAACCCATTCATTATTATCTCCCCTCTGTGGCTCTGCAGGTGGAGGGTATGTGTACTGAGGCACCCAGTTGCTCTCACAGACTCGCTCCGCTTGTGCATTATATAGATCATCTCTTGTGTTGTGGTCTTGACTTACTTGTTGAACGTCATTTACGGGAGAATCTTCTAAGGAGAGAGGAAGAGGAAAGCATTGAAAGGGAGTGCAATGCGTTTAATGACTTCATAAAGCAGCCATAAAGAGCGCTCTAACAAGTTTATATTTATGTTAATTATACATGCTACCATTATGTTGCAAAGCTCTCACTCTTAATGACTATGGACACCTTTGGGGCACAATTTTTTTTCACTTGAACGCATGTATTTTGGGCTGAGAATCATTTTTGCAATAGGGTTTAATTAAAAAATTTGCACCATATGTCTTCTGCAGCTTCTTTATATCTATGTATGTAGAAACTGCAGTCTAATGGCTCCTTCCCTTCAATGTATTTGGGCTTGTTTTTGCATGTGCAAAATTTGTACGTGCAAGACGCAGAGAATAGAACCCATTGATTTATAATAATAATAATCTTTATTTGTATAGCGCCAACTTATTCAAGGGGTTCGCTCACATTTCCATTTTTGTGCGGAAACAACTCAGTAAGCCCTACTTTTCGCACCAAAGGTCCCCATAGAAGACTATGGGGTGTATACAAATGCTGTACCCGCAGCTGATTTCAGCAGATATGGAGCTCACCTACAAAGCCTTTGGATGTCAGTACTTCCTTCATCCGGCAGCCTCTAGTAAGTGCAGCTGGTCACTTCCACATCACCTGAACAGCGGCGATGCGCTCAGTGCAGGCCACTGGGTACTGGGTGAGAGAAGCACTGACAGCCGAAGACTTCGGAGGTGAGTACTGTGTCTTCTGAAATCAGCTGCAGGTATGCAGCTGATTTCGAGTCAAAACCCGCACCTGTTTTAGATGTGGAAATGCTGCAGAATTTGCCATGGGATTTCCGCTGCAGACATTTTGCAGCATTTCTTCTTCTTCCGCTCCACCCCCACCCCCTCTGTTAAGAAACCCTTAGGCTGCTATTACACATTGCCATTACTGCGTTGAAAAGTACAGAAGGAGCTACGCAGATTACAGCCCACTGCTGGACGTCTCATAGTTACTGAACTGAGACCTCTGGGTGCCGGCTGTTATCAGTGTAGCTCCTCCTGTGGTTTTCAGTGCAGTAACAGCAGTGTGTAATAGCAGCAATAAGATTCTTTTCCACAAGCTAATTATCATCCCCAAATGTTTTTACAAATGCTTGTTTACCCAACAACTGGGCCATGATAAAAGGGCAAACGATCAAACAATATATAGTATGCTAGGCTGAGAAAAGACAATGTCCACCCAGTTTAGCCTATTTACACCCCCCTTGTTGATCCAGAAAAAGGCAAAAAACCCCAGTGAGGCAGAAACCAATTTACCCTCATTTTGGGGGGAAAAAATTCTTCCCGAGTCCATAACGGCAGCCAGAATAATCCCTGGATCAACATTTGAGATCAACAACCCTTCTGGCTATTTAATGTCTATATCCAATAATGTTGTAGTGCTTTAAAATGACATCTAGTTTCCTTTTAAACTCATCCATGGATTTTGCCATCAGCACGTCCTCAGGCAAAGAGTTCCACAGTCTCACTGCTCTTACAGTAAAGAACCCCCTTCTGTGTTGGTGATGAAACCTTCTTTCCTGTAACCGTAGAGGATGCCCTCTTGTCTGCAGCCAGCAATCGGAGGGGGCAGAATGGGCAGAGCAAAGCTCTGCCCCCGTCCCATTGCAAACAATGGCAATGGGCAGAGAGGAGAAGAGAAGAGGGAGGGAGTTTAGCAGTCACACTGCTAAACTCCCTCCCTAATCCCTTCTCTGGCAGCTAGCATAGGCTCCCATAGGAATCTATGCAGCTGCCGCAGCAGCCAATGCGTCAGAGGGGCAGCATATATTATAAGCCCTCAGGATGTGGTTTTTTATTTAATTTTCGGTGTCTCCTCAAAACTGTCAAAAGAATCGTAACTCTGAAGGCTCGTATTTTGCGGGACGAGTTATATTTTTCAGCTGTACTATTTAATATACCATATAATGTACTGAAAAACTTTTAAAATTTCTAACTGGAATGAAATGGAAAAAAAATCCTCTTTGGGGGGGAAGATTATTATTTTTATAGCTATATACTGTGGCAAAAATGACATGATATCTGTATTTGTAACAGTGCGAGTAAGACGATACCAAATTTATTTAGCTTTTTTGGGGGGTACCATTTTAAAAAATTAAATGTCTTTTAAAAAAACAACTTTCTGTCACCATAACTTTCCATGGATAGGGTTATGTAGGAGCTCATTTTTGCAGGACGACCTGCAGTTTCTACAGGTACCATTTTGGAGTACATATAACTTTTTGAGTACTTTTTATAAAAGTTTTTCTTGGAGACCAAAATAGCTAAATTCTGTCATAGTTTATTATTTTTCTACTGATGTTCGCCTTGGGGGACAAATAATCTCTTATTTTAATAGACAAAACTTTTATAGATGCAGAGATATCCAATTATGTTTTGGGGGGGTGGGGGTTGTATTATGAATATGGCGAAAAGGGGTTTTTTAAAAACTTTTATTATCCTTTATTTTCTTATAACAATGAAAAATTTTATTACCTGCTTATATTTTCACTTTTTCTGGTACCCACAGGGGATTTGACCTTGCAATCATTTGACCGCATGTACTATTGTAGTATTTCTTCCAGCATTCTACTATGACAGACCAAAGTCTGGTCATAATAGATAGACACACATGGCAGCCCAGAAGACCTTTAGAAGGTAATGGAATGACATAATAACCAAATGGCACATCATAATGTCATCAGAATTTGCACCGGCATTTAAAGGGTAGACAGCAGCGATCAGCATGAGCACTGATCAAGGTTGTTGTGGGCCGGTGTCAATTGTCGAAGACAACCGATACCCGCTGTGTATGGACTCTTGAAGACGTGCAGGTCTTTAGGGGGTTAAAACAATGCATCAATGTTCAAAAATTTCAATGTATTATGACAGTCAGTAGATAAAAAGTACTTACTTTTAGGCTCTTCATTGTTTCCTTGGTCTTCACAGGCTACAGGTGTAATTCTACCAGGTGTGTGTATGCAATTCACCTAAAACATTTAAAATGTAATTTGCAGTTGAAAATCTCACCATTACTGTTACGTGTGCTGCTGGGATCTGTAGTTCTAAACTTCTTAGCAGCACAGCCCTCAGAGGGTTAATTGATTGAGCTGGCTGGGTGTGGTACTTCCTGCTAGCCAATCTCCTGGGTCTGTGCTCACATATAAACCCAGCTCCTGGTCAGTCTCTGTCTGGTGTTCAGGGTGAGCAGTCATGAATCCTTGGCTGTTGAAGTTTGCTGTGTGACCTGCTATCTGTGTTCTATTGCAGCTTGCTGTGTGATCTGTGCCTTGCGGTTCATGTCCGTTTGTACGTTTATTTTGTGTCAGTTTGGTCTGCTGAGTTTGTTTGCTATGTCTGCGCTGGGTTGGTCCCTAGGGCCCTCTAGTAGATGTGTCTTGCTAGTGTAGGGAGTCCAAGATACAAGGGGCCTTGCCGGGGCTTGCAGCTTAAGTTCATTGGCCAATATACAAACTAACACCTCGCATTGATATTCAGCTTATCATCTGCTATTAGTGTTTGCATTGTGGCTGCTGTATGATGTGTATTCTGGCTCTGTGTGTCCTGTTGTTCAGTCCCTGTCATGTGGCAGTGAATGCATCCTGTTCTGGTGTGTGGCTCCTAGGATCAGCTAGGGCCCAGATCCGAAGACCGCTGGGCTGCCCTTATTGGGGCAATGTTCCCGCTTAGGTAGGGCCAGATCAACCACCCGGTAGCACACAGTCAGTTTGCGAGAAACCCCTTTGCAACCTGTGTGTGTGCTTCCATTCCATTCCTCTTTGGGTACGATCGTGTGGGCCCCGTGCTTAGAGTGCCCACACGATCGTAACAATTACGAACTAAACCAGTAGAACCCTGTTTCAGGTCATACATTACTAAAAGTTCGGTTCAACATGCAGCCAAACCAAGCTTTTAGCAAAATTTGATTAGAAACCGGGTTCTACTGGTTCAACATTAGACCTGAACACTGGGATATAAAACTGTGTAAGAGCCATAAAAGCCCCGCACAACACTCCGAGTATTAACCCTTTCCAGTCCAATGTCGGGCCTGCCCCGACATCATAATTTCCCTCCACAGCTCCGATGTCGGGGCAGGCCCGACACTGCAGTGCAGGAGTGGATCTGCACCCGATCGTCAGACACATCGGGTACAGATACACTCCTGCAATGATCATCAACAAGGACCCTCGAGGAGAAGGCAGAAAGGGTTTTTAACCCTTTATGCCTTCTCCTTTACACATTACATAGCGCTCAATTAGCGCTATGTAATGCTGGAGATTCTGCCCGGCGATCATGTGACCGCCAGTGTTACCTGACCCCCAGCGGTCACATGAACGCCGAGCCGGGAGCCTACAACGTGGGGGGACCTGCTTACCTGTCCGGCGTCTTCCGCATTCTCCCTTCTTCCTCCTGGCCCGGCGATCATGTGACCGCTGGGTGCCACCTGACCCCAGCGGTCACATGATCGCCGAGGCAGAAGGGAGAATGCGGAAGACGCGGGACAGGTAAGCAGGTCCCTCCATGGTGCGGTGAGCACCTGCACCCTCCTGAACTCAGTTCAGGAGGGTGCAGGGAAATGTATTTTTTCTCATCCATTCTCTCCAGCTCCGATTTATTTGGAGCTGGGTAGAATGGATGAGAAAAAATAAATGGATTGGAAAGGGTTAACTAGGGCATTTATGGTTCTTAGGTAGTGTTCTACACCAGTGTTTGGGGTTTTGGTGAACTTCTGGTTCAGCTTGAACAAATTCATACCAATCTGTACTTTTCACAAAAGCGTGGCAAACCGGAAGAACCACAACTTTTCCAAAGTTCGCTCATCACTACTCACCACTCCCTTCATGATGCTAAAGTCACATACTATACAAGGCTGCATTCATATAAGCATATATTTACTCTGTAGAAGGAACAAATATAAATCTATGTATCCTCTTACACGGAAGTATTTCTCACAGCCGTGTTTTAAAAATGCATCATGCGCTACATTCGTCCATTTTGCCCCCATATTAGCATTAACTGGCATCATTTTCCATTGCGCAAATACTGATCCATATTTACACTGTAGAAAATAAAACCAATGACAGTAAATACGGAGACAAATACATTTCAGACAAAGGGTAAATACTACAGATGAGTGAGCACCCAAATGCTCGGGTCCGTGTTATTCGAGTCGAGCTTTTCGGATAGCTCTACTCGAGTAACGAACCCCATTGCTACAATGGGAGACTCGAGCATTTTTGTATGTAGGACGCCAGGTCCCGAGCTCTCTCTCTCTTTTTTTCTCTCTCTCTCTCCCCCTCCCCCCTCTCTCTCCCTCTCTTTCTCTCCCCCTGCCTGCCTGCCAGCCAAAAAATTTGCCATTGACGCTCGCGCTGCGTCGCGGCGGGGAGGGGCCAAAACAGCCACGTCACATCAGGGAGGAGCCCAAAACTGGGGCGAGGTCGAACGCGGCGTGATGCTCATTCGAGTAATGAGCACCATCGAGTACACTAATACTCGAACGAGCATCAAGCTCGGCAGAGTACGCTCGCTCATCTCTAGTAAATACTCATGACATAAGGTTGCATGGTCATCTGTACTAAGTCAATATTACAGATCTGTAGTATGCACGTGTTACAATACACTCGTCTGAAACTGGCCTTATACTAGGTTTTGGATCAAACACCAGAAACTAAAAGTTAAACTGCAAGTTTTAATATATTTGGTAACATTAAAATAGCATTCTCTAAGGTCATCTATAATTAATGTCAGTGAGAAGCAGATCTAGTAAAAGTTTGAACATGAGGGAACAAGGGCAACAGCTCTTGGAAGCAATGCTTTATTAAAGGAAAATATGGCTCTAGAATAGTTACTACGGTGATTATATATATATATATATATATATATATATATATATATACACTGTATATATATATATATATATATATATATATATATATATATAACAAACATATATACACATACATAAACTCCTCAAAATTTAAGTTGCAACACCAAGAAGGAAAATTCATAAAGTTATGCAAATTAAGGAAGATGAAGGTTTAGGAAAGATATGTAAATCATCAATCACATTTTCAAACACCTAGCTCCAATCTGTGGCATATGGGAGTGGCTATATGATATGATTGGAGGCTATAATGGTATCAAAGCCAGAATGAAAGCAAGGTTTTTCAGGCACATGAAACCTCAAAAATTGGGTGAAGTCTTGCGATATGATTGTGTGATGCCTCCTGTTTGTCCCGATGTATCCAAAGTGAGAAACCCGCAGCACTCCGAGTTATGCTTGATAATGCAGAGGTCGTAAAGTGTATGCCAAGCCACCCATGGGAATATGGACCTGAGAAAGACTATCTTTAGTCGAAACGTTGCCTGTAATTTTTTGCAATATGGAGCAAAAAAAATTGGCTTTTATCTAAGCTCACCATTGAATGCTGCCACCACTTCTCTTTTGCCACCTGTTTGTCGACGTGCTAGTTAGGCCTCTTTCACACGGGATACAGCGATAACGCTGCTACAAAATCACTGCTCTGTAAACAGGATTTTGTAGCATCAGTGATGCCTTTTTCTTGGGAAAAATGTAGCATCGCAGCTACCCGCACTTTTCTCATGTCCACGGGCATATCGGATTCCGCATGTGGGAGCCCGCAGCGGAATCCGACCCTGCCCGCGGCCGAAGACACTACGTACCCGTCCATCATGTGATTGGTCAAGTGCATGTGTGTCATGGCACCAGAAAGCACTACGGGAAGAAGGCAAGCTGGTGGAGGCAGTGTGCTTGAAAAGCTGGAGTCCTACACCATGAAATATAAGCCCTCCCCCCAAAATAAGCCCTAGCTAGGCTACATGTAAAAAAAAAACCCAAAACAATACTTACCTAGCAGCCGGCGCTCGGGTCCTTCACGCCGACAGAGCAGTTATTCTTGGAAGCAGGGCTTGAATACCCCGCTTACAGCAAGCTAATGCTCCGATTGGTTAATTGAGGGTTACGTCAGCCAATGAAAGCCTGAGCTGGATAAACCAATCACAGTCATTTAATGATGGGGAAACACTGTAGCATTTTTGTGGATGGTATTTTGGACACATATAGTACCACCTAACCCTAAACACTGTTGCAGACCAATTACACTGCAAGAATTGGTTATGAATGAATGAGGAACATGACGAAGAGCTCAAGGTGATGACCGGGCCTCCGATTTCTTTAGATTTCAATTCCATCAAGCATCTGTAGGATGTCCTGGAAAACCAAGTCCAATCTATGGAAGCAGAACCTTCCAGTGTGCAGGACTCAAAGGATCCATTGCAAATGTCTTGGTGGCAGATACTCTAACACAAGACACCTTCAGAGGTCTTATGAAGTCTATACCTCAATGGGTCTAAGCTGTTCTGGTGTCACAAGGAGGAGCAACTCAAGGTTAGGTTTTAAAGTTATGGCTTATGAATGTACAAGGTGTCTCAAAAGTGTGGAAATCATCTGGAATGAAAACGGTTTGACAGACTATGATCCAATTTTGGATACAAGGTGCAGGGGGAAGGAGAAAATCTGATAGGCCATGTCACCATCATGACGTCCATTTTGAATGCTGCTATCATGGATTTAACTTTAATTTTTCAAAGTAGGTGTGTGATATATCAAACCGGCAGAGAATTTCTCCCCAAAACAATTGTGTGCTTCGTTTTAACATAACTCAGTTCGTTCTCATGTTAACACAGTGATTTCTCTTCATTACAGGCAATATGAATAATAGCATCATCTCAAGGAGAACATGTTGAGATCATCTGTATTTTAGGTCAATGAAGTACACGTTATCGTCAGCAATTTAACTGAAGGCCACCCAATCAGACCTCCCCACAGCGCAGTTAGCAAACTTTTTTCAAAATTCTGAGAAACAAGTTCTGCAACTGATAAACAAAAGTCTGTTGAATAAGGCCAGAATAGCAGTTGCTGATGCTTCAATGTACGGCTACAAAAGGACGTAGATAAGCTGGGGGCTTGGGTAGAAAAATAGCAAATGAAGTTCAATGTTGATAAATGTAAGGTTATGCACATGGGCAGGAGAAACGGATGTCACCAATATACACTAACTGGGGTACTGCTAGGGAAAGGTGATATGGAAAAAGACCTGGGGGTACTAGTGGATTGTAGACTAAACTGGAGTAACCAATGCCAGTAAGCTGCTGCAAAAGCTAATAAAGTCTTGGGCGGCATTAAAAGAGGTATAGGGGCGAGGGATGAGAACCTTATCCTCCCACTATATAAGACACTTGTCAGGCCCCACATGGAATACTGCGTACAGTTCTGGTCACCGGTACTCAGGAAGGATGTTGCAGTGCTTGAAGGGGTTCAAAGAAGGGCAACTAAATTGATAAATGGAATGAGAGGACTGGAATACCCAGAGAGCCTATCAAAATTAGGATTATTCACCCTGGAAAAAAGACGGCTAAGGGGCGATCAAATAACTATGTATAAATGCATTAGTGGACAATACAAGGATCTCTCCCAGTGATGGTAACAAGAGGGCGTCCTCTACGCCTAAGGGCTCATGTCCACGGGGAAAAGAAGAATTAAAATCCGCAGCGGATTTTAACTCTTCTCCCGCGTGCGGATCCGCACCCCATAGGGATGCATTGACCACCCGCGGGTAGATAAATACCCGCGGATCGTCAATAAAAGTGATTTAAAAAAAAATGGAGCATGAAAAAATCTGGACCATGCTCCATTTTCATGCGGGTCTCCCACGGGGACGGCTCCCGCGGGCTTCTATTGAAGCCTATGGAAGCCGTCCGGATCCGCGGGACACAAAAATCACATTTTACGTACCCGCTCCGGTTCTTCTCTTCGGCGCCGCGCCATCCTCTCTCAGCCGCGGCCGGATCATTTTGCTTCGGTCCGGCGCATGCGCGGGGCACGTCACCGACGTCATCGTGCACATCCGCCGAGCCGAAGAATGAAGATCCGGCCGCGACGAGAGAAGATGACGCCGCCGCGAAGAGAAGAAACGGAGCGGATGGGAGGTGAGTTTATTGTCATTTATTTGTATTTTCAGCGCTCATGTCCGCGGGGCAGGAGGGACCCGCTGCAGATTCTACATGTAGAATCCGTAGCGGGCCCGATTTTCCCCGTGGACATGAGGCCTAAAAGAAAGCAGGTTTCATGACCAACATAGAAGGTGGTTCTTTACTATTAGATCGGTGACACTGTGGAACTCTCTGCCTGAGAACGTGACGGCAAAATCCATAAAGGAATTTAAGAGGGGACTAGACGTTTTTCAAGAATGCTATGATATTACAGGATATAGACATTAGGTGACCAGCGGGGTGGATGATCTCACATGTTGATCCAGGGATTACTATGGCTGCCATTATGGAGTCAGGAAGGAATATTTTCCTCCGAATGAGCTAAATCGCTGCTTGGGGTTTTTTTTGCCTTCCTCTGAACCAACAAGAGGATGGGGAGGTTGAAACCGGCTGAACTAGATGGACATTGTTTCAATCAGTCTAACATACTATGCTACTATGTTCCTCAACAATGGTTTGTGGTCATGCAGACCTTGGTTTATAAGAGACAGAACCTGTTTCTCAAAATTTGGATAAACCTGTGGCAACTGCACTATAGGTTTTGGGTGGTCTGGTTGGGTGGCATTGGTTGAAATCTGCTTTGTTTACTTGACATAAAGGACGATCTCAGCATCTTCTGCTTGAGATACCATCATCATTCGCATTGCCGATACTAAAGAAAAACCACATAAGAACGAATAACATTACGTTAAAACGAAGCACACCATTGACTTTCTGGTGAAATTCTCCACCAGTTTGATATGTCACACACCTACCTTCCGACTGGAAAAAAAAGAGCAGAATCCAAGACGGCAGCATTCGAATTGGCCATCATATTGGTGACATTACCTAACAGGTTTTCTGCTTCCCCTGCAGCTTGTATGCAAAATTGGATCACCGTCTGCCGTACCGTTTTCATTCTAATGGGTGTTTCCATATATTTGAGACAACCTGTATATAAATAAACATATATATAATAAGGTATTTTCTTTCTCTCTTTAACGGTGCTGCGCTTTTAATTAGCCAATTGCACACTAGCTACAAATAATCCAAAATCCCATCGCCTTGCCTAAAAAAGCGTTTAAAGAGAGTTCGGATGTAGTTTAATTAGGAGCGTTGGTTTATAGAAGCAAAGTGTAAGCATGGTATAATGCTTGTTCCGCGCTTTGAAACACAAACATCTCATTCTATTGTTCCAGCTGAGACTCAGAACAAATCCTCTCTAAGACTTTCAATATAGCGGTGTAGCTGTGGCGGCCTGCACTGAAACGGCTTCACCTACTGTCCCTAAGCTTCCTGTCGGAGGCCCTTTTATGCTTCTGTAATTGCTTGATTCCGAAACCATGGAAAGCCTGTGATACGGCGTGCCAATTACAAGCACTTCCTCTCAGTACACGTGGACCCCTGGCCCTTGCACAATCACAGGTTTTTATATCTGAGAACATAACCACAGAGAATAGGAGATGGGAGAAAAATCAGGATGGAAGAAAAGGAAACCATTTTTTCCATTTTACAAAACAGAAAATGTTTTTTTTTTATTTTCTGCATTTTTTTTGTGTGTCAGATTTACAAAAGGTGACAAGAACATTTATAAAGCGTTGAAAAAAAAAAGAAATCGCTTGTCAATTTTTTTTTTTTTTTTCTCCCGGACTGTTAAGTAAGTCTGCCATTCTTGTTGCCATTTACAGCATCTGCAAGAAAACTGCATAAACGGAGAGAAAACTAATGGCCGCGTGGCGCTAGAACCTATACTAATCAACATTAATCACCTGTAGCAATACATTAAGGGTGATCTTCCTGTATTTAACAAGCCGTCGTGGCTTACAGTCGTTTTTACAGCTTTCTGGTGGACGGGAAGATGCGGCGTTATGTGATTAACATATGATAGAAACAACCAGGAACAATCTTTTATTAGCTCCGACTGCCGGCTCGCCTTAGATTTATTACTGACTGCTTGGTGTTACTATACAGTGCTTCTTTCCTCTGATTAGAGATCTGAACCCAATGCCGAAAGAAGTGATGCATGATGTAATGTATGGTGACCTTGAATCAAAAACCTAGAAGATTCGCAGCAGAAAAAGACCACATGGTCTAGATAGACTGGTCTTATATTATTTTAGTCTTAAAATAGGTAAAGTCCCCTGGTGTAAGCACTGAGTCGTGACCGACTTGTAGGATGACCCTCCCTCCCTCCCCCCCCCCCCAAAAAAAGCTGGGTAATCATTTTACCGACCTCGGAAGGATGGAAGGCTGAGTCAACCTTGAGCCAGCTTCTTGATTGAACCCGCAACCTTCAGGTCGTGAGCGAGAGCTTAGGACTGCATCTCTGCTGCCCTAACACTCTGGCTCATGAACTATCTATAGTAGACCTAGGTTTAGTGAGATTATCTCAACAGAGGATGGTTCCTATATAGATGATTAATAGATTACGCTGAACACTTGCCTGGCACAAACATGAGGCCAAGAGCTTGATTTCAGCAAAGAGATAAGAAGAGGAACCGGCCATAAATAAAGGCTATTATTCACTTTAAAGCACATCGCTGGTACTAAAATCTGAACACTTTAATATAATTCTGATTTATTGTTACTGTTTCAGTTTATGCAGATCAGCACGAAAGTGATTTAACAGCTAATTGCTCTTTGATGGGTTTTTCACCCAACTCCAATACCTTATGTAGCAACTTTTTCCATTTGATGCTTCTTGGTGGTATAGCTTACTACGTGGCTATTTAGGAGATGTTAGAGAGCTATTCCGAGAGGCTCTTATACATTACAAACACTGAAGTACTTAATGATCATACTGGCATAAACTGTAGTCATCTTATCAATGACTTTCAGATTTTATGCATGTTCTTGCAAAATCTTGTAGTCTTGTCCTTCGAGGACCAAGAGCTCTGTTCATCCTAATCTCCCTGGTCCATAAAAAAAAGGACACTGCTACAGTTACTACAGTTCAATTTCCAATATGGACAATGCAGGCAGAGGTAACCTGCTCATTGCATATTCGGTCAGCTCATGGACGTCAATATAATAGACCCGTTGATAAGGTTAGTGGCTACACAGTCCACACTGCACATCGGTAGCAGAATCCTTTAACATTGGCTCTAATCACGGGCACCAAGCACATTACGCAACACTAATTATATACTCAAATTAAGTTCCAGTAAATGAAATTTACATATTAAAATGTTGAAAACTAATTTAAGATATGACTGAAATTAAATAATGTAATGTGGCGTTCCCCAGCTAATGGCTGGGAAGCAGATGTGGCCTTGGACCTCCTCCAAATGGCTCCCCAACTGTTAATGGGGTTTTTGATCATTCTTGAAAATTTGTCAGAAAGCAGAAAAGTGTATAAAAGAAAGGAAAACACAATCCACTTGTTACGTGTCCTACTCTAGTCTTAGAAGCCCCTGCAGTGGTCACATGATAGTCATGTGACCGCAACAGTCAATCACTGGTCTTAGTGGTCATGTGTGCCTGAATGGCAGGTGAATTGAAAAGATAGTCGTTTAGTGCAAACATGGGGAGCTAAAACTTGCTAGTATTTTCATTTCAGCTTACCAAAAATAGTCACTGGTTGGTTAAAAGTCATCTGATGTCAATTCACTATAATTCGTATTTAACCTTTCCAATCCACTGTCTGACGTCTAAAGACATTATGATTTAAGGCTGTACAGCTCCCATGTTGGAAGACATCCGTCTGGGTTCTCTTCCTGTATATTGCCAGCCTCTCTGCTGTCAGAGCCTATCCAACGTGTCACCTCATGCAGTACTGGCTTTAGCCAGCAGAAAGCGCTGCTTTATAACTGCAGAAAAAGAGTAAGCCCCCAGGAAAACCAATATACAAATTGGACTGGAAAGGGTTAAAAGACTTGCAAACAGTTTGCATGGAGATCACATCTATGAATGATATCTTAGGACTACTGCAGCTAGTGATTGGCTGTAGTAGTCATGTGAACAAGGGGCAGCACATGACAGCTGCAGGAGCTTTGGGACCAAAGCTGTGGTGTTGGTGCGGCAGGGCTTTTATAAGGCGAGTCATGGCTTTTTAAATGCCTGAAAACCCCTTTAACAATATGAAAATCATAGCATATTACTAGAAGTTGGTACAACTCTTCAGTAGGGTTTATAAAAATACATATACTCAAATAGAAGGTTGTAATGTAACCTCCATTCACTCTACTATCGTGGCTTTCATTTTAGGCAGAGTTAGAAGTGTTATGGTTCCATTTTTTTACGGATCCCAATGAATCTTGACAGATCTCCATAATGGACCTCTTAGGCCCAATGTCCACAGGCGGATTTCAAATGCATCCTGTGTGGACGATCTGCAGTTCGAGCCGCCCATAGGGAAACATGGGCATCCGCACCTGAAAAAATACTGTTGCACGGAGAGAATTCAATACAATATCATAACATGCTAGCAAACCCCTCAAAGGTTGCAATACTCATCACAACCACAGGGTGACCACAAATAGACTCGTACAGCATAGACATCTCTCAACAGAGTATCGCAAGATCATATTTTTATCAAAACTACTACTCTTACGGCACACATATGTCAAGGCCAGAGGAAAGGTGGGGAAGAACGTCTGTAGGCATCATGTCCTTGTCATCATTTATTCATTGGGTATCATAACTTTAACCTATTCTCCGGTGCTTACCTGTAAGTGCAAGAAAAGAGCACGAAGCTGAACAAGCCAGGCTACTTCTTGGTTTTGTTCTGGTTCAGGCTGTTCTAGAACCTGGGGATCTGAGTATTTCAAGCGTTCCGCCAACTGAAATCAAAGAATATAGTAAGTTAGAATATACTACATACTAGAGCAAGGGTGCACGACTTCTTCTGGTCTAAGGGCCACATTGCCATACTGAACCACTTCCAGGGGCTGCAAAGGTATTCTCATCTGAGACATTTATGGTATATCTTAAGTATATGCAATAATAAGTTTAAGTAATTTTCTTTCCAGGACCCCCACCTATTGGGAGAATGGAGGTCACTCCCCCCCCCCCCCTCCCCCCGTCAGCACTCCAGAGAGAAGGAGACAATGCATGCTGGCAGTCCAGTCCCTTAATCATGTCATGAATTTGTGGTCTATGCATAAAAATGATAGCATTGCACATTGTTTACTTTCTGATCCATGGTTGGGCAAACTGCACAAGAAAGGAAAGCTTCATGATAAGTCAACCTATGGGTAGATAGATGCTCCTAGCAGAGTAGACAATGACCATATTTTCTTTTTTTACAAAAGGACTATTCAGAATTGGATAACTCTTCTAAAGTAGTTCTTATTCCCCAGCTACAAGCTGTAATCTGTATGGGACCCTGGCAATAAGTACGTGATTGCCTACAGCGCCTCTACAGGGAAAATTAAGTATTACACCATTCCTATAGAAATCAATGAACTGCCCTTGAAAGCACATAAGTGTTGGGTCCTCAAGTGCATGAGACACTCTTATAGCTGCTCTTCACTCTGCCTGATTGGTGAAGATAGCAAAATAGATACCTCTCTATTAAAGGGGTTCACAGGACTAGAGAAAAACATGGCAGCTTTCTTCCAAAAACATTGCCAGGCATGTCCACAAGTCATTTCTGGTATCTGCAGCTTATCTCCATTACCTTCAGTTAAGGTGAGCTGCAATATGACTCACAACCTGTGGATTGGGTGTGATGCTGTTTTTGCAAGAAAGCAGCCATGTTTTTACAATCATAGGTAAAATGAAAAAAATTTTGTACCATGTTAGCCAATAGAGCAAAGTGTGATTGTTCCCAGAAAGAGAAACCAAGTAATCTTGTAGATATGATACCTTTTATTGGCCAACAAAAATACATGATGTTATAGCAAGCTTTCATGCCTGAGAAAGGACCCTGAGAGGTTTGAAAGCTTGCTATAACATCATGTATTTTTGTTAACTAGAGATGAGCGAGCATACTCGGTAAGGGCAATTACTCGAGCGAGCATTGTCCTTAGCGAGTACCTGCCCGCTCAGAAGAAAAGATTCGGGTGCCGGCGGGGAGCGGCGGGAGGGAACGGAGGGGAGATCTCTCTCCCTCCTGCACCCCACTGCTCACTCCCGCAACTCACCCTCACCCGCGCCGGCACCCGAATCTTTTCTTCCGAGCGGGCAGGTACTCACTAAGGACAATACTCGCTCGAGTAATTGCCCTTACCGAGTATGCTCGCTCATCTCTATTGTTAACCACTAAAAGGTATCATATCTACAAGATTAGTGGTTTCTCTTGCTCAGAACAATCTCACTTTACAATCCTAGGTAAGCCCAGAAAGCTATTTGAAAATGGATTTTCAAAACAAGGCACCCCCTTTAAGAAGCTATAAAACGGGGCTACAACGGTCATATGCCTTGTATGTTCTAAAGAATGAAAAGCATTCAAGAATGTATACTGTCATTACTCTCTGTCACAATAAAATCCGTTTGAACTAAAAACGGGGCTACAAAAGTAAGTTTTTTAGCAATATACCCATTTGACCTTCCTCTGCATAAACAGATATTCTGCCATAGTCTGTTCCTGAAAACTGCCCCCTTGCAGACTATTTGTGCAGCTATTTCTTAGAGTCACATACGTCTACGGATTTGATAATGTTACTTGAAAGTCAAGCATACGATCAGTCGGGCAAAAACCCCTTAAATAATTACAACGTACATTTTTCTGCTAAAATACTGCTTGATTCATTCAGGTCATAAATAAGTTACGAGAATAAGGAGACTTTCGGAACTGTCCTCATTTGATGTGTCACATTTGTAAATTTTAATGTCCTTCTTACATTCATATCACCGCTCTTCCTTTTATAAAGTGAGCTAGGTCATGGCAAAAACATCCAGACGTATGTATCGGCTGACAATGAAATACTTGAACCCGTAGTCATCCTTCATACTGGGAATATCTCCTGGAATTTGTAATATTCATTGCTTGAAAGTCACCAAAAAAATATTTTCTTCCAATGTGAAATCGTTTATCACATTCATCATTTCGAATACAGGTTTTGCCCAGTCGCTAAATTAATAAATGGCGCCACGGCCGGCCTTAGCTATGTGATACCCAAGTAGGCCACCAGTTTGTAGGGGAGGAACCGGATGGATGTAGGCTGGAGGTGATGTTTCTTCTTAAATTCATCCAGCCACATTATGATCTCCATTTGGCAGCATCTTGTAGAGCTACATGAATCATCCTCCTCCTGGCTCCGACTCCTCCCCTCTGATGTTCTAAGCCGTAAAACTGCTTAGTTCTGCTACTGTATTCATGTTATGAACTTGAGTCTGGGGCTGTAATTACGTTATGAGTTTGGTTCTGATTTTATACTTATGCACTGAGATTGGCTCTGATACTGTACTTCTATTATAAGCTTGGTTCTGGTACTATATTTATGAACTGAACTAGGTTTTGGTGCCGTATTTACTCACTGAGCTATTCTGGTGCTGTATTGAGTGATTTACTCAGCTTGGTTCAGGTATTGTATTTATGTTAAGAGCTTCGCACTGGTGCGGTATTCATATTATGAGCTTGGTTCTGGTGCCATATTTATTCAGTGAGCTATTCTATTATGCGTATGCTGCTATCTTGCTTCTTTCAGCACAAGCTGAATACAGGTAAACTATCGGTGTGATACGTAATGTTTTCTCTTATGACCACAGAGAGGAAACAACAAAAACAATTCCACATAGGGTGTCATCTAGCCCACGAGGAAAGGTACGGCAATTTTATAGACCGTCTTGATCTGTAAAGCTAGATAGTTTACATCTAGAGCTTTACTGTATTGGTCTATGGCAGGAGCCGGCATGAGATAGATGAGATCCATAGGAATGGGCTAAAGGTGACGGGAAACAAGCAATACATGCAGCTATTTCTCGATTGCACATAAACATAAATGATCATCTTGGCCAAGTGTGCATGTTTATTTCAATGGGGAGAGAGGGATAGGTTGCTGCCAGTCACCTCTGGCTGCAGCGGGTCTCTCTTGGGAATGTTGATGCTGAACATGTCTGATTCTTTATTTTCCAGCCATCTACCCTTGATGGAAAATTGGGTAGCCTCTATTAAAAAAATAATTGTGTCTAATGTGTATGGGCACCTTAAGCGAGTCCCAAGTCACTCACAACATGGCAATGGAAGCCAGTGGAAGCCGTCCGTAGCAAGGGACTTCTGCAGTGAGCATTGCAGAACGGTCACTGGATCTGTCACCGCCTGGCAAAAGCACAGAAGAATCTTTACTGCGTATGTCCGACGGCTTGCTGTCCGGAACATCTGCAATACAGAAGGCTGTCAGCACTGACAGCTACGCGGGAGTCACCGGCCGTGCACAGAGTTGGATTCTGCTGCGGTGTCCCTCAGCGGGAATCCGCCCCATTCGTGTGCAGGTGGCCTAAATAAGAAAGGAAGCATCAGTTTTGGAGCGACGCTAATAGGAAAAGATGCTCCAGAACTTTTCTTTTAGGGGAAAGCAAGTACGAGGACATAGTAGGAGAGCTGACGGGTCCCTTTAAGGGAACATTTAACCCTTTCCAATCCACTGTCTAACGTCTAAAGACATTCTGATTGAACGCCGTACAGCTCCGATGTTTGAAGACGTCCGGCAGGGTATTCTTACTGTATATTACTGGCCGCTCTGTTGTCAGGGGGCCTCTCCAGCATGTCCCATACCGTAGTACTGGCTCTAGCCAGCAGATGGCACCATTGTATAATGGCAGAAAGAGAGAACCCCCTAGGAAACCCTGAATCCAAAATTGGATTGCAAAGGGCTAATGTAAACCCAAGCACAGAGAATTCCTACCCGTAATGTCACTGTGGTTCTTCTTACATCTTCACTGTAACATGATCGGCAATGAAAGTGTATGAGATTTCTTTGGTAATTTGCATGTGAAAAGGTGCGCATTTCTGCTCTGAAACAATGCGAGATTTTTTACCATCCCCAGTAAATGTGATAATAATGCAATGTGCACGGTTTAAAGGCATGACGAGAAATACACCCTGGAGACCCGAAGCTATCATTTACCATTTTTAAGCAAAAATGCCGGTTCTTCTGCTTGAAGCGTTAAACACATTTCACTGCAGGCCATTCGAGCAGAGAAGTCATTAATGATTAATGTTTATTCCCAGAAGTTTTATGTCAACAGGGAAATGGCAGGATTCCTGCTAAAATGTGCATCCAGCTTCTCTCTGAAATAATGTTTAGCTTTAAATGCATTGGACTTTATTATATGCGGGGAGAAAACAGATGGGATGTTTTGTACAGTTAACTCCCATTGACAGCAGTGGAAATAAAGAAGAAAACTGCTAGATCAGCTGTTCTGCTCATTTGGAAGAAGGGCTATAATCTCCTGAGCCATACTGCCAGTACTTGGATATCTAAGGACGTGTATGAAGGCTTAAGTCACCTTGATTAACTCCGATATCAACACCAAAGATCCAGAATTGGAAGAGAGGAGGGCGGAGGCGATGCATTCACAATAATGCAGGGCAACAGATGTCAGACCGTAATCCACTAGCCGAGTGGCATACACCAACTTGTAGACCTGAAAATGTGAAAAATGAACAGCATCAACAACAAATCCAAGTTTCCAAACAACTAGCAACGTCCATAGAGAAAAGTAAGGAAAAATACAGATCGACTAATGAATGGCATTTCAAGAACATATGCAGTTTGGTATTAACTCTTTCCAATCCACTGTTTGATGTCTTCCTACATTCTGATTCCAATGTTAGAAGATGTCCGACAGGGTATTCTTACCGTCTATTGCCAGCCACTCCGCTGTTGGAGACTCTCTGGCGCACACACACTGGCTTTAGCCGGCAGATGGCACCGTTGTATAACAGCAAAAAGAGAAAGCCTTTTAAAAAACCCTGAATCCAAAATTGGATTGGAAAGGGTTTAATTTAATTAGAGTTAAAGGGGCACTAACTTTTCAGACAACTTATGCTCATCTAATAGCCTGTGTGTGTCTCATCAATTTTGTCACACACACTTACGTTAAAAATGTTGTTGTTTTACCACTGTAAATCAAGTCTCCCTTCCAGACTCTCTGCAATCCACTGCCTGTTGTTAGGTATTGAGCTTCTGTAGTTACTGAGACTCTGCTCTTTGCACTCACAAGCTGACTGATCTGTAGACACACTGTATTAAACCTCCATAATCTCTGCCTCTCCTGCTGTTACAATGTATGCGTGTGTGCACGTGTCTGCATATTATATTGAGTTTACTAAACATTTAGCCAGAATGTCACTGAACGCCTGAATTGTGCTGAGAAAGCAAAGGGATGGGCCTTCACATATTGCCTCCTTGTTGATTGGACCAGAGACAGAGCAATGCAGCATGGCAAGTGTAGGAAAGGAAGTACAGGACAGTGAACTACTGTAAAGCTAGGTTTGCAGTATGACCACCTGCCTGAAAGCAAATTGCAAACAGCAGTACAGGAGAAAAATACTGAAGAGAACGTAAAAACATGAAAAGGTGCAAAGAGCAGCAAATGAGTGGGTAAGGAGAACCTGTTACTTTAGAAAAGTCCTTGAAAGCTCAGGTACGCTTTTAAAAAATTTTTTACAAATGTAGCTATTGGTTGTTTTTTTCCTATGTAGGTTTGCAAATTAATTACAAAAAATTTGTTTTATAGAATCAGAACTTAATCATGGAGTTAAATGTAAAAATTATGGATTTCTGCCGCCGCCACTAGAGGGAGCTCACTGCACCTGAATTTATACATCTTAAAAAAAACCTTTCAGTATCGGGACAAAATTCTGTTTTGAGACCCAAAGGCGTATATTACCTGCAGTTATTCTTCTCTGCTGGCCCTCCAAGCAGCTAGTTCCAGGTTTTGTTTTTGGCCATTCAAGATGGCAGACACAATCTTTGGACTATCTAAACCCCACAATGCACTGGTATTGTTATATTGCCAATTCACTATAACTGTTCTCTGATTGGCCAGCACGGATCACATGGCCAATTAGAGAGCAGTGCATTAGGTAGTTAGAAAATTGCAGTAACTATCTAGGATGGCTGTAAACTGGACATGGAACAGGGGGATCATAGGAACAGTAGAGAAGATTAACTGCAGGTAATGTTCCCCTGTATCCTTCTGGTCCTGAAACGGAAGGGTTACATCAATGGGATTTTAAAACTGATGGCCTCTCCTTAGGTCATTAATAGCAAATCAGTGAGGTTCCGTCTCCTAAAACACAGCTGACTGAAAGGGTCAACTATCTACCAGCACAGCTGCTGTAGATCAGTCTCATTCACTTGAACTGGTAAACTGCAGTACCAGCCACCGCAACTACAAAACATATAGAGCTGTGCTGGTACCTCTTCAGTCAGTTGATTAGGGGAGCTGCTGGCAGTTAAACCCCCACTGATCTAATATTAATGGCCTACTATAAAGATATGTTATCAATATAAAAGTCCCAGAAAATCCCTCTAAATAGACAATTGCCCCCTAGTGGCAGGTAAACAGAAGTGTATTATTTATCAGATCTCGATCGCTAAGTGGATCAAATCTCTCTATAGACTGAAAGCTGTCCAATTCTTTCATCATATTATGAGCCCAAAATGAGAGAAATCTTGGAAAGGGGTTTTCTTCCTATTTCATTAGAATCTTGAACATATCCTTTGTTTTACTGCAACTATTTTACTTTTCTATGCTCGAGGCTCAGGCTGGCCAAGCACATAAATATGCTACTAAGAAAGCCGACATCAAAAGGTGTTTTCAGCCTTTCTAGTGGAATAGGAAATCTTGTCTTAGCATTTCCCACAAAGAGTTTTTTTGCACAGTTGCAGATTTGGTGTATTTGCCAAGATCTGGATTGGATCCTTAAAAAAACAAGACACAGTATTGAATTGTTCCAGGGCAACCATTGTAAATGTATTTGCGTATTAGGAGTTAATGCCTTTACTATATGGTAAACTGGTAATTGGTTCCAATGGTATCGAAATAACAACCAAAAAAAAGAAATTATTGATATTAGAGGAAACAAGCAGATAGCCAATACAGGTAAAGCACAAGCACACATACAGGAGTCAGATGCTGCTGGGAGCCGGGGAATCACTGTCTATACTGAGGAGCATCTTTAGAGTGCTGTGCAGAGAGCACAATGTAAAGTGAAACACCGTGGAGTCATCCGGAGACAGGAAAAGAGCAGTACAGTACATGTAGTACAGGTAGATAGCAGTATATGACATGTAGCACAGGTAGAGAACAATATAGGACATGTAATACTGGTAGATAGCAGTACAGTACATGTAGTACAGGTAGATAGCAGTATAGGATATGTAGTACAGGTAGATAGCAGTATAGGACATGTAATACTGGTAGATAGCAGTACAGTACATGTAGTACAGGTAGATAGCAGTATATGACATGTAGCACAGGTAGATAGCAGTATAGGACATGTAATACTGGTAGATAGCAGTACAGTACATATAGTACAGGTAGATAGCAGGGCAGTACATGTAGTACAGGTAGATAGCTATACAGAACATGTAGTACATGTAGATAGCAGTACAGCACAAGTAGTACAGGTAGATAGCAGTACACGACATGTAGTACAGGTAGATAGTAGTATAGGACATGTAGTACAGGTAGATAGCAGTACAGGACATGTAGTACAGGTAGATAGTAGTATAGGACATGTAGTACAGGTAGATAGCAGTACAGGACATGTAGTAAGGTAGATAGTAGTATAGGACATGTAGTACAGGTAGATATCTATACAGAACATGTAGTACATGTAGATACGGTAGCAGTACAGCACAAGTAGTACAGGTAGATAGCAGTACACGACATGTAGTACAGGTAGAGAGCAGTACAGGACATGTAGTACAGGTAGGTATCGATACAGAACATGTAGTACAGGTAGATAGTAGTACAGTATATGTAGTACAGGTAGATAGTAGTACAGTATATGTAGTACAGGTAGATAGTAGTACAGTATATGTAGTACAGGTAGATAGTAGTACAGGACATGCAGTACAGGTAGATAGAAGTACAGTACATTTAGTACAGGTAGATAGTGGTACAGTACATGTAGTACAGGTAGATAGCAGTACAGTATATATAGTACAGGTAGAGAGCAGTACAGTACATGTTGTACAGGTAGATAGTACAGTACATGTTGTACAGGTAGATAGTACAGTACATGTTGTACAGGTAGAGGGCAGTACAGCACATATAGTACAGGTAGAGAGCAGTACAGGACATGTAGTACAGGTAGAGAGCAGTACAGTATATGTAGTACAAATAGATAGTAGTACATGACAGGTAGTACAGGTAGATAGCAGTACAGAACATGTGGTATAAGTAGATAGCAGTACAGTACATGTAGTACAGGTAGAGAGCAGTACAGGACATGTAGTACAGGTAGAGAGCAGTACAGTATATGTAGTACAAATAGATAGTAGTACATGACAGGTAGTACAGGTAGATAGCAGTACAGGACATGTAGTACAGGTAGAGAGCAGTACAGGACATGTAGTACAGGTAGAGAGCAGTACAGTATATGTAGTACAAATAGATAGTAGTACATGACAGGTAGTACAGGTAGATAGCAGTACAGTACATGTAGTATTTATCAATTTGTTTTAAAATAATAAATTTTTACCTAAAAAGAACACGCTACTCTCAGTAGGGTTTTCTGCTTCCTTGGAGGTGAGGGGTGCCAGGAGATCGGGCACCCCCAAACAAGTAAGATTTTGATATCTACCGTTACAGCTCAACGGAGCGCTGAAGTATTTTTATTTGTTCTGATCACCAATTTCTTCCTCCTTAAACATTTGTTTGGAGTTATCTTCTTCTGCTGCTCTCCCTCTGGGATGTCTCAAGACCGTTGACCTGACAGTAACCATATCCCAACTATAGAGGCTCACGTGGATTAATAAACTGACCGGTACCTTAACCCAAGGACCGGCTCAGTTGCGGTGAGTCCCCATATGTATTAAGCCCTTTCTGTTTTTCCATTATACCACTGGAGCGCCGCTTCTGACGTATATTGTTTCAGTACAGTACATATAGTACAGGTAGATAGCAATACAGGGCATGTAGTACAGGTAGATAGCAGTACAGTACATGTAGTACAGGTAGATAGCAGTACAGTACATATAGTACAGGTAGATAGCAATACAGGGCATGTAGTACAGGTAGATAGCAATACAGTACATGTAGTACAGGTAGATAGCAGTACAGTACATGTAGTACAGGTAGATAGCAGTACAGGGCACGTAGCACAGGCAGATAGCAGTACAGTACATGTAGTACAGGTAGATAGCAGTATATGACATGTAGTACAGGTAGATAGCAGTACAGGGCATGTAGTACAGGTAGATAGCAGTACAGGACATGTAGTACAAGTAGATAGCAATACAGTACATGTAGTACAGGTAGATAGCAGTACAGTACATGTAGTACAGGTAGATAGCAATACAGTACATGTAGTACAGGTAGATAGCAGTACAGTACATGTAGTACAGGTAGATAGCAGTACAGTACATGTAGTACAGGTAGATAGCAGTACATGGCATGTAGTACAGGTAGATAGCAGTACAGGGCATGTAGTACAGGTAGATAGTAGTACAGTACATGTAGTATAGGTAGAGGGCAGTACATGCAGTACGGGTAGATAGCAGTGCAGTAAATGTAGTACAGGTAGAGGGCAGTACAATACATGTAGTACAGGTAGAGGGCATTATAGGACATGTAACACAGGTAGATAGCAGTGCAGTACGATTACTCCCTACTGACCTTTCTGCAGCATTTGACACTGTTGACCACAAACTCCTCCTCAGTATGCTTTGCTCTATCGGTCTAAAGGACACTACTCTCTCCTGGGTTTCCTCCTACCTATCTGACCGCTCATTCAGCGTCTCCTTTGGTGGCTCTACCTCCCCTCCTCTTCCCCTCACTGTTAGGGTCCCCCAGGGCTCGGTCTTCGGCCCCCTCCTTTTCTCCATCTACACAGCCCCTATTAGACAGACCATCAGGAGTTTTGGCCTCCAATACCACCTGTATGCTGACGACACTCAGCTATACACCTCTTCCCGTGACATCTCTGCACCCTTCCTCCAAAACATCACCGAGTGTCTGTCTGCTGTCTCTAACACTTTGTCCTCTCTCTACCTAAAACTAAACCTCTCTAAAACTGACCTGCTGGTGTTTCCCCCTTCCACTAACCGACCTCATCCTGACATCTCCATCTCAGTGTGTGGTGCCACCATAACTCCTAGACAACATGCCCGCTGCCTTGGGGTCATATTAGACTCCGATCTCTCCTTTGACCCCTACATCCAATCTCTTGCCAGAACATGTCAGCTGCACCTCAAGAACATCACAAGAATCCGCTCTTTTCCCACTCTAGACACACTAAAAACGCTTATTGTTGCCCTCATCCACTCTCGGCTCGATTATTGCAACTCGTTGCTGGTCGGCCTCCCCTGCACCAGACTCTACCCTCTCCAATCCATCCTGAATGAAACAGCCAGACTCATCTTCCTGTCCAGCTGCTACTCGGATGCCTCTGCCCTGTGCCGGTCACTGCACTGGCTGCCCGTTAAATACAGAATTCAATTTAAACTCGCTACCTTCATCCACAAAGCCCTCCACAGTGCAGCGCCCCCCTATATCGCCTCCCTTATCTCAATCCATCACCCAGCCCGGGCTCTCCGCTCTGCTAACGAAACCAGACTGAGCGCCCCTTTAATTCGAACTTCTCATTCCCGCCTCCAAGACTTCTCCAGAGCAGCACCGGTCCCCTGGAACGCACTACCAAAGCCTACCCGGGCAATCCAGGACTCAAACTACTTCAGGCGTGCTCTAAAAACGCACCTCTTCAGGGAGGCATACCGCATTCCCTAAACAAACCCCTCTGTACTCCGCCTGATAACATGCTCCCTGACCTACTGACTGCAATCCCTGCTAGCCACCATAAACCGCTCCTGCAGTCATACTGTTTCTGCCGTCACACGGCTAAATGTCTGACCATTGTCTATGTATATAGCATCCCTCACTCTCCACCCCGCCATACCATGCACATCTCCAGCCTCTTTACCTTCTGTATCACCCCATTACTTGTAGTATGTAAGCTCGTTGGAGCAGGACCCGCACCCCTATTGTATCAATCAACTGATTACTATGTAACCGTGGTTCTGTAATGTTTGTACTTTTGTCTTTCTGTATTCCCCCTGTATATGTAAGCGCTGCGGAATATGTTGGCGCTATACAAATAAAGATTATTATTATTATTACAGTTTATTTGTAGTAAAAGGTAGATGGCGGGGTATTATGTATACAACTAGAGAGCAGTATAGTAAGGCTCTGTTCACATTGTGCTCGAGCAAAACTGAAAAATCTTCAAATATATGCGTCAAAGAGAGTCCTGACATGCCATTCAGTTCCATGCTTCATCTATCCATCGATGGAAGTGTGAACATTGCTTAAATATGGCTCTGGCCTGTACTGTAAAGAGCTACTAGCACAGTAATAGAGCGCCCACCTCACTGATCTTACTTGCCCCCCTCAATCATTATTCTTGCGCCCCTCCCTGGTCTTACTTTCGGTCCTCACTGGTCGTACTTGCCCCCCTAACTGGTCATACTTGCCCCCAATGAAATGGTTTATGTACATTATATCAGTGAAGCGCACCTGCTGGTCTTCCAGTCTGATGCATTGGCTACCGGCACTGACTGGGGGCATTCTACATTGAGGATACAATCTGAGGGTCCACAGCTATGGGCACTTCTTATATCTGATCAGATAATCACTTGTATTAACTCTTTCAGTTATCAGTTCGTACCTATCCTTCCAATCAGATATTTTAAGTTGGATGAAGTCAGAAAAGTTGCACCCAGTGCCGAGTATAGAAGACCCCACAAGCATAGGTGACAGTGAGAGCCAGAACGGGAAGCCCTACACAAAGCAAGTAAAATATACCTAAAATAAAACTGTCTATAACCCGCTGCCAAGATGAAGATGTGCCGCTGACTTTGAAGAACAGGTGTCTCTTCTCAGCAGACAAGGAAGAGCAGAAGGAGAAACATATGAGGAACAGTTTAACCACATACAACAAATCTTTAACTCTTTCTTTAAGAAGAAGATGCAACACACGTTGCAAAAAAGAGAAAGACCCCGTAGAAACAGAGCAGTCGTGAATAACCTGAAATTCGCCCTAAGGCTTGTGTCACACGAACACATTTGCGCACGAAAATTTGGCAGAAAATAGAGCCCATTGATTTCAATAGGTTCCTTAAAAAGCGTGTATTTTGGTTGCGGACAAAAACTCCACATCTTTAACTCATTAATAGAGATGAGCGAACGTACTCGGTAAGGCCAATTTAGCAATCGAGCACCGCGATTTTCGAGTACTTCACTACTCGGGTGAAAAGATTCGGGGGCGCCGTGGGGCAGGGGATGGCGTGGTGGAGCGGGGGGTAGCAGCGCGGAATAGGTGGGAGCTCTCTCTCTCTCTCCCCCCCCACTCCCCTCTGCAACCCCCCGCTCACCCACGGCGACCGAATCTTTTCACCCGAGTAGTGAAGTACTCGAAAATCGCGGTGCTCGATTGCGAAATTGGCCTTACCGAGTACGTTCGCTCATCTCTACTCATTAAACTAATTGCCTAGTTCAATGGCTGAGGGCATCAGTGCATGTTTTCTTGCGTGCGCAAAAAGTACAGTAAAAAACGCTGCTGTGCGTGCCAATTCACAATTCGTGGGGCAAATGGGCACGCGAATACACATACGATCGTATGACGCAAGCCTAAAGGCCATGTATGTATAAGAGCTCATGCCCATAGCTGTATGCGTAAAACGCGGTGGGTCTCCTGTAGCGTTTTACACATTTGCAGCCATATGGTCTGCCGGCAGAGACCGCGTATGACACTGTGCATGCCCGCGTATCACACGGGTGATTTTTTTTTTCCTTTAAATTTCCTGCTCCGTATCAGAGCAGGCTACATATGAAAACGCTGCCAATACGCAATGTATTCTGTATGGACAGCGCATCATACGCAGCCCATACAAATGTATAGGGCTCACGCTGCGCGGTACGCAGAGAAATAAAATCCACTTCTCGTGCGTATCGATACGCAGTGTCTACATGCTCATGTACATGGATCAATGAAAGTCCGTTGACTTTCAACGACTTTATTCACCGCGTATCACATGTCCATGCAATACGGTCGTCGATATGGGCCCTAAGAAGGGTAAACCTCATACTTCTCCACCTCTTACATAATACTGTATACATGTTTATTTAACCCCCTACTGATTAGGACGAGCTGTGTTCGTACAACCACAAAAGGACATTACAGTTTTGGACAAATAGGGCTCGTTCGCTTGCGCATACTAATATACAATAGCCGATGTGCGAAATGCGGCGCAATAAGCTTGTGTGACACAGGCACCCTGCTTATTGATCATAGAAAATATATGCTCCCTGATTGTCACATGGGGGGACTGTTTTTTAATCTCGGAAAAGAAGAAGATGAGCACCTGTTTATTTAATTACTCCTTCAGGCCATTTAACCCCGCAGATGCTGCAGTCATTACTCGTAGCGGCACCTAAATGTTTTTACAGAAAAAAAATGGAAAAAACGTTTTTCCCCTTACACAATGCTTTGACTATTGAAAAAAAAAAAACTACACAAAACTGATATTGCCAAATCCACAACATCCCTTACTAGAAAAATATTATATTTTTTTATCCAGCACCGTAAATTCCGTTAAAAAAAAATGAAAAAATAGCTCTTTTCTGTACATATCACTTCTTCAAAGCAGGAATAAAAAGAAATCAAAGTCATATACATCTCAATATGGTGCCAGTAAAAACTACAAGACATCCTGCAGAAAACAAGCCTTCATATAGCTTTGTTGATGGAAAAATACAAATGTTCTCAATTGTGGTGACATTATTTTTTGTAAAAAAAAGTTATGTTGTGAAAAAAGTAGTCAGAGGAGCGTTGTTTTTTGGTTTCGCAAAAAGAGCGCTTCTAAAAGAACCAATGGGATCCCATAGAAGCACTCACATGAAAGAATATAGTAGCGCCAAATGGTGCACACCTAACAAAGATAGAACATTGGCTATCTTTGGTTGACTCCTATGAGAGCAGGAGGAAATGCCCCATAGCTCCGCTCTCTCTCCCTGCTATGGGGAAATCGAAAAAGCCCTGTGGAGCATCTTCACTCTCTCCTCCTAGAGCAGCTCATTTCTCCAAGCGCAGCTGCTCCAGTGAATGGGTGAATTTCATGCGCATGAAACTCTGGTCTTCTGCGCATTGAAAAATTGCCCTGTCATGCAATTTTGGCAGATGCGAGTTGCATTTTTTTTAAGTGCATATTGGTGCGCAAAAAAAAACCCCGCTCATCTGACCGAGGCCCAAAACGAAAAGAAAACTATAAATTTGGTGTTGTTGTAATTGTAAAAAATTGTAGAAAAAAGTTACCATAATATTTATACCACATAGTGAACGCCATGAAAATCAATCCCTAAAAAACAGGGGTGAAATTGCTATTTTTTTTCATTGCTCTCTAGCAAAAAAATGAATGAAACTTGTTTAATAGATTAAATGCACCCGAAATTGGTTCCTATAAAAACTAGAACTTATCCCACAAAATACAAGGTGTCATACAGCTACATTGACAAAAATTTTTAAAAAGTTGTGACACAAAACGGAAAATGAATTACTGGTTCTTAAGCCTAAAACTATTTACCGTATGTCACTAAGGACTTAAGGCGACTTAATTACGCACCAAATATATTTACATGAGACATACATTCAAAATCTATTAAAAAAAGGTGACATTATCGGGAGGGTTTTTCCAATTTTAGTATGACTGTTGGGGGGATAAGAAATATGTAATATTGCTCTGTATTACTGTCACGTAGGTGCTATGTTATATTGCGCCCCACATGTGTATGTACACTTATTGACCACTGTGTCTTGAGAGCTGGTGGGCTGCTTTACAAGGCGGCAGCACTGTTCACTGTCAGGGTCGGCAGGCACCGGCAAACATGGTTTCGTGGCTGCCAGCTTGCAAGAGTAGATGCTTGTGTCAGCACCGGCCTAGATGGCACCTAACTCTAATGTAATGGTGAACATCGTGGCATTAAAGGCTGCACAGCAATGCAAATAAGAGGAGGCAGATAGGAGTCCGTAAAGGACAGTGTGTGACAATAAGAGGGGGAACTGTTTGCTGTGACTGCAGGAGGTGACTATAAATCTGCTGAGGAGCACGCCTCTTCTCGTCTTCAGCGCATTCCCGGCAGGTCCCTGCGCCTTCTGAGTAATGTACGCCTGGATCCAACTGGGTATAAATTTTGGCATAATGTAAATTATACATGATTATGTCAGTTTGGGGCGGCCATGCCCCCTGACGAGAAGCCCTGCCGAGTTTTCAAAAAGGTGTCAGGCCAAAACAGACTGAAGAAAAAAGTCACAACTTTTTTTTGTGGAAATCCACATTTTCACAAAAGTTTGAAACTTTTTTGCACTGGGGTAAAACTGTTCGTAAACGTACCCCATAGTTTGGGGAAGTGATATTCAGTAATTCCCTCCTCCTGTGTCCAAGTGAAGTTGAAGTGTTATACTGCATGCTACCAACTGAACTTGAAGTTAACCTGTTAAAGCGGCTGTCCGGTTAACAGTCAACATTCCCCAATAACTGCAACTATGAGAAACAGAGCAGTACTTGCCCATCCTCTGCCTCGGGGATCCAGCGCTGTTGCCCCGGCATCCTACCGGCGAGTGTTGTGAAAGATGTCATCATAGGAAGTCCCCTGAGCGCTGCAGAAAATCAGTGGCTGCAGCATCATTACCCGTTCTCCTGCCTTAAATCCAGGGCATCATAACCCCAGAAGTTCAGAAGGGTAACCCTGCAGCCTCTGATTGGCTGCAGCAGTCAGGTGACTTCCTGTGATGATATCTTTCACAACAATCACCGGAAGGATGGCGGAGCTACAGCGCTGGATCCCTGAGGCAGAGGATGGGCAAGTACTGCTATTTTTGCTATCTTAACACCGTAGCAGCTATTGGGGGAATGTTGCCTGGTAACAGGACAACCCCTTTAAGGGTAAGGCTGGTAAAAGTTAAACAGATTTTCTCAGATTAATAAAAACATTTTGTAGGATGCAAACTATGTAAAATATTGAAAAAAATTATAACCAAGTCTAACCCTTTCTGATCGACTGTCTGACGTCTAAAGACATTCTGATTGAAGGCTGTACAGCTCTGATGTCGTAAGACATCCGGCAGGGTATTCTTACTGTATATTACTGGCCGCTCTGTTGTCAGGGGCCTCTCCAGCATCTCCCATACCACATTACTGGCTGTAGCCAGCAGATGGCGCTATTGTATAATGGCAGAAAGAGAAAACCCCCTAGGAAACCCTGAATCCAAAATTGGATTGCAAAGGGTTAAATCCCTCTCCTCCCAGTCTAACAGCAGTTTTATCCCTGCCAGCCCAGTTCCTAAAGTGACTGTGGCAGTCACATGCCGCCGTCATTCAAGTGATTGCTTAGCCAATCACTGGTTTCAACGGTTACGCGCAATTCATGCACAGATGACTGCTGAGGTCAGTTATTCGCTGAGCGGGCACAAGAATGATTCATGGTATGTGACCGTTGCAGTCACTTCCAGGATCGGAGCAAAGGACTAGTTAAAAGGGGAGTACGTTTTTTGGCTTTATTTCACACTGTTATCTAACACCCCTATAACTTTTTGAAAATTTCTAAAAACATCTTTAAAGTTGAGCAGTCCTTAATGAGACATGGACTTGGACTGAAACTGTTCTATCACACTGGGGTCTTGGACCATGCTCCTGCCACATAGAGTCAACCGTTGAGGACATTACATCCTCACCACTGCATGCCCATGAAAGGTAGCAGTGTAGTGATAGAGGCACAGAGCAGACTAGGTAAACTGCCTACTTGTTATAGGGCAATCACCCACCAGAGACTCATAGTGGCATTTTAGGACAGGTGAAAACTTAACCTCTCTAAAACTGACCTTCTCGTCTTTACACCTTCCAACCAACCTCCCCTCAACATCTCCATTCCAGTGTCAGGCACCATCATAACCCCAAGACAGCACACCCGCTGCCTTGGGGCAACACTGGACTCTCCTTTACCCCCCACATCCATTCTCTAGCCCAAACATGCCACCTGCACCTCAGAAATATTGCTAAAATCCGGCAATTCCCAACCACTGACACACTAAAGACACTCGTTGTCACCCTCATCCACTCCCGACTCGACTACTGCAACCCGCTGTTCATTGGCCTTCCGCGCACCAGACTCTTCCCTATCGAATCCATACTAAATGTGGCAGCTAGGTTTATTTTTCTATCCAGCCGTTACTCAGATGCCTCTGCACTATGCCAGTCACTGCAATGGCTGCATATCCACTGCAGAACTAAATCTAAACTCCTCACCCTCATCCACAAAGCCCTCCATGGCGCCGTGCCACCGTACATCACCTCCCTCCTGTCCGTACACTCCAATCCGCTAACACACTCAGACTAAACACCCCTCTAATACGGACCTCATGCTCGCCTACAGGACTTCACAATAGCAGCACCCATCCTCTGAAACGCCCTACCCAAAGGCATCCGAAAAATTCCCGATGCACAAAATTTCTGATGCGCCTTAAAAACTCACCTCTTCAGGGAGGCATACCAAATCTCCTGACCTAGTCCTCATGCCCCTCCCTATGGCTCCCCACACCTTACACCCTGCTTATCACATTCAACCTCTACTCCTTCACCCAGGGGCGTAACTAAAGGCTCATGGGCCCTAATGCAAAACGTGAGCTGGGGCCCCCCCTCTATCTGTATCTGTACCCGTCCCCATACCTAAACCATGCTGAACAGAGATATAACTTGAAGCTTCTGGGCCCCCGTGCAAAACCTGTAACAGGGCCCCCAACTATATTGCTTTATTCATAGTACTGGGCTCCCTATATGGAGAAGAGAGGCCTTATGGGGCCCCTAAGGCTCCTGGGCCCGGGTACAACCACATTCCTTGCACCCTCTATAGTTACGCCCCTGCTTTTACCTCCATACCACCCCACCCTGTTCACTTTCTAATAACTGATTTCCATATGTAATTACCGTACTGCCCTTGTTCCCCCATGCCTCATCCCCCCTCCATATCTCCTGTATCACCCACACCCCGTTTGTTTCAAACTGATTGCATACCACATGTAATTGTTTTATTGTCTGTGCTTCTCCTATGCTTGAAATCGCTGCAGATTAAGTTGCCGCTATACAAATAAAGATTCTTATTATTATTGTAAACGGACAGTCACTCTGCACATAACCCAACTGTGGTGGGCCTATTGGAGAATCTCAATATCCCCAGCTCAGTCTTGGAAAAATCACTCACCATAACTGTAGTTGGGTTTATTCTGGGATTGTTAAGTGTTCTGTGCCACTAAGTTTGATCTATAACGACCACGTGCATTGTGCCTTTAATAGTGTTGTGCAACCATCAAGCATACTGTGCCATTAATAGTGATCTACAACTACCAAGCATACTGTGCCTTTAATAGTATTTGGCAATCAACGAGTGTACTGTGCCTTTATTAGTGTTCTGCAACCACCAAAAGCACTGTGCCTTTTATAGCGATCTGCAACCTCCAAGCATCCTGTGCCTTTAGTAGTGTTCAGCAACCACCAAGCTTATTGTGCCAGTGTTCTGTAGAACACTGGCACACTAAGCCATTTCTTCTGTTTGCTTCAGCTGCATTCTTTGTGATGAGCGTTAAAGGGGAAAACACCACCTTACATATAGAGAAGACATAGGAAAAAAAATCTTTAAGGGTTATAATGGTAATAGTTACCTGGAATGAGGGGATATAATTATTGATTTTCCCCAAACTTTGGCAATATTCCAGGATTTCAGTGCGCTGGATGTTGGCTGTGCTGGCGAATTTCTTAAATCTCTGGCTGAAAAAAAGCAGCCAAAGATAGTTATGACATAAATGTAGAGTACAGAGGGGACAGCGGAGGCTGGAGACAATGAATCGGACACAAAGAATCCAAGAGGAAAATAAATAATAAGCCTCAGAAAATACAAATATAACATAAAGATCTTATAAGATTCCTTCAGCGAGAACAAATCTATAGCAAGACATTGCCCTCCAGTGGTAAAACCGATGTCTACCGGGTGAGCATTTCTCATGTTTGCTCGAAAAACTGGAAAAAAAAATATTTAGACTGTATCACCAGTCAGAATGAATTCCAAAGCAGCTAAATTACCATCACATTTTAGGCCTGTCTCTCAATATAATCCACCCCTTTGTTCCTCCTGTCGCCCACATACTATATTATTACATAAACCTGCCATTTGAACCATTTTCAGATGAAATCAATGGGAAATTTCATTTGAAAGCAGCTCAAATTGTTATTTTGGTGTTTATAGAATTCGGCCTAAAATAGATATGTGAGCTATAATGTGAAATTGTGTCCCTACAGAGTCGGATAATGCCGGCACTTCAATGTGAAGAATGGTCCAATAGAGAATAACAAAGGCCTTGGATCCCATCCACATTCATATCCGCTTGTATTTACTTGGCAATTTTCAATCCTTAAGATGCTTGTCAAATAGACGCACAACATTATCTTAATTATTTTGGGTGATTAATAATTGTGCTGACCGAGCAACTCTTGTTGCCAACGAGTGATCTCATAAGGTCAATCTGAATACAACCTAATGTGGATGGGGAATGGAAAAGCCTATTGGAATTAGTGCAGTTAAAGCAACCCTGCGTCCCCTGGACAAACAAAAATGGCCGCACCGCTTCGCTTAATAACTGATGCACTAGTATACATCATTAGTCTATGATACTACATGCAGCCTTAATTGGCCGGTAGCAGGGGCGTACCTAAAGCCTAAGGGGCCCGGGTGCAAAAGTTCAGCTGGGCCCCCCTCCATCTGTACCCGTACCTATACCTAAACCGTGCTAATTTACAAACATGATCTAGCCCCTTGGTGTAAGCCTTCTCATTATGACTCCTTTCCTTGACTACAAAAAACCTGTTGGTAATGTCTTAGCCTGCTTTCACACGGCCGCACAAATTGCGTGAGATTTGTGCGTTGCAAGATGTACAAATCGCACATGAATATGACCCCATTGTTTTGAATACAATCATACACAGGAGCGATGTTTTTTTTGTTTTTCTCTGCATCGCACGAGAATACGATGATGTGATGCGAGCTGGTTTTAACACAACAACCGCTCACATCCACGGGGACGACACACGTTGGTGAGTGTGATAGGGGGCAGAGTTTCACGGCCTGATATCAGACTCACTCGTGTGAAATTAGCCTAAGGCCGGCTGCACACGGCTGGATTTGCATTGCGGAATATGGAGCGGGCGTCCGCCTATGGATTCCGCAGCATGTACTGCCCATAGCATGTTATGGAAAAGCCTTTTTTTCTCTACACGAGCGGAAAGCAATTGCGGTTTTCCACTCACGGAAGAAAAAGCATGGCGTGCTGTATTTTAATGCATGTATATACCCAGGTTATACCAGCTATACATATATAATTATATACAGGAGGTATAACCTATACCAGCTGTACATATATAATTATATACAGTATATACCAAGGTTATACCAGCTATACATATATAATTATATACAGGAGAGGTATAACCTATACCAGCCGTACATATATTTATATACAGGAGAGGTATAACCTATACCAGCTGCACATATATAATTATATACAGGAGATACACAGGTTACACCAGCATGGTACATATAGCTATATACAGGATGTGTATCCCCCTGTATATAGTGGTATGTCCCATGCTGGTGTAACCTGTGTATCTCCTGTATATAATTATATATATATACAGGAGAGGTATATGTTATAGCAGCTGCACATATATAATTATATACAGTAGATACACAGGTTACACCAGCATGGTACATATAGCTATATACAGGATGTGTATCCCCCTGTATATAGTGGCATGTCCCATGCTGGTGTAACCTGTGTATTCCCTGTATATAATTATATATATACAGCTGGTATAACTTATACCAGCTATACATATATAATTATAATTCCTTCTCTACTCACCTCTGCAGCAGTCTCTGGGCAGCCTGTAATGGAAAGTCCCCCGTCTTTTGATCACATGACCAGAGCCTGGTCATGTGATCTACAGCCACAGGTCTTCTCCCAGGTCCTGTGCATACAGCGCTCCGGAGGTGAGTAGAGCCGCAGTAGCCCCTCCCCCTGGTAATCGCTGGCCGGCAGAGACTGATAGACTGCAGCTGTGAAGCCTATCAGTGGGAGGGCTGCGCGCCATGTGAGTCTGCAGCCTGTAATTAGCTGCCGGCTCCACGTGTAACAGCCCTCCCCTCTGCTCTTGCCGACCTGCGGCGCTGCCTCCCGTCTCTCTTCTCTCTCCTCAGCCATCATGCGGCCGACAGCGCCGATCCCCCGGGCCCCCTCAGCTCAAGGGCCGGGTATATGCACTGAATGTGCATGTGGGTATGGCGGAGGGCGGCCACGGGGCCCCCTGAGCGCAGGGGCCGGGTCGCCATGGCGACCCCAGCACCCCCTGACGCTACGCCTATGGCCGGTAGAGATGAGCGAGCATCGCTCATCTCGAGTAACTGCATTCTTGTCCGAGCAGGCTCGGGGGGGGCGGCGGGAGAGAGAGAGAGAGAGATCACTCTCACCTCCGCTTTCTCCCCACTGCCCCTCCGAGCCTGCTCGGACAAGAATGCAGTTACTCGAGAAGAGCGATGCTTGCTCGAGTAACCGCCTTATCCGAGCGTACTTGCTCATCTCTATCGGCCGATGCTGCTCATGTATGACTACCTATGCATACTATTGCCCGGCGGGAGGTAGCGGGGGGAGAGAGAGATCACTCTCACTCTCCCCTCCGCTCCCTCTCCGAGCCTGCTCGGACAAGAATGCAGTTACTCGAGAAGAGCGATGGTCTCTCGAGTAACTGCCCTATCCAAGCGCACTCGCTCATCTCTATCGGCCGATGCTGCTCATGTATGACTACCTATGCATACTATTGCCCGGCGGGGGGTAGCAGGGGGAGAGAGAGATCACTCTCTCCTCCGCTCCCACCCCCCCCCCCCCCACGCTGCCCCTACGAGCCTGCTCGGACAAGAATGCAGTTACTCAAGAAGAGCGATGCTCGCTCGAGTAACTGCCTTATCCGAGCGTACTCGCTCATCTCTATTGGCCGGTGCTGCTCATATATGACTACCAATGCATACTATTGCCCAGTGTTCATTATAAAGCCAGAGAAGCGGCGAGGTCATCTTTGTTTGCAATGAAAATGTGTCTATAGGTATAAAGTGCCTAAATTGATCAAAAGATTTTACAGGAGAATGTATTATAAGGGCAGAAGTCCATGACCTCAAGTTGAAGAGACATTGGGTCATGCAACTGTAAACGGATACCACTGCCATTTGTGTGCACTTTGGTTTCATGCTTTTGTAATGTTCTGACCTTCCACTTTAAAGTGACAGCACTGGATAAACAGGCGTGGGTCTGGGAGAGGCTTGTTAGGCTTTCCTGTTTTCGGGACCCGCTCTCCGAAGGCCAGTTGTGGGAGAGTTACGAGAGGAGCAAATTGTACTGCAAGATAGCTGTGGCAAGTTACCGCCCCGGTGACGGCTGAGTTCTGCCTAAGAATTTGGTCTGCTTGGGATTCCATTCCACGATTGATTCTCAATGAGGGAGTTGCACTTCTTGTTACGGGCGAGCTCTTAGGAGGGATTGCTTCTTGCTTTGGCAGATTTGCCCCAAATGCTGACTGTGGGGTACGCTATCTGTGATGCTGGTAAGAGACTTTCCATTGCTCCTTTCTATATCCGCTATCTTGAGACTGCCAAGACTGCTGGGCCAATAAAATGGAGCAAAGAGTCTACATATTCTGTTATTGTGTTCTTGTTGAAAAAATAAATGCTTTGAAGCAAACATTCCCAAGTGGAGATAATGTGGTCCAGACCAGTCCACCCAATAACGTCTCCCTAGCATGTGCCGTACGTGAGGGACTGCTGGCCTAATCCAGCATCCCAGTTATACCCTTTTTCTACTGCGTGCTGCCCCCACCAGTACCCTCTACTAACCAGCCCACTGAGAGCTACACAACAAGAAAAGGACCCAAAGCATCCAAGTAAGTCAACTGAAGAGTGGCTGAAAAAGAAGATTTGAGTTTTGGGATGGTCAAGTCACAGTCTTGACTTTGAAGGGGTTTTCTGGGCAAAAGCTATTGATAACCTATCTTCAAGATAGGTCATCAAAAGTTAATCATCTGAGACCTACCACCAGGGATCCTTGGCAATCAGCTGATCGCCCAGGCCACTTTCACTGCAGCGGGGCCAGACGTCATCATCAGAGTAGGGGGCGGAAGTGCCATAGCCAGCTTCACTACCATTGAAAGCCAGCATTAGCTCCCATTGATATTACACTTTCAGCACTTACACCAGTGACTGCCGGGTCTGACACGGACGTGTATTAAGAGGCTTCAGCTCCCATTGATTTCAATGGGAGTGAAGCTGTCTATGGCACTCCTGCTCTTAACGCCAATGATGATGTCTAGCCCAGCTGCATTAAAAGTAGGCTGGGTGATCAGCTGATTGCCAGGGATTCCAAGCGGTGGCTCCCCAGCGATTAACACCTGATGGATAGTTCAAACATTTTTGCTCATGAAATCCCTTTAACCTTATGGAGATGCTGTGGCATAACCTAAAAAGTGTTGTGCATGCAAGGCATCCCAGAAATATTGATGAACTGAAACATATTTGCAGGGAGGAATGATTCAAATTTACTTCTCAACATTACGTAAATCCTATTTGCAGCTACAGAAAACATCTAATGGAGGTGATTGCAGGTAAATATTGATCTACAGGTGATTAAATGCAAAGATTCACTTACTTTTCAATCCTGTACTGTGGATGATTTCTTGTGCTCAATTCAAGTCATGAATGGCACAACTGTTTGTGAGCTTCTGTGTGTTATTAGTTAGATTGTGTTCGTCTATAATTGTGGCTTAGATAACAATCAGACCATATTTTATTACTAATCAATACTGAAATCCAGGTATTTCTAAAGGGTTCACTTATTTTTCCTTGCAACTTTATGTCAACAGCAATCAGTAAATGTATGTTATCTATTTGGTAGATTATGTATGCAACCAAGCCACAGTGCCTGATGTTAGTTCTTCGGTACCAAATGGTAATACCAAATACTGCAGTCAGAATGTTTTAGGGCTCCGCTAGTTCACCATTAATTAGAAAATCTATAGGCCCCCTTTAAGTTGCCGAATAAACAGCTACAAGGGCACATAATGTGAGTTTTATTGTGCACTTCACAGTTGCAAACTTACTTTTGATTACTGCCCAGCAAAACTAGACGGTCTGATTTCTCTGAGATCCTGCCAAGGAAGATGCCAGCTGTCAGATAGCAGCAGTGTCCTGCTTCTGTGAGCCCCTTAAGAACTAAGTACAGAAAAAGAGAAGAAGTGGTACGCTCAATTAGAAAAATTTCATTCCACTTTTTTCATTTCCACTGTTGCAAACGAAGCAAACTCAGAACTAAAGTGTATGTCCGCCTTCGCCACAATTGACTTTACACTCTAAATATAGAAGTAATTTACGTAAAAACTGAGCTACTTCAGTAGTGATCCTGAGTTACAGCCTGTCTTATGGTCCAACGGTTGCATTCACAATTCTGCAAGCTCCAGAGCTGACATCTATGATTTTTGTGAGGGGGTGTTCCCACAGCGTTTTTTTACTACACCGTGGGGATTTGTTGCAGCTGCAAAAACAGCATTGTGAAGGAATCCCTGAATGGAAAGGAACCTGTTAGGTAGTGCTGCTGGGACCTGTTCGTGCTGCTAAACTCCCTTCCACTCCCTTTGCCAGGACTCTCATAGGAGTCTATGGAGTCTCTGGTGTTTTGCCGTCAAAAGATAGGCCAAGTCCTAGTGAAATATCGTCTATTGCGTGATTTTTTATTGTTCGCCTGAAAGAACTAATAGGAAACCATTGGTTCTTTTAGATGCGATTTTTTTGACGCGTCTACTCCGTGTCAAATCGATGTTCATGTCAAAGAACCCTTAGTTGGTATAAAAGGGCAAAGTTTGAAAATAAAATCGCCCACGTTTTTTCTATTTCTGAGCTATTCTCAGATGATAATCAGGATCACCATCAATCAGCTGATTACAGCAGCTGAAGTCAATGTGGCCTGTGCTGGAGACAAAAAGCAATGAAAACATGAATTTAGTGGGAGCTGTGCCTACAATACCAACTGGGGCCGCTGCACCATGTACAGCGCAGTCTGCTTCTTGCGTTGTCTGTACCAATAGCGGCACTGGGAATCAGCTGATATGGGGATCCTGAGCGGGGAATCCTGCAGATCATCCATTGATGGCCTATCCTGAGGATACGTTATCAATAGAAAGCCATTCAAGGATGTATCTGTTGACTGTTTTCAATGGGAAGCTGGGAGGTGGTTCTTTGTATTGGTTTGCATTGTGAATATGTGTGGTTAATTGTAACATCTTCTAGTGTTTGGCTGGCTGATAAAACTATCTAATTATAGGCGCACTTTTTTTCTTTATTTATAAGAATGAGCAGCTATTGTGTTTTCCAAGGATGTATATTGTTATACTGAATTGATTTGTACAGATGTAGCAGGGTCATCCTTGAAGTATGGCATGCAATATTTGCAGAGCAGACCACACGAGGCCTTTAAGCCACACTATGATAATTGTGTAGCGCAGCGGCTGCAATTCATATAGGACAGCGGATACGCAATTAGTGTAGCCACGCCGAGCTGGCTCATCATCTTAGCAGTGTGATAACGCAGCATGTGTTATTACTGCTGTATCAGTATCTCTGCACACCAACTCTCTTGAAGGTTTATATGTAGGGTTAAAAATAAGGTGTTGGAAGGAGGTTCTTATATTTGGGACCGTCCTTATCAGGGCAATTACCCAGAGGCTGGCTTCCCAAGGGCGTTATTGCACACGCAAAATTTGCATGCACAATAGAAAGTGAATAGAACCTATTGATTTCAATGGGTTTATGAACATGCATGTATTTTTCCTGCACATTTCGGGCGTGCAAAAAAATACGCAACATGTTCTATTTTCCTACGCATTTGCGCAACAAAAGTCCTGATAGAAATCAATAAGGATGCACAAATGCACATGCAATACGCCAGGAGATGCATAAAACACTATGTAATTGCGCAGAAAAAATAACACATCTGGAACTCATTAGGCTAATCATCCAGTTCAATCAGTGCGTATTTTTTTGCCGTGTGCAAACGAATATACTTGTGCATGGAAAAAATACAGTAAAATATGCCGATACGTGCATACAAAAAAAAGCATACTCCATTCTGCAAATACGCTGCACTCATACCTGCGGAAATACTCAAGCGCTTTTATGAAACTGGCTTGATTGTGAGGTAGGAAGAGAAGTGTAGGGGGTTGTAGGGTGAGTCTCGGGGTCCCCCCACCCTCTCTTTAGCTCTCTGTACATCCTTGTTAGAAATTACTATTTGATTTATGACAGATACTCGTGTGGTTGAAATTAGGTTAGAAATAAAGGTTACTTTTTTTGGTGGCCAATTGGTGAGTTTTAAGGCGAAACGGTCTTCCCTTACGAATTGGGATTTCTGACAGCCGCTGAGTTACTTGTTTTCAGTAGTAACCAGAATATTTGTGACTGCAGCTCTAGGATGTAACAGGGCTGTGATGTAATGGGTTTACAAAGCCACACAATTTTATGCAGTTTATACATAATTATAAATGAGTAGAACTGTGTTGAAAGGTACTTATTCATCTGATCACACGTCTTTTTTGCTGAAAAACAAGCAGACAGTTCTCTACAGAAATGCCATTAGATAGTGAAATCAATACTGAGATAATTGCCAGGCAACAGCCAAGGTATTTCCGCACCAAACCAACTCTTTTCATGGGCGAAAATCTTTTCTTTTCACTTGTGAACTCCAAAACACTCTATAAAACTCTTTCCAATTCATCATATACATAATTTTTCTTCATTTGCAAAAAATCGGTAAAGTCAGCAAAATCCTAACAATTTCTAGCACAAAATTTGTCTCTGTTATCGCTCTTTTTTAGTAAATACTTCCATTCCCCATAGAATAACAATTCTGGGGCCCTTTTACTTAGAACTTAAAACTGTTGTACCATTCCTCTGTTCTTCCTCCTAGAAATGTATGAATAAATTAACAACTGGGTGTTACCATTTCTCTTGGCAAAGGGGCATGTCTCTGCTTTGTCATCACTGATTGGATAGTATCAGACTATGCAGGACATCACCCCCCAAAAATCGTTACACTTAGTGTTAAAGGAGCACAGGCAACTTAAATAACATGTCTACACATGGTCATATTTTCCTTCTGGAGAAGAATCTGGCTTTGGCCCAATGTACACGAGCGTATTTGCATTGTGGAAGCGGGCATCCGCCTCCGGATTCTGCAGCAAGTACTGCCTATAGACATGCTATGAAAAATTGCTTTTCCATGTGCAATTTTCCGGACACGGACAGAAAATCGCAGCATGTCCTGTTCCAGCGCGGATTACGCGTTAACGTCTTCCAATGACATTGCAGAAGGGTCGCGGATTCAGCGTCATCGCCCAGTGATGGCACGGCATTTTCTCTACTGTGCATGTGCTCCGTCTGGCACATCCACTACTGAAGAGCTGACTGCGGACAGGTATACGGGGGTCACCGGCCGGGCACAGAGACGGATTCCGCTGCAGGACCCAACCGTGTACATTCAGACTTTGGCTTATATTCCCAGTCAAGTCCTGTTAAAAGGTCTGACATTGGTTTGCAGAAATGCTGACTTCTAATATATGGAGCTGTTGTGGCAGTAAATATTGTATAAATTTTGCATCTTGTATCCATTTTGCATCTTCTGCCTCTGTCATATCATTGCTATTTTCCTTTAACAAGAATTTTGCAGATATGCAATAACAGTTCAAAAAGGATCTTGAAGGTTTGGTACATTCCATATCAGAGAGATAGAGAAAGCAGATTCATAGGCCCGGGGTTGGAGCGGCCTGATCTCATGTACCTAAATATCTTGTTATACATTTATATACATTTTGTTTTGAGAAGCCTATTATGCATAGTGCCACTTCACTTGAGAGAAGTCTGCCTGGCAACTAAGATGTTAACCCTTTCCAATCCAATTTGTATCCTGGTTTTCCTAGGGGGATTACTCTTTTTCTGCTGTTATACAATGGCGCTATATGCTGGCTAAAGCCAGTACTGCATGAGGTGACACGTTGGATAGGCTCAGACAGCAGAAAGGCTGGCAATATACAGTAAGAGAACCCTGACGGACGTTTTTCAACATCGAAGCTGTAAAACCTTAAATTATAATGTCTTTAGACGTCAGACAGTGGATTGGAAAGGGTTAATATTTTAGTTTTACGAACCAATAAATGAATTATAATAAATTATAATTATTACGAGTGAGGCATGTTCTAGCCTCATAGCAAATGTTTTTTTTTTGTATATATACTGCTGCTTGTTAATGCAACAGATCACATCCAATGCATATGTCGTCTTACTGCAAGCTAGAATATAAACAACTAATTTGGAACCTAAAGCATACCTCTTAGCAAATATATTTATTTGCACTAACAGCCCTGTAGATGCATTGTTCCATCTTCCTATTTGCATACATTTCCCAGAGTACCATGCTTATAAGTCTTTTCATACCTAGTAGGTGCTCTCCCTAAGAGGAAACTCTTCCACTCCCAACAGTATCTACTAAAATCTATGGACCTCCTGTTGGCCACTCACCGCTCTGGTTAATAGATGCAGGACCTGATGAGGGGGAAGGACCATCCTCAATTGATTGCATATTCCCTAATAGGTCACTTCAAACATTTTTTTATTTTTAAACCAGAGCCCCTTTAACCTAAACATGCTACTGAAGTGTGAAAGGACATCAGAGTTCAATACCTGGAATTACATAACGAGGAGAGAAGACCAATTCCATTTTTAGATTGTTCTTCATGGATTACCTAGACATGATACAAGTCTAATCGATTGTATTGAGTAAACGTGTTGAACTATATTTAGCGCCTCATCTAAATGACCGCTGATTTATGTTACCTGGCAAAGAACGCTGGGAAAATCTAACCAAGCTGTTTTACATAAAAGTTCGGCTGCAAAGATAGAACTCTTGCAAATTACTAGCAAACAGATGCAAATTGATTCATAGATTAGATCAAAAGTGCTGCTAATGTATTTTGGTCCAAAATGCAGTGATGTAAATGCGTTTGCCTGTGTTATATACTTTTTTTTCCCCAAGATGTGATCTGAAAGCTAATTAATTCTGTACGGAGAAAAAAAATAATAATCAGGTAGCTTTATATCCCCAGCTGACCTATAGACAATGCATATTCAATGCAAATGCACTGGAGCTGAGCTACATACAGTATACAAACATTATATACAGTATATGCGGCTAATTATTCTCCAGGGTAATTTATTTATTTCCCCAGGGGTCAATATCATGTCTGCAGCAGTTTTGATGTACATTTTCTGCTCATGAGGGAGGACAGTAAAAATAATAAAACTTTAAAAAGAGGCCAGAGTTTAACCCATTAGCATGAACATTCATTCATTTCCATCACAGAGAAAGGATATTTCAATGACATTACAGATTTAATGTATGTAAGCGCAGGAAGCACCCAGGATAATACAAGTCATTCATTGTATGCCTTCGCTAAAAGAGCGGCACCCTCCCCATTCGACCCCTCAAAAAAAAACTGCTCTGGTACAGACAAATACATTTAATGGACCATTGTACAGTCTAATCTTTATGAGGTTATTAAAAAAAGTTGTTTTTTTCCCAGAAACAGCGCCACTCTTTTCCATTGGCAGAGTCTGGTATTGCATTTTAGTTGCATTCAAGTAAATGAGGCAATCACTGTATAGTGTCTGGTGTACACTAAGCCCTTATGTCCACGTGTCTGCTAAACTCCCTCCCTCTACTCTCCTCCCCGCTCGCTCTGAGCATTCCGGCCGGCCGCTTTTACGCCGACAAGACTATAGGTCTTGTCCTATCTTTTGTCGGACAAAGCTGGCCGACTACTATGAGAGCCGTCAGGAAAGAGAAGGGGAAGGGAGTTTAGCAACGGCTTGTGTTGCTAAAGTCCCTCCTCCTCCCCTTGCCAGCAGCTCCCATAGGCTGGGGAGGGAGTTTAGCATGACTAGCCAAGCTAAGCTCCCGCCCCCTCCCCTTACTGGCAGCTGGGGAGAAGGTGAGGAAAGGGGGGGGGGGGAGGGGGGGAGTTTAGCAGAACTTAATTCTCTCCCCCAAGTTGACGATGTTTCAGGCTGCAGCGTATATATGCCGCACCCGTCCGTCTGAATGGGTGAGAAAACGGGAGATGCAGCCGGTACTTGGTTCATGCGATCTTCGATCATGTGAATTTTGCCAGCGAAAATCGCAGTGCCCGTGTGAAAGAGCCCTTCAGCAAAGACCAGATCCCTACTGGTGGGGTTAAAGGGTGAAAAGCTGAGAACTCCAAGTGTAGCTGACTTAGCCCAAAGCCAAACAGGTAAGAGAAGCAGCAGATCCAAGTCCACTGTGATATTCCTCAACCCTGCTGTGAGTTTGACCTGGATATGAGAAGGGTAGTGAAGCTGTTTATGCAATCAGTCTATGTGATATATGTGAAGCTAATTAATTGCTTCCACTGCACCCCCCACCCCCATCCACAACCAACTGAAGCGTTTGCACCATTGCTCACTGCAGACATTTCTCACTAAATTCAAGATGAAGGAGTTTTCACTGACATCTTTAAAAGCTCGAAAACCCTAAACTACCTAATAGCAAGATCTCAGAAGATGTCCCTTTTGATATTTCCAGTTCCTGCATACGGAAACTTATATAGCTTTTCAAACTCTCGGATAACTCTCTTGAACTCTTAAGTCCTCCCAGAAGGTTCTGTGTATGAGAGCATCTCCAAAAACTACAAAAGACAGTTTTACAAGGGAACTAGAAGAGCTATAACGCAAAGCACTGTACCATGTAAAATAACAAAGCCTTTATTGCAGAGCTGCGCAACCTTCTTTGGTCTACTGGCTCCTTGTCAGACCATACTGCTCAATTAGAAAGAAGACGAAAAGACTAAATGTATATTTTTCACTATATCTAGATCACGGAGTCACAAAGCACTGACCCTGCTAGGAGGTATGCACAAAGTTTCACTGCTGATTCCCCAAGGATTTCACCCCTGCGAAACTACAAGGGGTTAAATCCGTGGTGAAAAGTAGAAATTGACATGCTACATTCTTAAAAGCCACATCACATGTTGATATCTGCACAGAAAATGTCGAAAGGAGGTGTAAAATTGTATTCACCTGCCTTGTACTATAATCCACTGCAGATCTTACCTGCGCAAATCTGTCCTATGTGTTCCTACTTTTCGGTTTTCAACCAAAACCAAGGTCTTATGCACACGGCGGAGTGGTATTATGTCTCTTTTGTGGTGCCATATTACAGCGATGTACGTGAGGCTTTTGTATAGTAATTTCCGCCGATCAGCTGATTCCTGGTGCCACTGTCAGCACAGGAAGCAGAATGCGCTGTCCACAGTTCAGTGGCCGGGGTTGGTATAAGACACACTTCTTTCCCCTCCAAAGCGCGGGGGGGGGGGGGGGGGGGGAGTTGCTATGTGTTATAGAGCGAATGTGCCAAAAATTCGCTGCGAACGCCACTTTTAGCGCGATCGCAAATTTAATGCGCGACTGCGATTTAGTGAGCGCGATTGTGCGTTAAACTCGCGATCACACAAACAAATATGTGATCAGTCAGAAGTTTTCTCTCCTCCCCACTACTGCCCATACGTACCGCTGATTGATGATGAGCTGCTGTTGCTCCCCGCCTCCACCAAACGGCTTCTTCCCTTCCCTTTCCGTTTTTTCAAACCTCTGCCCAGTCACCCGGCACTAACCCTGCGCTGTCCCTGGGTGAGTTTGAAATATTTTTTACCTATTTTCTCTAAAACGGGGGTGCGTCCTATAGTCTGGTGCGTCTTATAGAAAGCATAATACGGTAATTGCAACCGAATTTAATAGAAGCTGTGCCTGCAGTACCAAACAGCGCCACTGCTATGTTGACAGTGCTATCTGCTTCCAGGGCTGATCACATTGACAGTGGCATCGGGAATCAGCTGATCAGCGGGGATGCCCAGAGGAGGACCTCCACCCTTCATCTATATATTGATGACCTATCCTGAGGATTGGATCAATCATCAATAGAAATAAATGTCCAAACTCCCAGACAACCCATTTGAGCTGATGCGGATGCACCCACGGATTAGCACTCAAGTCCACTGTCTTGCGACCTAATTGTCCAAAGAGCAGCATTTAACTATGTTCCAAGGCTGTGACTCTCCTGCTGATATAGTACAGGTCCATTTAATTTAGTATTATAATGAAGCATTTCTGGTGAGACTACAAAATTTGAGTGTCAAAATACTTGAAAGTCAGGGATTTATCCTCTATATAGTATCGCTCAACCAAATATATGTACAGTATAGCATTATTAGTCATGTATCTAGACTATTTGATTTGCATATTCTGCGATTGACACATGCGCGGACGATACGTGGTAATACGCGCCCATTAAACGCCATGAACTGTCGCAGATGTGCGGATAGGAATTGCAGTTTTTGCAGTATGCTCTATTTTTATGGGTGGACGGCCATCACTGAAGTCGATGGGTGTTCCATCGCCCATACGCAATTAACATAGGAATATTAAATAAGTATATTAAGTCATTACCTGTGAATATTTTAGGCACCTTTTATACGGTCATCGTATTACAATAGAACTTAAGTGCAAAGAAATTATCATGACAAATATTGACTTTTTAGTTATAGACATTTGAACCAAACTGAGGACGCAAAACCCTTTACCCACCCAAGTGGTGAGAACGTGATGGATTTTCCATTGGGGTGTTGGGCCACCTTTGGCCTTAATGACTGCAGTAACCCTCCTAGGCTGCTTTCCACCAAATTCCGATAGATGTGCAGTGGGATTTGCCTCCATTGGTACCGTGCTTTTGACAGCACTAAACAGAAGCCCTAGCTACACTTGTCATCGCTGACAGATCATCTTATGCTAGTAACGAGGTTTGAAGCTCCCGCCTCCAGCAAGAGATTGCTCTGATTGATTCCTCATACACTGGATCAGCCAATCAGAGCCAGCGCCTGATGACCCAATCACAGGCATTCAATGAATGGCTGTGATTGGTGCATCCAGCGCTGGCTCTGATTGGCTGAGCCAATCAGAGCAAAATCTTGCTGGAGGCGGGATCTTCAAACCCTGTTACTAGCATAAGATGATCTGTCGGTGCTGACAAGTGCCCAGAAGCCTACCCGGAGCTCCGGAAAGCAGCGTCAGGAACTCGGACGGCGCCAGCTAGGTGAGTATGGTTTGGGTTTTTTTTCAGCTTCCTTGGCTATGTTTTCAGCTGTGCCACAATGCTGGCAAAACGTATGCCAGCCCTGCTGAAACCGCGTTAAACGTGTTGAAAAACGTTGCGTTTCTGCAATTGCCTGTGTGAGGAAAGCAAGATCATCGTTGAGAATCGCTCACTTCTCATTAAGTTTCATATTCCTATGAGCAGGGAGTGTGTAAATGCAACAATAGGTAAGCGAGCAAACGATGATTTTTAGTCTTGCTGGAACTGAATCCCAAAGCAAACTGCACGATTCTTGTTTGTCCGGTCATTGGCTCGCGTTTAAACCGAACGATTATTATTTGCTTTCGCTCATTTGAACATTTTTTTAAATGAAAATCGTTACATCTAAAAGCTGCATTAGGAATCGTTCAGACGGGCGTGGTTTTACCGCAGTATAGGCGCGTGAAAAGATCACGGCTATACTGCACTAAAAATAGCGTGAACGGGCGATTTCTAGCTATTAAGTCTTAAGCTTAATTAGCTGTGAAATTGCCCGTTCACACAGTCGGAAGTGCGTGGTGTGTGTTATCCAGCATACATAGGAGTCTATGGAAACTCCCACACATCATGCACCAAAGATAGGTCAGGTCCTATCTTTTCTCACAGCACGGACGTTAGATGCAAGCTTTGCACACACATGTTCTATTAAATTCAATAAATGGCTGAACGCTGCCTGTGATTGGCTGAGCGCTGTGACCAATCACAGGCAGCGCTCAGCTGTCATTTAATGAGTGGCTGAGCGCTGCCTGTGATTGGTTGAGTGCGCAGTCATTTTAAATCCCCCCCTGCTGAAAGAATTTTACTACACTGTCGGGAGATCAAGCGGCTAGATGCTCTGAGACCCGACAGCTGCGGAGAGGTGAGTATTTTTTTTGTTAGTCTTTACACAAGCCAGGAATGATTTTCAGGGAAGGGCTTATATTTAAAGCCCAGCCTCACTGCAGGGGCTTGCTGGTAGCCCATTGCTTTCAATGGGGCCGCCAGCAGCAGCGGCGGCCCAATTAAAGGCAATGGGCACAGGCCTGCACTCACCTGTGTTTTGGCACGGATCTGTGCGCAAATGCACGCTCGTCTGAACGAGGCCTAACTTAGAGCCCCCTATGACCCTACTGCAGCCTCAAGGGCTGTCACACTCTTGACATGTCATTCCCACATGGCTGCAGAAGCTCATAAACTCCAATGCAGAATGTATAACACGGACCAAAACATATCATGTGCCTTTTTAAGGCTACATTCACATGAGCGTCAAGCTCACTCAAGTTTTGTGCATTGTGGGACGCACAAAGCTGTTGCAAATATGAACTCCTTTTTTTTAATGGAGTCATACACATGAGCGAAGCTGCGAGGTTACAAAATAAATTGCTGCGGGTCCTATTTTTTGCGTGACTCGGATCGCATTACCCATTGTTTTCAATAGGACAGTCAACCACATCGCATGCCGTGTGATGAGCACGCAAGTGTGATGTTTCCCATTGAAACCAATGGGAAACACTTGCCGATCCTCCAAGTAAAACAAGCGCCGAAGGATCAGAATTTCAGACAAGTAATGTGAGGTGTTTTTGCATGAAAAATGCCTCGCATCCGCGGGTAAAATACACGTTGACAAGCGCGATATCTGAATGGGTTTCTCGGCCAAATATTGCACTTGGCCATATGGAGGTAGCTTAATGCAAGTTTCTTCCTATGTGGCAGGGGAGCCTTTGGACCCCTCAGGTACCAGAGCCTGGGTGCGATTACTGCCATTGTACCCTTTATCCCCCTGTAGGGCTATATTACCACGTGGAAAATATGGACAGATGCCAGGATCCAATAGACTTCGACGACTCATGGTGATTTGGGCAACCATGTTCCATGCCATGAGTCAGTGTACAGAGGGAGCACACTAATTTCAGGGCCGGTTAGAGACGTATTTGGGTCTTTGGACGAAAAAACTCACACTATGCAGAATATCAGCGCCACTAACGTATAGAACAACGTAATGACTCTCCATGGAAATAAACTGAAATGCAGTGAAAACTCCGTACTATCCAGCTGACATCTACAGTAAGTATAAGCCATAAATAAAAGACGTCTGAAGATGTTTATTCCCTGAGCAAAGTGTATTGAGAACATAACTCACCCAGACTGTCCCCCATGGTGATAATAGCACGTTGGTTCAGCTCTGGATCTGACGTCTGGTTGGACAGCATTACAGCCAAATGGGGTCTCCAGTCTCCCCACTTCTCATCCCCACAGCACTGTTTTAGAAAAAAATTATAATGAAGCCAATTATAATAGAAGCAAAACGTAAAACAAACATGGATGATAGAGATGGCATCCGGTACCAGACCTTACCATTGAACCTTCCATCTTTACACCGTACCTATTTTTGGGCGATTCTTGTTTAAGAATTGCCCATTATTTCCTATGGAAGCGTGAAAAAAATTGCATAAAAGTGCAATTCATTTTTAACCATTTCAACTATAAGAAGCACAAACAATTTTTTTCACTCACGTGAAAAACGCACGTACAGAGATGATGTGCTTTAAACGCAAAAAACGAATAGCAATTGAAAACGAATTACTGTCAAATATAGTGCAAAGTGAGGGCTTAGTCACACAGGCGCATCGGCGCCCATGTTACTGCAGGAAGAAGACGGCCGCACTTCAGGAGGTACATCTCTCTGCAGCGCCAGAAGAAAGAACATGTGATCGGCTTCATTGCCAGTCATGTGTTCTTTCTTCGGCGCTGCAGGGAGTCGTGCGTCCTGAAGTGCGGTCGTCTTCTACCTGCGGTAAGAGCGCAGTCACACAAGCGCATCGGCGCTCGTGTGACTAAGCCCTGAGTCTGATTTTCCCGGACGTACACCGCGCTTGCCCATTTGAATACAGCATGAGGCTGTAGTCACATGAACAAGCGGAATATCGGCAATTTCCTAAAAGAGAAAAACGCATAGCATAGCCGTACGTGTGATCTTCATGCGCCTTTTTCGCGCGTGTGATAATCATGGTATTTCACTAGAAGAAATAAGAAAACTGCATCGTACTCTAATAAAAATTACATCGCCATGCGACCTTTTTGTGGTACCATATAAAGTAATGGGCGAGATTGCCAAAAAAATAGTGCATACTACGACTTTTCGATCTCGCAGCTTCAGTGCAAGAGAAAAATGGCCGGTGTAAGTACACCCGTTGTAAAGAATAGGTTGTATTTCCGTGTAAGTTTTGTGTATCTTGCAATGCACAAATCTTACATGGGAATATTGGCCGACCTTAAAGAACTTTCTAAACAGTCTTTACGAAAGACTATTTCCACCGTAATGCAGTGGCGCCATATTATAGGACATGCCATCACTTTACGATCGGTGGGGCTCGACTTATAAGACTCCCACTAATCCAAAGGATGAAGGGGCCATCTTCATTATTTTTGCCTACACAGCAGAGCTCCAAGAATCAAATATACTGTACAGGGAAACCTTAGAAGTAGATGCAGAGTTGAATCAGTTCTGTGACCCTTTCATTCTCAGAATAATTTCGGGTTCCAAAAGTCAGACTCCACCAATCATAAAGTGCTATATAATAGCGGTATATTATAACTTTAACAGATACTGATGTATTCTTGCTTATCTTGACTTCTGTGGAGTGTTATATCATTATCAAAGTATGCCTATGCTCTTTGTGTATCCTGGCACTCAGTAGACTACAATAGGCTATGCAAATAGCGCAAGGCGCTGAACGTTCAGCACATTAAAGAATAGATGTACAGCACCAAACTTCCAGATATACTGTTGTAGAATCTGTGTAACCTTTCTACATAGCAGGCTGTGCTGCTTCTGACATAGATCATACAGCGCACCACTCTGTACTAAGTAGTCTCTCCCAACCCACTCCTACCATGTGCCTTTTTAATACAGGTTTCTTCTTAGTTGGTAGGAGAGCCTTTGAGCCTCTCTGGTACTAGGGCTAGGGTGAGACTACTGCAGCCTTTATGACTATGCCCCTATACAGCTGTATTAGTATCAGGAAAATATGGACAGATGTCAGGATCCGATAGACTATGATATCTCATGGTATAGTCTGTGCAACCTTTGTACATAGTTGACTCTGCTGCTGCTTCTGACATAGATCAGACAGTGCACTGCTCTGGACTAAGTCATCTCCGTTTTGCCTCTTCCAACCATCTCTCACAGTAGCTCAGTGTAACAAATACCAGCAGGGAATGGGGAGGAGGTTGTACACAGCAGATCAGAGTGTGAAGAGGGAAGAAAGCACCCAAGTTTTAAAAAAGGGTGGGCAGATGAAACAGGTTGTACTGTATCAAACTGTAGACAGGGAGCACAGCACGCACAACAGAATCTGCTAGGGGAAGTGGGTGGATCACAAAGGCATCAGTGAAGATAGAGCAATAAGCACCTCCAGCAGAATCTGCAAGGGAGGTGTGATCACACACTCTCCCCTCATGGGTGTGTAAGGGAGGTATGGTTACTGTAACTTTTTTTTTGTTTATGTGACATTTTTACTGTGTAATAGAACTGTGGCTTTAAGAGGGGCTGGAAACAAGGGGTGGGTCTCTGAGCAGGTAAGACACAAGAAGTGAATCCGTGTGTGCAGCTACGCAGTGACCACCGTACGGGCTTGGGCTCCTCCCAGTGAAGGGACTTTGTTTAGGAAAGCTTCCTGGTTACCTTCCCTCCTGATTGCAACTACTGTTGGATTGAAAAAACAAGGACTTGTAGTGAACTATGTTAGGGACTCGCTAGCAGACATGACACAACGACTGACAAACACCCAAAACACTTACCTAACATACATGGACACATAAACAGATAGAATTGCTATGCTATGAGGTATTGGTTTGTATTGTGGTTAATATACTTAAGCCCACGAGCCTGAGACAAGGGTCCTCGTTGTCTCGTGGGTCCCTACTATAACAAGACAACTACCCCATGAGTCCTGTCTGCAATTTAAATAGTGACAGACCCATGCTGGAACCTAAAGACCTGGCTCGCCCTAGATGGAAAACGATCCAAGCAGGACACAGTTCACACGAACACACAAGGGAATGCATACCACATGGAACAGGACTGCTCACCTCCTGTCCGGCCACCTGCATAGACCCATAGAATACGTTACTATTCAAACTTACAGAAAAACATGCATGGTTGTGGGTGACCCCAAAACGGGACTTAAGCTGTTTATCTGTTTTCTTTTTATGTTTCATTAAAGTCTGTTACTCAAAGTATATATGCTGGCTCCTGGAACCTATGTTAGCCTTCTCCGGAGCCTCTGTGCTACCGGCACACCCCAGATCACTGGGGGAACCCCCAGCCAGATATCAGTGCCCCCTCCAAGTTGTAGAAGAAGAAATCAGTAGAGGAATGAGGTTCTCCTGATACATGAGCAGTAATGAAGGCAGCGCAATCCTGGATACGGTACATAGACCTTTTATCCAGCATGCATTACTATGAGGGACACATCCACATGAGACAAGTCAGAAACTAGGATCAGATTGGAAACTGTATACCAAGGGGTTTTAAAATATATCAATGAATAAAAAAGTAGCTTGAAACTTTGAGAAATGTTAAAACTTAACAATAACCACTAACATATGTAAAAAAAATAGAGCAAAAAAAAAACATTTTTTGCATGTCAAAGGTATTCATAGCCTTTATCAGTCTAATGAATAGAGTTGTTGACTTAAAGGGGTTGTCTCACCATAGGCAAGTCCATTAAATATTGTATCTGTCTCCTAACGGCCTAGGCAAACAGATGATTTTCACGTACATGCGTTTTCTTTCTCAGCCAATGGAAACAATGGCCGAGATTTCTGCAGACTCGCAGAAAAATAGAACACACAGTGATTTTTCAGTCTCATAGCATCACTGCGAGAGGAAAATTGTACATGAAAATATTCCCATGGGTTCTATTTTCATGCGTCTCATGACGCACAAACCTCTCACGATTTTCTCACTCAGTCTGCCTAGGCCATATCTGTTAGTCACTTTCTTCTCTTGCCCTAAGTGGAGACCATCCTCTGTGATGGTCATATGCTCTAATGGGGAAAATGGGTAGGGGTTGCCCTGATGGGGCATGGCCATTATTTGAGTAGAGGGGAAAAATAATAAAATTTGGAGGAAATGATCTTTGATCTCTATTACAGTTCAACTAAATTAGTGTAAAGTTGAGTACTCCCTAAATTGGGGCAAAAAGGATGTATATACTAGATATTGGGTCACATTGAACCCCATGTTCCTCACTTTGAAATGATGGTCAATTCTCCATTTTGGCCACTATTTTGAGAAGAAAGTTAAGGAAATGACTTTATTTGCTCTCTAAGCAATGCCTGTTTTTCAAATGACCATGGAAACCTTTTGGCTTCACTTCTACTGTGTTTACCATCTGTCCTCCAATGTACTTTAAGGAACAACTGTGTTATCCACGGTAACCTGCCAAGTAACTGTAATTAAAGAGCATTTTCATCACCTTGGGGGGTTTTCAAAATTTGGTGCCTGGCACACATACATGCTCCTTAATTTGCCTCATTGAAGGCCAGAACTTTTATGTATCTACATCATTTTGTTTTTGAACAGGATCCATAGCCAATATTTTAGATAATAATACATCTTACAAGTGGAAACAGACTTGTTTCTTATAAACAAACATTTATACAGTCATAGATTTTAGAATATGATGCGAAATCTTCCCTGCCAAGCCCTTCGATGCGATGTCTACAAAGGTCACTCTTGTAAAAGACAAAGCAAGGAAAAAAAAACAGGCACAGCTTGTACTGCGTAGCGGCAAGAAGAGCAATAACTTTGTCGAGTCATGAAGGACCCTACAAGAAATTAGTGTCCAGCTGCCATAAAGAAAAAATGGATGGATGTCGGCAAGGGGATTTGTTAAAGTGGCAAACAGTAGTGTTACTACCGACAGTAATAAGTTAGGTGATCTTCATACCACATTTTGATCCTAAGTTTTAGTTTTTATTTTTAACCCTTCTTTCCATAGAAATGCACAGGTCAATGATTATATAACACCCCTATTTCCAAAAAGTTGGTGTAAAATGTAAATATATGAAAAGAGAAAAAGAACACAATGATTTTGAAATGTCATATGAGCATATTATATTCACAATAGAAGACACATCAGAAAGCGAAAGTGAGACATTCCTTCATTTCGTTTTTAAAAATGGACTCATCTAGAAATCGATGGCAGCAACACATCACAAAAAAGTTAGGACAGGATTTACAAAAGGCTGGAAAAGTAAGTGGTGCTAATAAAAAAAACAGCTGAAGGGTCAATTTTTTACTACGTCATGTGACTGTGTATAAAAAGAGCATGTTAGAGAGGAAAAGTCTCATAAAAGCAAAGATGGTCAGAGGTTCAGAGATCTATGAAAAATTGCATCTAGAAATTGTGGAACAATGTCCGAAAAATGCTCCTTTATGTAAAATTGTGAAGATATTGAATATACCACCATCTACAGTGCATAATATCATCAAAAGATTTAGAGAATTCATCTGCACCAGGAAGAAGGCCAATATTGGATGCTCGAAATCTACAGGCCCGCCGTCATCATTACATTAAAAACAGGCATGATTCTGTAATGCAAATCTCTGCATGGGCTCAGGAATAGTTCCAGAAATCATTGTCCATGAACATACTTTGCCGTGTAATCCACAAATACAAGTTAGCATCATGCTGTTACGTATATGCAGGCCGTGGGAACAGTGACCTACAAGAATGCAAGCTAAATGGAGGAGGGAAAGCAAAGAATATGCACTCGAATGGACATGGATGCTCCCACTCTGTCCTACCACCCCCGTGTGCTTTACTGTCCTCCCCAGGCATACACCCCCCAGCGCTGTGAAGGGAAGCCGTTCTATGTTCTTGACGGCTTCTTCCCTTCAAAGCACGCTCGCTCACTACCAGACCTAATTCACTGATAAGGGCTCTCAGTGCATCGGGTTGTAGCATAGAGTAGCATACCCAATGTAGTATACCCAATACCCTGAAAGCTTCTGTCAGTGTATCACTTCCCAGCGGCAAACGAGTGCACTGTAAAGAGAAGAAGCCATCCTCAGGATAGGTCATCAATAGTTGATCACTTGTCATCCACTGCTAAGGACTCCTGCTGATCAGCTGGAAGGGCGTCCGCTGTCATTGCCACAACACACAAGGGCACGGAGCAGAAGTTGTTGCTCCGAATCCTGTGTACTGGCTGGTGCTTGTAATTGCATGTACAGTTCCCACTGATTTTAAGGAGAGCTGTGCCTGCAATTACAAGCACCAGCCACTACACAAGGGAGCAACAACTTCTGCTCCGTACAATTGTGTGTTGCGGTGCTGATCGCTGCGCCTGATCAGCTGATCGCCAGTGTTCCCAGCCGATCAACTATTATTAACCTATCCTGAAGATAGGTCATCGTTAGTATTTCCCTGGAAAACCCCATAATGTGTTAAATTTTACACTAATGTTTGCTACGTCATCTTTATATTAGCTGTAGCACACAGACCATTTATTTCTCTATGTAGAACTTATTTTCTATCCCTTTCTAACTTGTTTTTAACTTGTATTTTATGATACTGATGAACTCATTTTCCAACAATCCTTTTTTTTTTTACTAAGAAGCTTTCACAAGACAAATTATACAGACAAACAAGCATAGCAGAAAGACAAGAGCGGCGCGTTCACCACGCATCATGAATATGCAATTAATGGAGACATTTTTTTATTTTTGCAATGCTTTCCTTAAAGGAGATGTCCCGCGCCGAAACGGGTTTTTTTTTTTTTAAACCCCCCCCCCCGTTCGGCGCGAGACAACCCCGATGCAGGGGTTAAAAAAACCACCCGCACAGCGCTTACCTGAATCCCGGCGGTCCGGTGACTTCAATACTTACCGCTGAAGATGGCCGCCGGGATCCTCTATCTTCGTGGACCGCAGCTCTTCTGTGCGGTCCACTGCCGATTCCAGCCTCCTGATTGGCTGGAATCGGCACGTGACGGGGCGGAGCTACACGGAGCTACACGGAGCCCCATAGAGAACAGCAGAAGACCCGGACTGCGCAAGCGCGGCTAATTTGGCCATCGGAGGCCAAAAATTAGTCGGCACCATGGAGACCAGGACGCTAGCAACGGAGCAGGTAAGTAAAAAACTTTTTATAACTTCTGTATGGCTCATAATTAATGCACAATGTATATTACAAAGTGCATTATTATGGCCATACAGAAGTGTATAACCCCACTTGCTGCCTCGGGACATCTCCTTTAAAGATTAACTGCCCTTTAAAAAAAAAGCTTTCAACATGTCAGAGCAAAGATTTTGATCCATTTACAGAGACCCTGTTGATCGCTGAAATGAAGGGGCTGCAGTGCCACCCCAGCGATGTATCCCTTTGGCTTCTATTGCTTCCTGTTGCTCCTCTCGACAGCTGAAGACATAGTAACATAGCAACATAGTTTGTAAGGCCGAATGAAGACAATGTCCATCTAGTCCAGCCTGTCTATCCTCCTATGTTGTTGATCCAGAGGAAGACAAAAAACCCCAAGAGCAGAAGCCAATTAGCCCTTTTGGGGAAAAAATTCCTTCCCGACTCCCTAATGACAATCAGACTGTTCCCTGGATCAACCCTTAATAGTTCCTACCTGCCTGTAAACCCGGATTACAATTAACCTAAGATTTATAACCTATAATATCCTTCCTCTCCAGAAAGACATCAAGTCCCCTTTTAAACTCCTCAATGGATTTTGCCATCACCACTTCCTCAGGCAGAGAGTTCCACAGTCTTGCTGCTCTTACAGTAAAGAACCCTTTTCTGTGTTGGTGATGAAACCTGCTTTTCTCTAAACGTAGCGGATGCCCTCTTGTTACCGTCGTAGTCCTGGGTATAAACAGATCATGGGAGAGATCCTTGTATTGTCCCCTCATGTATTTATACATAGTTATTTAATCACCCCTTAGCCATCTTTTTTCCAGGGTAAATAATCCCAATTTGGATAGCCTCTCTGGACGCATAAACTTCTCTAGACATCTGTTCATCTGTCTTCAGCTGAGGTGACAGGCAACGAAGACAGCCAAAGGGTCACAGCACTCGGGTGAGAATTGTAGCCCCTTCATTTCAGCGATCAACAGGGGTTTCAGCACCTGGACCCCCACTGATCAAAATCTTTCGACATCTCGCTCGGACACATCAAAAGTTTTTTAAAAGTGCAGTAACTCTTTAACACTCATTAACTTTTTGAAGTTAACGAGCAGAGTCATCAAGCTCTCCATGCCTTCCAAACAACACCTTATGAGAGTTACGGCAGGGATAATGGTCTACAATTCTGCATGCCCTCCTTTGATACTACTGTACTATTTGAGTGACAAAAGATAGGCAACACAGATGAGATATCCACCCATCCTCGCACCCAGTGAGAAGATGGAAGGATCTGCTCCTTGCACGCAGAATTTAGATGTCAGCGAAGCTCTCTTTTTGTGATATGCAGCACTTCCAGTGAAAGGCAGCTATTATTTTCCTCCCATATCATGGCACAATTTTCCCCAGGTCGTTGGACATCAGGCAGTACAATGGGCTGCATATTGTTCACATTAGTCTGTACAATACAACACTATGATTACCAAGGATAAAAAAAATGAAGCTTACAGTTGCAGCTTGTGGTACACGACCAGCCATTAGCTGAAACAGGGCTTGTAATGGGTCATTGACAGCCAAAGTGCTAGTAAACCTGGAAACGGCAACAAAACCATCATTAATACTAAATTAGTAGCCTTACTGAGGAGGAAATGGGATGAGATAGGCTGAGCCTCACAGCGTGCACTATCTGCAAGTAATGTTTGATCAATTCCATACCCAGGATGTTATGTTTATTCAATAATTTTCTGTACAGTCAATGCCCAATCAATTACATTCTCTACAAGTAATGACCGACCTCCTCCAACTCGATTCTTTACAAGTAATCACCAGTCTTACAGCCTGCTTCCTCTCTTCTCTAATTATGAGAGTTTCCTACTATCCTCTCGGCATGGAACCCTAATCCTTTCCCCTTTTGCTGCTATTAAATTACAACTCATAATAACACTTTCCTGTCTGCGGCTGCTAGGAAGATAAGGATGATAAATCAGATAAAAGTGCATTTACCTTGCCATTACCCAACTGTAGGTCCGTAAATCCATCTTGCTGGAGAGAAACAAAGCGTGACCCCAAAGCTGACTTTTCATCGCCCAATCGAGGGCCTCCTTCATAATAAAATATGACATATTAGCAGGGAAAAGAAATGCAAAATGTTTCAAGAGATGAATAGGTGTAACAGCAGTGAAAATAGAATGAGTGGAGTGAGTAATGCAGGAAAGTTAGTTTTTAAGGTCCATAGACCATAAATATCTGTGTCATAGTGTTAAAAGGACAAGGGCAAAAAAGTGCACTTGGAATCAAAAACGGAATCAAAAACCCATAAAGAGCGCCTAAAGTTAACAAAAGGTGAACTTCTTGAGGCTCTTGTGTCTTGATGCAAAAGCTATAGCTGGGTCAGGTATAAGATTGACATCACCTTATATAGGCTATATATTTGCCCACCAATGTAGGCCAACTGTATAAGGCTGAATACACATCTGCATTCTGGTTGCTGTTTTCCTCTTCCATTATGGGAGCAGGAAAATGGAAGGTTGGATCCATCCTAAGACGGAAAACTAAGGCACTATCCAGACAGTGATAACTATAATGGGGTCTTTCTGGTTTCCATTATGCTCTCCAGCATCTTCCCGGACAAAATAGTGAAGCATACTATGCACATTTTGCTTGGGATTTTTGGATGGATTTGTACTGGAGGTTCAGACACAGATGTGAACAGAGTCTAATAATTCAATGCACTAATAAACCCCCACTGATGTTGTACCAAAGAATCTAGACTAGTGATGAGCGAACTTTAGTAAAAGGTTTTATTTGATTGAGAGTTGGGGATCTGCTGGAATGAGAGTTGGGGATCTGCTGAAATGAGAGTTGGGGATCTGCTGAAATGAGAGTTGGGGATCTGCTGAAATGAGAGTTGGGGATCTGCTGGAATGAGAGTTGGGGATCTGCTGGAATGAGAGTTGGGGATCTGCTGGAATGAGAGTTGGGGATCTGCTGGAATGAGAGTTGGGGATCTGCTGGAATGAGAGTTGGGGATCTGCTGGAATGAGAGCTGGGGATCTGCTGGAATAAGAGCTGGGGATCTGCTGGAATAAGAGCTGGGGATCTGCGGGAATGAGAGCTGGGGATCTGCTGGAATGAGGGCTGGGGAGCTGCTGGAATGAGGGCTGGGGAGCTGCTGGAATAAGAGTTGGGGATCTGCTGGAATGAGAGTTGGGGATCTGCTGGAATGAGAGTTGGGGATCTGCTGGAATGAGAGTTGGGGATATGCTGGAATGAGAGTTGGGGATCTGCTGGAATGAGAGTTGGGGATCTGCTGGAATGAGAGTTGGGGATCTGCTGGAATGAGAGTTGGGGATCTGCTGGAATGAAAGCTGGGGATCTGCTGGAATGAAAGCTGGGGATCTGCTGGAATGAGAGTTGGGGATCTGCTGGAATGAGAGTTGGGGATCTGCTGGAATGAGAGTTGGGGATCTGCTGGAATGAGAGCTGGGGATCTGCTATGGGTGGTAGTGGAGGTACAAGTTTAATGATATGCTTAATCTGCTTATGTTATATGGATAACTTGCTATACTTATGTACTTGATGGAACTCTACAGGCTGACTACCCTTGCTCTATGGAAGAGGGGATCACGCTACCAAGTAAAAAGATCTTTTCATCTAAGGACGCTGTATATAGACTGAAATAGTTTTCATCTAAAATGGTTAATAAATATGGTATTACATGCCAGTTTAACTGTTGGGAATGCAAGATAGAAGGGGAGGTGGGAAGGGGATTAGAAATGTAAGTTTATGTTTGGAAAAAAAGTCAAAACTCTCAATAAAAATTATTGAATTAAAAAGGTTTGGTTCACTCCAAATTAGTTTGAATCGAACTGGAAGTTCACCAAAACCCCTAAAACCGGTTTATAACACTGTTCAAGACCTATAAAACTCTGAGAGTGTTATATAGGGCTTTTATGGCGCTTATACAGTGTTATACACCAGTGTTCTGAGACTAGTGTTCTGTGAACCAAACCAGTAGAACCCTGATTTGGGTACAACTTTTCTAAAAGCTTGGTTCAGGTTTGTGTTGATTGATGGGGGCCCCAAGCAGCTGAAACCCACCAATCAGATATTGATGACCTATCCTAATATTTGAGAACAAGAACAACCCTTTAGAGGGCTTTTCCCATCTCATTTTATGATCTGTGGAAGTCCAACCTCTGTAACCTTCACCGATCCTGAAAATGAAGGGGACACAGTGCTGGTGTGTGCCCTTCTAATTTTTCCTAGCATGGTGGCACCTCATCCTTCACGTCGTGCAGTGAACTGCGGATGGCCCCATCCATGGCTGTCTGCCTATTACTGTGCATACTGAGAGAGCTGCCAATCAGTGGCTGGAGGGTGGGGATGGGCGTGGCTAGGCTGCAGCTCATGAATATGCAGGACTACTTTAAGTAGTCCTCTGTGCATGTGCTGCCACTGATAGAATCAGTGTAATCAGTGTACTTGTCACTACCTTTTGCTGCCCTCAGAGAGGGGTGCAAAAACATGCTGAAAGAGTCTATTTGAGGAATGGTTTGAAATATGACGAGTAGAATTAGTAGTAGCTCAGTGTCCCCTTCACTAGTTATTTAAGTGAATGGGGCCAGTCGCAGTTCACTGCACAGCGGGAAGCCTGGGTGCTACTAATAAAATGCAAGTTTCTCCCAAACCACTGCACAGATCTACACAGAAGACATATCAATGTAATCACTGGAACAGGCACTACCTTGTGTATTACTGAGGGTTGCAAAAGCATGGTGACTGATTCCCTTTAACCACTTAAATAGCCAAAATATTTTTAACTAACCCCACAAACTACTGTGTAAAAAGAGTTAAAAATCAAAGGTTGTATGCATGTGTCTCCAACTGAAGACTGGATGTCAAAGAACAGGATGTAAAGATTATCAGAGTCTTCTCAGCAGCAGACAGAATTCAGAGGCCATACAGCAGTAGAAAGAAGGAGGAAGAACCTGAAAAGTACAGAATATTAAATTGAATATCATGTTAACTAAGGCAGGTCATTATGATGACTTTCACAAAGCAAGATCTTCATCTTTACTGTATATAGAACATTGTAAGATACATTAAATGTTTAAGGATGAAAGACCTGTAGCAGGCAAGCAAGAAGCTATTCTAATATCAGCCCTTGGAACAGATGATGGTAAGTTAGACACATTCCAAGTTAGGGTCATCAGTGAGGAATAACAGTCAAAGGCTCAAGGCATGTCCAAGTAAGAAGCTTAGGTAAAGAGTGACATGAAGAACATCAGCTGGGAAGGTAAGCTTGATTCACACATTAGAACACAGTCAAACGCTGTAGTATAAAAAGTTAAGAAAGCCGACTGTGCTTTTCACTTGCAGGAGTTGAACAGAGAACATATAGAAAAGTCTACAATGTAAAGCGGACAACTTGCTTTTTTTCGACCAAAGTAGAGCAACTTTGTGAATTTTTCCACGGCCCGTGTAGACGTTTCAGCAGTAGAGGGAACCTCTCCAGTCAGAAGATCCACTTGTGCACCATCAGGAATGAGAGGCGGCTCATCACCCAACGAGATGAGATCATTGTACTCTTGCTCTTTTCGGTATCTCACCCTCTTGCAGTCTTGGAGCAACAGATCGGCCAGATCAGTCCCAGCAATACACTACAGAAAGAAAGATCATATGAAATAATTCTAGGACTGCGAATAAGCAATGATATTTCTTTTGGAATAACCGTTCCCCCCTAATTATAAGGAAACCCATCTCAAAAAATTATTGAAGGCCATTTTCAGAATCTGCGGAAAAAATCCATTCCCATACACCTCTTTATTTAAAAACAGCAGACAAAATTGCAGATCAGTGTGACGGGTTAACTTTTTGGTTACTTTCTGGTAGAGAGTAACCAAAAAGTTTTTCCAAGCTTCCAGTGTAGACACAGAAAAGTAAACCAAACCATTATCACGTAGAAAAGCGTCAAGATACCCAGAGGCTTATGTCAGCCATACACCTTAGTTAACTGTCTGATGGTTATTTGGCTCAGGGTAACCTTTCCCAACTTGGCCCATAAACATACCTTCTGCGCTCGGCCAACCAGGTACATTGCTTTGAGTGGGTAGAATAGAATAAGCCACATCAGAAATCACTGGCAGAACAAAAGAGCGGGCATGAAATCCATTAAGCCCTCCCCTTCGTACAACTAATGTCTACTGTTCTGATGTTCTTCAGGTGCTCTTTTACACATTAGATTGTTGCTGACTTTGATTTCTTGCGTGTGGTCAGTTGTAGAACAGTCAAATATGCCAAATGTGTAATATCTATTGTGGCCATGCAATACCCCTGGTGGAAATTACAGTAAATCTGTTAGGCCCTTGGAGGCTGCACCCCTTTCGCAAAACCCCACTAACTTCTCAAAAAGAGGTGAGCACGGTGTAAAAATGAAAAAAAACAACAATTTTTTGAAAATTGCAGCATGCTTCAAACTTTGCCACTTTTTTAAAGAAGATTTCTGATGAGAAGGTATAGATAAATGTTCCTCTAAGTCTCTTTCCATTAGAGGAAAATTGGGACCACGATCAAAGTGGATAAAAATAGGGTTGTTTATAGAATACCACTTTCAATGAATTGCAAGTATATAACTAAGTAGATGGAAATAGTTTTGTTACACACCGTTCATAATCACAGAAAATTAAAACAAAATAACAGGAACAACTGAACCGTGCTCCAAATCTTGGGATTTATTGTTATGCTTGATTTTATACTTTTTTTGTGTGATAGTTTTCTGTTTTGTGATCCCGAGATTTGCTCTTTGTATTTTAATGTCTCCCTCGTCTTTTTAACTATAGCATTTTATAGGTCCAATAACGAAAAATATGGGAATCAGAGTAGCGCTCCTACAGACATGGATGGGGTAATAATAATGATATAATTTAATTAGGTGGACTTACCCTGATACTCAGTGAGGCCACTGGGGTGCCCCACCAGTACCTCCAAGTCCAGAAGAGCCTATAAGAGTGGCGGTCCTCGGTCCCAATCCTTAATGGAGAGCAGCTCAGGTCTTTGTGTACCCCGATGTGGGGGACCCAATGGTGTATAATCCAGAGATAAGAAAAGAAAAAATGATCCAAGCGCTTCCCGGGAGAGAGGTAGGTCCACTCCGAAGTTACTTTGTCCTTAAAGTTTAAGGACAAAGTAACTGAGTGGACCTACCTCTCTCCCAGGAAGCGCTTGGATCATTTTTTCTTTTCCTATCTCTGGATTTTAAAGGTCAGTGATTGTCCATTTCTTGTGAATATGCCCTGAACGAGGAGTCATTCCGACTCGGAAATGCATGGTCTGCCCTTTGGTGGAGCCTAATGATTTGCTTTTGTAAGAGATGTCCTTCCATCTGGATGTGCCCTGCCACTGTTGATGAATAAACCTTGGGATAAGACTTCACAACTTTTGGACTACAGTTTCTTTTCGGCATTGGAAGATGTACCTTTGCATTGGGGGATTGTATATAGGTCATCGCTCTTGTTAAGCCACTTATATTCACAAGTCCTCCACCTGAGCTCTACTCTTATTTTCCTCCTTTAGTTCAATGCAAATTAAAGGGATTATTCCCAATGTATGCCGGTCGTTGGATGCAAGTTTCTCTAGCCTTTTCTTTTTTTATTTCCAGTAACTTACATTATTGTAAACTGTTTCCTTACATATTTACCGTTTCAATATATTTAGCAGCATAAATTGTTAAAGTTTATAAAGTTTTAAAATAGAATAGGCCAGGTGCTGAAAATCCAAGAGCCACCCGATCCTTTAAATATTAACCAAATACAAATCAATGGTTGGTTAAATTCTCCCAGTCTCTTCAATATTATAATACAAACAAAGCAATTAATTACTGCAAACCAGGACTCTTGGCTGAAAACCACATGCATAAAAGCAATCTGCATAATGTTAATTAAGGCAAACCATATTTACATAATATATGATCTCCGGTGCTATAAATGTATATTGAAACAGCACTCTATGGATGTAGCAAAGTGACATTTGTTCATTGCTAATGCAAGGCAGATTTGTAGTATTGTGCTCCACATACCCCATTCTGCCGACACATCTGCAAGAGCACCTGCCACAGCAAAGCATTGTCGCGGCTCCTTGCACCCGGTGTGCGCAGACACTGGCTCACGTTCTGCTGGCAATAGTTCATTACATCTACTTTATGTAAATCCTCCCTGTAGGATGCCAAGACAGAAAGAAGTAATGTTAGTCCACCAAGAATACCTACAATTCTGTAGATTTGGTAACTTCTTGCAATAAAAAAGTTATGTTATTCGAATGAAAGCCATCTTTAGACAACTTAAGGCTACGTTTTAGAGATCTTAAGGAAAGGCATAAGTATCCGAAAAAACACGTCATGCCAAATATTTCTCAACATTTACTTGTTCAGATAATGTAGGTCTTTGTTTAGGGTATTCATGGGTAAAGGTTAGAGATGAGCGAGCATACTCGCTAAGGGCAATTACTCGATCAATCATTGCCCTTCGCGAGTACCTGCCCGCTCGGAAGAAAAGGTTCGGCTGCCAGTGGCGGGCGGAGAGCGGGGAGGAACGGAGGGGAGATCTCTCTCTTCCTCTCTCCCCCCGCTTCCCCCCTGCTGACTGCTGCAACTCACCTCTCACCCGCGCTGGCAGCCGAACCTTTTCTTCCGAGCGGGCAGGTACTCGCTAAGGACAATGCTCGATCGAGCAATTGTCCTTAGCGAGTATGCTCGCTCATCTCTAGTAAAGGTCCTTTTATATGGTTCGCCCTAACATTTGCCTGCCCGGTCATCAGCCTATGCAAATGTGCCCGTGATCAGTTAATGATCGAGTACATGCTAGATTGTTGGCAGAGTTGATCTTTTACACCAGCAGAAAAATGGTAGTTCGTCAGCAGCACATTCCCCTATGTCAAAAGGGGGTTGTGAAGACAAGGAATGCACTCTGTATGGGGACAAAGCATCGTTAATATTACCAATTATTTGCCGGTGTGAGCAGCATTGACCAACATGTTATTATGTCAATTGGGGCTCACTCGAAACAACACAGGATCAGGCCATGTAAAAGGGCCGTAAGACTTTGTTCATGAAAATGTTTTTTCCTTTATGTCATGGAGTTCTAGTATTTCAGATCACAAAAATAACATAGTTTAAAGCCAAAAAAATTGAGAAGTCAATTGAATCTATCAGGATTCCTTGGGATCATTGAGCTGCCAAGGCTCCATGATGATTGTGTGAACACACCACAGGCAGTGAATGGGTTATTGGGAATGACAACCAATTTATAACATGACATTATACACTCAAAATACTAAAACATTTTGTGTAACAGATATAAAAGATCCATCAACAGCAGCTTATAAACAGTTTCCAAACATTAACACGATGGTCTCCAAACAGTACCATGAGCTACTGTTCTACATTACAAAGCTCTAAAGAAAGAAGTGGAATATAGCAGAGGGCCAAAGACGTTAGGATGTACTGTACATGTGTTGGCTTCTAAGCCATACTACTCATAGGCGAAACCAGTCTTGCAGCACTGGCAATAAGGCTTCTATTCATAAAAAAAAACACATTTAAAGGGGTTGTTCCACAAAAGTATCTGATCGGTAGAGGTCTGACTGCTGAATGAAGCGGTGGTCAAACATGTACACTACATAGAGTTCTATGGGGTTATTATAGATAAGGAGTGCGATGGAAATGAACAGTGGCAGGTCCAAGCGGTTGGACATCCACCAATCAAATGCTTATCGCCTATCCTGTGGATAAGAGATCAGTTAGTTTAGTTGGACGGCCCATTTAAGAAAATTCATAGCTTATACACCACATCATGGAAAGGTACATGGCAAACACAGGGTAGGGGGCAAGCGAAAGTGGAAGATGAGCTGCCATCAGTCACGTCACCGGGACAGGCACATTACACTAGATGCAATTCAGTGCATAAAGTATGATTTCTCTTTAAGGCAGAAGCATTTTTCCTTATTGCCTATGCAGAACAACCCTGTTACTAACTCAGCTTGTCCTTAGAGTGCAACATGGACTTGGACGATAGAAATGGGATAAAACTGAAAGGGAGGAGACACACAATAGACATTAGAAAAAACTTTCTGACAGTGAGGGTGATGAATGAGTGGAACGGGTTGCCCCAAGAAGTGGTGAGTTCTCCTTCAATGGAAGTTTTCAAACAGAGGTTTGACAAACATCTGTCTGGGATGATTTAGTGAATCCTGCACTGAGCTGGGGGTTGGACCCGATGACCCTGGATGTCCCTTCCAACTCTACCATTCTACGATTCTAAAATGAACGATCAGGGAGTCAATTTAAAAAAAACGAACTACCTAGAACTTGCACAAAATGAAATATGATTGCCCAGATTCAGCTGATCATGCCATACACGTGTAGTTTCAGTCTACCATGGCTAAAATTTTCCAACCTGGCTAGTCACATTTTTTGCAGAACGAAGTCTGCTGCTGGCCATCGCAAACAAGCATTAATTTTTCAAATGATAATCACCAAAATGGTCAAAATCAGCCATTTCAATCGACTTTTTTCTCATCAATGACCACCTTTAGTAGAAGTCCTGAAGGCTTACTTTAGTACTGCTGACAGCACTGCCATCGCTAAACAATGAAATGTCCACTTCACGATGGTAGAGTTTAAAGCCACTGTGATGTGTTATGTAGAAAGTATTTCAAGTCCTTGAACTCAACATTTCTAAGCATGAATTTGAATAAAGTGGCAGGTTCCCTTTAAGAAAAGATTTTTACATTTATGAAGCCTAAATATATATTGAAATAGTTCTACAAAGCCCAAAACATCGGCAATATTTGTAGATGATAAACAAACTGTAAAACAGCTTAAGACAGGAAAGTGTCACTTTTTCCCTACAAAGCAGTAAGATGTGAAAATAAAGTGGTTACTGTCAATTCCTTCCAAAAACGCTGAACCGCATCTTTAACAATTTCAAAAGGTAATCATTTTTTGCAAGGATTAAGGATATGGGTCCAATTATCTTTGCAAAGTTCCAGGTTCTTTTCTTACTCGGTAGTAAATTATCTCCAGGCTTTTCACGGGACTGTATATATTGAGTATATAATAGTTGGAATGTAACGGACGTGGACATCAATATAACTGGCTGATTTGGCTTTGGGCTACTGCTAAGGTCAGCTCCAAGGGGTCCCCTGATTTTCACCCTTTAACCCCTTTCTAAAGGATCTGGTCTTTGCTGCAAGGAACGCCCAGATCATTTCCCCAAGATTAGTCTCAATACAGTGACAGCTGATGTGGAAGGGTAAAAGGCCCCAGAGCTTGGTACTACACGGATAGGCTATGATGTAGTCAGCTAAACAGGCTGAGGTCAGGGCAGGCGGGGCTCAATTAATACAATTAGCAGGCAGAAGGTCAGAGAAGATAGCGTTCAGACAAAGCAGGGTCAATATAACGAACCAAGGTCAGGACAAGCAGAGTTTGGTAAAGCTGAGTAGGCAGGCAGTGGGTTAAAAACAAGAATCAAGCAGGATAGAGATACACCTTTAGGCTTTATTTACACGGGTGCTGCGATTTTCAGTTGCCCACATCGCGGCCGAAAATCGCATGAATGAGAGAAAGATGCGACCAAGTCGCGGCTAAATCTCGCATTTTCTCGCCCATTCACATGGCCAGGTGCAGCATATATACGCAGCCCAGAATTCCATCAGCCGGGGGAAGATACTTTAGCGATACTAAACTCTCTTCCCCTCACTTCGCCTCCCTTTGCCAGCTGATTGCGACAATAGAAGCTCCCATAGAAGCTTATGGGAGCTGCTGGCAAAGGGAGGAGGAGGGAAGGGGAGGGAGTTTAGCAGCGCTAGTCCTGCTAAACTCCCTTCCCCCTCCCTTTGCAGGCAGCTCCCATAGGCTTCTATGGGAATGGCCGGCTGATTGTAGCCAAAAGATAGGGCTAGGAACTATCTTTTCTGGCCGTGTAAAAGCGGCCGCCGGAATTGGCATCGTATGTGCTATCTTTTTTTGCGTGTGAGCTCTATGAGCAGTAGCAACAGCCAGAGGAATAGTATAGTGTCTGCTGCATAGGCGATGGAGACCAGGATGCCGATGGCTGCGGGGAGGGTGAGGTAAGAAAAAGTGCTGCCAAATGTAGTAGGCGGTCATAGCAATAAAGTCATATTTTTAATTGCTTTTACTTTATTTTTTATTTAATACACTTGTTTATAGCACTTTTTGTATTGCTTGTTTGACTTTTTATTGTTTTTTTGCATCCTATTTGGATCGTCAGTGTTTTGTTGCGATTGAGATAAATGCAATTTGAGAACATTTATAATCTCATTTTGCATATTTCCCCATTTGTTATGGTTTAGTCTCTAATTTTATTTCAAGTTTTCATTATTTACTGTATAACTGATAGAACTGATCTGGTTTGATGCCAGAATTTCATTGTCAGAAATGTTTTATGGTCAGAGTATCGAAGACGTGCAGCGAGTTGTTACAAGGAGATGATGATAATGATAAAATAATGTACGGAATGAACAGAACACATGGAGAAGCTGTTTTCTGTTATAGGCACTCATTACTTCATTGAAGTTAAAGAAAATTGCGTAATTAATTCTCTGCAACTACATCTATACTACACTAAAATTATCGTAATGTTGTGTTGATAATTGTAAACTGTTCTGTGTGATAAATATACAGTAATAGGGAATATTGGGGGAGTGGGGGGGGGGGATAAATTACCGTATATACTCGAGTATAAGCCGGGTTTTTCAGCAAAAAAAAAAATTTGCTGAAAAAGCCCCCCTCGGATTATACTGGAGTGAGGTAAAAAAAACCAAACCTCAATACTCACCTAACAGCTGGCGTCTGTGTCCCCGGCGCGATGCTTTCCCCGGCGGTGCGGCCAGATGCTGTAGTCTCCTCCCCAGCTTGCTTTTGAAATCCCCGCCGTCAGTGCAGTGATTGGATCAAGCACCGGCCAATCACAGCCAGCGCTCGATAAACCAATCACAGCCATTTAGTGATGTCATTTTGAATGGCTGTGATTGGCCGGCGCTCGATACAATCACAGCGCTGACAGCGGCGATTTCAAAAGCAAGCCAGGGAGAAGACTGCAGCAGCTGGCCGCGCTGCCAGGGAGAGCATCACACCGGGGACAGCATCGCGCCGGAGACACAGACACCGGCTGATAGGTAAAAAAAAAAAAGCAATACTCACCTACTATATACTCGAGTATAGCTAGGCTTATACTTGAGTCAATAAGTTTTACCAATTTTTTGTAATAAAACTTATTGACTCAGCTTATACTCGGGTCGGCTAATATTCGAGTATATACGGTATTTACCAGCACTGTACAAGCTTTAAGGTTCAATTCTGTCAACCACACAATTCTGGAGCATGTTTTCTTAGAACTTTGCGATGTGCTGTGCCTGTTATTCTTCTTAGAAGTTTATGAATAAAGTTACCAGGTGGGGATGTGCTTCTGCACACTCTGACATTGTCCGATTGGTGCTGACTATGTAGGGACACAGGCATTCCACAAGAGTGAAGGTAACCCCCAATTGTCAATTTACTCACAAGTTTCTAGGAAAAATAACAGAGGTAAAGCGCAACATAGAGTTGTAAAAGATGGTCCAAAATCGTTATTTCATATGGAATAGAAGTATCTACTGAAACAGGCATGTCAGGCGAGATGACAGATCTGCTTTAACAGGATATTCTTCAATAACAATTATAAATCTTGATATTGCATATCAGTTTCGATACTGTGTCACAATTCAGGATTTCCCAAAAGTGTCTCTTATCTCTTAGTCCACAGTGACCATAGCTATATATATATAGCATTTACATGCACGTCTCTGGGAAAGGAAGTATTAAACATTTAAAGGAAATATTAGAATTCTCTTTGATGCATATTTAAGCAGAAATTTGTAATATATTGTGGTGCTGCAGTACACAGAATGGCATGCAGAGGGCTGTAGACAGGCATTCAGGCTGCAGAAATTAGAGAAAACACCTGTGGGTATGGTAGGAAGTAGCATAAAAGTATGTGTTCCTGCCACACTCAGGGGGAAATTGACAGCGCAGTGATGTATGAAGCAAGGTAAAACACCTCCCTGTTGGCCAGACAATCAGCCATCATGGAAGTGTATTAATGCCAGACCTGCCTCTACATGGTCGCCGGTTATTGTCCTGCCTGAGGTTTTTCATGAGGCAATGGATTCCTGTCAGCCAAGTTGCTATTTATTCTGTATGGGGCTTATTCACTTCTGTGGTATTATATACATTACTCTTTCCTTCTGCAGCAAACATCCTCCCTAACCTACATATAGGGATAGACTAGGCCCCTTAGGTTCGTGACGTGGGGTTGCCCCTACTGGGGTGATCGCCCTGCTTCTAATCAGTATAATAGAGAACGTTCCCATCCCTTTATTTCTGTTACTGTTATTTGCCCTATTTTGTGTTATCTGCGTTTTGGGAATATAATATATGTCTAGATTGGTTGATTGTACGTAGACATCCTGAAGCTAGATGGAAGCACCAGCATCAGAAGAGTAGGGTCATTTAATTATATGGGGATAGTTTTCCTTTATGTACATCTAGTAAAAAGTCACTCATAAGCTTTCTTTTCTCTTTATCATTTAGTAATTTCTTTTGAATGAGATTTGTTATCTATAAAAAGACTGTGTTAGCATTTTTAGCTTTTGTATAAATTGTAATTTTGCACTGTTTGACGTTTTTTAAAATGATTATACCTTGAACTTCACTGCTGCATTGTAACTTCTGTACAGTTATTATTACAAAAGCTGCAAGACCTTAAACAAATGCAAAACAATAGAATTAATGCGATCCCGCTTATTAACTAACGAGATTCGTTTGAGCTATTTTTAGGTTTTTAGATATGTAAGGCATAGATCAGGCAAAAGGGATAAAATGAACTGTTATAATTATAAACTCTGACACAAAGCACATAAAACAGCCGGCAACAGATCACATAAATGCAAAAATATCGAAAACTGTAGATGATATGATAAATTAGGCTGGGTTCACACTAGCACTGTGCTTTCCATTCTTCTGCTCCATCATAGGAACAGAAAGCCACGTCCATCCTATGACGATGCTGAATGGATCCCATTGACTATAATGGGTTCTGTCCTGTTTCCCTTATACTGTCTAGCAGTTTTCCTGGATGATATAGCACAGAATGATCTTCTGTTTTGTCCTGGATTTTGGGATGGATCTGTGCCAGAGACTCTGAATGGAACTTCTAGTGTAGATCTGAACATAACTTTAGCCAATTATGTCTACTTCATGATAGAATTAGTGGCCTCTTCATGGGAAATGAGTGGACACACAGAGCTAATAGCTGATATCTAAGGGTGACAATAGATTTGCTGTGATCAGCAGACCACTTTGATGGTTTTCCATCTAGATCAGCCTTTTTTAAAGGTGTTGACTTGTAAGAAATAGGGTTGATAGAGGGCATATTCCTCTATCTATATATTCCTGCTTTCAAGGTCCAAGCATGTCTACTATTTTCAATAGCTACTTTATAATTAGAGATGAGCGAGCGTACTCGGAAAAACACTACTCGCTCGAGTAATTTGCTTTATCCGAGTATCGCTGTGCTCGTCCCTGAAGATTCGGGTGCCGGCACGGAGCGGGGAGCTGCAGGGAAGAGCGGGGAGGAACGGAGGTAAGATCTTTCTCTCCCTCTCTCCCGCCCGCTCTCCCCTGCTCCCCGCTGCGACTCACCTGTCAGCCGCAGCGGCACCCGAATCTTCAGGGACGAGCACAGCGATACTCGGATAAAGCAAATTACTCGAGCGAGTAGTGCTTTTCCGAGTACGCTCGCTCATCTCTATTTATAATGCTTTATTTTCCCTGTGGTGGAGCAGTATGGGAATTAAATGTTCAATTCCCTCACCAATTACCATAGATCTCTTGGGTTTCAGCAATTCAACACTGTTTGATCGGCTTATTATTGTTATGGCTATTGGTCATGGCCAACGGCATCTCCTATCTCTTATTGCCATCCGCTATGTCAGTGCTGTGTCGCCCATGTTGTTAAGGCAGAAGCTAAATCTTCCATCAGTTTCTAGGTTCCCATAGAATGTGAGCGCGCACCCAGCTTTTCAATCCCCAACCAATCCTGACAAATTCCGGGCTACTCCGCCCATCAGCAGGTGCCTGAGCAATCGGTTTGTACTATGCAAAGTTGCTAGCTGTTTCCTATTTGATCTCCCGGTAAAAGCCCCATGCCAGAGACATTCATCTTTTTTTGATTCTCTCCATTCCTCATCCTGGCTACAATTCTCTGTCCGCTGCATTCCCTAATCCTCGACCTGTTCCACGACCATGTAAGTTATCCACCAGTTCTGAACACTGCTTGATTCTCGACTACGTCTCCGTCTACACACTCCGGTATTGCTTTACATTTTTTCTGACCATGTAATGTCAGCTGCTTCTGTACCAAGATTATTTTTGAGGAAGAAATCTGGGGCACCCCTCAGCAAAGACCAGATCCTGACTGGTTGGAGTAAAGAGTGAAAACCGAGGAACCCCAGGTGCAGTCCCTTAAAGGGGTTGTCCCGCGGCAGCAAGTGGGGTTATACACTTCTGTATGGCCATATTAATGCACTTTGTAATATACATCGTGCATTAAATATTGGCCATACAGAAGTTATACACTTACCCCCTCCGGTGTTGGCGTCCCCGTCTCCATGGCGCCGACCGAAGCCTTCTTCTGCCTGGATTAGACGCGCTTGCGCTATCTGCCCTCTTCTGTCCCGCTCCGGCGTGCCCGCGCCGCAGAGGTCTTCTGCGCATGCGCAGAAGACCTGTGCGGCGCGAGCACGCCGGAGCGGCCCCTTCAGCGGGACAGAAGAAGCAGACAGCGCAAGCGCGTCTAATCCAGGCAGAAGAAGGCTTCGGTCGGCGCCATGGAGACGGGGACGCCAACACCGGAGGGGGTAAGTATATAACTTCTGTATGGCCAATATTTAATGCACGATGTATATTACAAAGTGCATTTTTTAATGGCCATACAGAAGTGCTTAACCCCACTTGGTTTCGCGGGACAACCCCTTTAACTTAGCCCAAAACTAATTTTGAGCAATAATTGTTACATGTAAATGGGCCTTTAGTCTGTTGCATATTTTATCTATTTTTTGCTGGATGTTTTTCTTTTCTAGCATACAGTAAAATCAATTTATTCCCTGCAGTCATTCACCTCTGCACAGGACCTGGAAATCTTCTCATCTCCTCCTGTTCCGAAGTATCATGAAGCAGAATCTAGAGACAAAGTGTATAAGTCACAGTCAAAGAATGTAATTATGCTTCAGTTGAAAGTTAACTCCCAAACCTAAAACCAAGAATAATGTATAAAATATATGTAGACAATCTGCACCTTATGCTATTTAAAGGGGTGTTCCTATTACATAAAATTGAATCAGATGGTGGGGTGGGGGGGCCTTGAACACCGGGGCCCTATCGATCACAGACAACAAGAGGTAATCATGAAACATATCCTATTTCCCAGAGAAAGATCACCTGTGCATTTACTCTTCATTATGGTGAATAGGAAATACAGAAACATCTGAACAGGCACTTGGGTATTTCTGAACTTCCAGGAATGAGGATGAGACCCATAGTTCTCAAAATGGAGAGGATCTTAATGGTCAGATTCTACTTATCCTTTTCAATAGAGTATAAGGTGAATCCTCTTTAGAAGGAAAATGTTTTAAAATGCCAATATAAAAACGACTCTAGAATGTGCAGCGCTCTTGGATGGACATCGGCAGAGTGCCTGCTGAGTGGCCATGAGCAGAAAACGACTCATTTTATCTTAGTTCAATTTTGTCCAACTGCAATTTTGCCGTGATGTCAGCTCAGAGTTCAGCGCTTTACTGCACTAAATTACATTTCAAATATGAACATAGGTTCTTTATGTATTTGTCTACCTGAATCAGAAAAAGGTATGATCAGATCATGCAGAATTGTGAATGCAGCTCTGGAGGAGAATAAGCTAAGAAATGCTGGAAAATAATTGGTACAAGATAAGTAATAAAATGTTTTACAAAACTTTCAACTTTTAATATAGATTATACCTATATGAGTGTTCACACGCGAATGTACCCTTTATGTCACATTTATATACAGGAAATTACCTATAATATTATACAGGAAGTGCATCAGAAGACATTATATTGATATGTAAATATAACCTTTTAGGCTCTTCTCTGAACTTGCTCCAGTTTGTCTAGGTCTTTTTTAAAGTGGGGTGCCCAGAACTGGACACAGTATTCCAGATGGGGTCTGACCAAGGAAGAGTAGAGGGGGATAATGACCTCACGTGATCTAGACTCTATGCTTCTCTTAATACATCCCAAAATTGTGTTTGCATTTTTTTGCTGCTGCATCACATTGTTGACTCATGTTCAGTCTATGATCTATTTGTATACCCAAGTGTTTTTCACATGTGCTGCTTAGCCCAATTCCTCCCATTCTGTATGTGCTTTTTTCATTTTTCTTGCCCAGAAGTAGGACTTTGCATTTCTTCTTGTCAAATACCATTTTGTTAGTTGCTGCCCACTGTGCAAGCTTTTCTAGATCTTTTTGAATACTCTCTTTTTTTCCCCTAGTGTTAGCTATCCCTCCTAGCTTTGTGTTGTCAGCAAATGTGATCATTTTTCCATCATGAGGCCTTAGTCTTATTTTGAGGGGTTAAGTACAGGCAGGCTATGTTCAATGGGGTCTTATGAGATGATATCCCCTTCTTCCCTCATTAATTTTTCTTAGTATTGCATCTACTCCAAAATCCAGAGAAGTAAAAAAAAAAAAAAAACGATCCCATCAGCTTTTAACTATTGAGATTAGAGATGAGCGAACATGCTCATTTAGAGCAATTACTCGAACGAGTATCGCTTTTTTCGAGTAACTGCCTTCTCGGGCGAAAAGATTCGGGGGGAGCCGGGGGTGAGTGGGAGGTTGCGGGGGGGAGAGAGAGAGCTCCCCCCTGTTCCTCCCTGCTACCCTCCGCTCCACCCAACCACCCCCTGAATCTTTTCGCCCGAGTGGGCAGTTACTCGAAAAAAGCGATGCTCGTTCGAGTAATTGCTCTAAACGAGCACGTTCGCTCATCTCTAATTGAGATACTTCCACCATACCTTTTAATCCTTTATTAGTTAATTAGGCTCTTTAATATTACCCAACTCAATATAGGTACTAAGTTTGACTTTATATGACTACTCTACATACATATCATTGGCGCATGTTCGTTTTCCATCAAGAAAGGATCTCCTACATTGATGAGAGCATTTTAGTGCTTGAATTGCCCTTTTTTGCCATTTTATCCTCTTAGGGTGCACTCACATGTGCAGGTTTTGTTAAGGTATTTTATGTGGTTTTTGAAGCCAAAACCAGGTGCGAATCATAGAAGGAGAGAAAGAATAAAGGATGCATAATACTTGTTTTTTGGGTCCACTCCTGGTGTTTGCTTCTAACACAGCATCAAAAAACCTGAACAAAAGCTGCACGAATGAATGCACCCATATATTCACGAAAAGCAAATCTCTTACCTGGAAAATCAATTGCCCTTAATGGCCAAAAAGTCACAAGCCAACCAATAAACCATGAAAACTCAACTTTAGCAAGCCAATTATCTCATAGGCCATTGGACGGGACTAACTGATCAGGTCTGTTTTAGTAGATACCTCCATCCCTCATGAAATAACAACTCAATTCAGTCATACATTTCAAGGAGGAACAACATAGAGTTCTAAGAAAAGATACTCCAGAATTCTTATTTCATAGGAAATGCAAGTATTTACAAAAATGGACATGTCAGGAGGGCTGACGGATCCTCTTTAGACCAACAGTTTACTGGTCAATAACTTAGCCACACTTAGACATTTAAGTCTTGAGTGACGTTAGGCATTGAATGACTTCAGCTCTACTCTCTACTAGAAGCAATAAAGCAATTTGAGGCACAAAAGAATAGTAAATAATACATTTACAGTACTGTGCAAAAGCTTCAGGCAAGTCTGGATAAAATGCTGCAAAGGAAGAATGCTTTGAAAAATAGAAGTTTTAATAGTTTATTTTTGTTAATTACCAAAATGTAAAGTGAATGAACAATGAGAAATCTAAATCACATCAATATTAGGAGTGACCACCCTTTGCCTTTAATCCTTTCTAATCCACTGTCTGACGTCTTCCTACATTCTGATTAAAGCTTGTACAGCTCCAATGTCAGAAGACGTCCGACAGGGTATTCTTACCGTTTATTGCCAGCCACTCCACTGTCAGAGCCTCTTTGGCGCACACACACTGGCTTTAGCCAGCAGATGGCACCGTTGTATAACAGCAAAAAGAAAAAGCCTTTTAGGAAACCCTGAATCTAAAACTGGATTGGAAAAAGTTAAAACAGCATCAATTCTTTTGATATACTTACACAAAGTCAGGGATTTTGTAGGGTTATAGTCATGTATATGGGTAACTAATTATGCCAAGCATGTGATAATTTTCATATGTAGGTTGAAACACAAACATTAACTGAAGCAGAAACAGCTGTGTAGGAGGCTTGAAACTCAGTGAGGAACAGTTAAACTCTGATAGTGAGGTTAGGGAAGAGAGTTTCATGTTACAGGTCATACACCATGGCACAACTGAGCTCAGTAACAAAAAGACAAAGTAGTTATACTGCATAAATAAGGTCTTACCCAGGCAAAGATTTCAAAGCAGCCGGAAGTTTCAAGATGTGCTGTTCAAGCTCTTTTCAAGAAGCACAAAGAAACGGGCAATGCTCAGGACCGTAGACTCAGTAGTCGGCAAAGGAAACTTAGTGCAGCAGATGAAAGACACATCATAGTTACTTCGCCTTGAAATCAGAAGATTTCCAGCAGTGACATCAGCTTAGAACCTACAGAAACTACGTGGAACCAGGGACACTCATTTACTGTTCAGAGAAGTCTGGCCAGAAGTGGTCTTTATGGAAAGACTAGTAATTATTAGGAAATTATAGTACCAGTGTTTCTGGTGGCACAATGCGCTACTTACTAATATAATATAGTGAAAGGGATTGGAGTTGTAAGCACACGGCTGCTGTTTTAGGACCTGTTGATTTAGTACCTGTGATGACGTCACCGTCACTGCGCTTCTAGATAGCTCTGCAACATGCACATCACATACACACAGCTCTGCTACATGCACGTCACACACAGCTCTGCTACATGCATGTCATACATAAACAGCTCTGCTACATGCAAGTCGCATACACAGCTCTACTACATGTGGTTGCCACACACACAGCTCTGCTACAAGCATGTTACACACACACACACAGCTCTGTTACATTTGTGTGTCAGACACACACAGCTCTGGTACACGCATGTCACATACACACACAGGTCTGCTACAGACATTCTTCATTCTATACAACAAGGATCAGAACCGGCACATAGAGTCCTGCACACACTGATCACCCCCTGGTCATGTGATCCCGGTCTCCTCCCACACAGGTGACTGATTCCATGATGGTGACATCATCACAGGTCCTGTAAGCACACGGCTACTGTCCGGTTTGCATATTAACTTTTTCTTCCCGACTTCTGCCCTAATCAGTAATTCCAGCAAGCTGATTAGTTGTCTGGGTTGGCTGATTCACAATTCCAGCAACCTGATTGGTTGTTTGGGTTGACTGTTTCACCAAACAACCAATCAAGTTGCTGGAATTGCTGATTAGGGCAAAAGTGGGGAAGAAAAAGTTAATATGCGTCCGGTTCTGCAGGTTTTTAATAAAGTGAAGGACCTGTGATGATGTCACCATCATGTGATCAGGAGCAGAAGTCAGAGCCCAGGTGACTGATCACATGATGGTGACATCATTACAGGTCCTGTAAGCACACAGGGAGTCCTGGAAGTGATGCAATGGCCCCCACAGATCCCTGATCTCAACATCATCCAGTCTGTCTGGAATTACATGAAGAGACAGAGTAATCCTACAGCCACAGAACATTTGTGGTTAGTTCTTCAAGTGGTTTGGAACAACCTCCCTGTCGGGTTCCTTCAAAAACTGTGTGCAAGTTTACCTAGAAGAATTGATGCTGTTTTAAAGGCAAAGGGTGGTCACACCAACCCATGCATTTTGTAAATTGCCGAAAACGAACTATTAAAACTTCTATTTTTGAAAGTGTTCTTACTTTGCAAAACTTTTAGGCAGGGGTTGAAAAAATGCTGTACAGTTCTGTATGTATTCCTATAAACAGAGTGAGAGAAAGAGAGGCCAAATACATAGGATAACTGTTAACTGGATGTGCTAGTATGTCCAGCTTGGTGAAGCATGCATACATATTACTTTATCTGAAAAAGCAGAGATAAGCAGCTATCAAACACCTCCTAAGGTAATCTCTGCACCTCATTGCTTTTGATGAATAGTGATGTCAGAGGTTAGAAAGATAAGCAGAATGTATACAACTGTTCATATAAGATTCAGTACCAAGTACAATAAACCTCCGTGTAACAAGATAACATTCCTGACCTATTGATTCCCATTCTTTTATGGTATTTTCAGTTACTGTACCTCTATGCTGTGAATTTCCACAAGTGCTGGTTGACCCTCATCTGGGAAGTTGTGACAAACTCTTATCAATTGCCCTCGAGCCCCAAAACACATGGCCACATGGGGCAGGGCAAACTTCAATGGAGCTGTTGGTTGCAGAGTTTGCTCTGTGGCATCTTTAAAATAGATGAAGAAGTAGAAAAGAATGACACATTTTAAGCTTTCAGCAATCTGCAGATGTACTAAATAATAAAGCAGCATGAAAAAAGTAACATTGTATCAATTATACCGCCATCAGGGTCATAAGAAGGCTGCTATGTATAGCTAATGCACTGGAAAGCACCATGGTGTTAATATGACCGGCGGTTCTGCAGCCGCTATCATCATTTATTTAATTCGCTCGGAATGGTATTGGTCTGGCATCGACTACTGGAGCATAAATTGTTTTGTCCAGACCTGGATTGCTAGATTAACTTGGCTTTTACGGAGAGAACCTAAGACTGCCTGAGATGAAAGGCGAGACTTGTGATGGTTTCATTAAAACGAAGGCAAGTTCCTTAATTTGTATAATAATTCTGCAGCAAAGGTCTTTTGGGTATTGCAGAAATTTGAGAGGAACGGTGATGATTAAAGGGGAGATCTAGCATTTCCTCCTCGGCTTTGTGATATGTTGCTCAATAGACTGGCTTTTTAATTTCCGTAATTAAATGTTGTTTGATGTCTTTCACTTTGAATTAAATTGCATTTTAAACTTTTATTAAACACCACTTAGCTGTTTTTAATATTATGAAATAGCTCGGCTCTATTCATAACTAAAGCTTAGGAGATATTTTTATCATTGGCATTGTAAGCATCCTTCAGACAACATTTAAGTGTCCGGTACGAAGCACAGAACATACGGAAGACAACCGTGAAGTGAACTTTTGTTACTTTATTTCATCGTGACGATTAGACAAGGCAAAAAACAGCAATATTTCTCATTTAAAGGGCAACTCCAAACAAAAAATGTAATTTTCAAAAACGAACCCAACTTGTGTCCATAAAAAAATGGAAGTCTTCTTTTTTATCTAATCGTTTCTAAAAAAAATCATTTTCTAAGGGTAATCCTTCATGCTTTCTCCTTTTGGGTACCAGTTCAATGAGAGAGTGCCATATAGCTACAACTGGTGTCGATATCATTGCTGGTGGACCCCACCCAGCATTGTACAGCTCTGGTGTGCATAATGCCTTCTTGCATTATACTTGATTGAGCTTTAAGAAAGCTCTCATATAACAAACAAAACATTTGGCCACAAGAGAGGAACTTGGTTATATTTATTGATCTACGTTGGATCCATCTTATTACATTTTCCATATAGCTTCCCTATAACGAGATAATATAATTAAAGGTGTTGACACATGAGAAGAACGCCTGTCCATATGCCCAACTATAGTCTGACTCACGAAAAGAATGCAAACGATGGCGGTGACATTGAGTGTATCACTCCACTGTTTGTGGTTGGGGATTGGCCACCTGTTACCTTTGCCAATCACATGACAGTCTCAGCTGACCAGAAGAAAGGCAAAGAGACGGCAGGTAGCCAATCACCCAACCACAAATGGCAGAATGATATACTCAATGCCACCACTATCAGTTGCATTGTCTTTGTGAGACATACTTTAATGCATATGGACTTTATAAAGTGGGGTCTGCTGCTTGCGACCCTCATCCAAGGTTGGCCTGGCCCAAGAAAGTAACAGAGGATTCTACGGAAGGGAAAAGCTCTTAACCAAAATTGGACTCCTAATAAACCAGGGCCCCAAAGCTCTAGCAGAGGACAATCTCACAACTCATTTTGGAACCAATAACCAGATATTCTATTAAACCTTATTGATAAATCCATACATCCTACATGTACAATGATAACAAAAAATACATAACAGTGCACCTGCATGTTCTGTATGTACAAAAAGTGAGCCCTCAGAGTCTTTTTCCTGGTGGGCCCAAAGAACTTCACTCCAGTTCTGCCTCAGTTATGAGCCAAAACTGAGAACTGCTGTCGGCGATTGAACCCAGGACCTCCTGTACGCCAGCCGGCAGCTCTTCATGTTGAGCTATCCAACTATCTGGATAAGCTCCCTTGCTGAATCCTTGTTTCTGGTTCCTTGCTCCTGATCTAGTTTCTGCCTCTCTGTTCTGGCCCCATCTTGCGGCTGTCTAGGACTACCTATTAAGCCTGGCCCTTCCACCCACACCTTGCATGATTATTCTGCTCTCCAGCATTGATTAATCAGCTCCACTTCTGCCTACTCCTCGGCTATTGTGACTAGACCTCCTGATATTGATTTCAGGATTTCCATATGTACTGAAAACCGAGACCTCCTGTTGCTAACTCCAGGCTCGTCCCTGATTACCCTCCAGACCTGCAACTATTACACCTGAGGCTCCAACCCAGTGCTCAAAACCGCTACAGCTGCTCTGGAAAAACCCAGCTATCTTCGTACACTACTACTGGATGTACATTTAGACAGTCACAAGTCTGTAAGGCTATAACCCTTTCCTGACAACCAACTCATGCCTGCAACAGCCGCGATCGGAGATGACTCTGATCTTGGCTGCTAACCATTTAAAAGCCATTGTCGATTCTAAAAGCATAATATAAATGATCACACATTAAAGTCCTAAGGGGAATAAAAAGATGAGAAAAGTAAAGATGTTTTTTGATTATGACAAAAAATAAAAATTTGCAAAACCATGTCAACACGGGGCGGATTTGCCATGGATTTT